>NC_136461.1:44131271-45331271 GCF_902686455.1 Sciurus vulgaris
CTTGGGTTCTGACTAATTTCAATACATACAAGCAAAGTATAAAGACAGAAGTGAAAACATCACCTTTATTATAGACAGGGGCTAGTCTGGAAGAGTATCTTCGATGATGCTCATCACTGAACTAGACGACCTTACCCATTGGGTCCCAAGCTTCTTGGCTGGACTAGCCTCTCCTTCTCATGCCTGGAATGCATGCTAAATATTCTGCAAATGAAAAAGCAGAAGGAAAAAGGCCGTGATAAATTCCTGAGACCTCAATCATATAGGGATCCAGAAAAAGGCACAGAAATAGGCCTGCCAATTTAAAGATACAGGACTCAGTGGAGAATCGGGAGAGGAAGGTTAGAGACACAGGGAGAAGGCAGCCTGTGGAGAATTCTGAATGCCAGACAAAGGCAGTGAGAAGCTGTCCAAGGTGGAGTTGGAAATGATCGTGCGTCTTTTATCCACCTCCATCTGTTCGTTTACTCAGGTGCTATTTTTATTATGGGGGGAGGTTGAGTGAGTGATTTTCTATGACTAAGCTTACTTTAGTACTCAACACAGGTACAGTCTAAAGCAATCTTTCAGCCTTAATAAGTTTTATGCTTTACTACAGTTCTCTTGTCTCAAAAATAATAAAATTACACCAAGCATGTCACTTGTCAGCTACCACAAAGTGCCATATTAATCACAAGTGGAATTTTAAAAGGGAGAAAAAGAGAGAGGAAAAGAGAGAGAGAGAGAGAGAGAGAGAGAGAGAGAGAGAGAGAGAGAGAGAGAGAGAGAGAGAGAACTCATGAATTACAAACCACCAGAAGTAGCATTTTCTTTAATGGAAAATGAAAGTTTGGGGAGCCAAATAGATTGTCTGGAACAGTCTGGCCATAGCTATGAATAACACACACAGAAAGGTAACTGTCAGCAGAATAAAGGAAAGTACAAGAATATGGGTCATACCAAAGCGTGGGGAATAAACACTGCTGACTCAGCAACCCTGAGAAAGAAGACTCTAAGCAAACACAAATACTGTTTCTACCCTGGCCACTACCACAAGTGTCACATGAACCCAACACTGTGCAGCACGTAGACCCAGCTTCTCCATGGTGGTTTCCCATTATTTCTCCATTATATCTACCCAGAGATATCTATTTATATCTGTATTCATATAAAATATCTATCTATCTATCTATCTATCTATCTATTATTTTCTTTTCTGTTCTTTCTCTCTCATTTGGCTGCATCCAGAAGGAAGGTTTAAGCCTATCTGTGCACTCTGTTAGATGCTTCAGTGTTCATCGTAGTCTTTGTGTGTGTGTATGTGTGTGTGTGTGTGTGTGTGTGTGTATGTGTGCTACACTGGGTGGAGGGAGAGGTATGAGAGGTTGCTGTCTGTAAAGACCAGATAGATTGTTTTGGAGTCACTTTAGGATGTGAAGAACTGCAACAACTCACTAACAGCTTGGTGCGTTAGATTTTCTCCTTGCTGTGCTGTGGAAGAAGAGACCCTGAGCACCAGAACAGCATGAAAGGTAGAGAAAAGGAAAGTAGACAGATTTTTACTTACTGCAAGATGCCTATTTGTAGAAACCAACTCATTGAAATGAACATACCTCTCCCTGTTAATCTGTGCTGCTCAGTTTTGCAGGAACAAATTTCAATCTATTGAAGTTTGAAAATGTCTTTCAGTCAAGAATTCATCCACATTGGCAAAAAAAACATGATTGGCATCCATAGCCTACAAGGAAGTGTTTTGCAGACAGACTTTGGAAATCTACTTCCATAAGTTAAAATGTTAGAATCTCAATTGACTCTTGCTTAAGTCTGTTTTCATGTATTTACTGTTGTTTGGTTCATATGGCCATTTAACTTTTTGACTGTTTAATCCTCCTATTACCCTAAGTAAAAGAGGGACCAGGTGGGTGTGCCAGGTACAGTCCTGTTACTCAGGTGGGATTTGGGAGATAATTGAGCAAAGAATTTTTTTCAGAGGTAAGGGCTAGCCAAGGAAACAAACCAGAACTACTGAGGCACCCAGGGATGAGAAGTCTTTGCCACCTGTTGGCTTAAAGGGCCCATGGGAGCTCAAGTCATGAAGGAAGGGCTGCCAGCAGGGAGCTGGGGTCCCTGAGGGATCCCAGAGGGGATACTATTGCCAGAGCCCCTGTGCAGGCAGGGGTGGGGAGACATACTGACCTCACACATTCCTGGTTCTCAGTCTCCTGCCAGTGCCTCCCTTTAACACCCAGCTGGTCACAGAGTGAGGGAGCTCAAGGGACATGACCCACAGCTATTATCCCCTTGGGATACAGAGAAGGGAAGACAGCAAATGGTTGGGGGAGAGGTGGCAAAAGGAGTGAACTTTGCCAGTTAATATTAGTGCACTTGATAATCCAGGTAAAAGGAAATGTTGACTCGGCAAATTACCTCTGATAGGACCACTCAGGAGAAAAGATAAAAGTGAATGAGAATGGTGGATCCTTCTTTTCTCATAATGAGCAATGAAATCATTCAGACCTGGGTGGCGAGGAATGAAAAAGGAAGAGATCACATGCTTTCTTAGATTGGTCTCCTGAGGCAGCAGGCAGCCCAAATTTGAGGCAACTGCTCTAAGTCTGGGATAATTTCTGGCTCTCATTCTGCCAGATTATTGCTCCATTTTGCAAGGAATTTAGGCAAAAGTTTATTTAAATCAGAGGCCTGGGTTCCTTGGGAAATTATTTTGGCCAAAGAAAGGCTACAGCTGAGCCTGACTTAATTCATTGGGTCTTCAATCTCTAAGGACACACTGCCGTATCTTCATCCTGGATGCTCCAGTCAGAGCCTGATGCCCTCTTATTTGCCTCTGAGTTGATCAGAAGCCATGCTGCTCCAGACAGGGCTTATCTTGCTCCCAGGGCGGGCTTTGTGGATGGATGTGCAGATGGGTGAGCTTTGGTGGAAGATGGAAAGCATTTTCTGAACTCTGGTATTCTCTTTCAGAGGCTCCATTTCTCACCTGTTTTTGTTGCTGTTTACTCATTTGACATTCAATAACTATTTATTGAATGTATTGGCTCAACTCTAGCAAACTCCAACTTACACGACACAGATACTTACGCTCTATACTTGGCCCAGGGGACATAAAGATGAGATCCAAGCTACTGGGATTATAGGCGTGTGCCTCTGACCCCAGCTTCTCTTCAGCCTTTATGGATGCTCCCTGACCCCGCTTCCTTAACTCTTAAAAACAGGAAGAATGGGGCAGATGGATGATACACCCAGTTCAGTGTTGGAAATACTGCAACAGACTCTATCCAGGTACAGGACCATAGAGATGGAGCTTCAACCTGACTCTGGCAGCATTGTTGTTATGGTTTAGATGTAGTGTACACCAAAAGCTCACGTGTGAGACAGTGTGAGGTTTGGACGAGAAATGATTGGGTTATAACCTAAACCTAATCAAGGAATTAATCCCTGATGGGATTGAGGGGTAACTGGAAGCAGGTGGGGTGTGGCTGGAGGAAGTGGTTCTTTGGGGGTGTGGTTATGGGGTATATATTTTGTATCTGGAGAGTGGAGTTCTCTTTCTGCTTTCTGACCACCATGTGAATTGCTTCCCTCTGCCACGCTCTTCCACCATGATGTTCTGCCACACCTTGAGCTCAAGGAATGGAGCCGGCCTTCTATGGACTGAGACCTCTGAAACTGTGAGTCCTCAAATAAACCTTTCTCCTCTACAATTGTGCTGGTCAGGTCCTTTAGTGACAGCAGTGAAAACGCTGACTAAAACAGTAGTTGATACTGAACCCAGGTTCACACAGAAAACCAATATGGAAGAAGAGGCACAGGTTGGGAAGAAAGAAAGGTTTTATTCAGTGGCCCAAGAATGGAGAGGAGGGAGCTTAGTTCAAATCAACTTCTCAACCCCCAGATATTGAGGGGTTACAGGATAGGAATAACAGGGAGAAGGATAGGCTAATATAGGGGAGGAATATCCATGTCTTTTCACCCATTTTCTGAATGGGTGGAGATCTTCCAGGAACTCAGATGTCCCCTACTGTCATTCTTACATGGTATAATGTTTCTGATCATGGTGGTTGGTAGGTGTCTTTGGCCTTAATGGGATAGGGTGGGGGAATAGATTAGGTAAGTTTAAGTCAATTTAACCCTATATTATGTCGCTTTGGACAAAACGTCTCAAAGGATCATCATGTCTACATGCAGTGCTGAGTAGAACCTCACCCCAAAGTTAAGGCATCAAAGGAGATGAATGTAGTAAGCGGAGATGCCAACCCTTTCCACTCTGTTCCAGCCCCCTGTTAAACATCTACGGGCCCAAGTGAAGAGTAGGTGCTTTTGGTAGAAGTGGCCCTCAGGTCCTCTAAGAGTAATCTAGGCCACTGTTACCATCATAATCCACATGTCAGAGGTGTTATCTCCAGCACAGTCAGTGTGTGTGTGAGCGTGGGGCGGGGGTGATACTAATAGTGCATTGCCTAGCCATGCTACCTCCAAACATAGTGATTTTTGAGTTAGGTAAGAGCAACTGAAGCTTGAGGGTGTATTTAAGTTTTTCTCAGTAACATAATGAGGCTAGAAAGTCCCACATCATCTGTTACTTGGATTAAGTCATCAAATACCTATATAAAAACATGGGGAGTCCTGAGAGATGGGTGGTGTTTATTCCCTCAACAATTTTCAGACCGATTTTATTGAAAGAAGTCAGCCTCTTTCTTCCCAAGTATGCTGCTCTTCGGCCTTTTCTTTGGGGTGGGGGTGAGTACTGGGGATTGAACTCAGGAGCACTCGACCACTGAGTCACATCCCCAACCCTATTTTGTATTTTATTTAGAGACAAGGTCTTGCCAGTTGTTTAGTTCCTTGCTTTTGCTGATGCTGGCTTTGAACTCAAAATCCTCCTGCCTCAGCCTCCAGAGTTGCTGGGATTACAGGTGTGTGCCAGCTGCATCTGGCTTCTCCTCAGCCTTTAAGGACGCTGGAGCCTGAGTTCTCCCCAGCACCGCTTCCTTCAGTACTCATAACTCCCCTTTTTGTCTGCAGAGCAACACTTCTCAAAGGATTGCCTTCTTCCTGGCATGTCTTTCCTTACTTCCCAGTTGCTCCTCCTCTCATGGCATCCTCATCCCCCACTCCCACTGAGCAATGGAAACCATTCTCACCAAGGTCCGTGATGGCCTCAGTGTTGCTGGAACATTTGGCAACTTTTCCATCCTTAGCTTGCTCAGGCCTCAGTGACTTGAGATTGTGGACCTCAGCTGCTTCTCAGAACCCTGGCTGCCTGTGGCATTGGTGAAGCACGTTCTCCTGGTTTTCCTTCTCTTTCTTTGTGCCTTCTGAGTATTGTTTTCCAGGTTACCCTCCTCTATGTGATCTCTTAATGGAATTCCTAACAGCTTTTCCTAAATCTCTTCCCCTGTCCCTTCATACTCTATCTTCAGATGAACTCACCTGAAGAGTTCCCAATCATGGCTTCAATGACTATCTATACAATAAACTCAAATTCACATCTTTAGCCCCATCTCCCCACGCCCTCATGCTGGGGATGAACCCAGGGTCTTACAGATGCTGAACTAGCACTCCACCCCTGAGCTACACCCCCAGTCCCCGTGCTCTCTTTTGAGACTCAGATTCATATATAATAACTATCCCATGGGAATGTCTAAAAGACATCCCAAATTCAATTTATTTAAAGCCAAACCCATGACATCTCATCTTGAAACTAGCCTTTTCTATAGTGAATAATCCCACCATCTATCCAGAAGTATAGCTTTACCGATCTTAAAGCCCTCTCTCCAGTCTCCCCAAACACCAAGTCCTATTTATTTCACCCAAGTATCTCTCCAGTCTGACAGTATCCGTCCTAATCCACCACTATCCTCTAAATCTAAGCTACCCTTTCTCCTCCCTTGAACTCTGGAAATGGCCAGATAATTGGTTTGCAGATGTCCACGCTTGCTTCCTCTCCAATTAATTCTCCATGGAACCACCACAGTGATGATTTCAAAATACAGTATAACCATGACACTCCCCTGCTTAAACTCATTTGGTGGCTCCCTGCTGCCCCAATGGTTAACAGCAACATCTTTCCCAAGACCCACTGGTCCTAAACATCTCTGTCTCTGCTCCACCATGCAGTTCCAATTCCTTTCCTCACTCCCTACTGCACACTGATTTTCTTTTAGTTTTTCCTGCCTTTGCATACCTCCTGCTTGAGGACCTTGGACTGCTTGCTCCTTTACCTAGAAACTCCCTGCTTGCTGTTCACCAAATGAACTGACTTTCTGATTTTAGTTCAAATATGACATCTTCAGGGAGTCTTAATTTTCACTTTTTTGGGATACATTATAATTGTACGTAAGGATGAGATCTGTTGCATACATGCACACAATGTAACAATATGATTTGGCCAATATCACTTCCCAGCACTTCCCCTTTCCCTCCCCACTGCTCAGTGATTGGTCCCTTTCCTCTACTGGTCTCCATTTGATCTTCATGAGGTCTGCTTCCACCTTTCTTTTCCTTTTTCCTGTCTAGCTTCTGCATAGGAGAGAAACCATTTGACTTACATAATGGTCTCTAGTTCTATTCATTTTCCTGCAAATGGCATGATTTTGTTTTTCTTTTTGGCTGAATTAAACTCCAATTGTGTATATATACCACATTTTCTCTATCCATTCATCCATTGATGAACACCAAGGCTGTTCCATGGTTTGGCTATTGTGATTTGTGCAGCTATAAACATGAGTAGGCATGTATCACTAGAGTATGATGACTTTAATTTTTTATGATAAATACTGAGGGATGGTATAGCTGGGTCATATGGTGGTTCCATGCCTAGCCTTTTGAGGAATCTTCAGGGATTTTCCATGACTTGGATAAGGCCCCAAAGCTGTCATAACTGCCTATATTTTCCTTTCTTAGTTGTTTTCAGTTTATAATTTTATGTTTATATGATTATTGGATTAATATCTATTATTTTCTCTTTATTGTAATATTCATGAGACCTGAGTCCATTTCTGTTTTCCTTGCTATAGAATTTTTAAGTAGTGCTAGGCATATAGTAGTGTGATGGGCTGACAGATCTGGCTCCATGAGAATGTTATAGGCCAGACTATAAGGGAAATGACTAAACAGACTCCATTTTGCCCTGAGACTCCATGTTATGTAGGAAATAAGCTTCTCCCATGGGAACACACCGCTTCTGTACCTATCATCAGTTACTTAGCATGACCTGTTTAGCAATACAAAATGACAATTCTTATGTAATGAAAAATTGCTCTTTTGATCTCTATTGCTCTTAACCAATGTACCATGTAAATGGTGATTGTGTAGATGTTAGTAACCATTCTTTAGTTTGTACCTAGATAAGGGTCATTTTGCCCACTTCCCCTTCTGTTGATGATCTCATGATGTCAGTTTATAATTTCGAATCATAGCAACAGATCCTTATGATTGGTGTGATTTTTGGTACAAGAACCCCTACAACCCTATAGTCAGGATTGTTCTTCTAATAGCCATATTTGGGGCATTGTGTGAGTCAGTCAGCTGGCCGGCTTAATAAAGACTCTCAAATTTGGACTTCTCAGTGGTGATCTGTCTGTTCTTAAGTTGTGCTCCATAATAGTAGGTACTCAATAAATTTTTTTTTTTGGAAGGAGGGAAGCCTGAAGATACTTTGTAACCTGATAGGTTATAATGATAGGGCCTATCTGATAGGGCCCAGTGGAAACGTGACCAAGAATAGGTAGGTTATGGCTTTTGAAATGACTCAGAAAAGATAGACAATTTTTAAAATTTGTTCTTTTTAGATAGATATGACAGTAAGGACATAGACCATTTGGCTATTAGATCATGACTGTGGTGACCTCTGGGTGGGAGAGAACAGGAGGGTATGCCCACAGGAAGCATCCGTCTTGTCAGCTTGCATCATGTGAGGACACGCACACTAAGCTGGGAGTGGGCAGACCTGCTTTCTAGGTCTGGGGTTGATGCTAATGAGCTGTGTTCTTTACCTCCCATTCATAATTTAATCTGTGAAATAACAGGTTTGGATTATAATAGCAGCCAGGGCTCTTATTTGCAAAGCATAAATATTGCCTCTGGGTAATTGAAGCGGAAAATGAACTGGTTGAAGGGGGATTGGCCAGCTCACAGGATTTCCAAGAAGCCTGAAGGACCAGAGATCAGGCCAGAACAAGGAAGCCCGCACAGGCAAACCAGGGCCAGAATCCCCACAAGGAGCCAGACTCCAGCAGGGCCACCGTGGCCACTCTGCCATTGCACACAGAGTGCCACAGCTCGCACCTGTGCTAGAAGTGGGCACCAGACACTCCTGTTGGCAACATCAGCCATGTTGCCCTGGGGAGCCGGATGTCACTGCCTTTCCTGCTGACCTCGGAAAGAATTCCCTTCTCTCCCTCCTTCTTTGCGTCATTAACTCCTGACTCAAAAACCTGAGCAGGTGCATCTGACATTCTGAGCTAGGTCATTTATTAGAGCCCTTGCTGCCAGGAGAACTGGGAAAACAGCTTTCTAGAGAAGGAAGTAGGCTCTGCCCCCTAGCTATATTCCCAGGAGAGGGTTCGGGTTCTGGGCAGCCCATAAACATCAAATGTCCAGTTTGAGGTCATCGCTAAGGTCCTCCCAGTCCTGACAATCAGTATCTCCACCATCACAAGAATGGATACAGCTGTTACCTCGGCCTCCTTTCCTGTAACCAAACAGCCCATAAAAACTGCAGCATCATTTCTTTGCCACAGAAAAGTGTGTTCTATATTCCAAGTTTTCTAGGTATTTCAGACATGTGCTCTGTATGTCCTTGAATTACATGTTTAATTGAACCACTGAAGCCAGCCTGTTTTTCCTGGCTCCACAGCCCTAAAAATAGGGCATTATTGAATAGCTCAATAACCTGGTCCGAGCTCTTACACTGCAGCAAGCCTGTGTGTTGGTTCATATTTTTAGTGGGCAGATGCTCTATCTATTGGAGTAACTATTTTTAAACTTACCAAATGTCAATTCTCTCTCAAATGTCAATTCCCATTCTCAAAGACATGCTGGTTTGTTTGTTTGTTTCCCTGGCAGAATTTACTCCGCAATGTAAGACACATTTGTCACTAATGGTTCTTTTTGGACAGAAGTAACATTTTTTATTCTTGTTTCAACTGTTTTCTTTTTATTTGAGAGCTAGGAGAAGCGATAAAAAAGGAATCTGGAAATACACAGTCCAGGATCTTGGAGTAATTTATGTACCTCTTTAAATGCCATTCCCACCATATCTACTTCTTTTTTTTTTTTTTTTTTTTTTTTTTTTGCATTTAAAATAGCCAAGCTGCAGGAATTTGAAGCAAACTTTATAAAATCATTCAGTGTGAAAAGCCGATTCCGGCTTAATTTGCTACTACTCCAAGGTAACCCAGAGGTGTGAATACCAGTGATGTGACTGATGCAGAAATGAATGCTAAACTCCTCAGAGAGTCACCTCCAGAAGGCACCGTCTGGCAATATCTTTTAGCGCAGAGCAATTTGGGAGTTGCCTTCCTAACTGTGGATCAGGCTCTTGAATGTCCTCAAAAACAACAAACCTATGCTTGTGGGGGAGAGCTCAGGAGAGGTGCTGTCCACCCTGGGCAGTGGCTGTTGGGGCGGTACATGTGTGGAGCAAGTGAAGGTAGCGAGCTTCAGAGTCAGGTGACTGAGTTAGTATCCTCTCTCCCACCTACAAACTTGGCCATGCTGCTCAAGGCTGAGTGCATCAGATTCTTCATGTGTGAAATGAAGGAAGTTACACTTTCTTTTCGAGTTTGTTGTGAATATTAAATGAGTTAATGTGTGCAGAGTTTTAGCACCTCGGAAAAATTCAGGAAGTGTTAATACTCTACTGCATGATTCTTTTTAAGACACTTGGTCTCCAGTCAGTGGGAACTGAGTTGCTCTTCCGCTTTCAGGTCTCCTCGTCTTCCCTGATGCTCTCCGCGTCCTCCCCTTCCTGTTTAACACAGTTTCTCCCAGCTCTAGTATGTCCAAATCCTATTTCAAGGTCTGACTCAAATAAAAATGATACTAATAAACAGAAAGGTTAAGCAATTTTCTCAAGGTATTACAACTCTCAAGCACATGGAAGAGCCAGGCTTCAGGCCAGGCAGTCAGAGGCCAGTGCCTACACTCTACAATGTCTACATTATGTGAGGCTAAGTTATCCATGAGTGTCAATGTCTCCACATTCAAATTCTACCTTCTTCAGGAAGTTTTCCAGATCCCTCATTTAGAAACCCTCTTCCTGCATTTGAATTCTACAAATGCCATTCACAAAGTTTTTCTAATGAAATGTATCTCTTCCCACATGATAAACACATGCCTTTAGTTACTGGTCTAATCTCCATACAAAAGAGAATGTCCAGTGAGAGGATTTTTTGTGTTTTTGTTTTTATAATACTCTTAGTACCTTGCATAATCTGTTATACAAGCATATTTGTTGAATAAATAATTTTAGGCTTTTTTTTGGGGGGGGTGCCGGGAATTGAACCTCACATATGCTAGGGAAGCACACATGCTAGGGAATCACTGAGCTACATCCCCAGCCTGAGTAAGTGATTTAAAAACACAAATTTGATCATATTTCCTATGCTTAAAATGTTCCCTCTCCTTTAAGACCCCAAATCCTATACATGACCAGTAGGTCCTAGGAGATGAGTCCCCAAGTCCCTTGGCTCACCGGGTACCTACCACTCCCCGCCACCTCCTGGCTCTCTGATGTGCAGCCAGCAGTGGCTTCTGTGCATTCTTCCAGCCATCTAACCCCTTGGGGCCTTTCACTTGCTTGCCTCTCCTGGGAAGGTGGGCTCTTTCCCTGTCTTGACCTTGACTCCTGTCATGGCTGTTCTGATGACCAACTCCTATTCCATTACCTCCATCCTCCTGGGAAGACACCTCCTGCCTTGCCTGAGATTCTGGCCAGTCCCGTGCAGTCCTGTGAAAGGGACCAACTCCTTGGCCCTGTCTGTGCCCTCATTCTCCTGGTGGGATGTCAGGCTGGCTGACACTCTGGGGTCTGACCTGACCTTTGCAGGGACTCTGGGGCAACAGAGGCCACTTGTTCAGTGGAGTGCACCCTGTCACAGAGGAGGCGAGCTCTGACTCTACGCCAGAGATTCATCCTGGCAGGAGCATTTTCTGAAGGGACTTGTACCCTTCATTTCTCCTTGGCTCGTACATTCTGACTGCCAGCAGGCCTGGCTCAGAGCCACCTTGGCAAAGAAGAATTTTTATAGTCTGGTTGGTTTAATTTTATTTTCACCCAAATTCCCAATTCCAGGCAGAAATATTTCTCAAACAGCTTTTGTAACTTGGGGAGAAAACATGCGGGAACTGTGCAGGGCAGGAAAGAGATCAAAACAAGGATGCTTCAGTTGGAAAAGATCAGTTTTTCATTTACTAATACAACGTAAGTATTTTAACAGGTGACATTTATTAAACATTACTGGGTCCCAGGTACTTTACTAGGAATTTGTACAAATAGCAACTCCTTTACTTTTCTTAATTATAGACTTTTGAGTTAGGTCCTAGTATTTTCCCTACTTTGTAGATTAGAAGGTTGAGGCTGGAGATTAAGAAACTTACCTAAGGCTAGGTAGTCACAGAGGATAGGGGAACACGTGGTGACTATTTTGCCTCTAAAATGAGAATATCCAATTATATGGTTTGCAGTGCAGGAGGCCAGCAAAAGATAATCATCCACACCATGGATTCTAGAGAGATCTGAGTACAGACCTCAATATTCTCCATGTTCACATCAGTAATTATGTTTTATTATTATTCATTTTTTCTCTTTCCACATTTTTTATTGGTGCATCGTACTTGTATATAATGATGGGATTTGTGTTACATATTCATTCATGTACACAACCTAACACTATAATCTGACCAATATCACTTCCTAGCATGTCTTCCCTCTCTCCCTACCTCCCACCCCCTAGTCCCTTTCCTCCACTGGTCTTTTCCTTTTTCCTCTCTAGCTTCCACATATAACAGAAAACACAGGACCCTTGATCTTCATTTTTATGGATGAATAAAACTCCACTGTGTGTGTGTATATATATAACACACACACACACACACACATATACATACACAAACACACACCATATTTTCTTCATCCATTCATCCATTGATGAACACCTAGGCTGATTACATAGTTTGGCTGTTGTGAATTGTGCTGCTATAAACATGGTATGCATGTATCACTATACTATATGATGACTTTAATTCTTCAGGATAAATACCAGGCAGTAGTACAGCTGGATCATATGGTGCCTTGCCTTTTGAGGAACCTCTGTACTGATTTCCATAGTGATTTCATGAATTTACAATGCCCCCAGCAGGGTGAAAGTTGTTCCTGTTTCTCCACATCCTCTCCAACATTTATCATTATTTGTATTCTTGATGACTGCCATTCTGACTAGTGTGAGTTGACATCTCAGTGTAGTTTAGATTTGCATTTCTCTAATTGCTAATGATGCTGAACATTTTTTCATATATTTGTTGGTCATTTGTATTTCTTGTGTGAAGTGTCTGTTCAGTTCCTTTGTCCATTTATTATTGGGTTATTATTTTTTTTGGTGTTGTTTTCTGAGTTCTTCGTATATTCTAGATATTAATTCTCCATCAGAAAAGTAGCTAGCAAAGATTTTCTCCCATCTGTAGGTTCTCTCTTTTCATTCCTAATTGTTTCCTTTGCTGTGCAGAAGCTTTTTAATTTGATGTCTTCCCATTTATTAACTCTTGACATTATTTCCTGAACTTCAGAGTTCCTATTGGAAGTCGTTGCCTGTGCCCATATGCTGGAGTCTTGACCCTACATTTTCTTCTAGAAGTTGCATAATTTTTGGTTTAACTCCTAGATCTTTGATCTATTTTGAGTTGATTTTTGTGCAGGGTGAGGGAGAAGGGTCTAGTTTCCTTCTTCTACATATGTATAGCCAGTTTTCCCAGCACCATGTGTTTTTAAAAGGCTGCCTTTTCTCCAGTGTATGTTTTTGATACTTTTGTCAAAAATCAGCTACTGTGGCTGTGTGGGTTTGAGTGGTTATGTTTTAGATGCTTATTCCCATTTGCTGGGAAGCAGCCTGATACAAAAGGGAGAATATGAGCTTTGGAGTCACAGAGGCTTCTGTTTGGAGCCAAATGCAGCCTTTTCTATCCACACAACCCTGTTCAATTTATGGAACCTGACTGTTTCCTCATTCTTAAAATGGTATTGTGATCCATAACTCAGGGCAGTGAAGACTGAATAAGGTAACATAATGAGGCTCTTTGTACTGTGCCTGGTGGATAGACATGACCAATAAATGGCACCTATTAGTATGGTGCTGATATGAAGGGATGTCCCCAAATACAATGATTAGCCTCTCTTCTATATTTTATTATCAGCCTACAAGTCCATGATTAATTTATTCACTAAGACATGCTCTCTCTGGGAGGCCTATTAAAAATAAAATGCCTTCAAGGAAAAAAAAATCAAGCTATGATCATTCTAAATTATTGTCTTAATTCGTAATTAAACTATATATTACACAAGCTCCTTGGAAAGTAAGATGGCAGCTTGTAAAACTGTCTTAAATGAGTAATACTAACAACAGCTGCTTCCATTTAGTTAGGATCTATTATGTCTTCTTGTCTTTTATTTTACTGTTAATCCTTTTAATCACTTTGTGAGGTTGATATTGTTGTCACTTGATTTATGAGACAGGAAGAGATTAAACAACACATCTAAAGACACCTGAGAGTAAGTGTGGGATAGAGGATCTTGAGCCAGGCTTCAGTGCAAAGTCTAGCTTTCTTAGTAAGCCTTTCCAGTCTCGGGCCTGGACACCTCACTTTTGGTAAAATATCCTAAGTAAATGACTTAAAAGGAAAAGAAGTCATTAATTAAAATAAAACAAAAAGCCAAAACTAGCTATAGACATACTGTATTCACCACCTCTCTCTATGACCCCAGATTGGGAGGTGAGAGGCAGGCTGTCACATTGACTTTAAGTACAGGCTGTCAGAAGACAAACATGGATTACGTCAACAGGACATCTGATACCATGTTCAGTAAAAGGAATGGAATTCAAAATAGGACCACAGAGCATGTAAACACTGCTCAATGTTAGACAAAGTTGACGTTTGTATATTAATGAGGATGAGAAGTATTTATAATATTATGCTTCTTGGCCTCTATCTTTTTGGGCAGAGCAGAGTAAATATTACATTCAGTTAAAAAAAAAAAAAGGAAAAGAAAGAAAATATGAACCAAGTTGAAAAAAGGAGATATATATTTATTTATTTTAAACTGTCTGAATTTACATAGTAAAACCAGCTTCTTCAAAACACAGAAACCAAAAATAATTACTCTCTTAAGAGGGACACCTTTATTTCCTGGAAGTTCAGAACTTTTAGGGGTATTAAGAGTGACAGAGGAACTCCACATTTTTGCAATATTTTACAAAACATGATAGAAATTGTACATTTTAACTGCAAATTTCATCCCCTTGGTTATAGGATACTGTGGGCTCTGTCACTGGATCACCTGGCATTGTTACTAACATGCTCTTGATGCTGGGAAAATCAGCCTCTTCTGTTTCCTTGACTGTGGCACAGGTTAATAATAATCCTACCTCAATGGGCTGCTGCCTGGCACAGGGTAAAGTTTCCACAAACATTAGCTATTATTAAACCATAAAACTGCTGTGCCTTGATGTGCAATTATGTCAGTTCAGCACTAATTTTGTTATCTCAAGCAAATCAGAAGTGTCGACCCACACCTGTACAAGATTTTTTTTTTAATTTCGTTTTTTAGTTAGAGCATTAAAGTTATACTTAGTATTTGGGTTGCTTTTGACAAAATTACATCGTATAAGGTTCTAATTGCTAAAATATGGGCAAATGCATTAACTGTGAGTGAAATGCATTCTCACCAATAAAACTTTTCAAAAATATGGGTGAGTAGGAGAAAGGGGAGGAGAAGTAACAGGGATCCTTCCTGACAAAATTTGAAGGTGAATATACAAGACAGATAAGTTTTATAAAGGACAAGAAGAGATCCTGTGTGATATGGTATGCCTGTAATCCCAGTGATTTTGGGAGGCTGGGGCAGGAGGATTGCAAATTCAAAGCCAGCCTCAGCAACTTAGCAAGACCCTAAGCAACTTAGCCAGACCCTGTCTCAAAATAAAAAAAATAAAAAATAAAAAGGTCTAGGGATGTGGTGGCTCAGTGAAAAAGAACCCCTGGGTTCAATCCCTAGTACAAAAGAGAAACAAAAAACAAAAACAAAAAAAAAACAAACCAAAAAAAAAAGAAACACACACACACACACACACACACACACACACACACGAAGAATGAAGGCACTCCAAGTTTTGCAGAATCAGAGAGAAAGAAGATCAAGTTTTGCTGAGGCCTGACCCTTTTTGAAGACATCTTTCCCTGCCTTCAGCTCTGTGCTATGTGGATTTCGACACCTGAACCCAAACCAGGACTGCAGGGGTAAAGATGTGTTTTGGAAGTCAGTTGTGCAAGCTACAAGTCAGAGGGGGCTTCCCAGCCCTGGGAAGTCTGGTTAACTTGCCCTGTACCCAAATGCCATCATCTGTGATATCAGGAGTCCTCTGTATGATTTCTCTCTGGCTCTGGTCTCTTCCTCCATCTCTCTGCCATGTGCTGCCTGCCCTGAGTCCATTTAGAGGTGAAGTTTAGCCCTTCCCACTAAGTTCCACTAACAACCCACATGCACCAATTCTTTCATGAGCTCTGTTATGCTGCTGAAGATGGACAGAGGTAGATTTTTGTGGTTCAAGGTCACATCACAGCCACATAGCCTTCCACCTGCTCCCAATTTCATGGCCTTCATTTTTCTGGCTTCTTTCCTTCTCCCTCTGACTCATACAAATCTAGCCCTGATACCCCATCTCACATGGGGGAGATGCCCGGACCCAAGCACTTCTCCACATATTTTGTCAACAAAGACAGTTTACCCATCCTGAGAGGAAGTCTGATTAAAATGTTTCTGCATTCATATTACAGTTATGAGTATTAGGTCCAAACAGCAGTTGTGTAACTATCCTTTTTTTGCAAAAAGAGTGCTTATAAATAATATGTCATTACAAAAATATAAAATTGCTTATAAATAAGTACAGGTCTATCAATGGAGTTTTGATAAATGAGAACTCAGCAGCAGCAAGGAGCTGAGACCAACAGGAAAGCAATGAGGGACCACTGAAGAATCTTAGTGGGAGATTTGCTCCATTAAGTCTTTTGGGAAGATCAGTCTAGTACTTCTTTTCTTTTTTTTTAAAATATTTTTAGTTGTAGATGGACACAATACCTTTATTTTATTTTATTTATTTTTATGTGGTGCTGAGGATTGAACCCAGTGCCTCACACGTATGAGGCAAAGTGGTCTACTATTGAGCCACAAACACAGCCCCCATTCTAGTAGTTCTAAGGACCAACAAGAGTGGGGCAAAAGTAGATGCAAGACAACCGCAGGCAGGAGACAGCTTGTCTTTTTTTTTATTTAGAGACAGGGCCTTGCTAAGTTGCTGAGGCTGGCTTTGAACTTGCCATCCTTCTGCCTCAACCTCCTGAGCCACTGGGATTTCTGGCATGCACCACTGCACCTGGCAGGAGACAGTTTGTGGGGGCAGTGGCCTAAAGGATGGATTCAGGAAGTTGAGCTTACAGAAGTTTGTGACCAATGGATGTGTGGGGGCAGGGAGCAATCATAATTAGGGGGACCAACTAGTCCCAGTTTGCCTGGATTTTATCTAGTTTTCTATGTCCTGTGGAACACCAGTTCCAATCAAATCAGAATATTTGTCTTCTAGGCTTGTGACTTGAAGAGTAGGAGTTTAACAATGCTATTCATTGAAGTGAAGACCATCAGGGATGGATGGCGGTTGGATAATGGGTAGCAAAATGCAGTTAGGTTCATGAAGTAAGTCCCAGTGTTCTGTAGCACAGTGGGGTGACTGTAGTTACACTACAACTTATTATGTTTGGTAATGAACTAGAGAGAGGAGTCTGAAGTTTTAAGGTTCCCAATTTAATGAAAAGATAATCACATCAAGGAGGCAGAAATGTTAATTACCCTGAGCTGTTCATGACACATTGTAAATATGTATTGAGTTATCACACTTTTGACCCATGAATAGGTACAACTCTTACATGTCAATTAAAAAGTTAAAGCCAGGCATGGTGGTGCACACCTATAATCTCAACAACTTGGGTGACTGAAGTGCACATATTACAAATTCAAGGCCAGCCTGAGCAACTTAGTGAGACCCTGTCTCAAAACAAAATAAAAAGGGCTGGGGATGTTGCTCAGGGATATAGTGCTTCTCTAGCTTGCATGAGGTCTTGGGTTCAACCTCCAGCATCTATCTATCTATCTATCTATCTATCTATCTATCTATCTATCTATCTATCTATCTATCATCTATCTAATCTATCTACTCATCCATCCTCTGTTGTCCTTTCCCTCCACCCAAAACACAGATGGTTAGTGGAATGATAGGGTGGGTTGGGATATTCAAGTCCCAGTAACAGCCTGGTGCAGGTGGTCAGCTTAGCTCAAGTCAGGCAACAAAAGCTCAACAATAATAAACCTACAATCACAACCACCACCTGACAAAAGTAGCCAAGATTACTGAGCACTTACTGCGAGCCTGGCCCAGTTCTAAATTTGTTAGAGCTTTTATTGCAACTTCTGTCTCATCCGATCCCCAGAGCAACCCTATGAGAGGGGAATTATTATTTCCATTTTATATATGAGGAAACTGAGGCGCAGAGATGATAGGGAATTTATTTACTTAAAGAGTCAAAAGGTGAGTGCTGGGCAAACATCTCTGGCCAAAGATGATGCTAAAGTATCAGAAACTCCTAAGTAGGAAGCGAACAACTAGGTAAATCTGAAACACCTCTAAAAATGAGTGACTCTGCTCCATTGTCCCTGCCTGCCTTGAAGAGATAGGATGCCCTCCTGCTGTTTCTCTGTCCCGCAGAGGCTCTGGCTGGTCCAGTCCTGTTCTTTCAGGCCTCTCTTTTATTCCTCCTTTTTCACTTCAGAAAGTGAGAGCAAAGATGGGGGTGGGGTGGGGCGCTGGGTGTTGGTACTGAGCAGCTGTAGTACTGAGCAGCTGTGGTACCTTAGGGAAGTGGAAGAGAGAAAAAGGGAAATTTTAAAAGACATTTTTCTTATTGTGTGAATCCCCTTGAGGGTGTAAGAAAGTACAATCGAAGGGCATGAGTTCTTCAGAAGTCAGTTTTTGGTGACTGGGTTGGATTTTTGAGACAGTGACAGGCCTTGAGGTGGGGCCGGGGTAATGACTCTCCTTGCATTGCTGCAGCAGCATCTCAAGAGTCAGCGGTAAGGCCGACAGGGCCCCAGGAACCAGGGGAAGTAAGAGCAAGAGAATCACTAGTGCAAGAACTTACCATGTGCCAGGTCCTGGGACCAAGTCAAACAGGGATAAAACACAGCCCTGGCCTGCCAGGAGATCGAGCTTAGTGGAGGAACAGACAGATAGTCTCACTGTCATGTAGTAAGTGGACCTACTGGTGGTGGTCTACACAGCAGAATGCACAGGTATGGAGGAACACCATATTGCTTGGTGGCAGATAAGATTATACTGTCAAACAAGGCTTGTTGGAGGAAACAGCAGCTGAACTAAGTCTTGAGGGAAGAGAGAAGGCAGGAGGGACATGTTCAAGGACAAAGGACTGATATGGACAAAGGACTGATATGGACAAAGACCATAAGGCAGAACTAGCCCAGCCTGCACAGGGAATTAGGAGTAAGTCAATGTGGACCAGAAGCACAAGTCTGAGATGGGGCAGGAGATGACAGGACTGGGGAGCAAGCAAGGACAAAGAGCAGGAAGGCCATACCTAGGGCCTGGGGCATCCTCTGGCCAGCACAGCCTCAGAAGAACTTTGAAGCAAGGGTGTACCTAGCCAGATGTGTTTTTTAAGCGAAGCCTCCTGGAGGCCAGGGTGGGGAGGAAGGCCTGGGACAGCAGCTGGGAAGGCTGTGTGAAGTGGCACAGAGCGCAGGCTCAGAGTCTGGCCGGCCTGTTCCCGGGGGCAGTTAATGCCACCTCTCAGAGTTTTAATTTCCTTGTCTTAAAAAAGGAGATAACAAAACCTACCTTGATGGATTTTGAAAGAATAATTAAGTGCTTGACACGAAGTAACTTGAAAACGGGAATTATTGCTTAGCTTAGGCAAGGGATGACAGCATCAGAAATAAGAAAGAGGTAGAATGGAGCTGCAGAAGAGGGATCAGATTTGAGAGAAAAAGAAGAAATTCTACAAATATTTTCAGTGGAGGTGGCACCTTGGTTAAGGAACAGAGAGAGATCTTCTCAGGATCTATTACTATTCTGTGGTTTAGTAGCATCTTTGGTTACTAGCAAGAAAAAAATAATTCTAATTTCAGCAACAAAGGAAAGTTAGCAGAAGCAAATGACCCAGCTCAGAATCAAGTGAAAACTTTATTAGCCAGGCCTCAGAAAGACAGGAAAGGGATGGCTCCAGGCCCCAGCCTGAGGGAGGTGACACAGGTTGGAATGAACCTGTGTCGTTTGCGTTATGTCCACATATTCCTTCACCCAAGGGCTGATGGGCCTTGACTGGGTTTGACCATGGAAAATACAGTGATCTGTAAATTTTAGAAAGATGGGTCTCCTAGTGAACTTCAGCTGCTGTTATTAGGAGACGAGGACAATGGATGGATAGAAGGGACGGATCTCCTGGGACTCCTTCCCGTCCCTTCTCACCATTTCAGCAGTGCTACCTTGTACCCCATTATCTGTTGACCAAGAAGTGGGGATGGAGGAAGGACTCCTGATGAACTCACTGAAGTTGGTCTTCTGTGTGCACATGTAACACAGGCTGCTGCAGGGTCACAGGAGACCTCGGAGGAAGGGATACGCGTGGAAGTTAAGAGTTGACCAGGGTACAGGGTAGAGGAGACAGCCCGGGATGGCACTGAGGAGACAACCCTGGTATAAGAATCAGCCCCTGAAGAAATACAAGCCTGCTGGGCCAAGGAGAAAGTAATGGTTTGGGAGATAGGAGGAGACCCAGGAGAAGCGGAAGCAGAATTCCAAGGAAGTCAGTTGGGGTGAGCAGCCATTCCAATTTTGGGGGGACTCTCCTAATTTTAGTCCTGAAAGTTCCATATCCTATGAACACTGTCCATCCTGAGCGAACTAGGATGGTTGGTTGCGGACAGTCAGGGGTGTGAGAGTCAAGTGCATCAGGGAGTGTGCGGTGAGCCCTGAAAAGCAGCCATGGGAATGGGCAGTGGGTGAACAGTGCTGGCTGTGGCCAGAGCTGTCTGGTGGCGCAGCAGAGGCAGAGGCCAGGCTGTGAGAGTTCAAGAAGGAAGGGCTTAGGAGGAAGGAATGGAGCATGCTGACAGCTCTGTGCAGGGCATTCGCTAAGAAGGGAAGGGGACCCTTGGAAAGTGGGCCGTTGGGTCATGCAGGATCACAGGAGGGCGTTTTTCCATTTGGTCTGATTTTAGAACGAGAGGAGCCTGAGCAAGTTCATAAGCATACTGCAGGTAGAGGGAGACAGCAAGGTCAGCTGCTGGAGAGAAGAGGATGTAGGTGCTAAGGAACTGGGCCTCTAGGGAGCAGGGGTTAAAGTGGCAGCTAGTAGGGGGCCGAGGAAAGATGCCACATCTGGGTGCAGATGTAAGCTCTCCCAGTAGGAGAGAAGGCTTCGGGGGCACACGCTTTGTTGCCTCTATTTCCTTAAAGAAGTTGTAATGGGAGTGTGCACTAGAGGGCGGGAAATTATGGGAATGCTGTGTAGGGTGGGGGCAGGGAGACCGCCAGACATCAGCAATGGCCGTCAAAGCCGGGATCAGCTGAGGGTGTGGCCCTGAGGTGGTAGGCCCTGTGCTGCCATTTTCTCAGTAGCCTTTGAGGAGCTGGACACAGGATGAAGACCAACAGAGGCAGGTGAGGCAGGAGTGCCGGATTGGTGAGGGGTGGAGGAGGGTGTCTTTTAGGCAAACATCATTGGACTGAGCTTGGGCAGCAAGGAAGGAACAGAAAGGGGGTTGCTAGCTCAGGAGTAATGGGGGAATCAAAGGCAAAGGGTGTATGGGTAGGCCCATATCCCCACACCCCTGGGTCAAAATGCCCTGCAGGGGCAGTACTGCTGTGCCACTTGGCCTTGAATAAATAATCTCACCTTTCCAGTTCCAACCACGTAGGGCTGCAAACCAGCATATCCCAGCCTCTCAGGCCTCTGGGTGAAGCACTTTCTGTACCTTCTATGCTGGAGCTGCCAAACCAGTGTGGATCATTTTCTGCTCTGAAGGAATCAACTGTGGAGAACAAGATGTGAGATCTCAGTTCACAAACGCCAGGTGCCAAGCCACAGATTCAACTGACCTGGCCAAAAGTTCACATTCATATTACTTTGCCTCAGGGGTCTCAGTAAACATTAACCAACACCTCAGATGACCCTGGACAAGCTTCAAAAACAATCTATCACTTGCTTTACTCAACTGCCAAATGGTTACATGCACAGAGTGGCCATGAAGTGGAACCAGAATGGACGTGGGAATAAAGGTACCAACAGAAATGTTTATTCCTGGAAAGGCCATAGCCCCAGGCTGAGTTTCCCAGAAACAGAACCTGAGATCGGGAGTCCTGTTCTTGGGATTTATTGGGAGAATAAATCAGGAGAAGGGAGAGAGTCAAGCAGAATAAGGCAGGGGAGAAGAGCTGAACAGGAGTGTGGGCTCCTCTGGAGTCCAGGGGAAGATCTGGAGCACAGACTGCGCAGTTAGTCTCACCTGGACTAAGGCAGTGAGTCTTTCATGGTCAGATTTCAATCGGTCCTTGGCCAAGGTCTGTGGACAAGTGAAATAGGGGTCAAAGTGGTGAGAGTGGACTTATTTGACTCAGGGCAACTTTGTGCAGAAGAGGGTAGCAGGATTTTACCAGCAATACTCACTGGTGGTGGGTGGAAAGAAGGCACCCACAGGATGCGCTATAGCTATCTCACAAATAGTAAGCAGAAGTTGTATCTCTACACTTGTAGTTAAAAGGCAATGACATATAGATAGAAATGAAACAAAAGGTAATTTTGGTCCTACCATCCATACAGATTTAAAAGCAGTTTGAAAGTCATACTTTAATGCACATTTATTAATGTATGGTTCCTGTGGGTCAGGAGTCCAGGCATGTCTGTCTGTCTCTTTCTTCCTTCTTTTCTTTCTTTTTTTCCTGTCAGTACTGGAGATTGAACCAGGGCTTTTCACATGCTAGGCAGGCCCTCTACCACTGAACTACATCCCCAACCCTCTGAAATCATTATTTAATCAACTCATAAACATTATTCGCCATCCCAGTGATCAACAATAGAACTACTTCCACCCCTTTCCACACAGTTATTTAATTTCACACATCAACCAAGAATTAATATCCTTAGTATATAAAGAGTTCCCACAAATCAATAAAAAACAAGTTCCATATGGTTACATAGATGGAAGAAATACAAATATCTATCAGGAATTTGAAAAAAAAAACCAAACAAACCGTTAAGTCTTACTGACAAAGAAATGCAAAAGAAGGAATATATACATTTTTACCTATTAAATTATAAATACTTTAAAATTAGAGCACATAAAGCTAAAAAGCATCAGGAGAAATGGGAGCTCTCTAAATATCCAGTGGCAATATTGATTGGTCTAAATATTCTTGAAAAATCATTTTTTAGTATGTTCATGAAATTCAAAAATGTTTAAACTGTCTGATTTTTACTTTTGTTCTCAAGACTCTGTCCTAAGAAAATAGTGTGACTGTCTGATTATCATTATATAATGGAACTGAGAAGTTGCCATGTGCTAGGCTTTGTGCTGAGTGTATTTACAGGCATTACTGTACTTCATTAACCCACCCAGTTGCTTATGAGCTGGGTACTTTCATGAAGTCTCTTGCAGGAAAAGAAACCGAGGCTTAAGAAAGTTGTAAAAGTTATGTATATTGTGAATAAGTGGGGAAGTCTGGATTATTTGACTCAAGTTTGTGGGTCCTAAATAAATTTACTTATTCTATGAAATCATTAATAAACGGGTCCAAGAAGAGGGGAAAGCTATTTTTTTTTTTTTTACAAAATAATTAAATGAGGCTAACTGTTCTTTGCTCCATTGATCAGAGAACCTCAGCAGTGTTTGGATTTCTAATTAAGTCAGGTGGATTTAATTAGGAGTCCTAGGATTTTCATGTAGTCCTTCGGAACATTTTGTGTTAAGTTCCACATAAAAATATAAAACAGTCCCTGCTCATCTGTGCAAACACTGAGTTTGGCACCTTTTTTTTTTTTTTGTCATTTCATTCACAAATGAAATGACAGGATTTATATCAATAACCATTACCAAAGTAATCAATTGCATATACTTGTTTGCTTGTCTATCTCTTCTCCAAAACTGTAAGCTATACTGTAGCAGGGATTGTGCCTGTATAATTTATTAAAATAACCTTAGACAGTGAGGATGATGGGCGGGCACTAGGTCATGTCCGCCAAATTCTCACATCTGGAAAAGAAGACATGCCACAAGAATGGTCATACGCGTGGCATCATTGGTATTTATAAAATATTTGGAAGGACGTCTGAATTGTTTCTAGTGTTTGATCATTACTAAAAAATTTGTGTATAGGTTTTTACCTGAACATAGATTTTCATTTGCCTGGAATAAATGCCCAGAAATGATATTGCTGGTTTGTATGGTAGTTGCATGTTGATTTTTTTAAAAGAAACCGTCAAACTGTTTTCCAGAGTGGATGTACTGTTTTATAGTCTGATCAGCAACATGTAAGTGACTCTCAATAGCACTTGCTGTTATCCCTGTTCTTTTTATTTTAGTCATTCTGATAGATGTGTACCTGTATTCTATTGTGATTTGCATTTGCGTCTCCCTAGTAGCTAAACATCTTCTAAGCTTATTTACCACCTGTATTCTTCTTTGGTGAAGTGTATCTGCATGCCAGTTTCTCATTTTCTAAATGGATTGTTTTATTAAACTTTTGGAGTTTTGAGTGGTGGTTATTAGCCTACCTCTTTGCCTGACATGTGGTTTGTAAATGTTTTTGTTCTCTTGACAGAATTTTTCACAGAGCAGACTTTTAAAATATTGGCGACATCCCTCCTCTTATCCATTTTTAAATGGATGCTGAAGGTTTTCTCCTATTTTTCCCCGCAAAAGTGCTATAGTTTTACATTAAAATCCACAATCCATTTTGAGTTAATTTATGTTTAAGATGTGAGTCTTAGGTTGAAGTTCATTTTTACCGCTCTAGATATTCAATTATTCCAGTGCCATTCTTCCTCCACTGAATGGCTTGTGCATTTTGGCATATGTGGGTGAGTCCATTCCCAAGTTCTTTAATTCTGTTTCATTGATCTGTTTATCTGCCCCTCCACCCATACTACAGTCTTGATTATTGTACCTTTAGAATAGATCCGGCTGGCACAATGGTACATACTTCTAATCCCAGTGATTTGGGAGGCTGAAGCAGGAGAAAAGCAGGAGAACTGCAAGTTCCAGGCCAGCCTGGGCAATTTACCAAGTCCTTGTCTCAAAATAAAGAAATAGAAAGGGCTGAAGTGTAGCTCAGTGGTAGAGCACCCTGAATTCAATCCCCAGTACCCTGATAATAATAATAATA
Organism: Sciurus vulgaris; assembly: GCF_902686455.1. Classification (NCBI taxonomy): domain Eukaryota; kingdom Metazoa; phylum Chordata; class Mammalia; order Rodentia; family Sciuridae; genus Sciurus; species Sciurus vulgaris. Next base: position 44,155,988 of record NC_136461.1, read on the forward strand.
TAATAATGTCTTAAAAGATGTAGTATGATTCTTCCCATTTTATTTTTCCTCAAAATTGTTTTAGCTATTCTTGGTCCTTTGCTTTTCCACATGAATTTTACCCTCTAGGGGCTGGGACGTGTAGCTCAGTGATAGAATGCATGCTTAGCATGCATGAGGCCACGGCAAATCTATACATCAATGTGGAGAGAACTGACATCTTTATTCTGTTGAGTCTCAATCTATGAATACTGTACGTCTCTCATTAATTTAGATCTTTCATTTCTTCTATTAGCATTTTTTAGTTTTTAGCATACAAGTGTTATCCATGTTTTGTTAGATTTACATCTAAGCATCTCATTTTTTGAATGATTGTAAATAATATTTTAAATTTGTTTATATAAATATAATTGATTGTTGTGTGCTTATCTTATGTCTTAGTGCTTTTCCGAACTCTCTTATTCCAGGAGTTTTTTTGTCTTTTGGGTTTTTGCATATTTGCTGAGATATTTTACATAGAAAATTATGTCATCTGGAAATAGGAACAGTCTTACTTCTTCCTTTTCTATCCACACAACTTTTATTTCCTTTTCTTGCCTTTTTTTATAGTTGCAAAAATTAGCAGCACTGTGTTGATTAAAAGTAGTAGGAGTGTACATGCTTGTTTTGATTCTGATTTTAGGGAGAAAGCTTTATCTTTCACCATTAAACACAATGTTAACTGTAGGGTTTTGTAGGTTCTCTATTACATCGAGAAGTTTCCCTTTGTTCATATTTTTTCTGAGAGTTTTTGTTATGAATGAGTAATGAGTTTTGTCAAAAGATTTTTTTCATGATTTGATATAATCATGTGACTTTTCCAATTTAAGCTGTTTACATGTTAAGTTTTTGAATACTGAACCAGCCCTGTATCTGTGGAATAATTCTCATTTAGTCATGGCATATTATTTTTTAAAAATTTTGATGAATCCTGTTTACTAATATTTTGTTAAATATTTTTTACACTTATACTAATGCAGGATATTGTACTGTGAATTTCATTATTTTCATTTTTGTATTCTTTGTGTGGTTTTGGTATCAGGGTAATATTAGCTTCATAAAACCAACTGGGAGGTATTTCTTACTCTTTTATTTTTTGAGCTAGATTGTAGAACTAGTGTCAATTCTAGAACTAGTGATAATTCTTCTTTAGACATTTAATACCATTGTACAATGAAAACATCTGAGCCTGGAGATTTCTTTCTGGAGAGTTTTAAAATGATGAATCCAATTTCATTCATAGTTATAGGGCTGGTCAAATGATCATTTTATATGGTGAAAGTGAGAGAATTTGTACTTTTCTTTTTTCTAGCTTTTGAATTTATTATTCTTTGTTGGTGCATATTGATTTTGCAGAAAGGGGGGTTTCATTGTGGCATATTTGTGCACATATAAAAACATAATTGAACTAATTTCACTCCCAATACCTCCCCCACCCTTCCCTCCTCCCTTTCTCTGACCCCTTTTCCCTACTGATTTCTTTCTAATTTCATAGAGTCCCTTTTTCATTTGTTTGCTTTTTCCTGCTAGTTTCCACTTAAGAGAGAAAACATGGCATTTTTCTCACCATGTTTGACTTATTTCACTCAAATTACAGTCTGCAGTTCCATTTTCCCATAGACGATGTAGTTTTATTCTTCTGGATGGCTGAATAAAACTCTGTTGTGTATATACACCACTTTTTCTTTATCTATTCATCTGTCCACTGACCTGTAGGCTGATTCCATAATGTGGCAATTGTGAATACTATGTTTATTGTGCCGCAATCAACATGGTATATATGTATCTCTAAAACAGGCTGACTTTGATTTTTTTTGGATAGATACCAAGAAGTGGATCATCTGGTAGATCTATTTTTAACCTTTTGGAGAACTGCTACACTGATTTCTATAGTGGCTGTACTGCTTTACATTCATGTGAACAGTGTAGAAGCGTTCTTTTTGCCCCTCATTCTTGCCAGCATTTATTGTTATTTGTATTTTTGGTGCTTGCCATTCTAACTAGAGAGAGATGGAATCAATCTCAGTGTAGTTTTGCTTTGCATTTCCACAATGTCTAAAAATACTGAACTTTTTTTCATTTAATGGTTGACCATTTGTACTTCTTTTGAGATGTATCTGTTTAGTTCATTTGACCATTTGTTGATTAGGTTATTTGAAAAATGTCCTGAATGGGACCTCTATCATCCAGAAAATTAAAAAAAAATCAGTAAATGGGATGATATCAGATTAAAAAGCTTCTGCCCAGCAAAGGAAAAAACAGAGTGAACAGAGAACCAACGGAATGGGGAAATCTTTGCCAGCTACTCCTTTAACAGGCTTGTACTTTTCAAGGAATTAATCCATTTAGTCTAAGTTGTTAAATTTATGTGTGTACTCCACACTTAGTATTTCTTATTATTGCTTTAACAACCACAGAATCTGCAGTGATATCTTCTGTTTCATTCCTGGTATTTGATAATTTATGTCTTCTCATGTTTTCTTTCTTAGCATTACTAGAGTTTTGTCATTTCATTCATCTTTTCAAAGAAACAGCCCTTCATTTCATTAATATGCTTTATTTTCGGTTTCAAATGCATCGATTTCTGTCCTTATTTTATTGACTTAGTATTTTCTCCATGTATTATATTTCCTTTGTTCATTTGCTTTGGCTTAATTTTTCTCTTCTTTTTATAGATTCTTGAGGTGGTAGCTAAGATTATTGATTTAAAACTTTCCTTTTTTCTAAATAGTCATTTAATGTCATACATTTTCATCTCAGTACTGCTATCGATGGGTCCCACAAATTCCTATTTATTTTCATTTTTTCAGCTTAATATATTTTAAAATTTTCTTTAAGACTTCTCTTTGACCCATAGTTTAGAGGTGTGCTGTTCAGTTTGTAAGTGTTTGGGCATTTTTCTTATTAACTCTCTGTTGTTGATTTCTGGTTTGATTCTATTATGGCTAGAGAACACTATGATTTCTAAGCCTTTTAAATTGGTTTGTTTTTTGAATGGCCTAGGATGTGGTCTGTCTCAGTATGTGTTCCATGGGCCCTTGAAAAGAATGTGTATTCTGTTGCTGTTTGGTGTATTCTCCTTATGTTGAGTGGATTGTCTTGGTTGATGGTGGCGGTATTAAGTTCTGCATTTTTTTTTTTTAATAAATTTATTTAAGGGCATCCAAGATGGCGGACTAGAGGGAAGTTGCATTCCTTGTCACTCCGTGACTTGGGATTCAAGTAGAGGAAATACTATTTCTCTGCGAGGCAGTTGTTGCTGCACATTAATCCTCTGCAGATTACCCCCCATTAGTCTGCTGCAATTCTATGCTGCCTGCCAGCATATCACCTGCCTTTTTAGTGCAGATCGCTTGCTGACCACTGCCTATCATCTGCCATTTGCCTGTTTGCCCGCCTCTTGCCTGTCCATCATCTGCCTTTCACCTACCCATTGCCTACCACCCAATGTCCACCTGCTGATCATCTGCCGTTAGTCCACAGACCACCATCAGGTTGCCTCCTGTCTGCTGTTGCCTGGAAGTCCATTGGCATAGTTCCCGCAGGTTTGGTTACACATGGTTGCTGCCATCTTGAGACACTGGCCAGGGCCTGCAGGTTTGCTGCTGCTACCACCACCACTTTGGTCTGGGGACACAGGCCAGAGCCTAGAGATATAGTGGGGTTGCACCTGAGGTCTTTCTTCTCGGTGTGACAGTGGCTGCTATCTGGCTGCCTCTCTGTGGGGTCACTACTTTGTGTGAGCACATCTCTGGTGGTCTCTCTGCAAGTTGAAAGGGCATTGAGATCTTTGAACTGCAGCAGGGCAGGGCATAGGGAAGCTGAAGCCCAGGTCCATTAGATTGCAGCTGGGTTTGCCTGGGCCAGTCTGGGTCTGGCAAGCTGTGGAAAGTCGGAGACTAGGAGCAGCTCCTTGGGGGAGCAGAGGTTGGAGAAACTGGAGAAAACTGGGCTTCCTCCAGCTCAGTGAGTCGTGAAGTGTGCAGGGTTGGAAGGGGCCAGCTACAACCGGTGGGAAGGCTGGAAGAGGGTGTGAGGGCTTCTTGCTATCAGCCTGCCCACCCAACTGTTCCAGCACCCTCTGGACTGGAGCTAGCATCAAACTTCAGACAATCCCACCTATTGGCAGAGAAGGGAAGCTGAGAAAATTTGTGAAAGCCAACAGAAGCAATCATTCAATTTTCCATTGAGACTTTTTTTTAGCCCCCCCTCTCTCACACCTTTACCATCTTTGAATCCAAATATTTTTCATGCATCAATTTATTGAGGAATGGGATGTCTGAATAGTATATTATAGTTTTGTTGTATATTCTTATATTTTACTTTTTTAAAAAATCTCTCTATATTTTTTCTTTCACCTATCTGTCTCCCTGGATTCTCTTTCTCACTTCTCTCATACTAATAGCCAAGCTTTATTAATTTCTCCCTTGTTCTTACTATGAACTTTTACCTCTATCTTCTCTCCTTCTCCCTCATAAACACCACATCTTACACTACTTCTGTTCCCTCATTGTCCATCATTTGAAAAGGTAAACCCTTTTAGCAAACTTATTGTTTATATTGTAGATAATAACTGAACACTTCATTTCTGTCTAATATGACAAAACTGTAAATGCCTTAATATGAGCCACTTGGTTTAAGGTGGTATATTGTTTGCATTGGGTGGTGTTAATATTGGTCTCCCCCTTAAAGGTGAGGTACTGGAAGCTTTCAGGGACACTATAAAACTACAGGGTAGAATCTGTACTGCCTCAGATCCACACCACTAGATGAGAAGATGCACAAACAAGATGAAAAAACAAGGGAACAAAGTGCCTCAAACAAACCAAGATGTTCCAACAATAGAATCCATAGGCAACACAGTAGAAGAAATGTCAGAGAAGGAGTTTAGGAAACACATAGATTGATCTTTGAAATAAGGGATGGTTTTAGAAAATATAGGAAGTGAAAGATCACTTCAATAAAGTGACAGATTATAAAAAAGAATCAAGCAGAAATCCTCCAAATGAAGGAAATGATAAACCAAATTAAATTAAAAATTCAATGGAAAGTATCACCAACAAAGTAGACTGCTTGGAAGACAGAACCTCAGACAATGAAAACAAAATATATACTCTTGAAAATAAAGTTGACCACCCAGAGAAAATGGTAAGAAACCATGAACAGAACTTCTAAGAAATATGGGATAACATGAAAAGACCAAATTTAAGATTTATTGGAATTGACAAAGGTGTGGAGATACAAACCCAAAGGAATGTACAATCTTTTCAATAACATACTATCAGAAAACTTTCCAAATCTAAAGAATGAAATGGAAAAGTGACTACAAGAGGTTTACAGGACTCCAAAAGTGCAAAACTACAGCAGATCCACACCAAGGCACATTATAATGAGAATGAATAACATACAGAATAAGGATAGAATTTTAAAGACTGTGAGAGAAAAAAGAAATCAAACTACATATAGGGGGAAACGAATTTGAATTTCAGTTGATTTCTCAACCCAGACCCTCAACACCAGGGGGTCCTGGAAAAACATATATCAAGCACTGAAAGAAAATGGAAGCCAACTGAGAATTTTACATTCAACAAAATTAAACTTCAGATTTGAAGATGAAATAAAAACTTTTCATGGAAGTTAAAAGAATTCCCAACTAGAAAACCTGAACATTCAGAACATTCTCAGCAAAATATTCCATGAAGAGGAAATAAAAAATCCAAAAAACAAAAAACAAGGAAAACCAGCAAAGGGAGGAACTACACTAAAGGAAAGGTCAAGGAGAAACTAAGTTGAGTTAAAAACCCAAAATAGGCAATACAAATCATATATCAATAATATCCCTGAATACGAATGGCCTAAACTCATCTATCAAAAGACAAAGACTGGCAGATTGGGTTTAAAAATAGACCCAACAACAGGCTATCTTCAAGAGATTCACCTCCTAGGAAAAGACATCCACAGACTGAAGGTGAAGGGCTGGGAAAAAAACATAGACTCAAAAGGACTGCATAAACAAGCAGGAATTTCCATCCTCATTTCAGAAAAAGTGGACTTCAAACTAAAGTTAGTCAGAAGGGATAAAGAAGGACATTTCATACTGCTTAAGGGAACCATACACCATCAAGACATAACAATCATAAATATGTATGCCCCGAACAATGGAGCATCTATGTACATCGAACAAATCCTTCTCAATTTCAAGAAACAAAGACCACAGCACAATAATACTGTGTGACTTTAACACACCTCTCTCGCCACTGGATAGATCTTCCAAACAAAAACTAAACAAAGAAACTATAGAATTAAATGATACGATCAATGATTTAGACTTAACTGACATATATAGAGTATTTCCTCCATCATTGAGCAAATACACTTTCTTCTCAGCAGCACATGGATCCTTCCCTAAAATAGACCATATGTTATGCCACAAAGCAACTCTCAGCAAAAAAAAAAAAAAAAAAAAAAAAAAATAGAAATCCTTCCCTGCATTCTATCAGATCATAATGGAATGAAACTAGAAATCAATGATAAAATAAAAAAATAAAGCTACTCCAACACCTAGAGACTAAATAGCATGCTATTGAATGATAAAAGAAGAAATCAAGGAGGAAATAAAAAAATACTTAAGAGGTAAATGAGAACACCGATACCACATACCAAAATCTCTGGGACACTATGAAGGCAGTGCTAAGAGGAAAAGTTCATTGCATTGAGCTTATACATTAAAAGAAAAAGTCAACAAATAAATGACCTAACATTACATCTCAAAGCCCTAGAAAAAGAAGGACAAATCAACACCAAAAGCAGTGTAAGACAGGAAATAATTAAAATCACAGTGAAAGAAATGAAATTGAAACAAAAGAAACAATTCAAAAAATTGACAAAACAAGAAGTTGGTTCTTTGAAAAAAAAATTGATAAGCCTTTATCTACACTAGCAAAGAGAGAGTTCAAATTACTAAAATTTGTGATGAAAAAGGAAATATGACAGATACTACTGAAATACAGAAGATAATTAGAAACTATTTTGAAAGTTTATACTCGAAATAGAAAATATTGAAGACATTGACAAATTTCCAGAGACAAACTGATGCAGGAGGACATACATAATTTAAGCAGATCAATTTCAAGCAAAGGAATAGAAGATGCAATCAAAAACCTACCAACTGGACCCAAGATGGCAGACTAGAGGGTGACTGCATCTCCAGTCCCTCCAGAACCCAGGATTCAAGAAGGGGAGGCATTGAGAGACTTGGACTAAAATAGAGCCTCGGGGTGAGTCTCCCCCACCCGGTGAAGCGCTGCCTGGGAGGCAGGCCCAGATTTGGGTGGCTTATTAGAGTAAGGCAGAGCAGCTAGAGTCCTCCCCAGGCGGCCCTGCGCACTCCAGCGGTGGGCTCCTCCCACAGGGCCAGATTCTCCAGCATCTTGGAGCAGGCCCCCCAGTGAGAGCGAGCCTTTCTGCACAGAACCAGGCTTCAATTCCCTGAACCAGGGCGGCGAGTTTCTGCCTGCAGGTTGCTTCAGGGACCAGGACAGGGCAGCCAGTGACTTCCCCAAGCAGCCTGCAGCCTGGCCCCCTCCGGCAGGAAGCGCCTTTCCAGGCTAGCTTCTCAGAGCAGACCGCCCAGTGAGAGCCTTTCCACACAGAGCCAGCTCCAAGTCCTGGAACCAGTAGAGGACTAGAGGCAGCTTTCCTTGGAAGCACTGCATTATCAAGTTACTCCAAGACTTCAGGCTACTGAAGGCAGGAAGGTGATACACTGGAAATCTACAGGGACACTATAAGCCAATAGAAGAATTCTGCAATATCACAAAGTCCCACTGACATCGGACCAATATGAAAAAACAAGGGAAGAAAATGTCCCAAACAAACCTAGATACTATATCAATAAAACCCAATGACAGCACAGCAGACGAAATGTCAGAAAGGGAGTTCAGAATGTACATAATTAAAACAACCAGGGAAGCAAATGAGGAGATGAAAGAACAAATGCAGGCATTAAATGATCGCACCAATCAACAGTTAAAGAAGCAAATACGGGAAACAAGAGATCATTTCAATAAAGAGTCAGAGATATTGAAAAAAAAAAAACCAAACAGAAATCCTTGAAATGAAGGAAACAATAAACCAAGTTAAAAACTCCATAGAAAGCATAACCTATAGGATAGAACACCTGGAAGACAGAACCTCAGATATTGAAGACAAAATATTTAATCTTGAAAACAAAGTTGACCAGACAGAAAAGATGGTAAGAAATCATGAACAGAATCTACAAGAATTATGGGATATCATGAAAAGGCCAAATTTAAGAATTATTGGGATTGAGGAAGGCTTAGAGAAACAAACCAAAGGAATGAACAATCTATTCAATGAAATAATATCAGAAAATTTTCCAAATCTGAAGTATGAAATGGAAAACCAAGTACAAGAGGCTTATAGGACTCCAAATATACAAAATTACAACAGACCCACACCAAGGCACATTATAATGAAAATACCTAACATACAAAATAAAGACAGAATTTTAAAGGCTGTGAGAGAAAAGAACCAAATTACATTCAGGGGGAAACCAATACGGATATCAGTGATTTTTCAATCCAGACCCTAAAAGCTAGAAGGGCCTGGAACATCATTTTTCAAGCCCTGAAAGAAAATGGATGCCAACCAAGAATCTTATACCCAGCAAAACTTACTTTCAGATTTGACGATGAAATAAGATCCTTCCATGATAAACAAAAGCTAAAGGAATTTACAAAAAGAAAGCCAGCATTGCAGAACATTCTCAGCAAAATATTCCATGAGGAAGAGATGAAAAACAACGATGCAAATCAGCAACAGGAGGAACTAGCCTAAAGGAATAGCCAAATAAAGGGGAAAACAAATCATGTAAAAAAACAAAAATGAGTCAAATGATTGGGAATATAAATCATATCACAATAATAACCCTGAATGTTAATGGCCTGAACTCATCAATCAAAAGACATAGATTGGCAGAATGGATTAAAAAGAAAAATCAACAATTTGCTGCCTGCAAGAGACTCATCTCATAGAAAGAGATACCCATAGACTAAAGGTGAAAGAATGGGAAAAAACATACCATGCACATGGACACAGCAAAAAAGCTGGAGTATCCATCCTCATTTCAGATAATGTGGACTTCAAGCCAAAACTAGTCAGAAGGGATAAAGAAGGACATTACATACTGCTTAAGGGAAGCATAAATCAGCAATAACAATCATAAACATCCATGCCCCGAACATTGGCTCATCCATGTATGTCAAACAAATCCTTCTCAATTCCAGAAATCAAATAGACCACAACACAATAATACTAGGCAATTTTAACACACCTCTCTCACCGCTGGATAGATCATCCAAACAAAAATTGAATAAAGAAACCATAGATCTCAATAACACAATCAACAATTTAGACTTAACCGACTTATACAGAATATTCCATCCAACAAAGAAGGAATACACTTTCTTCTCAGCAGCACATGGATCCTTCTCTAAAATAGACCATGTCTTATGCCACAAAGCTACTGTTAGCAAATACAAGAAGACAGAGATACTACCTTGTACTCTATCAGATCATAATGGATTGAAATTAGAAATAAATGACAGAATAAAAAACAAACTTCTCCAATACCTGGAGATTAAATAATACACTATTATATGATGAATGGATAACAGAAGACATCAGGAGGGAAATAAAAAAAAATTTTTAGAAGTAAACGAGAACAGACACATCATATCAAAATCTCTGGGACACTATGAAAGCAGTACTTAGAGGAAGATTTATTTCATGGGGTGCATTCAACAAAAGAAGTAGAAATCAACAAATAAATGACTTAACACTACAGCTCAAAGCCCTAGAAAAAGAAGAGCAGATCAACACCAAAAGTAGTAGAAGACAGGAAATAGTTAAAATCAGAGCCGAAATCAATGAAATTGAAACAAAAGAAACAATCAGAAAAATTAACAAAATAAATAGTTGGTTCTTTGAAAAAATAAACAAAATTGATAAACCCTTAGCCACACTAACAAAGAGAAAGAGGGAGAAAACTCAAATTACTAAAATTAGGAATGAACAAGGAAATATCACAACAGACATGAGTGAAATACAAAACATAATTAGAAGCTATTTTGAAAATCTATACTCCAACAAAACAGAAAACCTTGAAGACATCAACAAGTTTCTAGAGACATATGAATTACCTAAACTGAACAAGGAGGACATACACAACTTAAATAAATCAATTTCAAGCAATGAAATAGAAGAGGTCATCAAAAGCCTACCAACAAAGAAAAGTCTGGGACCAGATGGGTTCTCAGCCAAGTTCTACAAAACCTTTAAAGAAGAGCTCATTCCAATACTTCTCAAAGTATTCCATAAAATAGAAGAGGAAGGAACCCTCCCAAACTCATACTATGAAGCCAATATCACCCTGATACCTAAACCAGACAGAGACACATCAAGGAAAGAAAATTTCAGACCAATATCCTTAATGAATATTGAGGCAAAAATTCTCAACAAAATTTTAGCAAATCGCATACAAAAATATATTAAAAAGATAGTGCACCACGATCAAGTGGGTTTCATCCCAGGGATGCAAGGTTGGTTCAACATCCGGAAATCAATAAATGTCATTCACCACATCAACAGACTAAAAGTTAAGAATCACATGATTATTTCGATAGATGCAGAAAAAGCATTTGATGAAATACAGCATCCCTTCATGCTCAAAACACTAGAGAAAATTGGGGTAGTGGGAACATTCCTTAACATTGTAAAGGCCATCTACGCTAAGCCCATGGCCAATACCATTCTAAATGGTGAAAAACTGAAAGCATTCCCCCTAAAAACTGGAACAAGACAGGGATGCCCTCTTTCACCACTTCTATTCAATATTGTTCTTGAGACTCTAGCCAGAGCAATTAGACAAACCAAAGAAATTAAAGGGATACGAATTGGAAAAGAGGAACTCAAACTATCCCTGTTCGCTGATGACATGATTATATATTTAGAGGAACCTGGAAATTCCACCAGAAAACTCTTAGAACTCATAAGTGAATTCAGTAAAGTAGCAGGTTACAAGATCAATGCTCATAAATCCAATGCATTTTTATACATAAGTGATGAATCTTCAGAAAGAGAAATTAGGAAAACTACCCCATTCACAATAGCATCGAAAAAAATAAAATACTTGGGAATCAATCTCACAAAAGAGGTGAAAGATCTCTACAATGAGAACTACAGAACTCTAAAGAAAGAAATTAAAGAAAACCTTAGAAGATGGAAAGATCTCCCATGTTCTTGGATAGGCGGAACTAATATTGTCAAAATGGCCATATTACCAAAAGTGCTTTACAGATTCAATGTAATTCCAATTAAAATCCCAATGGTGTACCTTACAGAAATAGAGCAAGCAATTATGAAATTCATCTGGAAGAATAAGAAACCCAGAATAGCTAAAGCAATCCTCAGTAGAAAGAGCGAAGCAGTGGGTATCACAATACCAGATCTTCAACTCTATTACAAAGCAATAGTAACAAAAATGGCATGGTATTGGTACCAAAATAGACAGGTAGATCAATGGTATAGAATAGAGGACATGGACAAAAACCCAAATAAATACAGTTTTCTCATACTAGACAAAGGTGCCAAAATTATGCAATGGAGAAAAGATAGCCTCTTCAACAAATGGTGCTGGGAAAACTGGAAATCCATATGCAACAGAATAAAACTAAATCCCTATCTCTCACCCTGCACAAAACTCAACTCAAAATGGATCAAGGACTTCGGAATCAGACCAGAGACCCTGCAGATTATAGAAGAAAAAGTAGGTCCAAACCTTCAACTTGTTGGCTTAGGATCAGACTTCCTTAACAGGACTCCCATAGCACAAGAAATAAAAGCTAGAATCAACCACTGGGATAGATTCAAACTAAAAAGCTTTCTCTCAGCAAAGGAAACTATCAGTAATGTGAAGAGAGAGCCTACAGAGTGGGAGAACATCTTTGCCAATCATACTTCAGATAGAGTGCGAATTTCCAGAATCTATAAAGAACTCAAAAAACTCTACTCCAAGAATACAAGTAATCCAATCAACAAATGGGCTAAGGAAATGAACAGACACTTCACAGAAGAAGATGTACAAGCAATCAACGGACATATGAAAAAATGTTCAACATCTCTAGTAATAAGAGAAATGCAAATCAAAACTACCCTAAGATTTCATCTCACCCCAATTAGAATGGTGATTATCAAGAACATAAGCAACAATAGGTGTTGGTGAGGATGTGGGGAGAAAGGTACACTCATACATTGCTGGTGGGGTTGCAAATTAGTGCAGCCACTCTGGAAAGCAGTATGGAGATTCCTCAGAAAGCTTGGAATGGAACCATCATTTGACCCAGCTATCCCACTCCTTGGCCTATACCCAAAGGACTTAAAATCAGCATACTACAGAGATACAGCCACATTAATGTTCATAGCTGCTCAATTCACAATAGCCAGATTGTGGAACCAACCTAGATGCCCTTCAATTGATGAATGGATAAAGAAATTGTGGCATATATATACAATGGAATATTACTCCACCATGAAGAATGATAAAATTATGGCACTTGCAGGCAAATGGATGAAATTGGAGGATATCATGCCAAGTGAGATAAGCCAATCTCAAAAAACAAAAGGATGAATGATCTCAATGATAAGCAGATGAGGACATATAAGGGGGGTACGAGGGGTTAGCGTTAGTGTTAGGGTTAGGTTTAGGGTTAGGGATAAGGAGGGTGGTAAGAATGGAGTAAGGAAGGACAGTATAGAGGGAAAAGAGGGGTGGGAGGGGTGGGGGGGAAGGGAAAAAAATAACAATGAATCATACAACATTGCCCCATGTAAATTTATGATTTTTAATTAAAAAAAACAAAACAAACCTACCAACCAACAAAAGCCCAGGACCAGATGGATTCTCAGCCGAGTTCTACAAGATCTTCAAAGAAGAATTAATAAATACTAATATTCCTCAAATTATTCCATGAAATAGAAAAGGAGGGAACCCTTCTAAACTCATTCTATGAAGCTAGTGTCACACTTACACCAAAACTAGACAAAGACACATCAAGGAAAGAAAACTTCACACCAACATCCCTCATGAACATAGATGCAATAATTCTGAATAAAATTCTGACAAATCACATACAAAAATATGTTAAAAGAATAGTGCACCACAATCAAGTGAGGTTCATCCCTGGAATGCAAGATTGGTTCAATATATGGAAATAAATAAATGCAATTTATCATATCAGTAAACTTAAAGACAATCATATGATTATCTCAATAGACACAAAGTATTTGACAAAATACTGCACCTCTTTATGTTCAAAACACTAGAAAAACTAGGAATGGTAGGAACATACCTCAAAATTGTAAAAGGTATTTATGCTAAGCTCATGGCCAACATCATTCTAAATTGAGAAAAACTGAAAGCATTCCACCTAAAAAACTGGAACAAGCTAGGGAGGCTCTCTTCTATTCAACATTGTCCTTGAAAATGTAGCCAGAGAATTCAGACAGATGAAAGAAATTAAAGGGATATTAATAGGAAAATAGCTCAAACTATCACTATTTGCCAATGACATGATTCTATATTTAAAGGATCCAAGAAATTCCACCAGAAAACTTCTAGAACTCATAAATAAATTTAGCAAAGCAGAACTTGAAATCAACATCCATAAGTCAAATGCATTTCATAAGTGATGAGTCCACTGTAAGAGAAATTAGGAAAATTATTCCATTCATAGTAGTCTCAAAAAAACAAACAAACAAACAAACTTGGGACTCAATCTAATGAAAGAGGTGAAAGACCTCTACAGTGAAAACTACAGAACATTAAAGAAAGAAATTAAAGAAGACCGAAAGAGCTCCTTTGTTCTTGGATAGGCAGAATTAATATTGTCAAAATGGCCATACTACCAAAAGTGTTATACAGATTCAATGCAATTCTTTTTTTTTTTTTTTTCATGCAAGGAACTTTTATTTTATGCAGACGATTCACGTCTGCACGGGGGAAAGGGAAGGAAGAAAGAGAGAACATGGCGCAAGGTTTCTCTCAGACATAGGAATTTCGTGGGCTGAGAGGAACCAATCGCGGAGAATTCTTACAGACTGACTGATGGACCAATGGCATATTAGAACGTAATGTGGAAGGCAGGAAGATTACGGCAACGTAAGCTGGAAATTCCTATAATGTGAGAGGCGGGCGAACGTAGAATTACAGGTGATGAGGGAAGCCATATTCCTTACATTCCCCCATTTCCTTTTTTATAAAAAATAAAAAAATCTTGCTGTCCAGTTCTTTTTGAAGCCTCTCTCTCCTTCCTGCCTAGGTGACTGGGGTTGGTTTTGCAGGTGAGATGTAAAAAGTTCATTCTCCTCCCAGGCTTCCAAAGGCAGATGATTTTCATGGACTTCATTTTCTCGATTTGATTGATCCCCTATTTCTGCATTAACTGCCTGTCCCCAATTCTGACTTCATTTACCCCTCTAATTATACTAGGAACTCCTTCACTGCTGTAGGGAAAAGGGCTGATGACCGATCTGACTTCTTCGAGCTGGAAGTGGGCAGCGTGGGGCACGCAGTTTGGAGGTTCCTTTTTAGAAATCGGGTCAATTGAGGGGTTCACTCTTGAAGCAGTACTTCTGAAAAATATTGATCAGGCAACAATTAGAGTTTACAAGGAAAATACAAAATGGAGTCATTAACAGTAAAACATTCAGTTTGTGCAATAGCTATTTTGAATTTTGGCTGAGTTCCCATTTGAGATCACAGTAATCTTTACAACAAACATTAAACTTTTGAACACAACTTTAAATGAGTTAAAGTCAGGCTTACTTTAGAGCCATTGTAATGTGTAGCAGGGTGGTGAGGCAGAGCCTTATCTCAGGTAACATGGGGCTTTTCAGTGAGGGTCATATAAACACAGATTTTGAAGATTAAGCTGAGATCAGATGGAGCTCTCTGTTCTCTGATGGAAATGTGGATCTAAAGAGTTATGCCAGCAATCTTTATATGTGTGCAATGTTAGGTTATTTATACTCTATTGATGACAGGTAATAGAACATTAAATGATAGGTTTACCATTATAGACAAGTTTAATTTGGAGAACAGCAGCTTGATAAATTTTCTACTTTAAAGGCTTGTATACCTGGAAAATATGAACACATTTAATATACAAAGAATAATGTTTTTAAGTATGTTACTCCATGGAATAGCTTTATAAATTAATCAGATGTCTCTAACAAACACATTTGAGTAATCCCATACATGTTGCTTATTGTAGAGAAACCAAGACATCAGACAAGTGTGCCAATAGTATTTGTCATCTCTTTCCTGTTGAAGTCCTAGAAAAATTGATGTTAGACATTTTATAAACATTAATATTTTATTAGTTTGACCATTTAGAGACTTGTGAGTTAATTTTAAGGACATTTTACTTTTATTAGTTTACCCAATTTAAACTGAACCTTATTAAATCACGTGACTTAAAAATATTTGGATCCATTTTTAAAATTTTAATTTTTATGCGTGCTTATATTTAACACAAAAGCAAAGGCCTTGTAATATTTATTTCCATTGCAATGTAATGGATGTTCAAAAATAACTCTAGAGTTGGATAAAAAGAACTGATCAAAACTCATTAACCTAGGTCTGTAGGATCAAAATTGTGAGCTCAAAAATACAGTATTTAAGAAAAACAAAGTCCTAGAAGAAAAATGATAATGTTATTAATGAAAGCATGAGAAAATGAGAAGGAGAGAAAAGTTGAAAGGGAGAAAAGTATTCTGAGTTGTAGCCCAGGAGAAATTTAAAATGGACACTTTTACACTTTTTTTTCCTTGGGTTTGAAACTGGCTTCCTACTGCGCCTTTCTTCAATTACATTTCAACGTAACCCTTGCCTGAGATCTGAATCTGAAAGGGGCTAATATGTTCTAGCAGAAACTTGATGCTTAGGCCCTTTTAATTTCTTGAGCCTGCAGGGAGAGCTAAGAGGGAAAGAAAAGATTTGAAAATAAGGAATCAGCCAAGAGAACATGTTCAGGTTTTACTCCCTCCGTGCCAGCCACCTCCCGTAAAGGAGCTAGGACATGTGCACGGGACCACGTGGTGGGGGGACTTGGTGGGCTGAATGGCGGAGCAGAAGGAGAAACAGAATGAGGCAAAGGAGAAGAATGAACAGGAGCTTCTGCAGCAGGAGACCTTAAGGACGACTCATCAGCTGGATTGAACTCAGAAGAGAAAGAATGGTTAAAAGCGGGGGGAGAAGCCAAGAGAATGTGTTAGGTTTAGCAAGAAAGAAAGGAAAGACAGGAAGGGGAAAAAGTCCCTTTCCATTCACCAGGTTGCCCACATATGTACTTAATTATAACTAGTATAATTAGGCATATAATTTTACCTAGTATAAAGATAGAATTTAGGGTGCCATAAATAGACCATTCTGACTTACTATCTAACGGACAATTTAGCTCTGATTCAGGGAATAGGTGAAGGGGTTTGAGATGATTTAATAATCATCTCAGGGGCGAGTTTGCTGATCTGGATGTCCTGAATCCCATGGTAAGCTGAGACCCACCTAGCTAGTGATTTTGGTGTCCCAAGACCACGGTGCCAGACAACGAGAGGTTAGAACAGAGGCTTGGTCGTCACCAAAAAAACCCCAATGTTTAACCAGGCGTTAGCTGAGAGAGTTTGAAGACCTGATCAGGATTTCGAGCGAGACGCAGCGGGAAATAAAAGAACTTCAAACCCTGAGAAAGAATCTCAGCACCATAAAAACCAGGAGTCCACCCAGCAACTAGGACCAGCTATGGGGACCAAGGAGATAGCCCCACACCTTGGCAGTCCAGCGGCGGGAGCCAAGGGGCAGGCGGCGGAAGCCATGAGCGGGAAGCCATGGGGCGGCGGGAGGAAGTCCCGAGGCAGGCAGCGAAAGCTGCGAGCGGGGAGCCTCAGGGCTGCAGGAGGAAACCGGAAGCCTCAGTGGAGGGAACCGCAGGAATGGCTGCTTCTCAGATGGGGGGGGTGGGGCGGCACCATGGCGGGAGCCGCGGGCGGCTGAGATGTGTTTAAGTGGTCAGGGCCTGCCTAAGGGGAACTCACCAATTCTGGAGTCCGGTGTTGTATGCAGAAAACTGGGCATCCAAGTAAATGAAAGGTGAGCCTGTATCTGTGGGCGCCAGGGCTTGCTATCGGATGGGATTCCGCCTGCTTAGTCAGCGGAAAAACCCATCCCCGAGTCTTTGACACCAGATGTTAGGTGTTAAGTGCAGTTATGGTTCATCGCTAGCTCCCAGAAACACTCCACAGATACAGATCTCACGCAAGGAACTTTTATTTTATGCAGACGATTCACGTCTGCACAGGGGAAAGGGAAGGAAGAAAGCTCAATGCAATTCCTATTAAAATCCCAATGACATTCTTCATGGCACTAGAAAAAGCAATCATGAAATTCCTTTGGAAAAATAAGAGACCCTGAATAGCCAAAGTAATCCTTAGCAAGAACAGTGAAGCAGGAGGCATCACAATACCAGATCTTAAACTATACTACAGAGCAATAGTAACAAAAACAGCAAGGCATTGGCACCAAAATAGACCATGTAGACCAATGGTACAGAATAGAGGACACAGAGACAAACAACATAAATACAATTATCACATACTAGACAAAAGTGACAAAAACATACATTGGCAAAAAGATAGCCTATTGAACAAATGGTGTGGGGAAAACTGGAAATCCTTATGTATAAAATGAAATTAAACATCTATCTCTTACCCTGTACAAAAATCAACTCAAAGTGGATTAAAAACTTAGGCACTAGAACAGAGACCCTGTGTCCCACAGAAGAAAAAGTAGGCTCAAATCTTCATCATATTAGTTTAGGACCTGACTTTCTTAACAAGGCTCCTAAAGTGCAAGAAGTAAAATTAAGAATCAATAAATGGGATGATTTCAAACTAAAAAGTTTCTTCTCAGCAAAGGAAACAATCATGTGAAGAGAGAGCCTATAGAATGGTAGAAAATCTTTACCATATGCACCTTAGATAGAGCACTAATCTCCAGGGTTTATAAAGAACTCAAAAAACTTAACAACAAAACACAAATAACTCAGTCAATAAGTGGGCTAAGGAACTGAACAGACACTTCATAGAAGAAGAAATACAATCGATCAACAAATGTATGAAAAAATGTTCATCATCTCTTGCAATTAGAGAAATGCAAATCAAAACTACTCTAAGATTTCATCTCATTCCAATCAGAATGGTGATTATCAAGAATACAAGCAATAAAAACTGTTGGTGAGGATGTGGGGAGAAAGGTACACTCATACATTGCTGGTGGGACTGCAGATTGGTACAACCACTATGGAAAGCAGTATGGAGATTCCTCAGAAGACGTGTAATGGACCCACCATTTGACCCAGTTATCCCACTCCTCAGCCTATACCCAAAGAACTTAAAATCAGCATACTACAGAGATACAGCCACATCAATGTTTTATAGCAGCTCAATTCACAATAACTAAACTATGGAACCAAACTAGATGCCCTTCAACAGGTGAATGGATAAATAAAATGTGGTACACATATAGAATGGAATATTATGCAGCCTTAAAGAAGAATGAAATTGGGCTGGGGGCATCTGTGCAGACAAATAGAGGTGTGGGTGACAGCCTGAGACCTTGCTGTCAAGCTTGGAACCTGAAAGATGGTTGAGATTGACCCCAAAACTGCGCAGGACCTCACTTTAGTGGTGCAGGCACTCCTGCAGCAGATGCAAGATAAATTTCAGACCATGTTTGACCAGTTCATTGGAAGAGTTGATGAGTAGTTACACTGATGATCTGGAGAAAAACATCACAGACCTCATGACACAGACTGGGTGGAAGAATTGGAAGGTGAAAACAAGATACCTGCCACATAAAAGAGTTGAAGGTTTCTAAGTACTCTGAAATCTGGAACACCATTTTTCCAAACCAAGAGAAGACCGAATGACTTTTTGCAACTAGCTATTGTTGACAGGTCTTATTTTATAGTGCATTCTTATCACCTACTATATAGTGAGTTTTTCGAGTGATTTTTCTCCTCAGTCTCTTGTTACTTTTCTTGTAGCGGGCTAGCTCGGACACGGGGTAAGTGGCGTGGAATCAAGACTCAGACTCCAGGAGTTGGGTGGAAGTAGGTGTGTGGCAAGCAGCCTGCAAACTTGTTTATTGTGGCAGTACACAAGACTTTTATAGTTCTCTTGACTAATCATCATTTGCCACGGTTACACCTTTGACCAATCATCATTTGTCACGGTTACACCTTTGCCCTATCTGAATTGACATCCTTTTCTTACGTCTCTCAAGCCTTGCCCTTTGGTTCCCTTGGTAACACTGACATCAATTTGGGGAAGTTGTGTACTTTCCTAGATGGCCAAAGTGGAATGCTCCTTCTGGCAGGTTTCCCTGTCAGGCCTGTATGTGCAAAGGTTTTCCTTACACACTTGAGATGTTCAATGCTGCCAGTCAAGAACTAGGAATTCTCCCAACAGTCTCTCAAACGTGGTATCTTCACATCTTGGAACTTGGTCAGTTGTACTCTTAATTATTAAACACTAAAATTTTGGTTGTTCCTGCATAAAATTGCCAAATTTTTTAGTGAAAAAACAAAAACAAAAACAAAAGAATGCAATTATGGCATTTGAAGGTAAATTAATGGAACTAGAGAATATCATGCTAAGTGAAATAAGCTAATCCCCAAAAAACCAAAGGCCAAATGTTTTCTCTGATAAGTTGGTGATGATCCATAGTGGTGGGTGGGTAGGGAAGAATGAGGGAACATTGGATTATTCAGAAGAAAGTGAGGGGAGGGTTTGGACGGTAGGGATGGGAAGAATGGTAGAATGAAACAGTAGTGTATGATTACACTACTGGTGTGATTTAGCACCATATACAGCCAGAGGAATGAAAAGTTGTGCTCTATTTGTGTACAATGTGTCAACATGCATTCTATTGTATAATCAATTAGAACAAATTAAAAAAATTTAAAAAATCAAATGCAAAAAAAGAAATTTACTAGATTATAAATGCATTATTACAAAACACCAGTCAAACCAAAGAGCTACAGTAACAGAATTAAATCTAAAAACTACAATTGTATGTAATCTATAGGTGACTCTAAATCTAAGGACACAAGTAGACTGAAAGCAAAATGACAAGAAGAATGTTACATATAAATGTCAGCAAAAGAAAGCTGGGGTCTTTCCCAGGCAGCTGCTGAAGATGGCGGAGGGGCAGGTCCTGGTGCTGGATGGCCAAGGCCATCTCCTGGGCCGATTGGCAGCCATTGTGGCCAAACAGGTATTGCTGGGCCGCAAGGTGGTGGTTGTGCGCTGTGAGGGCATCAGCACTACTGGAAATTTCTACAGAAACAAGTTGAAGTACCTGATTTTCCTCCGCAAGCGAATGAACACCAACCCATGGCGGGGCCCATACCACCTCCGGGCCCCTTGTCGCATCTTCTGGCGGACTGTGCGAGGCACGCTGCCCCACAAGACGAAGCGAGGCCAGGCTGCCCTGCACCGCCTCAAGGTGTTTGATGGGATTCCTCCACCCTAGACAAGAAGAAGCCGATGCTGGCTCCTGCTGCCCTGGAGGTTGTGTGGCTGAAACCTACACGAAAGCTTGCCTACCTGGCGCGCCTGGCTCATGAAGCTGGCTGGAAGTACCAGGCAGTGACGGCCACCCTGGAGGAGAAAAGGAAGGAGAAGGCCAAGATCCATTACCAGAAGAAGAAACAGCTTATGAGGCTACGGAAACAGGCAGAAAAGAACGTGGAAAAGAAAATTAACAAGTTCACAGAGGTCCTCAGGACACATGAACTCCTGGTCTAAGCCCAATAAAGACTGTTTATGCCTCATGTTTGGCCTGGCCTGCCCTTCCTCTATCACCACCTGGGATATGGGGGACCCAGGACAGTTCTCCAGGTACCACATGCAGCCTAGGGCCGGGAAAGCTGAGGCAGAGAAGGGTCCAGCCTTAAGTCTCTGCTCCTGTTTCAGAAGGTCTTTCTGTGAGGTTTCTCACAGTTGTATGGTCAGAACTTATGACCTGCTCATTCATGAATTTTAGGTAATTGATAGAACCACCAGTTACTTGCAGTATTAAAAAAAAAAATGAGCTGGAACACTAAGGGGCATCCATCCTTCCCATGTGGCCATCCTATACTCTGTAGCTGACAGAATGGAAAAACACCGCTGCTGAAGTGGGCCAAGTTTTAGAGGTGCAAAGACTGGAAGATGTGACCAAGGGGTACAGCATTGTCCCTGCTCTTCCTTCTGTTTTGTGATCAAAAGCAAATAAATTATTTTTGATTAAAAAAAAAAAAAAAAAGAAAGAAAGAAAGCTGGGGTGGCAAAATTATGCAATGTAAAGCATTTTAAAACAAAAAGTTATGTGAGTTAAAATATATTTTAAATTTAAAGAAAACTTTGAAAAGAGGAAAAAGAATATTACATAAAGATAAAGATACTGCAATAAGAGTAGATACACTTGCAACTCACATTGTATTTCCAAAATTTAAAAAGTTAAAATGGAGCAAATTGAATAAAGAATAGAAAGCAACACTTTCATACTAAGAGACACCAATCCCCACTTACTATAAAGAAAATCAGAGTCATACAGAATGGCAATCTCAAAAGGGAAGACTTTGAAAAATATTTTAAACCAATTAGATTTATATAATTAATGATATGAATAGCAAAGGGAAAATTATGCTAGATAGACCAACTTGTAGGGAATGAAACAAAGGTTAATATATACATGCATATATATATATATAAATATTAAAATTATTTAATAAACATCATAGAATAAAATTAGAAATCGAAGGTGGAAGGGAAGTTCAAAAATCCACAAATATATGGCAATTGATTGGATACTCTTGAACATGGTCTTTTTCAAGAATTGAAAGATAAAACTAAAAGATGTTTGGATTTTTTTGTTTCAATTTCATTAATTTCATTTCTGATTTTAATTTCCTGTCTTCTACTGCTTTTAGTCTTGGTTTGTTCTTTTTCTAGGGCTCTGAGATGTAATGTTAGGTTATTTATTTGGTGAGTTTTTATCCTTTTAATGAATGAGCTCAATGCAATGAACTTTCTCCTTAGAACTGCCTTCACAGTGTCCCAGAGATTTTGATATGTTGTATGGCTCTTCTCATTTACCTGTAAGTATTTTTAAAATTTTATCCCTGATTTCTTCTGCTATCCATTGGTCATTCAATAGCATATTATTTAGTCTTCATGTCTTAAAGTAGCTTCTGTTTCTTAATTTTATCATTGATTTCTAATTTCATTCCTTTACGATCTGATAGGATGCAAAATATTATGTCTAGTTTTTTTTTTTTTTTTGTATTTACTAAGAGTTGCTTTGTGGCCTAAGACATGGTTTATTTTAGAGAAGAATCTGTGTGCTTCTGAGAAGAAAGTGTATTCAGTCATTGATGAATGAAATAGTCTCTATATGTCTGTTAAGTCTAAATTACTAATTGTATATATATATATATTTAGTTCTGTAGCTTCTTTATTTAGTTTTTGTTTGGAGGATATATCCAATGGTGAGAGAGATGTGTTAAAGTCACTCAGTATTATTGTGCTGAGTGACTTTATTATTTGATTCTTGAAATTGTGAAGAGTTTGTTTGATGTATGTAGATGTGCCATCGCTTAAGGCATAAATATTTACAATTGTTATGTCTTGTTGATGTATAAGTCCCTTAAGCAGTATGAAATGTTCTTCTTTGTCCTTTCTGATTAGCTTTGCCTTGAAGTCCACTTTATTGATATGAGGATAGATACCATTGCTTGTTTACAAGATTGATGTGAATGATATGGTTTTTCCCATCCTTTTACCTTTAGTCTGTAGAATGTCTTTACCTATGAGGTGAGTCTTTTGAAGACAGCATATTGTTGAGTTTTGTTTTTAAATCCAATCTGCCAGTCTATGTCTTTCAATTGATGAGTTCAGGTCATTTACATTCAATGTTATTATTGAGAAATGATTTTTATTCCCTGTCATTTTGATTTATTTGTGGTTTTTAATTTGAATTAGGTTCTCCTTTGGTTGAATATTCTAGTGTAGTTCCTACCTTTGCTCTTTTTTGGTTTTATTTTTCATTTCTTCATGAAATATTTTACTGAGTATGTTTTGTAGTGCTTTTTAGTTGTGAATTCTTTTAACTTTTGTTTTTCATGGAAGGTTTTTATTTCATTGCCAATTCTGAAGCTTTATTTTGTGGGTATAGTATTCTTGGATGGCACCCATTTTCTTTCAGAGCTTGATATATATTATTCCAAGACATTCTAGCTTTGGGTGTCTGGGTTGAGAAACCAGCTGAGATTCAGTTTGGTTTCCCTCTATGTGTGATCTGTTGTTTATCTCTGGTGACCTTTAAAATAATTCTATCTTTATTTTTTGTGTTAGACATTTTCATAATAATGAGTCTTGTTGTGGGTCTGCTGTAATTTTGTGTATTTGGGGTCCTGTAAGATTCCTCTATCTGATTCTTCATTTCATTTTTTTAGGTTTGGGAATTTTTCTGACATTTCATTGAAAAGATTGTGCATTCCTTTAGTTTATATATTTGGATCTTCATTTATCCCAATAAACCTTAAATTTGGTCTTTTCAGGTTATCCCATATTTCATGGAAGTTCTGTTCATGGTCTCCTAACATCTTTTCTTCATGGTCAACTTTATTTTCAAGATTATATATTTGGTTTTCATCATCTAAAACTCTGTCTTCCAAGTGGTCTAGACTGTTGGTAATGATTTCCATGTGATTCCTTCAATAATTTTGAGGATTTCTACTTGATTTTTTTCAGAATCTCTCTTTATTGAAGTGATCATTCACTTCCTGTATTTTCTTGCTGATGTCATTCCTTACATCATTCTTTACCTTGCAAATTATTTAACTATGTACATTCTTTGACATTTCTTCCACTGTGATGTCAATAGGTTCTGTTATTGAAGAACCTTGGTTTGCTTCACTTTTTCATGTTGTTTTTGTGTCTACCCATCTAACAGTGTGAATCTGGCAGTAACATTTCTATCCTGACTTAGACTTAGAGTGTCCCTAAAGATTTCCAGTACCTCTCTGTTTAGAGGGAGACAAATAATAACAACCAATCAACAATATACAGCATTAAACCAAATAGTTCCTGCTATGACATCTACAATATTGTCATAATAAACTGAAATGATATAATCAGTTATTGCCTACAATAAAAACAGTAAATTTGCAAAAGTGTTTACAATTTCGAATGGTGGACAAAGGAGAGAACAGAAGTGATATAGGATGTGATGATTATGAGGGAGGAGGAGAGAAGATAGAAGTAAAAAATTAAAGGAAGAGTGAAAAAGACAAAAATAGAAATTGGATGTTAGTGGAAGAAAAGAAAGAAAGAGAAGGGAAACAGGTGAAAGAGAAAATAGTTAAAGTAAAAATTTAAAAAATCAAAAATAAAAAAATAAAAATAAAAGAATACAGAACAAAACTGAAATATACTAATCGAGCATCCTAGTCCTCAAAAAACTGATTCATGAAAAATAACTGGTTTAAAAAATTGTTAGAAATTAGAAAAAAAACAAATATGAATATGTATAAATGTCCATGAGCCATTAAGTTCACAATTAAACAGAGAAAAGAAAAAAGAAAAAACAAAAAAAGATCTCCAAAAAAAGTTAAAGAATTGTTTTCATTGGAGTTCAGAAGATTCTCATCAGTGTTAGGTGAGGTGGTCTGGAGTATAATGCTTGCTCTACCCTCAGGTGGGGTTGCTAGAGTGAGAGAGTTAATCCTGTAGACAGGACTCTGGGAGGCCGAGTTTAGGCTTAAGTAGGCTCCAGGCTCTTTGCTGAATGCCGGTTCATCTGGAGATTTCAAGTCAGTGCACCTCCAGGGCCCAGCAATTGCCAGTTCATGCTGGAAGACTGCACCCCAGGGATCTCTCCTGGTTTCCATTCACGTGGTGGAAGAGTCAATTCTTCGTCCACTATGTCACCAGTGGACTGCATGTTTCCTGGTCTCAGGTTCCGTCTCCAAACTCAATCTCTCCCACCCCCACCCTTTTGAATGTCCAACCAGATATACTTCTCCCAGCCAGTCCTGAAAGCAGCAGGATTGGAGCAGGAGAGGGATAGTTGGGTAGGTTTCTGTGACCAGTTGTCCCATCTCAACCTGTCTCTGTATTTGATTTTCTCCTGGTCACTTAGGCATATTCTATGTTGTGCAGTGGGGGTTTGCCAGGTCTGTATTTTGGGCCAGACTGGGGTTTACCATAAATCAGCTCCTTCAGCTGCCAGTTTCTGAGCTGCAGCTGCAAAATGTTTCCTTCCTCTATCCTCTGCACACTGCCAGGAGAGCTGAAGTTTCTTTCTCAGACAGGATATTGTACAGTGTGAATTTTAGTTGAGTTGGGCAGTGTCTTTGATCTCTAAACTCTCTGTACTCAGACATGCCTCAGTCTCCTAAACATGTGGGTTCCTTTAATTCCCTTATCCCTCTTCTGTGCTTATAGAGGGATTGCTCTGGCTAATGCCTCTGGCCACAGCAGTGGCTGTGGAGCTGGGAATTTCTTCCTTTTTTATTACATCCAACCTCCTGAGTCCCTGATCTGCTTTGAGTGTCCAGTATTAAATTTCAGTAAAGTCCTCCCCCACTTTTTTTTTTTTTTTTCATTCACCCACCTTGCTAAGAAGCTTGCCTTTTGCTTTCTTGGTTTCGTGCCATGGAGCAGCCAGGAAAATAACCTCCTCTATTCTGC
Organism: Sciurus vulgaris; assembly: GCF_902686455.1. Classification (NCBI taxonomy): domain Eukaryota; kingdom Metazoa; phylum Chordata; class Mammalia; order Rodentia; family Sciuridae; genus Sciurus; species Sciurus vulgaris. The sequence continues at coordinate 44,181,881 of NC_136461.1, forward strand.
TATCTTGACAACCACAGTTGAGTTCTATATACTTGCTGATTTTCTGACTAGTTGTTCTTTCAAGAGTTGAGAGAAATGGTTTAAATCTCTAACTAAAATTGTTGCTAGGGGCTGGGAGTGTAGCTCAGTGGTACAGTGCTTGCCTAGCATGTGTGAGGCCCAGGGTTCCACCCCCAATCCTGTTTAAAAAAGAGTTAAAGAAGATTTGTTTCTTTTTTTGTTTCTATGAATTTTTCCCATTTTTACAACTCTGTTGTTTGGTACATACAGATTTAGGGCAGCTACTTTATTTTGATTAATGTTTACATGATACTTACATCTTTCCCTATCCTTTTACTTTCCATCTGTCTATATCATTAAACTCGAAGTCCTATCCTTTTACTTTCCATCTGTCTATATCATTAAACTCGAAGTGAGTTTGTTGCAGACAGCATGGACAGCATGGAGTATGGAGTTAGCCTGTGGGATTTTTAGTTTTTTTTTTTTTTTTAGCAGTGCTGGGGGATTGAACCTAGTGCCTCACTCATGCAAGCCAAATGTTCTACCACTGAGCCACACCCTCAGGCATGGTTCATCTTTTTAAATTCATTGTCAATTTCTGTCTTGGACAATTTGCATTTAATATAATTATTGATATAGTAAATTTGACATTTTTAATTTTCTGTGTGTACTTTTTTCTTTTTTTGCTTTTCTGTTTCTTTTCTCTTCCTCAATATGACTTACATAAACTTAGTTTTAGATTTCTACCTTGATTTATTAAAAGTGCTTAAAATTATACAACTCTAGTATCTTTAATATAAAAATTCAAAATCTGAAATGTTCCAAAATTCAAAACTTTTTGAGTGCTGACATGACATTACAAGTAGAGAATTCCTTAATACCTCACCTCATGTGAGAGGCCAGAGTCACAATGCAGGTGCCCTAAAGATACTGTACAAAATCACCTCAGGCTGTGTATATAACGTGAGAAATAAAACATGAGTGAATTTTGTGTTTAGACATGTGTTCCATACCCAAGATATCTCATTGTGTAAAATCCAAAATATGAAACACTTTCTGGTCCCAACCTGTTTGGGTAAGAACACTCAACTTGTATCACCTTTTATAGTTTTTTATGGTTGCCATAGGTATTGTGTTATATGTACATAACTTGTTATAGTTTACTGGTGTCCTCATTCCATCAATTATCTTTTTGTCTCTGTACCTTACTCACTTATAATATAATTGCCTTTTTAAATATTTCCTCTACCTACACCTAAAACCACATCAGACAGTGTTATAATGATTGTCTCACCCCTCAAACAATTTAAGGAAATGCCAGAGGTGAAGGAAAGTATGTTGCATTTACCCATATTTTTGTTTATTATGTTCTTTTTTCCTTCCTAGTGTTCTAAGATTTCTTATCCCCCCCCCCCTTTTTTTTTAAAAAAAAGAATCTGTTCAGAGAACTTCATTAGCTGTTCTTTTAGGAGAGATATGCTGGAGAGAATTTCTCTTATTTTTCTTTCATCCGAGAATATCTTGATTTCCATTCATTCCCAAAGGATATTTTCACTGAATATGCGATGGGATTTGATAGTTCTTTTCTTTCAGCACTTGAAAAATGTTATGCCATTTTCTCCTGACTTTCATGGTATCTGATGAGAAATCTGCTGTCATTTGAATTGCTTTTCCTCTGTGGCAAGGTATCCTAACCACTTTCTGTTGCTTTTAAGATTTTTGCCTTTAGTTTTCACAAGTTTGACTACAATGTGTCTTGTGTATTTATTTGGATTTGTCCTGATTGGGTTTTTGCTCAGCTTTCTGAATCTTCAGGCTTTTTACCAAATCTAAGTGTTTTTCATCTATTAGTTCTTTTTAGTCCTGACCCTATTCTCCTTTTCCTCCAGAACTCTGGTGACATGATTAATGATTTGTTTATTATAGTCCCAAATGCCCCTGCTATGAACAGAATGTTTGTATTTCCCCCAATTCATATTTAGTACTTACCCCCAAGGTGATGGTATGAGGATATACAACATTTGGGAAGTAATTGGATCATGAGGGTTTTTCCACTGTAAAAGGGATCCGGGAGAACTGCCTTGTCCCTTCTTCCACATGAGGACACAGTGGGAAGGGCTGCTCTATGAACCAAGAGGTGGACCCCCAAATCTGTTGGCATCTTGATCTTAGATTCCCAGCCTCCAGAAACTAAACTGAGTAAGACAGTCCCTAAGGCCCTATTCTTTCTTCCTTTCTTTTGAGTGCATACTTTTCCATTGTTCAGATTGTGTAATTTCTATTGTTCTCTCTCTGCTTATACTTTACTGATCTCTTTTGTGCCGTTCATTCTACTGTTGCCAGTCCACTGATTGATTTTTAAATTAAGTTTTGGTTAGTGCACATTTTTAAAAGTAGACTTTAGTTTTTAGAGCTGTTTTAGGTTCACAGCAAGACTAAGTAAAAAATGCAGAGTTACTATGTACTTCCCACATACCCTGATCCTCCGCCACCGTTGGCATCCTGCTTCAGAATGGGTGCATCTGATAAAACCAATGGACCTACCCTGCCACTTCACCACCAACCAAAGTCCATTATTTTAGGGTTCATCTTGATGTGAGTGCTCTATTTTTCAGATCACATCTCCACAGTTCCTTTGCATATCTTGCATATCTTTCCTTGGCAAGCCTTTCTACTTGCTGAGACCATTTTTCATTTGTTTCAAGTGTGACTTTAATTGATTGTTGAAGCACTTTCATCATGTTTGTCTTTAACAAATTATTCTAACATACTAGCTTCTTGGTGTTGGCATCTATTGAGTGTCCTTTTCCATTTGATCTGTGATCTTCCAGGTTGCTGGTAAAGTGAGTGATTTTCAGTTGAAACCTGGACATTTGGGGTATTACAAGATTCTGGATTCTTTCGTTTCAGCTGGTTTCCTCTGATACTGCTTTGGCTGCCTTGTTACTGCCAGAAGGGTGGCAGAAGCAGAGGTTCCCCAACCGACCTCTGTTGTTACTTGGGCAGGGCTCCTTTACTTTTGGGCAGAGGTGGGAATTCTGGCTCTCCCTAGGCAGGGGCTCCTTTGCTGCCTCTGTGACTGGGAAAGGCAGGAGTGACTGCTTAGTGCTCCCCACGTGGGTCACTGATACTTCAAGGGGAGGTGATAGACTCCTGGGCCTTCACCGAAACCCTTCCAGAGGAGGTGGAAGTCCAAGCTCCTCATGGTGTCTGTTGGTAATGTGATGTTGGGGTGCTTGCTATCACCTAACAGGGATGAAATTCCCAGATCCTGACTTGGCCTTCTTGGCACTATCCTGGTAAGGGTTTAAGATGTCTCATTACAGTCTGGCGAAAGGTGGAAATGTAGGCTCCTCATTCCACCTTTATCGTGGGAGTAGGCCCATGGTTTTTCCTGTGGCCTTTGTCTGGAGTGGAGTGGCTTTTGCTCAAAAGTGTTCTGTCTTTCTATGTTGCTCCCTTCCTGGTTCTTTGGTTGGAGAGAGGGGCTTTTGATGGGGCTTTTTTGATCTGCACCCATTTGAGATTTCTAGGTCAAAGTCTTCTTTAACTCCATGTCCGGGGCATATGAGGCAAAAAGGAAACTCAGCGAACTCGCCATTGTGTTGTTCTTTGAGTTCTGTGGTTCCCAGTTGGTGTGCCTTCTTCATTATACATTTGTCCTTACCCAAAGTGTGGTAACACCAAGATTGAATCCTGATGTATACTGCGGGCTTTGGTGGTACTAGTGTATCTATGGTGTTTCTTCTTTTGCAACAAAGCTAGCTCTCTGGTGAGATACCTTGAGTTTGGGGTGGGGATAGGCTGTGTGTGTGTGTGTGTGTTTTGACGGGGGCATGTATGGGAATTCTGTACTTTTATTTTTGCTTTGAACCTAAAAATGGTTCTAAAACATAGTCTATTAATTTGAACAACAGCGGCAACTGAGTCTGTGTGACAGTGATGGGTGCTCTTGTACCAGGGCCCACGATTCACACTGCCCACATCCACCCCTGGGTCTTCCTTCTGTGAGGCACTGGCCTCTTGCCCAAGCCTAGAGCTTCCAGGGGAGTATTCAAGTTTGATCTGCTATCCCTGCTTCCTCCCTCTTCCCCTTGACTTTGTGGGTCTTGAACTTGGAACAGATGGACTTGAGTGACAACTGCCCTAAGCCCCATTTTCCTCATATATATAAAAGGGGAGTGCCACAAGACTGTCACGTATGGCACCAGGGATGGCGCCCAGGTGGGGCAGTTTGTTTTCTCTTCCCTCCCCCTCTCTTGAGGCCACTAGCAGGGAGGGGGTCTCTGGGAGGATCATTCCTTTCAAGTTCTCCATAGAAGAAAGGAACGAGGGTGAGGGGAAGACAGAGGAGCGGGAGGGCCAATGGGACGTGCGTGCAGGGCAGGCTCTCCAGCACCTTCCCATTACTGACACACTTTCCAAGAACTGTTCCTGGGCTTCCCAGCTCCTCCTGGGGATGGGGCCGGAGCAGGAAGCACGTGGGAGTGTGGGGGAGGATGTTGTTTTTCAACTAACAAGAGTGCCTCCATTTCCGATTCTCACAGGCGACCTGAATGCCCGTCACATCAGACAGGGAGAGCTGCCCAGATCTGACACTAAGCCCTTGTGGAAGTGGCTGGCAGGCCCCTGGGGTGCGGTGGTGGAATGAATTTAGTGCCTGTGAATGGGGTGGGATTGGCAGCCCTGGACACAAACTCACTCTTTGTTCCTTTGGCACCTCCCAGATGAGGGCAGTGCCAACTCTCTTCACTCCATCCTGCCCACGTTCTCTGGCCCAACTCAGCTGCGAAGAGAGGTGCAGAAGCTCCTGAGGTTTAAACCCTAGGAGGAATCAGTTAATCTGTGCCTCAGAGACCCACACAAGCCGGCAGGCTGCACGGTAGATGGAGTCTTAGAGCTGAGAGTTGTCAAGTTAGCGACTGAGAACCTATGCATCATGAACCAGTGACGCGCGCATGAGTGCACACGTGCACATTCGTTCTCTCACACGTAACTTGAACATTTAAAATGAAACCATAGAGACTAGACAGTATGAGAGTGCAGTAAAGATAAATAATTGTTTTGTGACATTTTGTTTCTTTTTTGTGCACATGTTGGGTCATGCATGATATAAAGTGAGTTGTATTGAGAGACACTTGTCCAGGTCACTCATTTCTACAACTCTGTATTAAATTGTCAATTTGGAGATTAGTGGAACGTGTTGGCATGTTAAAGGCCCTGATGATTCCTGCAATAAAGAAATTCGTTGAACTTTGCTGATCAAGTGTATGACTTGCCTATACTCTCTCCTCCCTTTTCCTGAAATGCTTGTACCACAGTCTCATGGAACTAGTATTTTACAGAATATGGTCTGGAAGGAATGTGGAACCCCTCTAGAATTTCCTCAAGGTTTTAGCCACAGGTTAAATGGACCTGTTTCAACAAGTTTAGAGCTACTAAATATGTTAGGTAGTTGATTGCCATGATGATTTCCTTTGAGCTGGGTGTGGTGGGCATGCCTGTAATCCCAATGGCTCAGGAGGCTGAGGTAGGAGGATGGAAAGTTCAAAGCCAGCCTCAGCAACTTATTGAGGCCCTAAGCAACTCAGCTAGACCCTCTCTCTAAATAAAATATTAAAAAGGTCTGGGGATGTGGCTTAGTAGTTGAGTGTTCCTGGGTTTAATCTCCAGTACCCCCCCAAAAAAATTCTTTGAAAAGTTCTGCTAAAACACGTATGAAATCTACACATTTAGTTCAGCCCTCTCATGTCATGATTGAGGATGCTGAGGCCCAAGAAAGGGAAGTGACTGGGCCAAGTTTCCCAGTGAGGACACATAAAGCTGAGACCCAGTTTTATTGAGTTCTTCATATAACCCTTAATTCTGCCTTCAGGGTCAGCCAAACACCCTGGTGCAGGGAGCTGAGGGGCAGGTAATAAGAAATATATATATAAAACTTCTTTGAAATGGAAGACATTGTGTAGTAAATATAAGGAAGATAATTTTTTTCCTAAGTCTCAGAAAGGAATTCTTGAGTCCTAACCAGGAAGTTACAACTCATTGTATTGTAACTTAATGAAAAAAAATTTCCCATTGTCTAATTCTAAGGAACGGTGCTCATTATTATGTTTAAAAAAATACTAAGAATTTAGAATGTTCAGAAATACTCTAAAACCTTATTACTGTTTTCCTAGCAGTGGCTTTTCTGAGATTGTGCTCAAATCAGGAAAACAAAAAATGTCTCTTTCTTACTCACAGAGGTTTAAAGTGAAGTTGTTTTACATGCAATAGTGTCTGCATAGGGCATTGCTCACTCAGCTCTTTTTGGTTGACAAATGCTCCCTGGTGATTGCTTGTACTTCAGGATCCACCCTCTGTTCTTTGCCACCCTGATCTGTGCCACTGGAAGCTCCTTCCAGGGATTCTCTCAATGGCTGTCTTGCATTTTGGCTTTTGTAACTCGGAAGACTGGGAAGAGTGAGTTTGGGGTGTTTAATCCCTTCTCTGCCTCCCTCCCCTGAGGTCACAGCTCCTGCCAGGTGGCTCTTCTCACCCAGCCTGCCTTGTTTCTGGGTTCCCATGACCACTCCCTTCTCTGGGTTCAGCCTAGGGGGTCCCCACAGGCACTGATCCTTGTGAATTCTCTACATCCTGACCATCCTTTTGTAATTCCTGTATTAATTTTCCCCAAACTGCCCAATTTGAGCAGGACATCTGTTTGCTGGGGTCTTAACTTACATACTATTTCACAGACATTTTCTCACAATAATGGATATTTTATTATCTCTTTATTCCATTTAGTGTCATGAGGCCTGTTAAAATACAGAAGACTCATATTAATCTCTTTCGTGTGCCATGTGTTGAGAGGTAGCAATGGATACGACAGGACTTCTTCACCCTTGAGTGCTTTAAAAACGACTGAGGCCTGAGCCCCACCTGAAAATTCTCACTCACTGGGCCTGGTGGGCCCCAGCATGTCCATCACCAGGGACTCCACACAGGAACCACCCATGCGGGGCAGGAGGTCTGGCTCAGCTGTTTGTCTCTGTGAGACTGTGAATGAGTTTTTCTTTCTGGGCATTGGTGCCTTTTCTGTGGCACTCCCTCAACTGTGTGTGCGTATGTGTGTGTGTGTGCATGTGTGATGGTGCTTCACTTCTCTGATCTTATGTATTTTTTCCATCTCTTACTTTGATCTCCACAGCTGAAGACAGGAGAGAACATGGGTTCTGACTGCAAACATCACTGCCCTCTTGTGGACACAGGCCCAGCTGTGCTGGTGGCCGATGTGTTCTTTCTTGTCACCTAACATCAGGCCTGAATGGGTCCCAAGGGGCAATTTAGCCAGAGGAAATTCTGTGCTCAACCATTCCCAGAAGGGAGCATCTCCTTTCCCCTAATGGCTGGTATGAACACTTTCCTAAGTTTCCAGTGCATTCTTTAGAGTTGGTTAATTTGTTTAGAATGAGCTCTCCATGAGGAGGGGTTGGAGTGGGCTAATTGCTTTGCAGAATAATGATGGTTAACAACAAGAAGGAGCATTTGGAAAAAAGTCAAAAAGATCACAAATGAGCCCTGGGAGACAGAGCTGCAGGGCAGAGTGGCTCAGCGCTGGGGGATGAGGGAGCAAAGCTGTGTGCCCAGCTGAGCTGCTGAGAATGGGTCTCTGGCCCCCCACCAGATGACCCCTCCTGCACGGCTTCTGACCTGCTACCTCCTTCAAATTTCCTCCTCTGGCTTCAGTTTCCTTTTGTCCCATCTTCTGAGCCTTCTCCTCTCAGTTTTCCCCTCATGATACCCTGCTGGCCCTCATTTCCACCACGTACCTGCCCCTCTCCTTCTTTCAGCAGACTCTCACTGGCTCCTTTACAGCAAAGATGGCAGAAACTTGCTAGCTGTTTCCATCAATTTATGGGAAGTAGTGTGCCTTCATGATTAGCACACTCTCGGCATATCACCATGATTAGTGATGATGTTAGGGGAAATGGCATTGTGTATTAGTTATCAGTACATTTTACATTATATTATTTGCATTCTTTTTGTTGGGAAAGACACAAGAAATAATAGGCTAACCAAGTTTCTAAAAATTGGATGCAATTTTGACCATTTAAATTTGCATGAAACAATTTTTTTTCCGTGTTCAGGTAATATTTATCTTATTCATGATCTCCCCTGCCATTCCTGTGCTGCCATTGTGTGGGTTTATATGAGTCCATTCTCTCACTCAATATTTTTTTTTTTCTTGAGCACTTATTCTGTACCAGGCTCTGTTCCAGGTTCTGTAGTGACATCATGGGACGGGATCATCCCCTTGTGAAACTCAGGTTCTGATGGGAGGTGAATGAATATGGAGTCTGAGGGGTGGATCTTAATCTGCTTCAATCATCTGTTCTCTAGCTCTGGAAATGGGAACAAGCCACTAGTCCCTTTTCTTTCACCATCTCCAACATGTAATTTCTGAGACTATTTTGCTATTTTTTTTCTTTTACAATTGCTGAATTCAATCAACCATTGAAGATATAGTAACATTTTTAGTAGTTGGAGTCACAGTAAGAAGACAAAGGGATGCCACTTTCCAGGGTTCAGCTAGTGTCCATGGGCCCCTGGCTCTTATACAAAAGTATGAGTGTAACCCATGCTTCATTGAGACAGTACAGCATGGTGGGCCTCAGCTTGGGCTCTGGAGACCTAAGGTCTGGGTTCAAATTCTGGTTTTGCCACCTGTGTGTCTGTGTGGGTTAGAGCAAATCACTTAACCTCTCCAGGGCTCATTCTCAGCCTGCTCCAAATCCTACCTCCTATGGACTGAGGAATGTGATAATAATCACCTAAGAGGCTTGGAGTATTCTTTAAATGAGATCAGTACACGTGTGTGTGTGTGTGTGTGTGTGTGTGTGTGTGTGTGTGTCGGGGGGGGGTATATGTGCCTAGTACCTTGCCTAGTGCCTGGTACAAAGCTCATATGTAGAAGCTGTTCTTACCAAACATGACTTAGCATTTTCTAATTTTCATGTCATGGACTTCCAGATTAATTGCACTGTCATCAGAGAACATATCCATAGTGCATCATTTGACATGTGCTGAGACGGAGGAAGTACAGGCTGATACTGGTGCACACAGCAGGAGCCCCTGAGGGGTTAGGTAAGCTGCCTGGAAGAATGGCTTGTAGGCATGATTCTGAAGGACAAGTTGGACACAGCTGGTAGAGAAGGTGGTAACGGTGCATGTGTTTGCCCAAGTGGCCATCCACATTGTGGGGGAGGCCTGTGAGTGGACAGGACAGGTTCAGTGTAATTTAGGACATCCTTGTGATGGAGGGAAGCTTGGGAACTTTGGGAGCACAGAAAAGTTTAATGGATCTGCTCTCTGAAGCTTTGGATGTGTAATGTTGAATGGTTTGCCTCAATGGTTAAGCTGTTGGTAATAGACATGGGTTTGAATCCATTTTGGCCTCTTAATAATAGTTTGGGCTACCTACTAAACTTCCCTAAGTCTCAGTTTCTTTGTCTGTGCAGTGGGGTTAAAAATCCTGGCCATATAGGGGGTTATCTGAGACAATGCAGTCACACAATTATCAAAAGGTAGTGTCAGGGCTCTATTAATGGGAGCAGTTCTATCTCTGGGTGTGGGTTCTTCAAATGACACAGTGGTCATCTGGCCCACAAAAGTGACTGAGGAAATGCTGCTTTGGCTGCAGAACAGTCTGGAGGCAGCTGGTGGAGAGGAAGGAGGACGAGAACATCCAGCATTGCTTACCAGAAGAGGCCCTGAGCACAGCGCTGGTGCTGAGGCACAGTCCAGTAAGCTGGCAAATGCCAAAAAGCTGCATGCGCAGAACACCTGTCCCAGAAGATTGGGACCCTCCTCCCAACTCTCCATAGGCTATCCAAGAAACTTGGCCTTCCTGGATTTCAGTTTTCCTATTTGAAAAATGCAGCGATTGTTTGTGTGGCAGATTGGATCCCCAATGCCCACTCACCCCAATGAAGGACTTGCTTGAGAAGAATGCAGAAGCTATATCTAGATTCCGTAGGAAAGAACCTCCAGATCACTCAGTGCGTGCAGGTCATGCATTTTCCCATCCTTGTGTCCCCACATGGCCCCCAACTCTTGCTGTGAGTGCTTTATATGAATTACATTAACTGTCTTAACCCTATAAGGCAGGGGTTATCATTATTCCCCTACTGCACAGATGAAGAATCTGGCAGTGTCCTTCATCATGGCCAATGTCCCTTCCAGCTCGCACAGTCATCTAGACTGGAAGCTCTTTGAGAGGAGGAACCTTATCAAATTTATTTTTGAATCCCCAGGGCCTAAAGGCTTCCAGACTATTTTTTTTTTTTTTATTGCTTTGTTGAACTCAGTGTTTCTAGTTAAGTGCACAATCATGCGGGAAGGTTAAAAGCAGTGCTCAGGCCTGGGCCAGCCTCAGATCAAGTGCTCACGCATGCTGTGTTCCCAGGCCCCTGGCCTAAGGTTCAGAACCCCGGGGCTGAATACTTAGATTCTTCACTGAGCTCCAGCACTTCTTCCCTCTTCCTGCTTCTCAGCTCTGGGTGGTGCTGTTGGCTAGTTTAAGAAGTAGTATTTCTCCCACCCAGGTTTGGAAGTTGTTTTCTAATTTGTTCTGGGTATTCCTTCCCAAGAACTTGGTGGAAAGCTGCTCAGAAGGACATCGGCTCCCTTTTGAATTTCGTCACTGGTGTTTAAGCAGGCAGATAGATGCAGTTTCCAGTGAGACTGCAGTTTCTTTCTTTTTTGGTTTCCCTCCAGGAGCAGTTTGTCTTTATTCTGGAGGAAGATGTTGACAAGGAATCACATGAGGTGTGGCAGGTCGAATAATGGGTCCTTGAAGATGACCACGTCCTGACCCCAACCTGCACGTACCCCCTTACACTGCAGCAGGGGTCAGCCAGGTGTGATTAAGTTATGGCTCTTGAGATAGATTATCCTGGATTATCCTGATGGAAGCCCATATAATCACAAGGTCTTTAACAACTGGAAGAGGGAGGCAGAAGGTTAGGGAAGAGAAGATGTGCGAATGGAAACAGGAGCAGAGCCACAGAGACCTGGAAGGGCTGCACAGCTGGCTGAAGGTGGGGGGCGCCCATCCCCATCTCGATTCTAGAGGGAGGGAGTCTGTGGAGGCTGGACGTGGGTTCCCCCTAGCACTTCCAGCGTGAGGAGAACCTGTCCAGTGAAACCCATTTTGGACTTCTGACCTTTAGAACAGTAAGATAACACATTTGTTATCTTTATTGTTTCATCACTAAGTTTGTGGTCATTTGTTATAGTGGCCATGGGCAACCAACCCATGAGCAGTGTGTGAAACCATGTCAGCCAGGGGCAGCTATTCCTCACCCCTCCTCCCTTGTCTTCTTCCCAAGACTCACATTCTCAGTCTCCCCTGCACACAGGGATGACCACATGGCCCAAAGAGTCATAAGGAAAAGTCACCAGAGAAAAGATTCTCCTTATTGAAAAGAGGAGACAAATACTCAGTGGGAGCTCTCTCCCTGCTCTGAACACTCCCCCATCCCAACTACTAACTTACTTTGGACAAACACTTGAAGAATGTGATGTGAGGAGCTGGAGCATCTATCTTGCAACCATGAGGTAAAAGTCTATGTATGCATCACACCCTCAAGCATCCTTATGACTTGAAAGCACTATTGAGTCAGCCCAATGCATCCTAGTAGCCCTACATCACCTTCTAAAATATGTCCCCAATTATGCAATTTCTTTCACGGAATTGTATTAAATCAACCAATGTTTACCAAATGCCCCAGGCTCGAGGCTGAGAATAGAGATGAAGATATAGATTAAGCAGGCCTGCTCCGAAGGAACTCAGTCTATATTCCTGTACCCAACTTTACAGTGGTGCTGTGAGAATTAACGGGACAAAAAATAAATTTAAGGGACTTAGCGTGGTGCTTCATAAATATCACTCTACTACAGTTTTCAGAGGACTTTCAGTGTACAAAGCTCTTTCATATGCTTTTCATTTTCATCTTCTTCTTCATAAACATTCTGAAAAGTAACAAGAATAAAATTGTTACCCTCAGTTTACAAATGAGGAAGCAGGAACTCGGATTCTGAGTTACTCTCTTTGTGGCACTGAAAACCCACAGCAGGCAGCAACTAGGGCTGAGGTTCCATGCTTTTTGCTCTGGTGCTCCCCCTTCTTCTCTAGGGCATAGATCAAAGAATGTAAAGGCAGGTAAAAATCCTCAGAAATCTTCTGGCTCAGAGGTGGCACATAGGTTTTGTTTACTCCTTGAGCAGGGTCTGACCTACTGGCAGCAAGTGCCTGAAGCACTGTATTGTGTCCTAATACTGAGAAAGTGTACTGTGATTGATTAGCAATGTCTGCATGGGCTCTGGATGGGTGCATCTTTCATGGTAGCCTGTCTAGTGTGTACTAGCTATATTTCAACTAGTCCAGCGCTCTAATTTAACCAATTAAGAGACTGAAACTCAGAGAGGGAAATTGACTTATTTGGTGTTACACAATTGGCTGGAGGCATAAGTAGTTTAATGGTTTTTCTCATGTATCCCAGGATATAAAATCAGACAAATATTTAAATTTTCTTTTTCTTACCTTGGCAGGATTTCTATCATTTAAATAGACATCACTGAGGCAGACCAGAACAGTGGACTACAGCTTCTAATACCAGCTATGATGCTGTTTGGTATTAAATAAATTGGCTATTGTTTTTGGGCTTACATGGTAATCTGCTTCCCTTAGAATCTTTCCCTGTCTCAAAGATACTGGACAGTTCGAGCCTTGTGAAGCTCTGTAACTACACGTTGCCAAAGAAAAGTCAGCCAGGAAGGTTAAGAGAAACACCTCAACATACAGAAACCTTGATAGGCTGCTTGGGTTGCTAGATGAGGTCTCAGTGTTTCAAGGCTATGAACCTGAAAGTGAAGGATTGGATCTGATTTTGAAAGAGATGAAACAAAGAGGCAATCCTTTCACCCATCTGGTTATAGAACCCTGGCTTGCTTTGCCCATGTGACGGGACTTTCGAAAGAATCCCATTTCTCATGGGCATTTAGCCCTTTGTGGATGAGGCTGGGTTGCTCCCAGGTTCTCAAATAATCCTAAGCTTTGTTGCCTTTGGATTCAGGGAGAGAGTAGTGATCTAGGCTATCACAGAGATCTCAGAGAATTCTATTTGGTGCTTCAGGCCAACTGTAGCCTCCTGAGACCCTGAGATGTATGAACAGTTTGTAAATTATGAAGCACCTTGAAAATGAGAAGAAGTAGAAACTCTTTGTCTTAGCAACAACATGAGTTATTTTTGCAGATTTTTAGAATAGGACCTGGTAGGGGAGAGGGAATATGGAGTCCATGGAAATTCTGCTTATCAGTGACATGAACTCTCCTGGCTCATTGAATCAGTATATTAGGTTTTCTAGCGGAAACATTATAGGCCACAAAAGCTGAACCAGACCATAAAAAAAAAAAAAAAAAAAAAAAAAAAAATTTATAGCTTAGAATTACCGTTGCCCTAAAACTTAATAGTTTGCTTTTAACCTAACACTCCATGGCATTTCAGAGTTTACAAAGTCCTTTCACTTATATCATCCTGTTGACATTCCACAAGTGGAAAGTGGGTATTTCTCTCTCTTTTAAAGAAGAGGAAACAGAAGTCCAGAGAAGCTGATGGACTGGTGAGTGGTTTGGTGGTGATCACCAGAGAGGCTGGAATTTGCACCACTGTCTTTGGGTGCTGAATCTGGTAATATTTGTACCCTGCTTTGGTGGCCTTCAGAGTGAATGTGGTTACCCGGAGTCCTGAGGGAGCAGTGAAAGGTAGGTGAGGGCAGGGAAGTGAGGAGATAAGCATGGCTGAAGCAGCTGGAGAGGTGGACCTGGGATGCGCTTGTACTGGTGGAAGACTGATCAGGCAGGATTCCAGGGCAAAGGACAGAGCTCACGCAGGAAGCGGTTTGGTAGAAACTATCCAAAGAACCCAGAGTCTTCCTCTGGGTCAGGCAAGGTATTGAGGCTTTATCTACCTACTCTTATTTAATTTGTGGCAAATGCTATTTTTGTCAGGATGTGGAACCTAAATCAGCTCAGGGAGGTTAAACAGCTTGCCTGGAGTCACACAGCTTGGTAAGGGATGGAATCCAGATTGGAAATCTCGTCTGTCAGAAATCTGTACATCTGACCACCATGTGGCACCAGGATTGTGAGTCCATCAGTGTGGCACTGAGAAATAAACTGATAAAAGTTGGTTGGGGCCAGTTGGAAGCTTTGGGCATTGCAAGATTGAGGAGATTTGGGCATTATTTCCGGGGCAGTGGGGAACAAGAGCAGAGGTGTTCCCTTCCTTTCCGACTGAAAAGGAAGTAGTCTGAGCTGGAGCGGACCCATGTGTAAGTGCTGCACTCCAATCTGCATGGACGGCCCTGCTACTGCATCCTCCTGAGGCTGAGTGCCACCACCCCCGCCACACCCTCCCAATTTCTTTTGAATGTAAAATGAGTCATTTAAGGGCCTCTTTTGGCCTCATCAGTTCTGGAGCTAGTCTTGCTGAGAGCTTGACAGGGTCCTGCTAGGATACCTGGGATGGCCTTTGGCCTGGCTGACTGGCCAGCAGTCTCCAGCAGGCTGTTCCCTGGGGAATGTGCTCTTCGGCATCCTGACTGACTAAATACACTCTGTGCATGTAAAAGCTCCCCAGGGCCTCTCTGGAGGAAAGCACATTCCTGAAACAAAAGCTGGGCTGATGTTCACCATTCCAGGCTCCTTGGTGGAGCTCACCTGGGAGCAACTTTCCAGTTGCCTGTGTAGGTGAGCATCGTGGATGCTGCAGGGCTTGCTGTGACTCCTCGATGGCTTTACACGTCCGAGCAGGGTTGCTCTGCGGGATTCGGGCCTTTAGCTAAGGAGTGACATGACAGGATGTGTTGTGAAGGAACTGGAGTGGACAGATTGCTCTTCCATGTGGAGGTGGCTTCATTTCTGAGGCCCTTCTACCCCTGTCACCAGGCAAACACCCTCAAAGCCTGAGAAACAACATTTTTGCTCACCACTGTTGTGTTTCAGACAAGATACCTGACCTTGGCTGCTTCTGTGGAAACAGGATGCAGGATGGGGCCAGGCAAAACCAGTTTCAGCCCTGGAGGACAGACACCATGCTGGCTGCCATTCACCCCCAGACGATTACCATCCTAGGGTAACGCATTAACCCAGTTCAGTTCTGGCCTGCTAGCACTATCTTGGCCTGCCAGCTTCCCACCCAGATAGGAAAGACCCATATAAGAATTTAAAAAAGGTGGTCCCCCAAGTTGGGGATGGACTCAACCCCTCCCTCAAAAAAGTCATGAAAAATCCCCCTATTCATAGTTAAAATCCTGCCATTTTCTTTCCTCAAAAGAATCATCCTTTTTTTTTTTTTTTTTTTTTTGGATGGGAGGCTCATTTGTGAGTTTTTTCTTCTCGTCTTCTCCTTAGTTTCTGGCCAAGGATAAACCTGCCTGCACTGTTCAATCAACTCTCAGTTTTGTTACTGATTCTACAATTCTGAGAGAGACAAAGATCCCAATTTGGGAAGGGATTCAAGATGGCAGACTAGAGGGTGGCTGCGTTTCGTGTTGCTCCAGGACTCAGGTCTCAAGAAGAGGAGATATAGAGAGACTAGGGACCAACTCAAAGCAGCTGGGTGAGTGTCTCCTATTGGGGAGGCGTCCCAGATGGGGCGGTAACCCTGAACGCAGGGAATTTTGTGAAGTAGAGCTGCCGGCGAGACGCCCCTCCCCCCGCTGGAGCAGTGAACTCAGACAGCTGGGAGCATTGGAGAGGTGGCTGTTCACCACAGCGCTTGGACTTGGCGCAACCCACCCGGGCTCCGGGAGGCTGCCCAAAGGAGAGGGTGCTCGGTGAGCTGTTTGGACTGAAAGCGACCACCCCTGAACACAGGGGGCTGCCCAGAGGAGAAGGAGAAATACGGGCTCAGCACGTCGCTTGGACTTGGAGCAGCTGCGCCAGGGCTCTGGGCGGCTATCCAGTGGAGCAGCGTGGTGAGTGGTTTGGTCCCAGAGCATCCCCTCCTGAACACAGGGGGGTTGTCTGGAGAAGGAGGAGGAGCGGCGGGGTGCTTGGGCTCGAAGTGACTGCACCAGGGCTACGGGTGGCAGTCGGGACAAGAAGGTACACAGTGAGTTCCTGGGACTTGTGACGAATGCACCAGATCTCTGGGTGACTGCCTGGCGGAGAAGAAGGTGCGTGGTGGGTCACTTGGACTTAGAGCGACCGCACGGAACACCAGGTGGCTGCCGGAGGAAAAGGCGTGTGGCGGGTCACTGGGACGCGTAGCGATCGTAAGGGGCTCCAGGTGGCTGCTCAGAGGAGGGGCCGCATAGCCAGGCGAAAAGTGCAGAGCAGGGTCCCAGGGCCTAGGCGGCTTCTTGGTGGAAGAGCCCCACAGACAAACTGAGGGGCGGAGCAAAGGCTCCAGGACTACAGGCAGCTTGTCTGAGGAGAGGCAGCCTAAGGAGATTCGTCTGCGAAGGGCGAGGCTTCCAGGCCCAGGAGGTAGGTCCAGGTCCCTGGGAACATTGCAGAAGAAGGCTGCCCAGCCCAGGCGGTAGTTGTGAATTGAATGGAACCTCTGGGAAGGAAACTGACCAGCGAGACCTCCCCACCGGGTTAGTCCTCCCTGTCGGGTGAGGTTCTCCCAAAAGGACTGTAAAATCAGAGACACAGGCCCAACCTGGCCTTGCATCAGCCCACATCCTACTTCCCCTTTGGAGGACCATTCATCAGCAAGTGAAGGTATCTCTGCCCACTAGCAGGGAATATACCCCACCAGAAGGCCACCACCCCTAGGGAGTCAGCTCCCTTGTGGAGCACCGCATTATCAACTTCCTCCAAGACTTCAGGCTACTGAAGGCTAAGAGGGGATATACTAGAAATCTTCAGGGATATTATAAGACAATAGAGGAAATCTGCAATATCACAGCGGTCAACTGATACCTGAAAAATATGAGAAAACAAGGAAAGAAAATGCTGCAAACAAATCTAGATGTTACATCAATGAAACCCAACGACAGCATGGCAGAAGAAATGACAGAAAAGGAGTTCAGAATGTACATAATTAAAATGATCAGGGAAGCAAATGACGAGATGCAAGAGCAAATGCAGGCACTGAATGATTGCACCAATCAACAGTTAAAAGAGCAAATACAGGAAGCAAAAGATCATTTCAATAAAGAGTTAGAGATATTGAAAAAAAAACAAACAGAAATCCTTGAAATGAAGGAAACAATAAACCAAATTAAGAACTCCATAGAAAGCATAACCAATAGGATAGAACACCTGGAAGACAGAACATCAGACATTGAAGATAAAATATTTAACCTTGAAAACAAAGTTGAACAAACAGAGAAGATGGTAAGAAATCATGAACAGAATCTCCAAGAACTATGGGATATCATGAAAAGGCCAAATTTAAGAATTATTGGGATTGAGGAAGGCTTAGAGAAACAGACCAAAGGAATGAACAATCTATTCAATGAAATACTATCAGAAAAATTCCCAAATCTCAAGAATGAAATGGAAGATCAAGTACAAGAGGCTTATAGGACTCCAAATATACAAAATTACAACAGACCCACACCAAGGCACATTATAATGAAAATACCGAACATACAAAATAAAGACAGAATTTTAAAGGCCGCAAGAGAGAGGAATCAAATTACATTCAGGGGGAAACCAATACGGATATCAGCAGATTTTTCAATCCAGACCCTAAAAGCTAGAAGGGCCTGGAACAACATTTTTCAAGCCCTGAAAGAAAATGGATGCCAACCAAGAATCTTATACCCAACAAAACTTACCTTCAAATTTGATGAGGAAATAAAATCCTTCCATGATAAACAAAAGCTAAAAGAATTTACAAAAAGAAAGCCAGCATTACAGAACATTCTCAGCAAAATATTCCATGAGGAAGAGATGAAAAACAAAGAAACAAATCAGCAATGGGAGGAACTATCCTAAAGGAACTGTCAAATAAAGGAAGAACCAAGTCGTCTCAAAATAAATAAATAAATAAATAAAATGAACCAAATGACCGGAAATACTAATCATATCTCAATAATAACCCTGAATATTAATGGCCTGAATTCATCAATCAAAAGAAATAGACTGGCGGATTGGATCAAAAAGAAAGATCCAACAATATGTTGCCTGCAAGAGACTCACCTCATAGAAAGAGATACCCATAGACTAAAGGTGAAAGGATGGGGGAAAACATACCATGCACATGAACTCAGCAAAAAAGCTGGGGTATCCATCCTCATTTCAGATAATGTGGACTTCAAGTCAAAACTAGTCAGAAGGGATAAAGAAGGACATTACATACTGCTTAAGGGAACCATAAATCAGCAAGATATAACAATCATAAACATCTATGCCCCAAACAGTGGCTCATCCATGTATGTCAAACAAATCCTTCTCAATTTCAGAAACCAAATAGACCATAACACAATAATACTAGGTGATTTTAACACACCGCTCTCACCACTGGACAGATCTTCCAAACAAAAATTGAACAAAGAAACCATAGATCTCAATAACACAATCAATAATTTAGACTTAACGGACAGTTATAGAATATATCATCTTCTCAGCAGCACATGGATCCTTCTCTAAAATAGACCATATATTATGCCACAAAGCTAATGTAAGCAAATACAAGAAGATAGAGACACTACCTTGTATTCTATCAGATCATAATGGATTGAAATTAGAAATAAATGAAAGAGTAAAAAACAGAAGCTACTCCAACACCTGGAGATTAAACAATATGCTATTACATGATGCATGGATAACAGAAGATATTAGGAAGGAAATTAAAAAATTCTTAGAAGTAAATGAGAACAAAGAAACATCATATCAAAATCTTTGGGACACTATGAAAGCAGTACTTAGAGGAAAATTTATTTCATGGAGCGCATTCAATAAAAGAAGTAAACATCAACAAATCAATGACCTAACACTACAGCTCAAAGCCCTAGAAAAAGAACAGACCAACACCAAAAGTAGTAGAAGACAGGAAATAGTTAAACTCAGAGCTGAAATCAACGAAATTGAAACAAAAGAAACAATCAGAAAAATTGACAAAATAAATAGTTGGTTCTTTGAAAAAATAAACAAAATTGATAAACCCTTAGCCACTCTAACAAAGAGAAGACGAGAGAAAACCCAAATCACTAAAATTCGGAATGAACAAGGAAATATCACAACAGACACGATTGAAATACAAAACATAGTTAGAAGCTATTTTGAAAATCTATACTCCAACAAAATAGAAAATTTCGAAGACATCAACAGGTTTCTAGAGACATATGAATTGCCTAAATTGAACGAGGAGGACATACACAATTTAAATAGAACAATTTCAAGTAATGAAATAGAAGAGGTCATCAAAAGCCTACCAAGAAAGAAAAGTCCAGGACCAGATGGGTTCTCAGCTGAGTTCTACAAAACCTTTAAAGAAGAGCTCATTCCAATACTTCTCAAAGTATTCCATGAAATAGAAGAGGAGGGTACCCTCCCAAACTCATTCTATGAAACCAATATTACCCTGATACCCAAGCCAGACAGAGACAAATCGAGGAAAGAAAATTTCAGACCGATATCATTAATGAACATTGACGCAAAAATTCTCAATAAAATTTTAGCAAATCGCATACAAAAATATATTAAAAAGATAGTGCACCACGATCAAGTGGGTTTTATCCCAGGGATGCAAGGTTGGTTCAACATCCGGAAATCAATAAATGTAATTCACCATATCAATAGACTTAAAGTCAAGAATCACATGATTATTTCAATAGATGCAGAAAAAGCATTTGATAAAATACAACACCCCTTCATGCTCAAAACACTAGAAAAAATAGGGATAGTGGGAACATTCCTTAACATTGTAAAGGCCATCTATGCTAAGCCCATGGCTAATATCATTCTAAATGGTGAAAAACTGAAAGCATTCCCCCTAAAAACTGGAACAAGACAGGGATGCCCTCTTTCACCACTCCTATTCAATATCGTTCTTGAGACTCTAGCCAGAGCAATTAGACAGACCAAGGAAATTAAAGGAATACGAATAGGAAAAGAAGAACTCAAACTATCCCTATTTGCGGATGATATGATTATATACTTAGAGGAACCAGGAAATTCCACCAGAAAACTTTTAGAACTCATAAGTGAATTCAGTAAAGTAGCAGGTTACAAGATCAATGCCCATAAATCCAATGCATTTTTATACATAAGTGATGAATCCTCAGAAAGAGAAATTATGAAAACTACCCCATTCACGATAGCATCGAAAAAAATAAAATACTTGGGAATCAATCTCACAAAAGAGGTGAAAGACCTCTACAATGAGAACTACAGAACACTAAAGAAAGATATTAAAGAAAACCTTAGAAGATGGAAAGATCTCCCATGTTCTTGGATAGGCCGAATTAATATTGTCAAAATGGCCATACTACCAAAAGTGCTATACAGATTCAATGCAATCCCAATTAAAATCCCAATGACGTACCTTACAGAAATAGAGCAAGCAATCATGAAATTCATCTGGAAGAATAAGAAACCCAGAATAGCTAAAGCAATCCTTCGCAGGAAAAACGAAGCAGGGGGTATCGCAATACCCGAACTTCAACTTTATTACAAAGCAATAGTAACAAAGACGGCATGGTATTGGTACCAAAATAGACAGGTAGATCAATGGTACTGAATAGAGGACACGGACACAAACCCAAATAAATACAACTTTCTAATACTAGACAAAGGCGCCAAAAATATGCAATGGAGAAAAGATAGCCTCTTCAACAAATGGTGCTGGGAGAATTGGAAATCCATATGCAACAGAATGAAACTAAACCCATATCTCT
Organism: Sciurus vulgaris; assembly: GCF_902686455.1. Lineage (NCBI taxonomy): Eukaryota > Metazoa > Chordata > Mammalia > Rodentia > Sciuridae > Sciurus > Sciurus vulgaris. Next base: position 44,202,782 of record NC_136461.1, read on the forward strand.
CACCCTACACAAAACTCAACTCAAAATGGATTAAGGACCTTGGAATCATACCAGAGACCCTGCAGATTATAGAAGAAAAAGTAGGTCCCGATCTCAACATGTCTCCCTAGGACCAGACTTCCTCAACAGGACTCCCATAGCACAAGAAATAAAAGCAAGAATCAATAACTGGGATAGATTCAAACTAAAAAGCTTTCTCTCAGCAAAGGAAACTATCAGTAATGTGAAGAAAGAGCCTACAGAGTGGGAGAATATCTTTGCCAATCATACTTCAGATAGAGCACTAATCTCCAGAATCTATAAAGAACTCAAAAAACTCTACACCAACAATACAAATAATCCAATCGACAAATGGGCTAAGGAAATGAACAGACACTTCACAGAAGAAGATGTACAAGCAATCAACAGACATATGAAAAAATGTTCAACATCTCTAGTAATAAGAGAAATGCAAATCAAAACCACCCTAAGATTCCATCTCACCCCAATTAGAATGGCGATTATCAAAAATACAAGCAACAGGTGTGGGCGAGGATGTGGGGAGAAAGGTACACTCATACATTGCTGGTGGGGCTGCAAATTAGTGCAGTCACTCTGGAAAGCAGTGTGGAGATTCCTTAGAAAACTTGGAATGGAACCACCATTTGACCCAGCTATCCCACTCCTTGGTCTATACCCAAAGGACTTAAAATCAGCATACTACAGAGATACAGCCACATCAATGTTCATAGCTGCTCAATTCACAATAGCCAGATTGTGGAACCAACCTAGATGTCCTTCAATTGATGAGTGGATAAAGAAACTGTGGTATATATATATACAATGGAATATTACTCTGCCATAAAGAATGATAAAATTATGGCATTTACAGGCAAATGGATGAAATTGGAGACCATCATGCTAAGTGAGATAAGCCAATCTCAAAAAATTAAAGGACGAATGATCTCGCTGATAAGTGGATGATGACACATAAGGGGGAGGGTGGGGGGAGTTAGTGTTAGGGTTCGGGTTAGGGTTAGGGTTAGAGTTAGGGAGGGGGACAAGAATGGAGGAAGAAAGGACTGTTTAGAGGGAAAAGAAGGGTGGGAGGGGTGGGGGAAGGGAAAAAATAATAGAATGAATCAAACAACGTTATCATATGTAAATTTATGATTATACAAATGGTATGCCTTTAATCCATGTACAAACAGACAAACAACATGTATCCCATTTGTTTACAATAAATAAAAAAAGAAAAAAAAAAGGAAAAAAAAAATCCCAATTTGGGGTCAGAAATTGGTAACACCTCCCTCAGGTATAGTACAGCAATTCTGTATGTTGCTTTATACTTCATAATGATCATTGGCCTACGTGTGTGTGCTGAATTCTCACATAGCAGTCCTGGGAAATAAGGGTTATTATCTGAAATTTGTAGGTCAGAACACTGAGCCTCAGAGGATGTCTCTTGGTAGGTTGGAATATTCTCTCTAAAGATGTCTAATCAAGTGAAATTGGATTTTAAGGACTACCAAGTCAGGCTCAAGAGGGGAGGCAATCTTTAGAACCATCTGATGGTGAGCCGGAGGGTGTAGCTCAGTGGTAGACTGCTAGTCTAGCATGTGGGAGGCCCTGGGTTCAGTCTCCAGTATTGAAAAATAAATTAGAAATTAGAAAATGCTCCCTGGAAGCATCTGATGGTATGTTGCTAAGTGGAGGGGTTGTCTACTGGATGCCTTATGTCCGTCCATCCATTCTTTTCTCCATCATGTTCCACCTAAGAGGTTGTCCCCATAGACTGCTTCTGTGGGTTTCACTGCCCTCTGGTTTGTGGTCCAGGCACTGGCAGGAGGGTGAAGTGGGAGGGGAGAGACCCTGAATGGAGGGTATTCTCCCAGCCAGGAGAACAGAGTTGGCCTCCTAGGCAGCTCAGTTGCTGCTAACCCCAGGGCGCTGTAATACCCCTTGTTGGTTTCCTGAAACTCTGCTCCCATCTTTAAGAATAGCCCCTTTATTACAGATGGAGTGTACTCCCTGCTTCCTGCTGGGAACTCTCACAGTTTACCATACAGGTAGTGAACGGACTTGAAAAGGTTGTTTGTCACATGAGTTAATAGAGGTATTGAACGTGAATGTCTGGTATTGATCTGTGGGTTGAGTAAGGATGGGCTGGTCATATATGAGACCAGGTCTCTCCTGTCACTGGTTGACAGATTCGAATCTTCTCTTGTTAGCCTCTGTTTCATCCAGTTCCTACTGGGTCAGGAATTTTCCACATTGCAAAATTTCCAGATCATGAAGTGTCCACTTTCAATGCTCTGCATCTGGAGCCAGTGACTCAGGAACAAGTTGGCATCTACTCTGGTGCCAGCACTGCCTGCTTTGTGCCTGGTGTCCAGAGTGGGCAGTGGAAGGAAGTGCCAGCAGTTCTTCCCTCAACCCAGTAGTGGCAGCAGCTGGGCCTCATCAAATTGTGCCTGACTCTGCAGATTTAGAGCCTGTGTGATTCTGTAAGAGATGATGATTGTGAATACTCTTATAACATGCGTGTGGTGATTATCATAGCAAACTGTCCAAACAGGAAAATAAGAAAATGCATGAAAAGTCCCATGTCTCTGGAAGTTTTGCTCTGATTTCCACATCAGAATTGGATTGAGCCAATAGAATATATAGCACCTATGTATGCTTTGGTTTGGATGTGTCCCTCAAATTCACATGTTGGAACTTAATCCCCAGTGCAACAGTGTTGAGAGGTAGACTTTTGAGAGGTCATTAGGCAAAGCCCTCATGAGTGGATTAGTGCTGATTATAAAGAGTGTGCACTCTCTTCCACTTCTGCCTTCCGGGATGACACAGGAAGTAGGCCCTGGCCAGATGCAGTTCTTTTGATCTTGGACTTCCTAGTCTCCGGAACCGTAAGAAATAAATCTGTCCTTTGCAAGTTACCCTTATTGGGTATTCTGGTATGGAAATACACAATGGATTAGGAGAGAAAGAGATTGATTTTAAGGAATTGATTCTCATAGTTATAGGGTTTGGCACCTCTGAAATCTAAAGAACTAACTGATATGCTGGAAATTTGGGAAGAGTTCCTGGTATAGCCTTGAGTCCAAAGCCTACATAAAGACTGGAAACTCAGAAACTCAATAGGTTCTATGTTGTCTAAAGGTATCATTGCTTCTTTTTTAAGAGTGTTTTGCCCATAAGGCCTTCAACTGATTGTATGAGTTCTGCCCATATTGTAGAGAGCAATGTACTTTAATTAAAACCTGTTGATTGAAAGTGTCAATCATATACACAAACACCTTCCCAGCAACATGTAGCCTCATGTTTGTCTGAACAACTGGACGCCATAGCCTAGCCAAGTTGAAACACGAGGTTAACCATAAGGGCCTTGAATAGACTGTATCTCCTAATCTCCTAGCCTTATGAGCTTTTCAGTATATCTCTGTTTGCTCTTTCCAATCAGGGGTAGAGTCTATTTCTGTGCCTTTTGAAACCTAGGCTGGAGTTGTGACTTGCTTTGGCCCCTTGTAGGAATGCTACAGAACTGACCTTGTGAGAATTAGGAAGCCTTGTAACAGGCTTTGCTTTCACTCAGAGGACATACACGTGCCCTTTAAAAAAGTCCTGAGTATTCACACGTGGAGAGAGACCACAGAGCATGGAGCAGAGGTGCAGTCCTCATGGTGCCCTGTAGAATCCTTGACCCTCAGAATTGGGAATAAAGAAAATGGTGGTTGTTTTAAAAGTGCTAAGATCTGAGCTGATTTGTTATGCAGCAATAGAAAACTGATATAGTATCATATTCAATTTTAGTTGACACTCAGGGGGTCAGATTCGGAATCCATGAGTTCACAAATACATTTTTTTCAATAAGTACTTTGTGCATTGTTGCATCATGGGAAAAGATCAGACTTGGATCTAGGTTTGGCTCCTATGGGTGATCTGTCTGGACATCATTTCCCAAGTTGTTAAAACAAACTTAGACTATCGTAAGTATTAAAGGAGATAATGAATGTCAACCTTGTGGATTGTGGTGGGCACCTAGTGAATGAGGGCTCATCATTTATTTTTGTTACCGCAAAGAAAGCAGGGTTGTGTTTGCAATATGCTCAGAATTTAGTGAGGAAGTATAAGTAGTTATTGAACTGAAAATGATAAATTCTAAATGAACCACACAATAGAGGGCAAGAGAGAGAAAAGGAACTTCCTGGGAGTGGTTTCCTAAAGGAGGCGCCACTTGAACCAGGAGCAGAAAAAGAAGAAAGATCCTAGCAAGCCGGCATTCTAGATGACAGGAAGACTCTTAATGACAGCAATTCTTGTCACTTGAGGCTTCATGTATTGCTGAGTTTTATTCTTTGTCTTTGCAGTCTTTTCCTCTTAGAGAACAATACACATGCAGATCAGAGCCAGGGCAGTAAATTGGGAGGCCACAAGTGGAAGGCAAAGTGCTTCCATATGGTTTCCCAGAGGCTTGGCCTGGGGTGAGGAGAGGGGTCAGGTTCTGTCCTGCATTTCCTCCCAAGTCCCCAGCTCCCAAATACCCTTGCTCTGAGTGTTAACAGGGACACACTATCTTGAATTCCAGAGCTGCTGAGGAGGCTGGGCTCTGGCCAAATGTGCACTTTGCCTTCCTCAATCCTTAGTTGCTTATGTCTTAGATTCTAGACAATTTAGTCAGGGGTGGCAGTGGACTTGGGCCTTGGCCACGGTTGATCAGCCTTTCACCAGTTTGGTAGACACTCAGCTCCATTATGGATGGAGACTTTGTTTAAATTTCTTCATTTTTTTGTGCTCTGTTTCTTCATCTGGAAAATAGAGATAATTATGCCTCTTTTATGGGCTTCCATGAGAATGATGAAATATATTGTGGAGTGTCAAACTCTGGGTCTGGCATGCCACTGACCCTGGGCCAAAGCTCTCCTTTCCCTCTTCCCCTCCTGTCATCATGGATAGCTTTGCTTTAAGCCACGCCCCTGCCCCCTTGCTTTTCTCCACAGTTCTGATTCCTCTCTTATGGAAACTGCCGCTTCCTGGCTCCCTGGCTGACTCTGTTGAAGGGTAGAGGGTAGTAGGCTCATTTTATGTGAAAAGATGGCAGATTTTGAAGAAGAACCACCTGAGTTCAAATCCTGATTCAGCCATTCACTGTCTGGGAGACCTCAGGACCATTACTTGGATTTGCTGAGCCTCTGTCTTCTTACTTGCAGAATAGCAAGCAATCCATGTACAGCATCTGCTTGATATAGTCCTTATGAGATTAAATGGCTTAAATGAATGAGAAGCACCCAACCCAGGGCTTAAAAAGTACTTTTTCCCTTCATCCAAGAATATGTAACCCTCATCATGTTCCCATTTGTATTTTGAACGATAACTTTGATTTCTACGTACCCTTAGTCAACAATAACCAAACATACTGAATTTAGTGATATCTCTGGAGTTTGTGTCTTCTGGTGATGTATCCCCAAGATGGAGCATGTTATTGGGTGAGGTGTTGTGTTCGACCTTGTTTGATGCAAGGTCATTTTAGCTAACTGGAACCAGTTTTCTAGGATGGATTCTAGGGGTCATATTGTCCAGGGGGGACCTGGACTGTGACCACTTCCTGCTAAGTTCTTCCCAGGTCCTGGGCTAGAAAGATAAATAAGAGTTTCTGCTTCTAAGACCAACTCATAGAACTAAAGTGTCTGACTTTACAGTTTGGGTCACAGTGACACCACCCAGTGGTAGTGTCTCTATCCCCTCCTCCTCTTATTAAAAAGAAGCTCATTTCTTCTCCACTAACCCATTATGACTGCCTGGAAATTGTGTGTGTGTGTGTGTGTGTGTGTGTGTGTGTGTGTGTGTGTGTGTTTGTGGTGAGGTCAAGTCCTTTTGTCTCCTGAACCATCACAAGAAGCAGAAGTCATATCATACCTTCTACTGTGGGAGGCTTATTTTGGGTTGGGTTGGTGTCTACCAGGGTGCTTGGAGAGGGGAACTGGTGTAGCAGAGAATGGAATCTGAAGGGGTCTTTGCCTTTATTTTTGTGGCTGCAATTGACCAGGTTTCTTTAAGGGTGGATGATCCCCTTCCCAGGTTAAACTTGGTAACTAATCACACAGACAAAATCTTGCCTGGCAATAATGAATATAGAAGCTACGGGACACAGGGAAGACTCATTCTGGAGAGGCACTGCGGTGTGGCTCAAGAGTATGAGGTGGGGGACTCTGGGGCAGAGTTGCCAGGAGAGGTGGGGCTGCCTGGTGGGGCCAAGTCAGGAGAATAGGCCAAAGGAAACGAGGAACCCCAGGGCAAAGGAGTTAAGACCGGAAGTCCTGATAGAGCTGGCTCAGATGACTTGGTTCAAGGCTGGGAAAGTGTCCTTGTGGCCTGCAGGAAGGGAAGCAGAGCCTTCCAAGGTCTCTGAATCACTTAGATTGCTGTACCTACCCCAGTGTGGTAGGGAAGTACCCACAATGCACATGAGGTAGGCCAGGTCAGGGTAGTAAGATGCTGGGTTTGAGATCCACTTAAGAGACAGCTGGCTTGGGTGACTCTCTGTGTGAGGAGGATGAGGGTAAGAGAGGAGCTGAGGCTGACACCTAGGTTTTTGACTCAGCTTTGTGTGTACAGTTCTGCTATTCACTCACAGAAGGGTCTCAGGCTGGAGTAGTGTTGGGCAGGAGGTAGGACAGTGAGTCCACTTTGGAAATCTCGATTTCGAAGAGTCTCTTAGATACCCAGTAGGAGAGGAGCAGTAGCAGATTGCAAAAGGGGAATGGATGTCAAGAGTGAGGTGGCAGCTGAAACGCAGTGACTGAGAGGAGAAGCAGGTAAAGGCTGAACCCTGGGGGCACTGACATGGGAATGACAAAGAACAGCCTGTGAAGGTCCTTCAGGTTCCCTGGTCCCCAAAGGATAGCTCTTGGGTCATAACCATTCATGGCCTGGCTGGTTCCCTCCGCCTCCAGCCTCATCCCCTTAGACTAGTCAGTGTTCAAGGCCCACGCATGCCTCCTGTCCCAGCAACCTGAGCTAGGACAGCTCAATACCGCAAGTCCTGTTCCGAATCAGGCCCTTGCTCTCCTGATGCTCCATATCCAAACTTTGGTTTTCTACTTCCCCTGCCTCAGTCCCAGTCTTGGAACTGGAGATGGTGGCAAGGCCTGTGGTACAGAATTCATCATGGGCCTCACTGTCCTCCCCAGCAGCCCACTGACAGCCTGACTCAGGCATGAGTTCACACTTTGGGAATTTTAATAAATGCTGAGCATCCCTGCCAGCCCAGATTTCTCTGTTTCTGTGCCAATGGCCTTTCTAAGGTGATCTGCGTCCCATTTGTCATTCCTTATGCCAGACTTTCTCTGGCCCTTTAATTAAAGTCCAACTAAAAGAAGGCATTTGGAAGGTGTGGTGAATGCCCCCTGAAGCTAATGGACCAGCATGCCCAAACATTCATGTGGTTTTGTTTACAGAGTCCGACCTCGGCCCAAAACGTGCTTAAATGGGACTCATTTTTTATTTTCTTCATGAAACTTCTACAGATTGCCCCCCTCCCCAGATTGATCTCAGCCCAAACATCCCCCTATCTTGCCTAAATTGTCACAGTTGATTTGTTGGCAACAGAGACACTAGAGACCATCTGATTTGGTGTTACAGATTGCAGAATGATCAGAGTCAGTAAAAGCCACCCAGATGACTTCTCCCAGCTCTCCTGAAAGCATTACTCTGTATGTGTTCATTTGGGGGAAGCCCCAATTGGTCCTGACGGGCCCTCGAACCTTCCTGATTTTCTGTCATTCTCTAAGTCTGTTTTTCCTGCAGTGGACAGGTGAACAATTGTACCATTCAGTAGGATAGTGATTCAGTAGCCACCCTGAGTTCAAGATCCATGCTCAGTCATCTACAGGCCTGGTTGATTTATTCAACATGGATTAGTTAAGAATCGACCATATAGTGATAGTACATTTTAGCTTTGTGGGTACAGAGGCAAGGAAGCAGAAGGAGTCCACAAGGAAGCAGAAGGAGTCTCCACACTCATGGAGATCCCACTTCACAAGGAAAGCAATGAAACCAACACCTGCAATAGAAGAGGATATGTTACAATTATCTCCCTTATAGGATTCCATTAATCTCAGGCTGAATGAAGCAATACACAGGAAGTTAGTTTTAAAATTGCAAGTGATACTGCCTTTTAATGGTGATGAGTTCTGCTCCTTCTAATGTTGAAGATTGAACACTAGAGAAGCACGCCAAGGCAAGCATATGAAGCAGGTTTTATTTAAAGGTAATAATACAGACTTCTACCGGCAGGAAGAAGGGGGCCATGGCTGGTGTTCTAAAGACCCAAGAAGTGAGCACCCTACATCTTTTATAGGTTAAGTTCTCTTTTGTTCTCCAGTTCTCTCCCCCTTATCTCTCCTCCCTGCCTACGTGACTAGGCCTGGTTTTGCATTAAGTGAGAAGCCATGGGCAGGGGGAGGGCCAAGGTGATTCAGGCAGGTAAGGGCCCAGGGGGCATTAATTAGCAGCTCCATGCTTGCAGTCCTTGATAAAGGCAGGTAAATTTGGTAATCAATGAGCTCTGGAGCTCCTTGACATTCCATTCTTCCAGGGGGCAGTCTCCAACTTCCAGAGGCAGACGGCTTCATGGCTTCATTTCCTTGATTTGCCTGATCCCCTATTTCTGCACTAACTACCTGTCCTTAATTCTGGCTTCACAAGGTGCTAATGCAAATACTGGTCACTTATTGATACTATCAGCTAATTCTTAGAACCTTCTCTGAGAGGGCATGAATGGGAAGGGAGACAAGGCCGAAAGCTCTTGGGAGAAGCTGAAGAACAAATGGTGAGAAAGAATGGGACAGGAGAACCAGAATCAGGAGTACAGGAAGTTTGTTTCCTTGGACTCTGCAAAGCTGCTGGTCACTGTGGGGAAGGCAATTTCTGGACCATGAGACATGAAGGAGTCCACCAGGACCACTGAATCCAACTACCCTCTCTGGCCATTTCCCACCCAGGATTCCACAGTTGAGGGAACTGTGGTCCAGAGAGGGCAAGGGACTTGCCAAGGTCTCATGGTCAGCTGGGACAGACCTCCATTAGGACTCGAGCCTCCCAATTTCTATTTCAGGCTTTTCTCCCTATGCATTTTTTTTTCTTGTTCAATAAGAATGAAATTCACAATTTCCTTTCTAACCAAAGACATCCTGTTCTATCTCCAGATAGGGCAACGTAAATATAAATTGTTTAGTTTTGGAGGGCCTGGCCATGCATTCTCTCAGGCAGGAAAAGGGCTGCTATGGTCAGCACTGAGTGATGGTCATGGGAGGAAGGGAAGGGGCTCCTGGAAGAACAGAAGTGTGTGTGGGCGGGTCCCGGAAACCCTGGAGGCCCCAGTGTCCTAATCCCAGGGGAGCTGGTCAGGTCTGAGGCTTCTCCTGTAGGTTCTGCCCCAAAGCCTCTGAGTCAGGCTGGCCAGGATGTAGGTCCAGCTGTCTATCCTCGATTGTCTCAGCTCTATAGGTCGGAAATGAGTCTTGCTGCTTGGAATAAGCCTCAGGTGGCCTGTGTGCCTTAGGTGATGTTGAGACCCAATGTTTACTAAGAGTTCTTGGTCTGCCAGGCTGTGTTGTGATTGCTGCATGTGTGCTATGCCATGTAATCCTCCATCTAGTCCTAGCAGGAAGGCATAGTTTTGAATATCATACAGATGAGGAAACTGAGGCACAGAAGGAGCCTCATACTGTCGGGAGGAGGTGAGTCAGGATTCAAAGGCAGGCAGCATGATTTCAGAGGCCAGTGTGCTTAACGATTAGGTATGCTGGGAACTGCAGCCCTCTCCCAACTGGGTTCCATACACTTGGACTTCTGCCTCAGTTTCTCTGATCTGCACCCAAATTCTTTAATGGTGCTTAAGACCTTCTACATCAGTTAGGACTCTATGTTCACAATATGTCAGAAACTCCAATTAGTTTAATCAAAAAAGGGACTGGATTGGCTGCCTCTACTGAAAAGCCTAGAGATTGTACTGAATTAAAACATGACTGAATCAAGGTGATAGAGTCAGGATATTTGCTGGGGGCTCATGCATGCTAGAGAAGTGCTCTACTACTGAGCTATATCCCAAGCCCAGGATTTCCCTTCTTTCTCTGTCTTGCACCTCTGCTGCTTCGTGTTTTTACTGCAATCTCAGGCAGGTACTTCCCAAGTGAAGTGGTGCTTCACCACTGTGTGCCACTCTGATGCTTGAGCCAGAAAACTCCTTCAACCCTTGCCAGCCCCAACATGAATTGCATGTCATATTGCTCCAGAATGGCAGGGGTAAGACCCCTGTTCAGGTAGGTCTCTCCAGACTTTAGATTTGTCACTTTTAGCTAATCTCTCCCTCTCCTGGTGGCCCAGTCATCTAGCCAGGTGTTCTAGGGAGGACTAGGGCAGAGGGGAAAGACCTGTCACCAACTGAAATTCTGGTCTCTATCTCTTTGGGTCCCAGTTCTTTACTGGTAAATGGGGACAATGACCTAAACCTTGAAATGTTGCTGTCAGTGAAAGAATGGACATTTTTTTAAGCTGTCTGTTTTATCTCAACTCCCTAAGGTTTCCCTCCCAGTAATGGGAACAAAGCCCTTAAAGCTGTTCTCTGTTCCCAAACAGAGAGTAAAAGAGTAAATTGAGCCTGATAGCCAGATAGTGCTCAAACAGTAGGATTACCAGAAACTATTGACCAGAATCTACAGCCTGTTGTAAAACATTGTGAAACATGTTGTCAGCAAACCCAGACCCCCTTTCAAATTTCCTGGCAGCTTTGTTCCCCCTTTTCCCCCTTTCATGTGTGACCCCTCCCGATGTGTGGTTTCTGCCTTTATAAACCTACAAGATTTTCTGCTAGGGACTCGACTCCTGGAGTTGGGTCCCAGCGCGCTGGAATAAACACCTCTTGCGGTTTGCATCAAGTGACGCCTCCTGCGGTTGATTGGGGTTGCCATCCATCCATGGGACAGAGTTGGGGTTTCCTTTTTGGGGGGCCTTACATTTGGGGGCTCGCCCGGGATAAGATGGCCCCCCCTCATCCGCGGAGTCGACCTTGGAGGTAAGAAGGGGTACCCCGAAGTTGTCTGTCTTTGTCTTGTGTTTTGTTAGTTGGTCTGGTTCTGTGAGCGCGCTTTCGGTTTCGGTGGCAGCCGTTCGGTGACTCGTGAGAGTGGCCGAACAGTGGCCGGCAGACGTGCCTGGGGGGCCACAGGTTGCAGCCCTGGGGGACGCCCTAAGGGTGGAAGGAGAGCCAGGGACGCCTGGTAGTCTCCGTCGGTAAGGGCGCTGATGGGGTTCAATTGGTGGATCAGAGATTGGCGCCCGTCTGTATCTGGTTCTGTTGTGTGTTTGTGGCGGACAAGGTGGAGGAAGGGTTGGAACAACTGGGGGGTTCTCAGCCCGGGCTACTATCGAGTGGACCCCAAAGGTTCCTTCTCTGGACTCCCCCTCCCGACAGCCCTGAAGGGTAACTTAGCAAAGTAGCTTCAGTCTCAAAAGTAATGAAAAATAAGGTCTCATAATTTTAACATCCAACCTGTCCTGATGAGGTGGCTAAAATGCCTTAGACACAGAGTTTCTGTTAAAACCTGTTAGATCCTTCCAGATCTCAGTCAAGGCTTACATTGAAATATAAATAAAAGAAGCCTGAAGGCTCAGTAGGAGACCGGTCTCAAACCCAGGGAAAGAAAAGGTAAAAAGAGTCTTTAAAACTCCAGCAAAGTAAATGCTATATTTTTAATTATATGTTTTTTTTGAGCTCATGATTTTTTGATCAGTTCTATTTTTTATTCAACTAGAGTTTTTGAACATCTGTTACACTGCAATGGAGATTCACCTATAAAGTTACAAGGGCTTGATTTTGTGTTATTTGTATGTTGTGCTGTCTGATGTCATGTTTTGTCTGTATCAAAACTGAGCGCTCCTAAAATTAAGATTTAAAAATGGATCCAGATACTTTTAATTCACGTGATTTAAAAAAGGTTCAAATTGGGTAAACTAATAAGAGTAAAATGTCTTTGAAAATAACTTGCAAGTCTCTAGGTGGTCAAGCTAATAAAATATTGATGTTAATAAAATGTCTAATATCAATTGTTTCTAGGACTTTTCTTCAACAGGAAAGAGACAGCAAATACTGTACAGGACACTTGTCTGATATCTTGGTTTTTTACAGAATAAGTGAATTAGAGTTAACATGTATGGGATTACTCTAATGTGTTTGTAGAGACATCTGATTAATTTACAAAGTTAAAATGCTAATTGTTAAATAACATCGAGTACTTTTAACTCCTTAAATTCCATGGGGTATCATACTTAAACATTATTGGTGTTTTCATAGGTTGGTAAATAAAAGGGTTTAAACTTGCTTTGTGTCATCACTAAACTAAAAACAAGGTTACTAAGAGTTATGTCCTAACAAGTGCAATTCTATATACAAAGGGTCCCAAAAGTTTCAACTGTGTTTCAATTAGAGTACTATAAACAACAGAATATTTAATCTTATTAAAATAGAGTAATTTATCTAAATTCAGAAATTTCATAAGAGTTGTTGCAGAATGTGAACAAAAAGGGTCAACGAGTAGGAAAGAAAAAATAAAAGGTTCTGGGTATGGAAATATATTTAGTAAAAGGAAAAAGGAAATGTTTCTGGGTAAGAAAGTGCTTGTGTGATGAAATACATGAGGGTCTAAGTAAGTGCTAAGAAAGTCTGTGTAAGTAAAGGGCAAGTTTCAACAAGTTTGTGTGTAACTAAGTTGGTTATATGTATGTGAGACAGCTAAAACTATTGAAGGTTTTTCCTAAGGTGAAATACTAACGTTCTGATATAAACCAAAGTTTAATCTATATGGTAGAATGACATGGTAAAATGACAAGGATTTGAAACACTAATTTACTCTTAACTTTGTGTCTATTAAGTTTATTCTTTAGAACAATTAGTCTTAAAAATTGGGGTGTATACAATTATGGTTAAACAACTATTACAGAGTATTGTACTTTGTTACAGAGCCTACATTTCTCTTTAAAAACTCAATTTGGTAAGATAAAAGTGTCAAGGTATTTGTGAAATGGTCACTATTTGTATATTAAATGTGTTCATATTTTTCAGGACCACAAGTTTTTAAAGCAAGGAATTTATTAAGCTCTGCTATTCTCCAGATTAAAACTTGTCTGTAATGGTAATCTTAAACTTATAAAGAGTAAATTTTATTGGGGATTTATTTCTATCATTTAATGTTCTATTATAGGACCTGCTATCAATAGGGTATGTGTAAAATTTGTTACTTTTTACACTGGGATAAAGAATTTCAAGTGTAAATGTATTTCTAAACATTAGAGTCTGACTTGTTTAAAGGTTAATATTGTGAAACATGAAAACATTTTGCCACTTAATCACACAAAAGGAAAGTTAAAAGCGCTCTCAGGCTTTCTTTAATTCATGTTTTAGATATAATGTTAAATTGTTTTAACTAGTGTTCATATAGACTCAGGAAACAATATATGGAAACTTCTTAAAATGACATTTAAGAAAGAAGCAAAGATCAACATCAGAATTAGAACACTTAAGATCTGTAAAGAGCCCTGCCTTACCTGAGATAAGGCTCTGCCTCCCATCTCACTGCATGTTAGAGTGACTCCAAAATAAGCCAGACTTCAGCTTATTTAAAGTTATAGTCAAAAGATTGGTTCTTGTTGTAAAAGTACTATGATCTCAAATAGGGGATAGAATGTAGTTCTCAATCAAAATTCAAGATAGCTATTATACAAGCTGAATATATTTTTACTCTTGCTAATTTCATTTTGTAAAACTGTTACCTGTTAATGTTTTGCAGAAGTAGCTGCTCCAAGAACAAACAACCTAGGTAACTTGTGATAATAAGCCATCACCTATAGAATAGATAGTGGTAACTTCCAGTACTAATGCAGACTCCAGTTAGATAAAAGGGTGAATAACTGTAAAGTTATGGACATTAAAGTTAAAGCCCATTACTCTTAATTTATGACTGGTGAGACTGGCTTGCTGGATAATTAAGATCAAACTTAGAAATTGGAGTTAAATACAGAGGTCAAGAAAAGTCCATATTTGGGTCTTGCCCTCAACGGTCAGCCTGAACCCAGGGAATAAGAGAACTTCTCTAAGGAGCATTGCAACTCTGGGTCACACAACCTCCTGATCAAGGAGACTGTTGAGACTAGAGGATGAAAAATCACCCAGTGCATCTGCTGCAGAGGAGGGTCATGGAAAAGGGGAAACATCCCTTGATGTTTCTAAAGGAAGTCACCTCATCAAGAGACCCTGCCTAATCAAAGTCACTGGTGGAGCTAAGGAGCCGCTCTTAAGTTCTGTATGAGTGACCCCTGTGGGAACTCAGCTGACTCTTTAACAAGACAGAAACCAGGTCAATTTGACCAGCTTGATCTTAGATACCCAGTAAAACAGTTAAAACCAAAATATAACCATTCTTGGGCATTTAAAGGAAATAATAATTAAATGTAACTTAAGATGTACACTTGTATTAGCCCACTAGAATAAAGGCTGGAAGCTACAAATGAAAGAAAGATTCTTCAGCAAATGTGCCTGATAACTATCAAGAGAAACTGCCAGAGTCAGAAGTTTTTAGTCAGTTTAAGACCTTCCTAAGCTACACAGGTAGACTTAATCTATGTTTGCTAGTATGATTATCTATTCCTAAGTAACAGAAGTATAGAGATCTCTAGTAAACACAGGTTATACCAATAAAGGGATATTTTACAAAATCAGATGACATTAAGTAGCTTAACTATATTTTCTGGGGACATCTATGACAATGTTAAAGTCCCCAAATAAAGGCCTTGTTCTCTCCAGCCTTTGCTAGGCCTAGTTATGGGAACAATTTCTCAGTTCTTCCACATCCTGGTGAGAGATTAACTTCTGTCATTTTCGTGATACTCAGTGGCATGTTTCAGATGCTGCAACATTTACTTTGTGCTAATCTCATTTCAGTACTCATGTCTTTTTGTTCTTCTATCATAGAAGCAGCCGCCCCCAGATGACTTTACAACCTGCTCTTCCCCAAGCAGGCTTCTTCCTGGGACCCCTTGATTGACCCGATTTTTAGAAAAGGAACTCCAAGCTGCTTGCCCCACGCCACCCACTTCCAGCTCGAAGAAGCTAGAGCGGTCATCGACCTCCTTCCCCAGCAGCATGGAGTTCCTGAGATTAGAGGGGGGAATGAAGCCAGAATTGGGAACAGGTAGTTAGTGTAGAAATAGGGGATCGGGTCAAATCGAGGAAATGGCCATAAAATCATCTGCCTCTGGAAGTTGGAGACTGCCCCTGGAAGAATGGAATGTCAAGGATCTCCGGAGCCCATTGATTACCAAATTTACCTGCCTTTATCAAGGACTGTTTATCAAGGACTGCAAACAAGGGGCTGCTAATTGGTGGCCCGCCCCCTGGGCTCTTGCCTGCCTGAAATCACCTAGTCACCTTCATCAGGGAAAGAGTAAGTGCTGTACAGGTACTAATGCTTAGGCAACAATACCAGTCCCTCCGCCAAGGAAATAGCTTTGGAGAAGAGTATATAGAGACAGAAGTTCCATGATTAGAACTTACCAGAAAAGAAAATGGGGAAATGAAAGAATGGACATTTTTTTAAGCTGTCTGTTTTATCTCAACTCCCTAAAGTTTCCCTCCCAGTAATGGGAACAAAGCCCTTAAAGCTGTTCTCTGTTCCCAAACAGAGAGTAAAAGAGTAAATTGAGCCTGATAGCCAGATAGTGCTCAAACAGTAGGATTACCAGAAACTATTGACCAGAATCTACAGCCTGTTGTAAAACATTGTGAAACATGTTGTCAGCAAACCCAGACCCCCTTTCAAATTTCCTGGCAGCTTTGTTCCCCCTTTTCCCCCTTTCATGTGTGACCCCTCCCGATGTGTGGTTTCTGCCTTTATAAACCTACAAGATTTTCTGCTAGGGACTCGACTCCTGGAGTTGGGTCCCAGCGCGCTGGAATAAACACCTCTTGCGGTTTGCATCAAGTGACGCCTCCTGCGGTTGATTGGGGTTGCCATCCATCCATGGGACAGAGTTGGGGTTTCCTTTTTGGGGGGCCTTACATCAGGATTAAAGAACAGGAATTCACTGTGTCACTCTGGCTCCTGAGAAGTCACTCTGGCTATATTTGTGGGAACTACCAGTGCCCAAGGCTAAGGGCTCTGGAGACTGGGTTTTAGACTTCAAAAATCTTCCCTAATGGTGACATCCCTAACATCAGCTGCTCAGCACAATGATCCTGGTTAGCTTCTTAGGATGGGCACTTCAGTGAGCCACTGGCCTCTCTGTCAGTCCCAGCTCATGGATTAGGGCAACATGCATGATCCAGGTCAAGGAACAACCAATGGGTCAGTCAGGAAACAGCACACTCCAATTAGAGTAAATTGGAGAAACTGCTTATGGGATGTGGCAGAACCCTGGAGCTAATACCAGAGAGGCTCCTTTTCTATCCCTGTTCCTGAAGTGTTGAGGGAAGGGAGAGGTAACTGGAACTGGACAAGAGAGGACTAGGTAGAAACCTGCAAGTGAGGGTGCTAGCCAGCCTGGGGTGAGTGGCAGGTGCGAGGGAGCTGCGGGAGTGAATGCCTAACGCTCTCTTGTCCTCTAATCCCCCATCATGCTTCCTACTGGCTAGAGGGCAAGGAAGTCCACTGATGTGTCCATGCTGCCCGGCTGTAGGGTAAATCACTCATCTCTGAAAGTCTCATGGGGTCTGAAGCCTGACAGTGGGGGGAGGTGGGCACTGAGCTGGCTTGGGGAGGTGCAGGAAGGCCAGGAGTCTGGTTGGGCAGGATGGCTTCAGGCCATTTAGTGCTCTGGAATCCTGGGGTTTGCTACTGCCAGTGTGATCTCAAATGGCTGAACTAGGAAATGTGACTTCCCAGTCTCCTTTTCCTTCTTTCCAATTGTATTTCTTCTCTTTCATTCTCTGTTAAAATGTAAGCCCCTCAGCGTGACCAATGGCTTTTGGCTCCTAGCTGCCTTTATACTCTTGCATTGCCACTGAGGTCTTTGCTTTCTAAGCTCCAGCTACTCTGGGGTCTCAGCTCCTCAGTTACGCCAAGTGTTTGGTGCTTCCGGTACATGCTGTCCCCCATGCCTAGAATACCTCCCCATCCTTTCCCCGGAGCTAATTCCTGCTCACTCTTCTGACCACAGAGCAGGGGCTATTTCCTCCCGAAGTCTTCTTGACACCTGAGATTGCAGGTGATAACATGTGGACTGTGGCTCTCTTCTCTCCCAGACCCTGAGGCCAGGGACTATTGCTGTTCAATCACACTGGATTCCCTATGTCTGGAGACAGATTCTGGTGCTCAGTCAGTATTTGGAATTAATGGAAACTCCTCCATTAATTACTTCTCTCTCTCTCTCATTTTCTCTTTCTAAAATGCTAATGTGATGATGCCAGTCACCAGCTTAAGACACTCTGACTTTTCCAGCTTCTGGGGTAACGGCTTGATTTTCAAGGCTTATTGGGGTCTGCTTCTTGTTTTCTTTCAACCCTACGCCATAAGCACTTTGTGTTCCTCCCATGCTCCCTGCTACCCATTATCAAAAGACAGAACTACAGCAATTTAGTTTGAGGATCTTGGCCTTAGTTTTCAATTCTAGAATTGGGCAACAAACACTTCCTTCTATATTATAGAGTAAGTGTTCTGATAGTGAGTGGAAGAGGTTGCTTTCATAGACAGAGAAAGATTGGTCGTTTCAAAATTTACTTTCCTTTGAAAGCAGTAACAGGGAGACAGAACAATATGAAAATAACTAAATTTTTAAAACATCAGGTTATTTCAGGTTCCTTCTTTTGTGTAAGGATTAAAGCAGAGTGAACTTCATTATCATGACAGTTGAAATTGGATTGTTTAGAAAATCTGGATGCTTTATCTCTAATCCTGGCTTCTCAGAAGTTCAAGCAAACAGCAGTTTCAACTTGATGATGTGGAACTTGAGCATGAGAGACTACATTTTGATTTTTAGCTTGACCGGTCAGGAGCTTAGTCTAAAACATTGACCTCCCGTAATTTTTATTTAACACAATCTTAATTCTTAGGGATCTTTGGTTGAGTCTAGGAACGAAACTGACACAAGAGGACGAAAGCACACAAATTTCATTAATATTACATGGATGTGAGGATCCTCCCAAGAAAGTGAGGATCTGAAGGTAGAGCCAAAGCAGAAATCTTTAATGCGTTTTAAACAAAGAATGATAAATTTATGATAGGACAAAGGGATATGGGATGGGACAGGAAATTCTAGGACCTCACTAGGAGGTGGGCTGTCAAGTTGGGGGGAGAGAGGGCTGCTTCAGTTGTTTATTGGTGCAGATAAATTGCATCCATAATTCCCCGTCTCTGGTGCTTATGGGTTATTTCTGTCCCTGCTACTGGAAAGGCATCCTTCTCAAAGGAATTTTTATGGCTTGCTACATGGAGGCAGAGGCGGCAGGTCAGAGAATTCTTTCTGCAATCACGGTTTCTGAAATGTTTTCAGCTTGAAATGCTCAGTATGCCAGTTCGTCATGTTTGGGATGGATTGTCTGTAGCTCCTGCACTGCCCAGGAGTTCCCACAGGTAGTCTGCTGTTCGCCCTCTCCAGAGTCCTTGCTTAGGCTGGTTGCTCTGCCTCATCTGCCCTTCCTGGCCTTCCTTACCTGGTTAGATTCTTTACCCCTACTTGTTCTTCTACCCTTTCCCCTGCTGTGGGGCCTTCCTTCTTGTGCTGCATTAATTCCACTCTCATGCTTCAGGGCTCTTACAGATGCCACCGCCTGGAGAACGGGACCAATGGGATTCCTTCCTCAGTGGGATTATGTGGGAACACCGAAGATAGTCATGACAAACACGTTGAGCTTACCTTTCCCATTCAGGGTGTGGGAAGCATTTTGTGTGTTGACTCTGATAGGCACAAAGGCCCTATGAGGTGGGGAGGTGGCTGGTGCTCTTACCCCGGCTTTCTAGAGGAGAAACGTGCCGGCTGCATTGGCCAGGAAGCCAGCTCTGAGGGCAGGTGGGCTGCAGGCTAATTAGGGGAAGTGGATTGGGGACTGGCACCTGGGAATGGAGTGAAGAGGCAAGAGGGGCGCAGGGAGATGTTGGGCTGTAATGTGGCCTCGGCCAAGATCTCAGCTGACCCCACAGGGTACTCTGGAGCTCAGCTGGTCCTTCAGCTGATCCAGGCTGGGACCAGGAAATCTGTGCTGATCAGATGAGTATCAACTTCAGTGAGGCCATTATTTTGAGCTACGGGCACATCCCAGAGAGAAGATAGTGTGATCTGTCTAGCAGCAATACTCCTACCTATCAGAGCCAGTATGTTTTTCAATCCTGAAGGGGTCTTTGGGGGCACATCAGCATCTACCACAGGAACCCTGGCATGGAGAGGTCAAGTAACTGCCCCAAAGTCACACAGCTTTAAGTGTGTGTGTGTGTGTGTGTGGTGGGAGGGTGGGTATCAGGATTAGAACTCACATTTTATGGTCTCCTAGGCAATCCTTCCATGTGTTTATTATTTCCTGATTTATTTTTTTTACTTTTGTGGTACCAGGGATCAAACCCTGGGTCTCATTCATACTAAGGAAGTATTCTATAACTGAGCTGCACCTCTAGACCCCTTGTACATGTTTATTCTAGAATAATGTCTGACGATAATAGGTGATCAGTAAATGTTAGCTTCTCTAATTATTTTACAGGTGGGAAAACTAGATATTGGCAAAATTAGATTGCATCCCCACAGGGAGTAGAGATGAGATTTTAACCCAATTTCATCACAGAATTAATTACTATAAGTTTCATTAGAGAAGGAACTTCTTTCTTAACAGGGCCTAGAATGCCTGGCACATTGTAGGTGCTCAGTAATAGTTGGTGAAGTTAATTATTCACTTCACCAAAACATTCATGGAGCTTTGAATCTGGTTCCCCAGCCCACTGTTCCCTCCTGAGTTGGCCAACCTGAGTGTTTTCTGGCCCATATTAGAGAGTATCTAGTCTAAGCACTTTTTTCTTTTTCAAACGTGAAAACTGAGTTTCAGCAAGGACTTGCTCGGGGTCACAGCCTCTCTGGCTGCAGGACTCTCACTTAGGTCTCTGGACCCGTGGACCAGTGTTCATTCTGTGTCAGCGTGTCTGCCAGTTGCATGGAGGTCTTATTTAAATGCAGGTGCTGACGCAGAAGGTCTCTGTGGGGCCCAAGGCTCTGCATTTCCAATGAGCTCCAGCTGGTGCTGATGCAATGCTGCTGGTTCATGGACCACCTTTGAGGAGCGAGGGCACTAGGGATCAAAGTTTTGAGAGCAGGCAATCCCCGAAAGCCAAAGCAGGTTGGTGCCATGATTTGGTGTTGAATGACTGGGGCCTGTTCCTCTTCCTGCCACACGTAATCCAGGTGCTGCCAAGCGGCAGCTGGGGCTGGGTTGTTCCCAGGCCAACCCCTCCACTAAATCAATCATAGGTGAACTGGCTCAGACGGCCCTGTGTAGGGAGCCTGCAGCAGCTGGGCAGGGTGGCTCCCACCAAGGGCTCCCACATCTGCTGCCAGGCTGGGCATGACTCTGCTCTAGTGGGCCAGACTCAGGCCCTGGTTTGAGGCCAGGATCTGCTACTTATTCACTGAGAGAAGCCTCAATTTCCTCACCTGCAAAATGGGATGACAGTCTTGTCTCCTCATAGGTTGTTATTAGGCTTCAATGACACGTAGAGCCCTCAGCTGATGTTTAACAAACGCTTGATGAGGGTTTTTATGGGAGCTGGGTCTGCTGAGGGATCGCTGGCAAAGCGGGAGGAGTGGAGTGTAGCTACACTTAGGGCTGGCAGGCCGGACACAGTCTCAGGTTGGAGGGGTCCCCACACCTGAACCTCTGCTGGAGAGCTCAGCTGGAATCTGAGCATCACCCTTGCCTCTGCGCTTTCCCCCTCCCCCATATCCAACAATCACCAGTTCCCTCTCTTTGTGTGATGGGCTGACAGATCTGACTCCATGAGAATGTAATAGGCCAGACTCTAAGGGAAATAACTAAACAGACTCCATTTTGCTCTGAGACTCCATGTTGTATAGGAAATAAGCTTCTCCCATGGGAATACCCCGCCTCTGTACCCATAATCAGTTACTTGGTGTGACAATGGCAACTCCTATGTAGTAAAAAATTGCTCTTTTGATTCCTATTGCTCCTAAACAATGTACCATGTGAACAGTGATTGTGTGGATGTTAGTAACCATTCTTTAGTTTGTACCTAGGTAAGGGTCAGTTTGACCCACTTCCCCCTCTGTTGATCTCATGATGTTAGTTTGTAATTTTGAATCATAGCAACAGACACTTAAGATTGATGTGATTTTTGGTATAAGAACCCCTACAACCCTGTGGTCGGGACTGTTCTCCCAATAGCCATTTTTTTGGGGCATTGTGTGAGACAGTCAGCCAGCCGGCTTAATAAAGACTCTCAAATTTGGACTTCTCAGTGGTGATCTGTCTGTTCTTAAGTTGTGCCCCATAACATTTGTACCCTCTGTGTAGCTTCCAAGTGTCTTCTGGTATTTTCTGAGTATTTCTTCATCACCACTGCCTCTGCAGATGGACCATGCCTGGTGATTTACTGGTATTTTACTAAACGTTCCTGGACCCTGCGAGACCTGTGAGGGAGAGGCCTTGTTTTACCCACTGTGCAGGTTCTTGGTGGTCAGGAGCTCATTCAGGGTGAAACCCGGTCTGTGGATAACAGATGGTGCTTTCTCCACCCCACTGGACACACTGGTCCTGCCGTAAAATGAGGGCTTTGACTAGGCCATCTCCACACTACATTTTTCTTTCCATTTTTATACATTTTTTCCTTGTCTGGCTGACGCTGGATGCTGCCCTTTGTCCAGTCATTGAACCGTTTCCCTTCCCTCTGGTTCCACAATCCAGAGCCTCCAGCATCACTGGTGGAGGGAAGGGCTGCTTGCCCAGGGTCCCCTGAGACAAGCACATCTTCGGATCAAAAGTGACACAGATTCTTGCTGAAGCCCTGAATTTCCTCGGGAGAAGTTACAGATGATGGCCTTTCACTGATGGCTGCCGTTGAGCTCCTTAAAATCCTCCTCTCCTTTCCCCTCCCCTGTCTCATTGTCGCTGGTCCAAGTCACTGTCACTTTGGATTTCTTCATAAGCTCCTTGAATTGGCATTTTCACACCTCCAGTCTCTCGTCCATGCTGCGTCTAGATCTTGTTTCACGCAGGTACATCGAACTGTTACTCCCTGCATAAAACCCCACAGAGGCTTGCTTTTATCTTTGGAATAAAGCCCGAGCTCACCCCCTGACCTCGAGGGCCTTTAGAACAGCACTGCCCTCCCCACCCCCCACTCCGGCCTTTTCCCCTTCTCTGGTCACTTCAGCCACATTGGAGGTCTCTGTGCTTTGTCCCAGGACACTTCCTGGCAGGCAGACCTTCCTGCACATCTCCTCTGGGAGCTCTTCTGTGACCCCACAGGGCCGGGCTTTCCTCTCTGCTCCAGCCCTCCCTGGACCCCCTGCCTCTCCTGCTCTAAAGGGCCGCAGGCTTTTCTTATTGGCACATTGACGAGGTTGGTCTTGGTGAGATACAAGCATGAAATAGTTGTCTTTTTTCCTTTAATCATTACCTTCCTGTGTGCTTGATGGAAAATGCTTTTATGACAGATTTGAATATTTTCTGGTCAGTTAGTCCTTTAAAATTTGAGTCTTATTTTCAATTTAGAGTTCATTTTTCTCCCTGGTCCCAGCCAGGCTTTGGCCTGAGGGAAGAGGCTGGAGAGGGGAGGTGTCTGTTCTTTGGCCTCCACTCTACCCTTCCTGCACCTGGATCTTTCAGGGCCGTGGAAGCCATGGGGTGGGATGGGGCAGGAGCACCAATTATGTGCCAGACACTGTATTTTAAATGAATGAATGAAAGACATGAGCTTCGGAATGATTCCTAGCTTTGGAATCCAGGACCTCCTCAGGACCTTGGATGAGTCGTTTTTCTTCTCTAAACCTTAGTTTCTCTAATGTGGGGTTAATCATCTCTACCTGGCCCTTTGGGGTAAAGAGTAAATTTAAAATGAGAGGACAACTGTGAACTCCTCAGCAGAGCCGTTAGTGCATAATCCCGAGTGTCAAGTCCTCTTGCCCACGTGACTACAGGGCTGTGTCCACAACTGTGCATGGACATGGGAGTGAGATTAACGATAGTCATTTCATTTCCTTAAGATTCCCACCATGGTGCCTGCCAATGCCTCTGACGTGACATCATGTAAATCAAAGTCTCTAAAAATAAAGACCAGAAAACTGAGATAGAGGGAGCCCAGCTCCTCTTCTGCAGGTCACGCAGCTGGCCTGTGTGAGGAGGGAGTCCTTCCAATCCCTACGCACGTGGATGTGGGGAGCAAGCTGTCTGCAGTTAGACGGAGCCTACCCCTTTTGAAGTGCTTGTCTAATGTCCAAGTGGCCTTTCAAAGTGTCTCATTTGGGGGGTGTGTCTCCAGGTCTGGGTTGGGAGTAGGGACTGGTTTGGGGAAATGGATCATTTGAGGGTTTTAGGTCATGGGCAGTTGGCAATGGATGAGGCCAGTAATGTCATTAAACTGCAAGGGGACAGGCAAAAGGTTGAGAAAGTGCTTCTGGGGGAGGCAGAAGGTGTGCACGTGTGTATATGTGTGCCTGAGCTTGCATATGTGTTTGTGCACATATTTGTGAGCACACGCGTGTTTGTGGTGTGGCGTCCTGGTGATGACTGCCTCACTTCTTCTGAAATTTCCTTTCAATCAAATTCCATTCAACACTCTCTCCCTGAGTCCCCACTGTGTGCTGGGCTCTGTACCAGGCAATGGAGGTGCATATGTTAGACAGGACTCTGTCCTTGACCTCAGGGAGCTCAGAATGCCGCCAAGGACAGAGACACTCTGAATTTAGTTTTTGAAGAGCATAAGGTGGGCTTTTCTAGGCTGTGAAAGAGAAGTGGGAGCAATTTTTGTCTTGTGGTAAGGAGGCCATCAGCTTGTAGAACTTGAAGGGAGGTCAGTGGAACCCAGACCACCCCAATATTGTGTGAGTGGAAAGTAGGGGCCTAGAGAGGGAAGGAAGCTGCCCATGGTCTCACTGTTGTTTATTGGTAAAGGCAGGAATGCCGAACACTTTGCAGACTCCCCTCTCCTTTTTCTGGCTAATCTTAGCCTCTTTTCCCATTTATATGACATTTCTTTAGAGAAAATTTTCCCTCGCCCCCCCACCCCCAAAACCCCACCACCCTCAACCCTAGGGCAAGGCCTTGGTTTTCAACTCACTCAATTTTTAACTTCCTGTTTGGTAACACACATCATGCCTCTAATTACTTATTTAATCTCCTTCTCTCCCCCATTAGTTTGTGCACCCCAGGAGAGTAGGAGCTACACTTGTCTTGCTCTATCCAGCATAGTAGCTGCTCAATAACTAACATTTACTGAGTTCCAGTGTGCCAGGCCCTCTTCTCTTTCCTACTGCCTAGAAAGGTACCTGGCATTGAGTAGGTAATGGTATCAGTTTGCTAGAACTTCTATATCCAAGACCACAGACTGGGCAACTTCAACAAAGGAAACCTATTTCTCCTGGTTCTGGAGGCTGGAAGTCCAAGGTCAAGATGTTGTTGAGGCTGGTTCCCTGAGGCCACTTTCCTCTGATCACAGATGGCTGAAATCCCTGGAGCTTCACATGCCTGTGTCCAAATACCCACTTTCAGAGGGAAATGGGGAGGGGAAGGGGAAACACTGGGGAATGATATTGGCTACATTGCATTATTATGTTATGTGCATGTATGAATATGTAACCACAAATCCCACCATTATGTACAACTACAGTACACCAATAAAACAGCAACAACAAAATTCCCTCTTTCATGAGGATGCCAGTGATACTGGCCCACCCTAATGGTCTGGTTGTAATTTAATTACCTCTGTAAAGACACCTCCTCCAAATACAGCCACCGAAGCACTGGGGGTTAGGACTTCAACATACATGTTGCAGGGTACACGATTCAGCCCACCACAGTGATGAACAGAGAATTACTGAGGAACCCAATGGGGTGTGGGAAGACGCGGTGATTCAAAGTGCAGGCTCTGGAGTTAGGCCGAAGGGAGTCTTGGTTCTGCCTCTTAACAAACTGTGGGAACTTTTCCAAATCATTTGGAGCTGGTTTTTACTTCAAAGAGCCAGATAGTAAATATCTGGGGGCTCTTGGGGTCTTACCATCTCTGTTGCAACTGCTCACCTTGCTGTGGTAGGAAAGCAGCCACTGACAATATACAAATGAAGAATGCAGCTGGGTTCCAATGAGACCATTTCCATCAACAGGCGGGGGCTGGGTTGTTGATTCTTGATCCTCCCAGCCCCAGTTTCTGCATCCACAAATGGAGACGATAGATAATCCTTTCTTTCCTGGGTTTTTGCCAGGAGTAAATATAATGGATAACAAGCTTCAGTTATACTTGGCTTTTCTCTTCATTTGTGCCTGGTCTGGTGCTATTATGACTGTTACCTGTTACTTTGTTATAATGTGATAAGGGAATCACTCTGGTACAAAAGTCCTGGATTAGGAATCAGGAGATTCAAATCTATAGAGCTGTGTTTGTCACTATCTGTGTGGCCAGGGGCCAGTGATTTATTTCCCTTACAAAGTTAGTACCTTCATCTGTAAGACAAGGAATAAAACATCAGGCTCCAGGGCAGGAAAACAGGTGGAAGATGCTGGGCAGATGCAAGGCCCAGTCTTTTGAGTCCCTGAACCCCACAGGGAAGGGCAAGGAAGTCACCCTATTGTTGATGTGATCTGAACAGGGGAAGGCATTCATCCAGGCTCCTGGAGGGCTCCCAATGATTAGGTTATGCCCTGTTGCCTGCCTAACCCCCACCTTTTTTTTGGGTACCGGGGATTGAACTCAGGGGCACTTGACCACTGAGCCACATCCCCAGCCCTATTTTGTATTTTATTTAGAGGCAGGGTCTCACTGAGTTGCTTAGCGCCTTGCTGTTGTTGAGGCTGGCTTTGAACTCATGATCCTCATGTCTCAGTCTCCCAGCTGCTGGGATTATAGGTGTGTGCCACTGCGCCCAGCTTCTGTTCCCTCTTTTATCTGTCATCTTGAGCCCTCTTCCTGAGCCCCTGTCCTCTGCAGTTTCTCCAACCCATGACTATCACCGAATCCAGATTGGATTCCTACAGGGACTGGAGAGGAGACTCGCCTAGGAAGTGCTTCCATGGGCCCAACAGAGACTGTTCTCAGTGCTTTCCGCTGAACGGTGTCCAGGCTGTGAGCAAGGTTTTCTTTTGGGGCACTGGTTCGGTGCTTGAATGGGGGAAAAGGAACAATGCAAAGATTCTGTGTAGCAGCCTGCTCACAGCACTGGCTCTGAGAGTGGAAGGTAGAGCTAGTGTTAAGCAGACATCCTTTTTAGACATTATAGACTTTTTTTTTTTTTTTAGACAGGGTACCTATGTTGCCCAGGCTGGCCATGAACTCCTTGGCTCAAGTGATTCTCCTGTCTCAGCTTCTCAAGTAGCTGGGACTGTAGGTGTGCACCACTGTGCCCGGCTCA
Source organism: Sciurus vulgaris (assembly GCF_902686455.1). Classification (NCBI taxonomy): domain Eukaryota; kingdom Metazoa; phylum Chordata; class Mammalia; order Rodentia; family Sciuridae; genus Sciurus; species Sciurus vulgaris. Next base: position 44,229,368 of record NC_136461.1, read on the forward strand.
GACTTCGTTTTTATTGCCATAATTTTCCAAGTGCTTTGCAGTGGTGTCCGCTGAAGGACTGACCACTTTACCTGGAGCTGGGAGGACTCTGGAGACAGGAAGGAGGAGGACATGAATTGGGACAGTAACACACTGTCGCTCTAGCACCTCCTCTGTGCCCTGCTAAGTGGGTTGAATACATGATTTCTTTTAATAATGAGATAGGCATTACCCTTCACAATTTATAGACGGGGAAACTAAATCTCAGGGAGGGTAAGCTCCTTTCACAGGCCACATGACTGGGAATGCAGTGAAGGAGGACGTAAACCCAGGGCACTGGAGTGGAATTGGAGTGGTATTGCTTTGTCTTCTAGATGGGAAACGACACTCCATCCTTCCTGATGCTCAGCTTGGAACCACTGGCTAGTCTTAGGCTCCAGGAGTCCCTTCTTCCCAGTCAGAGGTGGAGGAAAAAAGTGCAACAGTTATCTTTTGTTTTAGGTGTATATATCCCTTCACTGACCCCCAGGTAGAGGATGTTCTTCCCATTGAGACTGCAGATGTGAGGGAGCCATTACTGCGGCATCTGACTTTGGGTTCAGTGCCTCTCATATTCTCCCTCTGCATATCCTTCATTTCTAGGATACAGAAGCTCCCATTTATTGAGCTGCTACTGTATGCCAGGCACTGGGTTAAGTGATTTTCACATCTCGTTGAATCTTCACCTAATTCCCAGATAGGGTTGATGTGCCCATGTTGTAGATAAGTAAACAGACTTACACAATTTGAAAAACCAACCACATAGCTGGTAGGTTACAGAGCTGGCTGTTGCCTCTAGGTCTGTCCAAGTTCAAAGTCCAAGTTCTGAGATATTGCTTTATTTATTTTATCGAATTTGAATAATGTGTATTTATTTAGTTTTATTTTCTTCCACATTTTTTATCAGTGCATTATAATTATACATAACAGTGGAATTTGTTACATAATTTCTTCATGCACAGGACATAACAATATAATTTGGTTAATATCCTTTCCCACTATGAGACACTGCTTTATTGTCCCATTATTACACTATGATATATACTTCTGCATTTATAGATCAGAAGAGAAGAAACCTCCTTGAGTGCAGGGTCTGAAGTAGTGAAGGAACACTGAATTTAGAGTCAGAGAATGGATTTGAACCTGACTTTGACATTTACCAGCAACATAACTTTGGCACTTTATTCTTCAAAGGCTCAGTTTTCTTGTTCTTAAAGTGGGTGTGATTTACACCTTGCACAATGCCATGGTTATGGTAATATAACATGGTAATTATGGTAATGTGGATATGATCAGTGTTTGAATGGATGGAAGATTCAAGCTGAGACTTCTGCATGCAAGACTGTGACATCCTGGTGCCTCCCTTGAACCTGCAGTTCAACCTGGAGAGGACCATGGGCTTTCCCATTCTAACACTGGCTGACGCGACTGTGAGGGATACCTGCCTGGTACTGTGGCAGGTGGCAAGAGGTCAAAATAATCTCCCACAAGAAACCCAACCCCATTATGTTTCATTTGACACTTTCATACTTTCTTCTTCCCTTTCTTCTCTTTGAATAAAATAAACTGTGCACATCAAAATCTTACTCAGCATTCTATAAAGGATCAAGTGCCTCCCTGAAACCCCTTGCTGTCTTGAAATTCTCAAGAAAAATCTTCCTGTGTCCCTAGGGAGAGGAGCTAGTTTGAACTTCTCAAGATACCAATTCAAGAAAGTGTGTCTCTTGATCCCACCCTGCTGGACAAATTTCCTGTAAGTGCAAGGACAATTCCATGTGACAGTTAGGATGGAAACTTTGGATCTTTAGAAATCCATCCTGAGATTTCTTGCTCTCTATTCAGCCAGCCCCTATTGCCATCCCAACTGCAGGACACAAAGAGGCCAGACACCCTCAGACTGTGGAATGGTGTCTAATGTTTGCCAGGGGAGGTCATAAGGGAAGAGTGTGGGCTATGGAGTGGGGCTGGGGGCAACTTGCTTTGCATCTCAGTTCTTCACTTTCTGATCAGTGACCTTAGGTGCTCCCAAGTTTCATTATTTGGAGATAGTGCTTCCTAATTTTCAGATCAGGTTATCAAATGACATGCTGTCTTTAAATTATCCAGCTCAGTATTGATACTTACTCACTGCTGTTTGTCAGATACCTATCATGGGTTCATTAGGGGAGTGTGACCAGGCTAGCTGAGCTCTTGGCAGTTGGCACCCAGGAGGTGCTTGTGGGGCAAGGCAGTTGTGGAGGAGGAAATTTTGTTCACAGGAATTGGGGATGAAAGGAGGGTGAAACAGTGTGGCAGGGAGAAGTTGATTAAAAATCACACTGCTATTTCTATTCACAGTCTAAATCCAAGGTGAGGGCGTGGTCCAGTGCAGCTGAATACATGTTTTTCACAAAGTCCTTTGTGAGATTTGGATTCTGAGCATGACTGCTTTGGGGCTCAGCGAGCAAAGTGAGATAGAGGTTTGGGGCAGAAGTTCCTTTCCCCATCCTGTGTGGAATATGTGCATATGCACCCAGGGCTGTGGTGGGGACTGGGGGTGTCTGGGTTCTGGTGCATGAAGCTCAGGGAAGGAAGTGCCATTCTTACTGGTGGGGAAAGCAGTAGGGAGGATCCTCCACTGAAGCTTGCAAGTGGTAGCAGCATTGAGGATAACACAGCACCTGGCATTTGTGAGACATCAGAGAAATCCAGGGAGAATCTGAGGAAGACTGAATCCTTTTGATAGCAGGTGAGGGCTGTTGACTTAATAATGTGACCTCATTTGTACCCACAGCCTGCTGGAGCCTATGAATATTCTAGCTGAGGAACCCAGGGGATATAATAATATCAGCCTTGATTCCAGAAATTATTGGGGTGGGAGGTGGCACGCAAATCACCTGAGGTGGGCTTGGGGCAAACCAGCATCAGGCAGGGTGTGTACTGCCAGGAGGATGGCAGGCTAGGCTTTGCCCTCTGGTCAAGCGGGGGTGGAAGGAGCAGGGAGCAGGGCATGAAGACTACCTCCAGGCCCTCTAGCAGGGGTACGAATGCCCAGGGCTCCTAATGATAAGCTCACAATCAGGGAAGGCTTGTTTTTCAAGCCAAGACGAGGCAGGGCTCGGGCCACATCAGACTGTGGAATGGTGTCTAATGTTTGAAGAGAAGCATGACAGCGTGGCTAGCAGCTCTGTGGCCTAGTGGTTAGGTGCATGGACTGGAGCCTGACTACCACCCTTAAATCACAGCTCTACCACCTCCTAAGAAAACTGGGCACTTAGAGTCATGCTCAGTAGGCATAAGCGGAGAGTCTGCTTTTATTGTGTACCTATGGGCCAATGGCATTTGAGGTGGGTACAATCTGATTCTGCTGTTGGGCCTTCACTGCATCTGCCTATGAGTGATGGAGGCAGAAGAGGGTCAGGAAATCAGACTATGGGTAACAAAGTCTGGTCTTCCAAGAGCCTCCTACTAAACAAATAACGAACGAGACATTACAAATATTCTTAATTGAGGAAGGAATATATGCACACTAAGTGTTCAAAGGTATAGGCTAAAACTCCCCATTTGGAACTTTCTCTAGTTCTTTTCCGAATAGATCCCTGAAATCATCTGTGGATGTGTATGTACAGCAGTGTGTCCTGATCCTTAGGGACATGTTCCAAGGGCTCCAGTGGGTACCTGAAACCGTGGTTACTATCAAATCAGATACAGACTATGTTTTCCATATACATACATATCTATAAAAAAGTTTAATTAATAAATTAGGCAAGTAAAAGATTAATAGCAAGAACTAATAATTAAATACATAGAGTAATTATAAATATGAACATAATAAAAGTTATATGAATAAGTCTCTGTCAAAATACCATATTGTACCTTATCGTACCTCATCCTTTAACATTTTCAGAACTTTGTTGACTGCAGAAAATGAAACTGTGGATATGGGGGGGAATACTACACAGGTGTGTGTATGCATGTGTGTGAGATACATGCATACTGTTATGCACCTCAAATTAATTCTATTTAATTTACTTATGATTTATTTATTATGATTTACTGAGCACAGCATTAGCACTTTGACATGTGCTATCTCATTTAGTCCTGTAACAACCTGTGTGGTAACTGTTACTTTGATTGTTCTACAGGTCAAAGGAAAGGGAGGCCTAGGAAAAAGCTACACAATCTGTCCATGGCCACAAATCTGATGAGAAGAGCTGGGAATCAAAGTCTGACCGACTGCAAAGTGGAGACACTGCTTACTTCATGCTGCCTCTTCAGCTCCTACTGGGCAAATGCTTTCTGTGAATTCAGCTTCAGAAGATCTATTGTAGGCTTTTGTGTCAGCCAGTTTTGCATTTCTGTAACAAAATACCTGAGACAAAGAACTTAAAAAGAGGAAAGATTTATTTTGGCTCACAGTTTGGGGATTTAAGTCCTTGGTCAGTTGGTCTGTTGCTTTTGGGCCTGTGGGCAGCACATCATGATGGAGAGCACTTGGTACAAGAAGCCTTTACCGCATGATTAAAAGCTCAAGAGAAGAAGGAGGAGCTGGGTCTCAATATCCCCTTTAAGAGCAAGCATACTCCTGATGACCTGAAGAACTTCTCCTAGGTCTTATCTTTTAAAAGTTCCACCACCTCCTAATACTTCCATTGGCTGGGTGCCAAACCTTTATTGCCTGGGCCTTTGAGCATCATTTATCTAAACCCTAGCATCTCTCAATGCTGAAAGATTAGAGACTCAAAAAAGATCCAGGACAGTTTATTTATTAGAGCTCATGCTCATCCACATCTCCAGTGTCCACTTACTTCACAGCTCCTGCAGAAGGTGTACTGGTTTCCATTGAACATGACTGGACTTGCTCCTGGGACCAACTGATGATGTAAACTAACTGTGTGTATTTTAAGAGTGTGTATTAGGTGTGCGAATGTATGTGTGCTAGATGTGGGTGTATATTTGGTGCGTGCGCATGTGTGTATGTATGTGTGTAGGGAATATGTTGGACACTTGATTCAGAAAGGCCTGAGAAGCAGCCATGTTGTAGGTTTGCTCTTGGCAAAGGTCAGTGGAGGTGGAGTCAGTGGAAGGAAACTTCAATTGCTTTGCTCCATTGTTGTGAGGACAGGAATGGATAGTACAGTTCATGTTTCTCCAACTTGGGGGTGGTCATAACACTGATTGTATAGTCACACTTGTCAGGGCCTCAAGAAGTTGCAGGATGGCTAAGGTGTCCTAAATTATGGATGCACAGTAAATTAGAGTATGCAGTTGCTTTTGAAATTTAAAGAGAGCATGAACATGTTATGGGAGAAATATATATTGTAGTGATTAGCAACATAGTCTCTAGAAGCAGATGGTCTATGTTCAAGTTCTGGCTCTGATACTTGCTGGCTGTGTGACATCAGGTAAGTTAATTGACCTCTTTGTACCTCAGTTTTCTTACCTGTAGAATGGAGGTAAAAGTAGTACCAACCTCAAAGAAGTGCTATGAGGACTGAAGAAATAATACATGTATTATGGTTTTGATATTGGGTGTCCTCCAAAAGTTCATGTGTGAGAGAATGCAATAAAGTTTACAGGTGAGGTGATTGGATTATAAGAGCCTTAACCCAGTCAGTGCATTAATCCATTGATAAGGATTAACTGGGTGATAACTACAGGCAGGTAGTGTGTGACTGGAGGAGGTGGGCCATTGGGGCATAGTTTTGAGGTATATATTTTGTGAACTGGGCTTAGTTTCTGTCTGCTTCCTGTATATCTTCTGCCATATCCTTCCACCAATATGTTCTGCCTCACTTTGGGCCCCTAAGAGTGGATCCTGCTACCTATAGATTAAGACGTCTGAAACTGTGGACCCCAAAATAAACTTTTCCTCTTCTAATTATTTTTGTCAGGTCTTTTGGTTACAGCATAAATTAAAAAAAAAAAAAAAAAACAAAAGAACTGTACTAAAACAACATGTAAAAGGCTTAAAATAGCATCTGTTTTAAATACTCAATAAATGTTACCTAGTACTGTTATGTGGGACAGAATAGAAAAATCACATTCATTTGAAAGATAGAACAAGATACTTCAGTGAATTTTTGTACTTACTGAAGTTAGCCTTGGAGTTTAAGAGGCAGCTGGTGCTTTTACAACCAGCTGGGTTTGCATGTTCATTCTTCATAGCAAAAGCATTTTTCTGGAAAATTTGGCACACACAGTTTGTGTAAAATACATTCTACCTGTCATTGTCAACATAGCTATTATCCTAAGGAATGTAGTTCCTCTGAGAGGTTGCTCACTTATCTGGCATTGTTAGCAGGAGATACTTGGAGATACTTTCATCTTTTTGTTCGGAAGAGCCTTTTGGGGTTGTTTGTAAGGTTTAGGAGAAAATTTGAATTAGACCTTTTTAAATTTTTTTTTTTTTTTTTTAAGATTTGGGAGTTAACAAATGAAGTCTGTGTGTTCTCCCTGTTGATTGCCCATTTACTCATCATGTAGCTATTAAAGGCTTTTGGTGATTTCTAAAGTCAAATCCACTCTTGGAGAAGAAAGATTAATGACTAAGAGTTTCCAAAAATTAGTGGGCAATAAATATATGAAAATAATTTAATCTCCTTAAAACCTCCCAAGTGTAAATTAAAACAAATAGACTGGATTTCCTGCTTTTAATCAATCAACGTGGAGAAACTGATAATACTTGGTGCTGACAAGGGGATGGTGAGATGGGCATTGGCACAGGATTGAGTAGCATCTGATCTTGTTAACAGATCCAGATCCGGCTGCTCACCGCTCGAAAGCCAATACTTGGGAGAGGAGAGCTGGTGGGAAGGAAATCAGGTTTACTCAAGGCTCAGCCCTGAGAGGAGGGAGGGGCCAGCATCCTCCAAGTTCCATCACAGGGAACTCAGGTAATGAAAGTCTTTCACAGGGAGACAAAGGAGGTTTGGCAGACAATGGGCAGGAAGGCTATTGCTGAATGAGGTCCTCCTCATCCGGGGGTGTGATTCCCCCACTTTTTCCCCTCTAACGGAGCATGTCAGTTGACCGTGGCCTTGCAGACTTGGCTCCTGTAGTTAAACCTCAGGGAAATTTACATTCTTTGTGTTAGTTGATGCACAAAACTGTAGAATGAAAGGTGTTACATATTATGATGTTCTCTGAAGGTCACCAGATGTTCTGGGTTCTGTAAATCTAAAGAAAAAAATATTTATCAGTTAACAATTTAATAATTTAGAATGCTGGGCAAAGAGAGGAGAAGTAACTCTGCAAAGGACATCCCCCGAAGGAGTGGCCACTGTTATCATAGCCTAAAGTAAAAACGGCATATAATCAATATCATCCTTGAAATGACCATTAAATGCAGCACACATGTTTTTTGTTTTCTATTTACCCATACTATTTTGTTTTAAAGCCTTTTTATTTTGAAAATTTCCATTACACAGAGAAATAAATTAGGTGTGGAAAAATCTCTCTGGAGCCTTCACTCAACCTTGGTCACCATCAGCATTTGCCATATCTGGATCATTTACCAACCAGCCTCCTGCCTTTTATTTTCTTCAAATATTTTAAAGCAAATTATAGACATTATACCATTATGTCATAAATACTTAAGTGTACATTAAAAAGTGAAGGTGAATGGCCTAATGCCATTATTGTATGTAACAAAATTTATTGATGTCATCTAATACCAAGTTTCCTTTATCCGCTAAACAGTGTCTTTTAATAGTTGGTTTGTTGAAATTAGGATTCCCCAAAGGCCATAATCATTCACACTAATTCTTATGCTTAACATAGATAGCGTTGAGATGCTCTAAGCCAAATTAGAGGAAGAAAGGCAAGGACAATTATTATTATAGTCAATCATAATGGCTTAATGGAGGGAATGTTTTGACACTATTAATGTGTTTTCCTATTTTGCTTCCCTTCTTTCTTGACCTCTGCTCTAGGTGACTTGAGGCATCCATCATGCTGGAGGAAGACCAGGATTTGTAATAGAAGGAATGCAAAAACAAAACAAAACAAAACAAAACAAAAAACTTCTATTGGAATACAACATAGAATTATTCAGAAGAAAAAAACTTTGCAAACCAGATGTTGTCTTCAAAGATTTCTAAATTTCTTTAATTTAGAATTTCACAAAGAGCCTGATTGAATCAATGTATTACATTCTCTTGATGTGTAGATAAAATACCCTTGTTTTACATTAAGTCATCTCTAAGAAGTAGAGTGGAAGAGGCAGGGCATCATGCAGGGGACTGACCTTCTGGGGTTCCATGAGATGGGGGAAATATGGTAGCTAGGATGGGAGCAAGAGAGGGACAGGAAGTTGGGTGGACAGAGAGAGAAGCAAGGAGGAGTGGGGAAATCAACTTAGACTAAATGATCTTTGGCGCAGCAAGTAGGGAGCATCTTGGATAGTGGAGGTGCCACCAAGGGTAGAAGGGACTCTTGTTTTTTATCTCATTTGAGACTCTGCTGAATAGAGTGCCGTTCTGGGGTATGACCACATTCACATGGCGCGACCAGGCAGAGATAACTCAAGGGTTAGCTTTCTCGAGCTAACCTTATTTCCAGTTAGGTGCGATGAACCCTGAGAATAGCAGGGGTTTGACTGGAAAGCATTACCAGTGGGAGTCACCATGGTTGGGCAGGGTCAAGGTACCTTGTAAGCAAGGGCTGCATGGTAAACCACCTGAGGCAGGCCAAGCAGGAAACAGCAAGTAGGATGGAGTCTAGACCAACAGAGGAGACTAAAGGCCCAGCTAGAGCTATTGTGAGGGCACCCAGCCAGGCAGCCAGTGGGAGAAAGCCCGGACTATGTTACTCTCACACAGACCTTAGCAGCAGCCGCCGGACGGCTCAGGGATCCCCACTCAACCTTGCCTGGAACGGCCAGAGGAATGTTACTCTTCACCTGCCACAAAGTCACTGAAGCCCCATCTCTTCTCTTAGAACCAGATGTCATCTTGGAGAGGAGCCAGGAAGAGAGCCAGAAGACCAATGTGTCTGAGAGACTAAACCTTTATTTCCCCTTTGAGAGTAAACATTCTTTGAAGGGACCATTTAAATTATGGTGTTATGCTGAGGTTCAAACCTGATTAGCCATTGAGGGAATCAGATTGCATTTTTGAATATTTTCAAAAATCAAATCCATTCTCAGAGGACACAGATCAGCCAGTATTGAAAGACTTCAAAAAATATACCAGTATATGACACCCACCCAAATGTATCCACCCAAATGTAAATGAACGCAACTGTCCCATACTTTCTTCTTTTGAAATTTGTAAGCATTGGAAAAAAATATAGAAAATTTTTGGTTATTAGGAAAAAAGTTATAGGTAAAACAGAGGGAATGTGTGCTTGATTGATCTGTGGCCACCCTGGTGGCCAGTCCACCTTCTCCAATCTTGGTGGGGCCAGGAAGCACAGTTAGCAAGAAGGTTGCAGAATGCGCAAGTATCAGGTGGAGGAGAGGAGGAGGACCATGCCTTTCCCTCCCTGCTCCCTGGCCAAGGAGATACCTTGCTGCCTACAGGTCCTGAGCCGCGGGCAGCGGAGGTCGGGCTCTGATTATTCCATGGGACTTATAATGAACCACTTGAGACATTTAAAAAAAAAGAGTATATGGAATGTTTTCCCTTAAATTGTGTAAATATGAGCTCATGAGCACTGTCCTAGTTTTCATCCAGAGACATTGGAGGAATTTTCCCTGTTGAAAATATTTCAAAGGTCGACAGGAGATATAAAAGAACACACCCTGAGTGTGACTTGTTCACCATAGCAGTTACACACAGGGCGATTCCTATGGAATAATATTAACCGAAAAGGCAATACATCGATTTATGAAATAAAACTCAACTATGTGAAAACATTAAGAGAGAGGATGTGGGGAAGAGAGGAGGGCATGGTCAAGATAGTAAAAGGTTCACATTGCTTTGCGCTGGAAAGGAAGGCTGAAAGACAATCTTGTCCTCTGACCTCCCCACCATCCTTCATTCACACCCATCTTGTGGTCTGGTGGCTTCCGTCTCAGAACCATAACCATAGATAATGGATAATGGACCATAACCAGGATGATGGTTTACTCTGATAGTAAATTACTTGAGTAAGGAAACCATATCTTTATTTAACTTTCTTTCCCCAGGGTCCAGAATAGGGCCTAGAACAGTGTCAGTATAGAATAAAGTTAAACGTTAATGAAAGAAAAGAGATGTTATTAAAACAAAAAGTGAATGAAGGAAGCTGAGGTCAAATGCTTTAAGTCCCTTGAAGTGTGGTACTCTCTTCCTTCCTGAATGTTATGCTCACCTTTCCAAATTGCCCCCAGCCCTGCATTACTTATTGGTGTGTTCATATTAGTTACTTATACATGATTTGAGGATAAGACCCATAGAATGATAATATTAGCTATTATTTATTGGGCACCTACTATATGCAGGGCAGTGCTGCACACTCTCTAAAGCACAGCCAGGTCTTGTTATATGGCAGATTCTGATTCAGTAGGTGTTATGGTTTAGATATGAGATGTCCCTAAAAACTCATGTGTGAGACAATGCACGAGGGTTCAGAGGAGAAATGATTGGGTCATATGTCTTAACCCAATCAGTGAATTAATCACCAGAAGGGATTAATTGAGTGGTAACTGAAGGTGGGTAAGGTGTGGCTGGAGGAGGTGGGTCCTCGGGGGAATGGCTTTGGGGTATATATTTTGTATTTAGTGAGGGAAGTTGTCTGACCACCATGTGAGCTGCTTCCCTTTGCCACACTCTTCCACTATGATGTTCTGCCTCACCTTGAGCTCTGAGAAATGGAGCCTGCTCTTTATGGACTGAGACCTCTGAAACCGTGAGCCCCCAAATAAACTTTTCCACCTTTAAAATTATTCTCGTCAGGTTTTTCTGTTTTGTTTTAAGTCGTAGCAGTGAAAAAGCAGACTAAAACAGTAGGCCTGCATGGACCAGAGTTGCTGCATTTCTAAAAGTCGATGCCTATGCTGTGGTCCCATGACACATTTGGAGCAGCAAATGCAAAGGCTTTAACTCATTTAATTCTTTAACCAGTCCAGGGAGGTAAGGTCTGTCATTCTTTGCAGTTTGCAATAAGAAAACTGAAGGTCAGAGCAGGTGAATGAAGATCATGTACTTATTAGTGGAATTGACATTTGGACTCTCTGCTGCCCAAGTTCAAAGCGTGAGCCCTTTCCAAAGGGTCACAGCTTGCTCAGAGGTTTCTTTTAGGAGCTATCTTTTCTCTGATGGACCCTGGAAGGGGAGAGAAAATTATTTATGTTTCTAAAAATAAGCCTGGGCTGTGCTTTGGCTCTGGAGGAAGGCAAGGTCTGGGAAGGATTACCATCCACTTGAGAGAGAGACGCATCCTTTTCCGGAGCATGCAGGCTTGCTCCTCTTGCAGCCCAGGCCTGTGAGTGAAGGGCTCTTGGATCCAGCTGCAGGAGGGCCTGGCCAATCCCATGCTGCTCAGTGGGACAGCATCGGAATGGAGGCTTAGTCTTAATGGGAAAGACCTGTTTTCAGGGGCAAGTGAAGACAATAACTCACATTTCAAGCACTGGCAGGTTCGTTAACTCATCTTGTATTTTATTTTATTTATTTTTTAGTTCCAGAGATTGAACCCAGGGATGCTTAACCACTGAGCAATATCCCCAGTCCTTTTTATATTTTATTTTGAGACAGGGTCTTGCTAAGTTGCTAAGTGCCTTGCTAAGTTGCTGAGGCTGGCTTTGAACTTGCAATCCTCCTGCCTCAGTCTCCCGAGCTGCTGGGATTACAGTTGTGCACCACCCCGCCTGTCTTGTTAGCTCATCTTGACAACCTTCCTGCAAACAGACTTGAAAACTGAGGTTCGGGCTGGTTCTCATACCTGGTCTTCTGATTCTTCCAAATCCTATGTGACACTACACTGAGTTCTTTGGGTGTTCATGAAATGGGGGTTTGGGGAAGATCCAAACATGTTACTTTTGGATGGAGGGAAATCCACAAGAAATTTTCCTGGGATCATGTAGCCACATATGAGCTAACGGTTTTGAGAGATCCCTGGACTCTTTAAAGTATTTATACTTTAAAATAATTAAGTATACATATATTTATGTAGAGTGTGGATCCTTATTATTCATGGATTTCCTATTTGTAAATTTGCCTACTCGTGAAAATTTATTTGTAACCCCCAAATCAGTACTCATGGTACATTAATGTGTGTGTGTGTGTGTGTGTGTGTGTGTGTGTGTATGTGTGTGTGTGTATGTATTGCTGAGGATCAAACCCAGGGTCTTTTGCATACCTAGCACACACTCTACCACTGAGCTGTATCCCAGCTGCCATGATGTTTTTCAATCCCTTGTGGACATGTCACCTGATACTTGCTTTCCTAGGAGGTTGAAGAAGATGAGGTAACAGTGGCTGCTCTTTTGGGGATTGTCTTGGGAGAGTTACTTGGACTTCTCCTCCCTAATCCTTTGGCAAGGGTTATGGCAAGAGTTATGCCCTCTTGCCAGGCATTCTCAGTTCTAGAGAGAAGCCTCACCTAAATGATTAAGATGTTAACTGCTAAATAATCTTTCCTCCAAGTTACAGAACCTAGAACATCTGGTGACCTTTGTAATGCCCCTCCTTCGTCTTTACTTCTGTGCATCAACTAACACAAAATCTCTAAATTGCTGTGAGGTTTAACTGGCAGAAATATAAGATGTCTGTTTTGAGAAAATACAGGAAGTAGCCACAGGAGGTCCCTTGTGATGTTTCAGCCAGAGGGGGGAAATGGGCCCTGCACTCAGCATGTGGAGTTTCAGCTCTGCTGCTTATTTCCCTCCTTATAAAAGCTGCTTTCTTTCCTGAGCCCCCAGGAAGGAGCTTTGAGGCTGACAGCCCCTCCATCTTCTTCAGGGCTGATTCTTGAATACACCTGATTCCTTCCTCCCAACTTTTGCCTCCTGAATATTGATCTTCAAGTGGTGAGCAGCCTGGACCTTCCTCTCTGGTGGCAGCAATGTTCTGCCTTCTTGTTCCAGCTCTCGGACTGGAGACAGTGTCCTCATGATCTGTCTAGTGCCACATGGTTCACACTTTGGTGCTTTTTGTTGATGATCCGATGGTTTAAAATGGCTCTCAAGAACAGTGCCAGAAAAATACAAGGAGACTGTGATGTGCCTTCTGGAAAACCAACCAACCAACCAACCCCCGCCCTGCCCCGCCCTTGCGAGCCGGCTTTGATGAGGTACAAGTTGCACTGCTGTCAGAAGTGAGTTTGGTGTTAGTGAATCAACAATATATATCAAACAAGGCATCTTCCAAAAGAAACACATAAATCAAGGCTAGTCGCTGATCAGTTGATGCACATGCTGTGACTGGAGGCTCTGGAATCTAACCTGCATGTCCCCCGTGGGCAATGGTTCAGGAGTCACACATTTAGTGTTCATGGTGACTTAGTGGGACACAATTGCTGCAGATGAAAAGAGCCTGGTGCCTGTCTTTCAGGGGCACGTTGACTGTTGATTCCTTTCCCTTGTAATTCTATTCATTAGCCTTTCTTGGCCGGGCCTTGCTTGTGAGCCCTAGGACCACAGTCAGGGTCAGAGGCAGTGGGGAAGGCCATGTTGGCTAGTGCACAAGGGTGCACTCTTCCGATGAAGCCTTGAGCAAGCCACGGCACCCCTGTGTTTTCCACATCTACGGAGGTGTGCCTCTGCTGCTCACATCTGTAACGGTGGTGATATGATTCCTCACTAATGGTTTGTGGTGAGGGTTAGATAAGTTAATGGGAACTAAGTACTTAGAAAACAGCCTGGCGAACAGAGCCAGGTCTGGGGTGAGGTGCCTGGGATGCAAAATTTATGGGGACACTTGTGCTGTGCTTGCTTGCTTTATTTTAAAGTCGGTGTCCTAGGTATCTTATTTCACCCGGTTCCAGCCCTGCTGGCAAATGAACATCAGTTCTGCTATTGTTAATGGGAAGTCCTTCTTCTGTCCCTCTGGAGAGATCCTGGGGCCACTGTCAGCAACCTGAGTCTGCCTGAGGCTCTCTGGGCATGGCATATATGCGCCCTCTCTGGGCTTCTCTTCTTTCGTTTTTTGAGGGGAGATGCCACCATCCCCAGCATCCTTGACTGGGCATCCACCCATGAGGGCGGTGTGAGGATCACCTGGGGTAACTGGAGGGCAAGCTTATGTAAACTGTAAAGTGCAGGAAAAATAGGAGGTGGGATTACTCATTTGTAATGCCCCTTTCTGGCTTTGTCACCCATTAACTCTCTCAACTCGATCTGAACCTGCCTGTGGCTTCAGTCTGCATCACCTCTCAGGGAAATGAGTTCCATATGGCTGACCCCTGTGGTAGGAAGGAGAACATTATTTTTATTTATCTAAAAACTACATTTAAAAATCCAATATCCTGGGCTTGGGCTATTACCTGTGGGATCATTTACATCTTTGAAGGTACTAGCATAATTTTATAGGGAAATTATTTGTGTTATCTATTATCTCATGAACCAGGTAATGTGCTAAGTGCTTCAGATAAGCCCTTTGTCATCCTTATGTCAACTCTGCCAAACAGACGTGTTATCCACATTTCTCAAGTACAGAAATGGAGGCCAGAGAGACTCAGTAATTTACTTGGAATTATAGTTAGTCAGTCGTGGGCCAGGACTTGAGTCCAAAGTGAGGGTCAGGGGAGGTGGTGGAAGCAGGTGACTCCACCACATGGGTTGGGAAGTCACACAGTAGTGTACCACCTCTGTTTTTTACCTGCTGGGTGGCCTTGGGCAAGTGACTTAGAATTCTCTAACTCCTCAGTTTTTTCACCTTCAAAAGTAATCATAAAAACATTTACCTGGTGAGTTGTTGTGAGATAAAAGTGAATTAATGTCTGTCTAGATTTACCACAGTCCCTGGCTCAGAGTGAGTCCTCATCAATATTAGCTATTATTTTAGGATGAGGGAAGCAACTAAAGACAGGGGCCTTGACATGGGGGTAACTACCCGGTGTGGTGGGGAGCAGAGATGTTTCTCTCACCAGTACTCCCTGCCTCCCCCTCCCCTGTGCCTGAGAAAGGGCCTGCTGTGGCTGGCTTCCCCCTCCCCACAGTCCCATTCCTCTGAGTCTCTTGTGGTCAGCTCTGCTCAAGCCCCCGGCCTGGTGGACTACATTTCCTCTGCCACCTGAGGACATGACTTGGTACTCAGCAAACAGCAGCATCTGTTGCCTTTGTGATTTTGGCTACGGCACGCTTTATACCTTGGCATGACAGGGAGAGGCCTTCAGGGCTGGTTGGGTGAGTGGGGAGCACAAATAGTGGCTTTGTGCAGCCAGGTCCTGAGTGGGGTGACTGCTTTCCAAGCAGGGTCAGGTGGAGGTGTCAGGGACAAAGCCAGAGTTCAGTGTTTCTTCTCTGTCCTGGGGGAGGGAGTGGTTCTTGGTGTGTGTGTGTGTGTGTGTGTGTGTGTGTGTGTGTGTGTGTGTGTGTGTGTGTGAGAGAGAGAGAGAGAGAGAGAGAGAGAGAGAGAGAGAGAGGATAGAAAGGGTTGTGTGACAGTTCATATGTGTCAGAAGTGTGCAGAGTTGATTATAAGTCAGAGCCTCCATCAGATGGATAAGTGGGGAGGAGTCACAGTGTGTCCTCTGTGTGAGCGTGTAGGAGCAGGTGTGCAGTAGATGTGTGATTGTCAGTGGGCATTGGGGTCTGTAAATGAATAGAGGTGACTAAATTTCCTTTGTCCCCTTGCTGGTTCTGTGTGGGAAGTCACTGTCCCAGTGGCAGGGATGTAGAACAGATAAGGGTAGGGGAAGGGAAAGAAGTCCTTTATAGACAGATGGAGTAGAAACGGAGTGGGGATGGCTGATGTGGCCTGGCCTGTGGCCCTTACCCAGTGGGAGAAGAAGGGAGAAGAAACAGATGCAGGGTTTGCTTGACAGATACTGGGGTCCAAGCGGTTGTGGGGTTGTGGGACCAAGTGCTTGCAGAGGTCTCAGTTGAAAAGGCCGAGTCATGAGCTAGAGAGGACCTACTTCCTCAATGTAAGATTTCTTGAGGTCCAAAAGGGAGAGTCACTTCCCTTCAGTCACATAGACTTGATCTTCAGCTTTACAGATGTATCAAGAACTTGGACTAGAGGACGCTGTGTCTGGGAAGGAAGGCTGTGTGAGTGGCAATGGAGGGGGTAGGGAGGCAATGGTTCAAGGCAAAGAAGTGGTCCATCCACCCTCACCATTTGGTGGTGTGGGGCCAGTGGCATTGAATCAAACAAAAGGAGCAGAGCAGCACTTATGTGGACGATGGCTAGAGTTGTGGGCTCAGTGTCTAGCTCTCTGCAAGGTCTGGGAAGAGACCAGGAGAAATTGTGGCAAGGAAGAGAGGGCATGGAGGAAATTGGGGTGGCGGCCCATAGAACATAAGAGGAATGTGGGAGGAAGGCCCATCTTGGGCTTCACTGAAGGGACACTAGTCAGCAAGTTTCCTTCCAGAACTCCTAGAGGGTGGTGGATCAGTGGATCACTGGGCTCCAGAGGGCACAGTGACTGCTCATCTTCTCCATCTGCCTCTGAGTCAGGCTGGCCTCACCCCTGAAATAGTCACTCATCCCCCCAGTGGTCCCAACCATGTCTGAGGCAATCTTTTGGAACCTCCTTTTCTCTTAGTGGATCCCAATTTGCTCCTTCTAAATCCCTTTCTCTAGCTCTGAGCTCTTGATTTCTTATGCGGTTGGGACACAGCTCTGTCCCTCCTGGATATAGTGCTTGTTATGCCCTGTGGATTTGTCCCCACTGGCCCTGCCATTGGTTTGGGATTTCTGTGAAGGTTCCTCAGATGGCGCCTCATCTCGTTGGGGTCACCTGGCCCTGTCTTCAGGAAAGGAAGCTGATGGAGGCTGTGTTCTAGGTATCTGGTTCTGCTCATAGGGGACCCCACTTGGGGCTGCCCCTCAGGCAAGAGGCCCTGGGCTGGGTCTGAGGGGCAGTGGTTCAGCCTGTTGCTGGAGCTGAGGGAGGAGATGGGTTCAGTGGCAGGAAGGAGAGTTCGGTTGGTGACTGGGAGGGCTGGATGGTCTGGAGTGGAGTGGCAAGTAGATCAAGGGCAGCAGGAAGGAGGTTGGGGCAGGGGGAGGCTGAGATCTGTGCTAGACCAGTGCTGCTCCTGAGCAGGGGCAACTGAAGAGCATGAGTCTTATGAACGGACCACCTGTGAACTCATCTGCTACAAAAAGGAAATGTTAGACGCCAAGAACAGGCTGCATGTTCAAGAGATTTACAGGGGAAACACTTGAGGATGCAGGGGAGAAGGCAGGAGCAGGCATGGCAAACCTGAAGTCAGAGGTGGTCTATCACCTGGGATAGCAGAAGGGGAAGGAAGGAGGACTGGGCAGGAAGGCCTCACACTGTAGCCCCACCCTGAGAAAGCTTGGCCAGGCTGGTGTTGTGGTCTTCAGTGGAGGAGCCTTGCGCCTGGTGGGGGTAGGAGGCCACTAGGGCCCATCACTGACTGGGAGCTCTCCAGTGATACCTGGCCTAGTGCATATGTGATGGAATTTCAGAGAGGTGGCAGTGGTCACCTAACTGGGCTGGGCTTCCTGAAGATCTGGGCAGTGCATTTCCATGACCTCTAAATGGCCTAAAGAAGCTGGGAAGAGTTGTGGCGTATGCCTGTAATCCCAGGGTCTTGGGAGGCTGAGACAGGAGGCTATGAGTTCAAAGTCAGCCTCAGGAAAAGTGAGGCCCTGTCTCTAAATAAAATACAAAATAGGGCTGGGAATGTGGCTCAGAGGTTGAGTGCTTCTGAGTTCAATCTCCGATACCAAAAAAACAAAAACAAAAACGAAAACAAAAAAGCAGCTGGGAAGGTGACTCTAAACTACTTCTGGGGTGCGTGACTCTTCTTCATATTGCCTCTTCTAAAAGCCTATTGGTGTTTATGGGGATATTTAATCCAATTTTCCTGGCACATATGGAGAATCATTAGAGTACACTTTCTATACCAAGTCAAGTAAAGCTGGCCCCTGCTCTCAAGGGTTTTATCCACTAGAAAAGGTGATGACATATGCTAATGTGACCAGGGTCTGAGGTTCATTCCCAATTCAAGGGGTCAGAGGGAGAGAAATGTCCAGGCAGGGATGCAGATTGAAAGTGTGTTTTGAAAAATGGTGTACACAAGTGGGTCTTTATGGATGGTTTGGAAAGAAGGGAAGGGAGAGAATTTGACCCTGCAGGAGGAGGCCTATAATGATGAGTAAATAAAAGACTCCAGATGACATGCCTGGCAGGTACAAAATGTTTAATAAAAAATTAGTTACCATTTTTTTCTTACTTTGACCAATTTTATCCAGTTTTAATGTGTTTTGATCTAAATTTTTTTCTTCGAGGATTCTCTCTGCTCCTCCACCTCTGAGGTAGGCTCTGTTAAAGTCTGTGTTTTGCAAAACATCTTGGCAAAGCGAAGCACCTTGTCTAAAGAGCTGGCCTAAGTCACAGCCCAGAGCAATTCTGAGTACAAGCCACAGATTTCACACCATTCTCAACAGTGTGAAGATGAGTGTGCACAGTGCCTAGCACACTGGGGCACGGCAGGGGCTCGGCCAACAGTCATGACTATTATAACCCGTCTGTTCAGCTCTCAGAGTGGGTGGCTGCCCCTCAGGAGATTCCCTACCACGTGCCCCTTTTTGCTGCCCGGTCGTCACTCAAGGTGCCACGTCGCACAGCCTCAAGTAGAATCTGATCTTGTCCTCAGAAGGTCAAGTTGCTCTGTTTGTGTTCCTTGCTTGCATTGCCTGGCAACCTGTGCCTTTGTGGCCTCTTGCCTTCTGGGAGAGAAGTTTCAGGTTCTTGGGATGCCGCCCATTAGCCCAGGGGCTGTCTCTGAGGGAAGGGCATTTTAATAATTACTTAGCATGTTTCCTGACTCCCAACATTTTAAAAACAGATTTCTCTAGCATTTGGTACTTCCTTCCTGTACTCGTTCACTCATTCATTCAATAAATTTTTTGGACACAAACACTAAAATGCCAACAATACCAACATCTATGGTATCAATGGAACATCTTATGTTCCAGGAATTGTGCTGAGCACCAGGGAAACGAGGTAATTACCAGTGAGCTCTGCCAGGTGTATGCACTGGGCTGAGCTGGCGTAATACTCCTCTCCACCCTTAAGCAGTCCCCTGAGGTAGGCACTGCTATTATTCACTTCTTACAGACCAGAACGCTGAGCTGTAGAGATGCTAAGCATCTTGCCCAAGGATACGTAGTTAACAGATCCTGGTTTGAATTGACCAGGATTGAGATTTTATTTTTTCTTCCAAAACCCAGGCTATGAACTTCTGTACTGCCTGCCTATGCCTCTGAGGATATTTTGACATTTAGCTTGGAAAGAGTGATCTCTAGAGGCATTTAAATTCATCTTTAATTCCAGCTCCATTATTTCCCTTGGATAAATTTATAAAAATAGTACAGCTTCAATTATTAAACACTTGCCACTAACACCTTCTAAAGTGCTGTATATCACACACTATTCTAAAGTGCTGCATATCATATTCCTTACGATATTTTGGCAACAGAGGTATTAATATTATTATTATTATTCCCATTTTGCAGGAGGAGTTGAACCTCAAAGAGGGTAAATGACTCTGAATAGTTCTCTCAGAATATCAGTGAGAGTCTAGTCAGAAGACAGAAAGCACATCATAATTTGAGTAGGGGAATTTTAATATAACAAATTGTTAACTAGTAATAAGGAAGATTAACTGCCAAAGGGTAAAGATAACTCTAAAGAATGCAGGAATAGTGGACTGGGGTGGTAGCACAGTGGTAGAGCACTTGCCTAGCGTGTCTGAGGCACTGGGTTCAGTTCTCAGCACTGCATATAAATAAATAAAAAATAAAGGTCCATTGATAACTAATATATACATATTTATGTATGTATGTGTGTGTGTGTGTGTGTATATATATATATATATATATATATATATATATATATATATATAAAAGATTGCAAGAGAAGAGGATTTAGGGAGCCATTGTCTATAGGACTGAGGCAAGTTACCCAAGGAAGGAACAAATTTGCAAGATGACTCTGCCCCTGGCCCTGATTCAGATCTCAGTGGGCCTCTTTGGAAGGGGTGCAGGTATAGCTTACTGGATGATGGAGAGGTTTGGTGAGAGGCCACATGTGGGAAACTGGCCCCTGGATGCTGATGAAACACTGGGAATTTGTCCTCTGGAGGCACAATTATGACTCCTGGGGAAGGGCTGCTCTCTGGGAGGCCAGTGACACTGGCCGAAGTGTGTGCACCAGTCTGTATCGTTTACATTCTGGTTGCTCTTTGCTGGGAAAGCAGGAAGAAAGCAAGCAGGTAGAACCAGGAAGGAAAGACCCTCCCTTCTGTCATGTCTGACTGATGTCCCTAATGACAGAACTGAACTTCATGCCTGCTGGCAAAGGAGAGATCTTCACAGGATGCAGCTCTAGCATCACAAACAGGGCAATGAAGGGTGAGAGGCAGTCAATTGAGAATGGCACAGCAGGTATAGGATCCTACTAAAATTAAGGTTTGTTTGACATCAAAACCCAAGTCAATTCTGCTGTAGCTCTGATTTTAATTTTCCCATCACTAAAGTGGCTACCACACAGGAATACTGGGCGTATTAAATAAGATGGTATATGAGACATCATGGAAGTTCATTGAGGATTAGTTGCTTACTGTCTTGCTTTTTAAATAGAACACTATAAGAAATTTCAGGCACAATGAAGCCACTGTTCTAATTTCCTAGATGACAGAGTTGAGTTTCAGAGAGAAATGATCTAGCTCAGGTCTCAACACTGGCCAGGGATGTTGAGGGCAATGATTGATCCCAGACCCCCTGAATCCTATTTCATTTTGAACTCTACCACACCAAATCTGACATATTGATTACAGTTAAAGTGGGGGGAGGGTAGTTCCACATGAAATTATTATTATACTAGCTGCCCTGGTACTCAATTGCACAATCCCAAGACTTTGTTTTGTTTATAAGGAGAAAAGGTTATTTTGACCAGCTCAAGTTTTCCCTTAAAGATCAAGTTCATGTTTTTATTTTATTACTGAATTTGCAACATGTGACAAGCCAAGTCCGTTAATAGTCTTAACCTTCTGACGTGGAGAAGGCATAGAAATAAATATTCTGTTGCCAGAAATACATCCTCTTTGATTCCTCATTTCCATCCATGGTTTCCTCCTGTTACTGGTTGTGGATCTGGTGGTAATATTCCAGCCTGAGTCACTTGGGAAGGCTGTAGTCTTTTTCTCAGCTCTTCCAGGACTTTCCACTTGTGGGTTTCTCTTCTCATCTTCACGTCCACTTGGGGGATTGCATTCGTAAGCATGGTTTCAGTGGTGTCCTCCCAACTGGTGGTTGCCAAGTTGCTAGCTTCAGGTCAGGCCTCCTTGACCACCTTCAGATGTCCCTATGCTCTATGGGCATGTCCACTTGCAGTCTCTGGGCACCTCAAACCTGACAGTCCCTCCCACAGTGAGCTCGCCATCTCCTTCCATCAGCTGTTCCTGCTTCCAATTACCTGTGGTGGCACCTCTGTGGTTCACCAAATTTGTCAGGCAGAATATCTGCTTAAGACTTTTGTTACTTCCCAATGCACGTTGAATTTTTATTCCCAATGCCTGTCAGGCTCTGCCTGCACCAGTCCCTGCTGACATCTCTCATTCATATGGTCCCACTTTTCCTTTTAGTCATTCCCTTACTTCTTCATTTACATTTTCAAAAGACTTTTCTTTGCCCCAAGGTGTTCATACAATTTTTTTCTTTTTCTGATGTATTCATCCTCTGACTCCTTCTGTCTGGCTAATCCCTTCTCATACAACAAGTCTCAGCTCAGATTTCATGTCTTCAGGGATCCCTCACTAATGACACTTGCCCTGTTGTAATTAGGACTTTCCTGTTATTCCCTCTCATGCTACTTGTCCCGATTTGTAACTGTATATTTATCTAGGTGCCTATATGATTAATTACCTTCACTGCTACTCTTCAGAACACAGAGCTCCTGGTCAATTTTGCTCCCCCTTAAGCCCCTAATACCTATGCAGTGGGTTTTCCAGGCTGTGGGTGCTCAGTAAATATTCACTAGGTCACTGGAAAGCAATTTATGGTCATATGCAACTCTACCTTTTTTTCACTTTTCAAATAAAGATGACTTTCAATTTCCTTTAACATTACCTTCTGTGTGTCTCTCAGATTGCTTCCTTTCTCACCATCTTTGCTGCCTTTTCCATAGTCTGGGCCTCTCTGATTTCTCACTGGTGCTATGAAAACACACTTCCACTTGGTCAACTGCTGGACAATTCTTGCTCCCTATGTAGCTGTTAAAGGATATTTTTAGAATAAAAATCCATAAGTGTCACTGTGTTGCTTCAAACTCTCAGTTACTCCTCATAACTTCTTAAAATATGGTCAAGATCATCCGTAAGACCATTCTGGCCTTTTGAAGTTAGTCTTATCTTACCTTTCTCCACCTTCATTTTCCTTTACTCTTTGCACCTATTTCTTTTGATATAAGCTCTGTAAGAACAAGGTCATTGTCTGTTTTGTTCTCTGCTATATCTACATTACAGATGTGTTAGGTACTCATGACTGTATCCCAAACTATCCCCGCTTAATGGCCTAATACAACAATCATTTCTCAAGAACCTTTAAGTCAGCTGGATGAGTCTGCCAGTCTGAACCTGACTTGGCCCATTTGGGCAGAACTAGCTTCTGAATCTACTGTGGACCATGTCAGCTGGCAGGCTGACCAGGTAGCTAGTTTAGGATGACATTGACTGTGAAGACTCAATTTGCTGCCTGTGGTTTCTTATCCTTGCAGTTAGCCCAGATTCCCTGGGTAGTATATGTATAATAGGGTCATAGTGAGGTGTCCGGGAAAGGGAGTGGAAATAGGCAAGTGTTTTCTCAAGTCTCTGCTTATGTCAAGTTTGCTGCACTCCCATTGGCCAGAGGAAGACCATAAAGTTGCCAAGAAAGAAGTGGAGATAGAAAATCCATTATCTGGGACCACTAACACAGTCAATCGACCACAACCTAAATCAGTTCCTGACATATAGTGTGAAATACTTTTTCAGTGAATGTCATACTTTTAGAACATCCTGAACAGTCAGTCTTTTCCTTTGTCAGACCAGAATAAAGCCAGCCCTTAACCTGTGGTGCTCAATTTGTAGGTCATAAACAGACCTTGAGTGTCCACAGATATCCTGCAGTTGTAGGTCATTTTTTTGTGTGCTTTCACATTGTTATTTTTCTGAAAGATAGTGTTCATATCTTTCACAGGATTCTCAAAGAGGCTCATCTTGACCCCAAGGTGGAAAATCACTTTTAAAAATAAATATATTTTTATATTTTTCCTGTCCTTGTATATATTTCCTTTGCAGATAGATCCTTCCCTCTCCTAGACAGACTAGCTCCTATTCATTCTTCAATGACATATGGGGCTGGTTTTTGATTGTTTTGACCATATAAAATGTCCTTCAATGAATAAACTTAAAAAAGATGATGGTTTCATAGTAAATAATAAAAAGTGCAAAGATTTGGTGGGAAATTATTTTGAAAAATGAAAAAATATTATTATCTTGTTTCTTTTGTTTTATATGCCACTAAATTGAGATTGCATTACAATTACATGTAAATGCTTAGAATGAACCAGGAATTTATCAAATGCTGGTTTCTTTGATATCATTTTCCTGATAACATCATATCTTAGCAAAAAATACATTCATTACTTTTGATCTTTGCAGCCTGGTCAAAAGTGGGATAATTTGTGCAAATAAAATAAAAGCCTTATTAATTTTTCTTGAACTTTGTTTATATTAGAAGCGTTCTCCTTTGAAGGTCTTATGGCATTAACCGTTTTGATTTCCTTGTCTTCAATGAGTGAAGTGTCTAACTCTACTATCTAACATGTCTTGTTTTAGTTACCTTTTTCATTGTCGCTGTGACCAGAAGACAAGACAAGAACGATTTAAAGGGGAAAGTTTATTTTGGCTCATGGTGTCAGAGGTCTCAGTGCACAGATGGCGGATTCCATAGCTCTGGGCCCAAGGTGAGGCAGAATATCATGGCAGAAGGGTGTGGTGGAGGAAAACTGCTCAGGCATGTCAACCAGGAAGCAGAGAGAGAGGGAGAAAGAGAGAGAGAAAAAGAGAGAGAAAGAAAGAGCTCTTCACTTGCCAAGGACAAATATAAACCCCAATGACCTACTTCCTCCACCACACCCTACTTGCCTATAGTTAGCACCCAGTTAATCCATATCAGTGGATTAATCCACTGACGAGGACAGAGCTCATAAAAATCTCATCAGTTCACCTCTGAACATTCTTGTATTGCCTCTCATGTGAGCTTTTGGGGGCCATCTCCTATCTAAACCAGAGCGCATGTCTAACTGCCATTTTTCATATGCTAACGTGCCCAATACTGCCAGATTGTCATTTATTGGAGAATTTGCTTGTGATATACATAGTTCTGTTGCATTACTTTGGCTTCATGACATTCAGTAATTTTTTTTGCAAATTGTGGTATTACTTTGTAGGCCATTTGCATTACATGTCCCTGTATTATTTGACCAGGAAGGAGAAAAAAATGACTTTTTTTCAGACTACAAAGTTGAGGAAGGAATAGAACTGGAGTAAAGATCATTTTCTTTTTCTAGTTCTAGGCTCTTCCCTCAATTTATAAGTGAGGAAACTGAGGCTCAGAGATAGGAAAGATCTTTCCTGAGGCACATCTGTAGGTTGGTGGTAGGACTAAAACCAGTCCTTGGTCATTCCAATTCCCTATCTATCTTCTATTCTACTTTTTTGCTCAGACTTGGTATTGTACAACTATTGCTTTAGAAAAGAAAAACCAATTTCATATGAAATTATTTAAAAGCATCCAGATTCTGACTGAGTTGCATAACCCAAATATTCCATTTGATTTACAAGTGTATTTTTTTAGTCTTTTAGATGTCCTGTGATACATTTATTTCATTACTGAATTGGCAGCATTCAATAACTCAAAATTCATCTGATTCATCAAAGTTTCAACACTCTGACACAGGGAATATATTAGACTGAGATTTCATTGTCTTAAAACAGCCACGAAATTGACATGTGATCAACAAGGAGACATGTCTGTCTAGAAGCCATGTTTCTTATTCCAAGAAGTACCCTGTCCAAACTCATATTCTTTATTAAAGAAAGTTATATATTCTACTTATTAACATGATAGCTATAATTAGGTGGTACAAGCCACATGCCTGGCAATTTTAACTTCTCTTTGCTTGCATTAACACATCGTCCTGTGAGGTAGGTATTATTATCATTCTTATTTTACAAATGGCTGTATTTGCAAGGGAATAGATTGATAATATTAAATATTCACTTACATGTTTACAGTTTTTTAAAAGGTCTATTTTCTGCTTTTAATCCTTGAATCATCTACTCCCCCCACAGCCCTTCAAATGCCAGGACATTGTGCTATGGTTTGATAATGCATCAGCCATTGGTTGGAGATATTTTTGGCTCCAGGTAATAGACACACCCGACTGTGCCTTAGGAGGTAGGACGTTCCAGGCTGGTTCAGTAGTCCAACAAACAAACAGCACCACCCAACCTCTTTCCACCCTTCTCTTCTCCTGCAGCATACTGGCTCTTGTTGTCAGACTTGTTGTCTCATGATTTAAGAGGTACAGACTCAGCTTTGGGCCTCGCTATTTTCCAAGGCAAGAAGATGAGGAAGGACCAGAGATGCCACAGCATCATCTCTCTCTCTCTTTCTTTATCAGGGGAGGACATTTTCCTCAAAAGCCTTCCAGTGCATTTTTGCTTCTATGTCACTGAGTCAAACAAGGTCACATGACCACTTCTAGGTGCAAGGAAGGCTAGAAAAAAGAAACCCTGTATTTCTAGCTCTGTGTGTGTGTGTGTGTGTGTGTAGCTGGTCCCATTTTCTTTCTTTCTTTCTTTTTTTCTTTCTTTCTTTCTTTCTTTCTTTCTTTCTTTTTCTTTCTTTTTTTAAAATATTTTTTAGTTGTCAATGGGCCTTTATTTTATTTATTTATATGTGGTACTGAGCATCGAGTTCATCCCTCACAAATGCTAGGCAAGCATTCTGCCACTGAACCACAACCCCAGTCCCAGCTCAACATTTTCTGAGCACTGACTGGCAGAGATGCACACAGCCTGGCTTTTGCTCTTGTGGAGGACACAGTGACAGTCTGTCATTGAACATGGCACTTGCCTGAAAGGATTTCTCAAGGGTCAATGTGTGTGCCTCAGAATCCCCTGGGGGAGTCTGTAAGAGTCCAGGGGTCTTCTGGGACTCTAGCCCAGACTTAAAGAATCTCTGGGGACAGGGGTGGGGCCTCCTGTTATGTGGACACTGTGGAGAGAGAAAATACAAATGAACTGCTGTTGTTCTTCCTCCAGGTAGAGCAGAAAGATGTCAACAAGGACAGACTTGGAGAAGGGAAAGAATGGGACATGGGGACTTCCCTATTAGCACACTGCCATAGTACCTGCCGCCTGCAGCACTTTCAGGGGACCAAGAAAACGTTTTAATTTCTTTTGAAATTAGAAGAAGAAAAAAAAAAAAGTCCTGAATATTTAGAGTTAGAGAAAATATTTCAATTTTTTTCCTGACATCAGCAGAAAAATTTAAAAATTTTAGGGGCTATGGGAATCTATTAAATTTTGCCTAAAATAGAAAATAAAATCTTAAGAGGTGTTTTACATTATACCAATATTATTTTTTAATATCAATACTATTACAGTGAGAGGGACCCACAAAGACAAAAGTGCATAGGGCCTGGGGACACATGGCTGTGTGTGGTGGGTTTACTGTTGCTGGGTCATGAAGCAGAAGGCTGGGGGACATAAGGATAGGCTCCTACAGGATGTGGAGTGCCGACTGAGGAAACTGGGCCCTATTCTGAGTACCCTGGGAGGCACGAAGGGTTTTTAAACTGGGAGAGAGATGGTTCAAGTTTCAGTGTTAAAAAAAAAAATCCTTTTGAAATCCTTATTGGTGGGGCTTTGGAAGGGTTGGTGTGGGCCTGACATCAGGCAGAGAGTTAGGAGGGGACAGAAGCACCAGATCTAATGTTCAGAATAAGAGCACTTGGTAAGAACTGGCTGGACGTGGGAGTTGAGGACAGAGGAGAGGCCAAGGATGCCTCAGCTAAGTAACTGGGGCTTTGATTAGCACCCCTTAACTAGCATAACTCTTCACTCACCTTACTCGTCCTGTAGACTACCCCGGCCTCCAAACATGTGATCCCCATGTTGTGTGGACCTTGTTGAGGTTGGTCTTCTTTTTTTTTTTTTTTCTTTCCTGCATATCATTACCGACTTCAGGGTCTAGGATGGCCATTCTTTGCCTGCCCTAATCTTACCATATTACTTAGGATACTGCTTTCTCCTATGATGACAATGACAGTAACTACAGCAACAACAGCTCCCCTCCCCCAGTTTCTTTCTCCTTCACCTAATAATCCAATGTGGGTGTTCCTGATGAGTGGGTAGCTTTCCATCGGGTGGGGAATCAGGGACTGGGTCCTCTTCTGCTTGTGATCTGCAATCCTCTCTTAAATGGGTCTTCTCATTTAATTTGCCATCTTAATTTTGCAGATGAAAAAGCTAGAGTTCCAACCAGTGGACAACTTCTAGGGCCTTGGAGTCCTCTGTAGTTAGCCAGGACCTGACAGAGACACTGATCACTTGTCCTCACATTCCATAGTGGATCCTAGACCCCTAGATCCACCTGGACTTAAGGGGACTGGGAGTTAAGGTCTAGTTAGGCAGCTACTTCCCAAGATGTCCCCATATCATGGAAGGACAGCACTGATTTTGGTACAGCTGTCCATGTCCTAGAACTATTTCCAGACTTAATGAACATGTAAAGACTACACAAGTACCTTCTTCTTCTTATGGGGTACTGGGGATCAAATCCAGGGCCGTATGCATGCTGGGTAAGTACCACTGAACTATCCATCTCCACCCCAACCTTTTCATTCGAAGGGTCTCGTTAAGTTGCCCAAACTGGCTTTGAACTTGTTGTCCTCCTGCCTCAGCCTCCCTAGTGGCTGGGATTACAGATGTGTGCCACCACATCCTGGTTCCATAAGTAGCTTTTAAAGGGCTCACAGCCTATTAACCATACCGTACTATGAAATAGGATTAAAGAAGGACACAGTGTAAAAAACCCGATGCATGTTAGGTCGAACCACGTGGAGTTACTGTTTCGTAGATCAGAAGCAGCCAAATTTTGGTGATTTCACACGATTCAACCTAATAATACATAAGGGAAGTGCTTCCAAATGGCTTTCTTAGAATTCCAGCTCATAACATCGGGAGAATACTGCATAACTCTCTACTCTTGGGGGAGAGTCAAATACATTTTAGCCGATTACAAGCTCGGAAAAATTCCACATTTGAGAAAATCCCGTCTTGTTTAGTTTCTTTAATCAGTGATTTCCTAAGCAATCATCATTTAATCTGTGATTTCCAGGCTAATTTGTGCATAGAAATTGTTTCCCCAAATGCCTCTTTAGCTCTTATAGAATCTTCTACCTTAGGCACTTTGGGAAACTTTACAGGGAACCACAAGGGAATCCATTTGTAAATACTTCTATACAGCGGAAACAAAAGTCTTCTTTCTGCAAAAGTACATATTAGGCACAATGGTGAACATGATGAACATTTGTTGAGTGAATGAATGACTTTCAATTAGTCATATTTCTTGAGCCTTTTCATCTGCAAGATTAAGATGACAAATTAAATGAGAAGACACAATTAAAAGATCTCAGGAAGGGGCTACCTATGCACCACCCCTTTCTTTCTGTTAGCATCCCTGAGATTGAAGAAGGCAGCCCCTTGCCCGGTGGAGGACACAGCCTCTCAGCAGCCCTGTGTGAATGGCTTTGGCCCAGACGTGCAAACACATTGAAACCCAGTGTCTTGAGAGCTCACATGGATATTTGGGTCTGGTAGAATTACTTTTATGTGTTCAAGGAAGAAGAAAATAAAAAGTAACCTCCTCGTGTTGACACGAAATGGACGCCCCCTGATTCTGGGTTGGAGCTGGGGTGCAGGGGGTCTGGGTGGGGGTTGGAGAGTAAGCGAGCAAGCTGAAAAGCCCACGTGGAACCACTTTTCCATGGTCTAATCTGGGAACCGGAACGCTGTGAGCTCGGAGTGGATTATGGCTCTGCTTCGAGGATTGATTCACTGGGGCCAGCATGGCCTCTGGCAAGAGCCTCAGCCACATCTGTCCTTCCCCGGCTCTGACCTCCCTCTGGCAGCCTCGTCTCCAGGTCTGGCAGAACCCCCAGAACAGATCTTTCTCCTGGCCCCCAGCAAGGCTGCTCATTGACTTCCAAGCATGTGCAGCTGGTTTGGCCATCTGGGCTGAGG
Organism: Sciurus vulgaris; assembly: GCF_902686455.1. Lineage (NCBI taxonomy): Eukaryota > Metazoa > Chordata > Mammalia > Rodentia > Sciuridae > Sciurus > Sciurus vulgaris. Next base: position 44,258,787 of record NC_136461.1, read on the forward strand.
CCCCCTGTGAGGTGGGCTTTGGGAAGAATGGGTCTTCCTTTACCCTGAACCTTTTCACGGTTTCCAGCTGAGTCCATTTACCTGATTCTCCTGCAGGACCCCCACCTCCAGGGCTCTTTCCAACACTGGGAGAAAGCAGCAGAGTTCTCTTTGGAACTGGATACTGTAACTGTTCTCCACATTGCTTCGTGCCTCATGCCTCTTCTATGTCCTCTTTCCAGTAGGCTGAGTAAAGGCTTCCAGAGCCAGAAAGACCAGGTTTTAATCTTGACTTGGTTACGAGGGAGCCATGTAACCTTGGACAGATACTCTGATCTATTTGAACCTCAGTTTCTTCTTCTGTGTATTAGGGATATACAGAATTATTATGATTGTTTCATTTGTTATTCAACCTTCACACATTCATCCAGGGCTTTATTCTACATGTCAGGTGCTAGAGCCACAGAGAGGAGCTACATCTGGTCCCTGCATCAAGAAATAATATTTTTTAGATAAAAAACAATGTGAAATCATCAAGCCCCAGATTAAGCACCCAGAATATGGTGGAGTGGAAATAATGGACTTTTAAGTTCAGGGACACTATTCAGAATCCCAGTCTTGGAACTGAATGCAAATTCTTGTGCATTGGGCAAGTTCTTGTGCTCCCTCATCTGTGCAACAAGGTTTAAGTAGATGATTTTTTTTTTATTGCTGGCATTTTATTATTGTGTAAACTTACCAACTTAGAAATAAAAAAATAGATTAGTTGAATTGGTCATTAGTGACATCTAATTAAACCAAATTGTTGTAGAGGTACTTAGAATTCTATCCTGGATACTTTGTATTGAAAACATTTGGAAGGGTCTTGTGTGCTTCTGGGTAAATGGCCTGAGCTTGACCTCTGTAGACTTGGGATCTAATCCTAGTGGCTGAGTGTCTCTGAGCCAGTCACTCTGTGTCTCTGAGCCACCATTGCTCATCATAAAATTTGGAGAAAAACATACTTTACAGTGCTGTGAGAATTAGAGATTGCAACCAGGTGCAGGTGCAGTGGTACATGCCTGTGTCCTGGTGACCTGGGACACTGAGGCAGGAGGATTGCTTGAGCCCAGGAGTTTGGGGCCATCTTGGGTGATATATTGAGACTTTTTCTCATAAACAATAAAAGAAATTAGAGATGGCTTAGATGAATGCCTGACACAATCATCTGTCACTACTGCATGGTCTATGATCCATGGTCTGTGTCCCTTGCAAGCAGGTTCTGCATCTGCCTCTTTGGTCTCTGCAGGGCTTAGCACAGGACCAGGAAGGAAACAGAATCTCAGTGTTTACTGAATGAACAAATTAGCATTTTAGCACTATACTTTGTAACCTGCACCTTAAAGTGGGCAGTGTATTTTCCTTTGTTGTAGGTGATGTATAGTGGGGAAATGGAAAGAACTTTAGACCCAGATGCAGGTCTGAGATGAGTTGTATAGTGTGGACCCTCTCATTAATAACTATAAGTCTCTGGGAAAGTTGTGGCATGTCTTGAACCTTCAGCATCTCTGTTTCCTCAAATGCAAATTGTCCTGCTGCCTTGCTGGGTTCTGAGGAAGTCCATAGAACTTGCAGCTGTGAAACTACTTGGTAAGGTCTAAAATGCCACCTGCATGTAAAGCATCGTTGTTGCCAGCAGTGTGTTTGCAAACGGTCATGAAGCTGTTGACATCTGCCCATTTGGTGCTGGCTTGGAAGAAGGCCAGATGATCCAGCGCTCATGGACCTGAACTCCTAGGATTTTATATTCTGGGAACACTATCAAGGCATCATTTGATTCTCTTTGTCCCCAAGGAAGCAAATGTACATGAGTGTTACTGAAGCATTTACAACAACAAAAGGAATCTTCCAGAACACCCTAGAGCAATGCTAATGTTTGTCCAGAGCTTTGTAGTTTGCACGTCATCCTTACACATATCATCTCATTTATCTAGTCTTCTTTTGGAGTCTGAGATTGGGCATCATTCCTATTTTACAGGTGAGGAAAATGAAGTCTGGAAAGTTGTAAAAATGTGCAGAAAGACCCAGAAGAAGGCAAAGGGCAGATTGGCCCATGCTCTGACTCTGGGTCTGACTCTTGTCCCTTCCTTGATGATATCTAGAAAATATAAGGTCCATGTCTGATTTATCTTGCTATTCTCCAGGGAACTTAGCCCTAGCTGGGAACACAGTAGGTATTTAATAGATGTTAGAATCATGGAGTCAAAGAGTGTGGACTTTGAATTAAGACAGATGTGTGTTCAAATCCTGTTCAGCCACTTACTGACTGTGGAGTTGAGCACGGTACATTTGTCAAGTGCTGGGTGTGTGTGTACTTCTGCCTGGGGCTTCTGTGAGCATCAGTGGAGGGGTCACACATAAAGCATTAACTGCTCCACCTGCCACTTACTGGGCACCTAATATACATAGGAAACTGTAGTTCAAGAAAGCTCTAAGGCTATTAAAGGCTTCGTTTGAGTAGAATGAATGAAGGACGACTGTGAGAACTTGCTTCTCTTTTATTGCCTTCTACCTTCATCTCCAACACACATTTAGTTTTAAAATCTATGTGGGCAAAAAAAGCTTATGGGACCACATGACTCTGACTTCTTCATTCCTAAGCCAGTAGGTTTTGGGTAGTCAGGGGCCTTAGACAGTCTTCCTTCTCTATGGCCTGGGCTTTTATGTCCCTGCAGAGATAGATGTCTGCTTTGCTCTGATCCAGATGAATTCCCACATCAAATCCAAGACAGGGGACTTGCCTAAACTCACTTGGACAGAGGAAGGTAATAAATCTCTACTCTCTAACTGTGCAAAATACACTATCCCTCAGATTGCTGGCATTTAGATACTGACTGTGCAAATGGTAAGCTCTTCTAACTCCTTTGGGTTTCACAAAGGAAATACTAATATACCCATTTTAAAGATGGGGAAACTAAGTTGCAGGGAGTCATTTATTGAATTTTTACTATGTGTCAAATACTGTGTTAAGTGTTCTGTTTGCTTTTGCTTTAATTTTCATAAAGAATTTGGAAATGTAGAAACTGAGGTTTAGGAAAGTCAAGTGATTTGTCCAAAGTCACATCATGCATTTGTTAATGTAAAAGTTAAGATGCTCTGAGGCCTCAAAATATGATGGTTGAAACAAAGTGGCCTACAGTCTCATGTATCAGACTGCTCTAGAGGCGTGGAGGTGGAGTAGGTTGGGAGGTTGGGCATGTGTCTGACACACAAGTATCCAAGTTCCTGCTAACTTTGCTCTTAAGTATTATCTATCCAGTCAAGTTTCACCAGCACCACATGAGTGTCCCAGTGCAAGGGAAGGGGAAGAGAGGAGATGGAGGGCAAGCAATTTTCATTCACAGTTTATTGGTGAGAACAGAGTCAGGTCTAGCTGCAAAGGAGCCTGGGAAATGTAGTTCTGAACTGGACACCCATTTGCCAGTCCCACACTCAGAGGTTGAAGGTGTTCTGTCACTGAATATGCATGTTAATTCATGAGTGACAGATCTGGGTTTGGAACACAGGTCTGTCTGTTTTTTCCACAGATTTTGGGAAAGAAGGTAGACTCTTTTCCTGACTTCTGCTACACTCTAGTATTCCAACTATTTTGATCCAATACAGCCAGACACCTGCTGACTTTAGCACAGTGACTGAGTATTTAGAACCAGCACAATAACTGAGCATCTAGAGTGTGCCAAGCACACACAGTTTTTCCTTCATCACTTCCTCTAGGCTGTAATCAGAACAAACATCTTTGTGTAGGGATCTTATATGGGGCCAGGTGATTTGAAAAGCGTAAGCCTAAGGACCTGGCCTCCCAACCTCTTAGTTTTTAAGAGCCTAGGGCCCATATATACTGTGCAAAGTAGATTATGACACTTTCAGAGATTGGACTACTACTCAGACATTGCAAAGAATGGAGTAGAAATGGATGTAATGATAAAGAAGGATCACCTAAGATGTTAATGGAACAAGAAAGGTATGGAACACTGTCGGTGGTGTGCTACTGATGGGTCAGCCATTTGCTTCTCCAAGGGGAGAAGATCTCTGGAAGAATACACAAACAACTGGTAACAGTTATCCCCTCCCAGAAAGAGAGGAAGAGGCTGGGAGACTGGGAGTAGGTGAAACATTCTGCACACATCTTTACTTTTAGGATTTTGTACCATGTGAATATATTTTTTATTAAAAAGGAAAAAATAAAAATAAAAACTAGGCCTTGGATAATGGAGATGGCTAGATGACACTGAGATCATCCCTCAATCTCTTTGGAGCTCAGTTTCCTGATTTGTAAATGGCACATAGAATGATTTTATAATGAGAGTTTGTATTGCTATTATATATAAATTATAATGCAGATGTGCCTCACATGAGCTCAAATGAAATAGTGCCCATAAAGGGCTTACACACTGAAGGACAAATAATTTGTGCATAGTAAGCATTAATTATCACTCATTCCTGGAAGGGACAGGGAGTACATGTTCTATTTGTCTCAAGGAACAGGCCCTTGATCAAGGATCTGGCATTCTCTTTGGACCCAGATGGATAAGGAAACTCTGGCTGAAAGTGCTTGGTTCTTCTTTCCAGCTGTTTTTTGTTTTTGTTCTTTTTTTTTTGGAGGTGGGGTAAGGGGGTCGGTGGAACTAGCAAGAAGACATTTGTAAGGTGTCCAAATGCTGAAAATTATAAGCTGGAGAAGCATTGTCCATTCCTGGATAGCTGAGGCCCAGTGACTCCTGGTTGCCTTGTAACCTGTGACTCCTCCTGACCTTTAGAGGCACCAGGACCCAGACTATTGGATCATAAGAGCTCTCAAGATCATAGTCCAAGTCCCTCATTGGATGAACATGCTAAAAGAGGTCCAAGAAGAGCTGAAGCTTGCATAACAAGTTAGTTACAGTGCTAGATTTGGACCCTGGATCCAAGTCCTAGCTCCGGTTCTTTTCTACTTTCCCTAGGGAGGCTGTCTGATTAAGCCTATCTCCTCAATCAATACTGCTTTATTGGAGTCTTAACTTGTTCGTTCACTCTGCAGACAGATATTGAACATCTGCTGTACATCATCATCATCAGACTGATGCAGGAGGCTGGATAAGGGGGATGCAGAGATGAACTAGACCTTGTCCCTTCTCTGAGGCACAAGTTATGGGGTGAAGGAAGCAGATAAGGAGGGAATAATCCCCACCTGATATAGAAAAATAAAACCCTTGGGAATTCACAGGAGAAAGAGTTCACAGGAGGACAGGAGAACCAGACGGTGCTGTATGGTTATACATTGCCATTCATCCATTCATTCTAGAAACAGTCTCTGGGGGGAAGGAAGCATATATGACCACTCTGGTTGCCAGGTAAAATGTTTCAAGTTTTCACATACATTGTGTACGATAATAAAGAAACAATGTAATAGAAAGATTATAAACTTAATTGTCAGACAAACTTGGGTTTAAATCATGGTGCCACTATCTTTTTTAACTCTGGGACAAATCCAGTTAACTTCTCTGAGCCTTATCTGCCAAATGGGGTTAATAATAGAAGACTCGTCATGAGAATTGAGAGATGATGTTTCTAAAATCATTCCACATATGGATTGGAATTGAGGAGGCTCTAAATAAAAATGCTGGCTCCCTTCCCTTTCTGTATCCTAGAGGAATTTTTTGTTGATTTTATTTATTTATTTTATTGAGAACATTTTTCAAAGAGACAAATTATTCCTTATAATAGCTTCTAGAATTGGACTGAATTTTTTGAAAAAGGGAGCACTAATTTAGTATAACACTCCTGAAAGTTTGCTTGCCTAATCTCTCAAGACCAAAGGGCTCACAGCCTTTTTTCCCTCCATTTTATAAAAGACACTAACTGGACTGAACTCATAGGCTGCATCAAAGAATTCTCTGTCCTGGAAAGTGTGATGACCCATCTCTTGGTGTCTGTGCTTCCATTTTCTTTGGACCTGGGGGATGAAGACTTGTGTGAAACCATGGGAGGTCATGCCAGGTTGGCTTTGGGCTGGAAGGCCTGTCCTACTTAGGGTTCCCATTTAGGGAAGTATGGGGCTAAATCATGTCCTTCTAAAAACATTGAGGAGGGGAAGGATGGAGGGATAGGCAGAGGAAGTGTGGTCTAGCAGACCCTCAGCACCAGACTTGAAAACAGAAAGCCTTCTCCTCAGTGAGGTGAGTAGCAAAGGAACCTCCCTGAAACATAATACTGAACTGTAATTAAAAACAAAATTCATAGAACTGCAGAAAGGAGCTGATGTGAGCATAAGAAAGAGCACCTTAGGTCAGCTCCCGCTGCCCTCAGAGTGGAGCAGAGAGTGGGGAGCACAGATAAAGAAATGGGGAGCCAGCAGATAAAGAAACTGAAAAATAAAGAAAAATTGACTTGGGAAAACCTGGGGTTTACAGAGGAAGGCTGATTTTAATGAACACAGAGTTGATAGGGTAAGTGTTGTGGTGGAAACAAATCCAAAGAGGGTCTGTTGGGGCGAAAGCCTTCCATGGGGGGCGAGCCCCTGGTGAGCATGGGGAAGAAGACTCTGGCAGGTGAGGAAAGCATCCTCAGGAGCTGAAAGTTGTCCCCTAGCAGCTTCTGCTGCTGCGAACAGGGAACTCATGGAGAAAGTTACCAACAGCCCAGGAAAACATTCCGGGAGGGTGCCTGAACTGGAGAAACTGAGGCAGGAACAAGGAACATTTTGCCTGGACTCCTCAGGCACTGGATTCCAAGAGATAAAGGTCCTGGAGGGCTGGCACCCCCTGGGACCTACTGTGAAGACACTGGCTGGGCCGGCAAGTCCATCTGCACTCCCCAGGCCATCCTGCCCCGTCCTGGGAGAGTGGAAACGGAGAGCCATGACACTGGACTGGCAGCTAGGCGAGGAACACAAGGATGGTGGCCAAAAATACAGCGCCAAAAATAAAGACTCAAAATCCATTCCTGGCAGCAGGTTTGACCACAGTAGAATCAAGCCCTTTGTCTCTCATTAAGCTAGTTTTCTTTTTTTATTTATTTTTTTCTCCATATTCCATTTTTAAATTTTTTTAAAAAAATTGAATATCTTTTCAAACACCATTTTATCAGATTGCACTATTCTTCACTTTTTTTCAAAGTGCATGATTTTGTGCGTATGTGAGAGTGTGCGTGTGATTGTGTATGCTCTCAGGGCCTGCATATAGCTTTATTTACACATTAATAGTTCTCTTCTGCATGTGTTCATCATTTAGACTTAGGTGGGGTACAATCATGCAGGTTTGAGTTGTTTCTATCTTACACTTGCTAGTTCTTTTATACCCATCATCTGTGCCCTCCTATCTATCCCTCTTCACTCTCTTCCCCCAGTAATAGCCTAAATACCCTATTCCTCCTCCTCCTCTGTTTCTTTTATTCATTACTTTTAACTTATTTTTCCTTCTTCACTATAGATGACATCTGCTCCCTATTCCTTGCCTCTCCTCTGATCACTTTTTCAAACTTCAAACTTTCTCTTGCCTTCCTACCTTATTTTCTCTTACTTAAGAAACTGAATTCCCACTAAATAATAGAAATTATATAGATTATGTATTTCTTACCTATTCAAGTTGTTGTGATTATTAATATAGTGGCCAACAAAGGCCCACCTGCTCTTGAATGCCTGATCTAATTCATATTTTTTTATTGTTGGTACTGTTGTTAAATGCTGTTCTTATCATTCCCATATAGGTAGCAATTAGTATTATTGCTGTCAAAGTAAACAATGAACATTTAAGTCTGTACATTTGTTGTTGACATTAGTGCCACTCCTAGCTCTCCCTCCAAGAGGGGCTGAAAGAAATTGGGACACTTCAAAGATCACAGAGTAGAGATCCTACAACTGAGGAATACTCACATCTCAATAAAGGAACAGTGAATCTCACCCCAATCTAACCATACCTGAGCCCTGACATTGCTAAAACTCAAAGAACTGAGGAGACAGAAACCTCAAACCAACAACAGGGACCCAAGGAGAAATCATCAGAGAGGGACCTCAAGTCCCACCCCTTGACATCTACTCATGTATCAAAAACAGAGAGAAATCCTAGAACAAAAAAGTTAATTACACAAAAAACACACATAGAAACAAGAGGAAGGGGAATCTATTTCAACTGATGCACAAGTCCAAGACCTCAGAAAATATGAGGAAGCAGGCAAACAAATCTCCCCCCCCCCCCAAATTCACAATCCCCTAATAAAAGATCCCACTGATACTGATGTAGCTGAAATCCTAGAGAGAGATTAGAAAAGGATGATTACTAAAATGTTCAATGAACTAAAAGAAAATCCAAAGAATGACTTGAGAGAGAAAATGCAGGAGTTGAATGATCACTTCAATAAAGAAATAGAAGCAGTGAAAGAAGAATCAGAACTCCTAGAAATGAAAGACATAAGACATAATACAATCAAAATTTCTAACATAGAAATTAATGAAAGAATGTTAAAAACTGCAAGAGAGAAAAATGAAGTCATATTTGTAATAGTGACTTCTGATTTTTCAATTCAGACCTTAAAATCAAGGAGGATCTAGAATGAGATATTTCAAGCTGTAAAAGAAAACAACTGTCGGCCAAGGTTACTTTACCCCGCAAAGCTCAGTTTCAAATTCAAAGGAGAAATAAAAATTATCCATGAAAAGATTAAACTAAAAGAACTCATTACCTCTCGGTCAGCACTACAAAGAATACTCAAAGATAAACTGCACACACTAAAAAACAAAGCTCAAAGCTCCCAAACAGAGGAAGACCAATAGAAGAGAAATCCTCTGAATGAGAATCAAGACAGAATTAAAGAGAGTAAAAATCAAAATGGCAGGAAACCACATACATATATTAATGCTGAATGTTAATGGTCTCAACTCTAATAAATAAAAAAAAATAGATTAGCAGAATGGACCAAAAAAAAAAAAAAAATAGGATCCAGCGGCATGCTGTTTATAAGAGACTCATTTTATAGGTAAACACATCAAAGATTTAAGGTAAAAGAATGGAAAAAAAATATTCCCCGCACATGGACCCTGAAAATAATTAGGAGTAGCTATTCTCATATCTGACAAAGCAGATTTCAAGCAAAAATTAATCAGAAGAGACAAAGAAGGCTACTCATCCTGGCAAAGGGAACAAGAAGATATGATAGTAAATATTTATGCTTCAAGTGTCAGCATAACCAATTACATAAAAAAATACTCTATGACATTAAATCCCAGATAGACCCAACACAATAATACTAGGTGATTTCAACATACACTTATCACCAATAGGTGATCAAAACATAAACGTGGACTGGGGTTGTGGCTCAGTGGTAGAGTGCTTACCCAGCACATGTGAGATCCTAGGTTGGATCCTCATCACCACATAAATAAATAAGTAATATAAAGTATCATGTCCATCTACAACAAAAAAAGTTTAAAAACCCCCAAAACATAAACTCAATAAAGATATCTCCAATTTAAATAAAACTATAAAGCAAATGTACCTATTAGACATGCTTAAGATATTTTACCCTCAAACACCTGAATTTACCTTCTTCTCAGCAGCTCATGGAACTTTTTGTCCAAAATAGACTTTATTCTAGGTCACAAAGCAAATCTTAGCAAATATGAAAAATTGATATAATCCCATGAGGTCTATGAGATCATAATAAAATGAAACTAGAAATTAATCACAACAAAAATAACAGAAACCGTATAAACACATGAAGATTGAATAATACTCTCTTAAATGAGGAATGGATCAAAAAAGAAATGAGAGTAGAAATCAAGAAATCCTTAGAAATAAATGAGTACAGAGATACAAAACATTGAAATCTCTGGGGAGAATTTTTTCTAAGAGGAAAATTTATTGCACTGAGTGCTTACATTAAAAAAAATAAAACAGGGCTGGGGATATAGCTCAGTTGGTAGAGTGCTTGCCTCGTGCACAGGGCCCTGGGTTCAATCCCCAGCACCACGAAAAACTGAAAAACAAATACCCAGAGAGATCCCAAATAAATACATTTAAACTCCATATCAAGAACTAACTAATTCCAAAATCAGTAGAAGACAGGAAATAATTAATATCAAAGTTGAAATTAATGAAATTGAAAATAAAAAATATATAGGATCAATGCAATGAAGAGTTGTTTCTTTAAAAAGATTGATAAACCCTTAGCCGACTTAACCAAAAGAGATGACCCAAATCAATGAAATTAGAGATGCAAAAGAACATACCGACACAGACATTTCTGAAATCCAGAGGATCATCAGAATCTATTTTAAAAATTTATACTCAAATAAACTGGCAAATCTAGAAGACATCAACAAATTTCTGGACACATTTGATGACCTTCTCAAATTGAACCAGAAAGATATAGAAAACAAACCAATGTCAACTAACAAAATTGAAACAACAATTAAAAGTCTTCCAAAAAAGAAAAGTCCAGGACCAGATAGATTCTCAGTTGAGTTCTTTCAGACCTTTACAGAAAAACTAACACCAGTCTTTCTCAAATTATTCCATGAAATTGAATGGGAGGGAACACTCCTGAATACATTCTATGAAACCATTATAACCTTGATACCAAAGGCACACCAAGGAAAGAAAACTGGGCTGGGGAGATAGCTCAGTCAGTAGAGTGCTTACCTTGCAAGCACAAGGCCCTGGGTTTGATCCCCAGCACCGCAAAAAAAAAAAAAAAAAAAAAAAAAAAGAAAACTGCAGACCAATATCCCTGATGAAAATAGATGCAAAAATCCTTAATAAAATATTAGCAAACCACATTCAAATACACATCAAAAAGATACACTGTGATCAAGTGGGTTTCCTTCCAGGGATTCAAGGTTGGTTCAGCACCACTTAAACAGAATTAAGGACATGAACCACATGATCATCTCAACAGATGCAGAGAAGGCCTTTAATAAAATCCAGGACCCATTCATGTTAAAAATGCCGGAGAATCTAGAGACGGAAGGAATTTACCTCAACATTGTAAAGGCCATTTATGATAAACCCAAAGTCAACATCATACTGAATAGAGAAAAAATTAAAGCATTTCCTCTAAAATTAGGAGCAAGACAAGGCTGTTCACTCTCACTACTCCTTGAACCATTAGCCAAAGTGATCAGGTAAGAGAAGGAAATCAAAATAATACAGATAGGAAAATAAGTCAAACTATCTCTGTTTGCCAATGACATGATCCTGTATCTAGAAGACCCAAAAAAATCCACCAGAAGATTTCTAGAGCTTATAAAGGAGTTCCACAAAGTAGCAGGACACAAGAATACTCAAAAACCAATAGCTTTCTTAAACTCCAACAGTGGTTCAGCCATGCAGGAAATCAAGAAAAACAAGCCTTCACAATAACCTAAACACACACACACACACACACACACACACACACACACACACCAATTAGGAAATTAATCTAAGGATGTAAAGGAGCACTACAATGAAAATTATAGAACATGGAAGAAAGAAATTGAAGAAGATCGTGAAAAAAAAAAAAAATCCCATGTTCTTGGATAGGCAGAATAAATATTGTCAAAATGACCATACTACCAAAACCAATAAACGGATTCAATGCAATCCCCATCAAAATACCAATGACATTCTTCACAGAATTAGGAAAAACAATTCTTAAATTCATTTGGAAGAATAGGAAACCCAGAATAACCAAAGCAATGCTAAGCAAGAAAAGTGAAGCAGGAACATCACAATACCTGATCTGAAATTATACAACAGAGTTGTAGTATAATAGAATAGAAGACACAGAGACAATCACATGCTTATAACCATCTAATACCTGACAAAGGTGCCAAAAATATATTTGGAAGAAAAGACGGCCTTCTTAACAAATGGTGATGGGGAAAATTGGATAGCTACATGTAGAAAAATGATTCTGAATCCTACACAAAAGTCAAATTGAAATGTATCAAAGACTTAGGAATTAGACCAGAAACCTTGCAACTGCTAGAAGAAAATATAGGGTTAACACTCCATCATACAGGTGCTGGCATTGACTTATTATTTATTTATTTATTTACTTACTTATTTATTTATTTTTTCTTTTGGTACTGGGTACCAAAAAAGCTCAGGGGCACTTGACCACTGAGCCACATCCCCAGCCCTATTTTGTATTTGATTTAGAGACAGGGTCTCACTGAGTTGCTTAGGGCCTCACAGTTGCTGAGGCTGACATTTAAAATGGTGGACTTTGAATAAAATAGATGCCATTCATACTTTACGGGTGGGCCTCATCCAATTAGTTGAAGGCCTGATTAGGAAAAAGATGGACCTGACTGGAATGAGGAAACTCTGCCAACAACAGGCCTTTGGACTTGAACTGTACCATTGGCTCTTTCCTTGGTCACCAGTCTGCTGGCCCATCCTGTGGCAAATTTGAACTTAACAGACTCCATGATTATGTAAGTCTTTAAAATCATCTCTTTCTACAAATATACACACTCTGTTGGTTCTGTTTCTCTGGAGAACACCGGCAAATATGTTGTCCAAGGTCATATAGCTAGTTCATGGCAGCAGTGTGATTTTAATCAGCAGCAGTCTCTCTCTCTCTGTCTCTGGTTCTCTCCCTCTCTTTCACACACAGAATGTGATCTTATTTGGAAGTTGTGTCATTGCAGATGAAATTAGTTGAGATGAGGTCACACTGGAGTAGAGAGGGTCTTTAGTGCAACATAACTGGTGTCCTCTATAAAAAGATGATATAAAGATGCAGCCACACAGAGAGAAGGCCATGTGACAACAGTCACACAGACTGGGGGGTTGCAGCTGCAAGTCAAGGATTGACAGTCTCCACCAGCAGCTTGGAAGAGGTAAGGAAGCATTCTCTCCTACAGATTTCAGGGGGTGGGGGTGTGGTGCTGTAGACACTTGATTCCAGACTTCTAGCCTCTAGTACTGTGAGACAATATTTTTCAGTTGTTAAGACATCTGGATTATGGAACTTTGTTGTAGCAGCCCCAGACGTGTGTAGATATTACATTTCTATCTTAGAAGTAAAGAAACAGGACCCCAAACATCCTCATTCCTATAATACCAATAGTTAATGTAGGAAAGATTATCAAAGAAACAAGTCAATAATCATGGCACAAATTGTAGAAGGTCATGTGATGAGTTGGAGGCAGAATTTGCCTTAGAAACTATGTGTCTGGATGCCTAGGCAGCTGTTAATTACACTAGGAAAATAATAGTGATCATCTATCTTCCTGGTTATTAAGGGTTTAGGCTTTGAAGTCTCCAAGTTTCAGTTCCTTCATTTGTAGCTTTTTGTCTAGTCCAATGAAGAAGCCTTCAGTAAGAGTCTACTGTTATTATGATCATATGATTGTATTCTTATACATTAAATGGCATGTAAACCACTTAATACATGTAAGTATTATTTCTTACAATTCTTATGGCAGTCCTTGAGGTAAATGTTATTAATTGTTTTCCAAATGGAACCCAAGGTTCAGAGAGGTTTAATATATTGCCCAGATTAATAATAGTGGAACTGATCCACCAACCAGTCACACAACCTGTGTGGCTCCTCAGGCCTCTTTGCCAGCTACCTGCTTTCAGGTTCAGCTCTTTGTACCCTTGCATTAGCTGCTTGAAGCGTTGGCTTTCCTTGATTATTCTTGATTATGTTTTGAAAATAGATCCCTTTCTAAATATAATTTTCAACATGGTAAAATTGTGATTTCCTTGCAGATATATAATAAATGTGTGTCAGAGATTTAACTCATAAAATGATGAGGGAACTAATAAGAGGTTAAATGAGAATTTGACTTGTAGATTTATTAAATTCATTTCCATTCCTGTGAGCAGGAATTATTTGTACTAATATGGGCAGGAAAATTTGTGTAATTATTAGTTTTCTTTGAGTTTTCATAGAGCTGTAAAATAGCTTAGCCACTCAAAGATCGTTGAAATTGTATAAAATATCATAACCTTTGGAACATTAGACAATATTAAATATTTAAAGAATACCCAACAATTCTTTGCCCATTTGTGTCTTTGACAAATGTCTCTGCCTTTTAAAATATGCACAATGCAAAATAATTTTTATTCATAAGATAGATAGAATGTCTATAAATCCCTAAGAAGGAAACAGCTAACCCAATAGAAAAATGGGCAAGGTATGTTAAATATATAATTCAAAAGTATTCAATAAAATGAAGATACTTGACTTCGTTACCAAAGAAATATGAATTAAAACTATAAAGTGATACCATTTCACACCTACCAGGTAAAATTAGTAAATATTTACAAGTCTTATAAGAATGAATATTAAACTAGGTGCAGTGGTGCACACCTGTAATCCTAGAGACTTGGAAGGCTGGGGCAGGAGGATCATGAGTTCAAAGCCAGCCTTAGCTACTTAGGCCCTGAGCAGCTCAATGAGACCCTGTCTCAAAATAAAATATAAAAAAGGGCTGGTGGTTTGACTCAGTGGTTAAGCACCCCAGGGCTCAATTCCTGGTACCAAAATCAAAACAAAACAAACAACAACAACAACTAATTGAGTATTAATAAGAATTTCATGTCACAGGAGTTCTTACACATTGCTGATAGAGTATAAGTTGGTAAAGTTGGTAAAATGACTTTGAAGAGAAATTAAGCAAATTGCTAAGGCAATGGACTCAGTATCTGTCCCCCTAAATTCTCTAGTTGAAATCTAATCCCCTAGATTATGGCATTTGGAGGTGGGACCTTGGAGAGGTGGTTAGGTCAGGAGGATGGAGCCCTCATGAATGGAAATTAGTGCCCTTATGAGAAGAAACAAGAAAGCTAGCTCACTCTCTTTCTACCATGTGTGGATATGAGAAGTTGGTTGACTACAACCTAGAAGAAGGCCCTCACCAGAATCCAATCATGATTGCACTCTGATCTTGGATTTTATTTCTCTGTGATAAGTAACTGTTTGTTGTTTAAGCGACACAGTCTATGGTACTTTGTTATAGCAGTTCAAACAAAGACAACTAATGAAAGTTGAAGACATGTATATCCTGTGATGAGAGACTCTACTCTTAAATACATTTCCCAGAGAACCTTTTATGCATATGTATAGAGACACATGTTCAAAAACGTACATGACAGCCTTGTTCATAGTAGCCAACATTGAAAATAACCTAAATGTTCCTTCCCAGGAGAATGGCCAAAATAAATTGTGGTGTATTTCTGTATTCATACACCACTAAACATTAAAAAACTGAATATTATATAGCATTATAATGCATGAAGTTCAATTGCATGTATTGATATGCGTAAATCTCAAAAACAATGTTCACTGAAAGAATCAAGTTGTAGAAGATTAAAAACCAATTTTTAAAGTTTCAAAACACACATAAATAATATTACTGTTTAATGAGTATGTGATAGAAGTGTGAGAATAGGAAAAAGAATGATACACATAAACTTTAGATTAGCAGTTTCTTCTGGGATGCAGGGGAAGTAATGAGATTAAGGAGGATGACATCAGCTCTTTGTGTACTATCTTAATTTTCAATACAAGTGAGGGACATGTAAGTGTTTGCTATACTGTTATACTATTTTATTGGTTCTTTTTAGTTATACATGACAATAGAAGTTATTTTGACATAATTTTAAAAGCATGGAATATAATTTGTTCTAATTCAGTCCCCAGTACATCCCTTTCCCTTCCCTACTGCCTCTCCCTCTCCATTTCCTTCCCTCTACTCAACTGATCTTTGTGCTATTTACTTATAGTTATTTGTTAAAGCTAGTGTCTTGTGAATGTACATGATGGTGAGATTCTCTATGGCATATTCATAAATGCACATAGGAATGTTACATCAGATTCATTCCACTATCCCCATCCTATCCCTCCTCCCTTCTCTTCATTCCCCTTAGTCTACTCCACTGATCTTTCTTCTATTCTTTCTTTTAATCCCCCCAAACTTATTTTGGATTAGCTTTTGGATATCAGAGAAAATATTTGACCTTTGTCTTTTTGGGACTGGCTTATTTCACTTAGCCTGAAACATTACTGCTGTTTATTCTAATATACTAGTATATCACTTTTCTATGGGATTTTAAAATTTTTGCAGTGCTGGGGATCAAACCCAGAGTCTCAGGCACTGCTAGGCAAGCACGCTACCACCGAGCTCCTCCCTGCTTCTTTGATTTACAAACAGGAAAAAAAAAAAAAAAAAAAAAAAAAACCAAAAAAAACCCTGATCCTTCCCCAGTTAGAAAAAGTTGTATTTCTCTAAAGAACCTCTGCGAAACTGGATCAAAGAAATAAATGGAAACATTTGGTCCTTTTTGAGCATCAGTTCAGTGTATGCAGTAATAGTTGGAATTTGGATCTTAATCTGGATGTAGAGGAAGCCATTTAAAGGTTGTAACTGAAGAGTGATCTCATTCTTGGCTTACAAGGACTTTTGGGACTTGATTTCTCTCCCCTTCCCCATTCTCATCTGTCTGTCCAGCCTCAGGATTTTTCTTCAACTAACTTCAAACTTTTGGAAGTGCCCAGTTACCCCATGCTGTTACACCTTAGTGTGTAATTGCTCATGGTCTCTTACATGCTCAGGACATTTTTCCTCTCATGTTGGCTGACCCATACTCTTCTCTCCAGAGCCCACTTAAAGCAATGTAGATTGATCCCAGAGGAAGTTTCCTTGTCCCCCTAAGGTTGAGTTAGACTTCCTTCTGAACTCCCAGAGTTCCCTTGGATATTGATGGCTCAACCTTATTTCATCTTTGTCTTTCTAGTCCCCAGCAAGCACCAGAGTTAGCATAAGAGCTCAGGAAGTGGAAGTACTCTTAAAACAAGAAAATATAAATGGTGTTTGCTTAAGTCCTTCCCAGCACTACTAGTGTCTAATAATGGTCCACACGGTCATAAAGTGACATCTCAGTGGGAACAAGCTCCTAGTATCCTTTATAAGACTTGGGTAAGATCTTGGAAAAAAGAACTTGTAATAAGGGGTATAATGGGTTCAAAGGGTAGGCATGGGGCTCTGAAGAATCACAGCGTTGGGTCCCCACAACCACTCAGCAAGGTGAAATCTAGGTGGACAAGAGCCCAGGACTCATTTTTGGCCAGTGTTTGTTCTTTTGTTCTGTCTTCTGTGGCTTGAGGAAACAGCTGCTCTGTATCATCTTATTAAGGTCCCTTCCAAAACTTGAAACAGGAAATGACTCTTTAGTTTGAGGTAGTGGGACTGGTCAGCTGTAGCAGGTGGCTTGGAAGCACCAACGATAAGAGGCACTAGAGAATGACAGGCCTCAGGGAAGCAATATTAAACTTGAGACAGAGTCTGAGAAAGGTCTTGTGGTTGAATCAAGTTAAAGCAAGTTTGGGTTCCAAGGGGCTGGTGACCCTTCTACAGATACTCAACATCTGGATATTGGATTGAATCCCAATGGAAACTCGCCCTTGAGGATCATCTAGGGACAGACTTTTGTACCAAAAAAAAAAAAAAAAAAAAAAAAAAAAAGAACCAAGTGATGAATTATCACATAGATGATGGTGACCAGGTGTTCATCATTAGAAGACAGAATGAGACACAGGCCATAAACAAGACAAAGCTTCCACAGCATTACGAGAAATGGGGATGGTTGTGCTTAATTCTGTTTGGATGTCAGAGCCAAGCCGGGGTCTGGAACATGGTGATTTTTCACTGAGTTTTGCTGACTGGATGAGCTTGGTGAAATTGCATGACTGGAAAAGGGCTCACCAGTCGCCTCTCAGGTATCTGGTTTGGAAGGGAATTGGTGGTGAAATATAAAACAAGACTCTAGGGAGAGCTTTTGACATCAGGCTGACCAGAAACATGCTGGATCCAGATCACCAACTGTACTCAAACTGAGGCCCAGAAGGGTTTCGATTGGTTTAGAAGAAGGGGTTTTCAGGCTGCGATGGTGGCTCTTCAGCAGTGCCTGATCTGACCTTCCTTCTTTTCATGAAAATACTCCCTGCACACAGCTGGAGGTAAAGTTGCAATAGTTTAAAAGGAGTGACATCTTATGAACAATCGGCCTCTGGGAAGGATTTCTCTTACCACGGCTTGGATGGAATAGATTGAGAAATAAGTGCCACTGCCTTCGAAAACAGAGACGGGGCAGGGGTGTAGCTCAGTGCTACAGCATTTGCCTAGCATGTGTGAGGCTCTGGGTTCGATCCCCAGCATTGGAAAAAAAAAATAGAGCCTGGCCACAGTGTTAGACTGGAGCATCTGCTTGGGTATCAGAATGCCATCTCTTTGCTTGGCAACAGCTTTTGGAACTAGGTGGGCTCATTTCAAACAACGGGGTCTCCATCTATTCAGTGCCAAGGCACAGGAGGAAAGGATTTAGAAGCAGCAGTCGGGGGGAATATGCTTGGTTGGGTTTCGACATTTGAAATTGCATGACTTTTCCTCTTCATTTGTATTATTTTCAACTTGCTACTGCAAATGCTGATATTAATGTTTCCACCTATCTGCAAAGTAAAGGGAGCTGGGCATCTGAGTATGATACTGATAGCTAATGTCTTTATGGTGCTCTAGAATTAAAAATGATAGCCGGGGGTGATGGCGCACACTTGTAATCCCAGCGGCTTGGGAGGCTGAGGTGGGAGGATGGCAAGTTCCAAGCTAGCCTCAGCAATTTAGCGAGGCCCTAAGCAACTCAGTGATACACTATCTCTAAATAAAATATAAAAAGGGCTGGGGATGTGACTCTGTGGTTAAGTGCCCCTGGATTCAACCCTCGATTAAAACAACAACAACAACAAAAACAACCATAATTCAACAGACTATTTAAATTCCCTGCCTTGCCTCCAATGTGAGTTACAACAAACTCACACTTATTGGGTGCTTTTTCCCAAGTATCCTCAGGAACAAAGGTGAGATGTGGGTCCCTTTCATGTTTTGAGATTTGTGGTATATTAAAAACTGAAGAACTGTTGCCAAAACAGGGTGACAAAAATATCATCTGTTTTAAATGGTTCCATGTACTAAATTAGCACCTTTACTACCCAAACCACATTTCATTAGTTTGTTTCTGAGCATGCAAAAAAGTGTAATAATTGAAATATGTTGACTAATGTGAAGTCTTAGATTTTTGTGTGTATACTTTTGCAAAATGGTGTAATTTAAAAGTTGGAATCAAACGATATCATATCAATTAAAATGAACAGAATGAGTTATGCATAGCAATCGTCTTACTAAAGTGCTGTTTAACAATAATTAGTAGGTTTATAGAAATATTTATTTTATGGTGTAGTGTAGGTGATATGGGCTGACAATGTGACACAGACTTAAGAAAAAGAATAAACAATTTCTGCATCCCTGCCAATGTATCTGTGTAACTGTGTGTCAAGCACATTGCAAAGAGCTCTCCAGGTTAGTGCTAGCTGGTTTTGTGGCTTTCTGACTGTGTACTTGCCTCTTTGACCCTGGGGTTTTCATCAGGAAATGCAAAGCTGAGTGTGGAACAGCCCCATGCACCCTCCCACTGATCTCCAGGGGTTATTTTCCTAATTTGGCTGGCTGGGCTAGTGACTCATTAGCATCTTCATCTGCAAATGTGATGGATTGCGTGGGTCATCTGCGGTGTCCTGCCACTTCAAAGGGCCTAAGGCCTCACTTTAGAGAACATATGTAATTGAATTGAAATATGCTGCTGCTGTGGCTGCCACTCCTCTCTGACACCACTACACTGCTGCAGGTCCAAGCGAGAGCACGTGTTCAGTCCCAAGGACAGTCCAACCTCCAGAAGGGCAGCAGGCCTAGTGCTAGGGAGCCCTCTGGGGGCTCCTCTTACCACTCCAAACCCAGTGCATGACCTCATGCCCAGCTGCTTCGAAACCACTAGGAAACAATTTCTGTGACACTGGATGGAGAGATTGTGGCATTTCCTCTCTTGAGAATCATGGGGTAGCCTCAATGATTTTCTGAAGAAGTGCCCGCAAAGGCTTTGAAGCTACCAGGAGAAGGTTGAGTTCTGGGGCTTTGGCTGTAAAGCAACACATTGTGGATGCAAAATAGGCCAAGGTCACTTTTGAAAGGCAAACTCTAAGACCAGAAGGCCATGGATATATCTAAAGGAGAATGGACCAGCTGGGAAAAGATGAGCAAGTCAAAGGACAGAAGTGAAAACATGTCACTGAGGTAGTACTCACTCAAGTGTGGCTCAGGATAGAGGTATCCAGGGTCTATAAACTCCAAATGCCAGTGGGCTGCCACCCCTGGGGAGAACAGCTCCTGTATGCTGAGCACCGATTCCCTGCCAGGAACAGTTAAGTGCCTTTTGCACAATGGCGCACTTAATATTTTCTTTCTTTTTTTCTTTTTTTTTTTTTTTATTGTAAACAAATGGGATACATGTCGTTTCTCTGTTTGTACATGGAGTAAAGGCATACCATTTGTGTATTCATAAATTTACATAGGGTAATGTTGTTTGATTCATTCTGTTATTTTTTCCCTTCCCCCCACCCCTCCCAACCCTCTTTTCCCTCTATACAGTTTTTCCTTCCTCCATTCTTGCCCCCCTCCAACCCCCCATTATGTGTCATCATCCATTTATCAGCGAGATCATTCGTCCTTTGGTTTTTTGAGATTGGCTTATCTCACTTAGCATGATATTCTCCAATTTCATCCATTTGCCTGCAAATGCCATAATTTTATTATTATTTATAGCTGAGTAATATTCCATTGTGTGTGTGTATATATATATACCACAGTTTCTTTATCCATTCATCAATTGAAGGACATCTAGGTTGGTTCCATAGTCTGGCTATTGTGAATTGAGCAGCTATGAATATTGATGTGGCTGTATCTCTGTAGTATGCTGATTTTAAGTCCTTTGGGTATAGGCCAAGGAGTGGGATAGCTGGGTCAAATGGTGGTTCCATTCCAAGCTTTCTGAGGAATCTCCACACTGCTTTCCAGAGTGGCTGCACTAATTTGCAGCCCCACCAGCAATGTATGAGCGTACCTTTTTCCCCACATCCTCGCCAACACCTATTGTTGCTTGCGTTCTTGATAATCGCCATTCTAACTGGGGTGAGATGGAATCTTAGGGTAGTTTTGATTTGCATTTCTCTTATTACTAGAGATGTTGAACATTTTTTCATATGTTTGTTGATTGCTTGTACATCTTCTTCTGTGAAGTGCGCACTTAATATTCCAGACAACCACAGGTGGTGGGTATCACCACCGTCATTTCCTAGGTAAAGAAATTAAACTGAGGGAGAGAAAAGACATGCAGCTGCTCAAGGTCCCCAAGTGCGGGACCCTGCACGACACCCAGGCTGTGTGCTGAACAGTCACTGCCACACACGTCCTCCTCAGGTGAGCTACATGGAAGATGAGAGGAGACCACCTCTTGGCTGAAGCAAGAAGCCCCGATCCCCCGTGCGGATGCTGTTTGGACGCAGGGCCCTTGGGAGAACTGTGGAGACTTTCCACCCCAGGGAGAATGTGGTGGCTCGTGGATCTGAACCAGGATTTGCTACACCCGGTTATACCAGGCAGTTTGACTCTTCAGGGGATCTTAGTTGACATTCTTGTTTGTAAAACAACGTGCTGTTAAGATTCAAGCAAGTCACTTATTCTTTCTGAGCCTTCATTTCTGGATCTATAAATCTGTCTCCTTATAAATTGTACCCTTTCACCCCTGTTCTTCCTTTTGAATTCTTAACAGAAATAAAATTTTCCAGACCCTCAGTGATCCTTCAGAAATATGAAAATAGGGCACTTTTCATGAATTTTCTCATTTTCAGGCTAAACAATTTTCGTTTTTTGTTTTTTTCAATACTCTTTCCTTTTTGGTTCTTGGCAGTCAATCATGTGATCATCCCCAAACGAATGCTGTCATAGATTGCATTAGAAAAAGTGTAGTGTTTGCAGTTAAAGGAAGAACCAGATGAACAGTGTGAATTAGAGAAGG
The DNA here is from genome assembly GCF_902686455.1 of Sciurus vulgaris. Classification (NCBI taxonomy): domain Eukaryota; kingdom Metazoa; phylum Chordata; class Mammalia; order Rodentia; family Sciuridae; genus Sciurus; species Sciurus vulgaris. Next base: position 44,280,677 of record NC_136461.1, read on the forward strand.
TTCCATAACACTGGTCTTACTGGGGGAGGAACAAGAGGCCCACACGGTATGTTCGGTAATATTTGTTGAGTAATACCAACAAATGAATGGCAGAGCAGGCCAATGCTCTTCTCTGATCTTGATCTCAGTTGACTCTTTTAAAAAGTGAAACTGTTGCTTTTGTCACCAGATGTTCCCTCAAAGTGCACTTCCCAACCTTCCAGCAAGAGCAACCTGGAATTTCTTGTTCCCAGGTGCTGCGCCACACCTGAGCAGGGCAAGCAGGACTCTGTGGCCTCGGCTTGCTTGGAGACTGTCGCTGAGCAGGCTTGCTGCCTGCAACCGGTAAAACCAGGGTGTCAGGCTGAGCTTTCAGAACCCCAGGCTGCTCTTGTCCTTGCCATGTTGGCCCTATCTTTTGGTTGGATAGCAATCTTGTTTTTCTGTCTTCAGCAAAAGAAGAAGTCTTCCCAAAGGTCTGAGCTAATGCTGCGCTTTTATAACTCACTGGACCTGGTGCTAATGAAGTCCTGGCCACCTTCAAGGTGAGCCAGTCTGAATGTCCATTTCCAAATGGAGCACAGTTGCACACAGCACAGGGAGGAGTGCCGTGCTTTAGCCCTGCCAGGCAGACAGCTCTTTTTTTAGGCCCTGCCCTCTCCTTCATCCTTGCAAAAGCGTTATTTGAGCAGCGTTTTTCACCCTTTGCCACCATTCTCTGCAGGGTGATTTACTGAGTGACATCTGGGTCTGGCCTCCTTATTCCCCCGTAGGATGCAGTTTTGGTGAGTAAACACTGCAGAGTGTTTTCTCCTGTCCACAGGCCTCGGGGTTACTTGAGTTTGGAGTTCCACAAAGACTGGAAAAATGCCCTGGATCCAGAGCCATGATTGGTTGCAATGGCTTTGGTATCTCACAGCACGTGCCTAGTGTCATGGCCTGACATAGGGCTGGGCAGTGGGGCCTGAGCAGCCTCTGCCCCTGACACCTGTATAGGGCAAAGTTCATCTGGAGAGAGAGGCAGTTACACATCCCCCTGGCTCAGCACCCAGTGACTTCACTGCTAGAAAATCAGCCCTAAGGCCCTTGCCAAGGAACAGGGCAGGAGAGCAATCAATATTTTAGTCATTGCTAAAACTGCCAGCAAAAACAGAAAGGGAAATGAGGGACGTGGACATTTTCTGAGTGTCTAACTCAGAATCTCATTTGAATCTCACAATGTCCTAGTGAAGACACTAATGTCCCGTCTGTTGAAGAAAAGGCCTGAGGAGTGAAGCCTTTGTGCAGACACACAACAGGCAGATACCATGGCATGGCTGAGTTCTAAGCTCTGCCTGTCTCTGGTCATCATCTCCTAGGCCTGTGCCTAGAACCAGAGGGCTGGCGACCGGGCAGGCTGAAGAGGCCTCGCAGCAAGTCCTGTGAGGCCAACGTCACCCCTGATGCTGAAGCCAAAGCCCACTTCTCCAGTTGTTGGATTCTCAATATTAACCTGTACCGTGCAAAGCCAGTGGGCACCTGAGACGCTGGTGGGTGGGACGGTGGGGAGATGAAAGGCAAGGGAGGCTGGCTGGGGGCTCCTGCAGGTGCCTGGGCCCCTGGCCCTGCTGCTTAGCAAACCTCCAGAGGCTTGCTCTTCCCTCTCCACACCAACAGGGGGCAACAGAGAACAGCAAGCATTTTTGTCTCCATCTTTGTTTTGAGGTTTGGGCAAGTTCATTGACTTCCAGGGCCTCATTTTCTTGTCCAGTTGAGGATGATAATCCCACCCCACCAAAATCTCTCACAAGGGTCTTGAGATAAAAAAGAGATTATGGATTTAAATCATTTTGTACATCAAATATGGGCCCACCTAAGTTTTAAAGTCTTCCTAAATCTGTATCTTTGATGAAAATTTGCTTTAAAGCCTTTCTAGAAGGGGGTTATGAGCTATGAAACATCGAATATAAATGAAAAGGATGATTGTTATAAAATTTTACTTGACAATTGTTCTGAGAAAATACTTTTTTTTTTTTTTTTTTTTGCCTTGGAATTATTAAAACCTACTTGGAACCATAATTGAATAGTGGAGGCAATCATTCACTTTACCTGTTGATTTTATCTATGTGCAAAGACACTTTTTTTAAAAAATATTTTTTTAGTTATGGATAGACACAACACCTTTATTTGATTTATTTATTTTATGTGGTGCTGAGGATAGAACCCAGTGCCTCACGTGTGCTAGGCAAGCGCTGTACTACTAAGCTACAGCCCAAACCCTGTGCAAAGACACTTTAGATGCAAAAATATTTCTTGTCCTCATGGGGATGTAAGCTTTGACTGCTTGAGTTCAAACACATGTGCGTGAATATATCAGTACATTGTTTATTAATTATGTTAGGTGCTAATAAGAAGGACTGACTACACCAAGAACATAAATGGAGACCTAACCCAGATTTGGAGGGTCAGAGAAAGTGAGCTGAAATCTGAAAGATGAGGCCATGGTTAGGTAGATATAGAGGAAGAGGAGAAACCAGGCCTTGGGAATAGGAGGTGCAAAGACCCTGAGGTAGGAGGGTGAAAAGGAAGGTCAATGTGCCTGGAGTGCCAGAAGCAGGCCTGAACTGCACATCACATGAATTTCCTATCTGTCTGTAGAAAAATAATCACCCAAATATTGGGTAGAATGAAAAAACAGAAAAAATTTATTTTTTAGTACGGGTTGCAGATCGACATTGACATCTTCAGATTTAGGATCATAAAATGTATTTAGCAAGAATTTCCATACTCATATGATGAAAATATTTAGCATAAGGATCATGAATATGGAAACAAACATTTTCAAGAACAATTCTTTAAGGACTATGTCCTTAAAGCTGAGTTTTCCTCTTGAACTTTCATTCTGTCCCTGCTGACCATGATGTCATCAGCCGCCCAGAATCGTTTCCTGACCTGATCCTAGTGTGCTTTCTGGGACTTGTGTTGGCTCTTTTCTCTCATTTGCCCTCTGCCCTGCACTGTTAGGCTCCTGCCTGTTCCTCCTGGGTCCCATACCTCCGCTCCTAGGACTTTGCTTTGACCGTTCTCATAGCTCACTGGTTGGTCTTTCTCCCCACACCCCCAGTCATCCCAGTCATCCTCCAAGCCGGAAGACAAGCTGCCTCTGCCAGAAACCCTGATAGGGGGGTGCTCCTGATAGGTAACAGACAGATGTGAGCAGCAGGGCCATGAGGTTAAGAGAATGATTCTATAACCTAGGCCCCCTTTGCCGACCTCCACATGCTATCTTTTAAAAAGCAATTCACCTGCAGCCCTACTGGGCTTAAGTCAATAGGATGTGTTACATTTCTTAGCAAACGACCTTTTATCTACAGGAGAAATGCAGGCCTGAAATGCTGATAAGAAGAACACAAGTTATCCTGGTGGGGGGGTATACTTTTGTGACCCTTATACAGACCTGGATCAAGACAGCAAGGACAGAGAAACAAGATGTATCCCGTTTGTTTACAATAAAAATGAATTAAAAAAAAAAAAAAAAAAAAAGCAAGGAGCTAAGGAGATAAGAATAATCCCCCCCCGACTGCAAAATCTATAAGAACAGGTTCCAATTAGAACCAGTCAGTATGGTGACCTAGAGTTGACCCAGACCTTTACCATGCATGGTGGAGATTTGAAAGTTTGATGTCGTCTGTGGCAGGCGAGAGTCAAGAGGTAGACCTGGATGGGTCTCTCTGGAAACTTTCCTGGGACCCCAGTGAAATTGGAGGGACACGCCTGCTATTCTGAGTGACATGTCTGACATCGTTCTGGCATGACGGCAAAATACAGTGGGAGAGGCCCTGTGTGGCTGCTTCAGTTCCTTGGCAGATCCTTGGCCTGGAACGCTCCTATCACGTTCTCCCTCACCATCTCAGAACCAGCCTGAGCTGTGCCTCGGGTCAGGGTCATTTCTGCCCTGCCTGCCTCTCACTTGACTGAGTTCTTTCAGGACCCGAACTGCATTTATCTGAATCTCTGCATTCACCTTCAAGACTCTGTACAGTGTGAATCACACTGTGACATGTGTCACATTTAGCGGATATTTAATCCCAACTGAATTCAATAGGTGATGTGGAACATTTCCTCTGAAGTTCTATGATTGACAAAGGAATATCTGCAGAGGATGTCTTTCCAATTAAAAGTGAAATTGCTTGATTTTATTTGTGATTGAAAATGTTTGCCACAACTTAGATGTCTAGAATAGGAGGTTGCTTACATCAATTAAGCTAAACATGTAGCGGAATACCATGTGACCATTCAACTTGATGCAAAAGCACACTTACTGGTAAAGCATGCTCACCGTGTGTTGACAGGCGAAATACAAGGGCCTCGAGTTTGTGTCTGGTGAATCCCTTTTAGTAGGTGACATAGGATTGAGGGAGTTTGGTGGTAGGTGAACGCAGGTGACTCCTTTTTTCTCCTTCAGGTAACATGAGGCATCCATGATGTGTCTGGAGAAATCAGCTGGGGCCATGGCAAGGAGTGGGAGGTTACACGGGAGGTTATTAAGTCCCTGCACTATGCCCTCCAAGGGGAAGGGGACTTAGGGTCCTTCTCAGATTAATGGTTCTAGATATAGAGTGGGTCTCTTAGGCTTGCTCCAACCACTGGAGATCCTGTCAGCCCAGGGATGAGAGGGCTGTGCAGTTAAACCCTGGGGCACCTATTAGAAGAGCAGAGAGGGGGTCTGCATTCCTTCCACGAGGATGTCTGTCCACGTGACCCAGGGAAGAGGCAGTGGTTGATGGGTGACAAAGACAGGTGTGGGGGTCCCAGGCATGGAGACGGTAGGTGATCTCCTGAGCTGGGAGGTCAGCTGAGTGGCATAACATGGGGGTGATGGCTGAGAGGAGAGCCAAACCCAGACAAGGGTTGGTCATAGCTAAGCAGTGACAGAGGCACGGGCCAGATAAACAGACATCAATGTGTTAACAATGACTGTCTCTGGGTGAGAGGATGTGTGGGTTTTATTTTCTTCTTTGTGGTTCCTCTGCATTTTCTGATTTTCCTGAAAAAAAAAAAAAAAAAAAAAAAAAAGCGTTGCTTTTATAAATAAGAAGAAAAAAAAAACCAATAAAAGTTGTTTTTAAAAAATCGAACTACAGCACACATGTTGCCTGGGGACAGGCTCAGGAGCACAGCCATTTTAAACTAAGTGGTCGCCAGAGCACAAAATGTTACAGCTAGTCCCAGATGCTTCCCGCCTCTCCCTCTGCGTGGCCAGAAGCTGGGTTCCAACCATCTGTGGCTGAGGCCCCCCCTGGTGCTGCCCAGATGCCTCCGACTGCACATCTGGCTTGGTGCCTGGTCCCTCCAGCATCCCCCACTAGCTCCTTGGTGGGGAGTCTCTGCTGCTCCCTTCATCCTGGGGTGGCCCCTCTCATTGCCTGAACCTTTCCTAACCAGGACAGAGAGTGCCGGGTGGGTGGGGGACTGGGACAATCATGTGACCATAGTCCCAGTTTTTGATGTGCAGTGGTGAGGCCGAGGTAGCCTAAAGCTCAAGAAGTCACTGCTGTGACCATCACCCTCGTCACATTCTCTGCCATTCCTGGTTTTCATATTTCTTCCTCCATTTCCAGTTGGAGATCAAGACCTACCTGGAATTCCAGTTTTTCTGACCAGGGTTGTGACAGCCCGCCAAACTCTCACAGCCCTGTCCCTCTGGAGTGCCATCTTGGCACCCTCTGACCCCTCGGGACTCTTATAAGGTCAATGAGCACATCACCTGGGAGTTGGTGCTGCCGTGTGCCTGACTCAAGGGTCTCTTCTCTCTAGTTTCTTATACGATGCTTGAACCCCTAGACTGGACCCGCCTGTGCTGGCGCATATTCTCGCTTGGCCCTCGCAGGCACCATCCAGTGGAAAGGACAGCCCTCACCTTGCCCTGAAGGCCTTGTCTTATCTGCCCTCTGTGTGTGCCCCAGAGCCCCTCTGGAGCCACTTTTTTTTTTTTTTTTTTTATTGTAAACAAATGGGATACATGTTGTTTCTCTGTACGTGGAGTCAAGGCATACCATTTGTGTAATCATAAATTTACATAGGGTAATGCTGTTTCATTCATTCTGTTATTCCCCCCCCACCCCTCTCACCTCTCTTTTCCCTCTATACTGTCCTTCCTTACTCCATTCTTACCACCCTCCTTATCCCTAACCCTAAACCTAACCCTAACCCTAACGCTAACCCCTTCTACCCCCCTTATATGTCCTCATCCGCTTATCAGTGAGATCATTCATCCTTTAGTTTTTTGAGATTGGCTTATCTCACTTAGCATGATATCCTCCAATTTCATCCATTTGCCTGCAAATGCCATAATTTTATCATTCTTCATGGTGGAGTAATATTCCATTGTATATATATGCCACAGTTTCTTTATCCATTCATCAACTGAAGGGCATCTAGGTTGGTTCCACAATCTGGCTATGGTGAATTGAGCAGCTATGAACATTAATGTGGCTGTATCTCTGTAGTCCTTTGGGTATAGGCCAACGAGTGGGATAGCTGGGTCAAATGGTGGCTCCATTCCAAGCTTTCTGAGGAATCTCCACACTGCTTTCCAGAGTGGCTGCACTAATTTGCAGCCCCACCAGCAATGTATGAGTGTACCTTTCTCCCCATATCCTCGCCAACACCTATTGTTGCTTGCGTTCTTGATAATCGCCATTCTAACTGGGGTGAGATGGAATCTTAGGGTAGTTTTGATTTGCATTTTTCTTATTATTAGAGATGTTGAACATTTTTTCATGTATCTGTTGATTGCTTAGAGCCACTTTCCCTCTTGTTTCCTGCATCAAGCAATGTTGGCCTTCCTTTTTTTTTCTTGAACATGCGAAGCTTCTTTTTGTTCTAGTCCTTTGCATTCATTTGTTTTTCCCTCTGGGGGAATTCTCATTCTCTGGGTCTCTTCACCTGGTGGTTCCTTTTCTTGATTAGGCCTCAGTTCAAAGTTAAGTCCACATAGAGGCCTTCCCTGACTATCAACAAGGAGCCAACAGGCTCTTGACTAGGGGTCCTCAATCCTCATTTGCAATGACAGTAAATATTTTCGATCTTGTGGGATATGTATTGTCTTGGTGGCATACTTTTTTGTTGTCTTTACAACTCTTTAAACATGTGAACATCATTCTTTGAACATGGTTCCAATCCTGTGGGCAGGATTTGGACATAAAGGCTGCATTTTAACCCCGTGGCTCTGATTGGCTCATCCGTTTTACTGGCTTCCCAATTGATCACTATAAGGGACTATCATTGATGAACTCGATACTGTGGGTGTCTCCCATCATGGTGGGAGACATGTCTGCCTTGTGTCTCTGGCATATCACTGGCATTTAGTAGGCTTTCAGTGAATGTTTTTGGAAGAAGAAATGAAGGAATGAGTAAGCGAATGGACAGGTTTTGGAGACCCGTGAATCTGGGTCTGAATCCGTGCATGCCATGTAGTAGCTGGTACCTTTGGGTCAGTCCTTTCCCATTCTAATGCTCAGAGTTGGCATCACAAATGGAGAGCAAGAGCTCACTGAGGACTGTGGGTGGTGCCCACCAGGAGAAGACCCTCACAAACCCGACTCGCTCTGCCTAACTCCCTGGGCACCTTTTCCCCCGCAGGGACAGCACCTCTCGCTCAGCCTGTTACCAAGTCTCCAGTCAGTCAGCCCCTGCTCCATCATCCTCCCCAGAGCCCACCCTCTCCGAGGCCCTAGACTGCCTTGTGGCAGAGCCTCTCCAAGTATGACCAACCTCCCGGTGCAGCCCACAGAGTGCTTTCAGCAGATACTGCTGCGCAAAGCTGGGACGAAGGCCATCTGTGTGATTGATGGAAGCTGAGAGGACAGAGCTGCCCCGGTGGGTGTGCGAACCCTCTGGGAATTGGAATGCGGCCTCCACCCCCTAACCCTTGGTCCTGGCCAGGCCTGGCTCCGGTTCTGATTGAAACATCATCCCCCTCATAAAGCTTTTTGTCTCATGAACTCCAAGGAAAAGGAACGAAATCCCCAAAGTGTGCGTACTGCCCAGCTGCGGCCACTTGGGGATCTTGGAGGATCCTATAATCCTGGAATGTCGGAGCTGAAGGGAGTTGAGGGGCCCTTGTAAACCGTGCTCCCTCCTCCCAAGGCCTGGGAATTGGTCCTGTGGCCCTCCTCCCCTTCCTCCCCACCTGGTCCCAGCCAGCCTCAAGGGCTCTCTCAGGGTCTGGTCTCTTTGTAGCTGCGATGTCCCCTTTAGTGGATTCCCTTCCCACTGCCAGCATCGCCTCTGTGCATCTGATCAGCTCAGCCCCACTGAAGGCCCCTGGACAGACCCCTTTATGGACCCCCCCGCCTCGGATGCAGTCCAGATGCTTAGGTGTTCTGTGAGGCTGTCCACAGCCTGGGGCCCAGCCACCTTCTGCACTCACAGCCAGCCACTGTCCCTTCCCCCTTCCTTGGGCTCCACACACTCTGGCCTTCAGCCCTCTGGATCCCATGCTACCTGCTGTCCTGCAGGAGGCTTTCTGCCATCCCTCCTCCCCTCTCATGACCACGCAGCACTCTCACTGGGCTCTAGAGCGGCTCACCTGCCCTGTGGTTCTAACCCCTGTCGCTGACAGCTGACACCAACCAGGCCTGGAGCTACCCAAGTGCTCTCAGGATTAGTTCGTTTGCCCATGACCACCCTACAAGGTGTTCAGTTACGTTATAGATAAAGGAAAAGTAAGAGACTATGAGGTCGTCACTTCCCCAGAATCACACAGCAAAGGCATGTTGGCGTTTGGACTTGGACTTGAACTTGGGGTCTAACTCCAGAGCCTGAGCCTAACATGCACTTTGGTCATGACAATGACCTCAGGGCTCCTGAACAGAAGAAATTCCAGGCTGTGTAAGACAGTGGCAAGAGGTGGCCCAGCCTTAGAGCTGACACAGGGCCTGGGCCTGGCAATGAACACGGGAACAAATGAGACTTACGCCCAGACTGCCTGTCCCCATAGCAGTGACACAGGTCCTACGGGGGCTGAGCAACTCCAGGTCATGTGGCAGGCTCAGGCATCTTTTTCCCTTGAATGAGAGAAATCTTCTTTGGGGCCTTATGTGGGCTCTGCTGGCCTGCATCTGGCAGAGGGGCACCACACGGGTGGTTCCCCAAATTCGTGTGCTCGATCCTTTCTTTCATTCTCCATGAGTCACACTTGTGACACGCCAGTCACAGTCCTCACAAGGGTGATTCAGTGTTTGCCAATCAGTTTAGCCTCCAGGAACCTCTCTATAAGCTGGCACCCTCCCGACTTCCAGACTAAAAAAATGCTTTTATGTGCTACGGACTCCAAGAGCATGTCCTTTATAATGAATCATGCTTGACTTTCCAAAGTGCAAACCTTGCTGTGCCTCTTACCAACATTTCCTACTCTGGATGCTGCTCATCTTTCTGGGGCATCCATAAATAGCCTTGATTACTCACTGTGGGGAAGTGGTAGGGTAAGTTGTGAGGGGCTGCGACTTCGAAGCCTCACACTCTGCATCATGTCCGGGCACGACCTGCTGACCTGCCTGGTCTTGGATTCATTGCTCCAAAACTGGAGCTGCTTCCAGGACAGCATGCTGCCTCCCTGACCCTCCCATGGTGGAAGGGTGTACAGAGGGCCATCTGTTGGGGGAAGAAAGAAAGGGGGCAACCTGTAGTACTGGGACACATTAGCATCTTTGACAATTTACTCTTTTTTTGCACTTCTTTGCTCCTACCATGTTCTGAATTCTGTTCAGTGATTTCAGGTGGCATCCTGTCCAGGGGTTTTGCAAGTAGTGCCAGTTAAGTGTGATCTACAGGCTGCTTGTGTGTCCAAGTTCTGTTTACCAGAGTCCTAGTTGCATTTCAGTGGCTCCTCAGGTGTCCCTGTCATAGGACAACCTCTTCCTGATCAGCTCAGGGTGCCACAAGGCCTTGGGATCCCTGGTCTATCCCACTAACACTAGCTGTGGCCACAGTACGGTTGGGAGGGGGGACTTGGGCCACAGCTCTGCTGCTGATCTCTCAGCAAATATGACTTTCATGGGACAGATGTTTTCTGCTGTTGGAAAAAGAAACAATAAGTGCGCTGGGACCCCCTGCTTCCACAGCTGGAGGGTCGCCAGCACTACATCAACAGCTCTCTTTGAGTGTGCAACACACATTCTCCCAGCCTGATCAGCAACTGCAGCTGCTTGGGGTCCATGCAGAAGTGTGTGAGCGTTTGTGTGTGTCTGTGTGTGTGACAGGATGCACCAACCAAACCCTACTGGCCTCAGGCCCAATTCAAAACATGCCGCCTCTTCCCCTAGAAAGCTCTCCAGGAGCTGTCAGCTGGAGGGAAGGTGCTCTTTAGGTGCTTTATGGCTTTCCACCTGGTATGACCGGAGGCCTGGCCAAGTGTGAGACAAGCCCAGATTGGAGAAAACAAACTGAGTTAATCTCAGCATCCTCTTTTAGAGCTGTGTGACCTTGGGCAGCTTGCTTCCCTGCTCTGAGCTCCATTTCCTTACTTTCAGGAGGGAATAACAGTGACACAGTCATGGGTTCCTGAGGAGCTGGCCTAGCACAGGCGCACTGGCAGGAAGAAAGTGCTCACTCAGGGCAGCTTCCCTCCTCTGTCCTATTCCAACTCCAGGCGGGCCGTTTTCAGACGCTTCCCTGTAATGCCTAGCTGCATTCAGGACTTGCCCAGGGAAAGGAACCAGACACACGAGCCCCGGGAGAATGGTGTGTGCCTGACACGGGCTAGGGGCCAAGAAGGAACGTTATGAAAAATCAGCTGTAGATTTGATAGACTTGGCTCTTGAGCTTATCAACTGGTGGCTGAACTCATTTTTATTTACACAGTAGATGAGCTACTGTTCAAGTACTGTATCGATCAATACAAAAGCCACAGAAGGGAGATCTAGTAGGGATTCCAGATCACCTGGTCACCCGGTTATAGAGAGAAGGGGTAGCAACTTGGTAAAGACCTAGCCTGCAATGGCCCATGGAGGCCTCATGGTTTCTGATCTCTGCAGGGCGATGCTCGCCCATCGACTTGTCTTTCTGACCAGGGCTGGTGATGGGTGGGAGAGCCCCCGTCCTTCCAGTGGACCTGGGACCCATACCTTCTGGGCTCCCCTGTGGGGCCTCTGTGACTGGCGCCTGGGAAAGGTGCTTGTTCACTTTCTTTTCTCAATTTCCCTGTGACAGAAGGGTTGAGAAGCCGTGGGTGCCCGGCGCCCGGCTGCCCACACTCACCTGACTCTGCACAGGAAAGAGCGCCGGCAGCCGCCTTCACTTCTAGTTTATCTATGGTGGACTGATTCAAAAGGTGGGCTTCAGGGGCTTCCTGGAGACAGAAATGCTACCTGCCCCGTGGCCTGTGCCTGAACGAGAATGTTCATGCCATACGGCCCGGATATTTGATGTCACCTGGATAGAATAATGAAACACTTCTCGCAGGCAATTTACGAGTCTGAAAAGCAGGCAGCCGACTTTCACACAGATGCCAAAGTGGCAGCCGGTTTCTCTGAAGGTTAAGGCAGAGACACAGACTCACCCGAGGCTCAATGGAAGGAGCTTGGACTTGGGCGGTGGTGAGGGATTTCAGTCCAAGCTGTTGGCAGCTTCTGCCACGCCATCTCCTGCACGGCTAGGAACACACCCTTGGACTTGAAATGACTGGGGCGAATCCCGAGGCGACTGTTGAGAAGCTGTGTGATCCTGGGAAGTCGCAAAGACTTACCCCGTAGTGAGGCATGCAGGAGATAAAATCAGTGAGTGCTCTGTATGGCATGCTAGGTGGCGATGGGTGCTACAGAGAGAGGCCAAGGCCCCAGGCAGGGTTCAGGGCCTGCACTGGGGGTGTGATCTCAGAGGGCAGCTGGGGCCCTCTAGCTTCAGGGTGATGTTCAGCAAAGCTGTGAAGGGATGAGGCAGCAAGCTCCCCGTCTAGGGAAGGCTTTGAGCTGGAGGGACGTCAAGTGCAAAGGCCCCACGTGGGGGCGGCCTGAGGTGCTAGAGGATTGGTGACGCATGTGCGGATAGAGCAGGTGAGCAGAGGGAGGCTGGGACCAGGTGGCGCCTGGCTGGTCAGCATTCCTGGTGCCTTTGCTCCAAGAGGAGAAACTGGGAAGGTATTTTATTTTATTTTTTTTTAAGTTTCTAGTTTAACCAGGTTTTCATTTCAGAAAAATCTTCCTCTCTTTACCTTCTCAGGAAGCGCCCTTGTCTCTCTGCCAGGCAGCTCTGGCAGCGAACCCTGCCTTCCGCTGCACCCCTCCCTTCTCCCTCCTCTTCGTGCAGTTTTGCCTGGAAGCATTTTGAGCAGGGAAGTGAGGAGACTGCTTCTCACATTTAAAAAGGGTCACTCCACGATGCCATCCAACCCTCCCAGCCCGCTAGGAATTGGGTTTTATTATCCCTGAGTAATTTTTTTTTTTCTTTTTACATGGAAAAGGATTTTAAAATGTCACGATAAAGCTGGTAATCCCTCCCCTCCCCTTCCCGCAGGCCGGAGGTCCCAGTGCCCTCACAGTGCTTCTCTTCTGTTAGGACTGGTCCCTCTTTCAGGTTACGGGGGCCACGTCATTCATGACTGTGTGTGACAGCCTTTCAGAGATACCTGGCTCAGCCTAGCTCCAGAATTTCCAGTTGTACTCTTTTTTTTTGGCGGTACTGGGGATTGAACCCAGGGCTTTGTGCTTGACAGGCAAGCACTTTACCAACTGAGCTATATCCCCAGCCCCCTGTACTCTTCTTTTAAGGCCCAGTTTAAAGGTCCCTCCCCTGGGAAGACAGCTAATCCCTGCAGCATCCTGAACTTGTACCTTATTTAATCTGAATTTCCATTATGAAATCTGTTTCTAGGAAGCAGAAAGCACTGTGTCTTAGTGAAAAGTGGTTTGAACTTGAAAATAAGAGATTGGGGCTTTTTCATTCCTATCATCATGGTCATTGTCACCATCATCGCCGTCATCGTAGTGGTCCTTATCATCATCATCATCATCATCCATATTACCATGCTTTTAAAAATTATCAAACCCAGATATCATCTGGAGTCTCCAACATCCTACGACATAAGATCAAACCACCGTTTCACGGTTTGTGGACATCAAGTCTCCTCCTTAAGTTTCTGCAGACTCTCCAGGGACAGGGCTGAGTTTTTCATGGTCATGTCTGCTTTAGGTTTCTGTGTTAGCTTGTGCTCTTTCTACTCTGCTGTGTTTAGAAGCAGAGACAAAACTCAAGCCAGGAAGCTCTTTCTTGATGTCCGTGAAAGAAACCCACTTGCACAAAGGTTTCGTGAAAGCAGTAGATTTTGCTAGACTCGGGTGCCACTCGGTGGAATCACACCACACAAATGGTAAACGACTTCCTGTCGATTTGTCACTTCACTTTTGCTGTGCTTATTCTGTGCATAGTGTCTTGGTCAGCTAGGGCTGCCATACCAGTAAAACACAGACTAGGTAGCTTAAAACAACAAAAATTGATTTCCAGATATTCTGGGGGCTGAAATTCCAAGATCAAGGGGCCATCAAGTTTGGTTTCTGGTGAAATTCCTTCCTGGTTTGTAGACAGCTGTCTTCTTCTGTGTCCTCACATAGCCTGTACTCTGAGAGAGATCTTCCATGTCTCACTCTCTTCTTGTAAGGACATTAATCCTCTCAGAGTAGGGCCACACCCTTCTGACCTCATTTAACCTATATCATCTCCCAAAGGCTTTATCCAAAATAGTCATATTGATTGGTTCTTCAAATATGAATTTTGGAAGAACACAGTTCAGTCCACAATACACATTATATCTTTTTCCATCCTGTTACTTTCAACGTATTATGGTTTAAAATTTAAAGCATAACCCTTGTAGACAGAATGTCCTTGAATTTTTATTGTCCTGGTATAGAGGATTGAACCAGGGCCTCATACACACTAGACAAATGCTCCACCACTGAACCACATTCCCAGGCCTTGAATTTGGATTTTTTTTTTTTTTTGATCCAATTTGTCTCTCTCATTTCTCTCTCTTATTTTTTTAGTCGGAGTGTTTCAGTCTCTTTACATTTAATATGATTATTAATATGGTTGAACTTAGGTCAACCACCTTGCTGTTTGTTTTCATTTACTTCTGTCCTGTTACTCTGATGACTCTTCTCCTAATTACATGTATTTCAGGAGTTCCATTTTACCTACCGATTGACTTTTCATCTATATTTTTGTTACAGTTTTAGTGGTTGAATCTTTTATTTATCAACACAAATCTAGCTACATTTCATCTTATACTACTTCTCATTCCACACCTGACTCTCCACGTGTGTTGTGGTTTGGGTGTGAGGTGTAACCCACAAACTCACATATGAGACAGTGCAGGAAGGTTCCGAGGAGAAATGGAGAAATGATTGGGTTCGTAAGAGCTTTAACCCAATCAGTGAGTTAATCGCTGATGGGATTAAGTGTACTGGTAGGGTGTGGCTGGATGAGGTGGGGATTGGGTCATGGCTATGGGGTACATATTTGTATCTGGTGAGTGGAGTCTCTCTCTTTGCTTCCTGATCACCATGATGTGAGCTGCCACACTCTCCCACCATGATGTTCAGCCTCACCTCCAGCCCCAAGAAATGTAGCCTGTCTTCTGTGAACCAAGACCTCTGAAACTATGAGCCCTCAAATAAACTCTTCCAATACCCTCAACAGCTGTGCTGGTTGGTTCATTTAGTCACAGCAGCAAAAAAATTTGACTAAAACAATGTGTCAGTATCACACCTGATGCTTTGTATTTTCCAATTCACAATGGCATAATAGTATGACTCTGCTTACCCACATCTCCTGCTTCATGTTTCATTGTTATTCTTTACATTTGTACATAAGTTGCAGACTCTATATTGCAATATTCTTATTTTTGCCTAAAGTGACTGGCCAGTTGTCTTTTAAGGAAATTATATTTAAGTCTTAAAAAATATTTTTGGTGCTGTTTTTCCCCCCTGCCTGTAGACATGAGTATTCAGTTATTAATACCTTCAACCTAAAGAACATTCTATAGCATTTCTTGTAGCACATCACTAACACTAAATTCTCTTAGCTTGAACTTATCAAAATGTCTTTATGAATATTAGTTTTAATGACTACTGTAACTCAATTTAGAATTCTGAGTTCAATTGATTTTCTTCCTCTCTGCGCTCTAAAAAGTTCCATTGTCTTCTTGATTGCATTGTTTCTGATGAGAAGTCAGCAATATTATTTTTAAATTTTTAAAATTTGTTCTAATTAGTTATACATGACAGTAGAATACATTTATGCATTTTGATAAAACATACATAAGTGGAGTATAATTTCTCATTTTTCTGATTGTACATATTGCAGGATCACATTGGTCATGCAGTCATATATGTACATGAGGTAATAATGTCTGTTTCACTCTACTATTCTTCCTACTCCCCTCCTGCTCCCTTCCCTTTACTCCCCTCTACCTAATCTAAAGTAACTCTATTCTTCCTTAGTGCTCCCTCCACTTATTGTGAATTAGCCTCTGTATATCAGAGAAAACATTTGGTCTTTGGTTTTTTGGGTTTGGCTTATTTCACTTTGCATGATATTCTCCAACTCCATCCTTTTACCAGCCAATGCCAGAATTTCATTCTTCTTTAAAGCTGAGTAATATTCCATCATATATATATATTTATATATATTCCATCATATATATATATATATAAAATTTTCTTTATCCATTTAGCAATATTCTTATTATTTTCCATACAGATGGTCCCCAATTTATGATGGTTTGACTTACAGTTTTTCAACTTCATAATGGTGCAAAATAGATATACATTCAGTAGAAATTAAAAACTATGATGTTTGGTAGGTTAGGTGTAATAAATGTACTTTTGACTTATAATATTTTCAATTTATGGTGAATTTATTGGGATATAACTCTGTAGAGTCAAGGTACATCTGCATATTATGCATTTGGCTTTCAAGATTTTGTCTTTTTTTCATAGTTTGACCCTGACATGTCTAGGTGTGGCTTTTTCTGTTTTTATTTTATGTGGCGTTCACTGAGTATTTTTAATCTATTAATTTAGGTCTTTACAAAATATGGAAATGTTCCAACCATTTTTTCTTCCAAATATTTTTCTTCCCCATTTTTCCTCTCCTCTCTTTTGGCTATTCTTGTTCCATGTAGACTGGCCATTTGATATTGTTCTGAAGATTCTTGAGGTTTTGTTCATTTTACTTCAATCTTTTTCTTTTCCTTCCTTTAGATTGACAGATTTCTATTGGTTTATTCTCAAGTTCATTATACTGCTGCTTCCCCATTTGTTGTTAAGTCCATTTCAGTCCATTCTATTTTTAATACTTTGGTTGTTGTATTAGTTCTAGTTCTCTTATTAATAGTTTCAGTATCTCTGCTGAGATCTATTTATTCACTACTTGAGACCATCTTCCTTTAATTCTTTGAAAAAAATATATGACCATTACTTTAAAGTAATTTTCTGCTAAATCCAACATCTGGAATATTTTGGGATTGTTCTATTCAACATGGGTCACGTTTTTCTGTTCTTTGAATACCTAGTAATTTTTAATTATGTACTAGATAATACTAACATATTATACAGAATTTGTGTTCTTTTATCTTCCTCTGGAAAAAAGCTAATTTTTATTTTAGAGGCAGTAGGTGATATAATTACTGGCTTATCACCTTGGAGTTTTGTAGGCTTGTTTTTATGCTTTGATAGGTGAGATCTATGGCCAGATCAATGCCTTTTCCTTGCCCCTCTAACTTAATGGGATCAATCACAAACTGTTTCCTTTGTGAATCTTGTTAGGTCTTTGTTAGGATGGATCTAAAGTTGTGCTATACAATGTGGTATTAAATTTAAATTTATATTATAAAAATTAAATGAATTAAAATGCCATTTTATTAGTTGCATAGTCATCTTCAAGTGATCAATAGCCACATGTGACTAGTGGTTATTTTGGATGTTACAAATAACATTAATATTATTATAGAAAATTATATTGGATGGAGCTTATCAAGAATGTGTCTTGGCCAGTCATGGTATTGTGCACCTGTAATTCCAGCAGTTTAGGAGGCTAAGGCAAAGGATCACAAGTTCAAGGCCAGCCTCAGCAGTGTAGCCAGATGCTGTCTCAAAATAAAAAATAAAAATGGCTGGGGATATGGCTTAGTGGTTAAGCACTCCTGGATTCAATCCCCAGTATAAAAAGAGAGAGAGAGAGAGAGGGAGAAATGTGTTGTACTAGGGTGTGCTCTATACGCCTAAGTTGTCACCATTTTGGTGTCTCAGGTGGAGGATTGGAAATATGTGAACAAGATTTCTCCACCATGGCTGAACTGTATCTCTTCTGTCCTCTAACACTGCTTGATTTCTAGTTATTTTTGTTTTCTACCTGTTGTAGGTGCTCTGCTATAAGCCTGTGTGTGCTCACACTGAGCAGTTATAACCTAGTTTTCTGCCAAAGACACCACAGGGCACAGGCATCTGGGGACCAGTTTGCTCCTCTCTGGTGCCCCACTCTACAGATTCCAGCCACTTTAGCTGCTTTTGTCTCTTTAGTAAATCAGATTGGAGTCTGCTCAGACTCTAGCTCTTTACTCTACAATGGAGGACATTATTCCCAGACAGAGAACTGCGGTGATTATGGGCTCACCTTGTGAGCTTACCTCCTCTCAAGGACCTTAGTCTTGTGCTGCCTGTTGTCCAGTGCCAGAGGACTCTTGCCTTCTATATATTGTTCAGTTTTACATTTGTTTTGCTTTGTTTTAATGGTGACAGGGTTGGTTCATACCAGTGATTCCATCACATCCTGAAGTAGAACCCCATCAATTACCAAATAACATAAAATAATCATGTACTTCCGTTTTAGAAGCTTCTTTGCAGGGTCGGGGAGAAGTTCAGTGGAGATAGCTTGCTTAGCCTGAATGAGGCCCTGAGTTCAATCTCCAGCACCAAAACCAAATCAACCAAACAAAGCAAACCAAAACCAAACCAAAGCCAATTCCTTTACTTCTGGGTTTCTCATTGGAAATTCACCTTGGTTGGTGACTGGCTCACATTGTTTTGCTGCCTCCTCTTTCCTTCTCTTTCTTTTGCTCTTATTTTTTCCCACTGAGAATACTTGGGAACTCCCAAGTTCTTTATTTTTATCATTTGGAGGCTCTAGCTCTCCATAGCTTCTGCCTTCAAATCTGTACAACCAAAGTCATGGAAATTCTTAGTGGAACAAAAAGTCCCTCTTCCACTTAACAGGATCTGTCCTTTTATAAGATGGTCACAGTTACAGAAAGAAAGACATTTTTCTCTGTTTTAATTTTTATTGTCACTATTGTGTTATTAGCTAACTCAGGCTTCACACCCTCAAATTTATTCTCTACTCAATGACCAGGAGAAACTTAAGAAACCAACCATGACCCTCTCCTTTAATGGCTCTGCATAGCATATATGGGAAGATTGAATATTTTCATATGACATAGAAGGCTTCCATGGTCTCTTTCTTTCTGTTTCCAGCTTCATTTCTTATTATTCTGCTTCCTGCTTCCAGAGTTCCATCAAAACTGGAATGACTGTGGTTTTCAAAACACATAAAAATATTTTCTTTCCTTGAATCCTTTTCTAAAAGTGTTCCCTCTGGAATGCTCTCCCTCACCCTTCAACTTGCCCATCTTTACTTGACTACTCCAATTCACTCTTCAAGACTCAGTTTACAAATCTTTTCCTTTAAAAAGGGTTCCCTGGCTCTGATTTTCCATGGTTGGAAAGCTCAGGGTCCTGCTGAGCTTTTTTCTGTGTAATCTCCTGAAGACCAGAAGGGAAATTCTCTGTCCAGTTGGTCCAGTTGTCCTATTATGCTTAGGGCCTGGCATATAGCACGTGTAAATTTCTGCATTCACTCACCCACCCAATAAATATTTATTGAGTACATAGTACAAGCAAGGCACTGTTCCAAAATTTCTGCTCTTTGGGAGTTAGTATTCTGGAGAGAGAGACTGAAAACAAACAAATAGATATATAATAGGATTTAGAAAGTGACAAGTCTATGGAGAGAAATAAAGCAAGTAAAGATATAAGCAAGCAGTGGACAGAGTGCTTGTCTGATGAGGTGACATTTGAGCAGAGACTTGAACGACATGAGGGAGGGAGCTGCACAGATATCTGGGGGATCACCATTCTGGGAGAGAGAACAAAAAATCTGAAATGGAGGCCTTCTAGGTATGCTCAGGTGCAGCAAGCAGACCAGAGTGGCTGCAGCAGAGAAGTGAGGAGGGGCGTGAGACAGCCGGGGTCCCAGGTTCCAGAACCTTCTAGGTCAATGCAAGAATTTGAGATTTTCCTCTTCAGTTTCCTGGGGAGCCATTGGGAGGTTTGAACAGGAGAGTGATAGGATACACTGGCATTTAAAAGGGATCCTGAGGCTGCTCAGCTGAGAACAGGCTGTTGAGGAGCAAAGGAGGAGAGTGGGAGACCAATTAGAAGGCAATGGCAGGGTCCAGGTAAGAGTGCAGGGTGGCTTGGATCATGGTGTCAACATTGGAGTTAGGGGGAACTGCTTCATGTGCAGGCGTGGAGTAATAGTGAAATTTCTTTATATCTAACTCCCTTAGGAGACTGTAAGCTTTTGGAAGATAGGCATGTGTCTGATTTATCATTACATTTTGAGTGCATTGGGTTCAAGTTCTGCTACAGAGAAGGAGTACATTGTTATTTGTTTATTTTGCCATTTCTTTCTTTCTTCCAACAGATGAAGCACTGAGGAATACATGGAGGGGAGGGTCATATACAATATCTCACTGTTACTCTCATTGAACTGAGGTTCAGAGAGGTTGAACTTCTGATCAAGTTCTCAGAAACCACAAAGTGGTGAAACTGGTTTTCAATCTGGGGCCTGTTTGACTCCCCAGCCCTGACCTTTTCTACTCCATTGGCTGGGCTGATGGGAGGTGTTAGGGGGCCATGGGTGAGAACGGTGACTTTGTGGGCCCTGGTCAGGAGTGACCAACCCTGCCCATGCTGTCGGAGGGGCCCTCCTGCAATAACAAAGCTGTGAGATGCTTCCTGGGCAGCAATGAATTATTTCTGGCAGTCTCTTCCGGTCTATATCCGGTAGCACCTGTGTGACTAGGAATGGCTGGTCTTTCTGATTCACACAGGGAGGTGTATTTTATTTTTTCTATTTTTAGAAAATAAAAAGAAAATGTACAGGAAAAAAAAAAAAAAAAGCCAAGTCCCAATTGCCAAGTCTGTTAACGACACACATAATGGTGTGTTAACACAGGCGATTATCGAGCTGGACAGCACCCAGTTTTCTGCCAAAACAAACCTTTCTGCTCTGCTGACCTGGGAATGCTTCAGCTAGGATGGGACGGAGAGTCCATGGTGGGTTGCAGTCTTCCATGGTCTGGAAGCAATTAAGTGCCACCGCTCTTGGCATTGCTGACTTCCCTGTGGGCTCCAGAGGGATGGGGCTCCGGGTATGCTATGAACTCTCCACAAGACCTGAGGCAAGCACCCACCTGTTTCTGAATCTGTCTCTCCTCGAGTGGGTTGGATCAGATGATCTCTAAGGTCCATTGGTTTTAATTGCTATGGTTCTGGAAGGCCTTGGGAGAGTCAGTGGAGTAACTGGGCTCTGGGTCTCACTCTTGTGCATACAAGAAGCTGGTCCTGTCTTCACAGCAGAGCCAAGTTGGCATCACCTCTGCGTGAGGCCAGGCAGCCGGCTAGGTGGCCTGTGCTCTACCAGCTGTGAGACTGTGGGTGTTCCCTAAGTCTCTGCTTTCTCACCTGTACTGTGGTGGTGTTCTTAAAGGGCTGCGATGAGGGATAAATAAAATATGAGAGGTAAGGCACTTAGCACAGTGCTTGGCACATGGAAAGTGATAAATACATTCTTCTTTCTATCTTCCTTTTTTTTTTTTTTTAATCTTTATTCCTTCTTTGCTTCCTTCCAGAAGAAAAGTCTGCTTTGTATTATGTGCTATGAACCAGTTTATCTGCCTCATTCAATTGCAAATTACTAAGCTTCAGAGGACCATGGATTGGTCATTGCAAATGCTGGAAGAATCAGTGATTAACTTGAGGAGTCCAGGGCAGGTCTGCCATCCCTGGCTTCTTGGTTTTCCCATCCCTCTTTCTTCTGATGGAAAAATAAAAAGCATACAAGCTCACACGCTTGCTCACTGGCTTGCTTTCTCTCTCCCTTCCCCAGGCTATAAAAAAACATTATAGTCTAAAATGAAACAAAGGTAATGGAAACCAGAAATCCATGTTTTTCATGAGATCGAAAACATATGTTAAGAAGGAGGATTCAAAATGATGAATCTGCACAAGGCCATTGGCAATGTGCCCCTCTCTGCTTTTCTTCTTCAGTCAGAAGCAGGAGTGCACAGGTTGGCCACAGCACCTATGCTGGGGCAGCCTCAGGCAGCAGACCTGGCATTGCGTGGTGACTCCCCTGTGAGCATCTCCTGGAGGGCGGCAGGCGATATGGGGGTCAGGATCGCACACTATATTCCTCACCTTTGGAAACATCTCTTTAGAGTCAGAAAAAAGAGGCCCTGGTTCTCCTTTGCCCTTAAGGTTAGAATAGTCACTATCTCGTGCTGAGTCGTTCCTAGGAGACAGGCATGTTATCTATGTTAGTTCAACACTTAATTTTGCAGGTCTTTTTGAATATTTATTCTCATTTTGTGGGTGAATCAACAAAGACACATTGTTAGTAAGTGGTAGACTCAGGATACAACCTTCTTAATACCTATTCAACATTGAGTTTCCATTTATTTATTTGCTCTGTGTATGAATTAAACAGATGTTTATTGAGCCCTGCTGTGTGCCTGTCACAGGGGTTAGTTGGAGATACAGGATCGAACAAACTGAAGTCTCTGCTCGTGTAGTGGGTTGCAAAGATGGAGTGACCTGCTCAAGTTCAAGTTCATTGAATATAATACTGTATAACAGCCATATACTAATGAAACCTCCCAGTGTTCAGTAGCCTGATGCATGAGAGGTACCTGACAATGAACTTCAAGCCTCCAGCAGGCATTGCAGGATGGGATTTGCCCCACCCAAAGATCGGAGCTATAGCTTTCAGGATTATCCAAGATGTCCTCTCTGGCTTCCAAATGTGTTGGCAAATGGGGAGCTGCAGCTAAGGGGTGGACGTGGTCAGCTGGAGGTCCTGGAGATGGGATGCAGTTGGTTCGGCAGGGGTCCAGGAGGTCCGGTGGTTTGGTGTAGTTGGGATCCTGGAGGCTGGGTGCAATCAGTCTGTCTGGGGTCCCAGTGATAGGGCGCAGTCAGTTGGTCTGGGGGTCCTGGCGGCAGGGAGCAGTCAGTCAATGTGAGGGCCCTAGAGGCAGGGAGTGATCAGTTGGGCTGAGGGATCCTGGAGATGGGGCTCAGTCAGTCGGGCTAGGGGTCCTATGGGGCCTGGCTGTTGTCTCAAAATGGCGGCAGCCACGTGTAATCAAACCTGCAGGTACTGTAACAGTGAACTTCCAGGCGGCAGCAGGCAGCTGGTGCTCCACTGACGGTCGGTGATCAGTTTGCTGACTGTTGTTGGACGATCGGGAGGTGAACCTCGAGCGTTGGGTGATGGATAGGAGTAAGGCAGGCAAATGGAGTAAGGAGATGGACAGGTGAGAGGCAGGCAAATGGTGGATGATAGGTGCCTGACAGTGAGCAATCTGCTCTCAAAAAAGGCGTCAATATGCTGGCAGACTGCAGGTCATCACAGCAGACAGATGTGTAAACACCAGGGGATCCATAAGCAGCAAAAGCTGCCTCACCGAGAAACAGATATCCTCTGCTCCAAACGGGAGTTACGGAGCGACAAGGAATGCAGCCTCCCTCTAGTCCGCCATCTTGGATCCTCCTGAATATAATACAAAAGAAATTCCAGGTCCCCTGAGTCTCTGTGGTCAAGGAACTTTGGCCTGAAGTGTCTAGGGACACTCTCCTGAGGAGTAACTTGGATGGGTGGTAGGGGGAGACCTGGAAGACTAGTAGGAGCTATCTAGACAAAGTGGGGTGGAACTTTCCAGTCAAGAAAGTGTATTAAAGGTTAGCAAAAGAGTCTTGAAAGATGAGATTTCCATGCACTATTTTATCCTTGTGATAATGCATAAGGAAGACAGTATTGTCCTCTTTTTATAGATCAGGAAACTAAGGCAAGGCTAAGTGGCTTGCCTGAAGTTGCACACCTAGAAATCAATTCCACCCCAGTGACTGACTCCATTGCCTGTGCTCATCCTAAAACACCGGGCTGCATCTGACTAGGATTCTGGGGTCTGGCCTTTTGAAGTGACTGGGAATGAGAAACTAGAATCCAGAGACTCTGAGTCATGGGCCCCAAGTCACACCAGCCTCAGGGCCAACCGACACCTAACCAGCTGTGGACAAATTGGCCTTGGGCTTCTCCTGCCTATAGAAGTCGAAAGGTAGGAGAGGGCTGTATAGGACAGCAGCTTATTTTTGACCCTGACATTGCCCTTGGGACTCCCCAGATAAACCCAGGGGTCTGGATCTGACGTGGTCTAAGGTTCTGTGTTTGTGCATACTTAAAACTGCAGTTCAGCTGCTGCCTCTGCCAGGAAGCCTTCCTGCAACACTCCAGGTCTGCCTCTGTGTCCTTTCTTGGCTACTCCCACATGCACCCACCCTTCCCTGCTCCCTGCTAGGGGAGTTTTTAACCATTTACCCTACATCACATGTATTTTGAGTATTTGTTCCCTTGTCAGTCACCCTCTTTGAACCTGAGTTTCTCGAGGACAGAACTTGGATCTGACTCATCTTGATGTCCCAGCCTGGCCCAGTGCTGTCTGGTGCTGGCCACTGAATGATGCACTGTGATGTGCTTTCTGTCTCTGATAGAGGTGAATTCACAGACTACATGGCCATGATTAGCCCAAAGGAGTTCAAAGGCGAAAACTGGATCAACAGTAGGAAACACGCAGGAGAGTTCAGAGAATATCTCTTGGTTTCTAGAAGTGAGTCTGTACACCTGCTTTAAAGTGGGCGTTATTGCCTGTGGAGGCTAGTTCAATTCAGGCCAGATCCAGGGAGGGGGTTGGGGCTGGAGAGGAAGAACCAAGTTTCCTGAATGGTTTCCACCTGATCTGAGGGTGTCCATACCCTGAGAATGAAATAACATTTAACTGCCTCCTGCCCATGCTACCACTTCACGACGGATTTACTGAATAACTATTGTGTGCCAGTCCTCTGGTGTATTCTGGGGAAATAGGATGCAATAAATCTGTTTGGTGGGGGCAGGGAGGGACAGGAATGAGGACAGAGGCTCTGCAAGATGCTTTATTCTACAAAAGAAGGAAGAGTTTTGGAAATGCAGAGTCTGAGAGAAGATGCTGGGAAAAATGGGGAAGACTGCAGAAAGATAATGATTACACAGGATCTGAAAGATTACATACGAGTTGGAAGGTGAAGCAGTCATTCCTGGCAGAGAACACAGCAGGAGCAGAGACCCAGAGGAACTCAAGGGCATGGTCCACCTAGGGAACCTGGCCAAGCTAGTTCACTGGGACAAGGACATCGGGCATTCTTGGGAGGCCAGAGAGACAGGTGCCCCCGTTCCTGTTCTTGCCCTCTATAGGGTTACCAGTACAGTGTTTGCTGAGTGCCAGACATTTGCAAGTGGAGCGGGCAGGAGAGACTGACTGCTGAGAGGTGAGTCAGTCCTGTTAACTAAGCATGAGGGACGCGGTGGACAGCAGAGAAGCCAGGTACTTGTAAGTATGGAAGATATGGCTGGAGCATTGCCACAGAACCAAGGTCAGCCAGGAGCCCACCAGGCTCCCAGATTGAGGTGACCAAGGGAGGAGGGAGTGCACATTCCAGGAGAGAGCCACGAGCCACGGCAGCAGTTTCTTCCCTTGGCACTTGCTGCTTCTGTTTCTGCCAAGAGAGAAGTGGTAAAATCTCCTCCAAGTGGAGTAGAACAGGAGACGGGGCAGAAGAAAGGCGAGGGTGGGGAGAAGGACCCCGAGAGGGAAGGTGGGTTAGGTCAGCTGCGGTCCCTTGTCCATTGTCCAAGCTCTGAGGACACACAGAGGCCACGGTGAGCGAGCAAGTGAGTTGTTTGTTTGTTTATTTATTTATTTTAGACATTGTTTAAACACTTGTAAGTGTATGAAAAACATGAGCGGAAAGTAGAGAGTTCCCACACATATTCCCTCACCCGCCACAAGCATGCACATGCCTCCCCCCGTATTCCCTATTATGAACAGCTTATATTGGGGTGATGCTTGTGTTACAATGGAAAAGTCAGTATGAATTCATTAGTATTAGCCCAAGTCCATAGTTTGCATTAGGGCTCCCTCTTTGTGTTGTGCAGTTCTATGACTTTTTATGAATGTATAATGGCATGAATTCATTATTACAGTGTGTAATACTCTAATACAGTATGTAGAATAGTTTCACGGACCTTTAAGTCTTTTGTATTTTCCACCATTCATTCCTCCTTTCCTCTGCAGAAAGCCCTGGCAGCCACTCATCTTTTTATTGCTTCCATACTTTTGTCTTTCCCAGCATGCCATGTGTTTGAAGCCACATAATAGGAGCCTTTTCAGACTGGCTTCTTTCGCACAGCTGTGTGCATTTAAGGTCTGTTCATGTCTTTTCATGGCTTGAGAGCTCACTTCTTTTCATCCCTGAGTGATATTCCATTACATGGATGTACCACAGTTTATTTAGTCGTTCACCTATCGAAGGGCATCTTGGTTGCTTCTAGGGTTTAGAACAATTATGAGTAGAGCTACAGGGTCTTGTATGATCATAAGCTCATTTGGGTAAACACTTAGGAGCGTGATTGCTGGACCGTATGTTAACTCTGCATTTAGCTTTGTAAGGAGCTGCGCTAAACACAGGGCTGTGGAGCTGTCTGCCCCTCATTCCAACCCTGCTTTTCCCTTGTTGGTCTTATGACCTTTGCTAAGCCATTTTCTTTTTATGTATGTTTCCTCATCTGTAAAATAGGGCAATCTGGTAATTACTATCTGGTAATAGTACTGTCCTCATAGGGGTGTGGTGGGAATCAAATCCTATCATGTATGTAAGAAACCTGGTGCACCATATTGAACTGTGTCCTTCAAAGAGATGTACAAATATTAACCCCTGTACCTCTGAGTGCAGAGGTAGTTGGGAATAAGATCTCAGGATGAAATCATACTGGATTTAGAGTGTGCCCTAAATCATAGACTGATGACCCCAAAAGAGGAGACACACAGAGACCAGAAGATGGCCATGAAAAGAAAGAGGCAGGTCAGGGTGTGGAGGCTAGAAGCCAAGTCATGCCAAGTATTGCCAGGTGCCACCAAAAGTTTGGAGAGAAGAATGGAACGGATTCCCCCTTAGAGCCTCCTAAAAGGACCACACCTGGTGACGCCCTCATTTCTGGCTTTCGGAAATGGGAGAGATGCATTTCCACTGTATGAACCACCCAGCCTGTGGCAGTGTGCTAAGGTAGACCTGGAAACTAGTGCACACGCCAAATAATAAGTGGTCAGGGTTGGCACTATTGTTATCTACAAAGCCTCTCTTTACATTCTAGGCAGAACTGCCTCCTTTCTCTTTGATGTCCCACTATATCCTGTACAGCTTCTATTCCAGCCCTGACTCTCTTTTGGGGAGTCATTTCTTTATACGTTTATCTCTGACATTGTACTCTGAATGCTCTGAGGGTAAGGAATTTATCTGGCTCATCTTTGTGTCTGCAGTGCCTAGCATAGGGAAAGGCACAGTGGAGCCACTTATAAAGGATTGAGTGACATCTAGATTTCCTGGCTCCCTGCTGGTATCAGCTCCCTGCCAGCCTCCTGCTTCCATGGCACCTTCCATTATCATGGTTGAGTGCAGGGCATCTGGTACCCCTCCCCATCCCTTCCCCCACATATGGTGAATTAGGTGTGAATGAATCAAAAACATAAGGATCCCATTTGCTCTCCCTCTGCTTCTTTTTAAGCCATGTGCATTTAGAATTAATCAGCCAAGCATGACTGAGAGTTTTGACAAACCCAAAATATGGGGGAAGGCGTTCAAGATGTTTTGATGATCCTTAGTGGTTCAAAGGTAGTTAAGCTCCTGGTCCAAACATTTGTTCTATCTGAAGGCAGTGAAGGCTTTGAGAAATGTAGTCTACATCAGCCTTCTGGGTAAGGATGGGAGATGCTCAGGGACTCTGACAGCCTGTCCCTCTCAGGGACACCTGGTCCTTGGACTCATGTTACCCAGGCGGAGCCCATGCCAGGTGGGCCAGAGAGAGGGAGCGCGGAGCGTCTACAGAGTATCAGAGCTGCTGTGTTTGGCTTAGGACTATAGCCCTGGGTGAGTCTGCTCCTGGGGCTTTAGACTGTGGTTTAGGACCTATAACAACAGGTGCGAATGAAAGACTGTTCGACAACTAGATCCTGGAGGAAGTGAGAGTCAAGAGGTCAAATGGTAAGTAAGTCAAATGGTAAGTAATTAGTAAAGGGAGAAAACCCACTTGTGACTTACCTTGCACAGATAACCACCACTGGGCTTTATTGTGTGTCCCTCCAGACATTTTCCCATGTGTGTATGTACATATTGCAGATAAGCGATCATACTGAAGCCAGAATTAAAAACAGGCAGTTAGTGTAGAATAGGTAATCGAGTCCAATTGAGAAAATGGAGGCCAATCTGAGTCCAGGAGGTTGTTAATCGCCCGTGGGAGATTGGAATGTTCATGTCTCCAGAGCCCTTGGACACCACTCCGCCCAAAAAGGTTGTTAAGGAAGTAACTCCTGAGCAGACAGGGAGCTACTCATCAATGCCCCCTAGCACTCCACCAGGGCCCTTCCAGCCCACCAGCTCAACCCCTGGCCATCCCACCGGCATCTCCCGGGCCAGCTGAGTCATGTAGGCAGGAAGGAGAAAGAAAAGGGGGAGGGGACTGGAGAACAAAGGAAACTTTAGTCTATAAAAGGGGCAGGAAGGAGCAGGGCCCTCTCACTTCTTGGGATACCAGAATACCAGCCATGGCCCCCTTCTCCGTCCCGGTTGAAGTCTGGGTTACTGCTTTTAAATAAAACCTGCTCTATATGCTTGCCTCAGTGTGCTTCTCTAATGTTCAGACTCCAACATTTGAGGAAGCAGAACTCATTGTTGATAACCTGTGGTATCAATACTGTACTCTGGTCAGTTCCAGAACACAATTAATGTGCCCCAAACTAAGTAGAGGGAGATATTACACATGTAAACATCTACTTTTTTAAACTAGATTTAGGAGTATAATGTCATGTCTAAAGTATGCTGAGTCTTTGGCTATTTGGCCTTCATATTTTATGAAATGTTTCTTGGTTCAGCCAGGGCAGAATCCTCTGGTGCATGCTTTCCTAGTGTCCTGAATTCACATCAGGATGCAGCGCAATGTACTTGGACATGATAACATTTCCATGGATAATTTCTGTCTTTCCTATTAGACTGTAACAGGCAATGGTGGGGACAGTGACTGCTGAGTTACTGCACTGCCATTACTTCCCCAAAATCCTGCATTGGACTCAGTCCATAGTCCCTGAGCCCCTGGAGTGGAATGGAGATCTGGAACCAGACAATGGTCCTGGCTGTGTATGCACTTATATCCTTGTGAGCACCTGCTCAGTCTTCCCCAAAGGAACCTTGATGCAACCTGCTTGACTGAACCCTAGAAAATTGGTGAGGGGTGATGGGGGATTAAGAAAGACACACAGATTCTTATAGAGAAAAAGCTGGGAGCAGGTGGGACACTGACCTCTGATGAAGAAACAGTGACCCAGAACTAGCTCAGCACTTTTATTATCTAGGGTCTCACAAATCAGGAAGTTCAAACTACAGGGGCATTGTTCTTTGTGCACTAAAAAGTTACAGAACTGGAAACATTTTTGTAGCTATTCTACTGTTGCAATGCTAGGAACATTCTGTTATTATCTTGCTGCACCCAGGAAGTTCATTGCCCAGACTTTCTGCAAAGCAGACAAGCTTGAAGTTTGCAGTGCTTGTAAAATATTAAGGTTATCTTGTTGTTCTCAGAATTCTCCATCACCAGCAGCTAGTGTCAGAGCTCAAGGACAAGGCTTATTGTTCCGTACTTTTGCACAGATCTTTTTCAGGAAGGGCTTTACCATTGTTCCTGGGCAATCTTTCCCTGCACGTTTGCACAGAAACTTCACAGAGCAAAGTGTAGCCACAGATCTGAGGCAGTCAAAGGCCAAGATCCAAGTCACCACTCTTCACAGAACCTGATATCTCAAAGATTGTACTCCAAGGAAAGACAAATGACCAACTTTTAGGAATTCTGTGTGATATTGGTTCTAGGCTAAAATGTGGGATTCAGAATTGCATTGTAGATTATCATTTAAGATGGGGCATGGGGAAGACTTCCACAGGCCTTTCATGGAAGGACAATAAGGAACTAAACCTCCTTGTCATTACCCTATTCCAGATGTGTAGGTGGAATGAATATCTTTGGCAGCTGATAGAATTCTTCTACAGCTTCCTGATCCATGGTAAGCTCTGCTATGGAGAAAGGATCACACAGAAGCCATTAACATACACCAATACTACATTTCAAGGAGAGCTGGACACATTGAAACTGTCCAAGGTTTGAAAGATAGAGGCGGAGGCTTCCTAGCCCATCTCCACTTAATTTTTTTTTTCATTTTCCAGAGGAGAAGAATTCTTGAGATGATAATAGCTTATCATAAATTTAATTAGGTGGAGCCTCCAAGGAGAGCTGCTGCTTCAGAGATAGTCTTCTTCTGAAGCTAAGCAACACGGCCCTTGACATTGTGCAGCTATCCCGCAGGCAAATGTACATTTCCCCATTCTGAATCAACAAACATCAGAAGGCAATTTGCTTTTATTAAGGGAGAGCAGCAATGTATTTACTGTCTCAATTTAGGGATTTTTAAGTTCTCCAGATCTGTGTTGCAATCTCTTCTATAGCTGTTGGTGGGCTCACTATCTTGCAGATCAGCCATGTTTGTCCACTAGAAAATAATGTAAGTAAGACCTGAAAATAGCAGATACCATTGAAGGTGGCAAGATACGGGTGTGCAGAGGTGAGCTTTACAGGCTGTGAAATTGCTTTTCTATGTGGTGTTCATGCTGTATGGAAAGGTTGGCAAACTTTTTCTGTAAAAGACCAGATAGGAAATTATTTTAGCTTTGAGAATGTGATCTCTCTTGCCACTACTGGACTCTGCTATGATAGTGCAAAAGCAGAAAATATGCAAACTGATGAGCATGGCTGTGTTCCAACAGAATTTTATTTATAAAAATAGGCTTTGGTCTTGATTTGTCCTGAAAGTCTCATTTTTAGACCCCTGATCTGTAGGTCAAATATCTCCTCCAAAATGCCAAAGTGATGTTTCCTATGCTTCTTCCCACTAAGAAAGAGGCAGGATGTTAAGTGGATATCTTAGATAGGGCTGCTATAACAACTACTATAAATTGGGTACATTAAACAACAAACATTTATTTTTCACAGTTAAAGAAGCTGTAAATCTGAGTTCAAGGTGGCAATATGCTTGGATCGTGGTGAGGGTCCTCTTTTGGGGTCAAAGACTGCTGATTTCTCATTGCATTCTCCCAGGGCAGGAAGAGGGCCAGAGAGTTCTTTGGGGCCTCTTTTATAAGGACACTAATCTCAATCATGGGAGCTCCACTCTCAGGCCTTAAATTACTTTCTAATGCCTGGTCCTAATACCATAATCTTGGGGGTTTGGATTTCCATGTGTGAATTTGGTGGAGACATAAACATTCAGTCTATAACAGTGGGTCCCTGAGAAATTCAGAATCAGTTGATGCTACATTTAGGCATGTTGCATCCAATGTATCAGGTGACCTTAAAAACTGGCAGCCTTATGAAAGGTCCAGATAAAGGACATCTAGTTCTGAAAGGTCGTGGCTCCTCACTCACCTTATTTGAACTGCAGATATGACAGAGCTTGGCGTGTCTGTAGTGAACCAAGATGCTATAGATTTTCTCATGAGAACATCATCCTAATAGTCCTACCTTCCTGAACCTTCCAATTCTTTCCTCAGTACTTTGCTCATGTGGATTCTGTACCTTTTCCTCATTTACTTTAGGTCAACTTTGTGTCTGAACGTCAAAGAACCATCCCAGCTGTAATGGAGACCTCACAAGATTTGTAGGAAATTTTGAGTTGATGAGTGACTGTCAGGACTTTTAAAACCATTAACCACAGCTAGCCAAATGTACAATCCTTGTAAGTACCTTCGCCCTCTTAGCATTCACTGTCCCCATCTTTCTGCTGTCCTTCCAATCTATCTCGGTCTTAGGACAAGTGATGCTGGTGACCCACTGGAATAATTATGACCCCACTCACCAACCGTTGTTCCTGATTATCATCTGACTGGTAGCTATAACAGTTTCAGAATTCCATCTGGAAGGTCTGTTTTCCCAAGGTCTCGTCTTTTAACAACTCTTAGATTGGGTTCCCCTGGAAAAGAGGTCCAGAGATAAGAACTTGTAGAGAGGTTGTTGGTTTTGAGATGTGAGTCTAGGAAAAATGGGGAGAGGTCTGGGAAAAGGGACACAGGGAAGAAAGGAAAACCAATGTAAGCTTGCAGTATTGAGCGGGTCCCTACTGTGGACAATTAGTGCTCTAGTCCATTGGGACCATTATGATTTTCCCCCAAGGGAAGCTTGGTCCCCAGTGTGTCCATACTGAGAAGAGGTTGAGCCTTTAAAATGTGGGGTGCTTGGGGGTGCTGTCTTTGGAAAGGATTAATGCTGGTCTCACAGAGCATGCTAGCTCTCGAGAGAGCAGGATGTTATAAAGGGTAGCTACACCACACACTTTGCCTCTTTCCTTTTCTCTGCCATGTTGTGATGCAGTAAGGGGGCTGGTGCCATGCTGTTTGGACTCTCCAACTACTAGAATTGTGAACTAAATAAATCTCTTTACTTTATAAAGTAAATAAAAAGTCTCAACAATTCTGTTATAGCTACAGAAAATGGACTAATACAGGGACTTTCTGAGAACTTCAGACTTACTCACCCAAGTGATAGAAAAGGCAAGTATCTGTCTGTTGTCTTCATGGGTTGCGACATGGAGTGCAGTTTTCCCCTATTTCTTCATTTGCCTGTGCCTCACTACTGTGTGGGCTCTAGGAGGTATTTTATACTACAATATCAGAGAAATCCCAGGTCAGAAAGCCAAAGATAGATGGCAAAGTTGAGGTGACAAAGAAACTTCAACCAAAAACCCTCGCAGAATCATTGTCCTACTAACAAGTGGAATTGAAGATCAACTGAGAGAATGAAAGGTAAACACATTATGCATGCATTTCATGGACTTTTTTTCCCTTTAAGGATCATTTTATTGCTAATGCCTAATTTTACAGCTTTTTGAGCCAACACTAAGTCCCTGGTATGTACAGTGTAGCATACAAAGCAGTGGACTATGACAATTATTGACGTTTTCATAGTCTCTATTCTCTAGCTGAGCTTGAAGAATAATGGAATGCCATATTGAAAATTCAGATACGGCCAGGGTAGAATGTTCTGGGTGTTGTTTTTTGGTATGGAATATATATTCTGAATTGGTGACCATAATATGGGAACCAACAGGGGAATGTTGGGTGCTACCTCTGTGACTAAACCTACTGATCCATGTTTATATCATTGCTTTTCACTTGTGGTTCTGTGTGTCTGTTGAACCTAGGAAGTATCCAAGGAATGAATTATTCCACTGGTCAAACAGTAACTCTATTGAATTGGAAGTCATGGTGACTTTCCTGGCTATTTTGAGCTCCTGGAGATAAGAGGTAAATAAACCAAGGAAAAAAATTTGGCTGGTATGGTTGACCACTGGGTAGAAGCCATGTTTGGGCTGCACACAGTGGGCAGGGAAGAATATATTTGGAACTCTGACTATTCCCTAGGTCTTATATCACCATGTCCTGCTATAAAACCTAACAGAAGACGATTATACCCTTATTAAGAACAGAACCACTGAGGATTGAGTGAGGTCCCTTGGAGATGAAGAACACCTTTGATGGGTTGGTTGTATACTGGCAAAAGACAGAGGAAATATGCATTGCATATGACTGGGTGACCTCATATATATTAGCTCTGGATTTGTGTCCCTTGGAGAACTGTATTCTCTTCATGCATTTTCTCACTTGCTGGAGGAAGGGGTCTTGGACTGAGTAGAGTAGATCTAGGTAAGTCTTCATAGCTTTCATATCTTCTCCTGATTAAAGCTTCCATTTGGTCTCCATCTCCAGCAAGCTCTGCTCTTCAGGCTGGAGTTCACGTACTCCCATGGATTCACAGACATGTGTTGGAGGACATATGGCCCATCTGCTGGGCATTCATTCTACTTGAAGAGTTGGGAAAAATAACATTATTTTTAATGTTGAAGCCAAAATTACTTTATGAAGTACATGTAACACACGTATGATGATTTTTTTTTTTTTTTTTAAAGGAGAAAACGTGGACTTTCAAATGCATTTATAAGAAGGAGGCAACTTTGGACTTCAGGTCTTCCCTGGGTTTCCTCAGCCTGCCTTTGTGTTTGCCTATCATTTGGAACACCTTCACGGAGAAGTCTGTAGAGCATTGCCACATGGTACTCCTGCAGGCCACAGGGCCCAAGACGTGGCCTATGCCTTCTCTATAGGCTTCCTTCTTACTGCTCTCTATCACATTTCCTAAGCTTGCATCATAGCCAAAAGCCTAACTGCCCCCTTTCCTCAAACATGCCACTAACTTTCACAGTGCTGTGCCTTCTTTTAGAAATTTCTTCCTTTAGGTGAAATGGATACCATACTTTTCAGGATCCAAAGTTGTGCCCTCTTCTCCAGCTCTGTCTCATACCGCTGATAAAATGATTCGCGGGAAGTCACTGGGCTGAGATGCCTCCAGCTCCTTGGGTTCCTATGTAAGCGAGCCAAAGTCCAACTCCATGCAAACAAAAAAAGAAACTTAAGTTTAACCAATCAGAAACTATCAAACTAACCACTTTAAGCAATTAACTACTTTCTTTGTCTTGCTCCAGTGAACACCTTATAAAAGTTTTCCTCTGGAGCCTCTTTGGGGGTGGTGCTGAACCACTTGTGGTCCTGTGCTGCCCGATTCATGAATCATCAAATGCCCAATAAACTCTTTTAAAGTTTTAATTGTGCCTAAATTCATCTTTTAACACCACGATTAAAAGCGGGGCAGTAGCTAAAACAGTAAACACAGATGATATTCTGGAACTATGTAAGGTGGTGGGAGAAGAGCAACATCAGTATAGAAGTGGGCTTGATTCTGAATACGATAAGGGAAGTAGGGACTTGCAGCCAGGAGCAGGGTGGGGGGCAGTGAATAAGGGGAACATCTGGGGTCAGGGGAATTCTGGTGAACTTGACAGGAGTCTTGCTGAAGGCAGGCCAGGGTGATCAGGGACAAAGGGTGGGGAATGATGGAGGAGGAGGAACTTGACCGGATATCAAGGGTGGTAGGGTCTCTCTAAACCCATTTAGCAGGATTCTTGTTACAACCAGACTCTACAAGGACAGACCCTGAAACCCAGGTTCAAGACCGAATTGAGAAGAGACTTAGGGGAGTCTGACCGAAGTTTGGTCAAGGAGCATGTTTGTCACTAGCCCCTCCCACAAAAGATCAAGTTAATAGTATTTTCAAATATCTCATTTGTAACACTCACCACCCCATCTGTCCTTGTTTCCAGCTGATTTGCTTTTTAAGGGATGTTCTGCAGGTTACTGCTTATGTGACTCTTTCCCCCAAACCCCATCAGGGCTCTTAAAGATGAAGATGAACCCAGGCTCCCAACTCTTTCCCCAGCATCAAGCATACTGCCTGGCAAGGAATTCTAAGTGTATTTTAAGATATTTGTGCTGAGTAACTGAATTTGCAAAAAGGTTATGGCCCAGTGGGTCCTGGACAGCTCCAAATCTCTGCTGGCTGGTACTGGCAGTGGGGATTCTGACCCCATAAACAGCTGCCCCATTTAAATTATTTGCTTTTTATTTCTTTTTCTAAGCCCCAAAGACCTCCAGGCACAATAACCTCTTCGCCTGTATGAGATTTGCAAGTCTTCAATTCCTGACCACGGGCCATTTCCTTTGTCAGGGGGAGAAAGTGATTCCCTGCAGTCTTCTGAATTTACAAAGAAAAGCTGTCCAGATGTGTTTGGCCTACCTCTCTCTGCTCCATCTCCCCGCTAGGCCCCCCTCATTCTGCCTCCAAATGAAATTCATTCCTGGCAGAGGGGAGAGAAGAGGATTAGGGAGTCCACATGCAGCTTCTTTCAAGCTTTGGGGGAGGGCAGATGGTTCCAGTCAGTGTTTTCTTTACTTGCAGATTTTACTCCTTAAGGCCAAATGCAGGTTGTGGAATAGCAGGCTGGCCCACCATGAACCCCTGGGGATGGACTGGCCTCCCAGGCTGGGTCAGAGCAGGTAGCGTGGGGCCTGACTGTTGTTGGTTTCAGAGTTGGGATATGCTCTAGGGTCTAGGCTAGAAGACTTGTACCAGGTCACATGTCTGTGCTGGGTTAATGACCCTTACAGTGGGTCCTGTCCTGAAATGCTGTAATCTTATGAGCTCAGTGAGTTTGGGAATAGTCAGTAAAGGCATCCTAGAGGAGTTAGACTTTAGTTTTGCTTTGAAAAATGGGGCTCATTTGCCAGGAAGAAAAGGACAGAATAAAATGACACAATTTGGGAAACTAATCTTGATCCATAAATATTCATTGGATCAAAATTAATATGTGCTAGACTAATGTGTTTGTGGATCACTATCAAAAAGTAAGACACTTACTGATGGGGACTCTGTGCCCCCCAGCAAGATAGAAAAGAGTCAAAAGCCCTGGTAGCTTAATGATTTATCATCCGCTCCATGCCAGGCCTTGTGTTGGGTGGCAGAGATCAAAGAAGCATGAATTCGAGTTCAGAGTCTAGCAATAGCAATGATGTAGGAGAGAGTATGCAAATCTCAGGACGGAGAAGAGAGTGGTCAATCCTCCTCAGCGAGGACAAGGACATCCCCTAGAAAATATAAGACTGGACTGAGTTTTGAAGGAAAAGTAGGATTTCTTCAGCTTGATGGGCCAGAATAGAAGAAATAGGAAGGTTGTTAAGGTGAGGACGAATACATGCAAAGACTCGGGTGTGCAAAACTGCATGTGCACTTGGGGAAAACCATAAGCTGTTGGGGTTTTAGGTGTTCACTTGGCAATTATTCATTAAGCACCCACTGTGTGGCAGGAACTATACCAGGTGCTGGGAATAGAGGAATGGCCAGGACAGATGAATTTTTTCCCTGTCATTTTAGTTTGCTGAGGCTGCCACAACAAAATACCACAGACTGGGTGGCTTGGAGGAGAGAAATTTATTGTTTCACAATTCTGGAGGCTAGAAATCTGAGATCAGGTGCTGGCAGAGTTGGTTTCTTCCAGGGCCTGTCCCCTTGGTGTGTGGATGGACGTCTTCCCCTTGTGTCTTCACATAGTCTTTCCTCTTCTTATAAGGATACCAACCATATTGGACTGGGGCCCATTCTAATGTTCTCACTTTAACTTAACTACCACTTTTAAAATCCTGTCTCCAAATACCATCACATTTTGAGGTATGGAGGGCTAGGACCTCAACATAAGAATCCCAGGGGACACAATTCAGCCCATAACACTAGAAAAGTGTTTATATTTGTGTGTGTGTGTGTGTGTGTGTGTGTGTGTGTGTGGTGTGTGTATACACAATAAATGAGTATACCAATAAACAAAATTGATAATTTTAGATAATGGTCACTGCTATGATGAAAATGAAACCAAGACCATAGTACAGAAGCTGACCGTTTATTCATCCAGTATTATTGGAACCCTTACTGTGAGTCAGGATTTGGGTTTGTTGCTAGGGATCGAATTGTCCATCAGATAGGACTCTAGCCCTGAAGAGTTCACAGAGTGACAGAGGAAAGTTAAGTGCACATAAGAAATACACAAGGACACCCACAGTTGGAGTTCAACAGCTCATCAGGAAAGCTGGAGCTGTTTTAGCTGAGTGAGGAAAGGTGGCCGTGGTGGATGTCCACGGGCATCATGCAGCAGTGATCAGGGCCTGCCATTTTGGATGCTAAAAACAAGCCTCTTTTACCCCCCAAAAGAGTGAAACAAAACATTTTTCCATCATGGCAGCCCAGACACAATGCCCCATGTCTTGGCCTTTCTCTGCACTAAGGCCAAGTGTGCACAGAGGACCAAACCAGAGGAGACTGGCAGAGTGCCAGCTGGGGTACTTCATTGTTAGCAGTAAGCATTTACTGTGGGTCAAGTGGTGGATGAAGGCTTGGACTGACAGTGAACTTGAATGTGAAACAGAGACTGAAGACCCAGCCCCCTCCTAGAAAGAGACTATCAGCTCAGACCAGGGTAGAACAAGTCCAGTGAGGGGCTTTTGGAAGGGAAACTGCAGAAACCAGGTGGAGCAAGGGGAGAAATCCATCTGGGTCAAACCAAGATTGGAGAAGAATGGTCAGTGAGGAGAAGCTTGGAGAATATAGTATAGCTGCTTTGTTGATTGTTCAGGGCAGTGGTTCTCACAGTTTAATGTGCCCAAGAATCACCTGGAGAGCCTGTTAAGCATGAAGATTTCCAGGCCTCATTCCTGCAGCATTCAGGCGGTGGCATCTGTGATGGAACCCCGGAACCAGTATTTTGAATAAACCATCTGCTCTTCCCCCGACATGTTTTGAATGCATGGTAGGAATGTACACAGGAATTCTGCTTCTGCATTATTAAATGGAAATAGAATTTAAATGAACTGTTATCAATATGTGTAGTTTTCTAATCTGTGAGAAGTTTAGTCATTTTCAAGTAATTCTTTCGGGTGACAAAAATCCCTAGTTAAAACAGCTATGAAAATGCTATTATACACCTGTACCTGGGCCAGGCAGGCCTGCTTAAGTAGCTCAGTTACCATTTGTTTCACTGGTTTCCATTTATGTAACAAAATACCTGAGTATTGGGTAATATATAGAGAGGTTTATTTGGTTCATGATTTTGGAATCTGAAAGTCCAAGATTGGGAGGCCCCATCCATTCGGCCTCTGGTGAGATGGCATCATAACGGGAGTGCATGTGTTATCGAAATCACATGGCAAAATAGGAAGCTGGAGACTGGGGAGAGGATCAGTCTTGATCTCCTCTCAAGAAAACGAAAACGACCTAAATCTCTTCCAAGGGCAGCATCCTTGATGACCCAGTCACCTGCACTGAACTCCACCTCTTTTTTCCCCCCACCATGGTACTGGGGATTGAGCACAGTGGCATTTGACCATTCAACAACCTCCCCCCAGACCTTCTTTGATTTTATTTGGAGACAGGGTTTTGCTAAGTTGCTGAGTGATCTCATTGCGTCCCACCTTTCCCTCTTCGCTTCCTGTTCTCTTCGCCCGCACAGCCTGGCTTGCACCTTCCAAGCAAAGCATCAACCCCGTGACCCTGCCTCTGACTGGCTTCCTTCCGCTGGGATTTAACTGATTCAAGTTCAAATCTCAGCTCTTTGGTTGACTTGCTGTGTTGCTTTGGATAATTAATTACTTTCTTCAGGGCCTCAGTTTCCCCACCTTTAAGTGAGGAGTTGGAACTATGTGATTTCTTTGTGCCTTTTCAGTCTTCATATTCTCCGATCCTATAAGATTCCCCTAAAAGACCCTTGTAAGTTCCCTGGTAAGCAGTAAGCCACAGACTCCTTTCAACTCACTCATATTCCCCCCGCCCATCACTCTAATGACTCTTGGTTTCCTGGGCAATTTTTATTTAAAAGAAAAAGGGAGGACAGGGGAAAGCGAGTTTGGAAATTCACAGTCTCTATGCCCCAAGGAGATTTTCCTAAAACAATCTTTTTTTTTTTTTTTTTAATGGGGGGGGGTTACTTTGCAAGGAAATTCAGTCATTCTAAAATGGCCTTTGAAACCAAAGACTGTGGAAAAGTTTAAGGAAAAGCACAAAGTGATTGGGGATAAATAGTTCCATATGAGTTACTGGATATAATATTCCTCCTTGTACTACTCAATTCTGGGTGAAAGCAGAGACTGCATGCTTGGTGTACACTAACAGATGTGTGTTTAGGTTTAATGGGATTTTTAGAAGGGTCAAGAATTCCCCTAAAGAGTACTTATTCCACTTTGCTCTCTAAAGGTCACAAGAAGCCACTCGAAATTCCACCTATGTGTTATTTCCAGGCCTTCAAGATTTTGTTCACTTCTCTGATAAAAAATTTGGAGAAGTCAGCACTACTAACAGTACTAATAATAACAACAATATAATCAATACTGCTTCTTGATGGTGTAGTGCATAAACTCATCTGGGTTTCAGAACAGGAAAGTTTGGTTGCTTGTTCAAAGTCACATAGCTGTGAAGGGAAAATAGGAACCTGAGTCTGTGAGGCCCCCAGTCTGTGCTTTGGTTGTTATGTGAGACAGGAAGGGGGCATGACTTGGACAGGGATCTGGAGCAGAAGCCTTTTAGGTCACTTCTCATTTCACTGTTCAACAAATGTTTACTGCTTTGGATTATAGTGAGTTAACAGGCGTTATGGGCCAGCCTTATGTAGAAAAGAGGAATCCAATATGGCACCTGCCTCCTGGGAACTACACTGAATGAGGAAGAGAAGGCACGGTCACTTTATATTTTGGACACAGATAATTGCATGGCAGACAGGGGTGAATAAGAGTTCAGGAAAAATGATAAGCAATAGAGAGAGGCAGGATGGCGTACTGGCAAGAGACCTGGCCCTGAGGTTATGCTGTGGTTACAAGCCTGGTTCTACTACTACTTAGCCATGTGACCTTGGGCAAGTTATTTAACCTCTCTGAACCTCAGCTTCACAGAAGATATGTCACTCACATAGGACATGCAGGTGGTGTGAGACTGGGCATATGAAAATATATAGAAGTGAGACACATTAAAATTAATGGACTTATAGGATTATGAGTGATTTCTTTAAATATTTTTTTAAAATAATATTTTTTAAAATAATTATTTTTTAAAAATAATATTTGCCAAAATATATTTTGGCAAAAATATACTTACCAAAAGAGCAAATATTTATGGCTTTTAGGGTTACCAACAGAATTAATGTTTTGGGGGGAGATAGTTCCTTATTGTTTAGGAAAAATATTTAAACAGGATTTTTGTGTCTTGAAGTAATGGCCAGAAACTAGCCTAGAAAGAGGTCAAGGCAAAGGGCTGGGGTGCTAAGTTGTTGGGCGTAATCAGCTAGAAGGTGCTGTCTCCCTGGGTACCAAACAATTCATGATGCTGCCTGTGGCAGAATGGATGGCTGTTCACTGAATCCTCTTCCCTTTTCTCTAGGGCACAAGTTACCGACATTTCCCAGTGTTTATGTGAGAAGGCAGGGCCAAGGCTATAGGTGGAATTTCATGTGCCACTTGCCCGGTCTTAGGCCTGGCCCACAAAAATCCTCTACATGTGACTCCCTCTCTTTGCTTGTCTGCTAAATGTGGATGCTCAGAGCATGATGGGCAGCCTTGAAAAGACGGAAGATCCTCTGAGAGCTGGTTCCTAAGTGACTGTGTGGAACGGAGCTCCATGGGGCCCCTGCCCACCCACTGGTGGGAATTCACAAGAGTAGCACTATTTTAAACTTTCAAGATTTCGCAGTTTGGCTCCTACAGCAGCTAGTGTTATCTTAATTAATATAATACCAAATTTTGGACTTCTTTAGCAGGGCTCTAAGAGGGAGGATCAGAGTCCCGAGGCCTGGAAGAGAAAGGAAAGTATGGACTGAGCAAAAGGACACCCACCATGGCTAAAGATAAAGGCCCCTAGTGCAAAGGCTGTTGTCTTAGGGATCAGTGCCACCTGGGATCACCCCCACCCCTGTTCTTTTTTTGTTAGTTTTCTGCCCTCCTAGTACTCTCAGAACTTGACTAGAGTTGGTAAAACACTGGTGTAGTGTCATCTGTGCTTTGGGGAATTAAGAGAAGGTCAGTGCCCACATGTGGGAAGACCAAGAAAGATGCTGGTGGGTACTGAAGTGTGTATGGGTAGAAAGGAATGGTAGAGAAGATTAGAGCAGAGGTCTGGGAGAAGACGTAAATGCTCCCGGGAACCCCAGAAGTACCTGGTAGTGATGTGGGTGAAGTCTGATTTTGCTTCTGCAATTATGCAAATTGAAGTTTCAGTTGGGTCACAGGGCTATTTAGACTCTCCCTTTAGACTGGGGAACTTAGGTATCCATTTGAGCTGCTTGTATTTTTAAAGTTTTCCTCACTGATGATTATTTTTAGTTCAAGGGAAAGAAATGTTAAAATGTAAAAGAAACAAATAAAAGTCAAATAAATAAAGCACATAGCATTAGGTCTAGCAGATAGTAGTTGCTCAATCAATGGTAGCCTCTTCTATGTTAAGGGTCACCATCAAATAGCTGATAGCTTTTTGGAAGGAGGAACTCCTGATTATCATTATATTATTGTGCATTGATTACCAGATGCATTCCAATTTTGGAAACATTTAAATATAAAAATAATGTGCCCCTGAGATTTAAGAAAGTATCCCAGGATGCTGATCAGCTCCTGGGTGTTGTAAACACTACTCCTCCTGGGAGTTACTCTGCAATATTTATGTAATGAAAATCCT
Source organism: Sciurus vulgaris (assembly GCF_902686455.1). Classification (NCBI taxonomy): domain Eukaryota; kingdom Metazoa; phylum Chordata; class Mammalia; order Rodentia; family Sciuridae; genus Sciurus; species Sciurus vulgaris. The sequence continues at coordinate 44,322,299 of NC_136461.1, forward strand.
CTTCTAGTAAACACCAGTTTATTGGTAACCAGTTCTTGAGTTGTGATTGATTGGCACATTTCACATGGGCTCCTAACGACTCCGATCTTGTTCATGCACCCTGACTGCTTCTCAAAAGACAGGATGGGGCTTGGTAGTGCTGATTAGTATGTTCTTTAAAAAGTAAGGGACCCAGAAAATAAAATGTTCAGTCCTGAATGTCACATAATGTGAATAGGGACATTAGCAATCTGGCATGAGTTCAGTTGAAATAGTGGAAAAGTATGTAAAATCTTTAGCAGTGTCCTTTGAGGACTTACTGTGTCCCAGGGTGACATGTGTTTCCATTTGTTAAATTACTTTATCTTTACAAGCACCCTATGGGATGGCATCATGAGTATCCAATGTCACACAGGTAGTAGACCGACATTCAGAAAGGTTAAGTCTCTTATGCACAAGGTGACAAATCTTGGTGGTTGTCATTCCAGCTCTGTGCTCTTGATCACTGCACTATAAGAGATATTAAAAATAACTGGAGATTTTTAGCTTGGAGATGAGGAAGAAAAGACTCAGAGAGAATGTAATTGTGGTCTCCAAATCCCTGGGAGGCAGAGGAGGAGAAGAAAGACAAGGGGGCCAGAAACACTGAGAGCCACCCTAGAGGCACACAGCTAATGAATGGCAGAGCCAGAGTTGTAACCAGGGGCTGTTTGAGATTTATTTCTGCATCCATAAAAGGGAAAACAATAACTACTTCACAGAGTTGTTAGGAGGATTAAATAAAGTAACATTTGGAAACCATATAGGCCTGACACTTAGTAAGTGCTCAATATATATTTAATTCCACTCCTCTGCCCTGCCCTCCCTTCTTTTTTTTTTTTTTCCCCGATGAGAGTTGACATGTGGAGGAGTTTAAAAATATGCTCTAAGAAGTAGAGCCTTCAGAGTAGCAAACTTTGGTTCATTATCAGTGTGTATCTTCCATTCCCTTCAGCAAATATTTATTAGACCTCTACTTAGCGTCAGGCCTAGAATCAGGAACTAATGCAGAAGTCAGAGATGTGGTTCCTGTCTTTCGGGCCATTGCAAACTACAGTGCCAGCAGTTGAGATGCCAAGGGCCTTCCTGAGCCTTGCGGAGCGTTTCCCATTCTGTTAGAGGTCATGGTGACATAGATGACTTGAGGAGACAGTTTCCTCCAACCTGGAGGTGGCTATGCCATGGCTGGATAGCCAGTCCCCTGTGGGGACTCTAATAGGCAGGGACTGCAAACTTTGGAGCTCCTGCCCACAGGTCCTGCAGCCTACACACCCCTGGCATACGTGGCTGGATTAATCATGGCATGCTTCTCTGCTGTGCCTGGGTGGGCCTCAGAAGCCTTTTCAACAGTGTGATGTGAAGGCAGGGAGGACCAATCTGCTGGTCCCTGCTCCAGAATAAATCCCCAAAACTGAAGGCACTGGATGGTGGGGGGTGAACAGCAGATAATGGAGGCAGGGCTACTGTCCCCTCCAGACTCCAGTGACTTGCTCCCTGGAGCACTCCCTCCCCAGAAAGCGTCCCTGCTCTCCCTCCCCCTCTCTAGTCCCCACCTCTGCCATACTGTTCCTTCCTAGCTCTTCCCCTAATTCCGGGACTATCCTGACTGAGCGATTGTTTTCTTCCATGATCAGAGAGGAGGAGGGGTTACTGTTCAGTTCATGTGGAATCCCTGGCACATTTATAAAATCTAGGAAATCAAAATCCACTTCTCAGCATTGCTGTGAGGATTACATGAGTGTAATTTGGAAAACATGTGGTTCCTGATTATGTAGTACTCAAATGTTAATTCATTCCCCTTTCTCTTTTCCTCAGAGGACTAATCTGTGCCTTGAAAGGGTTTTCTATTAAATATTTACCTAATAAATGAATAGGTATGCCTTGGTTTCCTTAACTGTGAAATGAGCTAGCCTTTATATCTTGCTTATGGTTATGATAAAGATCAACTCAAACAAACAGCAGGATGTTTGGGTTTCCATGAGTGTTGTGCATGCTTACACATGCTTATGCATGTTATATGCATGTATCTGTACTCACATGCTTATCACATGCACTCACAGTGCTTACATGCATGTCCACATGCACTTTCCTGTGCTTATGTGCATGGTATGTGTGCTTACATTCATGGTAAGAACTCAGTAAAAATCAGCAAAGGTGGTGCTGATGTTGCCAGTGATGCTGGGTGGGAAGCTGTAGGGCTCAGCTTGAAGGGGAGAGGGGAGTCAGAAGAACCTTGACTATGGTCAATTCATGCCTTGTGCCCAGTATTCAACACTGGGCTTTAAGCACTCTGGGTGAATGAATGGAGGCAGAAATGAGTGAGTGATCCTATGCTGGAGCACACTGTAATTCTGACACAGCTCCTGACCTATCAGCCTCTGGGGAGATATTGGCTTATAAAATTATTAATCACTTTCTACCCATTGGTGAGTATGATTAGCTGCAGGGCCAGCTTCTCTGCCCTTTCACCTGCCCTGACAGAGCTGTTCTGTCCACTCAGCCACCGTAGCAGAAAAGTACACTAAGGCTTAACTGGCCCAAAGTGCTGACTGCTGGAACCAGGGCATTCACAAGTCCTTGACTGACGTCCTGACGCAGAGGTGGTGGTCAGGGCTACACGATCACGCTTCTCTGGCGTGGGGCTGACTATGACTTGGAGAGCAGCAGGGCGAAGGAACAAAGGAGTGGGGTCCACTCGGCCTGGAGATGACGTGGGAGCATGGAGTGGGCTGGCGAGTCCCGCCAGTCATCAGCATTGGGTGGTCTCTGCAGGGCTGAGGAAGAAGGGTCTGCTTGTCATTCCCATCAGGGAGCTCTTGGCCCTGACTTTGAACGTGGGTTCTTTAATGCCTTGTTGTTCTTCTTTGAGTCTGTTGGCTTCTTGGGGAGAGGTCTTGCATTTTCTCTTTGTGATCTCTGTGACATCTTCTGCAGAGTGGCACAGGCCCAGGACAGGCCTACAACTTCCTTTCTAGATTCATGCCTCTGTTCCCCACTTGGTGCCTCATGCATTTAGCCAGATGTCTCCCTGTATCATAGGCAGACGTCCATCTATGCATTTCCTTGAACTGTACTGCTTAATGCAAAGAGCATAGTTTTGAGGCCAAAGATATCTAGTAGTAAGCCTTGCTAGGTCTTACTTGTAAAACTGGGAGGCTGTCTTACAGGGGCACCGTACACTTTCAGTGCTTCATCTGAATCAACCAAACCTGGCTTTCAGGAAATCTTAGCATTTATTATTAAGTAAAATATGAATTTTTATTTAAAACCAAATTCTTCAGTATCATCAGCATAGCCTTCAACTGCAAAATACACACTACATCATGAACATGTAAACACATCTAGAAAAGATCTACTGAAAGTCTGAAATTCAGCACCCTACCACTACAGTGTTGGGCAATATTTTATACCAGGCACAGCCCATAAAGTTGCTGTTACTGAGGGCTACATACAAGAATGCACCAAAAGAGGTGAACGGTATGCTTGTTCTTCCTCCAGGAATCTTTTCCAGAGGTCTTGGCTGTTGTGTAGGAGTTTCAGAGACACCTGAGGCTCAGTCTCAAAGCTCTGGATGATGATATATGGTTGGTCCAGCTCTGCCGTCTGTCTTATGGAAGCAAGTGGAGACATGACAGATTAAAACAACACCATCTTTGCTCCCTGGGTTTTGCAGCACCGTGATTTTTACAGAGGCTATTGGTTCTTACCACTGCTTTATTAAATGTCTGTAACCTGTGGGTATGGATGGGACTTTAAGGATTCTTGTCCTTCTATGAGACAGTAGTTGGTCTGCTTTGTTTATCCCATAGTCAAGAGTAAAACTGATAAGCAGACGATTGTTCTTTCTCACTGTTTTCTAGCCTACCTGGACCCTTCAGGGTTGGGGATGCAGTGGGCCTGAGGACGTTGGGCTACCAGGGCCATGCTGGGCATACAACAGCTCTGAGTACTGAGTGTGGACCGTGGCCCTGTGTTTCCCCCTTTGTGTTGTGCCCAATCGGTGGCTGTTAAAAATCTGCAGCTGGAAGGATTTCACTGGTAGTTGCTGGATACCAGGAAACGCCACCCCCAACCTCCCTGCGTGCCTTTCTGAACCTCACCAATTACTGCTAATCTTCAGATTTAGTATTTGACAAACATTTATTGACCTTATTCCAGAAAGTTAGTTCCTGTGTCAGGAATGAACTCTTGTGGGCTCTTCTTCTATGCCTTTTCCCACACTGACTCCTTGACCTTGGAATAGTGGTCTCCTTTTCCTGTACCTGTTGAGGCCCTATTTGTCCTTTAAGATCCAAGTCAGATGATGTCACCTCCTCTTGGCAGATGGATGGTCTCTCCTATGCTTCCTTAGCACCCTCCATTTCTTGTGTGTGGCAACCTCCATAGTTTATGCTTTTCAAAACAAGGGTCTAGAACCCTGCCTGGTATGTAGAGGCTCCCTTTGTCTGGAATATTCTTCCACACAATTTCCTTTGACCTGCTTAATGTCTCTTAGTCTCTTTATAGAACCATGGCTTAATCCAGGTATCCTTTCCTGATCTTCTGAACTAGATGAGCCTGACTCTTTCATACCTGCTTTATCATTTTCCAGAATTGTTCCTTCAATCACTTCTCTTCTCCAAAGTCAGCTCTGGGAAGATGCTTGTGCTTACTTTTATATTCTTAGTACTCAATCTCCCTCCAGGCCCATAGTAAATGCACAATAAATATTGAATGAAAGAGAATTTTTGGGTTTTGGTCCCAATGCTGTGTGACTTCAGAAAAGTCAGTCTTCTGCTTTGAGTCACAATTTCTTCATTGCTAAAGGAAGGGATCTTCTCCCAGATCCCTTTCAGCTCTGACGTCCTGCTACCTATTTCCCTGTTATCTGCAACTCATGTCCTGGCCCATGCAGGCCATGACTCGTGCCTCAAGAATGCCAGGCACTTGCCCATTTCCAAGTATTTGACATTCTTTGGAGAAATATTCACTCTTCAAATATTATCTTTCTGATGTGGTCCTCACAGTGTCATTGATCCCTCCGGCTCATTCCGATTGGGTCACTTGACTCTTGACGGGAGCAGGCTAGGTCAGCACAGATACCCTGCCCACTTTCTCTGTTCCTGGCAGTCTTTGGCCTTCTGCCTTCCCCTAAGAGGCCCCAGAAGAGGATGGGATCTGCCAAGCCCGTGATGAAGCGTGCAGTGAAGTTGACGCAGCCTAAGGTCAAGGGAAGCTGTGACTCAGTATTTATGAAATGTTAGCTTGTGGGGTGAGTAAAACCAGATTGAAGCTGAGTGTCTTGGGAAATGGTGAGTCAAGTTCATTCCAATTGGAGCCAGAAGGTAGAGGTCAGTTCCTGCCCTGGCTGCTCCCTCTTCCTAGCTGTGCTCCTATTCACATTCGGATTAACCTCCCTGAGCCCACCTTCTTTATCTGTAAAGTGTTTACATTAACACCCAGACTGCTCACCTCTAGCAAGATTTAGAACTGTAGGGGGAACCCATTTTCACTGAATATCTACCATGTGATGGGCACTGTATGTGATTTAATCGCATCTTCAGGCCAGCCCTGTGTACTCATAAGATGAGATGAGTCTGCCTTGACTTTATTTGAATGCACCAGCATTTCCCTAACCATGCATTGGCACATTCTGTCCCAGGTTTGGTGGGTATGGATTTGGTGGTCAAAGATGTATGTTTAACCCCCCCACATTCCCTTAATTGAGAAGGGCCACCAGAATATTCACTCTGGTAGTATGCATCCTTTGGGGTCCAGCAGTATAAATTTATCAGGATTTGAGGAAGGGCTCTAGTCACTCCAGAGTTATCCATTTTATGCTTAGCAGCCTGGAGATGGACTCCCCAGGGATCCAGCTGTTAGACAGGGCTGCCATCTTTTCAGCCAGGACGCCCTCAGGCAGCGCTAGCTATCTTGTGGAAGCAACTGGAGACATGACAGACTAAAGCAATGCCATCTTTGCTCCCTGGGTATGGCAGCACCATGATTGGCACTGCAGAGGCTATTGATTCTTACCATTACTTATCTAATGTTTATTACATGTGGTTATGCATGGGACTTTAGGGAGTCTTGTCCTTCTATTAGGTAGCAGTTTGTCTGCTTTGTTTATCCCATAGTCAAGAGTAAAACTGGGGAGCTAGAAGATTGTGTTTCTTCTTGCTGTTTCCTATCCTGCGTGGAGTCCTCAGGGTTGGGGACACTGTGAACTCATGGACAACGGAACACCAGGGTTTCTCAAGCCTTCTCATGAATAAGGGGTTTCTTTTCCATTTAGTCTCATGAGGGATTTCTGAATTTATAATTTGCCTTGAAACAATCAAGTCCATCAATCTAATTGATAAGGTATTTATTTGTATTATGAATAAATTCATGACCAACAAATCACTCATTTATGAAATGACTGAGAAGTCCAAGTGCCAATAGGATTAGTTTGGTCAAAACACATAGACTGGGATCTTCAAGAATGATGAAATGGTTTATTGATCATGGCTCTATCAGGCAGGAAACTGATTTGCCACAATGACTATTTCAAGCTCCTTCAAGGTGATGGCAAATAGGCCAAGAAGGAGTTATTTATGCTTTTTAGTTGATTAATCCTTAGTGTCAAAGGCTAAAATAATTGCTAACAAAATTGGACAATGGGGAGTATAAATGGAATTCAGAAGTTCCTCTGTGTGGTTATCGACATTTCTTTTTAATGGTTAGGAATTTTAAAGAGGAAACCAACTAAGTCTCTGTACTGGTAAGACCATCTGTTGTGGTTGAATATGAGGTGTCTCCTAAAAAGCTCGTGTTAAGCAATGTAGGAATGGTTAGAGGTAAAATAATTAGATTATGAGAGCTGTAATCTCATCATTTGATGGATTAATAATTTCAATGCATTCTTGGCAGTAACTGTCGACAGGTGGGCCATGGCTGGGGTGGGGAGACCATATTTTGTCCCAGGCTCCTTGTTCTCTCTCTCTCTCTCTCTCTCTCTCTCTCTCTCTCTCTCTCTCTCTCTGCTTCCCAGCAGCCATGAGTGAGCAGCTTTCCTCTGCTACGACCTTCTATCATGATGTTCCATCTCATCTCAGGCCTAGAGCAATGGAGTCAGCTGGCCCTGGACTGAACATTAGAAACCATGAGCCCCCAATTAACTTTTCCTCTTCTAAGTTGTTTATGTCAGGTATTTTGGTGTCAGTGGTGAACAACTGATTAACACACCATCGATAAACTTTGATCCCTCAGGAAAGAAGACCTGTTTGGGTCACCCCATGAAGTCAAGGTCTCTAATCAGCTGATAGGCTGGCTGAGAGCAGAGCAAACACGATACTTTAGTTTTGCTTTCTGTGCCACTCTTTCTAACTATGGTTTCGTGTTGTGTTAGAGAACATACAGCTCTGGAGCCCAATCAGTGCTGTCAGGCTGATGGTGGCGAGGGCGAGGTCTGCCTGTGCTTTCCAGAGCTGTGGCAGCCACAGTAGATTTCTCCTCTCGTCAGACTTTTGGGCATCATTCCTAAGACTGTCTTGAGCTTATCTTCCAGTCCTTCCAACATCTTTCAAATCAACTTCTCTTCTGCTTAATCAGCTAGGATCAGCTTCTGATTCTTGCAATAAAAAGTATAGAAATTGAAATAATGGTAATAATAATAAAAGAAATCTTTTGTGGAGCATCTACTGTGTGGCAGGTACCATGTTACATGCTAAATATGTGTTATTTCGTTTCCTCTTTTTGAAAATCCTGTAAGTTTGGGGATATTTTTATTTGTTCTTCACTGCTTTTTTAAAAAAGATTTTTATTGGTGCACTTGAATTGTACATAATAGTGGGATTCATGATGTCATATTTGTGTATGTACATAACATAAAGTGATAAATATCATTCCCCAGTTCCAATCCTTTTCCTCCCCTTCTCCCTCTCCCTGATATACATCCTGTACTGCACTGATCTCACTTATATTATTATTATTATCATTTCAGTTTGTGCATTCTGATTACACACATAAGTGGGATTCATTGTGACATATTTGCATGTGGATGTAGGATAATTTGGTCAATTTTGTTGTCCAGTACTTCCCCATGTCACACATATTTTAACAGTTTTTACATCTGCATTGCTCTTTAACAGAAGAGGTAACTGGAGTTTATAGAAATTTGTCCCAGTTCATAAAGTAGTAAGTAATTCATGGCCAAGAACCAGAGAGACAGCAGAAAAAAGTCAGAGATCATACATGCCTAATTAGGGAGTCAAGACTACAAAAAGAATGTTTCAGATTTTTTTATTATGGGTTATTAAAAAAATCCACAAAAGAGATAAAATTTAGTGAACCTTTGTGCATCTACCAACCCTGTTTTGCAGATCATTAGTGTCCACAATAGTTTATGTCTTAAGGCTACGCCATTCTACCTAAAACTATCCTGTTTGTTTCAGCATGTAGGAGAGAGCTAACTTAGCTAAGTTTCCTTGAATATTGTGAGGTTCAAGACTTTGGAGTTTGAGTTGGCTGTATATATGAAAACAATAATAATCATAATTTATATTGTTTTCAAGCTCTATAAAATTAAAAATCTATATGTTCAAAATATTATTGAAAATTAAAAGTCAAACAATAAACCATGATATTTATTTGTCCTAGATGGGATATTTAAAAATATTCTTTTTATATAAAGAACTCAAACATACTGATAAAAAAATCATTAAATTCAGGAGAATCAAAGGTATGAACATACAGTTCCTAGAAAAGGACCCAACAATGACTGCCCAACTTACTAGTAATCAAGAAAACAAAAATCCATAATAGCTATTTTCACCTTTGAAATTAAAGATTTTTAAAGTGAGCATTCATATTCTGCTGAAGGCAGAAAAAGGTAATTTAGAATACCTTTTTTGAAATTAGTTTGACTAAATGTACTATGGACTTAAAGAAGCTTATCCTTTGATCCAAAAATACTACTAAGAAAATTTTCTCCTTAAGGAAATTGTGAGAGGCATGGAAAAATTTCTATACAAGATTCCCACAATAGCATGATTTGTAAAGACAAGAACATTGGGGGGAAACCCCCAAAAGTCTGGCAATAAGTGAATGCTTGTGTAAGTTAGGGTGCCTAGACAGAAGACTACAGGTTCATTTTCTTTGAAAAATGGTCATGTATGTGAGGTATGACCTCATTTATGTAAAATTTACAATTTACTTCTTTGCACACACACGCACAGACACACACACACAGACAGAGAGATAGAGACAGAGACAGACAGACATTGGTGAGAAAGATACCATGTAATAGCGGTAATCTTTAGATTGTGCTATTATGGGTCTTTTAAATTTTTCTCTTTAGTCTTTTCTATATTTTCTTCTTTATTGCTGAGGAACATATATTCACCTTTAGAATTAAAAAAAATACAATGCAAAAGTTGATTTAAAATAATGATATTCAGCAAAAAAATTTCATAACTTCAGTCTTCATTGCTGTGGATCAAATGAGCAGTATAACTGGCTGTTTATTATTAATATTAATAATTTAGTACTTAGCATACGTAATAATACTAACAACAGCAATTACTGACTGCTTACTATAAGCAAGGCATTTAGTTAAACACTTTTCATTTTACTATCAACTGCTGCCTGCTTCATAGGATTATAGCAAGGGTTATCATCATTCCCACTGTACAGATGAGAAAATAGCAACTTTTAACCGATAAGTGGCTAGCTCACAGTCACAGAGCTTTAACTGTTGGAGCCAGGACCTGATCTGGGATGGTCTGCCATCAAGGCCCCTGTTCTTCCCACCTGGTGTTTGCTGGTGAACACACTGCTCTCATGAATGGCTGGAGACGTTTCATGGGCCAGCCCTTCCAGAGTGAGTCTGCCTCAGAAGGTAATGTGGGTCCAGCCTAGGGTCTGCCAGAAGCTGAGTTCAACCTGCTAGTAGTTAGAATCAACTAATTTTCAGAGGACCAATGTGAAAAAGAAACTCACTTTCCTTGAAGTTGAGGAAAACTGGATTGTTTCCTTCTTGCCTTTAATGGTGACAGGGAAAACCCCACAGAGCTGAGGTGCCCTCTGCTGAGTTTTTCCTAAACAAAGTTTCTCTTACTCATTGTCTCTGCCCCCACGCAAATCCCAGCAGACGGGTGCATCTTTCTTCTGCAGAAATATTAGTGTCTTCATGCAGGTCACAGTCAAGGCCTCCATGTTTGGAGATAACCAGGATGCCATTAATTCAGAGAACTATCTTATTTTTCTTATCTTTCTGGCTCTTGAAGGAGAGTGCTATGTGGGCTGGGTCACTTTGTCAAGACCTGATGACACCCTGCAGGGCTGTGGTAGGGATTAGTGACAGTGTTGAAAGCCTGCTGTTCTGAAGACTCCATGAAGTCAGGGTAATGCCAACCTTGGCCCCACCTTCATTGCTTGGCAAGGTGCCTTATGGAGACTGAGCAGGTCTTTGGTGATGGTAAATGAGTGGATGGACACAGCAGGTAGCACGCTGCCAGGAGGGGAGCGGGCACTCATTACACCCCGGTCATGATGCACCAGGACCCTGTTGCTCCCTGGTCCTTCATCTGCATTACAAAGGGTTTGGGCCTGTGGAATCGTGTGTCCCTTCCAGCTCTGACATCTGTGCCTGTGCCTACGTACTCCTGCAGTGAGCTGGGGCCCAGGGAGGAAAGACAATCTTCTCATCATGTGTGCAGAACAACTTGATGTGTTTCAGACAAGAGGCTGTGTCCCTTCCAGGGTGTGCTCTGCCCCCTCCAGTACTCCTTCTGGGCTCTCTCTCTCATGGCAGTCTGCAACATCTGTCAGAAGCACGTGGTGCCAGGATGACTCTGGCTTCAAGCATGTCCTTCCAAAGCCCTGGAGACAGGGAGCCTGCGGAAGTTCATGGAACATGCTGAGTGGCCGGTGGACTGTGTGCAAGGGTTCTGATTCCACGATGGATCAGCTGCTGTGACTGCTCAGGGGTTCAGGTGACTCAGCTGATTGTCACATGCAGTTTATAGACTCCAGAGGACAGAGAGCATGGTGGTGAAAGGGATGGGAAATTCCTTCTTCATTTATGTATTTTTTTCTTTTTTTTTGGGTGCTATTCATTCCCCTTTTTATTCTAAAAAAGAAAGATCTGAGATGGCTGTCCTGAATGCAGAGAGTAGGGGAAATGAAAGCAAGGAAAATAAACAAGGAAACCAGGATGAAGGGTGGGGGGAGAAACGATTTTCTCACCCATTGCAAGCTTCCTTCCGACACCTCATTACAAAGACAGATGAACAAGGGAAAACCATGACCATTTTATTTATTTAATGTAAGTTGTACATGACGCAGGAGACCACAGAATTGAAGACCCAAAGACTCAAGGAAGCCTCTTTTTGTGGATAGCCATGCAGATGTGTGACTGGAGAACACGAGGGCCTGATGGAATAGTGAGAAACCAGGCGGGACTTGATCTTGTTTGTTCAGGTTCTTCTTGGCCTCCAGGGTTCAGGCAGGACCCCTTTGAGATGAGAGTCTTATGACCTGATTTCAGGGGAGGTAGGTCAGAGAATTCTTTTATGGCCTGCTTTAGGAGAGGAAGGCCAGAAAAGGCCACAGGGTGATATTCTTACTCCTTCAGTTTTCTCGATTTCCTTCAGCTTTTAACACTCAGTAGGACAAGGTGCCATATTTAGGGTATCAAATTCTGTGCCCCCAGGAGGGAAAATAAGACTTGCTGAGCTTTCTGTTTTTGCTTCCAGACCCACCATCTTCCTCTGGTCTTGCTGTTTGCCCAGTGGCACTGACTGTGCAGCCTGCTTCTGATCCCTGGTGTATTTGAACCAAGGGCACCAGCAGGGGATCATGGGGAGAGGGGTGTGTCCTTCCACAGTGGACACTACTCCTCTAAAGGTGACTTTCTCAACAGAACTCTTTCTTGTTAGGTAACTGCTCCATCATCTGGGACTGGTGAATCTCCCAGTGACTGGTTTCTGGTCACTGCAGTGGGTCATACTTCCCCCAGAATGCATCTCTATAAATGGCCCCGTTGTAAATGGCACACCTTGAACTTCCCTAGTTGGAGTGCAACATCTATCTCCTGTTAGGATTCTGACTGACACATGAGGATGGGAAAAATGAGAGGTAGTCAGAAGTAAGGCTTATAAATGAGATAGAAATTGTAGTGTCCTGTACATGTGCATGATAATATAAATAAATCAGTGTGTGAGTGTGTGCATGGGGAAGGTGCATGTAGGACTGTAAGCTTCCTAGTGACCCAACCTGCAGAACTATAGGAAGACAGCTGTCCTCATCTGTTTTCCCAGCAGAACCTGAGGGACCTAAAGAAAACTCTTACAATCTCTCCCCATGACCTTGTGTTTTGGATCAAACTGTGCCCACAAATGATCAATTCAGGTTCTAATGCCTAGTACTTGTGACTGTGACCTTGTTTAGAAATAGGGTCTTTGTGGATGTCACCATGTTAAAATGAGGTCACAAAGGGCTAGGACATTGGGCTCTCTTCCAAGGACTTATAGAAGGCAGAAACTGTGACATAGGGACACACTCAGGTAGATGCCACATGAAGATACAGGAGGGGACTGGAATGATGCACAACCAGAAGTTCACACAGAGGCCTGGACCAGATCCTCCTGCAGAAACTCTAGAAGGAACCAACACCACAGACACCCTGATTTTGGATTCTAGTCTCTAGAACCATGGCAGGAAAAATTGCCATTGTTCTAAGCCCACCCCACTTGTGATAATTTGTTGCAACAGTCCTAGGGAATGAGTACACCTTGACATCGAGGTGCCTCGTAGTGTGGCGGTGCCTACCTTCCTGCCTCCATCTCCCATCCCTCCCTGGTTGACCCTTATTCCTTTGGTTCCTACATACACTGTGTTTTCTCATATTTCCAAGTCTGTGGCTGTGTTTTTGTTGCTGCCTGGAATGCTTCTTTTACTTTTCAGGACTTGTCTACATCTTTTCCACCTGCCTAGATTCAGGCCAGGTGCTGCTTTCTCCAAGAGCCCTTCCTCGTCTCTCCCGGCTGCACTGGATCCATGTCCTTTGGACTCATGTTGTCAATAGTAGAGAGCAGATGCATTTGTTTCCCTCTGTCAACAACAGCCTCCTCAAGGGCAAGGTCATGTTCATCTCTGCTTCTCCAGGATCTGCAAGAGTGCCTGGCACATGGTAGATGTCCATCCAATGTTTATGAATGTCTTCAGCACAGCATTTGCTTGGTACCAGCTTTAAGTCAGGCACTTTTCTTGGCATTTCATGTGAATTTCATCTGTGGATGAAGCCACTGAGGTTTGTGTAGGATGTTTTCTAAGTTGTGTATCTATAAGTGATGGAATTAGAATTGGAGTGAGGACTGTCTTTTACTCTCTAGGCACTTCCATGCCAATCTGCTGCTTCTTTACATTGGACAGATAAAGAGTGGCCAGGTCAGGGAGGGACTAAATGCTGTGTTTTGTCCATGATAAATCTGTCTTGAGCAGTCAGCATGGATTCTGATCAAATGATTATATATTTGCAAAATCTCTTTTTGTTTTTGCTCTGCAGGCAGAAATGTTTGTTCCTTCAAACTTGTGCTAACTGGGGTAATATCAATGGGACACACAGTCCTTTGAAGAGGCTGAGATTTCAATTGGCAGAAAATTGAAAATGGTTTAAAGTTTGCATAGCAATGCTGTTTTTCATCCCTGTGTCGCCTAGTGTCTGTGCAGCTCAGAAATGATAGCACCATCCAAACACCATGCCCATCTGTATCACAGCCTGCCTTTCAGAGAACCTGTTTCCTACAAAGCCCCTACAGACCTACAGGGTGCCACCTTTTATAGAGTAGTTAATATCTTTGTTTTACTGAAGGCCTTGCTAGGCTTCAAACTAGTTCTCACTATGACCATTTTGCAAATGCTTAGGCTATGGCTCAGAGGGTAGAAGGAGCTTGCTTTGGCTGAGATACGTGTTCAACAGTTATGAGGCTGAGAGCTGAGAATTTAGTGCGGCTCCTGCCTTATCCTAGTAAGGCAGAAAGGAATCAGATGAAAACCCCCACATCTAAGCAGTGCAACTTTGCATAACTCATGGAAAAGCTGGGATTCGAACCCAGATATGGATGACTTCAAATTCCAGAATCTTCCTGTGTCTCTTCTTACCTTTGGTAATGCCCCTGTTCTATAATAATCATTTTTTTCCTGGTGATTTTTAAGAATATTGTCACTGGAAAACTTCTGTCCAGTTCGGTAGGTCTTAAGTAAGCCTATTTGCTTCTTTTTAATCCTGGGAAGTTTCAGAGGGTTAAATGTCGGAACCTGGGTCCCCCTTCTTACAAACTGCATGAACTTGGGCAAGTCCCAGGACCCCTAGAGTTCATTTTCCTTTTCTGCAGCGGGATGTTGATGTGAGGCTTAACTGGGAGGATGAGAAGGAAAGTGCTTCGTAAACAGTTAGAAGCTCTCCAAATGCTGGAGATTACTAGAACAAACAAACGAAAACGTGCCCAACCTCCCAGTGATTAGCTGGGAATTGTTCTAAATAGTATGAGAGTGGTATAAGTTAAAATAATAATTATTGTTGTTATGATTACTATTATTATTTTATTATCCCATAAATATTTTGGAATGAATATGTGGAAATTGGGAACTAAGCCAAAAAAGATCTGTTAATGGAAAGCAAATTAAAAAAAATTTATGTCCTTTGAGGCTCTTGTTCACAGGCTGTTTTTTTTCTTAGGTTGCACAGAGTTTTAATACGTTCGGCATTCAGGGTACAGACGGCAGAGCAGAAGTAGATTAATAAAAGGAAAAAGTATGCCTGTTTCTAACCCCCAGATCCTAAAAGGTTTTCAGGGATATTTTGCTGTTGAGGGGAGGATCAAAGCTAGATTGTGTGTTCAAAAATTGGCCCTGCCACTTACTAGCAGAGTGATTTGGGATGTCATGCCCCTTTACCTCTTTTCAAAATTGGTGACAATACTATCCATTTCATAGCATTATTGAGAATGAAAATAGCCAACACCCGCACGACTCTATTATACACAACTCTTTTTGTGCCTGGTTGCTTTGATTCCCCTACAAGTCCTGAGCAGCTGGTAGTTGTATCCACATGTGGCCAGTGAGGAAAGGCAGGCCTGGAAGGTGGAGTGATCTTTTCGGGTTGCACCACTAGCTAGTGGCGAAACTGGGGCGAGAACCCCTTTCCCCTTCCTCAAAACTACTTTATTCTTGAGGGTAATTATTATCACATTCAATGTGGTGGAAGATGGATGGTGGAAGTTTTCAGATGAGTTAAAGTTGGCAAAGTATAATGATGACTGAATTTAATGATGATTGAACATATCTGAGTGTTCTACTGATAAGCCCATAATTTTTGGATGAGAGATAAATCTAGAACATACATAATTTGTTAATTTTTAGGTAATTATCTACCAGATTAAATTTTCTCCTTTATCTCTGAAAAATGAGCAAATACGTTGTTATTATCAATGTTATCACATAATTCATAGTCTATTGACAGTAACACCAAACTATATAAGCCTGATTGAGTCATCATATTGAGTAAATTGGTTGTTTTTACTAATTTCAAGTTGGAGAAACTTTGCTTCCCTGTAGCAAGACTTGTAATCATCAATACAAATTTTAAGTCGAAATTTAGACTTTTAAATAAATGTGAAATTCAAGATCAAATATCATATTCAGATATTTTGATAGGGCATTATATGATTAATTATCCTTATCATAAAATATTATGAAATATTTAATTGTATCATACAAATCACTATAATTTATATGTTGATTTTTACTAACAGAATATATTTTCTATTGTTTCTTTTGGATTTCATATCTTGCCTTTATTAAATTGAGTTAGAAAAAAAATCTGAGTTTTTTGCTTCTAATTTTGTAAACTAACTTGGTTCAAACTCATTCTTTCTCTGAAATAATTATAAAAATGGACAAAATACATGCAAACAAGTGTTATAAAAGGAAAACAAATGAATTGAATCCAGTGATCACTTTGCTTTCTGCCCAGAGACAGTTTTGATGCTGTGGTGTTGGGAGGCAGTCTTGCTGTGTTGGGGAGTTTGATATCAGAATTCAGGGAGGTAAACTTTGCTGAGATTGTCAGATCAGAGTATCAGAGAGAAGAGAGCTACACAGAGAAAAATGTAAGATATTTGCTTGAGTCTGCAATTGAATATTAAGCTGCAAGCACGCAGTGTAAAACCCTATGCAGCCAAGAAAAGAGTGACTAAGAACCATCTCCAAAGCTCACAAGTGCTGGGAGATGTTTTCATTTTGATCATCAAGAGTGGAGAGACTTCACCGAGCACCAAGGTCATTCAGTAGATACACGAAGGGCAAGACATATTAGAAGTAGTAAATGAGTCCTAAATTAAAGGCTACCCTATGAAGCTTAAAACAGTCTTGAAAGGATTAGTCCACAGGTAGTTTTAAGTGCTGTTAGAACAAATATAAGACTCACTAAGGGAAGAAACTATAATCAAGAGCACCACAATGTCCAGGAACTGGTTAGAAATTACTAGACACATTAAGAAGTAGGAAAATGAGATTTAAAAAGAGAAAAATCAGCCAATTAAAATGATCCAGAGATGACAGATAATGATATTAATGGACAGGAACTTTAAAATAGTTGCAAATATATTCAAGTGTGTAAAAGAAAATATGGGCATAATTAATATGAAAATCCAAGATATGAAAAAAGTGAAATGTAATTTTTATACATGAAAATACAATTTTAAATAAAATATTCATATTTAATGGAGTTAAAACAGATGAGATATTGCAGATGATAACACTAGTGAAGCAGTAAGCTGTATGTGTTAGTCTGCTCAGGCTGCCATGATGAAGTATCACAGGCTGGGTGGCTTACACAACAGAAATTTACTTCCTCACAGCCTGAAGGCTAGAAGTTCAAGATCAAGTTACTGTCAAGTTACTATAAAGTTACTGTTACTTTCCCAGTGTATGCATGGCCACCTTTTCACTGTGTGGTCACACACCCTCTTCTCTGTGCACACATTCAAGTCTATAGTGTTTCTTCCTCTCTTTATAAGGACATCAGTCTTATTGAATTAGACTGATTAGATTCCTTATTACCTTATTTAACCCTAACTTCGTATCTAATGTCATATTTCCAAATACAGTCACATCAAGGTTAAGGCTTCAACATACAAATTTTGGGAGGACACAAATCAGTCTATAACACTATCAAAATCAAAGCATTGTGAGAAAAAAGAAAACTTAAAAGAAAAAACACAGAACTTCAGTGGCCCCTGGTCTTAAACAGACAACCTGATATCAGTGTAGTTGAAGTCTCAGAAAAATATGGGGAGAGAATAGAAAGAATATTTGAAGAAATAATATCTGAAACATCTTCTAAATGTGATTAAAAACTACAAACTCACAAATTCAGGAAAGCCAATGAATTCCAAGTAGGAAATGCACACACCCATCTAAAAACATATTCTAATCAAATTATTGTAAACAAGTGAGCCAATGATAAAGAGAAAATCCTAAAGGTAGCTAAAGGGAGAAAAAAGACATGTTATATAAAGACAGTAATAATTTATGTGGGCAAGATTAATAAATAGTGTTGTAGTTTAGATGTTAGGTATCCCCCAAAAACTCATGTGTGAGACAATGCAAAAAAGTTTGGAGGTGAAATGATTGGGCTATGAGAGTTTTAACTTAATCAGTGAATTAATCCTTGATAGAGATTAACCAGGTGGTAGTGGTAGGGGTGTGGCTGGAGGAGGTGTGTTCCTGGAGGAGGTATGTTCTGTGGGGTATATATTTTGTCCTTGTTGAGCAGAGCTTTCTCTCTCTCTCTGCTTCCTGGAGTCATGTCTGGAGATGCTTTCATCTGTCACACTCTTCTGCCATAATGTTCTGCCTCACCTTGGGCCCAGCACAACAGAGTTGGTCACCTATGGACTGATACCTCTGAAACCACGAGTACCAAATAAACTTTTCGTTCTCTAAAATTATTCTTGTTAGGTCTTTTGGTAACAGCAGCGAAAAAGCTGACTAAAAGAGATAATAAAAGTTTAAAGCTTAAGTGGTACAGGCTATTAGTACCATCTCAATATACTTTCCTTAAAATGAATACTTATTAAAGTAAAAGTTGGAAACTTTATGGTGGAGATGCAGGGACAAACCTCCTTAACAAAGTAATCAAGGTTAACAAGGCAATGAGACATGTTAACATCATGAACCCTGATAAGATGTGCTGAGAAGGTCTGTCTTCCCAGGAATGCAAAACTTCAATCCAGTTGGGAGACATTACAGAAGTCCTAAATGAGGGTCATTCAACAAAGTCATTGACCAACTCTTATAAAGTCTCAAGGTCATGATTAATGAGAGACAAGGCAAGGCTGAAGAACTGGCCCAGATTGGGTTGTGATATGTGATTAAGATATGACAACTAAGCAGCACAGATTAGCTTCTAGAACATATATAGGGCATTAGTGAAAAGTACTGAGTCCTAATAAAGTCTGCAGTTCAGTTAACAGTATCATAACAATATTATTTTTAAAAAGATTTTGATAGTTGTACTAAGGTTATGTGAAATGTCAACCCTATGAGATGTGGGTGAAGGTTAAGTGAGAAGTCTTTGTGCTATTTTTTGCAATCGTCCTGGAGGTCTAAAATAATCTCAAAAAAATTTAAAAATAATTTCCTTATGAAACAAAATAAAACATTTTAATACCCAGATGGCTTCACTGGTGATTTCTACCAAAAAATCTAAGAAAGAAATAATACCAATCTTGTACAAAATCTTCTTAGAGGAAGAGAGGATATTTTCCAATTCCTTTTATGAGTCCAACATTACTCTAGATCCTAAATATTAAAAGAAAATCCAATATTAATATCCCTCATGAATATAGATGCAAAATATTGGCACAACATTATCAAGTAATATCTAGTAATATCCTGTGTTTTTCCCAGGAATGTAAGTTTGGTTTAACATCTGAAATTCAGTTATGTAATAAAACGATATTAATAAAGGAGAAAACAATATCATCATCTCAATAGAAAGCATTTGACAATATGAAACATTCATTCATTATATGATTCCTCAAAAACTAGGAATGAAAGGGAACTGCCTAATTTGGTAAAGAGTGTTTATAATAAAACCTATAATTGACCTCAACTTAGTGTTGATCCTTTCTCTCTATGTTCAACATGTCCATTTTCACCACTTTTGTTTGATTATATGCTGTCCTGGATGGTTAATAAAATGAGAGAAGAAAAGGCGCTTAGATTGAAAAGGAAGAAGCAAAACTGTATTATTTGTGGATGACATGATTATATGTGCAGAAAATCTCAAGGAAACAAAAAGCTGCTGGAACTAAGTAAATTTAGCAAGGCCATTGGATGTAAGTTCAATGAACCAAAGTCAACTGTAATTATATTTATAACAAGGAACAATTGGAAACTGAATTGAACACAATGCAAAGTAGTATAAAATATGAAATAATTTATTAAAATATGTGAAATCTGGGCTGGGGGTGGAGCTTAGTGGTAGAGTGCTCTCTCTCTTTCTCTCTTTCTCTCTCTCTCTCTCTCTCTCTCTCTCTCTCTCTCTCTCTCACACACACACACACACACACACACACACACACACACAAACAGTGAAATCTACAAAGCATCAGTGAAAAGAAATTGAGACTTAAATTAGTAGTGTAATATACTACAGTCAAGATCAGAAGATTCAATGTTTTTAAGATGTCATTTTTTTCCTAAACTGATCATAAATGTAATGAAATTCTAAATTTTTTTTTGTAGAAACTGATGAGTAATTCTACACTCATGATTCTCAAATTTATATGGAAATGACAGTGACATGATCATCAAATTTACATGGAAACATATATAACCTAATTTAGCCAAAATACTTTTAAGAATGAGGGACTTCTCTAATCCAATATTAGAGTTTACTATAAACACTACAGTAACCAAGACAATGAAATGGTTTAAAGAAAGACTCAGAAATTATGGAGCAGTAGAGTCCAGAAAAAGACCGATAAGTATAAGGCCAATTGCTTTTGACAAGGTGCCAAGATGAAGTCCAATGGGAACAGGATTGTGTTCACAACAAATGATGCTGGAACTGGATATCCATTTGAAATAGTATGAGCCTTGACTCACACCTCACACCATACACAAAAATTGGTGGCACACACCTGTAAACCCAGCCACTTGGGAGGCTGAGGCAGGAGGATCACGACTTCCAAAGCCAGACTCAGCAAAAGCAAGGCGCTGAGCAACTAACTCAGTGAGACCCTGTCTTTAAATAAAATACAAAATAGTGCTGGGGCTGTGGCTCAGTGGTCGAGTGCCACTGAGTTCAATTCTCGGTAGCACCCCCTCAAAAATTAGCTAGATATCAAACATAGGTCTAAATGTAAAAGCTAAAACTGAAAAAATATGTGGTCTTGGGAATAGGACAAAACTTCTTAGGACACAAAAACATGAATCATAAAATCAGATAGTTGATTCATTGTGCTTTATTCATTGTTAATACTTCTGCTAAAGTAAAATGTTCAAATTAAAACTAATGCCACAGTCAGGGAAAAGGTATTTGCACTAGCTATAAAGACTAGTATCAAGGCTATATTAAAAAAAAAACTTCAACAATCAATTCAACAACTAACCAATGACAACACAAAAAAATGCAATAAAAATCAGGCAAAAAATTTGAAAGACATTATACAAAAGAAGATAAATGAATGTACAATAAGCATGGAAATACATTCAGCATCATTAGTCAGTTAGAAATTAGGGGTTAATACCACAATGTGATCCCACTGTGTACCAACCAGATTGGATAAAATTAAAATATCTGCCACACTGAGGGTTGGTTAAGATGTGGAGCAACCAAAAGTATCTTACCTAGACCATTGGTGAGAATGTAAAATGATACAAGGAGTTTGGCAGTTTCTTATAATGTTAATAACACACAGCACACAACCTGGCTGTTCTACTCCTAGGCATTTCTCCAACAGGAATGAACACATATATACACATGGACAAACATTCGTAGCATTTTTATTCTAATCTCGAACTGGAAACTAATGTTTATCAGCAGGTGAATGGATGAGCAAAAATTGTGGCATATCCATAGAAAGGATATTACTCAATAATAAAAAGAAATGAATTATTGATACATACAGCAACATGGGTGTGTCTTACAAACCAATTGAAAGAAGAAATGCTGAGTGAAAGAAGCCAGATACCGGGCTGGGGAAGATAGCTCAGTCAGTAGAGTGCTTGCCTTGCAAGCACAAGACCCTGGGTTCGATCCCCAGCACCCCCCTCCCCCCCCCCCAAAAAAAAAAAAAAAAAAAAGCCAGATACCAGAGGGCACACACTATATGATTCCACTGATGTGGCATTCTAGAGAAGGCTTACCAAGCCCCTAGTGCCTAATGGAGGTCAGTGGTTGCCTAGGGCCTGGAGCAGAGAGTGGGAGGCAGGACTCATAGCAAATGCACAGGGGAGCACTCTCTGGGGTGATGGAAATTTTGATACCTTGATTGTGGTGGTGGTCACACTGGTGTGTGCATTCGCCACAACTCATCTGTATGTGCAGAACAGTTACATTTGGAGTAAAGATACACTGATAAAACTGATTCAAAAATTAAAATAAATCAAATCAAATTATTGAATGCATTTAGCTGACATTCCTATCTTATGATGGAGACAGTTGACAAGTCAAGTATGCTGTGTGTTTCATTAAGGTCTTAGAACTTTGAGCACACCTTGAAAGTATTGCATATGGTCTTTGAATTGCCTCAAAGAATGATATTAACATTAGTTCAATTGAAGCCAAATCTGCTAGTAATAAATTACAGTAATTACTATGTGACATGCAAACTATAGAGAAGATTTCTAGATTCTGGCTGTGTACTTGCTCCTTTCCACCATCTTCATCATAGGCTTACCCTCAACAATCTTTTAAATCAGTCACTAAAATTAAAATTGATCTTTTTCAGTTCTCCAATGAAGGAAAAGCCTGTATTTTTTACAAGAGTTGTGACATGAACCTAGTATTCATTAATTTCAAATTGTTTTCTAGTTGTTCAACATGGCATTTATATCTGCTATAAACAAGTTGAACTAAGATATTAATATTAAAATGTTAATGTTATTTAATTTTTTTTGCAATTTAAATATTATTCTTTCTTTATCCCCCATTAAATTCAGAATTTCATTTTGAATTCTTCATCCTAGAGAGTAGTTATTATTATTTTAGAAATCAATTTTACAATTTTTGATATTATAGAATCAAACATTGAAATTATATTAACTAAAATTAAAGATTTTCCATTATGGTCTGTAAATATTATGCTTTTAGTATCATGTAAAGTATGAAAAGTTTTGCTATTATCTTTTAGCCTTAATTTTAGTAATAAGAATTGCAAGGATTTTTTTTTGCATGCAAGTGAAGTCTGCACATTTTCAAAGTTTCATAGATATATAATACATCATATTATATATGGTGTTGTTATACTATATATTATTGTATTATATGTATTTATTCCCATCTATATATTTTGGACGACTACCCGTTTAAGTCTATTTCATTGTTATTTTTAGCCTTTTTTCTTTTCTGAATTTTACTTTATGTCTTCTATTTCCATCATGATCTCAATCTGTACTCATTGTCAATGATTTATTCTATAGGATTAAAAATAAAATGCAACTGTATTCAAAGTATATATAGTTTGGATATTTTGTCAATAAATATAAAAATAAAAACTAATGTTGTTCATATGCTTTTCAAAAAGACACTCAAGTCAAAAGGCTAAATACAGATTATACTAAATGAATACAAAAACTTAAAAATGCTTACAGCTGAAATTTTCTTTAATTCTTCTGAAATTTTAATGAAGGATCTTTAGAGATTTTTATGAAAATAAAACTGTTGGGCTGGGGTTGTGGCTTAGTGGTAGAGGGCTTGCCTAGCATGTGTGAGGCACTGGGTTCAATTTTCAGTATCACATATAAATAAATGAATAAAATAAAGGTCTATCAACATCTAAAAAATATTAAAAAATTAAAATGAAACTATTCAAAATTTCAACAGTCAATGGCCATCTAGTTGCCTGTGGACACTTCTCACACTTCCCTTGTGCCTCATCTGGACCTGTATATGTACATGCTTCTAAGCAATTGCATTATTTCAGGTCACAAAGTGTTTCTTGATGCTGTGCACATTGTGCTCATTTGCAAATGCCTTCAGAATTATGGAATCATGGAGGTGTCCCTATGTTCTTCAGTAAGCCTATGTTGTGTGTGTGTTTGTGATAGGTAGGACTCTATAATCCACAGGCCCTGGTTCCTGGTGGTTTTGCTTGGTGGGGAACAAAGTAAAGAAATGGCTTCTTCTTTTCATGATGGGAAACTGCTTGTCTCAGCACAGTGTGCATTCTGGCAGTTTCCCCTCTCCCCCAGGACTAAGGGTGGCATCAGGCAAGTAAGCAATTGAGGCCCCCTGAGCAGTAGCCATCTGGGCTCTGCAGAGAAGAATCAGGCAGAAACACAGCAAAAGTTAGGGCTTCTTTCAAAGCCTCTAAACTAGGTGATCCCTAACTGTTCCTTAGTATCTGGTGCCTAGGTGAGCTATCTTCAGCAGGGAAAGTGGAGTGGGTATCGCCCCTAATTCTCATCTAACTTAAACCAGAGAAGTCCCATTTAAAAATTTTAATTCATTTTATATATTGGACTTCAGGCCATAATTTTGCCAAGGAAGAATAAAAAAAATAATTATTTTACTAGAATTAGAGTAAAAAAAGAGATCAGGTGCAATTACCTCCCTGCCACCTCAGGCCCTCTTGGTAATTGGGAATAGTGGGGTCTCAGGAGGGACAGGTACCCATCCAACTATTGTGTGAGCCAGTGAGCTACAGGCCTGGAGCAGAAGCCAAGTGCTAAACAATGATGGGATAAACTGTTTATTACTGTGTTGGTCCTAGAGAAGATTTTTATGATCTGTTCAGCCTCTTGCCAGAGTTGGTCTGACCTTTGGTGGGTTCAGAGACATTGTGTTCCTGATGAGCCATTAAGGGCTTGGAGGACATTGCCAAAACTGGAGATCTCACGCCCTGTATGCTCTTGGCTGGTAGTTTTCACTGCTATAAGCAATAAGGTTATCTGGTGAGAAAATAGCCGACATCAAATTTGAGCCTAGTTCCCTCTCTGTCCATCTGTGCAACTCTTCCTTTTGTCTTTATTTCACATTCACTCAGAAGCCTTCATTAGCACCTGCTGTGAACCAGTTACCAAAGGGCCGTGGCTTAGAGACAAGGTCTGCCTTTGTCTTTAGTCTGTTTCACTGTCTCTGCCTCCCTGTTTCTAATTATGTCTCTTATCTATACAAATGTATATCTTTTTTTTTTTTTTTTTCCATTTTTGGGATCATTGTCTCTATTCTTTCTCTTTTCCTTCTCCCTTTCCTTTTTGGCCTCTTTCCCTCTCTTTCTCTATTTTTGTGTTTCCAGATGTATCTGCTCTGTTTCCATCTTTCTCTTTCTTTCCCCCTTCTCTCATGTTCCATCTGGCTTTTCATCTCTCTCTGTCTCATTCTCTGGTCTGTGTTGCTGAGTCTGTCTCCCCAGCTCCCCAGCTCTGCTTACAGAATATTTGTGCACAAAGTAATGGAGGTGTGGAGGCTGCAAAGGCCTCTTGAATTTCTGCAATTCACCCAAGTCTGTGGGAAGACATGGAGGCCACCCCAGTTGTTAGGCAGATTTAAAATTTTCCCCTTCTCATGGGGTTCATGCAAACACAGTTTGGTTCTACTGAACAGGAGTTGGGGAACTCACTGGCTTGTGGAATGGACAAGCAGGGGGAAGACTTTCCTTCAGGTTGTAATGAAACTTGCACTACTTTTAATATAAGTGAAATGGTCTCTTTGAGGTGGGGATTCTAGAGGAGATCGGCGCACATCAAACCTGAGTTTGCTTTTATATGCTTCAGGATGAAAGCCAGATTGACAAAATGGTCAGTGAGAACTTCCGGTGTACCAGGCCATCAGGTAGGGGCCAGAGATACAGACAAGACTCATAGTGTTTCGGGAGCACGGCCTCGTGGAGAGTTTCCTGGGCAACAGAAAAGTTCCTTCACTTGACAAAGTGTTAATACAAAGGGAAGCACGGCATGTCATGAGATGAAGTCATTAAGCCTGGAGTGATTAGGAAAAGCTTCAAGAAGATGGGGCTACCAGATCTGGACCTTAAAGCACAAACAAAAGTTTTCCATAAATAAAAGGATGAAGGACATTTTGGGTGTGTGTGTGGGGGATTCCAGGAGCATCAAGCAATTTGAGTTAAGAAGATGAGGCTGGAAAGTTATGCTGGGGCTTTCAGCACTTGGATGAGGAATGTGCCTCTTTTTCCTGACGACCACAGGAGGTCATAGAAGAGTTAAGAGTGTGGCAGTGGGCAGGGCAGTGGAAGGGAGTTTCTGACTGGAGACCTGGGCGGAGAGGCAGCAGCGCTCAGGTAGGGGAGGCCGGTGTGTGGCGTGTGGCGAAAGCCTCCTCTTATCCGTCACTGCCTTTCCTTAAGTTAGGTTGCATCTGCCCTGTGCTTACAGGAGACTTGGTACTCAGGCAGCAGGGTCTAACAAACCCTGACTCTTACCAGGCCCTTGTGAGATTTGGGGCAGGAAGACAAGGAAGACATCGTTGACGAAAGCTCAGGAAGTAATACCAGGAATTAAGAAATGGGATGGCATCAAATCAAAAAAACTTCTGCACAGCACAGGAAATGATTAAGAACCTACAGAATGGGAGAACATCTTCGCTAGCTACTTTTCTGACAGAAGATAAATATCCAGAATACATAAAGAATGAAAAAAAATTACCACCAAAAAAACCCCCACTTATAAATGGGTAAATGAACCAGACATACACTTTTCAAAAGAATAAATTCAAATATCCAAAAAAACATGAAAAATATTCAACATTGTTAGAAATGAGGAAAATGCACATCAAAACTACACTGAGATTTCATCTCACAATTAGAATGGCAGACAACAAAAGTACTAACAATAATAAATGCTGGAGAGGATGTGGGAAAAGAGGAATACTTTTACAGTGTTGGTAGGACTGTAAATGAGTACTCTCTTGTGAAAATCAGTATGGAGGTTCCTCAAAAGACTGGGAATAGGACCACCACATGACCCGGCTATACCGGTCCTCAGTATTTATCCTAAGGAATTAAAGTCATACTGTAGCAATACATGTGTACCTGTGTTTATAGTAGCATAATTCACAAAAGCCAAATTATGGAATCAGAGTAGGTGTCTGTCAACAGATGAGGGAAGAAAATGTGGTATATATGAACAATGGAGTTTTATTCAGCCATAAATACAAATGAAATTATATCATTTGCAGGAAAATGGATGGCATTTGAGAGCATTACATTAAGCAAAATAAGTCAAAATCAGGAAGTTAAAGGTTGCATGTTTTCTCTCATATGTGGTAGCCAGAAAGGAAAAAGGAAAAGAAAGGTAGGTGGAAATCTCATGAAAATCAAAGGGAGACCAGTAGAGTAGAAGAAAGGAACCAGAGGAGAGAAAAGGGGAAGGAAAGGGGAAATACTGGGGAATGATATTGGCCAAATTATATGGTCATATTGTATTGCATGTAAGAATATGAAACAAAGAGTCCCACTATTTTGTATAATTCTAATGCACAGATAAAGAGATAGAAAAACAAGAATTTTCCAATAAATAAATACAGTTGGTATCACAAAGGAAAAAAAAAGGTTGAGTTGGAATTCTCAAGGAGTTTAAAATCCAGAGGGTCTATAGGCGCATTGGCAGGTAACTCCTGCATCCTGCATAATCCGTTCTATGCTAGGACAGAGGAAATGATGGGGTTGGGGAAAAAGGGGTTCCATGGCAGGCAGGGAGAGAGCTGGTTCCATGGGTGGGCTTCCTGTAGGAAGTGAAGCCTGAGTTGAACATGACAGTGGGCCAGAGTCACCCAGAGCTATAGTTCTCAGAGTGTGGACCTCAGACCAGGAGCACCAGAGTCACCTGGGAAATTGGGAGAAGTGTAAATTCTTGAGGTCCAACCCAGACCTACTAAATCAGAAGCTCTGGACCTGGGAGCCAGTGATCTGTAACAAGTCCTCTGTGTTGCATGCTTGAGTTTGAGAACCACTGATCTAGACAAGGGAGGGCAGCACTGGTTCCAGACCACGGGCAGGAACGTGAAGGACAGATGGCCAGGCTCATAGTGTAGGTGTGCTACAAGAAGAGCCTGGGAGTCCAGCAGGGGCAGAACACGAAGAAGCCCAAGCATCAGGAAAGGAATGTGGCCTCCATCCTGTAAAGAACGTGGAGCCACGGAAGGGTGTTACAGAGGAAATGACAAGCCCTGATTTCTCATTAGCGGTCACTCAGTGCCAGGTCCCGGGGGCATATGCAAAGCAGGTCCTCGTCAGCCCCTGTTGAACTTATCTGCAAAAAACTGCAGTGGTCTCCTGATCAAAGGACTGGGTGCAGACCAGGCAGGGTGAACAGACTTGCTTCTTGTGCCCACGCTGACGTACGGGTGCCAGCTGCCTGTGTGCAGTGTTGTGAAGGGCTCTGCTCTGGGCAGGGGAGGTAAGGAGCGGACAGGCGCAGTGGCTCATGTGCTACATATTATATTTGAGTTACTTCTGCCAGATAATCAAAACAAAAACAAAAAACAAAACAAAACCACATGTTCTCCAGAGTCTATTCGATCCTAGTCTATACCAACTAGAATCTATTCCAAATCATGTGGCCTGGAGTCATTTGAGGGGCATGGAGTCTCTCTTTCAGGTCCCTTACAATGCAAACCCCTCCTGGCCAACATTCTACCCTTATTCATTTCTTTGGGGTGGGACAGCTGAGGTCCCTAGAGGACCAAAGATGTTACAAGAGACGAGGAATCAACTCATCATTAACACATCATTCAGCCAACAACATCCGTCAGTCACCTGCCACATGCAGGGCTTGGCTCTCAGGAGGGAAGAGCATGCCCAGTTTGCTCAGGAATGACAATATTAAAAAAAATGCTTTTCTATACAAGTTGGCCTCATGGCACAGGAGACTGAATGGGTACCATCTGGGGGCCCTGGAGTGTGGCCCAGAGCAGCCTTCCTCTGGTGTGAAATGGGTTGCAAGACCTGCATTCATCTTTAAAATTTATGCACTCTTAAAATTCCACTCCATAATGTGCAACATCTGGGGCTTGTTTTAATGTAGATATTCTTGACATCACATTGCATTTAAGTCTCTTACCAGTAAATGAAAAGGATGCTCCACGTAGTTGCCCAGTGTTTATCCTACAACTCTGTACATGAGAATTCGTGCTCCAGGTGGAAATGACTAGGGAACGAGCAACAGAAGTCATCAGGTCTGGTTTTGCAAGAATCCTTTACCTTCTAGCTGTGTGACCTCGGATAAATGAACATACCTCTCTGAGTTTGGTTTCTTTATCTGTAAACAGGAGAAGATAGAGAATGGGTAGAGACAAACTATATGAGTATGTGGTACAGTACATAATGGGCCCTTAATAGACTTTAGTTAAATCCCCACAAGGAACCTGACTTGTGTTTACCACAACCTGCTTCAGCATAGATTTAGGCTGAGAAGAATGGAACTGTTAAAGGGTAAATTTGGATTTTGGGGTGACCTTTGCTTTTTCTCCTCACTATAAATAGCACCTTGAGAACACAAAGGAAGGGGGAGTCCTGGCTGATTCCAAGGAGGCACTGCGTTGGACCTTGCAGAGTGGGTAGGTTTTCAGCAGGCTTATGATTGATCGCAAACAGTGAAGAAAGGAACCTAAGGCTGGATTGGTAGGCTTTTGTCTGAGTCTGGAGGGCCTAGCATGCATTAGGAAGTCTAGTTGTTATTCAGTTGGCCATGGGGAGCCATTGAGGACTTCTGAGTGAGAGCAGGGGAGTGACGTGATATCAGTAGGCTAGGTGTTTTTCCCCCTTTGTCCTGCTGTACCCTCTGACTAAACACTTTCTGGCACAGAACAGGTATCCAGTAACTGATTTTCAAGTGATGATTGAAATCTCTTGACAGCAGGCATTTAGGATGGATTGGAGAGAGTATACCTGGGGACAAGAGGGTGGGTTCAGAGGCTGGGCAATCCTGGGATCAGGCTGTGAATGCTGGTCCTGGGGGTTGACCGAGGGGTGGGGTAGAGGAACAGCTGCTTGGAGACTTGGGGAACAGCCCCTCTCATTGAGCACTGACCAGTTTCTGAATTCAGGGAAATCTTCAGGGTGGCATAATTCATCCTGACAGCCTGGGCCAAATGTCTCTCCAGAGCCCCTGCTCCCCTCCCCTGCCGTGCAGACTGGAACACAGTTCGGGCTTGCTCTAGAGCGGAAATGGTCATTTGCATCTGAACATGAAACAGCGGTTTGGAAGCTGCGAGTGGGGGCCAGCTGGTGTGAGCTGGGCTCGCTCACGATTGCAGCCAGCTTGTTTCAATTTAGGGCCTGGGGGTGAGGGGACGGACTTCATATGCACGCGTCCCCGCGGGAAGACACTCACAGACACACCATGCACGCGATGCAACTGGGAGGAGCCTGCAGCCTGACCTTCGCGGCTGCGGAGGGCCTTCCTAGGGGAAGGAAGGGCACAGACTGTTCCCAGTCCCCAGGGTGGTAGCTACTTTTGGAAGTTGACTCAATCTACAGGGAGTCCTGGGGTGACCTGCTGGTCCCCTGGCCCCCTGGGCATTTTGAACACCCACTGTATGTGAAGCATTTTGGAACCTGCTGGCTTGTATAGTGTCCTAGGAGGCAAGTGGTGGAGGAAGAAGCAGGTGGATTGCCAAGTCCTTCTATTGTTCCAAAAAAAATGATAAATAAGTTGAAAAAGTCGCCAGGGTGAGATGTAAGGGGACTTGCTGGAAATTTTGCTTCTCCAAACCACACTCACAAGTGATCTTGTGGTTTTATTTCTTAAAATCAAGGCTGGATACTAATGTATACACAGATCCATAAATGCAACTGGAGCTGGTTTCGGCTCCTCTCACTCTCTTCCTAATCTCCTTTCCCTCATGTCCACCCCTCTTTTGATCTTCTCTCTCTTGCTTGTTACCTTGTAGACACTGCCTGCACAGGATTACTTGCTCCAGGGTCCTCTCCCACTGTCCGCACCGCCTGAGCTACATGTGTTGACCGGCACAGACGCAGGGAATTGTGGGCCCTACGTAGATAGAGGCCAATGGTGAGGCACCTGAGGCTACGGATGGACAAAATGATGAGAAGCCCTTTCATCACAGGGAATGATATTCTGGAAATATCTCAGGTTTAAAGTTGCAGAACTATCAAGACGAGTCTCGTCTCCACCATGTCGTTTGGTAAGGTAGACTAGTGTGTGGAAAGCTCTTCGGCTCCTCTATGTTACCGCCTGCAAGTTGGATGTGATGATCCCATCGTTCTGTCAGGGATGACCGGAGATGATGTGTGCGAGCTGACTGCCTGGCGCACGCCGAGGACAGCTGAGACTCCTGTGACACCCTGTGTACTTTCCCAAGCACTTAGATGAATGAACTCGAGCTTCACAATAGCCTTAAGAAGCACAATAGCTACAGGTGCTCAGTGTTCCTAGGGCCTCCCTCCCCTAACTCCTTTCTTCGAGGAGCCAGAGTCTTGCAAAAAAGCTCTCTGGCAACGCTGGAACAGTCCTCTTCATTAATTAGGTGTTTCATTTTACTGCCAGCCCTTTGTTTCCCCCCTGGAGATCTGGCAGAATTCCCAATAAATTGTATTTCAAGGAAAGAAATAGAAAAAGACAGCGAGTGACTTCCAGGTTGGGGACTGCAAGGTTTCTTTCTGCAGGGAGAACAATTTGACCATTGTCCTCATTAATGGGACTTCCTGGGGAAGCAGCTGTGGGCTTTGCTCCCCAGATTTCTTTTCTTCCCCTTCCCTGTGGTCAGTAGCATTTTATTCTTTCATGGACCATTCTTTATTCCCATAAAGGAAATTGAAGTTTTGGTTTTGGGTTTAAAATAGAGCTGTAGCCAGGGTTTGCTTGGGTCTAAAAAGTGGGACTGAATATTTTGCAAGACCTGCTGCTAACTAAGAATGTCCTTCAGGTGAATACTCTGGGATCGCCTCGGGCTCCACACTGCCATGTCAGAGACAAGCCTTGGTGTCGAACCCTGGATTGACCACACTACTTATTCATGTATATGATGACTCGGGCTCAGAAGTTCAGTCTCTTGCCCTCTGGTTGAGCATCTAACTCCACCAGCAAGGAGGAAGGGGAGCACCTGTGTTGGTGGAACTGGGCATGGCCCAAGAGTGACACTTATTTGAGTTATAGTCCTACCATATGAATATTGGCCACTTTGTTACTTTGTTACTATAAACAACACCTGGTCAACATCCCGATTTCATGGAATGATTGGCATTCCCAAGATTGCTCGGAACCATTGCGCATGCTGTGCTGTATGGAATGCCATTTCCTCCTAGCCATGTGCCTCACTCCCCACATAGTCTTCAAATCTCATTTGAAATGTTGCCTGATCCATGGAAGATGTTCAATATATATTTCTTTGTAGATTTGTCATTTTTTTTTTTTTTTGGCTGCTCAGAGCCTCCTTATACCTAAAGTTTCTATTATATGAATCTCAATAGGCAGACTTGTCTTGCACTAAAGAAGGTGGAAAGATAAGACATTCTCTTTCCTGGCGTCTCTTGCACCTAGGTTTTGCTAGCCAGAAGAGTGCACCTAGATTTTATTCAGAAGCTAGAAAGAAATTGGGACTACTGAAGATGAGAAATTGCACAGTTGCAACTTTCTTCATTTCTGCCAGTGACTGCAAGGACATATTATATTAAATCTGTCTGTATTCCCCTCTAAATTTATGTTCTTTTTTGCTCTCAATCAGAAACTTCAGTTGGTCAAGATTCTTTAGCTAATCATGTGACCTTAACCTCCAGTGGTAGAAGATCTAAACTCATAGCAGATATGAATGTACTGGATTCCTAAATCTTCCAATAACTCTTACCACTAGTCAATTTGGTTCAGTGGTGTGAGAAGCACCAACCAGCCAAGTGGCAGTTTTGACTTCAGTTCATGGAGCCATTGTTGTGTCCCCTAGCAGAAACATTCTTTCCTTGGAAACTAAGACTGCTAAACCATCAGAGTCAAATTTGGCAGAATGGGAGTACAATTTTTGTAAATGGGTCATTAGAGATAATGGTGAAAGAAGCTCCTTCCACTGCTTGGCTCTTACACCTGAGAATTCTGTCTGTCAGCAAATGGTTTTGACTATGAACTGGTCGTTCAGAACATACACTGCATTGTGTAGCACAGTACTTCAACCTTGTGAGAACTGTCATCTAGAAAACACCATATTATCAAGTTTAATAGATCATTCTGTTATTCTAGTAGACTGTTCTTGAAGTTCATAGTAAGACTCATGGTCATGAACCCATGGTCTCATTTATTTCTTGTAAAATTATTCCTGGGTCACAAGAAATACATGTAGGGTTCCATGATGAAAGAATAAGGTATTCTTATGCTACCATCTATAAATGGTGTTTCTAGAAACATAGTGGTCAGGGATGTCCACAGACATATTGGAATCTATTCCAGTGAGGATATATCATTGCCTCCTCCAGGATTTGAGGGTTTGATCACACCAGTGCCTGTGTGATGACTGGAAATGATGCCATACCCTAAGCTCAGCTATGGAGTTTGCTGGTGATGGGTTGGACACTTGCTCCGTAACATAGACTTCTCACCAAAGTTGATCTTGCTATAGCAGTGCCAACCTTCTTTGTGACTGTGACCATTTCGTTCATGAGCCTATTGAGCAAGTGTGAGGGGGGTCTGGGAAAGAAACCAGGAAGCACGGAATCGAACTCTTGACCACCCAACCCTTGAGTGTTCCTTGCACTGAATTGCTTATCGTTTAACACATACACATACACATACATCCTCATGCTTTCTGAACATCCTGAAAGGTTTACCCCAGACCTCCCTGACGCCACCTTTTAGTCTTGTTCTTTCCAACTCCCTGCCCATCTGGCCATCTGGATGACTTCCCTCAATAAGCTCCAAATCTCTCTCTCTGCAACTCAGTGGGAAGGGGATATATTATGGCTATTCAGATACAACTTAGTTTAAGACCTAATTAGTGGAGAACCAGGAAGGCAAAAGGATTGATTTGTTTACTTCTCTCTACCAGCTGAATTCCCCATCCTGGCACTTGGATTTTGAGAAAGGGAAGAAGGCCAAGCACAGGGGAAAGCTCCAGGCGGCCCAGCAGGAGGAGAGGTGAGTCATTTACTTCTAGAGGAATTAGGTTCAGTAATGTTCCATTAATCTGGCTTCATCAGGAAATGAGCTGTGTCACCTAAGAAAATTTTCCAATAACTGAAGCTTACCCTTTCATGTGCCAAACTTGACTTAATCATCTTGGATGGAAGTCTTTCTAAAACTAATTACATGCTTCCTTGCCTGTTTCAGTGGAGTATCCTGCCCATATTATAACCTTTTCTTGAGGACATGGGGACCGTTAAGTCACCAGGTTATAATTTAAGAAAAATAAAGTGTGATTTGCCCCAATAATGAATTTTACCAGCCATGCTGTGAATTTTGAGTTCTTCTTCCTTCTGTAGTAATTTTGTTTTTCATGTTCTTTGGTGACTACGTGACAGATAAGATTGGGATCTGGAATCAGAGGTGAGTTTGCTCTAGCATGTATGTTCTCTGGATTCTAGTGTCCTTGTATAAATAGTCTGTCTCTGACCAGGTGTCTGGAAAGTTATACCACTCAGTGTCATTGGAAGGGTCAAATACAAAATTAAAGGGTAGCTCCAGTACCGTGAAGGCCCCCAGCACATTGTACTTGCTTAATCATAAACATTACTTCCCACTGAATGTGTTAACTCTGTACCTCTCTAAACGTCTAGTTTGTGAGGGTTTATCTGTGCATTTCAAGTGCAAGGTTGTTACTGTGTTATTTGCCCAATCACAGCCAAATGGCACCTAGCACAAATTAGGCAGAGGCTAGGGATTGGGACATGTTTTTCTCATTATCAGGAAGACACACGCCAGCTTTTCAGGGAAAAGGGTTGAATCAGTTTTTCCTATGGGATCCTAGGAGATGCAACAATTCCATAGTCACTGGATCTTTACAATGTTGGCATGCAACTGTCAGCTCCACATTGGATGCCTGCCTCAAGCTTTTCTGTGTTTAAGGGCAACTGCAAATGCATCGTGCTCAACTCTTGGAGGATGGGGAAGGTATTTTCTTCTTAGGCTAGTCATAAACTCTCAGAGCTGCAAATGAAAACCACAAAACCTTTCCATACTGCCCTTCCCCACCCCCATCTTCCTTTTTCTTAGAAGTAAACAACTGTAATTTCATACAAGTGGTAAGGCTTGAACAGCAAGTGGGACTTTAGGAGTGATGGTGTGCTGTTTACAGTTCTTTTTTTTTTTTTAGATTTTTAAGTCCCTGGAGCCAAGACCAGAGCCACATACTGATAAGGCAGGGCACACCTCTAATAGCAACATCCTGCCCAGGATCCTAGGATGCTGGCCTTTCTTGTGAAATGAAGACCCCTTGAGATGGAAAGGAAGGGAAGAGAAGGGAAGGGAAATTGCTATATTTGAAGCACCTGGTATGTATCAGGCTGTATATATGTTGTTTCATTTAATACCAACAATATTCCCACCTATTGTTCACTTCTTGCAAACTTGGAGTACAGTTGGAGAGGTTGAATAATTTGTTCATGTTAGCAGTTCATATAAGAAGAATTTTATTTCTACCATGAGACATGCAGCTCCCATGTCTTTCTCCCTTCCTATCCTACAGAAGGCTACAGAAAGAAAAGCAATATGGAAACTCTAAGGTAAGCCATGCCTTGGATTTTTGATGGAAACTCTAGCTTGGCATGCCAGAGCACAGAAATGACAGTTGTCATAACCTTTTCATACATATAGCACTGGGAAATTTACAAATGTTTTGTCCTCCCTCTCTCGCTTATTTCTCCCTTCCCTTATTTTCTCCCTCCCTCTTTCTGCTCTCTTACAAAAGTGGTGTTGTTGTGTCTATTATATGATCTCTCTGGCTTTGCTTTTACCTCTCAAACGGGCATAACAATTTGTGCATTACTCGCAAGAAGGTTTTTGGGAGATTTTAACTAAGCCACCAGAGTGAATTCCTCTGTTGTATGTTTTCTTAACTCTCAATGTTTGGCAAAATTGCAATTAAATAGTTATACATTTTTTTAAATGGAGAGCTCATAGGTCTTGTTCACTGTGTATCATCAGCATCTCTAGTATAGGAATCTTAACAGAAGAACTAGGACTTGAACCCAAGTCTCATGACTGCTACTAGATGAGTGGAAAGTGAAAACAATGTCTCTAAAGCAATAACAAATGAAAAGAAAAATGGAATGGAATTGAATGATGTTACAAAGACCCATCGACTCAAGTTGCAAGGTCGCTACCAGTGCAGGCTCCACCATGCTGTCTACACCTGCTCTCATGGGTAGATTGGGAAACCTTGGTGCTGAATGAACAGTTTTTAGTTTGCAATACATGGAGGTGCAAAGGGCACCATGTTTGGAGTTTATAAGTCAAGTCGTAATTCCCTTGAGTTTTGTTGAAGCTGCACATTTCCCTGAAAGGTGTCTATTTGGGAAATTGCTGGTGGTCGGAGCTCTGTCCTTGGTTCTTCCTGTCCAAGAAACAGCATAGGTGAGGTTAATCAGACAGTGATGGCCCATGCTCTCTCTGGGCAAGGAAAGAACATGCTCACTGGAGGATTTTGAGGAGGCTAAGTTGATTGTCTAGATCTTGCAAAGGAATCTGGCAAATTCTCCGTCTTTGCACCACATCTATGAAATGCTCTTGATTTGATTGTTCAGTGTCTCAACTTCAAGAGGAAGTGAGGCTGGTTTGGTGCGATGCTTTAATTAGCATCTCTCTTTTTTTCTTATGCCACAGACACCAGTTTGATAATCCCTTCTTTAATTATACTGAGGGTTGTTTTCAAAGCTGATGCCAGTGCAGGCTCCACCATGCCATCCATTCCTGCTGTAACGGGCAGTAACTAACATAGTAATTAGGTAACTACCATATGTTGGAGCTAGGCACTGGGATGCTCCCGTTATGTAATTTAATTCATTGGAACTCTGTTTTAGAGATGAGAGGTCCGAGATGCAACGTCTACAATTGGATATTTTTGTGATAGATACAAGACACAAAATCTGTTTCCATAGAGGAATAGAGGAATAAGAAAAAGGAAACTAGCGTGTATTGGCAACTATATACCAAGCACCTTGCTGAGTTCTGGACAAATCTTGTCTCATTTATGCTCGTTGCACACCTGGGGTGGCTGCTATTAGCATCTCCACTTAGAAAGGAGATAATGGAAGCACAGAGATGTAACCTGTCCAATGCCATGGATCCAGTAAGCGGGGGAAAGTTTGGAGATCTGGTCCATGCGCCACAAAACTTGTCCATCTAATCACCCTCTCTGTAGTGCTGCCTCACAGAACATATGCTGGAGAAGCTGGGGACATCCCACTGAGGGCCCAGGAGGACCTGGAAGCTGCAGTTACAGGAGGATGTGGCACCCCTCACACCCCCCAAGCCTTGCGTGTCTTGACCAGTCCGTGTCTGCAAGCTTCCTCTTATTGTCCCCTGCCATTTCAGAGCTTTCAATCTTGCCTCCCTCCCTATCTAAAAATAAGATTTTGCTTGCACACAGGGCAAAGGCCCTGGGACCCTCCTGAGAAAATCTGCAGAGGAAACAGGACACTGGGTGGACAGCAGAGGCAGGGGCGTTAGCTCCCAGAGCTGGAAGCTCAGGGCGGGAAATGGCACTTCCCCTGTGATTTTATGTTTAGCTGTGGTTTAATTAATAACCGACAAACAAGTCTATAATTAACTTGACTCCCCTTTGGACCAGCCAAGGGAGTAATAATAACAGTCCTTTTCAAGTCCACAGTGGTGCTGGGAAGATGGCAGGGAAACCGGGCTCCCAGCCCTGCTTGCAAAGCGACAGGGGCCTGCAGCCCTCACTTCCCTCCCCCTGCACGTTGCATTATCTATACCAGATGTTGCATTAAAAGAAGAATTACTATACTTCAGGGCTCAAATTATATGTGCCTGATTTATTGCCCTGCTTCAGTTTTAAATGCTACCTTGCAGAACACTGAGAAATGATAGCTTATTATTTGGGACTGATGAAGATATCAAGGGCAAGAAGGGGTTAACTCTTTCCAGGCTGGGACCATTTGGATGATTGTTTTCACTCTCTTTCTAATCATTTCACACTCCCCCACCCTGCCCCACAACCTCCCACCACCAAACACATGCACTTTAGGTTGCTTTTATTTTTAATCTTTAAAGTGATGTGCCCAAGGTCCTATCTTGGTTTCCTTGTACAACAAAGATAAATCTCAAACTTTTAAGTGCTGCATTCAGGATCTGCCTCTGACTATACTTTCTAGCTCCCATTGCTTTCCTTTCCACCTGCTTTGCCCTAAAGTCCTCAGTGATTTGACTTGCGCCTACCTCTCCAGGCTTATTTTGTGTTCCTCTGCCACACTGGCCTCTTCCAGCTTCTGAAACGTCCCACCTAGGAATGGTGTGCATGCTGCTCCTTCTGCCTGGAGCCCTCTCCCCTCTGTCCTTTGTCTGGATAACTTTGTCTATCCCAGCTAGAATGGGACTTCCTGACCCTGGATGTTTATTAGACAATCTTTTCTCTTTAGGCTCATGGCACCAAGGGCATTTCCCTTCTCGCACTTTCCATGGCGTATACCCATTTATTACTATGTGAGGTTATTTCAATTCTCCACTGCATTATAAAACCATAAAACCAGGGATTGACCCTTGCTTGTTCACTACGGTAGTTCCAGAGCCGATCACAGAGCCAGGCCCCACTCCTCACACACCCTGCTCACCAACCCCCTGTAGTAGATATCTTTGTGCCTCAGTTCTCCCATATGTGCCATGAAGGTGACAATAAAACCAGCCTCACAGAGCATTTGTGCAGATTAAGTGAGCTAGAGGATCAAGGTACTCAGAAGGGCCCTGGCTCAGGGTAGATCCTGCATAAAATTTTAAAAGAACATATTCCCTGTACTGTATGCATTGCCTCCAACTAAAGTTCAGTTTGGGTCTTTGCTCAGACTCCGTTTCCTCTGGTCACACCCCTTTGGCTTTGACGCTGCTCTTCTCAGAGCACATGACCTCACAGTGGGCACAGGTCAACCCAAAAGATGGATCGGTTGTGTAAGTACCACTTGGTGACCAGAATGGCAATGATCCCAGACGTGGTTCAGGCAAACCTGACTGTGCCAGCAGTTCAGGGAGCCTGCGAAGGTGACTACCTGGTGGCCAGCAGTTCTGTTCAGTCCAGTGAACTTGAGCTGCATTTGGAGCCCTGTGTGGGGCTGGAGGGTTCGACCCTGGATAATACCAAGGTTTTGCTCTTGGTAAATTCAGGTCAAATGGGAGACAAAAAGGTAATCAGAAGTAGCAATAGAATGGACTGAGTGATCTGAAGGGACCACCCAGGATGGGCAACCAACCTGGCCTGGGGGAGTCACTCAAGGGAGTCAATGCTTGAGCTGGTCCTTGGCAAACACAGTTGACTTTGCCAGGCACTGAACTGAGGACAGAGTTTTAAGAAGAGAGATTGACAGGAAGTAGCTCCAGAGATGTTAGGGAGCAAGGTATTTTGGGAACATAGTTCTGTAAAGACTCAGTGTGGTTGGAGTAGAGAGTGCAGAAGGGCTGTAGGGGGAGAGAACAATCTAGGACTCAGGGGACTCTGATGTCCTGCTAGGGAGCTGGGTTGTATCCTGTAGCTTATGGGCAATAATTGAAGATGTAGAAAGAGACAGTGCCATGGTTACTTCCAGATGCTATAAGACAGTAATCTAGGGCTCATAATTCTGGTGAGATGAAGAAGGGGAACAATGCTTCAGCTACATACACATCCAACTTGTCACCATCTGCAGAGGAGATGACCTATAGTTCACAGGAGCTTCTTCCCTGGGGTCATGTAGACTTCCTGGGATTTACCAGTCTTTAAAACCAAGGGCATGCGTTTACTACCCCATGAAAGCACCAGCTCCCTAGGTGTGGATGGACCTGGCTTCCCATTTTAACTTGGTTTTAGTGGGTTTGAGGGTGTGAGAGTCATGAGAGCACAGGGTAGGGTGGAGAGGAAAGCAGGTAGATTTGCTGAGTTCCTAATACCTATGCCTGGGGCGAACATTTTCTCTTTGAACTCCTGACAATCCTGAGAGGTAGGCATCATCACCCCTGTTCAGAGATGAGAACTGAGACCTAGAAAGCCTAGACAAATGTGCCAGCCAGTGGCTGCCAGGGCTTTGATCTGTTACTCCTCCCATACTCTTTAACTGGCTCATTAACTCTTTAACTCCTCCCATTGCTGCTTTAACTGGCCCTTCGCTTTCTTTAGCACATGGAGTAGAGTGATTCTTTGGTGTATATGTTATTGCTCTACTAGACTGTAAGCTAGACGTGAGTTCAGTTAGCATCCAATACTGGTGTTCCATGTCTAGCTCTCAATACATGTTTGCCAATTGCCCAGCATCCTCTAAAACCTACCAACAGGCACTAGAGGGCATTATGGATATATAATATGAGCAAAACGAAGAGTTATAGATGATTTCATTCACTCAGCTTGTCCTTCCTTCCTCTCTCCTTCCCTTTCTCCTCCCTTCCCTGCCATCTGTCATTCACATATAAAAATCATTGACACTTCATGTGTACAAGACTCTAGGCTAGAGACATTGAGATTAAACCCCTTCTAGTTGCTCACTGTTTTTGGCCCTCTATGTGGGAAAGACCTCAATGGGTTAGATCCTAAGGACACACGGATGGTCCTTCAGTCAGCCCAAGAGTCAGGGGAGCCTGCTCTGAAGAGGCAATATCTGAGCTAGGTTAAAGAAGTGAGTTAAAGATTGCTGAGCGTAGAAGGGGAGAGAGACAGGTACTGTAGACAGAAGGGCTAGCTGAAGCAAAGCCCAGAAAAGATGCCACAAGGTCTGGGGACTGCAAACAAATGGGTAAAGGGCAGGAGGTGGGGCTGGCAGGCCTTGAGATGCTGGTTGAGGACTTTGAAATTTCCCCTCTTCAGAGAAGTCTGCGGAAGAATTTAAGCAAATTGAAGATGGGAGAGAGAAGAAATTCCTTTTATGGTCTATTATGGCTCTTAGATCACTTTGGTTGAACAGGGGATTAGAATATGGTGCCCCAAAATATTACTGCAGGAGACCAGAATCTGCCACTCTAAAATAATGCCTCTTTGGCATAAAGATTATTTTGAACTGATTATTTTTGAGATGTTGAAATGCTTATTTTTGAGAAACTGCAGATATGGGAGAAGCTATATAAACAAAGTAGAAGTCACTTCTTTGCAAGGGAAATTTACAGCTAAAAAAGAAATCCTCATTCAGAAGGGTGTCTCCCTCTTTGTTTCAAGAAGAGAAAGATGATTCCAAATCATTAGAGACTCATCCATGGAGAGGGCATTGACTCAAATCTGCATAACTGTCCCACAAAAGCTCATGTGTGAGACAATGCAAGAACATTCAGAGGTTAAATGATTGGGTTATAAAGCCTTAGCCCAATCAGTGAATTAATCCCCTGATGGGATTAGCTAAGCAGTATCTGAAGGTGGAAAGAGTGTGGCTGGAGAGGTGGGTCATGGGGGTGTGCCTTTGGGATATATATTTTGTATCTGGTGAGTGGAATCTTTCTCTCTCTCTCTCTGTTTCCTGATCATCATATGAGCTGCTTCCCTCTGCCACACTCTCTGCTATGATGTTCTGCTTCACCTCGAGCCCTGAGGAATGGAGCCTGCTGTCGATGCACTGAGACCT
The DNA here is from genome assembly GCF_902686455.1 of Sciurus vulgaris. Taxonomy (NCBI): domain Eukaryota; kingdom Metazoa; phylum Chordata; class Mammalia; order Rodentia; family Sciuridae; genus Sciurus; species Sciurus vulgaris. The sequence continues at coordinate 44,363,215 of NC_136461.1, forward strand.
CTGAAATTGGGAGACCCCAAATAAACTTTTTCTTCTGTAGGGTTGTTCTGGTCAGATGATTCAGTCACAGCAACATAAAAGCGGACTAAAACAATAGCATACCTTATGAAATCTTATCCTTTTTACTTGTTTTCTTGGGAATCCCCCATAAGCAGTCTTCCCCACACCCTTCTTTGTTTCAGGAGATAATGGTATTTAAACCGAATTCAAAGCTGTCTGTTTGAGAAGGATTCATTTCTCCAGGTCTCTCCCATGAATGCATGAGGTATATATGTTATGTATATATGTTATTAAACTTCTGTTTGTTCTTTTCTTGTTAATCTTACAGGTGCCCCTCATAACTAAGAAGTAGGAAGACTGGAGAGAAAATTACTCTCTCTTCCCTGTAGTTCCAAGGGAAGAAGTCAAAAAACTGAAGAAAAGGCAGCAGATATTGGGACTGGGCGAACTGGATGGAACTGGAAGTCTTTAAGGAAGTAGAATGAATGGATCTTGGTGCCGAGTGGAGTTGAAGGAACCATCAATGATGCCAGTTTTGAGTACCTGAGTAGATGGAGGTGACATTTGCTAGGGTGTAGAAGCAGAGTTAGGAGATGACAAGTTCAGTTTTGAACATACAAATTTAAACTGCTTCTGGTGCATCCAGGTGAAACTGTCCAGCAGGCGGCTCGGTGCATGGTTTGGTGTTTAGGAGAAAGCTCTGGGCTAGAGAGACAATGCTTCCAAGGCACAAGCATACAGATGTTGTTCAAAGTCATGGATGCGAATGAGTCCTTCTAGGAAACCTTCAAACCTAGTGTTTGAAGAAAGAAGAGTTGGAGGGAGAACTTTGAGAATCTCAGCAATTAAGAATCAAGACCTGAAAAACAGTGGGAGAAAAATTCCTTTGAGAATGACATCATCTAATCCCAGGGGAGAAAACTTTAAGAAGGTTTGGTCAACAGTGGCAAAGACTTAAGGTTGTAATGTGAAAGTTCAGGTCCCAGTGCCACCTGATGAAACCAGTAATGAGAGACAGGGTGATGGGGAAACAGCTTTATTGGCAGCAAGCTGGTGGTTGGAAGATGGAAGTCTTCCACTCACATTCCATCTTGCCAGGAGTCCCAGGTGCAGAGCTTATATGGGATTTCTGGGGAGTCTAACTTTAGCCATAGCCTGGTGGGCACCAGAATGTTCATTAATTTTTGTAGGAATCAATTCTCTTGATGTTGGCTTCAATGTTGTCCACAGGTCACCACGTGCCCGGCTGTTCCTGGTTCCTATAACCCCCAAAGAAGATCACTGATTAGAAGGTATTATGACTGACATTGTCCTTTGATGTTTTTCTTATTCTTCATTTCAGGCAAGACTGACTTTATTGGTTAATTATTTGGAGAATGAGGCAAAACAGAAACAGTGGAAAACAAGCCTGCTAGTGTTAGGAACTAGTGAATCCGCTCATCAGCTTCAATGTCAGGAAAAACAAGGACTGAGATGTATGTATTGATCTTAGTAAATTACATCGGTAAAATCTGAGTCCTTGAGGTGCTGGTATAGAGACCCCATTTTAGTGGTTTGAGGAGTGATTAAGAGGTAGAGAAGCAAAGGCAGCAAGTGAAGATGCTGTAGTAGGCACCTTGAGGGTGAAGGCAGGTAGAAATCAGGAAATAACTCCAGAGTACGGAATTAAGTGAGGCATTCTAAATTTAAGAACAGAGAATCTGGGTCACCTTTATGAAAGCAGAATGAATAAAGAGGAAGAGGTTGTAGATCCAAGATGGAGAGCAGACATCAATAGGCCTGTGGTGGCAGGTGAATTGCAGGAAATGGAGGTGATCTTTACCTGAGAGGCACTTTCATCCCAAGATAATTAAATTAAAAAGAGGGGTGAAGGGGACAGAGAGAGAGAGAGAGAGAGAGAGAGAGAGAGAGAGAGAGAGAGAGAGAGAGAGAGGAAGAGAGAGAGAAGAAGAAGAAGGAGGAGGAGGAGGAGAAGGAGGAGGAGGGGGAGGAGGAGGAGGGGGAGGAGAGGGAAGAGGACCTAAATCAGAAAACAGTTGAGATAATTCCTTCAGCCATACCTGTCAGGCTAAGACTTTAGTTTAGTCTTGGGTTTCTCTTGCCCGTCTTTATGGTTTGTTTTGTCTGCTCACCTGAACTTTCATCCAGTTTCCAATCACCCACACACTGGGATATACTCTCTGGTGTCTATGACCCATCCACCCTGGCAGAGCCAGTTCCCATTCCCATGGATGAGATCAGTCATGCTTAGTTTATTATTTCGGTCTCCTTATAAAGCCCCACATAAAGGGCCTTTCCAGATATTGTTAGAGATTGAATAAATGAATGAACACATGCATGCATGAATGACTCTCACTCTAGATCTCTTTCATCCAATCATTTGACAAATATTTGTCAGGCAAATACTATGTGTAAAAAGCACCATGCAGGTTATCTGGGCCACAAGGTTGAATTCAATGGAACACATAGAGCTTGTGGCCTGGATCCTGGAGAGAGGGGGCTTGGAAATGACATCCTGAAATGAATACCTATCCAGAATTCTGAGCTCTCCAGCTTATCGGAGTTGACTTTTACAGTCCGGACTGTTGTTTAATAAGTGGAAAATAAGAATATTTCGTTCAGAATCTGCTACTCTTATGAATCTATGAGTGAAAGAATCAATCAATATACTAATAGATAATTCCTTTCATTCTATTAAGACTATTTAAAGTAAACTATCTTTGAACTCTTGTTTCCCAGAAAGTGTTGACCCTTAGTGAACAGCTGTTCAGTGTCATGGGATTTTGTAAATAGTGACATTTTGCTTATATGTTCTAATTCCAGTTTGTTCCTTCTCAATACCAGTACTTTCTTGGAAAAAACTGTGGCTTCTCCTCCGACTGTAATAAGTAACTAAGGCAAGGCACTTGACCTTCCATTGGGGGAACTTATTTTCAGTTGAGGAAACTAGGTTCTCCTTCATTCTGGTGGCCATTCAGTTGACTTAAAGGCTTGGGAGAGGCCTATTGGAATGACTGTCAGTGAAGAATGGCTTTGCTCGGAATCATGAAGTTGAGTGGGAGAAATCAAGAGTTGTAGCTCTCCCCTTCCCTGTCTTCTGGATGGGCCACCCAGCAACAAATTCCCAGCACAGAGCACTCTTCTACTTTTCAAATCTTCAGAGGAAAAAGAATCTATAGCTTTATTTTTCCTCCATTATGGTTTTTAAAAACGATAAAGGTCAGGAAATGCTGTTACAGACTGATTGATGTCTCAAGGAACTGACAGTGAAGCAGTTGCTAATAAAAATGAAAATAGTATTGGCTGCTGTTCATGGTGTTTACTGTGTGCTTTCCTGGTGGATAGACACGTTATTTGGGTCCTTGTCCAAAGAAGTCAAAACAGGGGGCAGTCTGTGTGGGATACAGATAAACCAGCCTACTCACATCTTAACTTGGCCACCAGGACCCTGGAGCTACAGAGATCACTTAGAAGTGCTCTGGAAGAGTCTATCATTCCCCAAAGGGAACTCTAAACAATACAGAGTTAATCTGTATTAACTGCTGTTTGTTAGGAGTGATAGAGAATAATTAAAAATCTAGAGAGAATATTTTGTGTGTGTGTCAGTTAAAACATAAATCAATAAATAAAGATTGCCAGAGAGAAAAATACTGCACAAAATGATTATGAGACTAATACTATCGGCAAAAATAATTAGGTATTGGGTTGTACAGTTCAGAATCAGAGAATTATTAAGATTCAGAGGTGGGAGAATAGAGGACAAGGCCACCAGGAAGCAGAAAGACTAAGCTGAGCTCACGAAGTGTACATCCCAAAGGCATGCCCCCAGTAGCCCACCTCCTCCATCCACACCCTACCTGCCTTTGGTTACCACCCAGTTAATCCCATCAGGGCAGTGATTCACTGATTAGGTTGAAGCTCTCATAACCAAACCATTTCAGCTTTAAACTTTCTTCCATTGTCTTACCCATGAACTTTGGGGGATCTAAACCATAATGAAGAGTTTGCTCAAGAGTTGCCTTTTATGGGAAGTCTCCCTGACCATCCTCCCCACCACCATTTTTCTATCCGCAGTCATGTGCTCTCAAGGTACATACACGCCTCCTGGTGCTTACCATGCTATTGACTTGCCTATTGCAGTTAACAGACTTCCTCTGTCTAAGTGACTTCTAGAAAGCATAATTTGGTGTTTGGATGATGTTGACCAAATACCTAACTTCTCCACTTCCCTTTTCTTATCTGAAAAATTGTGACAATAATTGTACCTATGCATGTGGGTAATTTTCCATTTGGTCCTGGATCTATTTTTGATGCTCTTTGCCTTGCTCTTTGTTCTGGGAGGTCAACCCTGTGAACTGCATTTCTAGGGCTCCCTTGTTGACAATTTTCTTGTTTGGTTCATAGGAGGCACTGACAGGAGGTAGGGCAGGAGGTAGGTAGTGGAGAGAGAGAGGTTTGTGGTTTTTCTGTTCTTCCCCAGCACCATGTTTCTGGCAGTATTTTGTCCATTCATGTCCATGGGTGGCCCTTCCATGGACCTTCCTGTGTGGCCTTCCTGTGTGGGCACTGGTTTTCTCAGCTTCACCAATGCTGTCTTCTCCCTTGCTCCTGTCCCTTCAATCTAGGGTTGGTAACATCCCCTGTTGTTGCTAGTGTCTGGGTGTCTCATGATTTCTTATTTGTTTCCTGTGGACCTTAGTCCTCTCTAAGTAATTCTTTACTAAAGCTTTAATTTTTTTTTCTTTTAAACTATCTGTGGTTAAATTGACTTCTCTGATGGATACAGTTTTCTAACAGGGCTGTTGTGCAGGCACCCAAATTTTGTTTGCCTCTTCCTACTGCAGTGGGATCAGCTGAGATCCTGTGACCAGTTTAGGGAGGAACTTGCTGCACTGTGAATAGGACTGATTAGTGGTCAGTGCTGGGCCTTTTACTTGCTTACAGTTCTGGCTGCCCCAGCTTTTGTGTTGGAGGAATATCTGAGCATCTCCAACAGGAAAAGCAAAGGGGTCTTATCCTTAGGTTTACTGACCAACTCCAATTTTGATTCCTATTACCTGGCTCCATAGGGGTAATAAAGGTTAGAGACAGATTGAAGGACACATTCTTCTTCCTGTTTGGGTGGAGTCTTAGTCTGCTAGGACTGCTGTAATAACATAATGCAGACTAGGTGATTTGACAAACAGAACTTTATTTCTCACAATTCTGGGGGCTGGAAGTCCTAGACCAAGGTGCTGGCAGGTTTGGTTTCCTCTGACATCTCTTTTCTTGGCTTGCAGATGGCCTCCTTCTTATTGTTTTCTCACATAGCTTCTTCTCTGTGTGCACATACAGAGAGAGAGAGAGAGAGAGAGAGAGAGAGAGAGAGAGAGAGAGAGAGAGAGAGAGGGAGAGGGAAGGAGGAGGGAGGGAGAGAGAGAGGAGAGAGACTGACCTTTGACCTTTGGTGTCTCCTCCTTTCTTTAAGGATACCAGTCCAATTGGATTAGGGCCAACCCTTATGACCTCATTTAACCTCAATTATCTTAAAGGCCCCATCTCCAAATGTAGTCATGTTGGGGTTAGGGCTTCAACATGTGAATTTTGGAGGGACATCAGTCAGTCCATAGCAGCAGTAATGAAAAGCAAGAAGAAGCAGACATACCAGGTCAGACATTTTAGGAGGATCAGTGCCTTCCTTCTGCCATTTCCTGTGTGGATAGATAGCTTTGGTCTTATTGAAACCCACAAATCTGTCCTAGGCTAACTGTTCATCTTTCTGTGGGCTAGAGGGAAAAGCCTGGGCTTCAAATCCATCCAGAAAGTACTAGCCTGCTTTTACATGCTGTGCATTTTAGGACAACCACTTCACTTTCCTGAACCCTTGTTCCCTCCCTTGATTGGGTTATTGGGTGAGTAAATGAGGTAAGCTATAGGAGTGCCTTGAGCAAACTTCTGTCCCTCTAGAGATATTTTTGGAAAAAAAAAAACTGTCAGGAGAATCTCTTCCAACTGCTATTTTTTAGACAGTTCATAAATCATTGCAACTGTCCTAATAATTTTCTGTCTGGCAACCTTCAGCTTTTTATACCACTGACAAACACAACTCCTATCTGTGAGTCTGAATCTAGACAGAGTGGCTTCCTCAAGGGGCAGGGTACCTGGGGATGTGGAAGCAAGCCTGCATGCAGACCTGGTACTGGGGCATGAGGATGAGTCAGGCATTGGCTTTGCCTTTATGGATGCTTGGCATGGGGCTAGAAGATAACTGAGACCCTGAGGATTCAGCATGGAAAGTGCCCAAGAAAGGGGAGTGTGAACAGGAACCAGCTTGGACTTGGAGTCATTCCAGGCTATTGAGGGCAGAGGTCTGAAGGGGCTTCTAGAGGAGGTGTTGCTGTTGCAGGTACCCAGCCCTCAGAGGTGTGGGGAGTTTACCAGAATGAGTGGAGGATAGGGCACTTCAGCAGAGAGAACCACGGGACAGTGAGGAACTTGCTGTTGGAAGACAGAAGTGATGCCATCAGACTTTTGGAAGATTAGGGCTGAACTAAGAGGATTCCTGGGGTCTATGCTGATGGAGGTGAATGGAAGAAAGTTATGGAAATGAGATGCCTGTGGATATGCATCAACAAAACACATCTTCCAAGGGTCTGGAAAGGATGCCCCAGGATGACCTGCTTGGTGGACATTCTCCTGGGGTCATCCCAGACATCTTTTCTAGTAACTCCTACCTACTATGCTTGTGGCTCTCTGTTCTCACTGAAGGTTGAATCTCTGGCAGATGCCATGGGCTGTCAAGTTTGGTGTGTCCAGAATGAGGGCCTGGCCAGGGGTACACCTCTTTCTCCTATAATCTCATTTAAGTAAGTACCCTCACCAAAGATGAATGCTTTTCTTTTAGAATTCTACTTATTTCTAGTTCTACAAGCAATGTGTTCATCACAGAAAATTGGGAACATACAGAAAAATAAAGAAAAGAATTAAAAACACCAACCTGATTTCGAAGGTACCTGATATCAGAGAAAATACAGTTAGAATTTTGGAATACAACTTCCAGTCTTCTACTCTAAGTACATTTTGTTTGTGTCCATATGTATGTTAACATGTGTGTTCCTACAACATAAATATTCATATATTTGAGGCATATAACCTGTACCACATATGCTGGGATTTAAAAAAAAATGGGTCTGGTATTAATAGTAATACTTGTATTTTATTATATTTTACCTCTTTTTGGAATTACAGGACCCCCATCCTGTCCCTCTTGCAATAGCCACCTAAATTATTTCTAGGATGCTAACAGGTTTCTCAAATAACTCAGGAACTACTTCTCCACTTTCTGCACTTTCAGAACTGTGGCCCTTGTGGTGGCATTGTGGAGGCCTCCAGGAATGTACCTGACTTCTTCCAGGGCCCACCATTGAACTTTATCTCCTGGGCAGAGTCATAAGTCCTCAGCAGCCAGGCACTCCTGCCCCTCTGTTGCCCTGCAGCCTTTCTCCAGGTGCAGAATCACACTCATGCCCTCTGGAGCTACAGGGCACCAAAGCCAGGCTGGGGAATCTTACCTCCTTTTGGCTTATGCTTTGGAGTGTGAACGCCTGCTTTTGGTCTTATGTAGCAAAGCCCTGCAGAGCTCTTTACTGAAAAAAATTTGTAATACAGATCTTGAATGATGGCCACCATCAAAATCTTCCTCCTGTCTTCCCTCCTGCAAGTGCCTGCTACTCTTCCCATGGAGAGGTAGAAACTTTTCCCCTGCCCTTTGAATCTGGGCTGCTTTTAGTGACCTACTTCCCAACAGGATGCATCCAAAAGGGTATTCTGAGCCTTCCAAGGCTTGGTCATGAGAAAGCTTGCTACTGCTACCTGGTCCTTTGTATTGTTCAGTCTTGGGCCATTTCATTTCAGAATCCAGCCACCACATTATGAGAAGATCCACAGAGAGTCCATATCTCAGTGCTCTGGTTGACAGCCCTATCTCAGGGGACAACCATAGAAGGGAGCCTGCTAAGCACAGTCAGTTCACAGAACCATGAGTACAAGTGACAAACTGGTGTTTTAAGCCACTAAATGTTCAGGTTGTTTGTTACATAGAGCAGAAAACCCTCTTTTCTTCAAGCTCAGTAAAGTCCTGAGGCCCCTGTGAGCTGAGTGACGAGCACCCTGCCTTCCTCAGAACAACCCCACCCTCTGACTTAAGAAGCTCTGTGTCTGGGGTAAGCTTGTCAGCCTGGCCTCTTCCCTCCAGATGATGACTTCCTTCCCAGGATAATTCCTCCGGATCCATCCCATCATTCCACCTGCCATTTCTAGACATATCCCAATCCCAAGGGTAAATATGGCTTAAGCCCCAACTAGGAACTCTGTGTACAAAAAAAATGAGGATTTTACTGTATACACAATGGTATGTATTTATTGAATTCTTTTTTCACTTAGTGTCATATTGTGATAAATTTTTCATGTCATTTAAAGTCCTGCAGAATTAATAGTCCAACATTTGAATTTATATCATTACTCATTTGCCAGTTTTTGGAAAATTGCCCCATTCTCTCTCTGTTTTTCTCAAATTAAAAAAAAAAAAATAGTTGAGCCGTATATATTTGCCCATAAATCTTGACCCAGATTCTTATGGAAATAATCAAGTATTCAGCAAAAGGTATACTTTTAAAAAGTCACTTGGTAAATAATGTCACATTGCTTTTCAGAAAGAGTGGACCAAGATATTCAACACCAGTTAATTTGATAGACAGAGATGGAATCTCATTTGGATTCTAATTTGCATTTCTTAGTGATATTGATTAAAAATAGTTTTTTGGTCTTTCACATTTCTACTGAGACTTTCTCATAACTAATTATTTTATTATTATGTTATAATTATGAGTTTCTACTATGTACCAAGAGATAAACTTGACATATACATAATGGGAGGAGGGAGGGAGACAAGAATGGAGGAAGGAGGGATTGTATAGAGGAAAATGAGGGATGGGGAGAGGCTGGGGGGAAGAAAAAATAACAGAATGAGACAAACATCATTACCCTATGTACTTGTATGATTACACAAGTGGTGCGACTCTACTTCATGTACAACCAGAGAAAAACAACAGTTGTACCCCATTTGTGTACAATGAATCAAAATAAATATAAATTAAAAAAAGAAGAGAGGAGCTTGGTCTTTAATCCCTGTGTTGTAGATAATGGACCACATGGTTTGAGAAACAGAGTTGCCACTATGAGATAAGAAGGGCACCTGGCCTGGATGTGTCCTTGGCTGCCTGGTGGACCTTCAGTACACTTGCAAGAGTGCTATGTGGCCTTGTGAAGAGACAGTGACTTTGGTACCAGATGGGCCAACCTTCCAGGTTGATTCTACCCCTCACTGGTTGTAGGACCTTGTCAAGTTATTTACTCTCTTCAGTATTGATTTCCTCAACTGTACAATGAGGAAATGCCACGTCCTTTATTAGCAAAGAGATAGTAAAGGAAGGCATCTTATGGATGATATTCATTCAACAGTCATGGAATCCCATTTTACCTTGTCATCTTTTGAGTCTGTTTCTTCCTCCTCACCTTATTGCTGCTGCCTTACTTCACCCAGCTCCTACTATCCTGAGCCCTTTACTGCTCCAGCCCCACCTGGTGTCCTTGTTCAACGTCCCATCTCTCCAATCCATTTACCATGCTATGTCTGATCACCTTCCTGAAATGAAATCTGATCATGTCTTCATTTAAAAGCCTTCAAGAACTCATTGTTGTGATTGGGACCTGGGTACTGCTAACCTACCAGACTCATCTCTTACCTCTTATTTCATCACACTTTGTCTGCTGGCCACAGAACTGCCTAGAGTCCCTGAAAAAGCTCCCAATTTCTTAGAGCCTGATGTCTTTGAATGTACCATGTGGAACCACTTTCCTTCCTCTGTGCACCTCGTGGGTAACTCTTGAAGTGACCCTTTGGCCTAGCAGCCTTCCCTGATGCTCCAAGGTGGTCCAGGCACTTCCTTCTTCAAGCTTACCCTGTCACAGAACATGGCCAGGGAAGCACGAGATCTCTCTCCATCACTGGTCTTGGCTCCTTGAATGCAGGAGTGGCATTTTCGTTTCTACATCCCTTTTGCAGCACCTACCCAGGGTTTCTTAATCTTGACACTCTTGACTGCGTAACTTGTGGGGTTCAGGGAAAGATGAAAAAATATCAAGTCCTTTGTTCAAAGGTTACTAAGAAATTCCAACATCCTAACAACAGGGCATTAAACAGAGTGCAGAGCCCTTTAGAGAGCTGGATCATGTTGACAGTGCAGGTTACTTGTCCACAGGACAAGCCCTGATACTGAGCCATTTTGGGCAGGACTATTCTTTGTTTTAGGGACTTTCCTGTATATGGTAGGATGTTCTTGGCCCCTATCCATTAGATTCTAGTAACACACTGCAGTGGTGACAACCAAAAATGTCTCTAGACATAAATAATCATAGGAGGGAATAATCCCTCCTGTTGAGAACCACAGGCTGGAAGACTGCAGGCACTCCGGGCAGGTGCTTGGGTTTCCTTGTGCTTTGCTAGAGGAAGGGCAATGGTCCACAGGGAACCCAACCAGCCTGAGGGAGTGTGTAAGTCAGCTTTCCATTACTGTAACAGAATATTTGAGATAATCAACTTATAGGAGGAAATGTTTAGTTTGGTTCAGTTTCAAAAGTTTCAGTCCACTCTTCTGGGGCCTGTGGCAAGAAAACACATCACGGCAGGAACATGTGGTGGAGCAAAGCCTCTGACCTCATGGTGGCTGGGAAGCAGAGAGAGGGTCCCCAAAAGCCCTTCATAGGCATGCCTCCATGACCTAACTTCCTTCCAGTAGGTGCCTCCTTCCAAGAGTGCCACAGGCTGGTGACCAAGCCTTCAACGCACGGATTTTGGAGGAACCCTAATCCAAACCATAGCAAGAAGGCTTCCTGGAGATGTGCCAGAGGATAAATAGTATTTGGACAGAACTTGCTACCTGGCTAAGTAAGCTCACTTAGTGAGAACTCCAAAGGGTACTGAGGGAGAGGAAACATCCATTAAAGCTGGGAAGCTTTGGAAACCTCTGGATGAGTCACAGATCTAGTGGTTTGGCATGAGTGGGCAGAACTTCCCCAGGCTGCAAGATTTATAATAAGAAAGCAGCTTTGAAGTCTTGGAGATTTTTCAGGGCCAGGAGTCAAGGAAGGCTTGAGGATCACAGACAGCTCTGGGCTATAAAACATTGGGCAGGCTCCTTACACATAGGGAACTGCCACCCTCCGGCCAGGCCTAATAGGTTGCACATGTCTCAGCCATGGCATGTGAGTGGAGCGTGGTGCATGGCCTAACTTCTCATCTCCTACAGCCCCTCCCACTCCTGAAGCTCCTGGGGATGCAGCAAACAGGTCAACCCATTTGTCTGCTGGGGAAGAGGGTGGTGGGGTGGAATACTGTGGTTTTGGGGCTAGAGAATCTAGGAGGAGATGGTATGTCATATGTCTTAGGGAAGCCAGCTATCAGGTCAGGTGTCCAGAGCCACAGTGAGCTCCCAAGACCTGTGTGGATGAAAGGACAGCTCTTCTCCACAGGCCAGGACAACCTGGTAGAACCTTGCTGCTGGTCAGTATACTCTGGTTCCCACAAGGACTGATGCTTGGAGAAAGCATCCTTCCAAGAGGAAGGGAAGGAGACTGTGGGTCAGATGAGATTCTGGGGGACACGGATCCAGTTTTTCTTAAAGTCTATGCTCTTTCCTACACTCTTGCCTTGAGGTTCTCAATACTTTATGTTTTAGCGGTGTGACTTGCAGAAGTTACTTGCATCTCTGTGCTGCAGTTTCTCTGTTATCACTACTACTACTACTACTGCTACTACTACTACTATTACTTGGCAGAGCTGGGGAGCCAACCCATATCCTTGCCCATGCTAGGCAAGCACTTTACCACTGAGCTATATCCCAGTCCAGTTTTCTTATCTTTAAAATGGGTGTAGGAATAATATTGACTTCATAGGTTGTGATAAAGACAAAATGAGATTTTCACATGCATTAGAAGGCATGAGACACTCCACACAGTGGTTAGAACATATGCCATTGTCTGTTTAAATCTTCCTCTTGACCTCTGTTCTAGCCAGGACCACACTACTATCAGTAAGGGCTTTCAGTTGCAAGCAACGAAGATTGACTCTGGAAACTCCTTCCCCATAGAACTATTGGAAGGGTAATGAAAGCTCCAGATTCAGCAGATACTGGAGGACCAAATTCAAAAACAGAGAGGAATCAGGGGAACTCACACTGTTGGGGAAACCAGGGCAAGAAACAGATCTTAACTTTTGGAAGATGAGAAGTTTACACCATCATCAGCTCCCTGGTCACAGATGCTGGACAACACAGAGACCATGCATGACCTTCCTCCTCATTCTGCTGGGTGGGAAAAAGTGGGGTGGGGTTCCCCTCTGCCCAGTTAGGCTTCCAGAGAGGATGGGCAGCTCCTCATTGTGGGCTTCCTTACAGTTAAGAAGAGCCCTTGCTGGGTAGCCGTCCAGAACTGAGGTTCCCTATGCCTAGCTCTGTGGCTGCCCACCTCTATTCAAACACTCCTTTCTGTACTGTTCTTCCAACACACACACACACACACACACACACACACACACACACACACACACACAGAGCCTTCTTACAATGGGAAACGGCTCCTCTCAAAGGACCCAAACCCCAAACCTAGCCAGTTACTGCATCTAGCCTATGCCTCTCGTTTGTTCTGAAACCAACAGATTAATTTATAAAGCTCACTATTTCTATTATCCACATGTTTAATAGTAGGAAAAATGGAGAGGAAAGAAGAGGAAACTTCAGTAAAGTGCACAAAGGCTTGCCACCGAAGGAGGAAACACAGAGAGAAGATGTGTTCTTCATTTCTGCATGACTATTGTTTGTGGCTTCTTTTCATTATTTCATTCCAGTGATTTTCTGCTTTTTGTCTTCAGCCAGTCCTTTGCTGGTCTGCCTGGTGGGTGGCCCAAGTGTTTAGTTTTGAGGGATATGAGCTCTTGATATGAGGCTGCAGAATTTTTCCACTGACGTCTACTACTAGATATGTCAGAATTTGGAGCCACCCAGGGGATCCCTAAATTCTCTCTTACTTCTCCCATATTCCCATAATTAGCAATCCTGTTTTTCCTTCACAAAAAGGATCAAGCATGCTGACGTGGTGGGACTACCCTCCTTCCTGGCCTGTCTTCCCAGTGGCATCTGATGGCTGTGTTAAACCCTGGTTTTATGACCCTCGTGGAAGCATTTGTCCTCAAAACATAGCTTCCTTCAAAATCACTGAGCTAGCAGAGCCCTCAGTTGTAGGAATGGGAACAAAAGTCACAGTGGGACATCGGAAGCGCAAACCTTTCTTCTACCTCTTGGTTCTGGACACCTTGTTCTGGCTGTGATGACAAGAGAACCATAGATTATTCCCCTGTTCAGAGTATTTATCACTCTCTGCAGGATGGTGCCCCCACCTGGCAAGGTGCTAGTCAACCTGTGTGGGGACTGATTCTTCAACTGCCCCCACGTCACTTGGAGCATAGCAGCTTCTGGCAAGGGGTGCATTCTCAAACAAATGCATCCTGTGCACGTGACTCCTCTCCCTCCCTCGCTTTTTCATCTTTTCTTCCTAAAAGAGACAAAGGTAAGCTCAATGTTTTGCTTCCTGCATCGATTTCCTGTCTCGATGGCTGCTGAATGAACTACAAATAACCACAGTGCTTCCATCTTGGTGTACTAGTCAGAGGCATCTCCCTATGAAACTGAATGTGTGGATTATTGGGAAAGAGGGATTAGGGCAAGGGTGGCATTTGGGGTGTGTGGCACTCAGCTTGTGCCTTAAGGACCCATGATTTAGGCATGATCAATTTTATGGCTGGGTGGGTTGGATAACTCCTTGTCCATGATTCTGAACTTGGGGAAGTGCTTTATATTATGTCCCATATTCAGTCATTCAGTCCCCAATCGGACTCAATATCAATTCAAATGATGCTTTTTAAAAGATGCATTATTATTTGGCACATAGGCCCTGGATTTGCCCTCACATTTCAAGGACTTTTTACTGTGATTTTCACTGGGAGACTTGTTACAAGGGTCACAGAGCATCCAAATCTGGCACAAACATCGTGAGTACTATTGGATCCACCAAGTCGCTGTGGAGGAATCACAGTTCTGATTGCATTATTCTGTTTCTTATAACAAATATCTGAGTTAAAACAATTTTTAAGGAGGAGAGTTTGTTTTGGCTCCTGGTTTTAGAGGTTTCTGTCCATGGTTGCCTGGACCTATTGCCTTTGGTTCTGTGGCGAGGTGGAACACCACGGTGGGGAGTGTGTTGGGGAGCAAGATGCTCCCCTCACCAGGCCCCACCTCTTAAAGGCTCCACCACTTTTCAGAAGTGTCACAGGCTGGGGATCAAACCTTTAGTACATGGGTCTTTGGGGGACATGTCAGATCTGAACTTGAAGCTGGTAGATGACAATCAAAATGGTCTAATACAGCATGTCTAAGTAATGTTGCCTCCAAAATTCCAAGGACGACCAATTATTGTGCTCCTTTTTGCATGGTAGGAAGTAGAAGGCACAGCAGCCTAACATTCATCTTTGAGAAAATGTTGTAATATGCCTAAAATGCTGGTGCTCATGGAATTCACAGAAGTGAAGTCTGCAGTTTTGTAGGTTATCTCCACACCCTGGCTTGCTTGTATCATATCATGCCAAAGGTATCATCATACTTGCTGTTTCTGTTTGGTCTAAACAGTGATGCAATTAATGTATCAGGTTAAAATTCTGCTACTGGGGGTGACTGTGTTCAAGGTCTTTGTGGCTTAAATTGTGACACAGACCAGGAGTTTTGCTATTTCCTTAAGACAAAACAAGTGTGCTGCTGTGTCTACCAGGTGAAAGCAAACATCTTCTGCTACTTGTCAGTACTTAGTATGGAAAACTTGGTCACTGCATACTCAGTCAGATGTTAATGATTTACTTCAGTAAGGAGCAACTCGAGGACAGCAGCAGATTCTTTCTCCAAAATCAACATCATCTTCAACTGTCAAACAATGATGACATTAGTGCTTAGAATTCCCCCACTGAGTTCTCTGGAACCTAATAAATTGACATTCTTCTTCCTCTTTTAATTCAAAGCTTATTGAGAGATAGATGATAATCACGTATCATTAAAAAAAATTGCATTCATTATTGATAAAACCGATTGGAGAATGTGGCTTTAGATCTGAGGCCAAATGGGTTTGCTTGATTTCACTCCTGAATTCTGGCTCTCTTGTTACCACTGGCATAGCAGACACACTACAGGTCTTACCCTGAACCAGAACCAGCCACAGAAAATTAATGGCACAGAGAAATACTGTGTGCTCTTCTAAGCAGAACTGGTTTGAAAAGGGGGGAAGGGCTAGTTTAATTGAGCATGTTTAATTCCTTTCTTAAACCTGATAATGACATATGTTACACTTCTTCCCACGTGGAAAAGCTAGCGGGCAAGAGAGGAAGAGGCCAGTAGCCTTGCTCTGATTAAAGTGCCTTCCCCCAGAGACATGGGCTGGGGGATCCAGTGGCCCTGCCCGCCCTCTGCTCTCACTGTGACTCCCTATTGCTAGATCAGATTGAAGGAATCTGACTTCAGCTTTTCACGACTTGCTCTCCTGCTGCAGAGGCATCCGTGATTGAGCTTCAGCTTCCAAGGCATGTCCTGATAGAGCATCTCTCATCTTCAGTTGTGGTAGCAAAAGGAGGTGTCTGTGTCTACATACAGAAGGAGCTAGGAATGGGAATTAGTTAGTGAATAGCCAGAAGGCTAAGTGTAGTTGTGTTGCTTAACAATGGGGATGCGTTTTGAGAAGTGCATCATTGGGTGACTTTGCCATTGTGTCAACATTGCAGAGTGAACTTACACAAGCCAGGGTGGCATAGGTCCATCACCTGGTGGGGCCTCTTGTGCAATTGAGATGCAGTAAATGCAAGATGTTTGAGAGCTTTGCTGACACAGTTAACACAGCAGATTGTTTTTCAGTGAACATTTTTTTAAAATAGGAGTACTCTTTAAAATAATAATTAAAGTGTACTATGGTAAATACATAAACCAATGACACCAGTGTTTATTATCATTATTAAGTCCTGTAAATAATTTTCTGTGCTATATTTTCATATGATGGGCAGTGCAGTAGGTTTTATACCAGCATCACCACAAACACGTGATTAATGCCTGTTAAAAGTTTGGATCTGGGATGTCTCCCAAAGCTCGTGTGTTAAAGGCTCAGGTCCCAGCTGGTGGCATGAGCCAGGCATGATCATGCAAGTCTGTAATCCTAGGGGCTCTGGAGGCTGAGGTAGGAGGATCAGGAGTTCAAAAGCAGCCTGAGCAATTTAACAAGGCACTAAGCAACGTAGTGAGACCCCGTCTCAAAATGAAAATTAAAAGGTCTGGGGTTGTGACTCGGTGATTGAGTGACCCTGGGTTCAATTCCTGGTTAAAAAAAAAAAAAAAAAAAAAGGTCTGCAAAGGTACCATTGGGAAGTGGCGGAGACTTTAGGAGATGGGGGAGGTTGTCACTATTGGAAGAAGTAGGTCACTGGAGGTGTGTCCTTGAAGGGTATACCTCGTCCATGGCCCCTTTCTCTCTTTGCTCCCTAGCCCCCATAAAACGAGCTGCTGGGCTCCACTCTGTGCTCCCCACCATGGTGTCCCACCTCATCAAAGGCCCAGAGTGATGGGGCCATGGGATCGTGGACTGAAACCTCTCAACCTGTGAGCCAACATAACTCTTTTCTCTTTTAATTGATTTTCTCTAGCATTTTGCCACAGTGATAAAAAACTAACTAGGACATTAGGTGATAGAAAATTTTCAGCTCTGCTGTAAATTTTATGGGACTGCTGTCATATATGTGATCCACCACTGACCCGAGTGATTATAACTGCAACTGTCCTCCCTAGTGTGTGCATGCCCATACACTCCAGGTGGGGTACCTCATCTGTGATAGTCAGGTCAGACCCTGGTTCCTCCTCGCTCCTCTGTCTTAGCACCTGGCCCATTGATCAGCAGCCCCATCTTCTGGCTTATGCTCCAGATGAGATTTTGACTTTGTCTTTCTGGTACTGCAGAAAAATGGATTCCCCTGCTCAACCTCCACCCAGAGCTCCTTGGATCTCATCAGGGCTTGCCCTCAGAGCAGTCTGGATCTTCCCAGCATTTAATTTGTGCTTTCCTGATGATTGGGCCGAGGAAACAGTGGATGGAAAGTAGGCCCTACTCTCTAAGTGTTTTCCACCTGGAGTCTGATTTCACCCACCATTGTCAATCTCTGTGCATTGGGGTGTTACAATGGAAGAGCATCAGATGAGCAGAGGAGGATTTTGTGCAAGGAAACAGTCATGATTTCTAATAGGGTGCCTGTGTTAATTTCTTAGGACTGTCCTAACAGTGCCACAGATGGTGTCTTAAGACAACAGAAGTTTATTCTTTCATAGTTCTGGAGGCTGGAAGTTGAAAATCCAGCTTTGTTGGCAGGGCTGCTTCCCCTTGGAGGTGCCCCAACCCTGCCTCTCTCCCAGCTTCTAGTGGCTGCCATAATCCCTGATGTTCTCTGGTTTACAGCTGTACACTCCAGACCCTGCTTCTGTCTTCTCAGTGGTATCTCCCTGTGTCTGTGTCTCCTCTTCTCTTAAAAGGATGCAGCTATGTTAGCTTGCACTATAATCCAGTGTGACCTCATCTCCACTTGATGATATGTGCAAAGACATTCATTCCAAATAAGGGCACATTCACAGGCACTGGGGGTTTCACCCATATCAGGGCTAAATTATTAGGTGATTTCTTCCAACTTCATTTCTTAAACCTAATGCAACTTATCTCTTCTCTGAAATGGAGAGTGCATTTTAGAAGCAGCTCCTCTCCTAAACTTTTCGATCCACATTCTTACCACATCGTACGACTTTTAAAATTCAAGATTCTACAGGCTATGCTATTAGAAAAATATCCTTCAGTCATAGGAGTCGTAGGTGTGATCTGCTTCAAAAAAAAAAAAAAAAAAAAAAAAAAATCAAAGAAACTCTTTGAATTCTAGCCCAGGTAGAAATTCAAAATTCCTGAATTGAAATACAAAGAGTCCAGGTAGGATAGGAATTAACAAACAGAAAATCTTATTTTTAGAAACAAGAAAAAAGAATCAAATAAATAAAATGCTGTTCCCATCCAGTATATGGTCAAGTTTCCATATAAGGTAAAAGGGATTCTTCTAATGTTTCAGTTTAATTCTTCAAGGATCTTGTTATTTAGTAGAATAAAAACCCTTCAGATTCACAGAATTAATAGTTTACTAAGCACTACCACGGAATAGCACATTTGTGCCTTAACACAATAGTGAGAGAGGAAGACCAAAGAGACCCTCCGTGTTGGGATACTGAGGAGATGGGCAGATGGATTGACTTGTCCAAGACCAGATGACTGGTTGGCAGTGGAGTGGAGAGCATTGGGGGTCTGGGCAAAAATTATAACTACTTCTGCAGGGCATGGGATGGAGGGTGTGGGCTTTTCCTTATTTTAGTTTTTAAATTTTTCTTTTAAATAAGATAGAGCAATTGCTAAATAAACAGCTTTGAGCCAGACTTTCTAAGTGCCTGGATGCCTCGTTACGCCCCCCGTGGCTCACAAACGCATGAACCGATCATTTCATCAGAACTGATACGCCTGCAGGTTTAAGTGTGGGGGTGGAGTGATGCCTGGATGCCACAGTTCCCACGGGGGGCGGGGGGGCTGAATGAACTGCTAAGAGAGCCAGGAGGGGTCAGTACAGCCTTCCCGAGGTAGGGGACCCATGCGGAGTCTCAAAGGACAGAGAGAATAAACCAGGCAAGATGCGAGGTGGGATAGGATGGTGTTTGCATGCAGGGGAAAGTGCCTGGCGGGGACATGGAGGAGTGGGGGTGTACGGGGTCAAATGGGTAAACAGCAGTCAGGTTATGAGAATCTTCACTAAAAATCTCTGTCTGAGTCTTCATTTGGAAAGTGATAGGAGGAAATGGAGGGAGGAGATTGTTCTAAACCAGTGACTCTCAGCCGGGCATGATGTGTCCTCTTTTCTCCTCTCCTCCCTCCCCTGGGATTTTTGACAGTATCTGGGGATGTTTTGGGGTCTTACAATGGTGAGGAAGGAGTTGCTCCTGGCATCTTGTGTGTAGAGGCCAAGAAGACTGCTGAACATTCTAGAGTGCACAGAGCAGCCTCCTACAGCAAAGAATTATCTGACTGAAGTGTCAACAGGGCCAAGTATGAGAAACCCTCTTTTAAGTAAGGGAATGATTTGTTTGTTTGTTTGTTTATTTATTTATGTATTGTCCTGTTTTGGAAATGTGAGCTGCTAGGTAGGAATTTTAGGGGCAAGAACCTGGGTTTGCAAGGAAAACAAGCTTCTTCTCCTTTAAGTAATTGCTAACATGCCTTCAAGTTTTTTTTATTGTTTGTTTGTTTGTTTCAGATAAGGCTCTTCAACCACAAGGAATTGGTTTGAACCAAATCAGCCAAAATAGCTGAATCATTCCTCTGGGTGACCTAGAGTAAACTTGCTCATTATAATCTCATTATACTTCTAAATTCTCTGCTCTGGGGCCTTCCCATCCACCGTTTTTGAACATGTGATACATGAAGAAGCATGATCTCAAACTGAGCATGTTCTGTTACATGTCGTCTTGGCATGTGATGACGAGTCTTCCCAACACAAACATTGTAAGTTTCCCCAGTAAAGTCCCCTTGCTTCCTATGTTCCGGGAGACACTGCTTTGGGGGTATCACAAGTGCCCTCCTTGCTCTGTGCCAGAAATAGCCCTTTCTTCACTCTTCTGTCTCCTGGTTGTGCTTATTGGCTTTGTGCTCTCCAAGGGACAAGTACATTGTGTTTGGTTACAGAAAGACAGATTAAAAATGGCTCTAAGGTCTGGGGAATTGCTGAATGACCCAGCTGCCTTATTTATTCTGACTGTTCTTCCTTCTGTACTAGACTGAGTATAGTGTTTTCCTTTTTCCCTTTGGTTTTTCCTCTTCCCCATTCCATGAGTATCTAGCAGAGGCCCTGCATGTGATCATGGTCCATGGGAGGGGCACCCCCAGAGTCATGTACACGCTATGCGGCAGGCTTGAGGGCAAGGGAGTCACTCCATCAACACCAGGAGGAGCAAACTGAGCCCAACAGTAGAGTTTACAAAATAATCAGCCAAGTTGTCCTTCTTCGTGTTCAGCATGGGCCTGTGCAGGAGCTCAGAATTTAATAAATGATTGAACAAATGAATGCACGGTTGAGTAGTCCAAAGATCGGAAAAACTAATTGGATACCAGGTGAGGCTGAAGGAGAAACTTGTCATTAACAATCCCGGCAAGGGATCGTACTGAATTTCCGGAGCGCAATGAAGTGGAAACAAACAGCCCCATGCCAGGGTCCTGTTGGTGACTGCTTCAGAATCCGGGCTGGCGAGGGGCCCCTGGAGTGGAGGCCAGGTTTGGATTCCGGAAAGTTGCTCAGTTTTCTGGTCTCCTGGGTCCTCTGCAGCCTTATCAGTGAAGCTTTGTCAGTATTTCCATCATAAACCCTGGGTGTGGGGCTGAGTGGCCTATAAAACCTGACTCCAGGCTGAGGCTGGCAGGCACAGCGCCCGCTAGGATGCAATTAGTTTGGCTCAAGGAGTCTCCGGTTGGCTTCTTTGCTTAATTGGGAGAGTGTGACCAAGAAATACAGAGGTTAGGTACCCCTCTGTCTCCAAAGGCAGGCACAGAAAGGCTGTCCTTGTAGCAGGGGTAAACCGTGAGCCAGTCACCCAACTCTGGCAAGCAGGGACAGGCAGGTCCTCCAGGGGTTGGGAAGTAGTGCAGGTAGATGCCCAGGCAGCTCATGCTCCTCCAGGCCTTTGTGTCCCTGTGTGTAGTAGCTCACATCATCCTGAGGGTTCACTTGGGCACCTGGGTAGTGATGTTCTGAGGTGGCTGCAGTAAAACCAAAAGGTGGCTTCAAGTCCCGTGTCACTCACACTTGGGCCTCCTCACTCAGCGGTGACATTCAGTTGCTGGTGAGTTCATTGCCTATTATGACTTCCTCCTTCTGGTGGAGCAGCGGGAACCAGACCTTGCCCTCAATGCAGGCCCTGTCCCTGACACAGCAATGAGATCCCACCTTCTTGGAGTCTTAATTCCCTCAGTTTTAAGGTTGTGAAAACAAAACTCGGTTTATGTCATAGCAATGAAATATAAATGACATATTTATAAAATGACCCTAGCACTATGTCTGGCAACAAACAAACAAACAACCCTGCCCCCACCCTCCCCAAGCCCAGAAAAACAGAAGAAAGAGAAAAAGAAGAACTTCCTTAAATAACAGCTATGCTACTTGTGCTACCGCGATCGTAACATGTCATAAAATGCTTCCTTGGGGCACATAGACTGCTGTAAAAGCTGAGAGGTGTGAACGTCTGAGGGCGGTGGAGGTGGGAGAGGAGGCAGGAGAGACTTCACAGAGGAGAAGACATGACCTGAGACCCGAAAAATGGATGATGAATTTCCCAGGCAGAGAAGAGAGGGAAACACACCCTGCTGTGGGAACAGCACAACTACCTAAAGTGCATGGACAGTTAGGGGACGAGAGGACTGGTCACAGGATGCAGGGCAGAGGGAGGGCTGTGTGGGGATGGGCTGATGGACCAGTCCTTTCTTCTCT
Organism: Sciurus vulgaris; assembly: GCF_902686455.1. Taxonomy (NCBI): domain Eukaryota; kingdom Metazoa; phylum Chordata; class Mammalia; order Rodentia; family Sciuridae; genus Sciurus; species Sciurus vulgaris. The sequence goes on from NC_136461.1 coordinate 44,384,939, forward strand.
CTTGTCCTCCCTGCTCCCTTTCTCATTTTTGCTTTCTGAGTGTTTGTGATGCTCAGATTCTCTCATGCACAGCTAAATGTCAAGTTCAGTGCTGTCCCTTGGAGGCCACGGCCTCTTCTGAGGTCCTCTTCCTCCATCAGGGCTGCTTCTCACCTCTCAGATCTGCTCAGCTCTCCACCCTGCCCCACCCCACCCCACCCGACTCCACCCCGCCGGAGGGCTCACTTCCATAAAGTTCTTTTAAAAGTCTTTATGGCTCCTTGGTGCAGGCTCCCAGTCTACCCTGCACCACATGTGGGCTTGTTAATTCCTTAAAGGGTCCGCTCACAGAACACCTTAGAGATGTGGGCACCAATTCCCAGGGAGCCGCTGCTTTCACTCTGCCAAAGAGCCAATAGATGTCCTCTTCTCAGGAATAGAGACCAGGGCCATCGCAGAGCTGGAAGCAAAAAAGGACACAGGTGTGTTCCGAACATCTACTATTGCTGAAGATTGTGCTGGGGGTTTGTGCTTTTGAAATCTGCTTTCAAATCTGACTGTGTTGCTAAATATTCTGCACAGTACTCCAAGTTTCCAAGTCTTGGTTTCTCATGTGGGATGGATAGTAATGCTGACCTTCTCTGAAGAAGTAGCGCTCTGGCTGCCTTTGAGAGTCCAAGATTTGACTATTCCCTCACCTGCTCAGATTTGGCAGAGACTTCTGGATGGAATGCACAATTCCTTGGTTGAGTTATAACTAAAGCATTGGGCGGTGGGGAATGAGCCCTGGACCTGGAGTTAGAGCTAGTAGCCAGAGCTCTGTTGGCTCTGAACTTGGAGAGGTTTTGAACTGACTTCACGGGAACCCCCCACTCACTCCCTTATGTACCTGGGGGAGGGCGTGCTCAGGCTCCTAGAAGAAACTTGCTCAGGTTGAACAATAAAGTTGGGAAAGCTGAAGAGACAGGGAAAACACCCCAAGACAGTGGAAAACACCACAGTCTCTGCTCTCTGCCTGCAGGGTGTGCACCATCAGGGAAAGAGCCCTGGCTAGGTGAGCCAGGTCGACACTTGACAGTTGGTGTCCATCTGTGGTCAAGTCACTTCACCCCTAAGCTTTCCTCAAGCACCAAACACCATTCATGTTAATTTCTTGAGGGGCAAATGACCTGGCACACAATGAACACCCAATAAACGTTAGTTGCCGCCTCTATCCCACCCCCCAAATACCCTTTTCCCCCAAGGAACACCACCCAGCCTGGGGGCACAGCTCAATAAAGTCCCCATAAAATTCAGCTTCCCTGAGCCCAGCTTTAGAATTTACAGCGAGTTGATTCATCACGTTGTTTGAATTATGGCAATATGAAAATACAGAAAACCCACAGGGAGTCAGCCTTTTCCCATGTATAAAACAGGGTTACGATCCCATATAAACTTTTAAAAGAGAATACTTTAGTTTATATCTTCAAGCATGTGATTGGAAAAAGAAAAGGAAAGAACAAGAAAAGAAAAAAGGCCAGATTGGCAAACACTGGAATTCAGCCCACACCCTTGCCAACAAAGCCCGCGGGACCGTTTCTTACTCCTCATCCTTCGTCTTTACAGCATCTACTCCGGTGTCCTTACCGCAAGGCACTGGGCTTTTGCTGGCTCCGGAAAGCTGATGCCTGCTCAGGATGTGCTGGTTTGCTCATCCTTCCCCATCTCCATGGTCACAGCCTGCATCCCGGTCTCCAGCATCCCTGTCCTGGACCATGGACCACCTTGCAATGAATCGCCCTGCCAGAGGAGGTTGCAGTGAGGAGGCCAGGTGGGGTGGGAAGTTTGCTGGTGCACACAGATCTATTCTGTCTTTTACCATGCAAGATTTTACAAAAAAAATTTTTTACTGATTGCATTTTGATTCATTGTACACAAATGGGATGCAAGTTTTCATTTCTATGGTTGTACACAATGTAGATTCATACCATTCATGTAAACATACATATACATAGGGTAATATTGTCTGTCTCAGTCTACTATCTTTCCTTCCCCCACCCATCTCACCCCATTTTCCTCTACACCATCCAAAGTTCCTCCATTCTTCTCTTCCCCGACCCTGCCACTCTCCCCTTATTATGTGTCATTATCCACTTATCAGAGAAAACATTTGGCCTTTGGTTTTTTGGGCTTGGTCTATTTCACTTAGCATGATATTCTCCAACTCCATCCATTTACCAGTAAATGCCATAATTTTATTCTTTTTTATGACTGAGTAATATTTCATTGTGTATTTATACCACAGTTTCTTTATCCATTCATCAATTGAAGGGCATCTAGGTTGGTTCCACAATCTAGCTATTGTGTATCAAGCAGCTATGGACATTGATGTGGCTGATACCATGCAAGAGTTTAAGGAGACCCCATGGAACTCTCAGGATAAAATCTGAGTGCCTGAATAGTTCTGCTTGGCCCCACACCATCAAGACCCACATCTATAGCTTCTCCTCTTCCTGTCCCTTGCTGTGAATATGGCCTTTTCTGCTTTCCTAGCTTGGAAGACTCTCTCCCTTCTAAACTTCCCTGATGCTTTGTTTACTACCACTCATCTCTTAAGACTCCAGTTATGTACAACTTTCCCTGGGAACATCTACTGTGATCACCCTGCCTTTGCCCAAGCACCCCAAACCCAAATCCTCTAGCTCTGGGTTACCTCACAAACATATGTTTCCCTACACTGGAAAGAAGTAACTGTAAATCTGATGCATTTCTTTCACCTCCAAGTGATAAGCTCCGTAGAAGCAAAGACTAAACCTATTTGGTTCACTGATCTTTATAAAGTGTCTTTACATGGTAGGCAATTGAAAAAAAAAAAAAAAAAAAAAAAAAAAAAAAAAGATTTGCTGAGTAGCCATGACAGACATCTACCTCAATCTTGGTTCTACCACCATGGATGTCCAAGGTCACTTCAAGGTAACTCTACCACCATTCTCATCTGTAAAGTGGGAATAATCTGTAAAAAGACACTGCTTTGTGATGTTGGTATAAGAATTGGAGAGAAGTCTACAAAGTATGTATCCTATAACTATTGATTTCAATGAAGGAACATCTACTCTTATTGTGAAGGTTTGGGGACAGAAGAAAAAGAATCCTCTAACACTGACCATCAGTCAGGATTATTCAACACCAGTTAATGCCCACCAGAGATGCACAATAGCAAATTCTTGGATCAGAGTTCTGTTTACACTTGGTTGGTGAAGGAATATCAGTTGTTAGCTTTCAAATGAGACCTCCTCTTGGATGGCAGCACATGAAAGAGTTGCCTGGGCACTGGTCCAAGGTTCTGTGTAAAACATGTGTGGATATTCAAATACAATTTCATTTACTCATGACACCACCTGTCAAGGGCCACATCCAAGGAAAAAATACAAATGATTAAACTTTAAAGAAAATGGAATGGTAATAACAATTTGATTAAAAATAGGACTTGAAATAATAATTTATGATAGAAAGAATAATGGAGTAGCTTATTAATTATTCTACGGTTCTTTCCTTTCTGTCCTTACATGTTCAACCTTTTGTAGGGGACCATAAGGGTGACGAAGGATTAAACTCTCCGGGATGAGCACTAGAGAATTCCCTTGTTGCTGATCATCTTCCTGCAGCCTCTAGAGTTCTGGATTTGGGCAAAGCCTTTGAGATGAAATCTTAAGGGACTCTTTCAAAGTGGATTGGCAGAGAACCAGGAGGCTTAGAGAGTGAAATCAAGCTACGAGTCTCTTATTGAAAGAGCCCCTCTGAACAGCATGCCACGTTGCGATATGAACGGTGTCTACCTATGCTATCTCGTGAGATTTTTGTTCAAGATGCTGACACCGTATGACCTGGATAATCCACACCGTTTTACGGATGAGAAAAAGGGGCTCGGTAATTCGTCCAAGGCCGATCAGCTTGCTAATTGCACTGCCAGGACTTAACCTGGGTTTTCCTACTCTAAGGTCTTTTTTGTCTTTTCTTTTTAATGGTCTTGCATTGACTTCCCCAGGCAGGACTGGGTCTTGAGTCCCTCCTCTTACCCTCCCCTCTGCTCTCGGTCTGGAGGTTTTCTGTCCCTGCAGGTGTCAGCCCTGAGGCCTGCCTGGCTGCCTCCCCAGGAGACTCTTCGCCCCTGCCCACAGGGGTTCCCCAGCACTGTCCCGTCCAGAGTGCTTCTGTGGAGCGAGTAGGTGCAGCACAGTGCGGTTTGAGCCACAGGGGAAGCACATCTACTCTGTGGGTTTCTACCCAACAACGTGCTGCCAAGGGAGAGGGTTGGGTGGGGAAGCATCTAGCAGTACTGGAGCAGTTTCTAGATACTTTACTTTTCATACTGGAATACGGGAAGTATTCTTTTCCCTGCTTTATGGCTGATGAATTGCATCCCAGGAAAAAGCAGATCTTCTACGTGCCGGGAAAGGTACTAGAGCGTCGATTGTGTCCCCCTGTGTTCTAGTTTGTCACACAGTTACAACTTACTGAATCCACAGCATCCTCCAGAGGAAGCCCTGGGTTTTCCATTCTACAGACGAAGAGACTGAGGCTTGAGCACGTGAAGTTGTAGGTTCATCCAGCATCCAAAACCCACCATCTGGCCTTTGCTGCCATTTCAGAAACCTGCCCCAAACACAGACAGTTGCTCAGGGCCTCGTCTGAGGCGAGGGAGTCTACCCGGCCAGAACAGTACGACAACAAGGATGAAGTGGTAACAGCCTGTAACGATTAGACAAGGAGGAAGGGAGGGAATTATGAGGAAAGGATAGGCAACATTCCAGGAAGCCAAACTCTTACAGAGCTGTTTACAACGGAAGTGGCAGGAAAGCCACCCTCTCTCTGGCCCGAGAACCACATGTTCTGGAGAAAAATATCATATGGAATCACAGAAACTCTTGGTGGGGAGAAAACAAAACAAGGTCTTTCATTCATTCATTCAGTCAATTCATGCTTACTGAATCTTTGCCATGAGTCATTTCTGTCCTGGGCACTGTGTGTTCAAATTTGAACCAAACCCAGTTTCTACCCTGTGGCCCCACATTGTTGAAAGATTGCAGGAAGAGGGATAGGTGGAACCATGGAGTACTGTGTGGATGTTGATTCCAGAAGTGAAAAATCAGAAGGATCATAGAGGTATGGGACAACTCTGGGGAAATCAGAGAAGGCTTCACAGAGGAGGTGACATGAGAAGGACCTGGAAAGAGGAAGAAGGTGTTCTTCAAATACAGATGTGAGCTGGGCAGGGGACAAGGCAAGAGTGTGCATAGCGAGTTTAGGTGACAGTGGCAGCCAGGTGTGAGAAAGAACATGCAATATGGCCATTCTGACTAATGCCTGTGTGCCTAGCTCTCTGCTGGGAACACAGCACAGACTGCCAACAGAGATAGTAATTGAATGTGGATGCCTGGATGTACAGTGGAGAATCAAGTACTTTGCTGCTGGTAGAGATCCGTCCAGCATTTCTCGTTCCACGCTTTAACCAGCATCATTGTCCAGAAAGCCATCCGTTGGGATGCAGCAAGGTGGTGAGGTGAAGCAGGCTCTGAACTCCTGGCTCTGTCACTTAAACTCTCTGCGCCTCACTTTCTCCATTTGCAAAACAGGGATGGCGATAGCACTAAGCTAGGACTGTTGTAAAGATGCAGCTTGAGTTCATTCTAAGCAATGCCATCCTCCTATCCAGGTCTTCTATATTGGATGCTATAAAAGCATGGCTGCTTTCTATATGCATTTATAGTCCATGACCAACTTTCTGAAGCACATGGAATAATTATTTGAATGAAATCTCAGAGACCTTCTAAGTTCTTCTTCCTGGGTTTGGAAAGTTGGTTAGATTACTGGGTGACCTTGGGAAGATCACCTCATTGCATTCCCTGCCCTGTGATACCCTGGAGACAATGTGTTTGCATAATGTTCCCTGAAGCAGGAGTGATGGATGGCCACACTGAGTGCTTACGATGCGCCAAGCCCCATGAGATTTCAACCAGTAACTTGTTCCTCTCTCCCAACAATCTCGTGAGGCAGGTGCTATCATCATTTCTGATTTACCCAGTAGGAAACCGAGGCATCGATGGACCGAATGCTTTCCCCAAAGGCACCCACTGATGCGTGGTAGGAGTAGGCTTGGATTCACGGCAGTCTCACTCTGGAGCCGCGGACTGAGAGCCCACTGGAGCAATCGAAGAATATCTACCACTATTGTTACTGTTCTGTCTTAGGAAGGTTAGAGATGATCTTGGTTCTATAATTGCATCTCCTACACAACATATGCAATTAAAATCCACAAAGTGCTACTGGCATGTGAAAATGCTTTGGAGCATAAGATGCATAAAATGTATAAAATACATGATAAACAACCTGGAAAACAATATAAAATGTCCTCTTAGATATCTCCCTTTTTAAAAAAAATTAATTTATGTCCTTGGATTGAGCCCATTTTGTGTCCTGAGTTGCTGAGAAGGATAGACACATAGCAGGATTTCTGGTCAATGTTTTCCAACATCAACACAGTTACCACCTGGCTGCAGTGAGGGTTCATAGATGGCTGGAGACTTGCTGCCGTCTCTGCTCCTCCAGGCCTCTGTGCTCTCAGCCCTGCCCTAGAGGGAGGCAGCTGGCTCTGGGCCCAAACTGGTCATACTAGTTCCAAAGAATCTCTACCCCCTTTCATTTTGTCCCAGTTTCCCCCCAAATCACCCCCACACAGAGCTCATTTTCTTCATAGGAATTTCAATCTGATCTTGGGAAAGCCCTGTGTTGTTCTGCTTCCTGTCACTGTGACAAAATACTTGAGATAAATAACTTAAAAAGAGGAAAGACTTATTCTGGCTCACAATTTCAGAGATTTCAGTCCATTGTTGGTGGACTCTGTTGCTCTGGGCTTGTGGTGAGGCCATGCATCAGAGTGTAGACATGGGCAGATGGAAACTGCTCACCTCATTGTGGCTGGGAAGGAAAGAAAGAGTGAAAGGAGTTGGGGTTCAATGGAGATTCCTCAGAAAGCTTGGAATGGAACCACCACTTGACCCAGCTATTCCACTCCTTGGCCTATCCCCAAAGGACTTAAAATCAGCATACCACAGAGATACAGCCACATCAATGTTCAATGCTGCTCAATTCACCATAGCCAGATTGTGGAACCAACCTAGATGTCTTTCAATTAATGAATGGATAAAGAAACTGTGGCATATATATATACAATGGAATATTACTCTGCCATAAAGAATGATAAAATTATGGCATTTGCAGGCAAATAGATGAAATTGGAGAATATCATGCTAAGTGAAATAAGCCAATCTCAAAAAAACCAATCTCGCTGATAAGCGGATGATGACATATAATGAGGGGATGGGAGGGGTTAGCGTTAGGGTTAGGGTTAGGTTTCAGGAGGGAGGCAAGAATGGAGGAAGGAAGGGCTGTATAGAGGGAAAAGAGGGGTGGGTGGGATAAGGGGGAAAAAATGGCAGAATGAATCAAACAACATTGCCCTGTGTAAATTTATGATTACACGAATGGTATGCCTTTACTCCATGTACAGAGAATCAAAATGTATCCCATTTGTTTACAATAAAAAAATAAAAAAGAAAATTAAAAAATATCCACTTCAAGTTCGTGCTCCTTGAGACCTCCCACCAGGCCCCACCTCTAACGGTTCTGCCAACTCCCAACAGAATCACAGGCTGAGGACCAAGCTTTTAGCACCTGAGTCTTTGAGAAGCATTCCAGATCCAAACTGTAATGGCCCCATTACAAGCAGCCCTGCATGGAATACTGGGAAATGTTCTGGCTCCAGAGTCAGGAAACCAGCATCCTATCAGGTAGGGCCAACCACTTGCTCTTCAATGGTACTCAGTTTTCCCTTCTGTAAAGACAGATGACAGAGCAATTCCCTTCTGGTTTGCCCCCACTGCAGTGCTGCATCCATACATTGGTAGTACCTGTGCAGTGTCAAACAAATCTAGAAGATAGAAGCGTAAACTGAGGTGGAACATCTTACCTTACATAATTCCCCTACCTCAAATTTCCACTGTGCTTCATAGGCATTTCCAATGGTAGTTTGGGTGGTGTTTTTAAAATAGATTCATAAATTCCTCGACAGTCTTCCCTCAGTTAGGTGGAGCTTAAGTCCTATCCTTGTGTGACTTCCAAGGTGAGGTTGAAGAAGGCACTTCTGCCTCCTCTTGGTCTTGTACTACTTCCTCTGGGGAAGGCAGCTGCCATGCTGAGTGGAGACTCAAGCAGCCTTAAGAAGAGGACTGCATGTTCAGGCCATCTGTCAACAGCTATGTGGGGGAGCTACCTTGGAAGCATAGTCCCAGCCCCGATGGAGCCTTCAGATTATAGCCCAAATGGACATCTTGATTGCACCCTAAGGAGAGACCCTGAACCAGGACAAGCTGCTCCTGCCTTCCTGACTTTTAGAAACTGTGTGAGATGATAAGTATTTGTATTTTATGATGTAAATTTGAGGGTAATCTTTCATATAGCAATAGATAACTAATCCATTAGTGGGGGTTGCTATTGTTAGTGATGGCCGCGGGGGAATAGTCGTTACCTAGAGCTTGACCTAATCTCATTGTAAATTTCTTGTCTGGGGATGATGTATACTTATCATCTTGGTCCAGAAAAGATTTTAAAAGGTATAGTCTGGGGCTTCTTAGCTTCTACTCCATGGCTTAGCACTGATGTCAATTTAGGTTTAGGGAAAAATTCTGTCTCTGAACCAGAACCAGGAAATATAAGTGGCTCTGCCCATGTCAACAGACTGATGACTTAGCATCATATGAATCTGGACCATGGTCCCCTCTCTGAGCTTATATTATTCCCTATTCTAGTGATGGCTTTTCCCACCTCTGTCTTCTCTACCATTACAATGGCAATGATCCTTGTGACCTCAAGAGAGCTCTATGATGAATTAGGTATGTCTGCTATGAAAAAGAGAGAGAGAGAGAGAGAGAGAGAGAGAGAGAGAGAGAGAGAGAAAGAGAGAAAGAGAAACAGCATATATATGTCAGGAATCCTGTTTGTAACATAAAACTCATAGATCTCTCTCTTCATTCTTCCCCTGTGCCCACTACCATTAGGTCTCCGATGGTGTGGTCTAAAGGACACAGTTTGCCATTATTATTGGTTGCACATTAACTAATGATTAAAAATAATGACTGGCATTTGCAAATGTTATAGTTTACAATTTCTAGGGTCTCACTGTCTTACTGACTGTTGGGTGAGCTGGGTCAGAGGATATTGTTGGCTCCCACTGCATGAGAAGGAAAACAGAAGCTTATAAAAGGCATGCATTGCGCGTCCTGAGACGCCTGCTGGAGACTAGAAGCTCAATGTCAGGTACCTCTCCTGCATCAGGCTACTAAAGACTGGAAGGTTTTATTACTATATGACTGTTATACTGTAGATTTTCTTTTTTCTCCCTATTGAAATATTTTAAATTTTTATTTCTTTACTTTTCTTGCTCTCTTTTCCTTTTGCTTACCTGTTCCCTCAGCGTCTCTTTCTCCCTTTGTTGCATGCTAACATCCAATTTCTTTTGATTACACTCTCACCCTTTCTTTAATCTAGAACTTCTGTATAATCTTTTCTTATCCCATTAACAGCCACATTCTACATCCCTCTGCATCCTCTTTGTCCTCCATTAGAAACTGCAGACCTTATTGCAAACCTGTTTGTTTTACTGAAGATAATATTTGAACTCATTCTGTTTATTATGACAATTTTGTTATTGTCCTCATAGGGGCTATTTGGTCCAGGACTGCATAGTGTCTGAATTGGGCACTGCTAATATTGATCTCCCCTTAAAGAAAAGGTTTTGGAAACCTATAGGGTCACTATAAGCCTATAGGGGGATCTGCAATACCCCAGAACTGCACTGCTAGAGGGGAAGATACATAAACAACATGAAAAAACAAGGGAAGAAAATGATCCAAACAAATCTAGATTATATAGTAATAGAATCCAATGACAGTATGTTAGAAGAAATGTCAGAAAAGAACTTCAGATTATACGTGATTAAGATGATTCGTGAAGCAAAGCATGACATAAGAGAGCAAATGCAGGCAATGAATGATAATACCAATAAGCTGAAAGAGCACCTGCAGGAAGCAAAATATCATTTTGACAAAGAGGTAGAGATTCTCAAAAAAAGCCAAACAGAAATCCTTGAAATGAAGGAAACAATAAGCCAAATAAAAAACTCAATGGAAAGCATCACCAAAAGACTAGACGGCTTAGAAGACAGAACCTCAGACAATGAAGACAAAATATTTAATCTTGAAAATAAAGTTGCCCAAACAGAGAAGATGGTAAGAAATCATGAACAGAATCTCCAAGAACTATGGGACATCATGAAAAGACCAAATTTAAGAATTATTGGGATTGAGGAAGGCACAGAGATACAAACCAAAGGAATGAACAACCTATTCAATAAAATAATATCAGAAAATTTTCCAAATCTGAAGAATGAAATGGAAAATCAAATACAAGAGGCTTATGGAACACCAAATGCACAAAATCACAACAGATCCACACCAAGGCACTTTATAATGAAAATGCCTAACATTCAAAATAAAGATAGGATTTTGAAGGCCGCGAGAGAAAAGCATCAGATTACATATAGGGGGAGACCAATACGGATAGCAGCCGACTTCTCAACCCAGACTCTAAAAGCTAGAAGGGCCTGGACCAACATATTTCAAGCTCTGAAAGAACATGGTTGCCAACCAAGAATCCTATACCCAGCAAAACTAACCTTCATATTTGAAGATGAAATAAATCCTTCCATGATAAACAAAAGTTAAAAGAATTTACAAATAGAAAGCCTGCACTACAGAATGTTCTCAACAAAATATTCCATGAGGAGGAAATGAAAAACAACAATGTAGGTCAGCAAAGGGAGGAACTACCTTAGAGAAAAACCACTCAAAGGAGAAACCAAGCCAACTTAAAAACCAAAAATAAGCCCAAATGACTGGGAATACGAATCATCTCAATAATAACCCTGAACATTAATGGCCTAAACTCATCAATCAAAAGACATAGACTGACAGAATGGAATAAAAAGAAAGACCCAACAATATGCTGCCTGCAAGAGACTCATCTCATAGAAAAAGACATCCACAGACTAAAGGTGAAAGGATGGGAAAAAACCTACCACACACATGGACTCAGTAAAAATGTGGGGGTTTCCATCCTTATATCAGATAAAGTGGACTTCAAGCCAAAGTTAGTCAGAAGGGATAAAGAAGGACATTACATACTGCTTAAGGGAACCATAAATCAGGAAGACATAACGACAGTAAATATTTATGCCCCAAACAATGGTGCATCCCTGTACATCAAACAAATCCTTCTCAATTTCAAGAATCACATAGACCACAACATAATAATTCTGGGTGATTTCAACACATCACTGTCACCACTAGACAGATCTTCCAAACAAAAACCAACCAAAGAAACCATAGAACTCAATAACACAATCAATAACCTAGACTTAATAGACATATATAGAATATTCCATCTATCAATGAGCAGATTCACTTTCTTCTCAGCAGCACATGGAACCTTCTTGAGACTAGACCATATGTTATGCCACAAAGCAGCCCTTAGGAAATGCAAAAAAAAAAAAAAAAATAGAGATACTGCCTTGTGTTCTATCAGATCATAATGGACTGAGAGTAGAAATCAATGACAAAATAAAGAACAGAAATTACTCCAACACCTAGATACTAAATAATAGGCTATTGAATGAAACATGGATAACAGAAAACATCAGGGAGGAGATAAAAAAATCCTTAGAGGTCAATGAGAACAACAATACAACATATCAAAATCTCTGGGACACCATGAAAGCGGTATTAAGAGGAAAATTCATTGTATAAAGCGCATTCCAGAAAAGAATGAAAAGTCAACAACTAAATGACCTAACATTACAGCTCAAAGCCCTAGGAAAAGAGGAACAGAATAACAGCAGAAGTAGTAGAAGACAGAAAATAATTAAAATCAGAGCTGAAATCAATGAAATTGAAACAAAAGAAACAAGTCAAAAAAATTGACAAAACAAAAAGTTGGTTCTTTGAAAAAGTAAACAAAATAGACAAACCCTTAGCCACACTAACAAAGAGAAGGAGAGAGAAAACTCAAATTACTAAAATTCATAATGAAAAAGGAAATATCACAACAGACATCACTGAGATACATAACATAATGAGAAGCTACTTTGAAAATCTGTATTCCAACAAAATAGAAACTACCAAAGACACTGACAAATTTCTAGAGACATATGCTCCTCCCAAACTGAACCAGGAGGACATACACAATTTAAACAGATCAATATCAAGCAATGAAATAGAAAAAGCCATTAAAAACCTACCAACCAAGAAAAGCCCAGGACCAGATGGATTCTCGGCTGAATTCTACAAGACCTTCAAGGAAGAACTCATTCCAATACTTCTCAAAGTATTCCAGGAAATAGAAAAGGAGGGTACTCTACCAAACTCATTCTATGAAGCTAATATCACCCTCATACCCAAACCAGGCAAAGACACATCAAGGAAAGAAAATTTTAGACCAATATCCTTGATGAATATAGATGCAAAGATCCTTAACAAAATATTGGCAAACTGTATCCAAAAACATATTAAGAAAATTGTGCACCACAAACAAGTGGGATTCATCCCTGGAATGCAAGGATGGTTTAACATCCGTAAATCAATAAACGTAATCCATCATGTCAATAGACTTAAGGATAAGAATCATATGGTTATATCAATTGACACAGAAAAAGCGTTCAACAAAATACAACACCCCTTCATGCTCAAAACACTAGAAAAATAGGGATAGTAGGAACATACCTGAACATTGTAAAGGCTATTTATGCTAAGCCCATGGCCAATATCATTCTAAATGGAGAAAAACTGAAACCATTCCCTTTAAAAACGGGAATAAGACAGGGATATCCTCTTTCACCACTTTTATTCAACATTGTCATTGAAACTCTAGCCAGAGCAATTAGGCAGACTAAAGAAATTAAAGGGTAACGGATAGGAAAAGAGGAACTTAAGATGTCACTATTTGCGGATGACATGATTCTCTATTTAGAGGATCCAAAAAACTCCCCCAGAAAACTTCTAGACCTCATCAATGAATTCAGCAAAATAGCAGGCTATAAAATTAGCATGCATAAATCTAAAGCATTTTTATATGCAAGCGATGAAACAGCTGAAAGGGAAATGAGGAAAACAACTCCATTTGCAATAGTCTCAAAAAAAAAAAAAAAGTAAAATACTTGGGAATCAATCTAAGCAAAGAGGTAAAAGATCTCTACAATGAAAACTACAAAACATTGAAGAAAGAAATTGAGGAAGACCTTAGAAGATGGAAAGATCTCCCATGTTATTGGATAGGCAGAATTAATATTGTCAAAATGGCCATACTACCAAAAGTGCTATACAGATTCAATGCAATTCCAATTAAAATCTCAATGATGTACCTTACAGAAATAGAGCAAGCAATCATGAAATTCATCTGGAAGAATAAGAAACCCAGAATAGCTAAAGCAATCCTTAGCAGGAAGAATGAAACGGGGGGTATTGCAATACCATAACTTCAACTATACTACAAAGCAATAGTAACAAAAACGGCATGGTATTGGTACCAAAATAGACAGGTAGATCAATGGTACAGAATAGAGGACACGGACACAAACCCAAATAAATACAATTTTCTCATAATAGACAAAGGGGTCAAAAATATGCAATGGAGAAAAGATAGCCTCTTCAACAAATGGTGCTGGGAAAACTGGAAATCCATATGCAACAGAATGAAACTAAATCCCTATCTCTCACCCTGCACAAAAATCAACTCACAATGGATCAAGGACCTTGAAATCAGACCGGAGACCCTGCATCTTATAGAAGAAAATGTAGGTCCAAATCTTCAACTTGTTGGCTTAGGATCAGACTTCCTTAACAGGACTCCCATAGCACAAGAAATAAAAGCAAGAATCAATAACTGGGATAGATTCAAACTAAATAGCTTTCTCTCAGCAAAGGAAACCATCAGCAATGCGAAGAGAGAGCCTACAGAGTGGGAGAATATCTTTGCCACTCATACTTCAGATAGAGCACTGATTTCCAGAATATATAAAGAACTCAAAAAACTCTACACCAAGAATACAAATAACCCAATCAACAAATGGGCTAAGGATATGAACAGATGCTTCACAGAAGAAGATCTACAAGCAATCAACAAACATATGAAAAAAATGTTCACCATATTTAGTAATAACAGAAATGCAAATCAAAACTACACTAAGATTTCATCTCACCCCAATTAGAACGGCGATTATCAAGAATACAAGCAACAATAGGTGTTGAAGAGGATGTGAGGAAAAAGGTACACTCATACATTGCTGGTGGGGCTGCAAATTAGTGCAGCCACTCTGGAAAGCAGTGTGGAGATTCCTTAGAAAACTTGGAATGGACCTACCATTTGACCCAGCTATCCCACTCCTCGGCCTATACCCAAAGGACTTAAAATCAGCACACTACAGAGATATAGCCACATCAATGTTCATAGCTGCTCAATTCACAATAGCCAGACTGTGGAACCAACCTAGATATCCTTCAATTGATGAATGGATAAAGAAACTGTGAGATATATATATATATACACACATACACACGAAATGGAATATTACTCAGCCATAAAGAATGATAAAATTATGGCATTTGCAGGCAAATGGATGAAATTGGAGAATATCATGCTAAGTGAGATAAGCCAATCTCAAAAATCCAAAAGACAAATGATCTCACTGATAAGCAGTTGATGACACATAATGGGGGGTAGGAGGGGGACAAGAATGGAGGAAGGAGGGACTGTATAGAGGGAAAAAAGGGTGGGAGGGGTGGGGGAAAAGGAATAAATAACAGAATGAATCAAACATCATTACCCTATGTAAATGTATGATTACACAAATGGTATGCTGTTACCCCATGTACAAACAGAAACAACATGTATCCCATTTGTTTACAATAAAAATAAATTTAAAAAAAGGCATGCATTGCAAGGGCTATTTCTGTCCTCTGTTTAGTGGCTGGAGGTCTGTCTTCAATATTACCCTGTCTTCAAGGGTTGGAATCCAGCTCAATACTAAAAACTTCCCCATTATCATCACAGTTCTTGAGGTGACTGTGCACATGGGTAAGGAGTCCTGAACACTTTGCCAATCCAAGATGGAAGGAGGAGAGCAAATGTGCAAGACCTTTGGGTGGGTGATGGATGGAACTCTCTGCCTTCTCCTACCTGGGTGTCATCATTGTCACTGTCAGGTAGCAGGAGGCAGCCAGAGTGGTGACAGGACTCCTGGATGCCTAGGGACCATAAGATTGTTAAAGCTTTGACTTCAACTCTGAGCAAAATGAGGGACTGATACGAGATTTGGAATAGAGAAATTGTCTTATTTATTCACTGGATGGATCATTCTAGTAGCCCTTTTGAAAATGGACTGCAGGGGCAGGGATGGCAGCAGGTAGGAGGCTGTTGCACAAATCCAGGCTGGAGAGGTTGATGCCTCAGACCAGCATGGTAACGAAGGGAGAAGTGGTCAGATCCTGGATCTGCTTTGAGAGGAAACCCAGCATGGTTTCTGGACAGATTGGCTGAGGAGTGTGAAAGAAGTCAAGGACTGTGAATCACCACTGTCTGATTGGAAGGGCACAGTTTCCCTTAACGGAGTTGAAGAAAATTGGGCAAGAAGCAGGTTTTGGGAAGATTGGGAGTGCAAGTTTGGAGGTGCCGAGTTTGAAATAACTATTAGATGTCTAGGCAGAGATGCTGAGGAGTCAGACAGATATGTGGGTTGGGGATGTAAGTGAGAGGTCTGGGCTAGAAAAGCTTATTGAATAATCATCAATATATGGCACATAAAGCTGTAAAACAAGAGGAGTAAAGTTTCTACCAATCTCTCCTTCTGCCTCTCTCTCTGTGTCTCTTTCTCTCATTCTCTCACATCTTATCATCTAGGAATCACATACATACAGAAAGAATATAAGAGAAGAAATTTGAAGAGGACAAAAGATGACATCTGGTAGCCCTCCTACTTTGGGAGGAAGGGAGAAGAGAAGAAACCAGCAGAAAATACTGAAATGAACCATCAGTAAGAGACAAGGGGAAGGAAGAGAATGTTAGAAGTTGAATTAAGAAAGAGCATCAATTTACCAGCAAATGCCTAATTTCATTCTTCTTTAAACTGGTAAATGGAGTTGGAAACTATCATGCTAAGAGAAATAAGCCAAACCCAGATAACCAAAGGCTGAATGTTTTGTCTGATATGTGGATGCTAATTCATCATGGTGGGGGGTGGTAAGGGAAGAATAGAGTTTCTTTAAATTGGGTAGAGGGGAGTGAAGGGAGGGGAAGGGGTATGAGGATAGGAAGGATAGTAGAGTGAAACAGACATTATTACCTCATGTACGTATATGGTTGCATAACCCATGTGATCCTACAATATGTACAATCGGAAGCATAAGAAATTACACTTCATTTATATATGATCTACCAAAATGTACTGTCATGTACAACTAATTAGAACAAATAAAAAATTTTTAAAAAAGAGAGAGCATCAAGGAGAAGGGAGTAGCTGATGGTGTCCAAAGCTGCTGTTAGCTTGAAGCAATTGACCATTAGGTTTAGCAACATCAGCGTCATCGGCAACCTGAACAAAAGCAGTTTCCATGGAATGTGGGGTGCAAACATGACTGGAAAGGACCCAGGAGAACGTGGAGGGAGGAAATTGAGGCAGAGAAAACACAGACATTTGTTTGAGAAACTTTTCTATCAAGGGGCGCAGATAAATGGGGCCATTCTAGAGGTGCTTGGAGAGTCAAGGGAGGATTTTGGAAAGATGGGAGAGGTACAATGTGTTCACACACTAGTGGGAGAATTTGACATGTAAGAGAGAAAGGAGACAATTGTGCCATCGATGCCATCATGAAGTGAGGGGGGTGAGTGTAGGTCACCTGTGGGAGGGCTAACCTCTGGTGGCAGCAGGACAGATCATCTCCAGGCACAGGAAGGGAGCAGGGCATGAAGGTCTGGGGCCAGATAGATATGGCGGAATGTATACGCAGTCAGTTGTCTTTGGAATGCATCTATTTCCTCAAGACAAGAGAAGCAAGGCTATCAGTCAAGAGTGAGTGAGAGAGAGGAACTCTTGGAGGTTGGAGAAGGGAGAGGGTGTGGAGGATCTCATTTTTCTTCTTGTCTTTTGCATAGGACTTGGCACAAGAGAAAACTGAACAAACTTCAAGACTTTGAACTAGATTTTTCTTTGATGCTGCCTGCTCCGGGCACTGGTTTTGGAATCTGACAGGGTCTTGGATCTCAGTACATTTCTCACTGTGTCCTCTTTGCTTCAGGGAATTCGATGAGGTCACACAAGTTATGTGCCCAGTTAGTGCCCAACACATAGCAGATGCCAAAGTAGGTGCTGGTTTCCCCAGCATTGTCATTGTCTCATCCCAATGACCTTGGAACCTGAAGAATTTGGACTGGACAACTTTTCCATTTCTATACTTCAATAAACTGGAGATAATAAAACAGACTTAAAGTAACCATTAAAGACAAGCTTGTAAATTTTCTTTCACTTAAAAATGGAAGGAAAGATTCAGAGGTCAGATTTACTATCTTCTAAGCTAATTGACCTTTTTGTCTGTTTCCAAATCGGTAAATGGTAGAGTGAACAATTACAAAAGAAAGGCAAGCTGGGCCAGCTGTGCACTGGCTGGTAACTTTGTGTAAGCTACTCTGCTCCTCTGGGCCCTGGATCCTTTGCTCCATAGGAAGCAGGGAAGCAGGGACTTGAAAGAAATAGTTGCTGAGCAGCAGATGTGAAAATATTTTGCAAACTGTGAAGTGCTTGCTAGCCCTGGGGATGGTGGCGGCACCCCGTGCCTCCGTGAGAGCTGGGGTCCTGTGCAGCAGCCCCTCTAGACTTTTGAGTGAGGCTGCGGCAAGTCGGAGTCCACAGCTGCTGCCCAGGAAGTGTTCTGGAAGGCCTGGGGCAGTCTCACATGCTCCCTTTGGTTGTGACCTTTCCAATATTTCCCAATAGACCCTGGACACGTTGCTTATGCTCTGGACTAGAGATAAAGAAGGAACAGGTCAGGTTGCCCAGACCTTAGCAAGAAACAGATAAACTAGAATCGCATACTCCCTTCTGTCTCCCCTAATCCTGCAGGAGACACTCGGCAGGCAGCGTGTCCCCTGCTTTCCCCTGGCTGACAAAAGGAACAAAGTCTGAGAGGCAGATGGAGGAGGAACACAGTGGTCAGAGAACCCAGGGATCCCCCTTAGCTAGGTGCTTCTCTCTTCTCTCGTATGTCCAGTCGTGTGCTCCCCCGGGAGGCGGCTGCACTCCAGAAGGGCTCAGGCAGCAGACAGTTCAGACAGCCTTTGGATTCCAGGGTTGTCCCTTTTTAGACAGAAGGTTAATCAGATGTCCCAGCTCAGACCTACTGACCCCGTATAACGATTGTTAGCATTTTTCCCTTTCAAAGTGTTCTTGTTTGAATAAGAAGTTACAGGGTCATCTGTGATGTATGACCTTTGCTCTAACCTCTTTGAACCTCGGTTTCTACATCTGAACAATGGAAATCACTGTTTCTATACTGCAGAATTGTTGATAACTATACATGATTTAAATGACTGTAGTTCAATAAGACATAAAGGCTAGTTATTTAATATTAGCATTACCCATTACCCTGGTTTCTGCTTCCATCTTGTCACCAAAGAATTTCAGTAAAATTCTAGCTGGCCACATGTCCTCAAGTCCAGGGTGTCTCCAACCTAAGGAAAGACGAGAATCACCACAGGCCTTGTTAAAACTGATTGCTGGCCCACGCCTGGCATTTCTGATTCAGTGGGTGTGTAGAGGGTCCTCTGGCTGCTTCTTAACCAACTCCAAGTTGAAACTGATGCTGGTCTGGACCATCCTTTGAAAACCACTGATGTAGTCTTTTTTCTGTTCATTTCTGTGCTTCTGACAGGATGATCTTTCCAAAATACAAATCAGTCCACATTGCTTCCACCGCTTAGAATCTTTCAGTGGCTCCATTTTCTGACAAGGTAAAAGCCCACCCCTTTGCCGGGTGCCTCTCCTCCCTTACATCCAGTGGTGCTCACGCCTCCTACACCCACACCCTCCGGGTGAGGTGGGCTGCAGTACGGAAGAGCTTGGTCTGCATTCTAGCACTGGGGTGTGCTCTGCTGTCATGTACTTTCCTGTGCACACCAGAGGATGGAGGCTTAACAAAGACTGAGGAGCCTTTCTTCCTGGAACTGGAAGTGGTAAGTGAACCTCATGGAGAGCACAAGGCTCAATTGGAATGTCCCCTCAGGGTCTCTTTGTTCAGTCTCCAAGTCCCCACCCTGCCTAGCTTTCTGCCTCCCTTTTCCTGACTTTTGATGGCTCTTTCTGACAGAATCTGTGAAGTACCATTGGAATCATGAGCCATGTACGAGTTTATGATTTACAGAATGGAGGAGGGTTTAACTCACAACGCAAGAGCTATTGGAAGGGGGTTGTATTGGTCAGCTTTCCATTACTGTGACAAGACACCCCAGATAATCAACTTGAAAGGAGGAAAGGTTTCTTTGACACATGATTTCAGAGATTTCAGCCCATGGTTGCTTGGCCTTGTGGCTATAGCCTGTGGTGACACATGTGGAGGGCATGTGGCTGAGGAAGTCTGTTACCTCATGGCAACTGGGAAGCAAAAAGAGGACAAGAAGGAGACAGGGTGCCAATGTTCCCTTCAAGGGCAAACGCCCAGTGACCTCCCTGAACCTTTGAGAAGTGAGGCCTGGTGGCGTTCCTTAGGTCACTGTAGGCATGCCCCAAATGAGGACTGCGGGACTCCTGCCACTTCCTTTCACTCTGTGCTCCCTGGCTTGTGAGGTAAGCAGTTCTTTTCTGACATACACACACTCTCCCCGCCATTGCCACCTGGCATCCCCATCAGAAGCTCAGAGCAATAGGGTGATTCAATCACAGACCGGCATCTCCCCGCTTCAAACACTTATAAACCTTGTCCCCTGCATCCCAGTTTTATTTCTAACAGTGCCTGCTTCCTGGAGGACGTGACCGGTGTAAACATCTCCTCCAGCTGTCACAGAGCAAGGGCACGGTGAGCGGTGACATGAGAGTAAGGGCTGCGGTACTATCACCACTATTGCTTTTCCTGATTAAGAAGAACCTGCAGCCCCTCTGTTCGAGGGAACCCAAGTGACAAGTAACAGGATGTCAGTCCTCAGTGTTAACAGAAATCGGCAGAAGGGACAAGTGTCCTTCCGGGCTGGCTGGGCCTGCAGGGCATGACCCTTGGGCTTGCCACTGACACTCTTGTAGTCCTTCTCGCAGAGCTCACAGGGCACTCAGCTCAGGGAAGCAGATGAATTTTAAGGAGAAACATTTCATTTTCAACATGCTCAACACTTCCTCCCAGATGCCCGTATGGAGAGAGTATGGGACAATTCATTACACTTGTCAAGACTCAAGGACAATCTCAGTACAAGCTCTGCTGCTTCAAGATTTAAGACCCTTCAGGATATTTTGCATATTTTTTATATTGCCACCTTTGGTGTTTTAACATTTATTGTCCTCCAGGGCCATAAAAACGTCTTGCCTTTTATAGAGTGCACAGATTCAGGGCTCTCCCACCAGCCAGCCAGAATTTGAAGGGAACTTAGTGAAGTTTCGAGCTCTTGATGTGTAACAGGCGTGCGGCTCTGCTGTTAAGTCATCTGGTCAGGGCACCGGTGATTTACCACAGGAGACCCCACTTCCTGTCCACAATACTGATGAGGTTTACTGAGACACTAACCCTGGCAAGCTCACCAGCCCCGAAGGCAGCCCATTCTGTGCCTTGACTATGTTCTTCCTATTTGACTTGTAGAATTAAAAATTTCTTTCAAGAATTTTTCTTTATTTCTTTTTAAATTATAGTACACAAATTGAGTTCTGGCTTTTCTGGAACTTTATCTTATCTGAACAGGAACTAAAGGTAGGATGACCATGTGATCTGATTTAGGCCTATTGCCCGAGTATAGATATTAACACACACACACACACACACACACACACACACACACACACACACACACACAGAGAACACACAAAGGTTTGGAATGATGAGCCATATACAGGTTTACAATTTACAGAACTGAGGTGGGTTTAACTCATTCATGATTTTTTTTATTGCATGGTTGTCTGACATTTGTGCTGAAGAGTTCTCCAGCGACCCTCATGAAAATTCAAACAAGCTGTCATTGTGGTGGATGGAGCATGGGCTTGCTTGGAGTCAAGGGGATGACACAAATAACTACTGCGGGCTACCCTTCAGTCTTGTGAGTGCTTGAAGTAGATTAATGAGAGGTGACATATGGTCAAATAAGTCATGTCTTTATGGTTAAATGAAGATGATGATGATGACTACAAGAGTAATAATACATATAATAAGAGATAGCACATGATATGTACTAGGTTCTAGGCATTATTGCACATATTTTATATTAATATACTGCTTTAATCTTTGTAGTAACTTTAAGAGGTAGATACTATTATTATTTTAGATAAAGAAAAGTAGACGCAAAGAAGTTAAATAACTTGCCCAAGGCATAGAATTTTTATATGGGAGCATAAAGACTTACTTTGTACCCTATGGTTTAGGCAAAAAGAGACTGCAGCTATATAGGGTCTCCAGCTCTTAGACTTTCTCTCTTGTTACTGAAAGACCACCAAAGTGCCTTTTAATTAGAATGCTCATAGAATTTATTATCCAAATGGGGACGCTTTTGAGAATGAAAAGGGGTGTTATTAACAGTTGCATTGGGACGATAGGCATAAATGAAATGAGGATGTGGTACAAACTAGTTCAGACGGTCACCACACAGCTCAAATCAAGTCCTTGAGAGCCTGATCTACACTCTAGCTTAAATCGACTCCAACAACAGCAATAACATAAAATAAGTCACTTTGATGTCGAGAAATAGCACATAAACACTGAAACCATAGAATGGGTTGTCTTAGAAAAGAGTTGGGAAGAACTGTGAAGTTTTTAAGATTTTATCTTGCTTCCCAGCTAACAAGTTAGGTTTCTATGGTTTCATGGATTCTGGGAGAAGACAGGTGATCCTGGGTCAGAGACTCAGGACTTCATTGCTTTTAGAAGGGCAAGCAGCAGAAGCCTCCATGTGTGTGTTGATTTTCTCTTGTTCTCTTATCCCACGGGCTGATGCAACACACCCCAGGTGGATGCAGCAGAGTGGAATTGCTTTACAGCTGATTGAGGAACAGAACATAAGAACCAGGATGTTTTATAATGGGGGGCATGCAAACCATGTGAACCTTTGCTCTGGGGAAAGACATCATCTTTATCATATGGGCAGCAAATGAACCAGCCTGTGGCTCCTAGGGAGGCATTCTCTCTGTCTTTCAAGGATGTCTGCTCTACAAACATCTTTAAAAATTTAGCCAGTGCCTCTGTTATGGTTTAGATATGAGGTACCCCACAAAAGCTCATGTGTAAGACCATGCAAGAATGTTCAGAGGTGAAATGATTGGATTATGAGAGCCTAATCAGTGGATTGATATACTGATATGGATTAACTTGGTGTAACTGTAAGCAGGTAAGGCATGGCTGGAGGAGGTGGGTCACAGGGGTGTGCCTTTCGGGTATAATTTTGTCCATGGTGAGTGGAGCTCTCTCATGATACCATGTCCTGTGCTGCTCCACACCCTTCCACCACGATGTTCTGCCTCATCTCAGGCCCAGAGCAATGGAGCTGGCTGTCTGTGGCATGAGGCTTCTGAAACTGTGAGCCCCAAATAAACTTTTCTTCCTCTAAGACTGTTCTTGTCGACTCTTTTTGGTTATAGTGATGATAAAGCTGACTAAAACAGTCTCTATTTTTAAAACATGCAGAGACATGAGGGACCCAAGAAGGACTGTCTCCCACACCAGGAAGAACCTCAACATCACGTGTGCACAGAAAGAGCTTTGGCTGGGATTTCTGTATTAAACAGAGAACAGACGAGACAACTTCCACAGTTCCTACCAAATTGAGCTCCAGTGAGATTCTGGTTCTCTTTCTCTTGCTTTTGGAAGAGGATGAGGTTAAGAGAGGGGAAATGATGAGAAGGAGTGAACCACAAGTCCACCATCATTTTTTCCTCATTTGATTCTTTTCCCTTGTTAATACTGAGCTTTTGTCAACAAAGCCTGGAAAATTAATACCTGAGTTGCTCTTGGTAACTGTTGGCATCAAAAGGTTCGCCAGATGATTACTTTGAGAAGGATAAATGCTTATTAGTATTACTGTTAGTAAAGATAATAAATATACTTTTTCTACGATCAAAAGAATTTACCATGAGAATTCTAAAATGTTTGAAAACTAGAGACACAAAACAAAATAATCACCCTAATCTTACTACTTGACTGAAACCACTGGTAACATTCTGGTTAATTATTTTGGTGTCTGTGTGTGTGCGTGTGTGTGTGTGTGTGTGTGTACATACGCATGGCCATAGTTGTCATTGTGAACATACAATTTCAAACCTCCTCTTATTTTTCATTTGCTCTGGAGTGGGAATTCTATCTCCATCACTGATGAGCTTTGTGACTGTGAATGAGTTAATTGCCTTTCTGAGCCTCAGTTTCCTCAACTGTAAAATGGGATAATGGCCTTTTTATACAGTTGATAGCGGAAAGAATGAGATTAAGATGACATTTAAAGTATCTCACATAGTGCCTGACGTGACAGAGTTAATAAATGTTTAAATGCTTATTTTCTGTATTATTACTGCATGCACTTCTCTATTGAAAACAGTGGTTCAGTGAACATCTCATGTGCTTTTCTAAGACTGACAATTATTTCATTAGAACAGATTCCCAGAAGATCAACAACTGTGTTAGAAGCGGGGGTGTCATAACATCTGTGACTCCAGATTTTTGTTTGGGAGGTGACCATTCAGTCACTGGTCCCAGGCAGAGGGTGATCTCTATGGTGAGTGCCAAGGCAAAACAACTCCATGAGTGATTTCAATGCTGTTTAAGGCCTCACGTCTCCCACGTGCCCTTATAGCTTAAGTGGTGACTGAATTACCATAAGCAATGTGGAATAACGGGCATGAACTCTTTTGCTTGTGTGTCCCTTGGGCATACAGGGGATCATATCTCATGATTCAACGATCACACAGTCAAATGCTGGTTCTAAATATGCCATGGGTTTTTTTTTTTTTTTTTTTGGATACAGAGTGAACAACTGAATCTGAACGTCTTTGAGTTGAGCACAGACTCTCCTCTGCAGCCTCCTCCTCTCCTACATTTTCATTTATGACATGGCTTCTGCCAGTGGAGTATCCACTAAGTCCCCAAGACCTCTCCTGGTCTGTGCATGAGCTCTTTAGGGCAAAAGCTGTGTCTCATTGCCTGGTCTTCCGGTGGCCATCCTGGAGTCTGGTGCTCTGGAGCAATTCTAAACATGGGCTAGTGGAAGAGTCTGGGGGAAAGCAGTTGGATGAACTTGACCTAACTCCCTCTATAGACCTTCACCACCTACTCTTTCCCTCCAAGTGTCAGTTCCCTCATTTATAAAATGAAGGAAACAGAGACCTCAAAATATCTCCTCTAGTTGTGGAAGTCTACATGTTTATTACATAATTATAATTATGAGTTCCTATTTTTTATCAGGAGGTAAGAAACATAAAACCTCCTTTAAGGAGTTTATTACCAAGTTGGGAAACTTATTATTGCCTATTACTTTATGTACACAAATGCCAAAAAATGACATTGAGCTATATAGGATTAAATCCCGCAGGAACAGCAAAGGTATGTGGCGGAGGGATTTATCCACTGAGCAATTATGGAGCACAGACCATCTATGAGCCAGGTCCAGTTCTTGAGTTGAACTGACATGGGCCAGGGGAAAGAGCCACAAGGATATAACCAGGACTTAAAACCAGCAGCATGATCTGGGGAAAATCATTTAACCCTCTTAAGTTGTACTTTCCATTGATGTAAAATGGGGATTAAAGAGCTATGGAGAAGATTTAGTGAATTTTTAAAAACATGGGAAAAATTGAAAGTGAGAAAAGTATTAGCTGCCATGATTACTCATGAATTTTGTTTGTGTATTGACTTTCCATGCTTAGCGTTAATCTATTTGCTTGGTTTTCAATAATTAATAATTGTATCGTGTTGCTATAACAAAGTACCTGAAGCTCAGAGTTTATCATGAACTAAAGGTTTATTTGGCTCACAGTTTTGGAAGTTTCAGGCCATGGTGTTGGCATCTGTTTGGCTCTGGTCAGGGCCTCCTGGTGGATGGTCCCACAATGGTGGGAGTGTGTGCAGATGAGGTCACGTGGTGAGATAGGAAGCAGGAGAGCCCTGAGGCAGCTGAACTTAACTTTTAACAATCCATTCTTCAGAGAACTGGTTTATTCGGTGATACCAGTATCAATTTCTCCCCGGCTTAATACCCTGTGACTTAATCACTTTCCATAAAACCCTACCTCTTAAAGAATCCAGCACCTCAATGCTGCCACGCTGGAGACTTTGGGGGATGAACTCAGTCTATATCCAAACCAGAGAAGAGTTGCAGGGTAGGACCCGTCATGTTATCGTCTTTGGTCTGGATCATTGATCACCCTCCTAATCTGAGCCGTGAGTCAAAGGTGGGTTCCTTCAACCCATACAGCAGCTAGAATGAGCTTCCCGACATCTTGGCTTCACCATCTCACTTTCCTGCTATAACTTCACAGGACAATAATCGGACAATGGAAGAGGGGCCAGGGAGCTTCAGTTTACTCTGCAACGTTTGATGACATTGCTAGGGAGTGGCTTCAGAACTATTACTAATACTAGTTATGTGTTTTGTCCACCTGACATATTAGTTAACTAGAAAGCACCTGAGGAAGGAGGACCAAGGACGTTACGTTTATTGACTATCCTATCTCCTAATGGCTTGCAAAGTTTGTGGTGGGAGACAGCATCCTCCTGGGGGGCAGCTACAGGAGGGCTTGGAATCAATTTTCGGGGTCATCCGAGACTTCATGAAGGTAACACATTCCAGAAAGAAATCAGACTGTGTTCGTGAATTGGGGCCTTTCTTTCCCATAGAGCGTTTGACAGTTTTCCCAATGAGGAATGAAAACAAGTGGGAAAAAGTGGGAAATCCCCCAAACCCGTTCAGTTACAGCAAGCGAGAGCACCGTTCTCACGGCTTAGTTTCTGAGTGAAATGCACGGGAAGGTCCTAATTGTCTCCCAGGCCAGAGGCCCCATTCTAATTTATAGAGGGAAGGCCAGGAGGTAAATCTCTATGCCATTTTCGAAGCCACCTAAAATCAGCCCATTAAACTACCGCCCATGAATGGAGGCGTTTTTCCCAGTGCCACGCTGCAGCCCCCTCCCCCACACCCAGCGTCACCCAGGGCACCACCGCCCCGAGTTCCTGAGGGCACATCTGACAATGGAGCATTCAGGAAGGCCTTCCTGGATGGGGTAGGAAGCCTGTTTTATGCCCTGTTAATTACTGCAACAATTTTTAAAATTCATGACAAACATAAAGTCCTTACAGAGATTGTATTTCAAATGGTATTTACCTGTAACAGAATCTCCTTTGTTTGTAATCCCTGGATTTATGAGCTGTTGCACAACAAAATGGAACTGCCCCTTGTCCCCATGGGGGGGCACTGCCAGGGGGACCTCAAATATACCCTGGCCACAGAAACCTACTCAGGTTCAGATGGAGGAACAGCAATTCCAGGCCTACCTCCAGTCCGCAGTGCCTCTCAGTTCACAGCCTTTGAACTTGAAGTCCTTGCTGTACCAGGACAGGTTCAGTTTTCTGCCAGACAATCTTGGTGTCTCAGAACTAGAAGGGACCTCAGGCATTAGGTATGTTGACTTTGTATCCATATGGGGATCTTTTCTTCCTCTATCTCTGCTTACATACTCCAGTGACAAGGAGCTCCTTACCTGGCAAGGCAGCCCAGATGATTTCCATTATCTCTTGATCGCTAGTCTTATCCACTTCTTCTCCTCCCTTATCTTTTCCTTGGCTGCAAGAGTGATTTTAAAAAGTTGAGACCTGACATTGTTTCACTCCTGCCTAAAAATCACTCAGTAGCTTCTCTTTGATTTCATGACAAATCCAAACTTCTTCATGAACCCTGAATGTTCTTCACAGGGTTGTTCCTGATCTCTTTGCTGGCTTCCAGCTACAGTGGACCTCCCTTTAGCCCCAAGCATTTCAGTTACCTTGTGTTAGTCAGATTTCCATTAGTGTAACAAAATACCTGAGATAACCAACTTTAAGAGAAGAAAGGTTTATTTTATGTCATATTTTTGGAAATTCCAGTCCATGGTTAGTTGGCCCTATTGCTTCTAGACCAGTGGTGAGACAGCATTATCATGACAAGAAGCATGTGGCTGAGCAAACTGTTGAAATGGAAGAGAGAGAGGAAGGGGCAGAGTCTCATTCCCTTTTCAGTGCCATGTCCCCAATACCCTGAAGACTTCCCACTAGGCCCCACCTCTTAAATATTCATCAACTCTCAATAGCATCAAGTTCAGGATTAAGCCTTCAATACCTGGGCCTCTGGGTGACATTTCAGATCCAAAGAATAGCACACCTCTTATCTCTTTTGCATTAAAACTCCTGGTAAGACTCAGAAGGGTCAAGGTCTTAATTTTAGGGCAGCAAGTGAGAGTGTGCTTGTGATGCTAAAACACTCTGCCTTCTTCCTTAGTGTTCAGCATCAGGGATGAGGTGGTTAGAGCTGGACAGAGGGAGAGAGGATGCTGGCAGTTCCAGAGAAGAGAGAAGCAGGCTGATCCCCAGGATCCCTGCAAGAAAGAACAGGAACCTCAGGAGAATATAGGCCTGGAGCATGGAAAGGCCCTGCTGTTCTCTCAGGTGACCTTTGAGCTGCAGGTTGAAGTCTGCTGCGTCAAATGAGCTGGGATCATCTGACTGGGCCCAGAGACAGGGCAGAGGGAACCTGAGCTCAACTCAGTGCTCCTTTCCTCTGCAAGGCAGGTCTGGTTTTCAGTGAATTCCCAGCTTCAGGGAAAACTACTTCTATGCAACATTAGCACATCAAGGTGCTAACTTTATGAGTCTTGGACAAGGAGTTGTTTCCATTTCTATTGGGTGTCAGAATATATGTCCTCTGTGAGATATGCAGGGGACAGGTATGCGTCTTCTGAGCAGATGGCTTTGTTTAAAGAGCAGTTAAAATCTGGAGTGACTGTGTACTTTGACTTTTCAAAGGGTCTGATTTAAATGCTCATGGGCTAATTTTTAAAAAAGAATTGTTTTGCATGATCTAGAGTTCTAAAGGAGAGAGCATGAACTTCAGAGCCCATGAGATTTCAGCTCTTCTGCTCACTGGTGTGTGACCACAGGCAGAATGCCTCCTTTCTGGGTCCGGCCATTGTGTCTAACTAAATTGAGGTCACTGCTTGGAAGAGCCCTTTGAATGTTTAAGACCTTAGGATTTGAAATTCACTCCTCGGTTTTCATCTATAAAGTAGATGGCCCTCCCTTGTGTGAATGGCCTCATCGACCAGTTGAAGACCTGGATACAACCAGAACCTAGTAGGGGACACAGGCAATTACAGTAAATATGAAAATTTTAATTATTTTATTACTCATCTGAGGTTTGATTGCAGTTATCCTGCCTACTTCATTGAGTTCAGTAAGCATTTCTCAAATTAATCAAATTAATTTCTCAAATTATCTCTCTGGTCCACTGTTGATCTGTTGGATGCACATGGTTCAATCTCTTCACTCTGTAAACCTCATTTTACAAAGAAGAAAACCAAGAAAAATAGCAAACCTTAATTCACAGGCATGTTGTAGGAATGCACTTTGAAAGTTGTAAACTGCTATACAAATTCATGCACAGATTCTGAAGTTGGACTGACAAACAAAAAACAAGTTCCAGTAGGCATTGCTTGTGTGACATTGGGCTTACTTAACACCATTATGCCTCAGTTTCTTTATTAGTAAAATGAAAACAAAAAAGAGTTCTACATTTTTTGGGTGAGTATAATGACAGATAATCTAAGATACTGGTTGATAATCTAAGTACTCAGTACATGCCAGGTAGTATTATGGTTACTAATTGTCTGAGATTTCATTTATGCAATTCAAATAAAAATCATGAAAAGGGAAGTTGCAGCTTCCCTAATGTCACAGGTTCTATTGCAGCTCTCAGCAGCAAGAGTTTACAGCTCACTCAGTAGCTCTCAGCAGCTCTGCAGTTCTCTGGGTGCTAGCAGCTCACAGTGTTAATAGCTCTTAGTGCAACCAGCTTGACCTTCTCAAACTGAAGAGAGAAAGCAAGTTAAAACCATCCAAATGAGACTTTATTGAGGATTATGCTGCAGCACAAGGGAGGCAGTAGAGGGATGAAATTCCTATACTGACTCCTCAAGGATAACAGGAGTGCTGCTTATATAAACAAAGGGGGTGAAGAGTGTAGGTGCATAGTCATTTGTTAGCTGTATAATTTCTGCACACTCAGACTGGTCTGTGCATGCCTGCTGGGTCCAGTTGCTCTTGGTTGTCATGAGGTAGGGAAGTTTCTTATCACCAGAAAATGCAGGAATCTCCCCCAGCACCCCACAAGTCCAAAATCTGGCACAGTAGCTGCAAGGGCATCCTGACCCACAACTGAAGTGGTGGTTGTTGTGGCAGCTGCAGGAGCAACTGGAGCTGTGTCAATGACCTCTGCAGTGACCTCCAAGGTGGTGGCAGTGGTCACTGGAGCAACTGTGGCTATCATGACAACCTGACAGAGAAGGTGAAGCAGTGGCAGTTGAATGGGGTCTCCATAGGCAGTCACAGAAGTGATGGGGCGATGCCAGGGCCCATTATCACTACCTTCCCTGACAATCCTGGGAACAGGGGCTGGTGCCCAGCATTGCAGGTGGTATGTGGTCCCAACTCACTCCCCACCCCTGTCACCTCCATCCAGTGCCGGCCCAGAATTGCCACCTGGCTGCATCTGAGCTGTGGGGCATGGGGGAGGTGCACAGCAGTTTTCAGCTCAACAGCTGGGAGAAATGACGTGCTCTCCCACTGCTCTCAGATGACTTTGGTGGCCCTCGAAAAATGACAATCTATGTACAAAAGGCAGAGGGGAAAAGAAAGACAGAAACACAGGAAGCAGAAAAACACTTTTCTGGGGAGGGCAGGGTCCTTCTTTTCTGTCTCAATATCATAAAAAGCATGTTTTCTGGACTGGCATATTTCCTTTTCTCCTCCTTGCCTGCTCTTTTTTCTTTTCCTTATCTCTGGCACTCGCTAGCATCCTGGGATCCTGTCATTTATGGCCTTAAAAAAAGAGTTTCCTAAAATTGTAACTGGTCTCCTACAAAGGAGATGACCCCACCAATTCAAGGCAGCACTCCCCTTGAATTCAGGAAATCTGAGTATCATTTTTTTCGCTAGAGTAGGAAAAGGGTTGCTCATTGGCAGCTTGTGAAATGTCCAGGTTTCTCCTACCAGACAGCCTGGGAAGGAGGGGCTGCACCTAGTGAGAGCACAGAATGAAGGTCATCTGTGGAAACATTCTAGAACTAGAGCTGTTAAGGCCTTGAGGGCAGAACAGGATTCCAGGATAGACTTCTCCTCCCTCCAAGACTAGACTGTGAAGGGGTCAGAGTCGAGTCAGGTTCCAACTAAAATGCACCCCAGCCCCAGACAGAAGTGGAGTGAGCTCTCCCATGACTGGCTGAGTGACAACCTCTCTAGGCTTCAGTAAACCCAGGGGTGGGCACTAGATGCTCTGTAAGGTCTCATTCAACTCTGAATTTTGGAATTTTAAAAAGTGGAGCTTGGAACAGTAACTCAGGTGAAATGGAATTTACATCCAGCTCTTTCGTTTTGACATTCTTGGGCAGGTGACATCACTGCTTTGACCTTTGAGTTTTAACTGAGAAAGGAACATACTATTGGCAATAGAGGTTTGCTGTAAATTAGAAACTCACTAAAAAATAGTACTGTGGTGGTTAATTTTTATATGTCAATGTGAGTGGGTTATGAGGTGCTCAGACACTTGGGTAAGGATGGTCCTGGGTGTGTGCGTGAAGGTAATTCTGGATGAGTTTAACATTTGAGTCTCTAGACTGAGCAGAAGAGATGGCCCTCTAATCCGGGTGGGTCTCATTCAATCAGTTGGAAGCCTGAGTAGAACAGGAAGGCTGACCCTCCTGTGGAAGAGGGAGCTCCTGCCTTTGAGCTGGGACATTCTTTATTTCCTACTTTCATACTTGAACTGAATTGTGGGATCTTCCTGGGTCTTGAGCCTACTGACCTTTGATCTGGAACTACACCATTGGCTCTCCTTAGTCTCCAGCCTCCTGACTGCAGAGCTTGGGACTTGTCAGCCTCCATTATCATGTCAACCAATTCTTTGTAGCATTTATATGTGTATATATATATATTATATATATATAGATATATTAATATGTATTTATATGCATTTGAAAATACATATACATGTATACACATATATGTATATATGCACACATATATAGCTGCAGACTGCTGGTTCTGTTTCTCTGGAGAGCCCTGACTTATACAGTCCTCTTCCCACCAGCCTTTATCACTTTTCCAAGAAAATCTTTGTATTTTCCTCTCATACATCTTTAAGCGTCTACTTTCTGTGCTTAAACAGAGAGCAAATATTGCTAGCAATAGAATACATTTCATTTGTCTAATGTTTTATTATTTCAAAAATTTTAATAATCATTATTTTAAATCATAAGGATGTGACTATCCAGAGAGATAAATAAAGTAGAAATCATTATTTTCCCTTTTTTAGTACGGAGAATTGAACCCAGGGGTGCTCAACCACTGAGTCACATTCCCAACTCTTTTTAAAATATTTTATTTAGAGACAGAATCTTGCTGAGTTGCTTAGGGTCTCACTAGGTTGCTGAAACTGGCTTTGAACACGTGATCCTTCTGCCTCAGTCTTCTGAGCCTCTGGAATTATAGATGTGCTCTACCATGTCTGACCTCCCCCTTTTAATAAGCAGCATTATTGAGGTATGATTGGCATACAATAACCTACATATTTGAAATGTACAATTTGATGAACTTTGAGATATGCACACACCCTTTGAGTCATCCACACAATTAATATAAAGGACATAACCATGGCCCTTTATGCTACATTATAATCCATTCCCATCCCACCCCACCCCATTCCCAAGTGGCCACTATTGATCTGTTTCCTTCTTGTAATAGCTGGGAAACTGAGGTCCTGAAAGACAGTGACGTGCTCTGCCCATATCAGGGCCGATACCACTCGGTTCATGGTATACTCAGTGAGGCCACCTTGAATCATCTCCAGATGGCAGAGAGAACCGCTTATTGAGCACTGCCATCAGCTACCCTCCAGCCTGGGTGCTGTCTGTGTGGCTTAAAGCAGGCTCAGTCCTCACCTTGCTCTAGGGACCTGCTCTCTAGAGAATGTTCATGTGCAACTTCCTGAGCTCGCATTCCCGGTGTGTTCTCGACTCCTCCACTTGGATGTTTAAATATTTCCAACTGAACTCACTTAATCCACAACTTTGTTCATGATCTTCTCCCTCAGCCTACAATCTGTTCTTTCCCAGTCTTTTCATGCAGCATCTGCTCAAGTCAAAAACTTAGTCATCTCTGATACTTCCTTTCCCCTTACCTCTGACCTCTGACCCATCGATGAGTTCCTCTATCTTTGAAAGAATCTTATTCTGACATCTACTTTCCATGCCTGTAGTCACCACCCTGGTCCCAGTCGCCATAGTCTCCCACTGGTGGCCTGCTTTCATTCTCACTCTGCACTTCACAGTCACACTTCAGCCAGTGATTTTAAGACAAATCAGGACATGACATTTCCCTTCTTAACACACCCCAGCTGCTTCCCATGCACTTAGACTAATATCACGTTCTTACTCAGCCTGGTGAATTTCTGCGAGAGTTGGCAGCCCTGTGAACTGGGGTTGTGACCTCTTCTCCACCTGGCACATGCAAAGTTCCTGTCGCTCTGACCTTTTCATTGCTTGAACACAACACGCTTATCCCTCTCCTAGAATCGTTGCAAGTTTTTTCTTGCCTAGAATGAACTTTTCATCTTAAGGTGGCTGATTTCTATTCTCTCCTAAGGAACAGAAGTGGTAGTTCTCTCCCTCTGAAAGAATGTTGCTTAATTACCTGCACCTTGTCTGTTTTCTCTCTTGAGAATGAGAGTAGGAATCTCCTCTCTTTTATTTACTGACCTGTTTACTAATATATTCCTAGCACCCAGAAACACACCTGGCATAGACTGGGTGCCCAATAACTCTTTGTTGAATAAATGATCAAATAACAGGCATCTTAATCCTCTCAGTTGTTAACCATCTTTACAGTCAAATATTTCTCTGCTGCTCCATAAAAATTCAATAACTCTTCTTAAGTCTTCCTTGTTCAGTGTTTGACTTGGCCTTGTGCTCTTTACAGTGATGAAATCTTTAAATGCTTTAATTTCTTCCCTTTTCTGCTCCCTTGTGGGACCTCCCCCACAGTTCCCTCTTCATACACACACCTCCTGGGTTTGCTGAGTAAATTCAGAACGTTCATCCTGGAATCCCATGTTCTCTTACCAAATACCTCTTCTGTTTCAATAATCCTTAAATTACATTACAAGTCCCAGTCAGATAGTCATATTCTTTTAGATTGAACTATAAAATGCTACCAAACCTATTGTTCGCTATTCTTTCTTGTGTTTATCATCTTCTATCTCTTGAGACTTTGGCTTTAATTTAATTTTTATTTGAATGCTAATGCTAATTTTCATTAGCATTCTTCCTCAAGTAATTTCCTCTGCTAGGGTCATGGACACATACTCTTTGAATTCTTTAATGTTTGAAAATGTCTTTCAGTAATAAGTGCAAAAGCAATGACACACAAACACACACATACATACACCTACTTATGTGTATATATGTGTATGTATGTATGCACACAAATATACATCTTTATATAATATGACCTTATTTCATGCTATTCCTGGGCGCAGGGCATGGCAGAGAACAGTCAATGCCCTGGCTGTCATGTTGCTTACGATTTTCCTCCAGGTTTTGTTTCAGGAATCAATATCCCACCAAATTTCAAAAGCTTTGAAAAAGTATCATTTTTTTGCATGCACAATTTGCTGCTGTTCCCAGGAGACCCACAGGGGAAGTAGGAAAGCTGTCCTCCATGTGACAGCTCTTCATGGCAGTCTGTCAACAAAACTTCCCAGATGCCAACACCAAGGAGAGAAAGCGCTGCAAAGTCTCATACCATCATTTTGTGCTTCTTCCCTGAAGTGCCACTCTGTTTTCACCCACCTTTCATTGGCCAAGGAATGTCACATGATGGTGCTAAACTGCATACAGAATAATGCCAATCCCCTGAGTGTCCAGAAGGCAGAGAAATGGAAATGTTCACGAGCCTCCCAGCACCTCCCTCCACCTTTTCTAAACAGTGAGGTCTTGGCAGAATGGAGTTTGTTTTTGTTTCCTTTCCTGCAGGTCAGATACCTTCTCTGGGTTGGTAATTGTCTGTCCTAAGTTTGGTGTCAGCAGCTAGTCCAAGCCTTGGGAGTGGGTACAATGTCCTCATTATGGAGTAGCTAACCCCTTAAACAAAGATGGGCTGGTAGGCTTGGGCCTCGTGGGGAGTATGCTCTTCTGGGCAGAGGCTAGGTTTGGACAGAGAGTAGTTGCTTGTGACAGTGGAGTTTAAGTTTCTGCCTTGATGTCTGGCAACCAAGCAGTGCAGCCAAGCCCTATGCAAGGAACGTTCCATGTGTTGCTCACTCTGTCCTCACCATGAGCTGGGTGGCTCCCCTCATTTTATAAAGGAGTGACTGGGGTTCCAAGAGAAGAGGTGAGTTAGCAGAATTGGTTCAAAGGTGACCTGGGTGATTCCAGGGTCCCTATTCTTGCTGTAGGTCACAGATCTCTGCCCCTACCCAGCCCATGCTGTTTAATTTTGAGTTGGTTTTGAAAGGGTAGCAAGATTTCACTAGCAAAGAAGATGTAGACGGCTGTCCAATTTAAGATGCCAACACATGTACAGGCAGGGAGTAAATGGAGAGAGGAAGTAGTCCCCTGGAGCTGGATTATAAATTATGCAAGGGGATGTTATAGGGAAGAGATGAGATTTAAAAGTCAGGGTAATGCCAGATGGTGAAGGGTTCTGTAACATCTAAGCTGTGAGATCTTATGCAAGTTACTTAACCTATGTGAACCTTATTCTTCTCTTATGGAAAGTGGGGACGAAATGTCCTTTAGGATTGTGTGGGTGTTGGTGGCCGGGGTGGGGGTTCTTAGGTCCAAAGGAGTGTATTTGTGTGTCAAGCACTTAGCAAGTGCTTAGTGAACGTCCTCCCTGTTCTCAGGAGCTGGCAGCTGGCCGGCCGGCTGGGGGAAGGCTCGGTGGCTGTCTCGGAGGTTGGCAATGTTTTAGCAGCTCCTGAAGCCCCAGGTTTCTTTCAGTTCCAACAACCTCTTCATCATTTCCAGCCATCAGCCTCGGGACCATTTGGTGTTAATTACAGCAACCCAGGCTTCTCTGTGTGAAGGAAATCGTCCTTCATTTCTCTCATTCAAGTAAAATATGACCCATTTTTATGCCTGAGTATTTTGTTGCCGCGATTACGAGAATCATCCTCTCTGTTTATGCAGAATGAAGAAACGTCACACCAGGAGGGCAGCCGGGCCCCGAGCCTTGGGGGATAGAAAGCAGATGTTGTCCTCACTCTCCTTTCTCTTCCAGCACTGCTCCTGGTCGCCTCCTCTCTGTCTCTTCCTCTCAGAGGCTTAATCCTCACCTCAGATCAACACAGAGTAAGTGGGCTGTAGGAGAAGAAGTGAAGTTATTTAGCCCTTTACCAGGTGCCGAGCCCTACAAACAAGTTTTCCCTTTAATTCTCCCCAGAAGCTGCAGGGGTTGCTGGCATTAATCCCCCGTTTATTGTATAGATTTAAGGTGTACGACACAATGTTTGGTATGCATGTGTGCATATGTATGTGTGTATGGATACATATGTGTGTCTAGGTATGTATATGTGTATATATACATGCATGTATATATATGACTTCTGTAGTCCAGTAAATTAACTTGGCCATCACCCCACAGAGTCACCTTCCTTGTGTGTTAAGAACATCTGAACTCTTCTCCTAGCAAATTTCCAGCGCAGCCTGCAACCTAGCATTATTAGCTGCCTGCTCACACTGGACCTTCGACTTCCCAACCTACTCATCCCACATTACTGCAACTCTGTGCCCTTGGACCTACAAATCCTTTCTCAGTCTCAGTTCCCTCAAACCAACGACGTCCAAGTCCTGCAGTTGCCCAGAAAGCGGGAAGAATCCAGCCAGGCTCACGACAAATGCACCTGCGAAGCTCTGTGCTCCACCTGGAGGTCCTTGTTATATCACCGTCAGGCTGCTGGGGGCCAGAGGGTCTTAGGGACTTGTGAGAAGTCCATTGAATGGGCAGGTGGTGGGGACTTGGAAAGGCTTCAGAGAGAGAGTGGATAATGTAAGCTGTGTGATTTGGAGGAATCCATCTGGTAAGGGTCTGGAGAATGGGTTGAAAGGGAGCAAGAGTGGAAGAGACGTTAAGAGAGCCACCCCAAACATGGAAGCAAGGTGAGGAGGTCTGCTTGTCACATGACAGCATCGGCAATGGGTCCGCACAGGGTTATTTAACTCTCTATGGCAGGGCTTGACAAGCGTTTTCTCCTAGGGCCAGATAGTAAATATTTTGGTCCTGTGATCCATATGGTCTCTGTCACAGTCAGCCAACAACACCAGGGTAGCAGTCAGAGACAATATGTGGATTAATGAGCATAAGTAGAGTAAATAAAACTTTTTGTATCAGAACAAGAGGTGGTCTCCAGCCCCCTTTCTATGGGAATGTGCTTTAGTTTGACATATTTTTTACTATTGATTAGAATCTAGGCTCTGTGAAATGACATGTTGCTTTGTGTATTTTTGTCTGATTATGATGCAAATAATTTCTGTTTGATAGAAAAAAAAATAACACCCCAAACTCCAAAGGGTATGGTTTTAATGTCCGAGACCATTAACCAGTTTTGTATCTAACAAGAAATCTTATTCCAACATTCTTTCTGCAGCGCTTATGTAACATAAATACTCAGCTCTTCAAATACTCTCCAAGCCATCTTTACCATCTGGCTGGTTCCCTCATTAATGAGTTAAATAAATCTTTAACACATGTTCACTTTATATTTGTATGACAGTCATTTTTATTTTAACCATCTGAAAATTATACCGTACTTTTAACAGAGGAGAGATTCAGGATAAGGCTGTGGAGTAGTCTGGGAGAGGTACCGAGGAGAAGAGGTCTCTGATGAGTGACGACACCAAGGAGCACGAGAGAGGGTAGAGAAAGAATGATTCCCAAGTCCAGATTGATACAGCATCCTGCAAATGACATTGCTGTCACAGAGCCATCGATACGGTTGCAGAGTGTTCCCTACATTTCACAGCACCTTCAGTAATCCATGATTCAACTAAGGTTCTCCCAGGGCTGACCCTTCTCAGAGCCCAGAAGTCTCTTATCTAACCGCACTGACATAGCACTGTTTTACACCGTATTTAACAGTGCCAAAAAAAAGCACATGCTTTTTCTTGGTTTATCATCACTTCCTCTGGGGATGTTATCTGAGTTTCTTTATTAACTCTGTTTTGATTAGGAGGTTTGATGACTGAGCTAAGATTACATAATATAGAAGGACAGATCCTAGAACCTGGACCTCTTGAGTCCTGGTCTAGTGATATTTTGATGAAAATCTATAAATAACTTTAGTGCCCACTTACTAGACTATGAACTCCTGGAGGTGGGAAATCACCACTACACCTCTGGCATTTGGTAGATGCTCACCGAATAGAATATTCATTAAATAAAAAAATGAACGAACTCAGTTATGAGGAAACATTATTTCAAAAGTTAGGGGATCCAGGTCTGCAACTAGTGTCTTAAGAAAATCTTTCCCTCCAGGCACGGTGGCTCATGCCTGTAATCCTCGCGGTTTGGGAGGCTGGAGGCAGGAGGATCACGAGTTCAAAGCCAGTCTCAGCAAAAGCAAGGTGCTCAGCAACTCAGTGAGACTCTATCTCTAAATAAGATACAAAATAGGACTGGATGTGGCTGAGTGGTTGAGTGCCTCTGAGTTCAATCCCTGGTACCATTAAAAGAAGAAGAAGAAGAAGAGGAGGAGGAGGAGGAGGAGGAGGAGGAGGAAGAGGAAGAAGAAGAAGAAGAAGAAGAAGGAGGAGGAGGAGGAGGAGGAGGAGGAGGGGGGGGAGGGGGAGGAAGAAAGAAAGAAAGAAAGAAAGAAAAGAAAATCCTTCCCTTTCTCAAGACCTCATTTGCATGCACTACAAAATGAGGCAAGTCAGAGTACTTGCGATGCTAGAGGTCTTCTCAGTCAAAACACCTATGAATAAGGACAACTATAAGACAGGCAACATCTCTGCCTAGGATGCTGGAAGGTCAAGGGGTAACTGATGACCTCCAGAACCACTTCAGGGTTAGGGGTCCCAGAATGTGTTTTACTGTTTTTTGACTTAACTCAATGAGGACAGGCTATGTCCGAACCTCCTAGCACTGGCCTGGCCCACAACTGGCTCTCAGTAACTACCTGTTGAATGGATAAATAAATGAATGAGTGGTTATAGGCTTTGTGTCACTTCCTACCTCTGACCTGAGGCGGGATTACTGGCTCCCTCCCTGTGCTGCTTCTAAACCCTGCGAGTATCTTCTGACTCCCCTGGCCAGGCTGCTTCATGACAGCTGTGCCTGTGAGCTCCTCAAGGGCAGGGACTGGTTTAGCACAACCCAGTTTTCCCAGAGCCCTGGGGCCTGGCAGAGAGTGGGTGCTCATCATGTGTTCCTTGAATTGACTCTGAAAATACTGATGGCGCTGGTCTGGGCTCCACAGTGAAGCTGTGAGCGCCACCCCTGTCTCTGGATCATCTCCCCTTTCCTTTCCCTCTTCTCTGCCAACCCACCCCCGGGCACTGGCTTGTCAGAAATTCCATCTTTACATCTTGATAAGTTAGTACTTGGCAGCCTGACCTGAGCATTCTAATAAATCATTTCCTGGAGACGTGAGGTGCCCCTGGGTCTTGGTAAGGCGGTGGCTGAGTACAGCTTATGGGAACAGGGTTGCTGTCCCTTACCAAGGGGCAGCATGGTTGAAGGAGCAGAGCCCCTGTGTGTGCTGAGCCTGGGTGGGGCCACAGAGGGCAAGACATGTCCTAGACTTCATGGGGCTTCCTTTCGAATAAGGAAGATAGTATACTTTTTAAAAATCACTTCTAGGAATTTATCACTTTATCTATAAATATGCCTGCACACCTACAACTGAAGAGCCATACAGTCTCCATTTTAATCAGTGGAGACTGGAGAATGCAAGGCGTCATTAGAGAGAGGGAGGAAGCTCTCTGGATCCGGGGAGGAAGTGGCCTCCAGTGTAGGGTATGGAATGACCAGAGCCAGGTAGTGTGTGTGGTTTTTCATACAGGAAAAGAGAAGAACTCATACTTTTGTGCTTGAGGGACTCTAGAGGGATCCCCACAGAACTAATAAAAGCAGTTACCTGCCAGATGTGTGGAGTGGATTAGATGGTGCGGGAGTAGAAATCGGATTTCCACAGCTTACCATTTTACGTTGATTCAACTTTTGCAACATGTAGAAAGATTATTTGATTACCTTTGAAGTGACGTGATAGAGAAATAGACCACCCGTAGGAGAACACAGAACCCAGTCTGAAGATGACAGGGGAGGCTCCCGAGGAGGTGCCATATAACCTGAGGCTCGAGAGGAGATGAAGGGACAGCAGCATGGAGCTGGTGGCTGAGCAGCCCTGAAGATTGATGAAAACCTTAGTGGGGAGGTTTAAGGACCCCGAAGAAGCTCACTGGGTGGAGATTTTAAGGTCTGGGGTTCAGGAGAGAAGGAACTGACTACTGTGGAGGGCTGACTTTGCAGGCGCCCTTGGTTTCCCTTGCACTGGGCACCTCACTAACCCTGCCAGATGCCAGATGCCATCTTCTCTATCCTCACCTGAGCCAAGCACTGATCACACCCACTTTCTGGACAGAAACAGAAACTTTGATGTTTAAAGTAACTTTCCTGGTCAAGCAGCCATTGAGTGGCAGGTGGCTATCCAGGCTGCATGCTCCCTGTCTGGTCATCTCTAACAGGAGTTCATCTCTAACAGGAGTTCATCTCTAACAGGCAGTGGGTACTAAAAGCACCTGTTCTGTCACTGGACATTACAGAGCCCATGGCTGATCTGTGGACTGCCAACTGAAGGCTTCCTATCCAGGAAGATCCTGCCAACCATTCTGCAGCCTGCTGGGAAGGGTTAGGACTCAGAACACAGAACCCGACCTTCCTCATTAAGAATCACAAACAGGGCCTGGGGCTGGGGCTCAGTGGTAGAGCACTTGCCTAGCAAGTGTGAAGCACTGGGTTTGATCCTCAGCACCACATATAAATAAATGAATAAAATAAAGCTATTGTGTCCATTTATAGCTCAAAAAATGTTTTAAAAAGGAATCACAGTTATTCTGAAGGAAGGTGGGGGATCTCATTAAACTCAAATCTTCTAAAAACAAGATTCCCAAACCCCTGTCCTTCTGAGGCTTGGGGAAGTCCATTTAGTGAAGTGAAGCTGAGCAGTTTGCAGTTGGTGCCAGCTCCCTGCTAACCCTCCTGCAGGTCATTGTCTCCTTTGTGGTCGTGGCTACTTATCACCTCAACTGACAGAGGTAGTCATGGTCTATATCCCCATTTTACAGACAAGAAAGCTGAGGCTAAAGGAGGTGAATTGGTTTGTGAAGGTCATAGAGGTAGTAAACTCTGAGCCAGGACTCGAAGCCTGGTTTCTGAGGGATAACAGAGGTTTTGCATGTTAATATAGACCCAGCTGATTAGGCGACAGTATGAAGAGAATGATTGAGCCTCAATTCCTGTTTGGTGAGCACACAGAGGTGGGGCTCATAATGTTCTGAAAGGACAACAAGGTAACCCTTGATTGGAGTCCTAAAAAACATGTGGCTGTTGGCCAGGTAGAAAGAGGTAGAAGGGTGCCCTGGGAAGAAGGGCCAGCATTGGCAAACTTTGGAGGGAACAGGGTCTGGGGTACACTTAGAAAGTAAATGGAAAAAAAAAAAAAAAGAAAGTAAATGGGATAACCATTTGACCCAGTTGTCCCACTCCTTGGAATATACCCAAAGGACTTAAAATCAGCTTAGTATAATGCTGCAGCCACACCAATGTTTATAGCAGCTCAATTCACAATAGCTAAGCTACGGAACCAAACTAGGTGCCCTTCAGATGGATGGATAAAGAAAATGTGGTACATATACACAAAGGAATATTACTCAGTCATAAAGAAGAATGAAATGAAGGCATTTGCTGCTAAATGGATGGAACTGGAGACTATCATGCTAAGTGAAATAACCAAAACCAAAGGCCCAAATGTTCTCTCTGATATGTGGATGCTGACTCTCAGTAATGGCAGGAAGGGTTGAGGAGGGGAAGAATAGAAGTTCATTGGATTAGACAAAGGGGAATGAAGGGAAGGGAGAGTGGATGGGCATAGGAAAGACAGTAAATTGATTGGACATAACTGTCCTGTGTTCTTACATGTATACACGACCAGCGTAACTTCACATCACGTACAACCACAAGAATGGGAAGTTATATTCCATGTATGTATGATATGTCAAAATACATTCTGCTGTCATGTATAACTAAAAAGAACAAATACAAAATTAAAAAATAAAAAGTAAAAGGTCTGCACAGACAGGAGAGAGTAAGGGGAGGAGGCAGTTAGCAATTGGACCTGACTTAAAACATGCAAAAATGTTATCTTTTCCTGTAGTGAGTCCTTTGTCTTCCTCTAATCTAACCACAGGGAGAGAGAAGCCACTGAGAAGTGCTTTCCTGTTTTAACCAGGTTTGCAGTGAAAGGCTCCAGATGGCTAGTGGCTTGGGGAGGATCCTGTGTCAGGTCTGGAAGGCGTCCAAGGAGGGGTCTTCCCAGGAGGCTGCAAGGCATGACCCGCGCTGCTCCTCACCTCTGCCTGGTACCCGGCCCCACTAGCTTTATCATTTGCTTTGTGTCCAGTTGCTGTCCCCACACCTCATCAATCAGCCAGGGTTCTCGGAGAAAGGCCAACTGCACTTTCATGGCGTTCCTGAGCCTGGTGCTAACATCAGAGAGCTGGACCCCCATCTGAACTGATGATGTGGGACAGATAAGGGCCATTAACGCCTTTCTTAATTACAGAACCCCAAAGCGGACTGCTGGTTACAGACCTGCAGAGCCAGGAGAGATGCGGAGACCCCGGCTTTCTCCTGCTTTGCTTATTTTCTTCAAATGCACTAATTCATGACAGTCTTTGGAACTGTGCCTGGCCCAGAGCAAGGGCGGTGCACGTGCTGGCTACCATCCTTATCAACGCTGTCACGTTTATAGGAGGAGAGGTGGAGGCCCAGCGAGGATGGGGCACTAACCCAGTTATACAGCTAGTGACAGGCTGGCCTGGGAGGGGTCCAGCCCAGGACGCCTTCCAAGACATCCTGCTGCCCTGGGGAGAGCTCTCTGGGCTTGCTTCACTCCCACAACTGACGTGAGCCTGGATCTAGGGTCAATTCTAAGGAAAACGACAGCAGGAATCTTTCCATCTGTGGAGACAAGTGACCAAAGCTGTTGTTTCTCATAAAAAGTGGTGTTTGTTTGATCTCATCCCCAAACAACGCCATAGCATAGGCACCTCCATTTTCTAGAGGAGAAAATGAGTGTGTACATATCACGCCTGCAGACCTGGTTTTAGAAGATGCTCAATAAACTTAAATTCCTGGGGCCCTCTGGGTGGGCATGTGGTCTGATTCACGGGGCCTCACACTGGAATTGATCTCTCTCTCCACGCTGGCCTTTGTCTCACCTCAGAGTGAGCAATGATTGACGGCCAGGAGGGTGAGAGAAATGCCAGCTGGGTGGGGCCTTAAAGGGATTAGGACCAGAGGGCAGCCAGCTGCGGGGTGGCACAAGAGTGCCTTGGGGGTCACCCGTTTGTCTTGTCCTTGGACAGTTGGGGTAAACTTGTGCCTGGTCCCCGGTTTTGTGAAGCACCTGCACTGTTTGGGAAAAGAATGTCTAAATAGAATCCAGGCAGGTGGAGGGCTTCTGTTCCCATCTGGGAAAGGTGAGTCACAGACAAGGGCCACCCAGACACTTCCACCAGGGGAAGGTCAAGAACACAGTTGCTCAGGAAGCAGCCACCAGGTTCTGTGATGCTAAGCCCGAACTTTTCTGAGATTCGTCAATCCTAGGGGAAGTAAAAGGTGCTGCAGTTAGTTTTATTTGATCAGGAACTGGCAGCTCACAAAAGGGCATATAAGTAGTGTCCTGGTTAAGGACCCTGGAGCCAGGGTTCAAATCCAACCCCCACCTCTCCCACTGTGTGACCATTAGCTTCCACATCTGCGCAGGGGAGAGGGGAGAGTCTTGCTTTCACTTGGGTCATAGAGTTGGTGTGGAAATTCAGAGTTAATATGCATAAAGTACTCAGAATAGTGTCTGGTGTCAGACCTGTGCAAATGGTGCTATATTTTGCCCATTGCCTGATACCTACTATGTGTCAGATGCTTTACAGGCCTCCATCTATTGAATCCTCACAATGACTTCTCTACAGGCCGAGTGAGTGAGTGAGTGTGTGACTTGTAGCTGCTTGAGCCCCAAAGCCTGTACTTCCGTATGCGTTAGGCTGGCTCCAAATTCCTTCAGTCCCATCTGACCTCACTCTCTTCCTTGAAATGTGTTCTCCTTGTCCCCATTGGATGACAGCGTGGAGAGATTAATGAGGTTATTTTCTGGGTGTCCAGACAGAGCCCAAAGTCATCTTCTAAGTCCATTGCTATGTGGAATGGCCATGTGCACACGACTCCCTGGGTCAGGGCTTGTGGTTTACTTCTTGTCTCCTTCTTGGCAGCTGTACAGCATAGGTGGGCCACACCACCTCAGTGAGCCCCTTTCCCTCCTCCTCGTCTGTTTTCTCCGTGTTTTGGCC
Source organism: Sciurus vulgaris (assembly GCF_902686455.1). Taxonomy (NCBI): domain Eukaryota; kingdom Metazoa; phylum Chordata; class Mammalia; order Rodentia; family Sciuridae; genus Sciurus; species Sciurus vulgaris. The sequence continues at coordinate 44,429,142 of NC_136461.1, forward strand.
GAGCGGGCAGTCCTGAGGGGGACTTTGGCAACGTGGATTGCTGCTGGTAGATGGGGTTCTGTGGAGGCTGGAGGCTTTGTCGTTGCGTTGCCGTTCTTGGGGATGGTGCTACAATAGGACATGGGGGAAAAAATCTAAGCAGTATTATAAAGTAGGAAACACTTAAGTTGAGTGAGCCTCACCTTCTTTCAGTCCTCATGGTACACGTCTGGGGCTACACATCCTCACTCATTTGGAGCCTGCACGGAACTTCTAACATGTCGCACTCTGGGGATGTGGGCTGGAGTGATGGTCATGGGTTCCAACTCTGTCACCACCCTTGACTGTGTGTCCTCTGAACTCCTTGGGGAGAGCCGTATCTCCTGGCCCCGAGTGCCTAACACAGCCGAGCTCCAGAATCTGTCTGAAAGAGCTTCGCCTTCCTTTCTTTCTGCCAGATGCTCGGAGTCTCCTATCTCCATCCATGACTTTTCAAGTCCATTGACTTGGCCCCACTCTGCCAAGGACTCCCCGTTTGCGCCATGCCTGGCTCAGGCCCAGGAATGTCTGTGCAGCATCACTCCCTCCTCTGTGAACTCTTATTCTTGGATATATATACAGGACTAGACCTAGCGAGCCCAGAGCCGCAGAGGCCCAGGGGTTTAGAGGCATAGGGCTACAGAGTCAGAGAGTTGTACCCTGGGTGAACCGTGTGTCCCGGATGTGGAGGGATGAGAGACCAGTGACCTGAGCTGGAAGCAGCTCAGACCCCTCAGATCTGATGATGACCCAATAACTCAGTATTGAGTTCAGAGCCTGGTACACAACAGGTGCTTATGATGAAAGAATCAGAAAGTAAAACAGACCTGGCCTGGGCTTTCATGTCCTCTGAGTACAAGTGCAGGCGTCCATTCTTCCCTCACCTACTCTGTTCTCATTTCATGACTGGTCTCCCCTTCTCCGATGGAGCATCAGGGCCAGCTTGTGTCTAGTTTCAGAGTCTTCAGTGCAAGCAAATAGTAGGTGCTCAATAAATAATGAAGGGATGAATGAATGACCGGGTACCACCTTTTATTCACTTAACACTGCAAATGAGAAGAGCAAAGCCACGCAATGGAGCTCGCTCTGGGAGTTTGGTCACGCTCTCCCTGCTGCGCATGGTCTGTTTGGCCCAGGCAGTATGAAAAGAGCATTATGGGAAGAGCGTGTTGGGAGTCATTGCAGATCTGTCAGCAAGCGTCGGCTGCAGACACAGCTGGCAGCAGACTCCTCACAAGACAGAATAAAAACATATCGGTCTGGAATAGTCATTTTTTTCTTGCTCAACTTACTCTGTTTGCCCAGAGTAAAATTGTCTCTTAAGCAGCCAGTAAGATCCCTTGTCATTGGAGGAGGAACATTAATAGGGGCCCATTCAAGGTTAAGGGGAACAAAATGTTTCCTAAAGTTTTCCTCATTTGAAGAAGAGGACAGAAAGTGTCGGATTCAGTAAATTGCTCAAAGTCATGTGACTAATGAGTCATTGAACTTTGGGCTACAATTATTGAGCACTTACTGTATGGTAGACACTTACATAAGTGCCTTACATTCAGCATTATATTTAATCATGGCTAAAACCAATTTACGGGTTTGGGTTTTATTATTCCCATTTGACAGAGGAGAAACTGAGGCTCAGGGGTTCAGGTAACTTACCCTGTGCTGCCTCATCAGAGAAGAGCAGAGCTGGAGCCTGTGGGGCTGTACTTCTCAGCCAGCAGAACATAGACAGTGGAATTTTCTCCATTGCTGCTAAAATAAACAAATAAATAAATAAAAATTTCACCCGGAGCCCCACCCTTGACATGCCCAGTTTGAACCTCTGTATTCTTTATTTTTCCCCATAGCTTTATCAAGGTAAAATTGAAGTACAATAAAATGCACATATTTAGAGTATGCAATTTGATCAGTTCTGATATGTATATAACAAATACAATCAATATAAAAGCATTTCCATAACTTTTTTTTAATGAACCCCCGTCTTCTAAAGAAGTTCCCTGAGTGATTCTGATGTGTCTCCCTGCTCCAGAATCTGAGCATAGGCTACATACCCTCTCTGAGCGCCAGGTTTTCTTATTTGTAAAATGGGGGCCACTGGGACCCAGGGCTCTTTGCAAGGATCCAAGAGCTAATGCCTGTGAAAGGGCCCCCTGCGCAGTGCTGCATGCAGGGGTGCTCAGTAATTGCTGACTTCCTTGTCCCAGCAACCAAGGAGCGCCGGGAGGGCTTTGGGTCTCTTGTGTGTGTACATGACCCCACTTTGCCAAAGACCCAGAACACTGTTTTCTGGGCTTTGGGGTTCAGTTTCCTGATTGTTTGTTATTATTCTTAATAGAATTCAGGAGAAGGCCACAAGTGGGCCAGACATCTGTGATAAATCTGCTGGGTTTTTACAGGAAAGACTTCCCAAGTTCACTGTATTCTATATTTCTTGCTTTTCTTTCCAGCTACCACATAGCCAGGAAAATATCTTGCTTGAACTAAGGGAAAAAAAATAAAACAGCCCGTTATCCTCTGGTGAATGTCAACTTAGGAAATACGAGTGTCATGTTATATTGCAGAGTGCAAGGACTTTGGAACTCTCATTCTAAAACACTCATCTGAAAGAAAAAGGGAGTATTTATCATAAACCTTTCCTGTTCCAGATCCTGTATCAAGTGCTTTGCATATATTATCCCATGTTGCTTGTCTCTTGCAGGGATGGGAGGGGAGGTATGGTTGCTATTTTACAGATGAGGAAACCGAGGCTCAGAGAGCAGACATAGCACGATCAAGGCCTGCAGCCAGTGAGCTGGGGTTATATCAGTTGGTCTGGCTTCAAACTGTAAAACCTTCTCTGTATCTCCACTCTCGGTCTCCACTATTTCCTAACCTCAAATTAATTCCATGATAAAAGCAAACAAAATTTCAAAAAAAGATCATCCTCAAGAAAGAGAAATCTTTCTAAAATATGACATCACTAGTGCTTGGCACCAGCGGATGTACAATGCAAGGAATGCTGATTGAGACACAAATGGATGAACTCACCTCTACTGGTTTTCTTTAAAAGAAAAAGTATGTATATATAGGCATATATTTTAAATGGATGATTAGTAATTGTACATATTTATGAGGAATAGGGTGACATTTCAACATGTGTATGTAATGTGTAGTGATTAGATCAGAGCAATTAGCATATTTGTCACCTTGGATGTACATCATTTCATTGTGTTGTGACATCCTTTCTACCAGTTACTTTGAAATAGTCAATTATGGCTATTTTTAGTTGTCCTACTGTGCTATAGGGTGTCAGAATTTATTCTTCCCATGAAGTTGCGCACCCCTGTGCCCATTAACTATCTTTTATCCATCTGCTAGTGTTCTCACAAGGTAGAGGAGAGGGACTTTTGACATAGAAGAAGACAATGGGAAGACAGAAACAGAGATTGGAAGGCTGAATCTACAGATCAGGAAGGCCACAGCTTGCTAGTGGTCACCAAAAGCTGGGAGAGGCTTGGGGTGGATTTACATCACAGCCTCTAAAAGGAACCAACTGTACCAGCACCTTGATTTCAAACTTTTGGCTCTGGAACAACGAGAGAATAAATTTTAGTCATTCGTAACAGTGGTATTTGTTTTCCAAGAAACAAACACATCTTTAGTACAGGAATTGTTTTTTATTCTACAGATCAGAGAATAGACTGAGAAGAAGTTTATGACTTTGTGCAAAGTTAGAGTTTGCAACTGCTTCATTTTGAGTTCTAACCAACTCCAGGCTGGCTTCCTTGAGAAGCAACCTGTGTTGTTGCCCCTGACCTTGACCTCAGGAGAGCTTGTGCTTAGTTTAATGTTCTGCTTTTGTTTCACTGGAATTCTTAATAATTTTGAATAAATGACCCTGCATTTTCATTTTGCACTGAGGCCTGAAAATCACGTAGCCGATCCTGACCAGGTCCCTCAGCCTTTCCCTCATCTGCAGCACTGCAGCTCACACACGTCCTGTCTCCTTCCATTCCCCAGCCACAACCTCCCGACCAGACCCCTCTTGTGGTAGCCTGAGTCATGATCCCCCGAAGACGACCATGTCTACTCCCCAGAGCCTGTGAGTATGTTACCTGATATGGTAAGGGGGACGTGCCAGATGGGATTAAGGAGCCTGAGATCATGCTGGGTGCTTGGGCCGGGCAGATGTATTCACATGCTTCTTGTAAGAGGAGGAGTCAGTCACAGGAGGAATCAGAGTCAAAGGAGAAGAGGGTTACAGGATGACTGAAGCAGAGATGGGAATGGTGTGCTTTTCAGATGGAAAAAGGGGCTGCTGACCAAGATATACATGCAGCCACCAGAAGCTGACAATAGCAAGGAAATAGCTTGTCCCCTCAGCGCCTCTGGAAAGAGTCGACCCAGCTGATGGTTCAACATTAGCCCACCCAGTGCAACTGAGTTTCGAGTTCTGACCTCCAGAATATAAAAGAATAAATATGTGTTTTAAGCCACTAACTTTGTGATAATTGGTTATAGCAGCAACAGGAAACTAAGGTGTTTTGCTTCCAGGACTGTCTCTTACATTCGCCTTTAAATCTGCAGAAGAAAAATAAATCATTCCGGCGGTATTGGAGAAGATAAATAGAGCTCAAGTTCAACAGAAAAACATTCAAAACATTTACATAACATTATCTAATTGTAGAAATCACAGGTTTTCAAAGGCAAGACTCTTTTTTTTCAATGCTCACTTATTAATCAGTGGAAAAGATTCCAGTGTGTACAGTTCAATGATCAAAATAATTTAAGTGACATGACAATTACTAGTGTAGAAATCCAAGGAATATTTTAAAAGTGGGTCTTTCAGAAAGCTCTCAATGCTTCTGTTTTAATTGTTCATTATTCTGAAAGGAAACATGCTTTTGACATTTGTGTTATTCATCGGTTAGATTTCTGCCTAATACACTAAAAGTTAAACATTAAACAATTGTTTTAAACATGAATTTAATCAAGGTCTTTTTTAGGGAAAAAAAAAAATGAAAGAATAGCAGTCATCACAATTGTATGACACCAAACAAATAAAACTACAATAAAAATCAAAAGAGAAATCAAAGTCCACTTTTCCTGGTGTGACTTTCAATGTTACTCCTTGTCACCTAGCCTTTGCCCAGTGTTCCTCCCACATCCGCCACTGGTGCAGCCTGCCGTGCAAAGGGGTCCAGCTGAGAAAGCAGGAATTTCAGATCGAATTCTATCCTGACATTTCCTGCCTGTGTAAGTTTGGGCAAGTCACTTAATTTGTCTTGGTCATGTTATGCCCATTTCACAACTGAGGAAATTAATCCTCAAGGCTGGGTCAGAGGAAATGAACCCTGCTAGGCAAGACTCTCTCTGCACATTGCAGGTGTTGGAGATGACATTGTCAAGGATTAATTGCTGTCTCCTCTTCCTTTCGGGTAGCAGCAAACATATTCTGGACTCACTGTCATGTTGTTAGGGGTTTAAAAAGTTAGTTTCAGGATTTCTGAGTTGGTATTTAAAGCTCCTCACAGCTAGCAGTCTGCATAGACAAAGCCTGGACCAACTCAGGCCATGAAGTTTCTGCCGTTAACAGCTGAGGACCCAGGAATGATGCCTGTTCTTGTATGAGAACTCAAACCTTTCTGGGCTGGTAGAAAGATGGAAGAATTGGGGAGGAGCCAGTCTCTGGTATGAGAGTCTCTCTGTTCCCCTTGGAGGCCTGAGGCAGAGGGCAAAGGAATCCCCAGATGGATTGACTCTGACTTCCCAAGAAGCTGGCCTGAGGGCCCCTGCCCAACATCTGGCTTGAGTTCTTACCCCATTGGATGAGTGGATTAAAGATGGCAGTACAGAACAAATAACAGGATATTTGGTCAGCTTTTTTAACTGAGTCCAAAATAACAGTGGGTTCAATGAAATCAAACGTTTGTTTCTCTCATATGAAAGTTTAGACTGGTAGGTGGTCCAGGAGGAAGGGCAGCCCTGTTACATAAGTCATCTGAGGACCTGGTTCTTCTTCTTCTTGTTTTTCTGCTACTCCTTAGGGTGTGGATTTGGTGCCCCAGCTTCAGTTAGCTCTCATCTACCTCATCGGCACTTTGGTGAGCCTGAGGGAAAGAGGCAAAAGACCAGCTGCTTCCATTTCATGGCATGTCCAGATGTTTCCCACACAACTTTTTCTCACAGCCTATTGGCCAGAACATTGTTACGTTGTTAACCCTAGCTGCAAGAAAGAAATGTACTCTCTAATTGCATGGCCATGAGAATAGCTAAAATGTATGGGACCATAGCAAACAGAAACTGGCATCCAATGGATATTGGGGAGAGTTAGTAACCACGCTACAGAAAGGCTACATCAAAGGACAAATATTTTCCTGCTGTATCAGTTAGGGCTCAGTCAAGGAGGTAGAACCATTGACTTTTATGGAATAGGGGATTTATTTTTGAAATGTTAAATTGAATTATGTTTTGCTTAAAGATGTCTCCACACATAGTTTAACTTTGGCTTAAAGTTTTCTCTGTACTGGTGAACCTTAACCTAACTTGATGTATAAACAACAAAAAAAGTATACTGGAGTATACTTTCGCAACTATACTATATAAGTAGCCAAGTTTCAACCAATCATAGCAGCTGAACCTCTAGCCAATCAGAGGCTGTAAGCTGCCAGCAAACACCCACTGCAACCAATCAGGTTGTTTTTGTATATTACTTCTTTCTCTCTGCTTCTAAATAAGCCTGCACATGTGGAGGGGTGGAACATTCCAAACCATTTTCAGTCTAGACTGCTGCCTGGTTCATGAATCATTTCTTTGCTCAAATAAACTCTGCTAAATGTAATTTGTCTCAAGTTTTACTTTACAAAGAAGAATTTAAATAATTGTGGGAGACACTGGGGAAATAATTCTGCAGAGGGCAGTTGAAGAATCAGAAAAAAACAATCCTTGAATTGACCCTTCTGAGACTCCTGCAGCTGGACAAGTGAGGGAGAAAAGAACAAGCTAGAATCTGCAGCACCTTTGCCACTGTGCTTCACCTCATATAGAACAGCCACAGCAGAGCAACCTCTCACTTCTAAATCTTGCATTCAATCTTTTCTCCAACTCTAACCTGAAATTGTAGCAGATGTTTAATTCTGGGAAATGTAGTTCTGGCTTAGTAGAGCTGACACAGTTACAAACTACCACATCCATGTTGCTGAGGGTGGTAAACATTGAAGTTGGGCAGCTGGAGGACTGTGGGGCTGGGCAAAGGAACAAGAGCATTCTGCATGGGCTACGTGAGCAAAATTTCAATGGATGCTGCAGCTGAGGATGACATGCGAGACCCAGATGTGCCTCGCTGACCCTCTCCCCAGTGCCCAGCCACCATGCAACTATGCAATGGTCCTTCTATTCCAGCACTTCTCCACAGAACTAAAGGGCAATCTTGGGAACTGAAAAGCATTCTGAGGAGGGAGAAAACCCTGAATTGATCACATTAGGATTTCTGCTCTCGGGTAGAATATGTGTTTAGAATAGAAAATGAAGTGCTGTCTAGAAACACAAGTTGCATTTCTTATATACTTGATTAGGCATACTGAGGAATTCTCCTGTGCTAAGTAGGTTCTCAACAAGTCTTATTTACCTCCTTTCCTGTGCTAGGTCCACAAGGCCTAGGTCCTCCAAATTGAAGGAGGCAGTTGTTCCCTCCACGGACCTAGTTCTGGATTGGATTGATTTTTCTCCAAGTTATGAACTAATCAGATGATTGCCTATCCTGAGGAGAACACTGCCCCCCTTATTGTGCAAATATAAATCATACACACAGAATTATCGGACTATAACAATAACACTTAATCATGCTGATAAAAACATAAGCCTTCTAAAACTGTATGGAAAGGGATCTTACCCTTAGGAATGCTTACCTAGTCGTGATTCAGCTGGGTCAGCGTCTTCACAGACACTCTTTCCCAGGTCCTTCTCTTGCTTGGGTTGCAGAGAAACACCTTCCTTTAGCCTTTTCACTACTGTAGTAGTTTCCAGTGTAACAAAGGGTCACAAACTGGGGCTGAACCCAATATACATTTACTGTCTCATATGTGTAGAAGCTGGATGTCCAAAATCAAAGTGTCGGCAGGGCTTTGTTCCTTCAGACAGAAGGAACAAAGAATGGCAGAATCCTCCCTTGCCCTTGCTAGCTTCTGGTGCTCCCAACAACGTTTTGTGTGCCTTGGCTTTAGACACATCACTCCAATCCCTACCTCCATTGTCACAAGACATTATTGTGCATCTCCTTGTCAGCACATGGCTTTTTATAACAATACCTGTCATTGCATTGAGAGCTCACCCTCATGCAATATAACTTAATCTTGATTACAAAGTAAAGACCCCATTCCAGATGAGGTCACATTCATAGGACTATACCATACCTTTGAGGGGATGAGTCAACCTTCAGCTGTTACCATAGCCTATATTCTTTGCACCTGGATTCAGATGCATTCCAAGCTCAGATACCCACAAAGATATCTGTACTCAGCCCACCAATGTCACCTAGAGCCCTGCCACACAGGGAAGAACCAGGTCCTCATGTTCTTTGATGGGAACAGTGGCCAGTAGGGCAGGGTGCTCAGGTTCCTGCCTCTGAATCTCCTTCACAGCCTCACACTTGAAATTACACAATACTTGAGGTAATATAGAAATATGGAGGTCTGAGTGGGGCATTGCCTATGTCACTACCATGCTGTGGGACCTGAGCAAACCACCTCATCAGGTCCCTACTCTGTTGAGTTCTGTGTGGATGGATGAGACACTTACCTAGCACTTGTCACAAGCCAGAGCAGGCTGAGGCCTGTGATAGAAAATAATGACAATTCTGCCTCAGTGGGGATAGATCACTCACTCATGCGGTCTTTGTGATCCATGACATGCCGTGCATGTGTCGGCAGCAGAGATGACTCATGGGGCTCAGGCCTGAAAGCTTGGTGACAACACCACAGTTCTTGTTAAGTCCTTGAAATCTGGAGGACACTCTGTTTTCACTCACTTATTTACCGACTTGAGCATCATCATGTGGCAGGCCCAGGGTGAGGTTCTGAAGGTGTGGTGTGCAGAGCAGGCCCTGGTCTGGGGGCTTACAGTGCATGGTAGACCTTGGCCAAAGGCAAGTTCTGATGTTCTCAGGGGCTCCTGGTTTGACCTTGAAAGTTAGGCAATTTCTTTTAAGGCTCTCAACCTTGAATCTCATTAGATTTCAGGTAAAAACTCAGTTTCCTGCCTTTCAACCAATGTCCTTTCCACCTTGTCAGATTGGCCCATGTAGGAGGCAGAGCAGGATCGTTGCAGGCTCCAGTGAAGTCACATCTGGAAGATGCATGCTGAGTGTTAAAGCACCAGCAAGGGGAAGGAGTTGTCATCTTGAGGGGTGTATGGGTACGTGCAGATGCATGTGACTCGGTGACACACACACAGAGAAGCAAAACAGCAGAATGGCAGAGAGAGAGAGAGCACTTAAACTGTCACAGGGGACACTAACTGCAGACCTTGCCTTTCCCAGACTTGTTTAGGTTTGAGTCTTGGTTAGGTTTAACATTACAGCCAGTGCTTCTCCGTTGGTCCTTTACCACAAGACACACAAAATGTTTGCCCACAACAAGCAACAGGAACCTCACCATTATTTAGAACAACATTTTCCATTGCTGGGAAATACTCCTCCCTGTTCTCCTCTTTCCACATTCAGCCTCTGAGGAAGAACCCCTGTGCTGAACTGAAAGAGCACAAGAAGGCAAGTCCCCATCCTTAAGGAACACGTTGATGCTTGAGGCGTGCAGGCAAGCGAATGGATGACGACAATGCAGTGGGGTAGTTGCCATGCTTGGCCATCATAGTGCTCTGTGCTTGTCTGTGAGGCCACAGCCGACTCAGAGCACTCAGGGAGACCATCCCCGAGAAGGTGGTCCTGGGCTGAGTCTTGAAGGATGTCTAGGTGTTGATCAAACAGAAGGGAAGGAAACCTCAGGCAGAGGACACAGTGGAAAGGCATGGAACCAGAAAATAGACAGGTCCCCTTCACCTGAAGCAGGGGTTGAGCCAGAAAGTCTCTTTCCTTTCACCTCCTCTGCCAGCATTGTGGATGAGCTGTCCATCATCTGATGAGATTCCAAGGTGGAAACAAAAGAGTGCATGCTATTGGGGGGATCACTATGTATTTAAATGTCACTCATTGGAGTGTGGCATTCTGCTTTGTCCTAATCGGGCCAAGAGAGAGTGGAAAACTAGAGCCAGTGAGGAGACCCAGGCCTCCAGCCCCATGTAACTGCCTGGCTGGTGGTATGAGCCCAAGATTCGAATTTGGGATGAGAGTTCAAGGAGAAGCTCCGAAAACTTAGCTTGGAGGTTTTGAGTACCAGTTCAACTATTAATAAAATCTTTGTTTTTAATGTATAAGGGGACCTCGGAATCCTGGTCTAATAAAATGCAAGTGTATCCACAATTTTTTTAATACCATCTCTCCTGATGCCTAGGCCTTCAGCCTCCTCCGGAAATCCTTCTGACCTCGCCTCCCTCTTTCCCAGCTGAATCTACCAGTTCTACTCCTCCCTCAATCCAAACTCCCATAGCCTCCTCTTCTTAGTTCATGTATTTCATTCTGTCTTGTGTCTTACTTGTGTTCCGATCATCCTAAAGCCTGGAAGAACTCTCAAGGCATTTTTACTTTATTTATTTTAATTGATGTAAAAATTATATATGTATTTATGGGGCACCATGTGATGTTTCCAACCATGTAGCCATTATTTTTGCTTTTGTATCCTCCACAGCATCAAGCACATCCAGGATATGTGCTTACTAGACATATATTAGATTAGACTTTTCTTGGCAGTGGAAGGGAAAGGCTAATATCAGTGTCACTTGCTGCAGGTCTTGGGCTGAAATGATTTGTTTCGTTCATGTTTCCAGCAATTATTCATTGTGGGCTAGGAGGGTCCCCTGTCCTTGTGGAGCTTATAGTTTCATGGAATCTTCATTATGAGCTATCTGGTCTATTTTTATTAACCCAGACTTTACCAAGCTAGAAATCAAGGCTTCAAATGGAAGGCCAGCAAACTTGCAAGTGAGGACACCAGGACTTGAGCCCAGGTCTATAAGGAGTGGCAGGCAGCTGTCCTGTCCCTGTGAAGGCTCCCTGTCTGGACTCTCAGCTGTGCTGTGATTGGAGCCAACACTTGTCATTTGCTTGTCACTATGACTGCCCCACCCTCTTCCTCCCCACTGTGGCAGCATATCTAGGACCTGGAGAGAGGTAGCTGTGGACCAAAGCCAGGCCAGTTTCAAGAGTGACTTCCTCCTCCGAAAAATGACCTATCTTGAAATGAAATGTGTGATGTTCTTTCCCCATGGCTGTAATTGGAGAGTCCCTCCCTTAAAAAAAAAATCCTTTTAAAGGAAAAACACAGCAACACCCACATGATTTGTGGTCACCAGGGTAAGAGCCACTGTTTCCATCATCCTGGCATCATCTCCGGGATGAGCAGAGCAGAGGAGCAGAGTGTTACGTGCTGTCTCCAAACACCTTCCAGGCAGGCGTGTCCTCCAGCATGGCAGGCCTGGGGACTGGGCGGCTGCCCTTCTGGCCCCAGCTCTGCCATGAAAGAACTTGGGTCAATTGCTCCATCCTGAGAGAGGGGATGGAAATAGGAAGGACAGTAGAATGAACTGGACATTACTTTCCTATGCTCACATATGAGTATGTGACCAGTATACCTCCACCTCATGTTCAGCCATAAGAATGGGATCAGAATTGTATTGGGTTGCACCCCATGTATGTATAATATGTCAAAATACACCCTACTGTCATGTATATCTAAATCCAACAAATTTAAAAAAAAAAAAAAAACTGCCCCTTTCCTACTTTCCTATACCAATAAGCTCAAGCCCCATACCCTAAGCCTCTCTTTGCCAGACCAGTCCTGTATGCTAAGGTTAACAGAGACACAGAGACAAAGCCAACCTGCTCCTGTACCCAAGGATGTCCCCAGTTGGGGGCTTGAGTGGGTAGAGCTGCACCAGTTGAAGAAAGATAAAGCATTCCAGGCAGGGGGCCACCACAGGGGTAAGTGTATGGGGTTTGGAAGAGCAGCTGAGTTCAGGGAAAGGGAGTGGGGTACGGGTGGAGGGGACCTTTCCTCAGAGGGACTGTGGTTTGGGGTAGCTGGAGTCTTTTGGAAAGGCTTGAATGTAGGCAGGAATTGGCTTACTCTTCATGATATGGGGAGACGCCAAGATATTAGCTGCTTCACCTAAGACTCATGTGGGGAAACTGTGGAATCTTCAAACACATGGCTACAGCCAGGCATTTAGGGAAGATAGCAAGATGCTTTTTGCCCCCCTCCCCTTTTATTTCTCCCTCTCTCTCTCTCTCCTTCCCTCTCTCCCTTCTTTCTTTTCTTTCTTCGTTCCTTGCCTTTTCCTCCTCTTCCTCTTCCTTCCTCTTTTTACGATGTAGTTTTAGTCTATTTATCCTGAAAGCTAAGAGATGTGTTTCTACTGATCTTGTGCCTGGGTAGCTGGAATGCAGGAGGATGGCTATTAAGGGATTAGATACCTGTAATGTATAAGCCCAGCTTTGCTGCCACAGGATGAGCAACTTCTATGTTCTGAGCACCATGTATTGAGCATTTTTACCAGCATTGCCTTTAATCCTTACAACTTTACAGAGTAGAATGCAATGACAATGGCAACAATTAAAACAGCACTTGTTTATTGATAGGTTTAGTCAGTTTTTCCCTACTATAACAAATTATCTGAGACACTCAAATTAAAAAGAGGAAAGGTTTAACTTGGCTCATAGAGTTGTAGGTTTCAGTTTGTTGTAAGTTGGCTCATTGATTTTAGGCCTGTAGCAAAGCAGAAGATCATGATGGGAGAGTGTGTCAGAGGAAGCCTCTCACCTCTTGCTGTCCAGGAAGCAAAAAAAGAGAGGCAGGAAGGGGAATTGGGTTCCTGTATCCCCTGCAAGGACACACCCCCAATGACCTAACCTCCTCCCGCTAGGCCCCACCTACTAAAGGTTCCTCCATCTACCAATAGTACCATTGGTTGGGGAACAAGCCTTTATCCCATGGGCCTTTGGGGAATACTCCAGATCCAGATCCAAACTATAGCACTAGGCAACTGTTAAGTTCAAAGCACTATGAGAAGAATTTGAAACACAGCAGATTTGTTGAAGCAGGTACCTTAATCATCCCCATCATACAGACAAAGAGCCTGAGGCTGATGGCCTAGAATGCTCACCCTGATCAGAGTGTGAAGAGCTGCTTATTTTCAAACCCAGCCTGTCCCCACTACTGTCCTGCCTCCCAGCATATCAGTCTCCTTCTTTGTAGAGGGCATGGTGACCTTTATCTTGCTTCTATAAATAGGTGCTGTGCAGGTTAAATGCAGTCTTATTTAACAGATTGCAAAATACATACAAAAATATATCTGTCGAGTGTGGTTATCTTCAATGAAAATTATGATTCTAGATAGACAGTATTAATAAATTAATTCAGCTTTATTTGTAATAACGAATATGTCTGTAGGTTATTTGTTTCATTTGTTAAGTGCCTAAGCTACAGATTTCTTTATAATATTAAAAAGCCAAAGCAATTTGGAAGTGAAGTAATAACTTAGTGGTTGATTAAACAAGGACTTTTATTAATATATTTGTTGATTTCAGATTTCTTGTGTGGCAGGTTGATTTCTAGTGTAGACAAGCCTTGACTTGTCCCGTTAGTCCTGAGGACCTCATTTTCACTCAGGAAAATGGCTCATGCTGCACCTGCCACATCCAAGAGTTTCCAGGATCACGAGAAACCCAACTGGAGACGTGGGTCTCCTTTCTTCAGAGCATTTTGCAACATGCCTCATCTCTTTGGCGTGGAGGTGCAGGAGCCATGCTTGGCCTGTGGTCAGTAGGAGGGGTAGCAGGAGGCACGCGCTGTTCCTTCTAAGGGCGCTTTTCCTGGATGTCAGGAGGGTAGAAAAATAGCCCCTTCTGGTAAGCACAGATGGCCTGGGTATACCTCTTTTACTTTAAAAGGATAAATTGTGAGCCAGACCTTCAATTAGAGACACATGGGAAGTCTCCTGGTCTCGGGGACTTGGCTGCCCTAGGACAGAGGAGCAGCCTCTTCCTGGGGCTGCCTGGTCTACCCCAAGCCTCTGCTCTCATCTTCCCTAATCCCAATTCTTCCAACCCTTCTGAGGTTCCCCTTAAGGCCTAGCTCCATTCCCTGCCCTGAACAAGACCGAGGTTTCCTCTTCTACCTCTCAGCCCTATTACGAAATAGACCTCTGTGCACTTTGGTTTCTTTCTGGGAAGAAAAAAAAAAAAAAAAAAGAACTGCAATTCAGAAATTCTGTAAGGGAGATGCTGAGAGCACACAAGATATTGGTCAGTGCCTGCCTGGGGAGTGCTCAGCAAGGCTTGGCACCCAGTCTTACTCCTGACCACATAGGGAGGGGTGCTTCATCCCACCTGATCTCTGAGTCTACCTCTTCTCTTAATTTCACAGCTTCCTCGGACATTCTTTATTTCATTTTATCCTCATGTCAACCATGCTGGAGAGATCATTGTACTACTTGTATATTGCTATATAACAAATGAATGACTCCAAGATATAGTGGTTTAAAAGAACAAGCATACACTGTCCTGTAACTCTGGACTTTGGATGACTCTGATGTGTCAGTGCAGGTTCATCAGGTTCTGAGGGTATGGAAACTGGAGGGGCTTAGCTGGGTAGCTCTGGCTCAGGGTCTCTCTGGAGGTTGCAGTCAAGCTATTGGTTGAGGCTGTAGTCTTCTGAGGCTGGGTTGTCCTCACTCAAATTCCCTCATGGGGCTGGTTTAGCCCTATTGGCAGGAGGGTTTAGCTCCTTTCATGTGAGCCTCATCATTGGGCTGCTCATGGTATAGCTGCTGGATTCCCCAGAGTGAGTTATAAGAGAGAGAAAGAGAAAAAGAGGGAGAGAGAGAAAGAGCACAAAAAGAAGGAAGCCACAGTATTTTTTATAACCTAATCTCGGAAGGGAGGTACCATTATTTCTGCTGTATTCTATTGGTTGCAAGACCAGTCTTGTTACTACATGGCAGGAAATCATGCAAAGGTGTGAAAAGCAGGAGGTTGGGTTCTGGAGACTGGTTACCATATTTATCCAGAGAGTTCATGGCAGAGTGTCTGTTTGGCATTGGACTGTAAGCATGCCAATCATTGGCATGAAGAAATGAAAAGACACAATGACTGGCAATGTGCTCAATAGATATTTGATGAATGAATACAGATAAGTTTTGCCCAAATAGTTCTGATTATGTTCTTTGCTGCTAAATCTTTGGCATTGTTCATGGGTTAAATACACATTTCTGACTCAGACATTTGTGATCTTTCTCAGTGTGATCCTAGCTCTCAATTCCTGGACACCAAACAGAATTTCTGCCTGGGCTGGCCTGATGGTTGTGAAATACAGCTCCTCTTCAAGCCCGGCCAGCACACCTTGTCTTCTTTTTGCCACATCTTCTGCCCTCAGTAGCAGCTTCCTGGGCCCCTGACGCTGGTACATCTCTGTGCACTCAGGCATTCTGTTGACCTTCATGGAGCGCGTGGTTGGTGGTCTGCAACTTGGGCAGAGAAGAACTTCTCTGCAGGGATTGGAATGTGCTTCTGACTGTCTTATGTGCTTTTGTCCAATATAGTTTATCTTGTGCCTTGAGCAGACAAAGGTAGCTTGAAGTGTAAAAGTTCTCAGAAAGCACAGGGCACAGGCAAGGACTGTCCATTCTCTTGGATGAGACTGATCACAAATTCTTTCCCTCTGACCATTTCATGGGTAAGATGCCAGGCTGAATTGATTCAGGTGTGGTCTTTCTACATTGGTACAATGAATATTTTTGACTGCATAAGTGGATTATAAACCTCAGGGTTGAAGACTTTCTGTGTAGACCCAGTGAGGTATTTGTCTAACTAATTCCCCTGACTAGCACCTGATAACATATTCTACATTTAGAGGCTTTTAGGAGGCACATATTTTATGATACCAAGGTAGATTCTTCTAACAGAGAAGTTTGACAAGTTTTAGAATCAGTCCTGGATCCAGATTCCAAAGGCAACTCTTTCTATCTGATCATTTCTGGTTAAACCACACTTCATTGTTTTACCCAAGAAAAAAGTGAAGTTTGAAGATAGAAAAATTCATCACAGAAACCATATACAATAGGAACTCAATCTTAATGTCTGTGAATGAATGTATGTTCCTTGATTGCCTATGGGCTTCAGTTTCCTCTTTTACAAACTAGGGATTATTTGTAGCTTGTGTTACATGCATGAATCACTTTAGGTATTAGGCCTTGGTTTGTTCCTCTGTCAAGTGGAAATTATCTGTCTGCTCTGTCCATCTCATTTGATGCTCACAATTCTGTAACATGGAGTCAGCAAAGCCTCTTTGTGAAACCCTTTCTTCTGTGACAGCATCCATTTCTAAAAATAGTGTACAGGAAAGAACGCAGACTTCAAGTTCTTGAAGTCCTGGGATCATATCCTGGTTCTGAAAATTATTGATCATGGGGACGATTAGTTAATTCCAGAACTTCTTGGTTCTTTGGCTTTCTCCTCTATAAAATAGAGGTACTTCTTTATGGAATTTCTGTGAGGATTGTGTGGGACCCTGTCAGGAAGAGGACCTGGCCATGGCAGCATTGTTCATTCACCACCCGCCCCTATTACCTATGAGGGCCTTGCCTGGTATCTGATAGGATGTACGAGCTAAATGAGTGAGTTTTTCGTAGAAATAAGCACAGCAGTTTTTTGCTCTATAATTTTTGGTTAGTGACTGGCCCTACCATACCAAAATGACAAAGAGTGGAAGGAAAAGTAGAGTTTGCATGCTTAGTTGCTCTGCCAGATGTCACAGTACTGTTAAGAACTGTCTTTTTTTGCCTGATTCTCCTGGAGATGAGAAACATAAAGCCTTATTCCTCATTTTTAACTCTCATTCCACACTGGAACAGAGGGTTACAGTGGGTTCTTTTTCTAGTTGTCCTTCTTACTGGAGAGGATCCCAGGGACATATTTCACAGCTAAGTCAACTGCTTTTCTTCAAATTGAGATTTAAACCTTGACCAAAATAAATCAGAGACAGTCATGTACAGTTGGGACCTTCATCCACTTTCCTAATAAAACTTCACTTCAGAGAGGACTCCTTTATCCATTAAGGGTTTATTTATCACCTAGTACATGCCAGCTGCTGTTTTGGCAGGTGGGAGAGATAGATCAGAGCATTACGACCAGAGCAGTGTGGTGCGGTGGCAGGTGCCCTAGTTCTGGTGCTAAGAAACCTGGGTTTGCCTCTGGCCTTTGAGCTTAGTTTCTAGGAAATCTCTTTGAATCTGGGGTGTTCTAAATTCCTTTTTCACATGATTGCTGTGGAGGCCTATGGCATACTGGTTATGTACCTAGGTTCAGAAAGACCTGGGATGGAATCTTAGCTCTGCACGTAGCATCATGTGGCCTTGGGTAAGTCACTGTACTTCTTTGAGCCTCGGTTTCCTCATCCCTCAAATGGAAATATATAGCTTCCTTTGAAAGGCCACGGACACTGAGAAGGCTCAGAGTTAAGGGTAGCAAATGAAGACACTTCGCAAACTCGAAGGCAGGAAGAAGATTTTTCCAGACCAAATCAGCATCCTTTCTGAACTTCCCAGCCCTTCTTGAGGCTAATGTTTTCACGTGCTTCATGATTAGACCTGCCTGAAGTGGGCTGCAGGAGGGCTGGAATCTGCACTTATTTTTTCCATTACTCTGTACAACAGATCCGTGGCTGCTAAAACCCAAAGTGAAAATAAACGACCTATTAAGGTAATTTCTGTAGCCTGCTTGCTCTTGTCACAGGTCCACCTTCCTCTTGGTGGTGGCCCCTTACTGACTTGGTTCTGCATATGTCAGCTTTGTAGGACTTGGAGAGTCATCGCCCCTCCTCTCCCAGCTCTGGCTGTCGGGTTATTTCGGTGAGGGCACATCTCTGGGGCATTCCCTGCAGACGGGGCCAGAGTTTCCATTCTTTGGCTCATCCTGCACTTGCAAATACATCAGCGGAATCCTGGCATTCTGAACTGTGGGTAGTCTGGGGCCAGGTGGCCTCTCTGGGCAGGGCACCGTGAGTCAAGAGTGGAAAGTTAGAGTAGCTGATGTCCTGGATCTGAGTGTCCTCCTTCCTCCACCCTTAGAGAAGGCAGGACCTCTCTAAGCCCCTGCAAGGATTTTCCACAGGGCAGGAGACATCAGTGTGTTCCAGTGGAGCCCAAACCGGCCCTGGTGTCTGGCTGGATGGCAGAGCCATGGGTGTGGTGATCCCTCTAGGGCTGTGTTTGCTAGAATCGATATGCATGGATCTTTTTGGAAGGACAATGGAAGGAGGAAGCAGCCAATGCATGGCTGAGGGATTAACCAAGGCCAAAAATTGCAGGGAGGGAGAGGGATGCTGTAGTGCCTGTGTCTCTGCTGTGTAGAAAGCTGGGACATGAGCAAATATCTGTAGAATGTGAAAGTGAGATGGATTCACTGATGTAATAGGCAGGGGTGTCTCTTGTCGTAACCTCAAGTTTTCTTGAGTTTCCACGGCACTGATTTTACAGTGCTGAATTGCCAGCTTTTCAGATCGATGCCCACTTGGGGGATTGTTCTGAGCCCCCATCTCTGAGAGCTTCATTGTTCTCACTTGTAAAACAGAGATGATGATGATTCTTGCCTTGGGTGCAGAAGTCAAATTGGATGTTAAAATGTGAATTTCTTCAAAAACTCTAAACCCCTGGGCAATTGTTGGAAATTGAAACGGAACAAAACTAACTTATGAGCACCTAAGAGAATGGAGGCCACGGGACAGTTATATCTGGGCTGGTCTTGGATCCTGAATGGAAAACTTGGCTTTGTCCAAAACAGACTATTCCTGTGTACCAGCTGGTTCTTGAAGTGGTCCCTCCCACGGGTGTCCACTGTGGTTCTGGGTATTGGTGGCTTAATCATGTGAGTGCTTGTCACCATGGCCACAGGCCATCATGTACCAGGAGAGGCTCCTCCTTCCCACGAGGGGAAGCTGATCCCAGAATCTGACCAAGTTTGAACCAGTTGGAGCTCCGAAAGTAGCCCCCAAGTGTCTTGGAAATCCTTGGGAGGGAGAGGAGAAGGCTTGCGTTTGAGCATTTGGTAGCCTTCCCCCCTCAGTCCTCACTCCTTCTGACACCAGGGGTTCGTGTTGAGCTTACAGAGTCATAGAATTATAGACCTGGGTGGTGGTGGGAGGTCTTTGAGTGCATCTGGTCCAACCCTCCCATGATATAGTAAAGGGGACC
This sequence comes from Sciurus vulgaris, assembly GCF_902686455.1. Lineage (NCBI taxonomy): Eukaryota > Metazoa > Chordata > Mammalia > Rodentia > Sciuridae > Sciurus > Sciurus vulgaris. The sequence continues at coordinate 44,448,489 of NC_136461.1, forward strand.
TGGTCCGGGGTGGGGAAAGGGCTTCCCCAAGGCTGCAGAGCTGGTCGTGCTGGGAGACACTCCTGCTTCTTACAGAAATCCCACAGCACATTGGGAAGTCGGTCGCACACACTCCATCAGGGACTGGGCAAGGCACTAACAGCTAAGGGTGGGCAGTGATAGGACGCTTCTCCAGGTTCATGGGTTCCCGGGACCTTTACACCATGTGCTTAGGAAGAGACAAGTGAGAGCTCTGTGGCTTCGGGCTTCCTGGCACTCGTATCTTCTCAGTCTGAAGAACCTTCTGGGTCCTGCTGCCACTCTTCCCTCTCGTATTTGGCTCCTGCCACCATGGTGTGAACTAAGATGAGGTCAGAAAGGGGGGAAAGTGACAGGTTGGCAATTAGAGGGCCCCCCGAGAGGGAACACCTCCTTTCACACCTGGGCCTCTGCTCCCTCACCCTAACTCTGGCCTTGAGCTCCTGGCCTGCACACCCTCTCCTGCCTCAGGGCTTCCTCTTTGCTCTTTATTTTGCCTGGAACACTAGGCGGCTTCCTCCCTTACCGTAAGTCTGGTCTCTAAGGTCACCTCAGAGGGAGCTTCCCTGAGGTAGGCCAGCTCCACTTTTATCCCCTCAACCAGCTTTATTTCTCAGTGTAGCACTCGACAATTCCTGACGTGGTTGTTCACTATCTCAGTCCTCCTTTCAGTGGGAAAGACAGTACCCAGCACAAAGGGAACACAGAGTCGTTCCAGAGGCATTTGTGGACGGAGAATCAAAGATGAAGGAGAGACACCTTTCTCTGCTCCTCCTTCAAGATGTTCCTTTCCATCTCATGGGGTCTCTCTAGTCAAATCTTTGATTTCACAGATGTTCCCATAAAAATCTTCCCCCAAGGATCAGCCTTAGCAGGTGGACTGACCAAATGCTGATCACACTCATGACAACAATTAATTTCATCCAAACGTTTTCATTAAAAAATTCTGTAGTCCTATTCCACACCACCTAGAGGCAGAACCTTTATGGAGGTTCCTTCCCATGTTTTATGTGTCTGTTAAAATATCAGTGAAATGGTTGCAAGCAGTGGCCTTCCAGAGGAAGCACATCCCTCTTTTCCCACCCAGGGACACTCTGGCACAATAGGTGGATTCTTGGTTTTCCTCTTCCTGTTTAGAAACTGCCCTCAGCTCCCACTGCCTGCAGAGCAAGACCTGAACTCCTCAGGGGGACATCTGACCTCCACAGCTCTGCACATGGGGCCCTGCCTGCCTTTCCAGGCCTTTCTTTCCCACCACAAGGGCACTGTGCTCCAACCAGGCCTGCCTCCTTCTCCTGCTTTCCATATCTGTGCCTGCAACTCTGGCCCTTAGACCCTCATCTTTCCCCCAGTTTCCACTCCCCAGGACCTTGCCCATAGATTCTTTGTTCCCAGCTTCAGGCTCAGCTAGCATATCACACGGCCTGCCGGCACCTTCCTCTGTGAACCCTCCAGAATCTAAATTCAACATGGCGAGAGCCTGCCTTCCTTTCTCTCCCACATTGCCTTCCTCACCCCGCCCTCTTTCCCGTAGGGGTCTCCCTTTCTCCTAGATTCCCCAGCTCCAAATCTCAGAAACGGATTGACTTTTCCTTTTCTCTGGCCTGCACAGCTGCCAAGTGACCACATTCCATCACTCATCCTAATGACAGCCACTGGTATTGACTCATTATAGAGCCACTATGTGCCAGGTGGCATTGCTTATTTCCCAAATTGGACTGTTACTTAGGGTGGGACAGCTTGCTACCTGGGGTAGTAAGGGTATGTTACTTAGGGTACACACAGACCTGATGCAACAAAGGAATTCAGGTGTTCTATGGCTTAAATAAAGCAGACGTTCATTCTCTCCTATGGAATAATCCAGAATCCCAGGGCAGGCAGGACTTCTCTGTTCTGTTAGAATATCCAGAATCCCAGGTTTGTAGGTCAGTCTGTCATCCACATGTATGATCTTTCCAGGTGTTCTCTCAGCTGAAGAAAGCGATAGAGATGGCCCAGGACAAAGAGCTGAGCCTGCATTTAAGGAGTGACCTGAAAATTGCATGTGTCTCCTCTGCTCATGTCACACTGATCTGAACTTAGTCACGCGACCATGTTTAGCAGTGGAGGAATCTGGGAACTGTGACCTCTATCTGGTGGTCCTGGTGGTCATGTGTGGTAAGTGGTGATGGGTATCAATCATGAAAGGGAGGAAAGGGGAAATGAAGACTAGCAGGCACTGCTACCTTCACTTTAAAGAGGAAACTGAGGCATAGAGAAATGAAGTGACTTGGCCCCGGGTCCAAGGCTTTGTTAGAACTGGTTTCCAGGTCTGTCTCACTCAAGGTTTTCCCTGGGGCCTCTCAATGAATAGTATGTGTGACCTGTAATAAGTGATCCCAGGACTAAGAGAAAGATCGCCATGAGTGAGCTGTCTGGGTAGACCTCACAGAAGAAGGGCTTGAGGGAAGGAAGCCTGGGGTCTGGTGGGGTAGTGAAGAAGAGAAAGGAAATGATCATTCCTAGTAGGCAGGCCTATGATCCTCTTTTAGGTATAGTCACTGCAATTCAAATCAACAAACACAGCTTGAGTGCCCCTTTCATGACAGGTTGACTTTGAGAGAAGAGACAGTGGTGGAATGTGAGCAGAACCCTGCCTGAGACCTTTCTGGGCCATGGATCCTGCCTGACTTAGCCCTCATCTCTGCAGCCACCTACCTCAGCCTGCTCTTGCTATGGACTTGTCATGACTGGTTGGGGGTCACTCCAGGCATGGGAGCAAGCCTGGAATGATCAGTCTCCACCACCTTCTGGGAACCAGCTGTTTGTCGTTCCTGGCAACTTGGGGGGTTCTTCTCCAACAAGGGTCTCCCCAACTCTTCTCCACCTCTAGTTGGGTTCAGGGTCCCTCGGACACTGCATTCTCTATTGCCATATTTGGAATTTTGTTACTCATAAGATATGTGTGTGCCTGGCTCACCCGCACCGCACAGAGAAGGCCCACACCTTTTCCATCAGTGTTTCTCAAACCTAGCACAAAACCAGACAGAAAAAGTAGCTGTCTCCTCTTAAGACCGCAAACTCCTTGAGGACTTGCCTGTGATAGTTTTATTCATTATTCTTTTCATTCAATAAACACAAAAAAGAGCTTTCATATGGAGAGATCAGAATCAATGTTTTTGCTGGTTCTATTAGTTTGCTACTGTTGCTGCTGCTGTAACAAAGTACCAGACAGGGTCGCTTAGACAACAGATTTTTTTCCTCCCATAAAACCAGAGGCCAGAAGTTCAAGCCAGAAGTTCTTCTTGGCTTGTAGATGGTCATCTTCTTCCTGTGTCGTCCAATAGTCTTCCACCTATGTTCATTCTCAATATTCTTTTCTTATAAGGAAGGACACCAGGAATATTGGCTTAAAGGCCACGCTAATGATCTGACTTTACCTTAACTACCTCTTTGAAGCCTCTATTTCTAAATGCATTCACATTCTGAGGTCCTGGGGGTGAGGACGTAACATATGGATTATGGAGGGAACACAACAGTGATAATATTGACATGCATTATTGTGGGCAAGAGAAGAGGGAAAGATAGATTCTGGCCTGCAAGAGCAGAGCTGTGAACCATACCTGCAGATGTCCTCAGGGAAAAGGCTGGCCTCCTTTCCCTCTGTATTCCTCAAGGCTGAAGCAGAATATGATTTTCAGATGGTGCCTCTTAAGACAGCCTTGAGCAGGCAAACCAAGGAGCCAGTGCCGGAGTCGCCTCAGTTCAGGCTGTTGCTGTCTGGAGAGTGTGATTGCTGGCAGGATAGCAGCTTTTTGTGTTTCTTCAGACTTCTTTCTCCCCTGTTGGGTCAGAGAGCAAGGCTCCACGTTTCTCATTTGCCTCCAACAATGGCCGTCAGGATCAAAACTTTCCCACCCAATGAAACATTTGGGTGGTTGGGACCCACCCAAGGAAAACAAGTGTGTGCTCAATCAAATCTTTTATTTGGAAAGTGTTTTTCAGCAGAGAGACCTGGGCCCCTTGTCATTGCCTGGCTCTCTCGGATCCTGTTGTTAAAAGCCAGAGTGGAAATTTAGGAAAATAGAACAACTTGTATTTCAGCATGATAATCCCTCAAATCTGTTAAATTCTTTACAGTTTTTACAGAAGGTTTTCACATCCATGATTTGATTTGACCCCCTACAAGAGCCCTGTGAAGTGGGTAACAGAAAGAGAAAGGTCTTTGAAAGGGCAAATTTGGGTTCTAATCCTAGCTCTTCCACTTACTGTGGTGCAGGGTACTTGGGCAAATTGATTTAAGATCCCGTTTTCTCCCTCATGCAATGGAAACAATGATCTTGCCTTCTCAGGGTTAGTCAATCACAGGTATCAGGAAGAGCCTGGAACATTCTGGCTCAAAAACATAAAGCAAAAGCTTAAACCGGAGTTTGAATCCTCTTCCATTGCTCTGCCTTTTTTTCTCTACAATGGAGATGACACAGTAAATACCACCTAGAATTGTAGCAATCAAATGAACAATGCATGTATATAATGAATGTTGGGTAAAGATTAGTTATGGTCATTCTCTTCAAGCTTTGAAAACTTTTATTAAAAACTAGGAACACTTCCTAGCTTCCTGCCAAATGTTCAAACTTTAAGTTTAACTTTGAAAATCATCTTATAACTTTTAATCATAGGAGAAATTGGCAGATGCATGGAAACTCCATGAACCGAGAGACTGGACAGGTAGGGTTTCTGATACCTGCTGATCGTGACACGGAGGGAAGGCATTTTTTCTCTGGGACTCGAGCTCCTCATCGTTGCAGTGAGCAGACTGGACCTGCTGAATGCTGCTTGTCACCTCCAAGATTCTGTATGGCCTGTCCACAGATCTTTTTGCTCAAGTCCAGTAAAAATCCTTAGTACTTAAAATGGGAAATTTAATGGGAATTTTTCTGACCCATGTGCACTTAACCAAACAAAATCCTACTTTCCAAGAGCTCTTTGATGTTTAAGCTGCCCTAAGGAGTCTTTTTTTTTTTTTTAAAGGGGCATTTTAAAACTTCTTTTTTCTTAGAAACAGGAAATCAGGTTTTGGCAAGAAAGAAAGAAACTTGAATACATCAAGACTTGGGGGGCGGTAGCTGGTTTGTTTTCAGTTGGCAGGGTTCTAGAGGGTCCCAGGCTTGGAAAGGAGCGACCTAGGCCACCCTGGCTGAGACTCCCAAGGGTTTGCCTATTCACAAGTCACTGTGGACATGCAGCGGTGATGCGGGGCGGCCAGGAGCATCTCCCCAGCCGTTTAGGGCTTGCTGAACCTTTGCTCCTCAACCCCAGTCCCACATCTTCCCTTTTTCTCTTTTGCGATATTTGGCAATTCAGGTTGCCAAATACCTTAAGTGATCTCTAAGGAAAATATTTTTCACTAGATGATCAGTTTTCCCTTCCAGAGAAAAAGAGAAAGAACAGAGAAAACAGACGAATACACAAATGAGTACATGTGGCAGAGAGAGTTCCCGTTTTTGCTTTGAAAAATTCCTAAGTGTTCTGTGAAGCCAAGCGATTTTACAAAGTCATCAAAAAGGCAACTCTGGTGGTGGAAAGAGGTTCCAGTTCTGCCTCTTAGCAGCTGCATGGCCTGGAGCACATCCCTCTGCCCCTCTGAGTTCCAGCTCCCCTTCCACAAGACTAAGAAAAGAGGACCTTTCATAGGGTTGCTGGCGATGTAAACTCTGAGGCCAGCTGCATGCTTGGTGAATGCCCATCTTTCCTGATCTACTGGCTTCAGTGCAGGGGCTTTGCTTTTGACCTTCTTCAAAGGGCTGTTTTGGTGGCTGTAGGCACGGAGAGGTGGTGCGCTATGGGAATCAGAGTGTTGGGCCAGGAGTCAGATGACCTAGCTGCTTCCCCATTCCCTGTTCCCTTCCCCTTCTCCCTCTTTTCTTCCTCCTCCTCTTCTGCCTCTTTAATTGTGGTTTTAAAACCACTTAATAAAGCTTTCCCTCTAAACCACTATCAGGTATATAGTTCAGCAGTGTTAACTGTACTCATATTGTTGTACAACTGATCTCTAGAACGTCTTCAGTTTTCAAAATGAGGACTCTGTACCTGTTGAACCACAGCTCCCAAATACCTCTCCCCCCACCCTTCCACTTTGTTTCCAAGATTTTGACCATTCCAGGCGTCTTGTGTGAGCAGACACAGGCAGTATTTGTCCTCTTGTGACCATCTTATTTCATTTAGCAAGACATCCTTGAGACTCATGTATGTTGTAGCATGTGGCTGGATTTACATTCTTTTCAAGGCTAAATCATATTCCATTGTCTGCATATTGCACATTTTCTTTACCCATTCATCTGTTGGCATTGGGATTGTGTATACCTCTTGACTTTTGTGAATAATGCTGCAAAAACATGCCTGTGAAAATATTTCTTGGAGATCCTGCTTCCAGTTTTTTTTTTTTTTTTGGTTATATAGCCAGAAATGGAATTGATGGATCTCATGATAATATTATTTTTGTTCTTTCGAGGAACCTCCATACTCTTTTCCAAAGTGGCTATACATATTATTCCCACCATCAATGGACAAGGGTTTCAATTTCTATAGATCCTTACCAACTTTTCTTATTTTTCTTTTTTCTTTTTTAATAGTAGCCATCCTAAGAGGTATGAGGTAATATCTCATTGTGGTTTTGGTTTGCTGATTATCTAGCTTCAAATGCTGTTGTCTAATGTGGTTGTCACCTCTTTCACCTGATGGCTCTGCAACTTTACATGTCCTAGTACACTTGTTTCCAGGATGCTAGTGGTAGCCCTGTGTGGAGTCATGACAGGCCACTAACAGACAAGATTTCAGGTACTAGTTTCCTAGGGCTGCTGTGGATGGATTAGAACAACAAAGTCCAAGATCAAGGTGCTGGCAGAGTTAGTTCCTGCTGAGAACTGTGAGGGAGAATCTGTTCTATGATTCTCTGGTAGCTTCTAGTGGTTTTCAGGCAGTCTTCAGTGTTCCTTAGTGTAATGGTTAATTTGAATTGTCAACTTGATTGGATTAAGAGATGCAGATGATTAAGAGGCCTCTGGGTGTGTCAATGAGGGCGTGTCTAGGAATGATTGGAATGTGGGATAGGAAATGAAGTGGAGAACCCCCCTAAGCATGGGCAGCACCTTCCAATAGGATGGAATAAAGGTTGGAAGAACAAGGAAGCAGATGCAGATGAAAGATCGGCTCTTCTTGAACAGGCTTTTGATTGCTTCTTTGATCTTCTGAGGATATGGGAAATCTTGCTTCTTCACTCTTCCATAGAGGACTCTGGTAGTGATTCTCCAGGTCATTTCCAGAAGCCTTGGTCTAAGACTAGAGTAGCACTGTTGATCTTTCTTGTTCTGGGGCTTCCTCATCTTGGACTGTGCAGTTACTGGTTCTTTCAGTTCTCCTGCTGCAGACAGCCATGTGGACTATCCAATATAATAAATCCCCTTTTTATAATCATTCTCCTTGTTGATTCTGTTCCTCTAGAGAACTCTGACTAATAAACTTCGTTTCTGGATACATTACCCCAATATCTGTCTTTATATTCACATGGTGTTCTCTCTATATGTGTTTAAGTCTCCAATTTTCTCTTTTTCATAAGGACGTCGATCATATTGGATGAGGCTCACTCTAATGATAATATTCATTTGACTATCCCTTGAAAGACCTTATCTCCAAATGCTCATATGCTGAAATACTGGGCATTAGAACTTTAACATGTCACTTTGTGGGACACAATTCAACCTATAACACCAGCCATCTCCTGGCTTGCATCTAGATGTTACCTGGAACTTCTAGAATCTGAAGAGTTAGAGGGTGACAGTGAGTTGGAAGCTCAGAGGATGGGAACCCCATCCGGAAGCCAGCAGGAGAAAAGAAATTCTCCAACTGAGGCAAATGCTTGGACCAGGGGATGAGAGTGAGGTCATGGAAAAAATAAAAGGGCTGGAGAAGGGATCATCCTCCAGGTTGGTGGCTGTGGACAGGCTGGATTGCCTACCATAGTGGGCTCTTTGTTAGTTGAGAGAAGCCTCTCAGAAATGGAATCCAGTGTCAGGGAAGACAAGTCTATGCCTATCTTTCATTTATAGGCCAGATCAGTTTGCAAATTGGGCATGGAGTGTGTGTTGTGAAGATTTAGGTGAGATTAGAAACACCCAGGGTTTGTTTGGAAGCCTGATCTTTCTTAGGTACAGAGCTGCTGGGATTGCTTGAGTTGCTGAGTTCCGGTTGCTCACCCAGTGTTTGCAGGCTGATCTGGGTCATCCAATGGGCTACCCCCCTGACAATGTACTGCTTCACTTGAACTCTGGTGGTAAATACAAAATAAGTAGTGAATGCTCTAATGTGCCACCCAGGATCTCCTAAAGGAATGAATAACTTTTCTCTCCAGTGGCAGTAAAGGTTTCTGGCCTTTTCTGGAAATTTCTCTGGGCCGGAGGGAGTCACTTCACTCAAGGCTGTGTCTGTTTCTGGGGCTATCTACATCCAATGACTGACTGCTCCATGCAGAAAGCACACTATTTTTGTTGCGAGGTGGGTAACTCTGATGGGCCTTTCCAGTTTCTGAGCTCCTTGTGGGGTCAGCTGAAGTCTTTATTGAAGCCTTTGTTGCATCCGGGTTTTTTTGTCTGCCCCATCTTTTTTCCTTCCCTTGCCTTCACGGGTCCCTATCTGAAGAAGATGCCCTATGGCGTAATCTGCATGCTAATTTTCATCTCAGAGCCCACTTTCCAGGGATCCTAAGCTGCTATATGATACCTGCCTGAACTGGAAGATGAATATCCTAAATCCACAGAGAAAAACTCGGAAAAAAGAAACGACTATAAGTGGCATATGGTTGTAGTCAGAACATGTTTCTCTCATAAATTAAGTGGGGAGTGGACAGATGCAAGCTCCAACTTTCAAAGACACACATGACTAGAGAACATCTTTTTGGCTTTGATTCAGGATCATGAGTATTTAAAGTAAATGGCATATATGGTGAAAAAAGTCTAACTGTATATTTGTTTAGAAAATATTTTCTTAATCAGAGAAGTTTCACTAAAAGCATGCACAGAGTTGTTACTGATGGGTGTGAGAAACAGAACTACAGACGATGTTTTCCATCCAGCCTGTGGCCATGCACAGAGAGATGGGCCTTCCTTGGTTCTGGTTCTATGTAAATGCATCCCATCTGGTGTGAACTGCTCAGCACTTGCCAGAGTCACTTTCTAAGAAAGGAGGAATTTAAGAGGGACTTTTGCAAAGTCAGCAAATAGACCTTCCAGCTGTTAAGAAGATGTTTTGGCAGGGCTCAGGGTGTGGAGCTGTCATAACTGACTGGAGGTGGGGATGGGATTAGAAAGTTCCCACCTGCAGAGCTGAGCAAATAGACACGTGCTGATAGTTAGTTACTTCAAGATGAGATGCGTCTCAAGAGCCTTTACCTTCAAAGCAATGTCAGAACACAGGAACCTGTGTGCCCACAGGCATGGACACCATCAACATCCCTCTGTGTAAGGCCTTAATAGAACCTCAGTTCTTGGTAATGCCACTCAGTTGCTTCAAGTCTTCTGTGCTGTCCACTGGCTAGTGCTGGTCTCCTCAGTAGGTGCTGAAGGTCTTCCATGATTGAAGGTATTCCAGCTCCTCGCTGACATTCTGATTCTCCTCCTTGTAGGAGTCTAGGGTGACTGTGCTTCTGTCTCCTTGAAGTCAGTCAAGGCCATGTGATTTTATTTGGACAGTATGATCTCAGTAGAAGGTTCTTTCTGGGTGTAAATATTTAGGAACTGGAAAGCCTATCTCCACCATTCCTCTTCTTAATGTCAGAATCCTTTAAGTTGAAGTTTTGGTTCTTCTACTTATTAACCATATGATTTTAAGGTTCGGAGAGGCCATTAACTTACTCAATTTTCACCTTTAGAGAAAGGAAACAGAATAATATTTTTCATACACAGTGGTTTTGCTTGGCTCATAGTAGGTCAATATAAAAAATAATTTCATTTTTCCACCCTGACTCTTTGACCACATCAGAATATTTGCTTTTACCTTCAAATGCTCTGCATTTTTGAACAAGAAATATTCTTGAATTCTTTATTTTAAATGCGAGTTTTTGATAAATTACAACATCAGAGGTGGCATTATTGAGACCTAGTCAGAAAGCAACCTGGAGTTTATATATGTCAGAGAAGCTGACTTTGGCTTGTAAACTGAGAAATGCAAGCATTCCTGAAAGTCAGGAAGATGAATGGATTAGGAGTATGAAGATAGGAAGATAAATGCTCTAAAACCAAGCTCTTCTACATGTATGAGGTGATCATAATTAATGGAAAGTGAACACTTCAGCGGTTTTTACTTTCCAAGTGTACTTCATGTAGTCATTCATTCAAAAACATGTACTGCTTCTATCATGTGCTGGGAATAAAGTAATAAATGAGATAGGGAAGGTCTGTACCTTTCAAGTATCTGCATTTTAGCAGAAAGAAAGAGAGAAGTCAGAAACAAGTAGGTAATAGATAAGCAAGCTGCTTTCAGATGGTGAAAACCGACATGAAGGAAGTGAACGCTGTATGTAGCAGTGGGATCTATTTGGATGCGTCATCGGGAGACCTCTCTCCTGGGTGATGGTGGCTAAGAACCAACCCAGGTACTATCTGGGGTGAGTGAAAGGGTTTACTTTGGGAAAGGTTAGAGGGAGGACAGGGGAGGCCATTGTGGGTGGGACACTAGGGAAGCAGGGAAGAAGAAATGCATGAATTAAGACAGGAGAAGAGGGGCTGGGCAGAACACACAGGGCCTGCAGGCCATAATAAAGGGTCAGAATACAGTGCCAATTGAAATGGATGATGTGAAACCACTGGAGACTTTTTCTTTCCTTTCCACAAAATTGAGGTATTATTGACCTACGGTAAAGTGCACGTATTTGAAGAGCACAATTTCCTAAGTTTCATCCTGTGGACAAATATGGAACACCGTTTCCATAGTCACGAGAGTGGATATAGTCATCACCCCAAAGTTCCCTCATGCTGCTCCATCAGCCCTGCCTCCCTGACCCCTTGCCTTTAATCCCCATCCTGGGCTAATGCTGATCTGCCTTCTGTCACTATAAATCTCATTGGTCCTAAAGAGCTTTACACAAAGGCAATCATACGGTAAATACAGTCATCCCTCCGTATCCACAGGGATTGGTTCCAGGATCTCTGCAGATACCAAAATCCACAGACGTACAGGTCCTTTAAATAAAATGGGTATATTCTGTATTTGGGTATATTCTGTATACTTTAAATCATTTCTAGATTATTTTATTTTATTTTTTTATTATTAATTTTCAAAAATTTGTTCTAATTAGTTGTACATGACAGTAGCATGCATTTATACATTTTGATAAATCATACATAAATGGAGCATAATTTCTCATTTTTTTGATTGTACATATTGTAGGATTATTTATAACACTTAAAGCAATGTAAATGAAAGGCCGATTGTTGTTCTACTATACCGTTTAGGGAAAAAAGTCTTTAGCTGTTCAGTGCAGAGGCATTTCCCCCCATGAATACTTTGGATCTGGGATTGATAGAACCCAAGCCCACAGATGCAAAGGGCCAGCTACATTTAAAAACCTGACCCATGTTACTCAGCCCTATCGTTCTGAGGTTCATCCTTATTCCATGTTTTAACTTTTTATTTTATGTTTTTATTAGCATTAATTTTTTATTTGTTCTAATTAGTTGTACATGACAGTAGAGTGAATTTATGCATTTTGGTAAATCTAACATAAATGTTATCTCTCATTTTTCTGATTACACATACTGCAGGATCACATCTGTCATGCAGTCATTTTATCACCAAGTTCTGGTTCATTCTATGAAGGTACTGTAGTTTGTTTATCCATCAATCGTTGGGTGGACATTTAGGTTTTTTTCTTTTGGGCTATTACAAATAAAACTGCTAGCAATATCTGTGTACCAGTCTTCACGGGGGCTATTTTACCCTCTCCTTGATAAATACCTAGAGTGAAATTGTGGGTCATGTTAAACATTTTAAGAAACCACTGAACCATTTTCAAAATGATGGCACAATTTTACATTCCCACTATCAGTGTATGAGTCCTGGTTTTCCATATCCTAGGTAACACTTGATATTGTCAGCCTTTTTAATTGGACCTCTTCTAGTCAACGTTCAGCCATTTCACATTGGGGTTTTATTTGTATTTCTAAAAAACTATAAGGTTGAGCATCTTTATGTGTTTATTTGCCATACACATATTTTCTTTTGTGCAATATATGTTCAAATAATTTGCCATTAAAAAAAATTGGACTTTTTTTTTTTTTAAATTTTATTTGTTCATTTTAGATATACATGACAGTAGAGTATATTATATAATAGGACCTCTGGTTTAGAGAACCAAGCTAGCTTCAGTTCAACATCTCTAGTAATAAGAGATATGCAAATCAAAACTACCCTAAGATTCCATCTCACCCCAATTAGAATGGCGATTATCAAGAATACAAGCAACAATAGGTGTTGGAGAGGATGTGGGGAAAAAGGTACACTCAGACATTTCTGGTGGGGTTGCAAATTAGTGCAGCCACTCTGGAAAGCAGTATGGAGATTCCTCAGAAAGCCTGGAATGGAACCACCATTTGACCCAGCTATCCCACTCCTTGGCCTATACCCAAAGGACTTAAAATCAGTATACTACAGAGATACAGCCACATCAATGTTCATAGCTGCTCAATTTCCCATAGCCAGATTGTGGAACCAACCTAGAGGTCTTTCAATTGATGAATGGATAAAGAAACTGTGGCATATATATACAATGGAATATTACTCAGTCATAAAGAATGATAAAATTATGGCATTTGCAGGCAAATGGATGAAATTGGAGAATATCATGCTAAGTGAAATAAGCCAATCTCAAAAAACCAAAGGACGAATGATCTCGCTGATAAGTGGATGAGGACATATGATGGGGGGTGGGAGGGGTTAGTGTTAGGGTTAGGGTTAGGTTTAGGGTTAGGGTTAAGGAGGGTGGCAAGAATGGAGGAAGGAAGGACTGTATAGAGGGAAAAGAGGGGTGGGAGGGGTGGGGGGGAAGGAAAAAAAATAACAGAATGAATCAAACAACATTACCCTATGTAAATTCATGATTACACAAATGGTATGCCCTGACTCCATGTACAAACAGAGAAACAACATGTATCCCACGTGTTTACAATAAAAAAATTAGATTTTTAATTGATTTTTAAATTTGTTTTTAGATATATGTGACAATAGGGTATATCAAAATACATTACACATACATGGAATGCAACCTGTTACAATTTTGATCCCATTCTTGTGACTGAGCGTGATGTGGAGTTACACTGGTAGCATATTCATATATGAGCATAGGAAAGTTATGTCTGATTCATTCTACTGTCTTTCCTATTCCCATCCTCCCTCCCTTCCCTTCATATGTCTTTGTCTAGTCCAATGAACTCTATACTTCCCTTCCCTACCCTCCCTTGTTATGAGTTAGCATCCACTTATCAGCGAGAACATTCAACCTTTGGTTTTGGGATTGACTTTATTTCACTTAACATGATATTCTCCAGTTCCATCCACTTACCTGCAAATGCCATAATATCATTCTTTAAGACTAATAATACATGGTGTATATATACCACATTTTCTTTATCTGTTCATCTGTTGAAGGGCACTTGGGCTAGTTCCATAGTTTGGCTATTGTGAATTGAGCTGCTATAAACATTGATGTGGCTGCATCACTGTAGTATGTTGATTTTAAGTCCTTTGGGAATAAACCAAGGAGTGGGATAACTGGGTCAAATGGTGGTATCATTCCAAGTTTTCTGAAGAAGCTCCACACTGCTTTCCAGAGTGGTTGCACCAATTTTCAGTCCCACCAGCAACATATTAGTGAACCTTTTCCCCCCACATACTCATTAATATTTATTGTTACTTGTATTCTGGATAATTACTTTTCTGACTGGAGTGAGATGGAATCTCAGTGTAGTTTTAAGGAAAGAAAATTTCAGACCAATATCCTTGATGAACATAGATGTAAAAATTCTGAACAACATTCTGGCAAATTGCATACAGAAACATATTAAAAAGATAATGCACCATGATAAGTGGGGTTCAGTCCAGGGATGCAAGGTTGGTTCAACATATGAAAATCAATAAATATAATTCATCACATCAATATACTTAAAGACAAGAACCACGTGATTATCTCAATAGGTTCAGAAAAAGCATTTGACAAATTTCAGCATCCATTCATGCTTAAAACACTAGAAAAACTAGGGATAGTAGGAACATACCTCAACATTGTAAAAGCTATACATGCTAAACCCAAGGCCAACATCATTCTAAATGGAGAAAAATTATTTCTTGAAAATGGTACCTTTTATACCCAAATAATCAATTAAGAAAATAAAATAAATTGGACTTTTCATTTTCTTATTATTGAATTTTAAGAGTTCTTTGTATATTAAAGATACGTTATTTATCCATTATTTTGTGCTTTGTGAATATTTTCTTTGTGACTGATCTTTCTATTCTCTCAACAATGTCATTATCAATTTGTCAGTTCATTCTTTTATGGATTATGGTTGTGGCATCATATCTGAGAAATCTTTGCCTGACCCAAAGGTTTTTCCTCATGTTTCATCGAAATTCTATAGTTTAGGTTTTCCATTTGGTTATTTAAGTTCACTTTCCTATATGGAATGAAAGTTCATTGTTTTACATATAAATATCTGATTGTTTCAGGACTAAATTTTGTGAAAAGACTCCTTTCTCCACTAAATTGCCATTACTTCTTTGTCAAAAATCAGTTATTCAGATATGTGTGAGTCTATTTCTGGACCCTCTGTTTGGTTCCATGGATCTATTTGTTGATTTTTCTTATCAATAAAATCACAATGTGAAACTTTATAAAATTTTTTCCTGATTTTCTTATTTTAATTTGTTCTTTTTAGATATACATGACAGTAGACTGTATTTTGACATACTGTACATACATGGAGTATAACTTATTCTAATTAAGATTCTATTCTTGAGGTTGCATATGATGTTGAGTTTCACTGGTGGTATATTCATACGTGAATACAGGAAAGTTATATCTGGTTCATTCTACTGTCTCTCCTACTTCCATCCCCCGCCCTTTCCTTCATTCCTCTTTGTCTAATCCAAAGTACTTCTATTCTTCCCTAACACTACCCGCTGCCCCGTTTGCCGTGTGTTAGCATCTGCATATCAGAGAGAGCATTCTGAGTTTGGTTTTTTGGGGACTGACCTATTTCATTTAGCATGAAAGTCTCCAGTTCCATCCATTTACTGGCAAATGCCATAATTTCATTCTTCTTTATGGTTTAGAAATATTCCATTTGTATATATACCACATTTTCTTAATTCGTTATCTGTTGAAGGGCATGAGGTTGGTTCTGTAGCTTGGCTATTGTGAATTGAGCTGTTGTAAACAGTGGTGTGACTGTGTCACTGTAGTAGGCTGATTTTAAATCCTTTGGATGTACATTGAGGAGTGGGATACTAAAATTGTTTTGACTCTTCTAGATCCCTTCTATTTTCATGAGAATCTTAGGCTCAACCTGTCAATTTCTACAAAAAGCTATGTGGAAATTTTGGTTGGGATTGTGTTGAATTGTAAGTTAAGTGGGGGGTACTTATATCCTCAGAATAGCGAATCCTCTGAATGCTGCACAGCATGTATTCAGCTCTGTTTATTTAGGCCTTCTTTAATTCCCCATCACAATATGTCTTGTTTTGGTGTCTACGTACTTCCCATCTCCTATCAGATGTGCCTCTAGGTATGCCATATTTTTGATGTTATTGTAAATTTCATTTTAAAAAACTTTCTATTTCTGATTGTTCATCATCAATATATAGAAACATAATTGATTTTTGAACCTTGGCCATATATCCTGCCAACACACTAAACTCACTTAAATTTCTATTAGTATTTTTGTAGAGCACACTGAATTTTCTACACAGATAGCTATGCTATCTGTGAATGAAGACGGCTTTATTTCATCCTTCCCAGTTGGGACGACTCCGGCTTCACTCTCCTGCTTGATTCTGCTTGCTAGAACCCCCAGCCCAATGCTGAGCAGATGGGCCAAGAGTAGGTATCACTGTCTAGTTCCTCATCTTAGGAGGAAAAGTCTTCAGTCTTTTATGATTACATACGATCTGATGTGTGGATTTTCCATGAATATCCTTTTTCAGATTGAGCGGCTTCCATTCTTAGTTTACTGAGAGCTTTTACCAGAAATAAATGTGGATTTTTTTTTTTTTTCAAACTTTTCATGTCTGTTGAGCTAGTGTTGTATTTTAGTTTGTTCAAATGGTGGATTAGACTGATTGACTTTTTTCAAATGCTAAAACATCTTTGCATTCCTGAGATTCACTCCACTGGGTCATGATGCATTGACTTTTAACTCAATTGGCTAGAATTTTGTTTATAATTTTGCAACTATGCTTATGAGACCATTTACATCTAATATGATTATTAATATGCTGAGATTTGAGCCTGTCTTTTGCAATTTGTTTTCTATTTGTCCCATCTGTTTTTTATTCCTTTTCCCCTGTTTTCTGTCTTTTGGTTGAATATTTTTTATGATTCTATTTTATCTCCTTTTGGGCTTTTTAGCTCCATCTCTATATTCCATTAATTTAGTGGTTGCTTTAGGACATTTAGGAGTCCCTCCTTGTTCCCCCCAGAGTCCTTGGAGGGGAGTGAAGAAAGGCAGCCTTGGTCTCTGGCCTGGGCCTAAAATCTTCTCTAGTGGTCTCAAAACTCAGGGGTACTGGGTTCCGATATTTCACTGGGTGGGGTGTACTCAGAGCAGTTTTGAGATTGTATTTAAAACTAGTCAGTTTCTCTTGGACCATCATGCAAGAAGCTGTTGTGAGAGAAGACATATACCAAGAGGCACCTGCTGGGAATCTACCAGGAGGGTTGATGGAGCAACCTGGAAACACTAAGCTAACAGTCGACAAAGGTACCAGGAAAACAACTCTCTTCCCCAGTGTGGAATCCACAGCTGCTTCATTGCTCAAAAGGAGACTTTCTTCTCAGGTGAGATCCTGTCTCCACTCACCTGCCCAAACTGGCATGTGACAGGTTTTGGCCCAGTTGGATCAAATTCCAAAGATTTTAAAGTGCTTGTGGTATGAAGTATTGAGAGCCTTCCAGACTGTCTCCTTTCATTTCTTCAAGATTTCCATACGTGTCCCCGATAGGCCTTGGTCCTCTTATCTAGAAACACCTCCTGTTGTCCCCATTGCCTCTGCCTAAATCCCGAGGTTGCAACTTCCTGCAGCTGGGAGTCCTCACTCTCTGCCCTTGAAGCCGGCTCCCTGTGCTTCTGTCACACTCCCGCTCCAGCTCAGAGGATGCCCCTCTCCTTGTCTGGCTTCTAGCCTGGCGAGGGGAGGGGACAGGGAAGGGATGATTAAAACCGCTTGACATTGTGTTGACATCTGCTATTTACTCCATGTCGGACAGTCACTGACCTTGTGGGTTGGGAGAGAATCTGGGAAGGGCTTATCTGTAGGTCTGGGGGTATCAGAAGATGTGAAGGACAAGGGAGAGTGAAGCCGTCCTCCCACATCTGCAGATGTGGAACGTCCCCTCCAGCTGCTCCTCTGAGGCACCCGATGGCTACGGTGCTGTCGATGGTCTCATCTCCTCCACTTTTTTCCTCTTGCAAGTTCTTGAGTTTATTTTACTTTTTATTGAAGTAGAATATGTCTACCAAAAATGTGCCTGTGGGACAGTGGGGTGGATGTTCACAAAATGAGCATCTAGATCAAAAAACCAGACGTTAGCGCATCTTAGAATCCCTGCGGCCCTTTCCCTGTTAGCACCATCTTTACCTCTAACTGTGTATATTAATGTTGTCCATTTCCACTCTTTAAATAAATGGAATTACACTATGTGTGAGGGTGTGGGCATATCTTTATTTTGTGCCTTATAATTCTCTCTCTCTTTTCTTTCAGTACTGGGGATTGAACCTAGAGGCACTCTATCACTAAGCCACACACTCAGCCCTTTTTATTTTATTCTGAGACAGGGTCTCCCTAAGTTGCTAAGGCTGATCTCAAACTTATGATCCTCCTGCCTCAGTCTCCCAAGCACAGATATGCATCACCACACCTAACTCTTTTTTTTGTATGACTCAGGAGTTAGTCTTCTTAGATGCAACTATAAGACTACATTAAAATGAATTTTTAAAAGAAATGGTAGCTTAAGAAAAACAAAGTAGGAGAGGAGATAATTTAATATTTCATTGATATTATTTTTAAGTAAAATATCATTGATGAGAAGTGAGAAAAGGGAGTTGAAATGTAATAAAGATAAAAGACTGTGAGTTGAAACATAATAATGAGACTTTCTGGATGAGATTCAAATGGGATCAGAAGCTAGAAATTGACAGATACCAGAATATGCCACCTCTAAATACACTCTTCAGCATAAGAGTTAATGGCAATTAAGACCCAGTAGAACCAGGAAAAATCTCTTTACTCCCTTCAATTGCTGGAAAATAGAATATAAAGTTCTGCTTTTGTAAAGTTAATTTGCATTTATAAAGGAAGTATCTATTGTAGGCTTATCACCTGAGAGACTCTTCCCCCATGAGACAACCCTTAAGCCCCCCCTTACCAGTCATTGCCCGCACCTTCCCAAAACTCACCCCTGTCCCCAGGAGCCCCCTTCCCTTGTTCAGCCTAAGGTGTGTGTGAGCCTCCATCACCAGGCCACTTTCTGGAATTTTCTTTTCTTTCTAAACCCCTGTGCATATGCATGTAACTAAATATTTTTTTATTGTTCTGTTTCTTATTAATTTGATCCAAGGGCTTAGCCTGTGAACCTCCTCTCCTACAAATTCAATGAATAAATAAAATATGTAAAAGATGATGGTTGTAAGTCATGACCTAGGAGGTGAGAAAGTTAACATGTGAGATAATTTTTTTTTTTAAAGTACAAATAAAGAATTAAAAAGCTAAAAACATAATAGTAAAACATTAAAAAGTATATATATCAATTTGGCTAAAGGGTCATAGAAAATGTACTTTTTTAAATAAAAGAGGGGGTGGTGAAGGGAAGGGGAGAAAGAGAATACAAACAAAATATAGAAGACTTAAATAAAGTCTGAGCATCCTCTGGTCACTTTGTTGAAGAGGCAAGAACCCTGATGGGCGGAAGTCCAAATGGTGGCCTTCACCTTCCCAGAGGCCTCACTTCCACTGAGGAGCTCTAGGGATGGTGTCCTTGAGCAGAAAGCAGCGGCCACGCTGGTCTTAGCGCTTTCCCCAGGCACCCAAGATGAGTCAGATGATCGCGCAGTGTTTTGAAATCCTACACTGATGTAAAATATCAACTCTGCTTCAAAGGAAATAGGAAAACAGTTGATTCTGAGCCAAACAGAAGTGACTGCGGCCTGGGAGCACACACATAAGTGACCCTGAGTGACATGTTCCACCATGGAAGAGGTCACGTGAATCGTATAGTCATAAAACAAAGTCATAAATCAATTCACTTACCTAGGGTGTTGGTGGGACAGCAGGCAGGTGGGCTGCAGCCGAAGCAGGGAAAACCTGTGTGTGGAGCAAGAAATCTCGTCTTAGCGTCAGGGTTGCTGAAAGGCTATAGGTCTGGTAAACTTAGTGAGACATTCTAAGAAGTTTACTTAACAGTCACATGAATGTCAGGACAGGTAAGAAAGTTAAGGTAGTCCAACATAATTTTGTCTCTTGACCTTCAACAGTCCATCTTTCTACAGTCAGGATGTTCTCTTCAGCCAAGGTCAAGCAGTCCATGGGATCATTAACACAGAAGTGACTTCTTTTTTTTTTTTATTGGTTTTATTGGTTCTTTTTAGATATATATGACAGCAGAATCCATTTTGATATAAATATAGAAGCATGGAATATATCATATTCTAGTTAAAGTCCCATTCTTATGGATGTACATGGTGATGGGATTCACTGTGTTGTTTTCATATAGGTACAAGGGAACACTATGTCAGATTCATTCCACTGTCCTTCCTTTGCTTTACCCCCACTCCCTTCCCTCAGTTCTCCATTGTCTAATCTACTGCACTTCTATCCCGCCCCGCCCCCGCACCGTCAACTCCATGGTGGGTTAGTGTCCATCTGTCAAAGAGAACATTCAGCCTTTGGTTTTTTTGGGACTGGCTAATTTCAATTAGCATGGTAGTTTCCAGATCCATTCTTCTTTATGGCTGAGTAATATTCTTTTGTGTGTGTACATATATATATACTACATTTTCTTTATCCATTCATCTGTAAGGGGGCACCTAGGATGGTTCCATAGCTTAGCTATTGTGAATTGAGCTGCTATAAACATTGATGGGACTGCGTCACTGTAGTATTGATTTTAAGTCCTTTGGATATAACCTGAGGAGTGGGATAACTGGGTCAAATGGTGGTTCCATTCCAAGTTTCTAAGGAATCTCCATACTGCTTTCCAGAGTGGTTGCACCAATTTGCAGTGCCACTGTCAATGTATGAGTGGACCCTTTTCCTCACATCCTCGCCAACATTTATTGTCACTTGTATTCTTGATAATTGCCATTCTGAGTGAGATGGAATCTCAGTATAGTTTTAATTTACATTTTTCTAATTCATAGAAGTGTTGAACATTTTTTTAAAAAATTATTATTATTTTTATTTAGCTTTTAATTTTTTACAGACTGCATTTTGTTTCATATTTGTTGATCATATTTCTTCTGTGAAGTGTCTGTTCAGTTCAGTTCCTTGACCCATTTATAGATTGGGTTATTTGTGGGGTTTTTTTTTTTTTTTTGCTGTTAAGTTTTTTGAGTTCTTTATATATCCTAAATTAATTCTTTATCTGAGGTACAGTTGGTAAAGATTTTCTCCCATTCTGGAGGTCTCTCTTCACACTCTTGGTTGTTTCCCTTGCTGTGAAGAAACTTTTTACTTTGATGTCATTCCCCTTATTGATTATTGATTTTACTTCTTGTACTTTAGAGATCTTATGAAGAAAGTTGGTTCCTGAGCTGATATGTTGGAGTGTTGGGCCTAGTTTTTTTTGTAGCAGGTGCAGGGTTTTTGGTCTAATTCCTAGGTCTTTGATCCACTTAGAGTTGAGTTTTGTACAAGGTCAGAGATAGGGGTTAAATTTCATTCTATTACCTATGGATTTCCAATTTGCCCAAGCACCATTTGTTGAAGAGGTTATCTTTTCTCCAACATATGTTATTGGTGACTTTGTCTAGTATCTACTGCATTTGAGGTAACTGTGTTATTGTGAGTTTGTCTCTGTGTCTTATATTCTGTTCCCTTGGTCTTCTTGTCCATTTTTGTGCCAATACCATGCCATTTTTGTTACTATATCTCTGTAGCATAATTTAAGGTCTGGTAGTTTTATGTCTCCTGCTTTGCTTTTCTAAGGATTGCTTTGGCTATTCTAGACCTCTTATTTCTCCAAATGAATTTCATGAGTGCCTTTTCTATCTCCATGAAGAATGTCATTGAAATTTTGATGAGAATTGCATTAAATCTGTGTAGCACTTTTGGAATGGCTATTTTGACAATATTAATTCTGCCTATCTAAAGACATGGGAGTTCTTTCCATCTTCTAAGATTTTCCTCAATTTTTTTCTTTGGTGTTCTGGAATTTACATTGTAGAGGAATTTCTCCTCTTGTGTTAGATTAATTCCCAAGTATTTTATTTTATTGTGAATGGTATGGTTTGCCTAATTTCTCTTTCAGCTGAGTCATCATTGGAGTATAGGAACAAAATAGATTTCTGAGTGTTAATTTTGTACCCTGCTACTTTGCTGAATGCATTTGTGAGTTTTGTAAGTTTTCTGGTGGAGTTTTTCGGATCTTCTAAATATAGGATCATGTTGTTGGCAAACAGAGCTGGTTCGAGCTCTTCTTTTCCTTTCTGTATCCCTTTTATTTCATTATTTTGCCTAATTGCTCTGCCTAGAACACTGAGAACTATGTTGAACAGAAGTGGTGAAGGAGGTATCCTGCCTTGTTCCTGTTGTTAGAGCAGAAGGTTTCAGTTTTACTTCCTCTGGAATGATGTTGGCCTTGGGTTTGTGGTATCGCTTTTAAAATGTAGAGGTATAGTCCTTTTATTCCTCTTTTTTCTAGTGTTTTACCCATGAATGGATGCTGTACTTTGTCAAGTGCTTTTTGTGGATGTGGCTTCTTCAGGGAATTCCAGTTCACACTCAGGATCTCCGTGGCACAGAGATATGTGCTAAGCATTCTAAAGGATTAAGAGTGGAGAGGAGACACAATGTCCATGACTATTTCCCAAGAAACTGCAGAGGGCTGAGGCAAGTTTTTATGATGGCATTGATAATGGAAATCACAAATACATATTCACCCCATGTCTAGCACTGCCTGAGGCATTTTACCACAAGGTGGCCTCAGTTTTAGACACCTGAACAACCTTGGAAGTGTCATGTTTCATAGATCCCAAGATTCCGTATTCCTCCTGTTCACATCAATAAGGCTAGTTGCATCTTAGGATCTATGTGGTTTCGTGGTCGGGATTTGTACCTCAACCCACATACAACCAAGGTGTATCTTACCCTGGGGTGTGTGAGAGTTGATGAACTGTAGTAGATACAACCCTCACGCTTCCCAGGGGAAAGAGCACAGACTCCCAGTGGGAGAGAAGCCACGTGAGGCTGATGTGACTCAGACTCCAAAACACATTTGGTTTGCCCTGGAAACCCAAGTGCTGGGAATGACCTGACCTGCACTGTGGAGGTTGAAGCCTGGACCTGAGAGCTGAAAAGTTCCCTGGACATGAACCTGTCCTCTGCATAGGAGGGGGGTGACCTGCAGCCTTGGTCAAGCTTTAAGCACCTCTCGGATCACTGCCCACTCTGCCTCTGTCCCAGGATCTTATTGTTTTATTGTTTGCTTTGAACATCTTTTCCTCTTTCCCTATTTTTTTTTTTTTTTTTTTGTTGTTGTTTGTTGTTAACTTGGCAAGGGAAACTTACTTCTGGCTGTTTTCCTATTTTTGATGCACCTTGTTTTTTTTTTTTTTTTTTGTATTCTTGTTATTTTATTGATTAATTTTACTCTTGTCTTACCTGATGTTAGTTTCACTAAACAAACAAGGAGACACAGAGAGGAGGGGAGGATCAGTCTCCCATATTATTTTTCCTTCCCACTCCTCTCAGTTACCTGACAGCTGGCTGGCTACCTTTGTATTATGGCCTCTGAGATTGATGACCCGAGACGTACTTCAGAAGCTCCCATCCAGTGCCAGGCCAGGCAACGATGTTACCTCCTGGTGGGAACAGTTTATTCTTGGAGTTCTCTGATCTGAGCTCCCAAGGAGAACTGCCCAG
Organism: Sciurus vulgaris; assembly: GCF_902686455.1. NCBI lineage: Eukaryota > Metazoa > Chordata > Mammalia > Rodentia > Sciuridae > Sciurus > Sciurus vulgaris. Next base: position 44,471,886 of record NC_136461.1, read on the forward strand.
TTGTAGAGCAATTTCCCTGAATATCTTGGCAGTCGGGGCTGAATGGTAATGGTCCACATCTGGAGAAGCCTGGTGGGTCTCCCTGGATGCCTTGCTTTCTGGTTTAAATCAAAGCATCTTATCATTCTCTCACAGGTGTCTTGGAATTGGGGAAATGAGCTTGCAAAGAGCAAACGGATATGCAGACCTGAAAGGGATCCTTTGATTCAACCCTTCATGATATAGATAAGGAAAGGGAGGCCCAGAGAAGAGAAGTGGCTTGCCAAAGTCACACCGGAGATGATGGCCAGGACTCCAGTCCAGGCCAATTCAATGTCATCAAGGACTTTCCTTGAAAGACTTATAGAGGATGCACACTAATGCTTGGTGTGACTCTTTCTCGTGAGCAGGCTGCTCATCCACACTGTGCATTAGCTTTCCTACTAAGTCCCGGCCTCCAGTCCTCCACTGCCAGCCCCATCAAGGAACGTGGACATGTTGCAAGATTCATCTTCTTGCTTGAGTTTCTAGTCACCATCTCTGTTAAGAACCCTCAGTGACTCCCAAAGAATAAAGCCCAGCCTCCTTGGCCCTGAAGCTACAGGTGACCTGGCTGCCAACTCCCCTCCAGCTTATGGCTCAGCACTTGGCATCCTCACTCAGCCTGAGTGGCCTGCCCTCCCCGTCACAAGCCTTGAACCTTTGCTCATGTTGTCCATCTGCAGAAACAGACCACATACCTCTTCATCGTTCCATTTGTTCTTTAAAGCCTGGCTTATCAAGGAGGCCCGCTGGGGACCAATTCCAGGAGGAGGGGATAGGAGGGAACCTGCCTATTTCTTCCCAACAGACTTCTCTACCTAGTGAGTTATGTAGCAAATAGCAGTCCAGGGTAGGGTATTCAATGGAAGGAACAGGAAATCAGTTTGGTCTGGGGACAGTCTGATAGCCAATGGTAGGTAGGAACTGAGCATGCAGGCAAATGATTTGAAAGCAGGTATCAGAATCCAGCTTCTGGGATGGGGCTCTGGGGCCCAGTTCTGGGGACACAAAAGCAAACCATACAGATGTGACTTTACCTCTAGGGAGTTTGCATTTTAGTGAGCAAGACAAAGTTAAATGTAGATGACTTTACCACACTACATGCTCATCAAAATTGTATGATTGTCATTTTATAAATAGAAAACTAAGTCTCTGAAAGGTTAAAAAAAAAAAAAAGATTTTTTGAGGCTTCCCAGATAATCCATTTCAGAGACAACTCCAAAGACCATCCTCCCTTCAGGCACAATTTCATCTCTGGAGGAATCAGAAGTCAGGGCTGAGAGGTTTGGCAATCATTTGGAGTTGGCTAAATATTACTGTTAATAATGGAGAAATAGTGGGGAAAGGCTTCCTTCTCTACATGATTATTACAATGATTATTACATATTATGTATCAGAAGAATTCTAAGTGCTTTACATGTATCATTAATTTCAATCTCACCATCACTCCATGTGGTTAGAATGAGCTTTTCTAACTTTCAGATGCAAAGATAAAGGTTAGAAAGGCAAACATCTCGTCTAACATCTCCTTGCCTATGGTGTAGAAAGATGTCCAACCTAGCTCTGCCTGGCCATAAAATCTGTTCATTCCAGGGAAGCAGATCGCCTCTGTGCCACCAGTTGTCTAGACACTACTGAAAGTCTCTTTCTTTTCCTTCTTCAAGAGAAGAAGAGAGGGTCAGAGAAGCTGCATGTTGATAGTAAAAATAGAAAGATACTAAAAAGAGCTTAAATGGAAAAAATGTCACGATCCCATAACATGGGTTCAGGAAGTCCATCCTAGAGCTGTTCCCCTTGGTAGGAGAACCTGCTGGGTATCACCCGCCCATTGCCTGAGGGATTGCAGTTCTAATGGCCTTGCCGAGCGGGGAGCTTTGAACCACAATCTGTCTTCAGTTATTGTTCAAGGTTTCTCTTTCCTGTCTGGGCATCCATGTTGGTGGAGGATCCTTAGGGAGATTAATCAAATGGACAGAGGTGCCTCATGTGGCCCAGATCTGTTCCTCACTGGTGTCCGTGCTTGGAGGCCACTGGTCTGTTGGAGCTGCATGGTCTTGACAGGGTGGGGTGTCTGGTTCAACTGCCTCATGCATTTTGCTGACTTGTCAAAGCTTGATTGGATTCCGTTGGTGGCCATTTCAACTTTGACCTGAGATGTAGTCATTCAGTTCTCCTCTCACCTGGACAACCATCTTCCCAAAGACTAAGCATAACTAAAACCTCTTTCACTGTTTTGTGCTTGATCACGCTGAGAATTTCTATGGGAGTGCACAACATCTGGACCAAAGATGCTCAGGGTTGAATCTGCACACCTGAAGGGAAAGATTAATGGTCTAGGGGCCAGGAAAGACGACAGCACTGGCTAGTAGGCACTATAATATATTCTTCTATGTCATTGTCATAACTATTTTATGAAGGAGGAAATAGAGGCTCAGAGAGGTGCTCAAGGTCACACCCTTAGAAAATAACAGTGGGGATTCAAAGCCAGGCCCTTATTCCCAAGCTGTGCTCAAATGCTTAACACAACAGTCTTTGGTTTTCTGAGACCACATTCGAGTGGGTGATATCAGGGTCCCAGGCAGTGGGATCTGGGTAGGTCATGGCACTATCTTCAGACCCTTCAATTTTTCTCCTTCATTTTACAGGTGAAAGAAGGAAACTAAAGTTCCTGTAATTCTAAACACTTCACGGTTTGAGCATTGTTTCTAAGGTCCTTTTGTCCCATCATCCAGATCCAAAATAAGAGGTTTGCCTTCAAATTGTAGCTCTTAGATTAAAATCTTTTATTTTAGTTTTTAATTTTTTGCTTTAACAAGGAAGGAAAGCAAACTTATTTCAAAGGGGAAATTTGATTCCACTGAGGAATTTGTATCATTCCCCAAACTTCTCAAAATGTATTATTTTTGAAGGAAGGAATGACCTCGTCTCCCCTTCAACCTGCACCAACTCTTTGGAAATTAAAGGGCATTAGTGTCTGTTTCACTGAACCTCCCCAGTCTTCTCTCTCAGCGCTGATTCCCACCAGGGCTTTCTGTTCCTGTTCAAGGAACAGCGTTGGCCTGCTCTGTGCCTGTTGGACATGCTCCCTCTGGACACACCAAGGTGGCTAAGACAGCATCTCTACTTGGAATGAGTGACACATTTGAAGCTGAGATCAAGTGCTCAATCTACAGTGGAAGTGAAGTTTGACTTCTTACGACTTTGGCTCCAAGAACTGGGGGAGGGGGAGGTTAGTACTCGAGACTCACACAAGAAGTTGGGGTTTATAAGTGCCTGAAACACTGGCCAGGAATTCAGGAACAAGATTAGGAGGAGCTCTGTGAGGACTGGGATGCTGGGCAGGGTCACAGATCTTGACTCAGAAGGAGTGACCCAGGCGGAGCCCCAGATGCAGGATAGTAAAAGCTCAGCTCGACTCACCAGGTGGCCGGCTTAAACGGTGACAGGAAGCAAGGTCCCTTTAGCTCTAGAGCAGCCTGACTTAGATGGAAACAGAGGGACAGGGCATCAGACTGACCTCTGGGTCTTCTAGCCCAAGTACCCGGGCTTTCCTATAGGCTTGCCCAGATGTGGGGCAGCAATAGGGGAATCTGGAGGGGAGGGACCGGGGACATTGTCAGGAGTCAAACATAAAAAGAAGACAGAGTCTTTATTACAATATCTGTCTACTCCACATCTCCTCCTGGCTGTCTAATGAACTTTCAAGTTCATCCTGGCCAAAACAGGATTGTCCAGGTATGACGTGTCTGCCTTTCCATCTGTCCCTCCTTCTGACCTTCCCATTCCAGGAAACGTCACCATTGTCCACCGAGGCACTCAGATCAAAAACTCAGGGTCACCTTTGACTTTTCTCCACTGCTATTACCCACATCTAACTACACTGCTCGTCCACCTCCCTCCATCTATCCTGTTTACTTCCTAAGTTACACCGTCACTATCTTTTATTGGAAAACTAAAAAAATCACTCATCTGATCATCCTGCTTCCTTCCAGCTCCTCTGTGATCAAGTCTCCGTATAGAACATAACCTTTGGAAACATAAAGCAGACCATGTCACTCTTCTGTTCAAAACCTTCCCAATGTCTCCCTAGCACATTTAGACCAAATTGTACATGGATCTCTGAGATCAGTCCCCTGTCAGCCCCTCTGAGGTCATTTGTTATCACCTTTCTTCACTTGACTCTAATCCTAGCAGCTTCCTTTTTGTTATTTAACTATACCAAGCTTATTCATGCCTCAGGGCCTTTGCATGTGCTCTTTTCCCTATAATAAGTAGTATTCTATCAATTATTTATTGCTGATTTCTTCTTTTAATTCAGGTCTCAATTTCAATGTCAGTTCCTCAAAGTACCTTCTCTGATTACACTGTGTAACATAGTACCCCTCAAAACATGCTGATTTGCATGTTCTATTTTTTCATAGTTATTGTCATCTAAATTATTTTTACTTTACCCTTATTTGATGTTTGCTTTCTTGTTCATAGTAGCCTATTGCCTTCCCTCCTCAAATCAAAGCTTCGTGACAGCAGGAACTCACTCTCACTCATTCTATTTCCAGCATGTGAAATAACACCTCGCGTACAGTAGAGAATGAATAAATACTTTGAATCGACTTTTTAAAAACTTCCTCTCTCCATCACCCGGGGTATTCCATAGAAATCTTATTACCACATCTTGGAGGGGAAGTGTGTGTAATTGAGTTGGCTCCATTTGGTGCAACCACAGGATCCAGACATGTACAAAGACCTCAACATCTATTGACCGGCACTGAATGAGGAGTTTTCCCACCTCCTAAGAAGTCCTAATGATTTATCATTCAAAGGAGCTTTGTAGATAAATCTTAGGCCAGGAAAGCAGTGGGCCAGAAGGTCTCATTTTCTCCTGGAGTTCAAGTTAAGAGTATTTATGACTGCCAAGCAAAGATTAATGACGCTGCAGCTCTAAGGCTCCTCACTTGGACAGAGCCTTCCAAGCCTCTAGTGATGCTCTCCCATGATCATACAAACAGGTGAGATGTTTAAAAAAAACAAGGCATTTTATCTAAATCAGTTCAAGCCACTAGCTCCTTGCTCCAGCCTCCAGGATGAACACTTGCCCTTGTATTGGTGGCGGTGGGAGGGCCAGCCATGGGCATCGCTGTGGTTCACAGGGGAAGCCCGGCCGGGGATGCACTGGGTTGAGATTTGGCCACCGTCTTCTCTGTGGGGAGTAGTCAGGCCTTTCGGGGCCACTTCTACCACCACTGTCCTCCAAGTTGGAATCCCCTTGGGAACCGATCTGCTATCCCATGGCAGCAGGAAGTCATGGAGAGGGGAGGGGAAACAGACAGGGGCTAGAAGCTAGACTGTGCGACATGCTTGCAACGACCAGGCATTAGAACTGTGTTGCATGTGATTTCCCTTGGCACCTAGTCCAGATGGAGGTCTCTCCTCTAAGAGTACATTCAATTGGGCAGCATGTAAGTGCCCCTTATGCGACTGCGTAAAACAGACCTTATGAACATTCCTGCTCTCACGGGGTACAGACCTGCACCAGCCTGCCAACAGGGAGAGCATCAGGGTGCATCTCCCATTTGGAGCATCCCCCAGTCTCAGATCCCACCTTAGTGCACCTGGCCTGGCTTGATGATGCATGTGCTGGTTCTAGAAGAAATGGAACCTAACATGGCCTCTAGCACACTCTCTGGAGAGAGAAGCGTTTCAGTGACATTTCTGTACGTACTCATCAATGAGTCTGGGTATGTAGTGTAAGACAAATTTTGTAATTAAGTAGCTTAATAAAATATAGAGGCAATTTAAAGGTGCACTTGGGTTTCTCTTGGTATGCTTTAGTTCAGAATGAATGATCATATGAATTCAAACTTCTTAAGAAGAGACTATGTCAGAGGAAGCCAAAGAGTGTAAATGGAAGGAAAAGCCTACTGACCGAGAAGTCCAATGTCAAAAGCTCTCTCTCTCTCTTTCTCTCTCTTTTTTCTTTAACAAAGATTGCTAAAATCTCTATTGGTCAAAATCAGGGAGATGAGAGAAGAATCATGATCGAGAAGCAAATACAGATGCTGAAACTGACAACAGAGGTAGGCAGATGATGGGAAGAGCCAGAACATTCCTGAGCAGAAAGCACGTGAGGACATAGAGAGGCAGGTCACAGTAAAGAGGACGATAAGTGGACCCTCAGCAGAGCACACACAGAGGTTGATGGTGGCTTTGTTTTGATGAGTTCCTGTGCCCTTTTGTTGTGTCCCATTAAAATGAGCAGTAATTTATTCAACTTGATTCGGCAAAAGACAGATATAAAAAAAATCACATGAAACTCTTTCTATGCATACAAGGACACCGATGTCAAACTGATGAATGAATGTCATCCACTCAGAAAGTATTTAAGATTAATCATGCATAATAAAACTTGAAATGTTCTGAAAATCTTACTGATCATACATGAAAGTAAAAAATTTATAGAGTTTTTTTTTTTTTCCAAATTTGTTATTATAGTCGTCCTCCTCTTCTCTGAGGTGGGTATAGTCCAAGACCCCCAGTGGGTGCCTGGAACCTGGAATAGTACTAAGTTTTTATATATACTGAATATCTTCCAATATATATACACCCATGATTAAGTTCAGCTTTTAAATTAGACACAGTAAGAAATTGACAACAATAAGTAATAATAAAATAGAACTATTATTGCAATATTATGTAATAAAATGTGTGTGAATGTGGCTTCAGTCTCTCTCTCTCTCTCTCTTATTCTTGCTCTCTTGTTCTATGAAACCGTCTTATACTGAACTCTCTTCCTGGCTTAATGGGGGATGATATGATGATATGATATGATGGTAAGATAAAATAAGGTAAATGATGAAGGTGTTGTGTTGCAGTGGTAGGTTGCTATGTACTGTACTAATACCTCTCTAGTCCAACTGATAACCCAGGGAGACAGCAAGTAACTAAAGGGAAGGTAGCATACAGAGTGTTGGTATGCTGGGCCAGGAGAAGACTTATGTGCCAGGTGGGGACATAGTGGGATGGTGAGAGATTTCATCACACTGCTCAGAGCAGTGTGTAATTTAAAAGTTATGAATTGTTTATTTCTGGAATTTTCCACTTAACGTTTTCTGACCAAGGTTGACTTGGGTAACTCCACCTGTGGAAAGCAAAACTGTGGATAAAGGGGAACTACTATAATCCTGAAAATTCACATAACATTCTCAATCAGGAGCTTGGGGGATGAAACTTTTTCGGAACAATGGAAAGTAATATGAAGACAAGTAACAATAAATGTTGATGAGGATGTGGGGAAAAAGGTACACTCATATATTGCTGGTGGGACTGCAAAATGGTGCAGCCATATGGAAAGTGGTATGGAGATTCCTCAGTAAACTTGGAATGGAACCACTATTTGATCCATGTATCCCACTCCTTGGTTTATACCCAGAGGACTTAAAATCAGCATATTACAGTGATGCAGTCACTTCAATGTTTATAGCAGCTCAACTCACAATAGCTAAATTATGGAACCAACCTAGATGCCCTTCAACAAATAAATGGATAAAGAAAATGTGGTGTGTGTATATATATATATATGAATGATGGAATATTACTCATTTAAAGAAGAATGAAATTATAGCATTTGCTAGTAAATGGATAATATCATGCTAAGCAAAATAAGCCAAACACAAAATACCAAAATACCAAAGGCTGAACGTTTTCTCTGATATGTGGATGTTAATTCACCATAAGCGGAGGACTAGGGAAGAGTAGAGTTATTTTATATTAGGTAGAGGGAGGGAAGGGAGAGGAAGGGGCACTGGGGTAGGAAGGATTGTAGAGTGAAACAGACATTATTACCTCATGTACGTATATGACTGCATGACAAATGTGATCGGACAATATGTGTAATCAGAAAAATGAGAAATGATACTCCATTTACGTATGACTTATCAAAATGCATACATGCATTCTACTGTCATGTACAACTAATTAGAACAAACTAAAAATTTTTTAAAAAGAGGCCATACGGGGAAAGAGGAACTCACTTATCTTTCTGTTCCTTTCTGTAGAAAGTATGGTAAAATTGTTGTGTGAAGAGGTGATAAAAGAATAGGCAGGCAAAAATACCTTAAGAAAAAAATGTTACTAAAAACAGAAAATTGGAATTTTGCAATATTTGTCAGTTTTAAAAAATTTACAGTCTTTGTTGATGTATTTTTCTCATTCTAAAAATTCACTCTTGAACTGGTTTTCATATGCATAATTTTTCATTATCTTTCTTTAAGTGGACCCCCACTGGCAGGAACAAATCATGTGAACTTCAGGCTATCTCCAGCAGACAGGAAGTTGCAGCTGTGGCTGCTGTGGCTTTTAAGAGTAGAAACAAGGCACATAGACCTCTTCTAATAAGAACTAGAGACCAAGGGGGTAGGCATTCCTTGTGCACTATACTATAAAAAATTTACATTTGTTGAAATATTATCTAATACTTGACAAACAAGACTAGAACCCCACTATATGATCTGAGCCGTGTAACTCAAAATAAAGAAGTCATTTTATCTATCAACCCCAAAGCATTATTATTGTTATTATTTTTGCATTCTGGTATAGTGTATTGTTCTTCTGAAATTCTTGTCCACCTGGAGCTTCAGAATATGCCTTCATTTGGTGTAAGATTCCATGAGCCAAGGAATGACTAGGACCACCAGGGACTGTGAGAGGCAAGAAGGAATTTTCTCCCAGAGCCCTGAGAGAAAGGTCCTGCCAACACACTAATTTCCCACTTCTAACCTCGAGAAACGTGAGCAAATCTATTTCTGTTGTTCAAGAACCAGTAAGTATGTGGTATTTGTCACAGCAGACCCAAAAAGCTAACAGACTTGGTAACAGGTGCACCTAGTTAATAGAGAGGAGTTGCTAAAGGTCAGAATTGTACTCCAGATGAGCAGAAAAATCCCTGTTTCCCGTTCCTTTTAGAGTTTGCTGCAAAATAAGGGTTCCTGGTGCTTTTACTATGTACAAATTGCTGTGCAGGCTATAGGGTGCGGGGGAGAGAAAGGAAGAGAGCAAACAATTAGACACAATCCTGTCCTCACGGAGCTTCCACACAGGCAGAGACAGGCAGGGGAAAAGATGACCCAAGGGGGAAAGAGCAGGAGTAGGGATCAAAAACACCTTTCCTTCAGGGCTTCCTGGTGGTGGCCAGATGGCAAGCCAAGGGGCAAGAGTAGCATAGGACTGAGCCCACAGCAAACTGGAGAAGGCCTTGGGTACTGAGAAGGAGGGAAGGAAGAAGGACATGGACTTTCATTATTTTCCACTGGAAAGGGATTGTCTAAAAATGTCTAAAAACGATTTTTTTCAGAATGATTTCTGGACATGGCACTGTAGATATCATCTGGTGTTGTGCTTTGACAAAAAGGGCAGTGAAATTCTCCATTATTACCCCAATCTTTCAGAGTGAGACTGCTATTGCTTTGATGTGACATCTTATAGATTTGGGGTCACGAGGTCATCTGGCTTTATCGAAGTTACACTTGGACACAAATATTTGTGAAAGAATGTGGATGTGATCTGGGCAGGAGATAAGCTGCAGGTAGATAAGAGTTGAAGCCAGAAGAGATGAAGCCCACTGTAGTTGGGAGCTGTTCTTTCTTCTCCCAGGATTCCCCACAGCCTAATGCAAGCTCTCTGTGGAGAGGCAAGGTATTGCAGAGTAATCGATCTCCTCTCTGGACAGTTGTGACTATTGATAATATTGGTTCCTTCCCCTCCTCTCTCCTGCCCTACAAGCCATATGCAGGAGTCCTCTGACTCTGGAACGTGCTCCTTGACTCTTTCCAGTCGTGTCAAAGTTTCACAGAAACACTACTTAAGATCTCTATCCATTTGGCATAACCTCTGAGAGTCTCTACAAATTCTTCCCTTTAATCCTCCTTCCTACCCTTGGAGTTCATTTTCCACAGAATCTAAACACATCCTTAGTTGCTAACGTGGTATGTTGTATCTAAGACTTGTATTTTATAAAATACATCATAAAATTCAATCCTAGAGCCCAGGTGGTTCAGAGAGTGTTTCAAATATTCAACTAATTTGGAATCAAGGGGGCTGGCTAGTCCTAAAAATATATATAATCCCTTTACCTTTGGGCCAAACCCCTGATGTGCAGTTGAACCACATCATTAAAGTCTTTTAAATGATTATGGCCAGTGTCACTGAATCATCTCCCTCGCCTGAAGATAAGCCTATGAGACTGGGGCTGTTCCCAAACTCAGGGAATTTATCGCACCTGGGGAATTGACTACAGCCACCTGCTCTCTGGGAAACTAAAGAGGAAAAGGCATCTGTCAATCGTGTTCCCTTGGTACTAGCTCCCACCGACTCTAAGCACAACACGAGCTGAAAATAAGCTCCCAGATGATGTCACAGTTGGGAAGAAACTGCATCCTGAGTGTCACTGAGGGCCAGCAGTCAATTTGTGATTCTTGATTTTTCTTTTTCTTTTTGTCTCTTTCTTGCCTTTCCCAGGAAGCACATCATCTTCTAGTCATGGTTCAAAGTCTGCACAACCAGCATCTCCCACATCAGCATGAACTTCCTGCATTCGAGCTGCGCTCACGGCAGGGAGGGGGTCTGGACCTGACTCTGCTTCCTGATGCCTAGGTGAGCCTCACTGGGTCATTTTCCTCCCTGTCTTGCTCTCCCCCATATGTAGAGTGAAGGTGGAAAATCATGGAGAGTCCCCGTCTCACAATGAGAGGGCTTTGCTTTCTGCTAGAGAACCAGTGATTCTGATCATCTACCATGAATGACTTCTTGCTCTCCATGTCACTGGCGTGGTTCCCAAAGTCCTCCGTCTTCTGTATTACTCAGTCATGAGTTCCATGTGCCAACTTGATAGAACTAAAGAATGTCCAGATAGCTGGTGGAATATTATTTCTGGGCATGTCAGCGAATGCTTCCAGAAGAGGTTTAAATCAGTAGAGTAGTTTAGCCCACTCCCACCAATCTGGGAAGGTTGTTATCCAGTAGGTTGAGGGGTAAATTTACTTTCTTCTCCTGCCTCTGAGACTTTGACCACTAGCTTCCAGGTTCTCAGGCCTGGGAGTTACACTATGGATAAACTCCTCAAACCACTGTTGGGGAAGAGTGTAGGCAAAGGGGTTTTCATGAAGCCCATTTCAGGAGTGTGGAGACCTAGACTGAGAGACTCAAAGTGAATTGACTATGTGGTAGTATTTTCTGGTTTCTTTGTTCAGTGTCCTATGTTGTGGGGTCCTTCCTGGTTTCAGTGAGGGTTTGCTGAAAAGTAGAAGCCATGACAAAGACTTTTAGGTCATTTGAAGTGATCTTTGGAAACTGGAACAGGAAATTGGGGTGTATAAGAGGAAGGGGAGAAGCCAGTGTAAGGCTTTCATAGATAGTACAACCGTCTGCTGCTCTTGATAACAACTAGTACTTGTCTGGATGAGACCTTCTGAGGTTAATTATGAATTTCATCTCAGAACTTCCCTGTGAATAAAAGGGAGGCATTTAAATACTGGGTTAAAGGTGGTCCTGTAGCCTTGGGCTACCTGACCCCACATATGTGAGAGTGCTGGGGGTTTTCCATGGCTTCCCATGACAAGGCAACAGAGAAACTCCTGGAATTGTGAGAAATATGGTCGAGGACTAATTATGGAGCAAGAGTGCCTGGATCAGAATCTCAGCCTTGTCACCTGTGTGACCTTGGGAAAATTATTTACTTTCTCTGTGTCTCCAGTTCTCCATCTGGAAAATGGCATGAGAGTAACAGTCACCACATCATAGGTTTTTTTTGTTTTTTTTTTTTTGGCTTAAATAATTATGTCAAACACTTAGGATAATACCTGGCACCCAGGAAATGCTTAGTGTTTGGATCAGACTGTGTGGCTTCTTGATGGGTTGGGACTGAACTTAATGATGGAAGCAGTTGGGAGCCCTTGCACAGACTGTGCGGTGGAGTGACATGGTCATCTTGCTGAGTGACAGGAGCAGCTTGGTTTTAGGATAAGCCCTCCAGTTTGTTTTGAATGTACTCAGAATCCACAGAACTAGAAGCAGGAGTCTTTAGTGAACTTCAGGGATGAAAGCTCTAAGGAATCCCTCCATCACAGGATCAAGTTCTCCCAAGGATTAACAGATGGATGAAAGAAGTTCTTGGCACTGTCTGCCAAGCCTCAGTTCTCAAGAATATTAGTATCACACAGCTATGGCCAGATACTTTAGGTAGTGAAAAATAGAAGGAAGCTTGCTATGTACACTGTTCAGTGATCTGGAATGATGGAAAGAACCCAGGTTTATATGTTCAAATGTATATTTGTCTCCTGGCTTTTCACTCTGAGCTTGAGGAGGATAAGTATAATATAGGAACAATCTGTCTTCCCACTAATACTTTTGAGAATTAATGAAATAAATTCTGCTCCTTGGACTCTGGTGCAGTGTGAAGCTCTTAGTAGACCTTCAATAAATGGAGAATTTAAATTGGATAATAGTATATACTATATAATTATGTGGGGGTGTAAGGCATAGAAGAGATGAAGTATGTATTTTAAGTGCAACAGGAGCTATTAAGTATTAGTTTACATCTGCCTTTCCTTCTTATTGTGCTGCTTATTTCTTTCTTGGGGTCCATACCATAGCCAGTGAGAGACAGATTTACATACCACATCTCTAGTGCACAATTCAGCTACAGTGTGATTTTTTTTTTCTTAACTCCTCAGATCCCCAGTTCCCAGGATGACTGTCTTAGTCAGTTTTGGCTGCTATAACAAATTACCAAAACCATTTGTTGGCCTAACCAACAAATGTTCATTTCTCTCTGGAGTGTGAAAAATCCAAGTCCAAAGTGGTTGATCTGGTGTCTGGTGAGGACCCACTTCCTGACTGCAGGTGGTCAGCTTCTCGTGGGTCCTCCCTCAAGGTGGAAAAGGGGTGATCTCTCTCCCATGTGTCTTCTCATAAGGGCACTAATACCACTCGTGGGGCTCCACCCTCATGACCTAACCACCTCCCCAAAGCCCCATCTCCAATCACACAGGGAGTTAGATTTCAACTGATTTGGGAAGACACAAACATTCAGTCCACAGCAAGGACTTTCCCTGAAGCCGTCCAGCCCTGAGCTCCCCACAGCTTGCCAGCAGCTCTTTCAGCCTTTAGTGACTCGCACATTAGCAGCTGCAGTTTCTCATGGACGCAGGCCCTGTGTGATCTCAGCTGGACACGTCACCCCAACCATTCCCTGGCCATCTCGGGACTGTTAAGACAGTCAGACTGACTCTGTGGCAGATTCTTTGCCAAAGCTGTGAAGCAGCTGCTCCCAGCTCAGTCTGTCACAGGCTCTGAGAATAAAATACATTTTCTGCACAAAAGCAAGGACCGGTTTTAAGCACTTCTCTTCACTTTTGTGGAACTCTTCATAGTTTTAAAGGTTCCTCTCCATCATTTATCTAAGGTTGTTAAATTCATACCTGGTATTTGAATATATGGTTTTGTGTTAAGATAACCTCATTCTGTGAAAAAAAAAAATCTTGCAAATTAACTCACCAGATTTAGATTGAGGGGTTAATTGGAATTCTTTGGAACGGTGATAGCACTTTAAGCCTTTACCATTTAGTTTTTAAAGGCCACTAGAGAGTCAGAACAAGAAGAGTGAGTGTTTAGGGCACTAGACATGGCAATCTTTGGAGGAGAAAGCTTGCTATATTCAGCCTTTCACTCGATAATAATCTATTGAGCAATTATGTTCCAGTCATTCCTCTAGGTGCTAAAGGTAAAACAGGGAACAAATAGATTATCCTCATGGAATTACATTCTGGTGGAGGAGACAGATTAACTAAAAAAAATAAGTGAAATATATAATGTGTTAGATAACAGTAAATATTAAGGGAAAAACTTAAGTGGGAAGGGATTTATGGATTGCTGTGGCTGTCACTCTGGGTGCACTAGGGATGGCTTAGGGGGAGTAAGAAGGCCAAAACTACTAAGCACTTTCTTGGACATTGGGAATATGTGGCTGAATAAGGTAAATTTGTTGTCTTAATGGGAGTGTGTGTCAGGAATCATGGAGTGACCCCTAAAATGTGTTCTCTTCCTGTGTGGTAAGACAATCCTAGCTGGGACAGATGTGACTTTCCAGCCAGGTCTACATTTCCCATTTCTTGGAATTAGGTGTGACCATGAGAATAAGTTCTTTATGTGGAGTATGAGGAAGAGCAATGGGGTCACCCCAGGGGGTGGTAAGGTGTTGGAGGTGCCTTTCTCCTGCCCCCATCTTCCTCTGTGCTTTCCCCTGGGTTAGAATACAAATAGCAGAGCCCTGGTGGAAGGCAGGTGCAGACGATGCCAGATCCATGGTCAACCTGAGTCCTTAAGTGGCCACTTGGAGGAGAGTAGCTTGCTGACCAGGAAACCCACTCTAGACTCTTAAATGACAGAGAAATATGTTTCTATTTTGTTAGGGCCATTTACTTGGGGGGTTCTAGCTGCCATAACAGTGTCGCCCTAACTAATTTATAGAGCATTCTAATAATCTAGCTATAAAACTAAGAGCCCTTCATTTATATACATGGAGGATTGCTATATTTTAGTTATGTGGAGAAAAAAGGTACAGTAGCGATGAGCAGGACTGTTCAATTCTGTCAGCCGTAGGTAGGTTAGGGTCAGGTTGGGGAAAGTAGGACAAAGAGAATGGATATGGCATCATGAATCCCACTACCAGATATAATTATAATGTGCCAATAATTTTTTTAAAGTAGGACAGAGAAGATGATTTTGAACTGAAACCTGAGGAATGAATGAAAATTTACCTTGGGGAAGAAATGAGAAAAGGGCACCTCCCCATGGAAGCCACAGCGTGAGTGAAGTCACAGAGGCATGAAAGTGGATCTTTTATGTTACATGTGCCTTGATTGGAAAGAAATGAAAGAAAATGTCATTGACCAAAATCATTCTATCTAGTTATTTGAGTTTCTATTGTTGGATATGGAAAATAGGATGTGGTTAAAATGCAATGTGTTTGAAAGGTAAGCGTAGCTGTTATTGTTTTCAAAGATTTCAAAAATGACAGGCACGAGGTAGTGAAAAACATTTTATTCTGTTCAGAATAGACACCTGAGAGTTCTTGGTTATGGGGGCTTTAGGTAGGAGCTTAAACTGTAAACCTGAAATTCAATCATAGTTGAGATGATATGATTGAGGTGATTTCTAAAAAAACAAAACAAAACAAAAAGGATGCCTGCAATTGCAAAAATGCAATTAACAGGATTAAAAGGATTACATTTTTTCAGCACAGATGCAGACAAATATAATCCTCCTCTAGTCATCAGACAGTATAAATTTTATTAGTACCTATTAGGGAACGTGTTTCTGACATGTTTGGTTTCTCCTGCCATTTCTGTGTTGAAGCTGTCACTATGTGTCCAGCCCTGCATTGGGCTTCCCCTCCTGGTGCCCAGATACTGTGTTACCCTGTTTCACAGATGAGAAGACTGAGGCACAGAGGTTAAGTTCTTGTTCAAGTGTAGATGATGACTGAGTTCCATAGTGGGAGTTTGAGTTCTGTTTGACTCCAAAGCTCACTTTTTTTTTTTTTTTAACAATGACATTCATTCTTTGCTTCTCTTTACCACACAGTTTTGTTTCCAGGGTAAGTATTTTTAAACCTTGTGTGGGTTTTGGAGACGTGAGATTCTGATTTTTTTGGATTATGTATTTAATCATCATATTTTCAAAACATCCATCAACAACCATAATCCGTTTTCAGTGCTGCCCTCTGGGGCACGCTGACTTTCAGTGAGCCACACTAGAATATAGCAGTGTGTCTCCAAGTGTTTCTGTCTGTACAGTGCAATTTCCTTTGCCCAAGAATTACCTTACTGGGTCACAGGACATCTAGAGTATGCGAGATTTCAAGGCATCCGTATATCAGCATGAATCACCCTTAAGTCTCTGAGTAGAGCCGGGTCAGTTCAGTCTTAATTCTTTTCCTAATTTTTGGATTGAATAGTTAAACTTTGATATTCATTGTCAGGAAATTGATGAGTTCCTTGGGGGAAAAATAATAATTTGTGTGATTTATCAGTGCCAGAGAAGCAGCCATAAGGATAAGCTAACAGAAATGGAGAGTTGGCGACGTGTTAGATAATGTGCTTATGCCCGTACTTAATCACCACCACAAGCCTACGAGACAAGCACTATTATTTCAATTTTTACAGAAACTTGAGACTCAGATTTGCCGAGGTCACCCACTCAGTAGGTAATTCTGGAATTTAAGCTGAAGCCGGTCAGATTTCCCAGTCCAATGTCTTTTAATGACATGAAGCTTAAGTGATTGAAGTGAATTGTTCTATTTAAACCTATTTCCCCATGTCTCTTGAATTCTGTGGTCATAAAATCTATTTTTTGGATTGCTATTGGCATAAAAATAACAGAGAAAAAATATCAGCATGCATTCCATAGAGAAAGGACAAGTATTGGTGTGTGAAAGTTGTGTTTCAGTTCCATATTTAGCCATGTATTGAGTTGTGTCTAAGAAAGCGTGACCTGGTCAGCTTTGTGAGATGCATTTTTTCTTAGCTGTGGTCAAGAGTCCTCTCTCCCCTTCTGTTTGTGCTCTGGTTCAGACACTAGGTATCCTGTAGCCTCCTCTGGTTCATAGGTTCAAGCTGATCTCCCCCATGCCTTTGCAGCCTGGCTCCTGTTCCTGTGTTCTGTATCCCAGTGAAGGGTATCAAGGTGCATCCCATAACGATCATCCTCAACAACAGGCTCCTTCTTAACTGTTGCATCTATGCTGCCTTTCAGTTCTATTGAATTACTCATGAGATAAATCTCCAAACTGCTTCTTCCACTCCATTCCTCCCTGTTATTGCAGGTAAGGATGCTGTGGAATCCAAACCCATCATCCTGGGCAATGAGACACCTTTGCCTTTCCCCCTCCAGCCTGCCTTTTGCAGGGCTGAAGTCCACTCCTTCAATGTCCATGTGTTATCAAAGAATGAACCCATTCTTCCTCTCGCTTAATGTGTTCCAAGCAACAGTGAATCTGGCAGGTTAACACCTAGTATGTGAAAGGTTCCAATGTTCCACACATAGGCAACATTTGATGTTGTCTTAAGTTTAATTTCTACCAACCTGTGAGTAGAAAATACTATCTTATTGCAGTTTTAGTTAGCACTAAATGCAGTTCAACATTTTTATGTTTATAGACCACTTGGATGGCTCTCGTTTCTATACAAAGCATTTATTTACATTTCTTGCTCATTTTGAAAATCAGGTTTCTTGCTGCTTTATTAGGTCATTCTTTAATACATTTGCTGTCTGAGTTATTTATGTGACAGATATTCTCTACTGATTTTTCAATTTTTTTATGAAATCTTTTGACAAACAGAAGCTTTTAATTTTGACATTACCCTTTATCATATTTTCTAGTGTGGGTTGGTTCTTTCTAACTCATTATGAAATTCTCCTTATACAGAATTATGGAGACTTTTTTCTTTATTCTCCTTTACACTTAAAATATCTTATTTTTCACATATAAATGCTTAGTCCACCTGGAATAGGTTGTTGTGTATAGAGTGTGGTGGTGCAAATTTCATCTTTTTCCATAGCTCCTACTCAATATTCCTAGCACCATGTATATTAATAGGCCATTTCCCTCATACCTACAATCCAGCTTCTGTCATGAACCAATACTTCCATATACTCAGGATGGTATCTGTGCCCTCTGTTCTGTCGTACTGGGTTTGCTATCTTTGTTTCACTACTTCAGTGTCTTAATACTATAGCATTACAAGTCATCTGGTATGGCAAGAATTCACAAAAGATAGGTGCAAATCTTTTCAAGTCTTACAAAAAAACTCTTGCTAGAATTTCAGTCAGAATCATTTGACATTATAGATTACATTGGGGAAAATGGCATCTTCATAATATTGAGTCTTCCCATCCAAGAATATAGTAAGTTTACACTCACACATATTTTACTGATTTCTTTCTGAGGAGTTTTAGAATTTTCTCCCTGGAGGTCTTATGTGTATGTGCACACACACACATAACACACAAATACACATTGTACGCATTTTTAAAAAAATGAGGTAAATGCTATATTTTAAAAGATTGTCGTTAAGGTTTGGATTTGAGATACCTCCTGAAAAGTTCATGTGATATTGCAGAAATATTCAGGAGTGAAATGATCAGATTATAAGAATTATAACCTAATCAGTGGATTAATCCATTTGAGGGTTAATAATTCAAATGGATTACTGAGTGGAAACTAGAGGCAAGTGAGGTGTGGCTGGAGGAAGTAGGTCATTGGGGGCATGTGTTTGAAGATTATCTTTTATCCCTGGCTTCTCTCTCTCTCTCTCTCTCTCTCTCTATTTCCCAGCAGCTATGAGCTGAGAAGCTTTCCTCCATCAAACTTTCCACCATGCTGTTCTGGCTCACCTCTGGCCCAGAGTAATGGAGTTGACTGACTATGGATGATCCTCCATGGAGGATGGAGACCTCTGTAACTGTGAGGCCAAAATAAATGTTTCTTCCTTCAAGTTGTTCTTGTCAGGTATTTTGGTCACAGTGACAAGCATCTGACTAACACAGTTGCTCATTTTAGTATTTCTTTAATTCTGATGAACAATTGGCTTTTTGCATATTAATGTTATTTCAATCACCTTATGATTTCATTAATAATAACTTGTATTTTTTTCAGTTTTCAATAACAATTACAATATCAATGAGTATTTCCTAATTGTAATCTTTTTATTTCTTTCTCTTACATAGGAAAGGGCCAGTATTAAGTAGGGAATCATTGCCTTGTTCTTTCTTTCCAGTAAATGTTTCCAACATTTTATCTTTAAATATGCTTTACTAGAGATGTTTGATAGATGCCCTTTATCAGTTTATCTCTATTCATAGTTTTATCAAAATTTCAAATGATAGTCTTTAAATTTTATTGAACATTTAAAAATCTATTGAGAATAATAATTTTTTCTTTATAATTAGGGTGAGATTGTGCCAATGGGTTTTATTTATTTATTTATTTAAATTATTTATTTATTTTTAAGTTTTTTACAGACTGCATTTATTTTCATTGTACACAAATGGTGTACATCATTTCCTTTCTATGGTTGTACACGATGTAGATTCACACCATTCGTGTAATCATACAAGTACATAGGGTAAATACCAAGTCAAACTTGCATTCCTGGGATAAATGAAATTTCATCAATCTATACTGTATTTTATGCAATGCTGAAATCAATTTGAAAATATTGAGTTCAAAATATTTGAATCTATGTTTAAGGAAAATTGCTCATTTTGTTTTGTATCAGTCAGGTCTGAATTTGAAACAGAGTGTATTAACTTTGTAAAACCACCTGAAGAGTATCCTTTTTCTGTTCTCTTAAAGAGTTTGTATAAGATTGGCACTCTCTTCCTTGAGAATTTGGTAAAAATCACTTATAAAATCATTCATCTGATCTTGGAGTTTTCTTTGTGGGAGATTTTACAACGAATGATTTAATTTCTTTAATGATTATGGTTTATTTAGGTTTTTAATTTTTTTTTTATTTCAAACAAAATGAATGAATACTTAAGAAATGTAATAAAACTAAGGGAAGGTTAATATCTAGAATTGCATAATTCAATTAAAGGTAGGAAATCTATGAGCATTATCAAATTGGAAATGCAAATAAAACCGTGTATTCTGAGGTCAGGATGTGGAGCATGTGTTACAAAGAGTTGAGTTGCTCTTATATCCTGTGTAACTTTTAACATCTAAAAATGATTAAGAGGAAAGAGGAATCTTTATACGTTGAATATAGAGAGGACATAGAGAAAACAACTATAAAACCAGGAAGAAAGAAGAAATTTGTCTAAACGGTGGGAACAAATCTATGCTATTCTGGGTAGATAATTTTTTAAGTGTGTTTGTTCAATGTAATTTTTCTTTTCTTCTTATTCCTCCTTGAGAAAGTGTAACTAGAGAAATGCATGACAACTCTTAGAAACAAGGAAATGTGTTCCTTTTTGTTCATTAAAATTCCTTATCTCATGTCTACTTCTGAGTACGCCATTCTCCTTTTTTCAGTATCTGATGAATTTCAACTTTTTTGTTTTTTGCAAGTGCAAAAAGTTTTATTTAAAGGTTAAAATTGGCGAGGGAAGAGATAGAAATAGAGAGAGAGAGAGATAGATGGAGAGATAGAGAGAGATAAATGGGGGGGAGAGAGAGAGAGAGAGATAGAGAGAGAGAGAGAGAGAGAGAGAGATGGAGAGATAGAGAGAGATAAATGGGGGGAGAGAGAGAGAGAGAGAGAGAGAGAGAGAGAGAGAGAGAGAGAGAGAGAGAGAGACTTAAGACCCAGCAAACGAACATGTTCTGTGACCACATTCTGAATGCCCTGCATGTCCACCCTATCCACAAGAATAATGCACCTTAACATGGAAATATCTGTTCTGAGCTTTTTGAGTCATCCTTGCCCCCTAGGCTAGGACTCCTTGAGAAAGGTCATGTCCTAGTCACTTCTGTGTACCTATAGATAGCACAATGTTTTACACCTAGCAAGAAATTGTTTTTCAGTAATGTTTAATTTAAAAAAAATTAGCGGCTTAAGGTCATCTTCCACTTTCCTGAGTCTATCATAACTTATCTGTTGTCAATCAGAGATCCATATCAGAAATGAAACTGAGTGTAAAATCTTAGCAGATCATTTATCTCCCCTTTTCTAAAGCCCTCATTATCTGACTATTCGAATGGGCAGCTGAGGGGTGAGGAGGGATGGGTGGCAGGCTTTCACAGTCCTGCTGTTTTTGTTCTGAGCAAGGCCTTGCTTATTCTTGTCTGGTCTGATGCTGTTGGATTTGATTCCCATGGGCCTCCTGAAACCAGACCTGTGGTGTAATCTTACACCTAATTAGACAGTCATGCAGCAAGCCCTGGCCCTGCAGTTTGAAGGATGATTTATTTTTCTTTGCTGTGCTCAGGAAAGTAGAGACTGCAAAGTCATTTCAAAGGTCAAGCTGCTCCTTCCCCCACCCCCAGTCAGTCCTCCCACCCTCCTGCCTCCTGTGGCCCCAGGATAGGAACTTCTCCCTGGAGGCTCCAGGGCAGATCTGAGTGAGTAGAAGGGTGGTCTTCAGTGTGACATTCAGAGGAGGATAGGACACTGCCTTGTCTTCTGTGGAGACCACTCATTATGGGTCCAAACACTTTTCTGTCCCACTTCAACAGAGAGCTCCACAAAACTTTTTAGCTTGAGTAGTCACCCCTTAAGATCCTGCTCCTGGCTTTTTCTCTAATACCACCTCTCAGACTATGAACGCTTGGGAATGAAGGCCATGTAACAGGAAAACTGTATTTCAAGTCCCCTACCTTAAGCATAGTGTTCTTCTGTCTGGAAATTCCCTCTCTGCATCTCCTCCCTCCCCTTTTTTCTTCAGGTAGACAGCTCAGTATCACTCTTGAAAATTCCATTTGTTTCCTCCTCCAAGACACCTTCCATGATGCACCCAGCCTAGGATAAGTTCCACTCTCCCTTCTTCCTTCACCCCCTTGCACCTTTATTTAAACACAGGTATCACATTTAATTATTGTGGTTGATTTGTAGGTCTTTTTTTTTTCCTGCCAGACTTCACACTCTAAGAAACTAAAGTAAAAATGCTGTCAAATTGCCTACTCAGTCCCTGACTCAGAGTCATTCCTAAACAGGTAAATACTAATTAAATAAATCAGTCTTAAAGGAATCTATTGACGGGAGCTTAAATGTTGTGTAAGGGCAGAATAGGGCTAGAGAGACTGGTAAGGACACCTGTTCCTAACAGCCTCTTAAAATGATAGAGCTACCTCAGCAACAACCTGAATTCCTCCTGCAACTCAGTGAAAACATGCCCGTTCCTCCCTGGGTTCTGAACTCCTTCCTTGACCTGTGTTCATACCTGGGGCCATGCCGCTTCCACATTCCTGGCCTTGGAGCTTGCTGGGGTTCTTCTGTCGGCCCAGTCTGCCTCACTCATGTGACTTGACACTTGGCTCTGATCCCAGGTTTCTAGTTCTCCACCAACTCCCAGGCCTCTTATTGTCCCTAGCAAACATCCCTATCAGCATTGTCCCATATTACCCCTTTCCAGGGCTTTCTACTTCCCAAGACCTATAAATAAAAACCAGAGACAGATGAATGGCTTCATGTAGATGAAGATAATATCATGGCAGCCTATAACCTGTTCCCTGAGTATTAAACCTTCTGAAGCTTGTACTGATGGAGGAGCCATGGCTGGCCATGCTATGGCAAGGGCCAAACCTTTCTGGTCACCATCTATTAGAGTTTGGGTGGGCATCTGTCTTAGTGTGCTTTGTGTTGCTATAACAAAACACCACAGACTAGGTAATTTATAAAGAAAAGAAACTTACGTCTTACAGTTCAAGAGACTGGGAAGTGCAATATTAAAGTGTCAGTGTCTGGTAAGGGCCTTGATATGATGTCATCCCATGGCAGAGGTTAAGTGGGTGGGAGAGGGCAAGCGAATGCAAAAGAGGGCCAAACTCAGCTTTATAACAAACCTACTCTACAGGTAGTGACAGTCCATTCACAAGGGCAGAGCCCTCATCACCTAAATGTCTCTTAAAGGACCCAGCTTTCGACGTTGTTGCACTGAGGATTATGTTTCTACACATGAACTGGGGGGACACAGTCAAACTATAGCAGCACTTGACTTAAGAGCAGTCTATTCATAGAAGAGTCAGGAAACTAGGTTATCCTTGATGGACAATATAAAGTATAGTCCAACAGTCATGAGTGGTTGAATTTTAGGATAGTTTCACATGGTAACTAAGCAGAGGACTATGGAGGGAGGAGAGGATCTGCACTGGTCCCTGTTGGTACTCTTGAAGGCCCAACTATGTTTTATTTCTATGACATGACTACATAGCCCTTCTCTACCACTCCGGTTTTTGTTTTGCTTTAGTAGTTCAAGTACAACCTTGCAATCAAAGAGCCTGACCAGGAATAAGAACATGGAATGGGGCAGAAGCCTATAGGTTGAGGGTTGTGCAGGTTGGGGAAGTGTGAGATAACAGAAAAGAAGTTTGATGAAAATTTGAGGTGCACGGGGTGAGTTTTAGGAAAAGCAGAGCGTTAGAGAGCAGGTGGCAAGACCAGCTGGGAAGGAGGGCAGCTGGAGTCTTGGACCGCGAGAGCTCCCTGATCAGAAAGGCAGGACTGGGATGGGATATCCACTTTGGGGCTTGAGTCATTTCTGGGGTCCCTTTTCTTGACTATTCCCCTTACTATGTGGAATTATTATACACATTCTTGACTATTCCCTCCTTACTAAGGCCTGGGCAAGCTCTCAATAAATACTAGTGTTTAATGCACCAAAGCCCTGGGATAAGAATTTTTTATGCATTCATTCATTTTATTTCTCACCATATTTCAAAGTATGTCTTAACATATTTTACATTTTACAGATGATGAAACTGAAATTCAGGGAAGATCAGCTACCTGCTTCAAATCACACGGTAAGTGGGGTGGAGCCGGATTTGAAGGCAGGTCTAAATGTGCCAAAGCTTTTAACGTGACTTCCTGCCTCCTTCATGCAGGGATCATTGCGTACTTTATTTTGAGCCCGTCTGATGCTTCTTGCTTTAAAAACTCACATAGTTTCCCATGCCCCGCTCCTCCTTCTATAGCCAGGTCATGCTGAATCCTGGAGGTGATTGTTGACTGCTCTCACCAAGTGCTGCCAAGAGGCATTACCGAAATGTGCAATGATTTTCTTTTGGAGGAGAAAAACATGAGTAATAAGGACTGGAGTCCAAGAGCAACAAGCATTGGGCTATTTTTTCTTCTTCTTCTTCTTCTTCAGTAGATGTTCAACTTGAAAGGACAATACTCTTAAGTTCCTTATTTGAAGATTAGGCTGTTTTTTAGAACTTCAACCTTTAAAAGACGAGACCAGCATTTAAATGTGAAATTGCATACAGTCCATATCACCCTGGGAAGACCGAGTGATAGAAGCCACAATGAGAAGGAGAATCAAAGTGTGTTTTTGTGGTTCTAGTGATACTTTAATTTCTCCAAGCTTCAAGTTTCTTAAGGGAAACAGGACATTTTCCTATAGATTTAATTTCAGTTCACTCTAATCTAAAAAAAAAAAAAACAAAAAACTGTCATTATTCACTTAGATAGCTTGGGTCCCTCAGAGCTACTTGCTTGCTGAGGAAACTTGGCCAAGATTCTTGATTTCTCTGGGTTTCAACAGTTTCTTCTATCAAATGAAGGCAATTGTACCAGAGAACTGCTTAGGAGGGGAAATAAAAGATGTAAAGTCCTCTAAATTGTACATGACTCTTTAAATGTAGAAGATTATTATATACATTCTTGTAGGCCTGTTTACTGTCATGGGTATGATCTGACAAGCAGCGAGTCAGCAAAAACATGAATTCATTCATTTATTCATTCAAGACATACCCACTGTCACCTACTGTAGAGCATGCACCATTATTCCTGAAGAGTCTAAGGTATGTGACCAAGATCAGTGCAATGCCTTTCTTTTCTGGGTTGAAATCTGACTGGAGGTGCCAATCACTCTTCTGGAGGAGAATTCCATAATGAAACATCCTGATATAACTGGAAACATATAAGAATACTGTACTTAGAATTATCTTCTCATTCTGACTTGGGAAGGAGGAAACACTCTTTATTCTGGCACTGTGGCTAAATGCAAAGTTCACATGTTGAAGTCTACCCTGAACACCTTGACAGATGACTGTATTTAATTAAAGAGTAATTGAGATAAAATTAGGTCATGAGGGTCAAGCCTAATCCAATATGATTGGTGCCCTTGTAAGGAGACAAGTAGACAGACATGCTCAGAGGGAAGAGCATGAGAAGTCAGAGGGAGAAAGTAGCCACCTTCAAGCCCAAGGGAATGGCTCAGAAACCACTGGCCTGCTGACATCTTGACCTCAGGCTGCTGGCTCTAGACTGAGACAACACATTTCTGTTATGAGAGCTGTCTAGTCTTTGGTGCCTGGTTATGTCCGTCCAAATAAACAAGGACAGATATCAAGTGAATGTGCAAGTGAATGTGTGTATGTATGTGAATGTGTGCTTGTGGGCATGCAAGTGGATGTGTGAGTGTGTGTATGTGTGTGCACACCTGTGCACCTGTGGCTGGGCTGTATGAGGAGTGTGGTCAGCAGGGTCAGGAGTGACTGTTTTTCCACCAGGATGCCATGGTTGCTGGGGAAAGGGAAAACGCCATGGCTGGGAAAACCCAGCAACATGACGGGAATGTCCACGACAGTCTGAGACAAGAGACTCTCACCAGGGCATCAGCAGGAACATTGTCCTTGCTCCTGAACTTTCCACAGAGGGCCACCAGCAAGACTACCTGTCTGAGCCCCTCTGTAGTCTCCTTACTCTCTTTCCTGGGAGGAGACACACTACTCTAGAAGGTGGTTGCGGGAGGTGGTCTGACTGCCTCCAGGAAGGGTACTCCGGCTCTTTCAGTCATACCTAGCCACTGGGTGGGTGGGTTTAATTCCAAGTGCTGGGAATTGGAGCCTTGTGCTGCTAAGCAAGTAGCTCTACCACTGAGCTACATCACCAGCTCTCAAATGTTGTTGACTAGTCCTTTTGACCATACTGAAACCCATGCTCCCAATCTAGATTTTATCAGTATAAAAACAGGTAGTTTTTAATATGTATCTGCCTGGCTCCCATGTCTATGTTAGTTGCTCCAAACATACAAGAAGAAAGGCACATTATTGTCTGACCTCAATGCACTGGTTTAATCATAAAGTAGTAACTAATGTGGGTTGTGGGTGCTCAAGCAATGGAGGGCAGAGATGTTCTAGTTAATTCTCTTGTTTGTACACTTTCTCTACTTGTGCAGACACACATGCGATTTCCAAAGGCTTTTGTCTTCACCCAATGACAGTGGGGAGTTTTAGATTTCAGCCTGCAAGTGACCTGGAGATTTATTTTGATATTTTTCCCTGTGAAATACTTTTAATATCTTTTAATCAAGAATGCTGACTATTTTGTTAAGCAGGTATGTATGGGTGCTGGGGTATAACCATTCTCTCTCAGCTTAGCAATAACATGTGACAAACAACCACACAGCTTTAATGCACACAGTGACATGCATTACTGTCAGGAGTTAGCTGGGATCAGCGGTGTGGCTGTGTGGATCTTGTCTGGCTCACTCACATGTTCTTGGTTGGCTATCAGCTGGTCTAGCATGGCCTCAGCTGGGGTCATTGGCGTGACTTTGCCTTGCTCTGTGGATCTCATTCTTTACAAACTAGCCTTAGCATGGTCTTATGACAATGACAGAGGTGCAAGTGAGCCAGAGGGAACATGCCAGGCTCAGAGATGATCACTTGCATCTCCTAGGCTAATGTGAGTCACAGGGGGTGGAGTGCAAGTACTTTACCTTTATGCCTTTGAACCAGCCAGGAACTCCCCAGCAGGCCAACCAGGATGCAAGGGTGTTCATTAACCTTGATGGCTATCAGCTAGTGTGCTTGGCTGGAGTCCATTCTAATTGGTCAGTGCCTGTGATGCTCTGAGTGTCAGACCTGATGAATATCATCACTGCCCATATTCATTCCACTCACCAGATCTCATACGCTTTTAATTCTTGAAGACTTCCAATGCCAATGCCCTCCTGTCTAGAGATTCAGAGCTGTTCCATTCTGGCTTGGTTTCCTGTAGTTGCCCTCTTAAACTTTTTACTTTCCATGGCCAGGATTGCCTTTCTAAAACAATCCTTTCCCTGCTTAAAATTCTCCCTGGATTTCTGTCCTTTGATTGCCTCTTTTCTGTCTGTACCTTCAACTTCATTTCTAGCGACTGAGATGTGTCAAAGCACTGGGCCCTTAGTGCTCAGAAACCTGCCCAGGCACTCTTCTGCATCTCTCTCCTAGACAGCCTTCAAGATGTGGCTTAGGCATCCCTTCCTCAGGAAGCCTGCTGTCCCTCGTACCTTGCCACGAGGTGGAGTAAGCCTTGCCCTCTGTGCTACTGAGCTACTCACGCTTCCCTTTGTCACAGCACTTACCACATCATAGTAGAGTTTTCTCCTTGAACTTCTGCCTTCTGCTCCACACTGGAGCTTCTGGAGGGTGGGGACCCATCTTATCCTGGTCTGCACTTGCTGTAGCCCTGGTGATGGCTTGGCATATTACAGGTACTCTTTGAAGTTTTTTGTTTCAATGAAAATCAGCATTGATGTAATTCTCAGTATATTTACAGTGAAGTTCAAAATACTCCTATACCCTCCTCCTTTCTCCCTCCCCTACCCGAATTCTCTCTCTGATGCCTTACAAACATACACAGTACCCAAAGGGTTCAAGCAGGGGGTTAAGTAAAGTAATTGAAAGCTTCTGCTTTGATGTTTTTTATTTCAGGAAGCTACTAAAAGAGAGGGTAATTATTGCTGTTAATAGCAATAATTTCCTCATAATCTGGTTCCCTGTCTTATTTCATTTTAACATCAGAGCAGCTGCCTTTAAACAAGTCTGGACAGGGTTCTGGGGACAGGGCTTCCTGAGACATATTCTCTTTGGTTTAATTACTCCACTGCTGGGGTGTGTCTGAGAGCGAAGTCTTTAGAACACAGAACTTTCTGGTGCTTTTCAATGGTAATTCCACTGTGCTACAAGAGAGAGATAGGTAGGGCTAAGGTTTCTGATCTCACACATTCCTTGCTCTTAAAGATCTCAGCAAAAGCTTTCTAGAAGCAGGACCACAATTCTAAAGGAGGAGGTTTCTTTTTCTCTTTTCAATTGGCAGTTGATAGTATGGAAAACCAGCAACCATATCAAAGCCTCAACAGCCTCTCAGATCTCTTTCCTCCCCTAAAATCGCTTTACAGGAAGAAATGAAGCTGCTTCAGATGGTTTCACTTTAAAATAAAACACAACATTCTACACCCTGCAAATTTGCTGAACATACACTAAGTTGTACCTTGGGCTCTCTGTTATGCACCTGTGCGTCTCCCTGAGGCTCCAGGCCAACGGTATTCTCTCAAAGCATGTTGAGGCTAATAGCATTCACTGCAGAACCAGCCAGATTCAGACTTTAGCTCCTTCCCAGTTACCTACTGGGCTCTAGGCCTCCCAAAGGAAGATCCTGGATCTTTCTCTATCTCTGAGTTTTAGATGTATTTGTAAACTGTGGAGAAATATATCTATCTTATATGTTTAATTTGTTGATTAGGCAAGGAACACAAAGCACATAGGTAACAAATGACTGTTTCTGGACTTGATTTCACTGGTGTTTTGGTGGGAGAAACTTAAAGCTCTCATTAAATACACTTGGGTTGAAAATTCAAATTTCAGAGATCCAATGGGGCAGGGATAATGACCATGTACGAACAGTGTATGTCAACTAAGGTGCATCTTTCCCAAATCACCAGGGCTTGGAGATGACCCCGTGGGTCGATGGGTAGACTAATGTGGGAGAGAAAAAGATACGTTTGGCATTTACCCTCTAGTTCCTGGTACCTAGCTAACAGCTGTTTTCAATATGTTGACGACTTAGGAAAACAGTCAAAAATAATACCTTGGAAATTTTAGTCCCACAGCTATGAAAAGATCTGCAGGAAAAGAGAGGTTGTCTTTAATCGGGTCATTTCATTTGATCCATGGTGGGTTTTATTTTATTTTATTTTTAAATGAAATAAACCTTAAGAAAAATTATTGTTCAACACACATTTTTATACACACTTCCTGGCTTAAAAAGAGCTGCTTCCATAATCCGAGCAAATATAAAATATATAAAACAACAAATGAAAACATATGCTGGCTACTCTTGGTGAGTTCTTTTGCAACAAAAAGTATTTCCAGGAAATATTATGACATTTCTAAGCCATGTGAGATAGCTTGAGAAGCACAAGGGCAGCATCTTTTTCACTACTATTGCAAATGTTCTGTCCCACAAATAGAAACAATCAAATTGACTGTATATCCATCCTTTTCTCCTTAAGATTTTTTGCCTCATCTTTGTGAGACTATGTGGAATAATAGAAGGAAAAGAAGCTTAGGAATCATAGCTGAACAAAGTCCATAGATAAGGATTTAAGAATGACAATTGTTCCTATCCTTCCTACAAATTCTGAACCAACTGAGAAATAGATACAAGAAACCCGTGGATGAGACTAGATGTCCTAACTTCATCTCTGGTAGCATCTCTGGTAGTAGACTTGAACTTAAGGCAAAATAGACTTTCTATTGGCTTTCCCAAGTTCAGGACGTTGGATGACATACTGAAGGGAGAGTATAACTCCACAAAGCAGACAAATGCTTATGCTGACTACTGTAAAAACAATCTTTCCTCAGCCATTGTTCCAATGGTAAAGACCCTAAGTCAAGTTTCTTAATCTCATCTGATTAGAAACATGGACTGATGAAAATCAGACACTCATTGCTCAGCCATCAGCTGAATCATTCCTTCTCCATCAGGAAGAACTGAATACAGTGTGGGAAAGATTGGCTACAAGTTGATTCTAAGAGAGCCAGTCTCCTTAGCAAATATATGGAGAGAAAAATGTAGATGTAACACTAATTATTTCTATGATTTAAATGTGCCTTTCCAATTTCTCATATTGGAAACTTAATCCCTACTGTGGTTTGGATAAAATCTGAGTGTGTACCACCATGGTTCATAGGGTGGAAGCTTGGTCCCCAGTACGGTGGTGCTGAGAAGTGGTGGAACCTTTAAGAGGTGGAGCCTCATGAAAAGTAATCAGGTCATTGGATTCTTTAGAAAGGATTAGTGTGTTTATCTTGGGACCCCAGTTATTTCCAAGAGAGTGGGTTGTTGTAAAAAGAGTGGGTCTGGACCCTGAATCTCTCTGGCTTCTTGTTTTACTATGCAGTCTCCCTCTTGAACGTGCTGTCACCATAATACCATTCACAACACTATGATGCAGCTAGTGGGGCCCTCAGCAGAAGCTCAACATATGCAGTCACCTCAGTCGGACTTTCAGCCTCTGAAATTGTGAGCTAAACGGTTCTGTTTTCTTTATATATGTTGTAGCTCAGGTGTTTTGTTATGTTAGCAGTATATGGAAATGAGCTTTCAGGATGTGATTGAGTCATGAGGACTTTGCTTCATGAATGGATTAACTCATGAGTGGATGATTAATGGATTAATGAGTTAATGGATATTGAGTGAGTGACCGTTACAAAAGCAAGCCCTCCCTCTAACACTTACCTTGACCTACCATGCGATGTTCTCTGCCATGGAATGATACAGGAAAAAGGTCCTCACCAGATGCCAAGCAGATGCTAGCACCATGCTCTTAGACTTCCAAGATTCCATACCATGAGTGAAATAAACCTATGTTCCCTATAGTTTACCCAGTCTGTGTTATTATTCAGTGGGAGCAGCAGAGAACAGACCAATACAAGTACATTTTTTCCTTTGAGCTTTCTCTTTCCCTTTTTATAGGTGAAATATTTGTGTTTTTCAAATGCTAATTCTCCAATATCAATAATTCAATCACATTATGACACTAACTATCCAAATTAGCTTCATACTCCACAGGTTAAGGGCTTAGTTCCAGAAGACCATCCTTACTATAGCTGCTAGTTACAAGTTCAGAGTCCTAGGCTATCTGCACTTGTGACCAACTTCAAATTCAGGGGAGCCTGTTTTCCTGCTCTTAGGGCTCTATAATTCATTAGAACAACTCACAGAATGTAGGCAAGTGCTATACTTAACAATTGCCATTTTATTAAAAAGGATGCAACTCAAGAACAGTCATTTGAAAGAGATGCATCAGGCAAGGCACATGGTAGGGGTGGAACAGAGTTTCTATGCCCTCTTAAGGTACATCACCCTTCCAGACATACATGTGTTCACTAGCCCCAAACTCCCCAAACCTTATTGTTCCAGAGTGTTGATTGAGCCTGCCTTATATAGACATGATCAATTAAATCAATGGACATTGGTGATTGAAATTAATCTCCAGCCCCACTCTCCTCCCTGAAGTTTGGAACTGGGGCTGAAAAGTCTCACCCTGTAATTACATGTGTGGCCAGTCCCTCCCTTCAGATCAGTTAAGTATACTTTTTGAGTCACCTCATTAGCACAAACTCAGGTATGATAGAAAGGAGATTAGTATGAATAGCAAAAGACACTCAGAAAATTTCAAGAGTTTTAAAACTCATTTGCAGGGAAAGAGGCAGAATATATATGTGTGTATGTATATAGAGAAGTGTGTATATATATATATATATATATATATGTTTCCCTCATATCATTTATATATATGATATATTATATATATGTATATATATTATATATTCCCCCCCTTATACAATAGTATAAATTGAAGTGACTGACAAGCTCTATCAACTTCATTTGAATATTTATAGGGTTAAGGTATAAAATAAGCATTATGAACAAGAACTGTTCAGGGTATATACAATCAGAAAAATGAGAAGTTACCCTCCATTTATGTATGATTTATCAAAATGTATAAATGAAGTCTACTGTCATGTACAATTAATTAGAACAAATAAAAAATTCAAAAAATTAAAAATTAAAAAATAAAAATAAATTTTAAAAAGACCATATATATTGTAGTCTAAAAAAAATAGAGTTCATGTCTTGAAAGATTTTGCTTTTCAACCAATTAAAAATGGAGTAAACACTTATATATTATAGCTTAGTAAATGTAAAGGCACACAGAAAAGATAATCTCATGTGTAGCATTATGATCCCCATAGAGTGATAGAATTTTCAGTAAATTCATAATATTTCAACTAAAATTATAAAAAAAGATTCATCTGTGAATCTTTATCTCTTTGTGTTATGCATCAGAAATTGTTCAGAGCAGAACAAAGGTACATGACAATATTAACATTAACAATCTCTGAAGAAGAGATACATGTCCCAACAGATGTACAGATCTCAACATAGAAATATAAGAAACATTAAAAGGCAAGGTAATATATTACCTTCTAACATTCATAACACCATAGTAGCAGATTCCAAAGATATTGAAATGGATAAAATACTGACAGAATTCAAATGAATAATTTTTTTTAAGTTCAATGAAATTCAAGAGAACACAAACAGTTGGAAGAATTCAGGAAATCTATGAAGGCTATAAATGAGCAATTTGATAAAGAGAGATTTTGCAAAAGAACCAAACAGAAATCTTGAAAATGCAAAGTTCAATAAGTCAGATAAAACTCAATTGAAAGTCTCAGTATAATAACCTAGATAAAGCAGAAAAAAAAGAATATTGCAGTTTTAAGATTATTCTGCCAAAATATTACATTCAGACAGCAATAAAGAAAAAAACGAAGGGGCTAGGGATATAGCTCAGTTGGTAGAGTGCTTGCCTTAGAAGCACAAGGCCCTGGGTTCAAATCCAGAGCACCACAAAAAAAAAAAAAAAAAAAAAAAGAAAAGAAAAAATTAAGACAGTATAAATGATCTCAGGAACACAATGAAAATATCCAATGTCCATGTAATTGGCATACCAGAAGGACTTCAAGGATACATGTGGAAGGCATAGAAAAAATTTTCAGTGAAATAATAGCATAAAAATTCCAAATCTTGGGAAAGATATGAATATTCAGGAATGAAAGTCATTTAGACCCTCAGATATATATGACTAGAAAAGAATCTGTCCATAACATATTATAGTTAAATTGCCAAAAAATACAGAACAAAGAAAGACTATTAGAAACTTCAAGTCACATTTAAAGACAAAACCATTAGACTAATAGCAGAGTCTCAGTAGAAACTCAAAAGGTCAAGAGGCTATGGAATAAGTTTTAAGCAAATGGAATCCGAAAACAATCAGGAGTAGCTGTATTTATATCTGACAATATATGATAGACTCCAAGATCAATCAATTATAAAAGACAAATAAGGCCACAACACATTGACCAATGAAACAATGTGTCTAGAAGATATAATAATTATAAATGTATATGTACCAAACATTAGAGCATCCAATTTCATAAAACAAACACTACTAGACAGGCTGAGAGGCTCTAACACAATAATAGTGGGTAACTTCAATACCTCATTTTCACCAAGACAGACAAGAAATCAACCAAGAAACATCAGAAATAAATTATACTATAGATCAAAAGGACTTAACACATAGTTAAGTCATTACAGGACTTATAGACAGTTGCTGAATACCTATTTTTTCATCAACACATGGAAATTTTTCCAAAAATAGACCATATATTAGGCCACAAAGGAAGTCTGAGCAAATTAAAAAAAAAAAAAAAAAACTGAAATAGTTCCTTGTATCTTATCATGATGGAATCATTAACTAGAAAGCATTCACTAGAAATGAACAGCAAGAGAAACTGCAGAAATTATACAAGCAGATGGAGAATGAAGAACACACTATTTAACAGGGGAACATTGAAAATAAAAGAGGGAATATTAAAAAAAATTCTTTGAATAAAACAAAATTGGAAACACAACATACTGAAACCTTTGGGATACAGTGGAAGTGGACTAAGGCTGAAATTTATAGCAATAAGTACCTATAGCAAAAAAAAAAAAAAAGATTCAAATAAATAATTGAATGATGAATTTCAAGATCTTAGATAAACAAGAAAAAAACAAACCAAAATTTGGTATAAGATAAATATATGAAATATAGACTAAAAGAATAATATAAATGATCAAAGAAACTAAGAATTGGTTCTTTGAAAAGATGAAAAAATTAATGAAACTTCAGTTAAACTAATGAGAGAAGGGGGCAGGACAAGAGGAGCAAATTAAAAAAATTAGAAATGAAAAAGGAGACTGTCTGGAGCCGGGAGGTCATGCCCCCTGCCTCGCCTCATGCTGAGCTAAGATGGCGCCTGCCGGATGCTAGCGGGGCATGCCTCTACCTGCACACACAACTGTCAGACTATACCTGGTGCATCAGACTAGATTGTGTGGTGCTTCATGATTGGCCAACAACACTTCCTTATTCGAGTTCTGGCGCGAGACTAGTCTTGCCTTCGCGCGCTTTCCCCTGATTGGTTTTTGTATTTTATATTAACTGGGTTTATTCCCCTAATAAACGAGACTTGATCAGGCTTTTGTCTTGTCTCCATTTCTCGTGTCTCTTGTCTCTCCCAATCCCCGCTCCCCCCTCTAGGTTCCCATTGAAGTCCTGTGGGTTGGGACAGGAGACATTGCAACAGATACTATTGAGATACTATCATTAGGGAATATTTTAAAAAACTACTACCAATCAAATGGAAAATCTAGAAGAAATGGGTAAACTTAAGGAAACATATGATCTACCATAATTGAAGCAAAAGTATTTAGAAAACAAGAATAAGTCAATAACAAGTAATAAAATTCAATTAATAATGAAAAGTCTCCTAACAAAGAAAACCCAGGACCAAATAGATTCACTGTTGAACTTTACCAGACTTTTAAATAACTAACACTGATGTTCCTCAAACTATTTCATGACCCTCCACAATTCATTCTATGAAGCCAGTATTACAGAGCTACCAAAACCAAGAAGGACACAATGAAAAAAAGAAAACTGTAGATCAACATCCCCACTAAACACAGATACAAAACTGGTCAACAAAATGCTTCCAAATTGAATTCAATAATGAACTAAAAGGATCATATACCATAATCATGTGTGTTTCATTTCAGGGATGTAAGTTTGTTTCAACATATGCAAAATGATAAATACAATACAGCATATACATACAATCAATGATAAAAACCATGTGATATGGGCCTGAGGTAGCTCGGTGGCAGAGCACTTGCCTAGCATGTGGGAGGCACTGGGTTCAATCCTTAACACCACGTAACAATAAACAAATAAAATAAAGGATCCTGTCCACTTACAACTAAAAAAAATTTAAAAACCCCATATATCTCAATAGATGTGGAAAAGAACTTTTCTAAAATTCAATATTCCTTCATGATAAAATCCCTGAATATATTAAGTATAGAAAGATCAGACCTTAATGTAAAAAAAAAAATATATGTCTGATGAACCCATAAACTATATCATACAGAATGGGGAAAAATTGAAAACATTTCTTCTAAGACCAGAAACAACACAAGAGTGTCCACTCTCAAAATTCTTATTCAATATAGTGCTATAAATTCTAGTTAGAGCCATTAGGCAAGAAACAGAAATAAAAGGCATACAAATAGGAAAGGGGAAGTCAGATTATAACTGTTTTCAGATAATATAATTCTACACAAAGACAATCCCAAAGATCCCACCAAAAGACCTTAAGAACTGATAAATAAATTTAATAAAGTAGCAGGATATCAAATCAACACACAAGAATTAGTAACTTTCCTGCACATCAATTGTGACTTGCTGAAAAAGAAGTCAGGACTGCAATCCCATTAATAATAGTCACAGGAAAATTAGATACCTAGAAATAAAGCTAATGAGGGATATTTCTGCAATAAAAATTATAAAACACTGAAGAAAGAAATTGAAGAAGTCACTAGAATGTGGAAAGACTGCTCATCATGGGCTGGGAGAATTAACAATGTTAATAGCCATACTATCCAAAGGGATCTATAGGTTACTGTGATCTTTGCTAAAATGCCAATGACGTTCTTCACAGAGTTAGGAAAAAACAATCCTAAAATTCATGGAGAAACAAAAAAGAACCCTGAAAGATGAAGCAATTCTGAGCAAAAAGAGCTAGGCTGGAGGTGTTGCAATATCTAATTAAGAAACATACTACAGAGTCATAGTAACAAAAACAGCATGGTATTGCCTTTAAAGCAGACCTGTAGATCAATGGAACAGAACAGAACTAAATCCACACATCTTTAAACAACAAAAGTGCCAAAAATATACATTGCAGAAAGAACACCTCTTCAATAAATAGTGCTAGGAAATTGGATATTCCCATTTGAAAATTGAAACTATACTCCTATCTCTCCCCCTGTTAAAAAGATCAACTAAAAATGAACCAAAGACCTTACTATAATATCTGAAAATTTTGAATGCTAGAGGAGAACATAGGGAAACACTTCAAAACATCGACACAGGCAATGATTTTCTGGATAGGACTTTAACAGCTCAGTCAATAGAAGCAAGAGTGGATAAATGGGATAATATCAAATTAAAAAGCTTCTACACAGCAAAGGAAACAATCAACAGATTGAAGTGACAGTCTACAGAATGTGAAAAAAAAATCTTTGTCAACTATCTATCTGACAGAAGATTAATATCTCAAAAAACTTAGCAAAAAAAAAAAAAAAAAAACAAAAAAAACAAAAAAAAACCCAAATAATCCAACCTAAAGCAAATGATCTGAAGAGACACGTTAAAAAAGATGAGAACTCCATAGAAAGCATATCCAGTAGGATAGAACACCTGGAAGACAGAACCTCAGACATTGAAGACAAAATATTTAACCTTGAAAACAAAGTTGAACAAACAGAGAAGATGGTAAGAAATCATGAACAGAATCTCCAAGAACTATGGGATATCATGAAAAGGCCAAATTTAAGAATTATTGGGATTGAGGAAGGCTTAGAGACATAAACCAAAGGAATGAACAATTTATTCAATGAAATAATATCAGAAAATTTCCCAAATCTGAAGAAATGGAAAATCAAGTTCAAGAGGCTTATAGGACTCCAAATACACAAAATTACAACAGACCCACACCAAGGCACATTATAATGAAAATACCTAACATACAAAATAAAGACAGAATTTTAAAGGCTGTGAGAGAAAAGAACCAAATTACATTCAGGGGGAAACCAATACGCATATCAGCAGATTTTTCAATCCAGACCCTCAAAGCTAGAAGGGCCTAGAACAACATTTTTCAAGCCCTGAAAGAAAATGGATGCCAACCAAGAATCTTATACCCAGCAAAACTAACCTTCAAATTTGACAATGAAATAAAATCCTTCCATGATAAACAAAAGCTCAAAGAATTTACAAAAAGAAAGCCAGCACTACAGAACATTCTCAGCAAAATATTCCATGAGGAAGAGATGAAAAACAAAGAAGCAAATCAGCTAAGGGAGGAATTATCCTAAAGGAATTGTCAAATAAAGGAGGAACCAAGTCATGTCAAATAAGTAAATAAATAAATAAAATTTAAAAAATGAACCAAATGACCAGGAAACCAAATCCTATCTCAATAATAACCCTGAATGTTAATGGCCTGAATTCATCAATCAAAAGACATAGACTGGCAGATTGGATTAAAAAGAAAGATCCAACAATATGTTGCCTACAAGAGACTCACCTCATAGAAAAAGATACCCATGACTAAAGGTGAAAGGATGGGGAAAAACATACCATGCACATGGACTCAGCAAAAAAGCTGGAGTATCCATCCTCATTTCAGATAATGTGGACTTCAAGCCAAAGTTAGTCAGAAGGGATAAAGAAGGACATTTCATAATGCTTAAGGGAAGCATAAATCAGCAAGACATAACAATTATAAACATCTGTGCCCCAAACAGTGGCTCATCCATGTATGTCAAACAAATCCTTCTCAATTTCAGAAACCAAATAGACCATAACACAATAATACTAGGTGATGTTAACACACTTCTCTCACCACTGGACAGATCTTAGAAACAAAAATTGAACAAAGAAACCATAGATCTCAATAACACAATGAATAATTTAGACTTAACGGACATTTATAGAATATACCATCCAACCAAGAGCGAACACACTTTCTTCTCAGCAGCACATGGATCCTTCTCTAAAACAGACCATATATTATGTCACAAAGCTAATGTTAGCAAATACAAGAAGATAGAGACACTGCCTTGTATTCTATCAGATCATAATGGATTGAAGTTAGAAATAAATGAAAGAGTAAAAAACAGAAACTATTCCAACATCTGGAGATTAAACAATATGCTATTATATGATGAATGGATAACAGAAGATATTAGGAAGGAAATTAAAAAATTCTTAGAGGTAAATGAGAACAAAGAAACATCATATCAAAATCTCTGGGACACTATGAAAGCAGTACTTAGCGGGAAATTTATTTCATGGAGCACATTTAAAAAAGAAGTAAAACTCAACAAATAAACGACCTAACACTCCAGCTCAAAGCCCTAGAAAAAGAAGAACAGACCAGCACCAAAAGTAGTAGAACACAGGAAATAGTTAAACTCAGAGCTGAAATCAATAAAATTGAAACAAAAGAAACAATACAAAAAATTGACAAAATAAATAGTTGGTTCTTCGAAAAAATAAACAAAATTGATAAACCTTTAGCCACACTAAGAAAGAGAAGACGAGAGAAAACCCAAATCACTAAAATTCGGAATGAACAAGGAAATATCACAACAGACACGAGTGAAATACAAAACATAATTAGAAGCTATTTTGAAAATCTATACTCCAACAAAATAGAAAATTTCGAAGACATCAACAGGTTTCTAGAGACATATGAATTGCCTAAACTGAACGAGGAGGACATACACAATTTAAATAGACCAATTTCAAGTAATGAAATAGAAGAAGTCATCAAAAGCCTACCAACAAAGAAAAGTCCGGGACCAGATGGGTTCTCAGCCGAGTTCTACAAAACCTTTAAAGAAGAGCTCATTCCAATACTTCTCAAAGTATTCCATAAAATAGAAGAGGAGGGAACCCTCCCAAACTCATTCTATGAAGCCAATATCACACTGATACCTAAACCAGACAGACTCATCAAGTAAAGAAAATTTCAGACCAATATCCTTAATGAACATCGACGCAAAAATTCTCAACAAAATTTTAGCAAATCGCATACAAAAACATATTAAAAAGATAGTGCACCATGATCAAGTGGGTTTCATCCCAGGGATGCAAGGTTGGTTCAACATCAGGAAATCAATAAATGTAATTCACCATATCAATAGACTTAAAGTCAAGAATCACATGATTATTTCAATAGATGCAGAAAAAGCATTTGATAAAATACAGCACCCCTTCATGCTCAAAACACTAGAAAAAATAGGGATAGTGGGAACATTCCTTAATATTGTAAAGGCCATTCATGCTAAGCCCATGGCTAATATCATTCTAAATGGTGAAAAACTGAAAGCATTCCCCCTAAAAACTGGAACAAGGCAGGGATGCCTTCGTTCACCACTTCTATTCAACATCGTCCTTGAGACTCTAGCCAGAGCAATTAGACAAATCAAAGAAATTAAAGGGATACGAATTGGAAAAGAAGAACTCAAACTATTCCTGTTCGCTGATGACATGATTATATACTTAGAGGAACCTGGAAATTCCACCAGAAAACTCTTAGAACTCATAAGTGAATTCAGTAAAGTAGCAGGTTACAAGATCAATGCCCATAAATCCAACGCATTTTTATACATAAGTGATGAATCTTCAGAAAGAGAAATTAGGAAAACTACCCCATTCACAATAGCCTCAGAAAAAATAAAATACTTGGGAATCAATCTCACAAAAGAGGTGAAAGACCTCTACAATGAGAACTACAGAACACTAAAGAAAGAAATGAAAGAAAACCTTAGAAGATGGAAAGATCTGCCATGTTCTTGGATAGGAAGAATTAATATTGTCAAAATGGCCATACTACCTAAAGTGCTATACAAATTCAATGCAATTCCAATTAAAATCCCAATGATGTACCTTACAGAAATAGAGCAAGCAATTATGAAATTCATCTGGAAGAATAAGAAACCCAGAATAGCTAAAGCAATCCTTAGCAGGAAGAATGAAACAGGGGGTATTTCAATACCAGATCTTCAACTCTACTACAAAGCAATAGTAACAAAAACAGCATGGTATTGGTACCAAAATAGAAAGGTAGATCAATGGTACAGAATAGAGGACATGGACACAAACCCAAATAAATACAATTTTCTCATACTAGACAAAGGTGCCAAAAATATGCAATGGAGAAAAGATAGTCTCTTCAACAAATGGTGCTGGGAGAATTGGAAATCCATATGCAACAGAATGAAACTAAACCCATATCTCTCACCATGCACGAAACTCAACTCAAAATGGATTAAGGACCTCGGAATCAGATCAGAGACCCTGCAGATTATAGAAGAAAAAGTAGGTCCAGATCTTCAACATGTTGGCTTAGGACCAGACTTCCTTAACAGGACTCCCATAGCACAAGAAATAAAAGCAAGAATCAATAACTGGGATAGATTCAAACTAAAAAGCTTTCTCTCAGCAAAGGAAACTATCAGCAATGCGAAGAAAGAGCCTACAGAGTGGGAGAAAATCTTTGCCAATCATACTTCAGATAGAGCACTAATCTCCAGAATCTATAAAGAACTCAAAAAACTCTACACCAAGAATACAAACAATCCAATCGACAAATGGGCTAAGGAAACGAATAGACACTTCACAGAGGAAGATCTATAAGCAATCAACAAACATATGGAAAAATGTTCAACATCTCTAGTAATAAGAGAAATGCAAATCAAAACCACCCTAAGATTCCATCTCACCCCAATTAGAATGGCGATTATCAAGAATACGAGCAACAACAGGTGTTGGCGAGGATGTGGGGAAAAAGGTACACTCATACATTGCTGGTGGGGCTGCAAATTAGTGCAGCCACTCTGGAAAGCAGTGTGGAGATTCCTTAGAAAACTTGGAATGGAGCCACCATTTGACCCAGCTATCCCACTCCTTGGCCTATACCCAAAGGACTTAAAATCAGCATACTACAGAGATACAGCCACATCAATTCACAATAGCCAGACTGTGGAACCAACCTAGATGTCCTTCAATTGATGAATGGATAAAGAAACTGTGGTATATATACACAATGGAATATTACTCAGCCATAAAGAATGATAAAATTATGGCATTTGCAGGTAAATGGATGAAATTGGAGAATATCATGCTAAGTGAGATAAGCCAATCTCAAAAAGCCAAAGGACGAATGATATCGCTAATCAGTGGATGATGACACATAATGGGGGGAGGGAAGGGTTAGTGTTAGGGTTAGAGTTAGGGTTAGGGAGGGGGGCAAGAATTGAGGAAGGAAGGACTATATAGAGGGAAAGGAGGGGTGGGAGGGGTGGGGGGAAGCGAAAAAATAACAGCACGAATCAAACATCATTACTCTATGTAAATTTATGATTACACAAATGGTATGCCTTACGCCATGTACAAACAGAGAAACAACATGTATCCCATTTGTTTACAATTAAAAAAAATGGAAAAAAAATAAAAAAGATGAAGTACAAATAGTCAATAATTATATGAAAAGGTGCTCAATATCTTTAACCATCAGGGAAAAACAAATCAGAACTATGTTGAGATTCCTTCTTACCTCAATTAGAATGATTATGTTTTAAAAAATTCTGTTCAGGTTGTGGAGAAACAAGAATACTTATACATTGTGGGTAGAAATCTGAACTAGTACAGACACTATGGAAAAAAGCATGGCGGTAATTCAGTAAACTAAAAATAGAACCACCTTATGATCCAGCTAGACCACTTGTGGTTTTGTATCCTAAGGAAATGAAGTTAGCAAGCAAAAGAGATAGGTACACCCAGGCTTATTGCAGCCCTATTGACAATAGTCAAGATACTGAATCAGCCTAGGTGCCTGTCAACAGATGAATGGATAAAGTATGGTATACATACACACTGTAGTATTATTCAGCCCTAAAGAAGAATGAAATTTTTCCATTTGCAGGAAAAGTGGATGGAAGGCATCATGTTAAGCAAAATAAGGCAGACCCAGAAAGACGTCTACCATATGTAATCTCTTATATGTGGAAATTGAAAACAAAGAAATAAAGCCAAATATTATCTGACAATAAAGAGGGCTTAGCTGGGCATGATGGTGCATGCCTATAACCCAACCAATTTGGGAAATTGAGATAGGATTGCCAGTTAGAGCCAGCCTCAGCAACTTAGTGTCTCAAAATAAAAAATAAAAAAGGGCGGGGGATGTGCCTCAGTGGTAAAGCATCCCTGTGTTAGGTCTCCAATACAAACAGAGAGAGAGGGAGAGAGAGAGAGAGAGAGAGAGAGAGAGAGAGAGAGAGAGAGAGAGAGAGAGAGAGAGAGAGAGAGAGAGAAAGAGAGAGGGAGAAAGACTATTAGGGTCTGGGAAGTTGGTTAGGGGAGTGGGGAGGAGTAGGGAGCAAGGGAAGGGAGGAGAAGGAAGGGAGGACAAGATCAAAGCAATATATATGCATATATGGAAATGCCACAGTGGAACCCATTAATTTGTGCACTTAATATATATTAACAGTAATAATAAGACACAGTATATGGAATTAAGAGCAACTGGTAAACAGATCACAATATATTTACAAATGAAGCTAGAAACGAGTGAATGCATGCCCATTTGGAAAACTTGGAAATTAGAAAAATAATATAAATAATGCAAAAATAAATGAATTAAAATGGTAAAATAGTGAATGTCTTGATAGAATTCAAAAGGACCTTTAAGATCAGATCATTTTTAAGATCCTTGCTCACATTTACTATTTACCTGCATATTTATCAAACATTTAAAGGATACTTCCTCTAAGACAGACATTGTTCCAGGCAATAGAGATAGGAAAGAAAAAGCCCACTTGAAGTCCTCACCCTGGTGGAGTACATGTCCTGTGGCTCAAAACAATGATGATCGTATTACTAATAATTACACTAAGCCTGCAGTAAATGTTAGATATTCTGGGGCAGTACAAAATGTTTTCCATGGGAATTTTAGGTGTTCAGAACACCTCATGAGAATTATTACCCAAATCTATGACCCAGAGGGGGACCATAGCTGGCCAAAGTCTCATAGCCATGAAGTGGTAGAAACAGGATCTGGCTAATCCATGTTTTTAATCTCTACTTCTTCCCAGACCGGAGTTTCCACTTTCACCTGCACCTCTACCTCTATTCCCCTGTTAAAAAGAAGGGCTTTAAATGTGTAGTGATGCACAGCTGTAGTCCCAGCTACTTGGGAGTCTGAGGCAGGAGGATCACTTGAGCCCAGGCGTTGAGACCAATCTGGGCAACATTGCAAGACCCTGTATCAAAAACAGAGAGAGAAAGGGAGGGAGAAGGGGCTTTGACACTTTTAAATGCTTAGACTTGTCTTTCTCTCTCTCTCTCCTGCTTTTCTTCTCTGTGTATGCAAAATCAATGATTAAATTAGCAAATAAAATAATGATTGCTGAATTTGGCCAGGCGGTTGGGAAACCCGTGGGCTTCTGGCATGCTCTGCTGGCAAGGCATTAAAACTCCTGTCCTAATGCATGGTTATCCTGGAGACTGTTGCAGGGAGCCATCCGAGGAGAGCACAGCCGAAATCTTCAGGTACAAATGAGTTGGCCAATGTGATAAAAGAGGAACTTGGGGGGTATCCAGGTTTGGGCAGAGGAACTCCTGGAATACTTGTTTGGAGGGAGCAAAAGAACCCCTTGTTTGGGGTTGGGCTAAGATTTTTGCCTTCTGCTTTAAAGCAAAAAAAAAAAAGGAGAAAAGAAAAATGTTCTTACAAGTAGCTGGACAAAAGACAAAAAAATAACCCACTCGCCTGGTTTTTCAAAACAGACCTCCTAGCAAACTCCGCTGAGAGGTTCTCTGAGTGTTCCCGATGGTCTCGGAGTCTGGGGCAGCCTTCGCCCTTGGCTGCACTTGAAAAACACCAGTGAAGGTTTCTTCTTTCATGTAGACTCATATTTGGTTTGAGTTGTAAGACAAGATGAAAAATGGTTGGGGTGGCTGGGGGAGGGAGGCAGGGAGGTGGGTGGGCATATTTTCCTTCTGCCACTCTCTTTGAACTGCATGCCACAGGCTTCATGAATTCCTCCCCTCGGGGCAATGGAAATAAAATTACCTGCCTGAGGAATTTCGGAGTGAAAAATGAACTCACACCCCAGTTGCCAAGATTGGTTTTGACACAAACGTTTAATGGGGGAAAGAGACGCGACTCCGGGGAAGAGACCTCTGATGGAATAGGTGGAAGGAAACCTCTATTTAAGAGTCAAGAAACCTGGGTCCCAGTTTTGAGGAGGTTGCTCCCTGTTTGGAGGACTCAATTCCTCCAAATTCAAAACAAGAGTAGGAGAAATCAGGAGTGAAGTGATTTTGCACTCTTCAGTGGCTAATTCCAAACCCTGGCAGAACTTGGAAAGGCTTTGGGTGGAAGAAACATGAGCCGAGGGACAGTGCTTGGCAGAGGAATAGATGGGGCACCTATTTGTTTTTAGCCTGGGTGGAGGACAGGGCTGGGTGGGGCCGCAGAGCTGAGGACATGATGTCATAGACAGGTGTGGACCCTCCTGGGCACAGGAGAAGTTGGGTCCTGCCCTTGATTATTAGCACTCTTCAAAAGGGGAGCTGAGACTTCATCTTCTTTAAGTGTGCGACTTCCTTTTAAGTTAGAAAATATAACTGCCTTGATCTGCCTTTTCCAGTCTCCTTCACATCATAAAAAAAAAAAGAGAGTCAAGAGTGTAATCTTGATTTTATTTCTCTTCCTCTCCCTTCCCTTTCCTCTAACATTACCCCTCCTCTATGCTACAGAAAATGATGATTCAATTTTTCATCTGAGGCCTTTGTTAATGTTACAGGTCTAATAGTTTAGGCAAGTCCTAACTCATCCAGGGAGGTTCACCGTCCTGCTAAAGTGCCATAGAGGGTCATCAAGTCAGAGAGATCAGGGCAGAACTTTCTGGTTTTTGGATTCAGGGCCTTTGCTTGACAGCAGCACTTCTCAGATGATCTCAAAACTATGATTCACAATGTCCAGACTGTCGTGGGCCAACACACTTAAAAATTCAGTAAATTCCTGAAT
This sequence comes from Sciurus vulgaris, assembly GCF_902686455.1. Lineage (NCBI taxonomy): Eukaryota > Metazoa > Chordata > Mammalia > Rodentia > Sciuridae > Sciurus > Sciurus vulgaris. The sequence continues at coordinate 44,516,671 of NC_136461.1, forward strand.
AAAGGGAAAATAAAAAGACATACAAATTACAAACCCCAGTTGTATACCATTAACTTCAACAGCCATAAGATGACTCTGTCTATTCTGTTACAGGGTTTCTGAATGCTTGTTCTCATTTTGAGGACTGGCTCCGGCCCTGGGAAAGGCAGCTTGGTTGGAGCAGGGATCACGGGCTTCGGTGTCCCACCTGCCTGGGATCAAACACCAGCTGCACCCCGGCTGCTCGTGGGAGCCTGTACCAGGTGCTCAGCGGCCTGTGTCTTTGAGTCTCAGGTCCACCACGTCTGAAATGGGGAAAAAGGCACTGGTCTTTAGGATTGCTCTGAGGAGCACATTCAGGAGCCGGTTACTTGTTCTGCTCTGCGGAGACGGAAGCAGTGCGGCTACTCTCATTCTTGAATGTTCCATTTTCCCCTCAGTCTAATTTTTCTTTTTTGTCCTCTATCCTCTTGGCCATTGTCCATCATCCCTGCCTGCTCTAGCACCCTGTCCTGATGTCATGCTTGCCCCCATCCCCACCTCTACTCTAAGCTGCCTAAAGGCAAGAAATAGACCCATTCATTCACTGCTTATTTATTATTTCCTAACAAGGTGCCTGGCACAGAGCAGGTGCCAATGATTATTTGCTTAATAAAAATATAATGTCCTTGACAAAAATCTGAGCTGATCATGGAAGTGAGGAAGCAGCCTGTATCCTAGGGCTGCCCAGGTGCAGGTCATGGAAAGTCATAAATATTATCTTCTATGACCAAGACCCAGTTGGCAAAGGGAAGGCTTGGATTTCCTTCCTGTTCAAATTGGATGTGCCTGATTGTCACCAAAGACTTGGGCATCTGTGAAGCTCAGGAACAGGATTAGCTGTCTGTCCTTCTCTCACCACAGAGAAAGTCCTCACAGCTACATGCAGAATTCTGGAGAGAGTGGAGGTGCTTGGGAAGAGAGAGAATCACAGGAGGGAAAAACAGTACGAGGGTTCAAGGTGATTTGGAATCACAGACCCATTGTATGCTTAAGCTAACAGGGTTCGAGGGATGAAAGCTTTCAGAAGTGTTCTAGTGTCATGCTTGAGTGTATGGACTTGGGGACAGATGACCTGTCTTCAGATCTGGCTCCAGACTTTCCTCGCTGTGTGACTTTGAGCATGTTTCTTAACTCTGCCTGTGCCTCAGTTTACCCACCATAAATAGGCATAATGATAGCATATCTACTTTGTAGGGCTATAAGGACTAAATGTGCAGATACATTTAAGGGGCTAAGACTGGTGTTGGGTACACAGTGAGTTTATTTAAGAGTTTAAATTATTGTTTGGGAAAACTGAAGCCTAGGACTTGCTTAAATATGTAAGATGAGGAAGTGACAGAGTCCAGGCCAGAATCCCATTTTCTCGCATTTCAGTTCTGCCCCTTCCTGCTCTTTGAACATAGACATAAAATTTTAGGGTTGAAAAATAGCTTGGATAGAATCCATTTCCATGTTCCCATTTAATATCCAGTAGTATCCTTACCCACAGAGGATATTTTCCAAGACCCCTCAGTGGATGCCTGAAATGCAGATAGTACCAGCTCCTACCTAGACTATGTTTTTTCTTATACATTCATACCTATGTTAAAGTTTAATTTATAAATGAGGCATAGTGAGAGGTTAACAACCATAACTAATAATAAAGTAACTATAACCATATACTATAATAAAATTATTTAAATTTATGAATTATTTATTTCTGGAATTTTCCATTTCATATTTTTTGATGGAAGTTGGCAATGGGTAACTGAAACTGCAGAAAGTGAAGCCCATGGATAAGGGGGGAATACTGTGTAGGGAAATGGGCACCCAGAGAGATTGAGTGGGAAGCTGTCAGTGACCCAGCCAGATGGTGCTAAGGCCAGAATAGAACCTGGTCTTCCTGACTCCATTTTCCTCTGGGCCATTCAGAGAAGCTATTTATGGTGAACAATAGGGGTTGTGTTTAGAGTAACTGCTCATGTGCCCCATCTAGCCTTTCTCTGAGATATCTACCCAATCAGAAAGCAATCCAGACTTTTTAATAGTAAAACAGAATCTCAATATAAATGGGAACTCAGCTTTGGCAAGGCCTGAATCCTTCAGCATTTGGATGTTATTAGAATTCGATGACAGCATTTTCACCAAGGAGACTATCCTAAAGACACTGGGATCTAGGAGTGAATCAACCATGAGGCCTAGGTCTGGAATTAGCTGGGCACCCTCGTCCACCAGCATCCTGAGAACTACGAGGTTCTTTTCCTTTCTCTCTGACTATGCATGCACAGCAGGAGCTATGTGAGTCAATGAAAGCATTTTGAAAAATGAGGATAAGTAGCAGGACCTCCCTGTGGGTGTAGTTAGGAGGATGAAATGAGTTGTTTGATGTAATGTGCTTAGAACAGCATGGTAGGTTGCTAACGCTCAGCTCAGTGCCACTCTGCAGATCCACGACCTTAATAGCTCTGCAATGTCCTATAAGGTTACTGTGTTATACCTGTTAAAATATTTGTGTTGACATGATTATTGAATAGTGATTATCACCCTAGCATTGATCCGGATGTTTCTCCCTTTTCTATAAGGCATTAATAAATGACACTACCCTAAAGCAGAGGTCTATAAACTACAGCATGTGAGTCAAATGTAGTTCACCACTTTTTTTTCAAATAAAGTTTTATTAAAACCCTATTTGTTTAAGTATTTTATATAGCTGCTTTTGCTCTATCACTATAGAGTTGGATAGTTCCAACAAGGCCTAGTATTTAGGGCCTATTTCAGAATATATTTGCTGATTCCCATTATAAATGAATGATGTTAAATGTTTAAAAAGGTTGCTTGTTTTCATAAAGTATATACATGCACATACCCCTTTCCCATTAAGTTTTGAGAAATGTGGGGAAGGAACATCACCTGTCTCTTAGGCGCAGTTTGCAGGATTACTTGAGTCATTCCATGGATTATGCTCGGAACAGTGGCAGCTAGGTAGTAGTAAATGGTCTAAGCGCCTCTGCAGACTCCATAACCTTTATTTTGAAGACTCTGCTGTATTCCTAAATGCTTTTAATACACACTCAATGTTTCCTTTGAAAACAGTGAGGGAGAAGCCAAAAGGAAGGATGGCCGGCAGAGTTTGGCCCTGGGAGATTTGTTGGATGGATTGGAAGCCACTTCAGATAGTTTGTTTTCTGGTCTATTTAGCTATGTGATCCTTCTTTAAAAAAATTTTTTTTCAAGACTCAGGTTTTGTTAAATGTGAATTTCCATTTATCTTACAAAGAACATTTTGTACTAATGCAGAAATATAAATAAGGGAAAGAAGACTGGGCTGGGCGCCCAAGACCTGGGTTCTAGGCCTGTTTTTCTAATTTGCCACATGACCTTGGGCAAATGGTCTATCTTTATAATATTTCCAGTTCATCTCCAGGTTACTGGGGGCCCAGGCTCCAGCCACGTTCTTCTGAAGGGTCGGGACTGCCTCTCTGATTTCTCCAGGCCCTCTCTAGCTCACCCTCCAGCTTTAAAAGAGACCCAATGATATCACTCCTTTCCTCCAAAATTACCCTGGGGACAGGTTTTAATCTCTCTGAGATTCACTTTCTCATGGGAAGACGGTTAACAATGACAAGGAGCAACTAGATTATTGTGAAGGTGGATGAGATCTGCAGTATATCTCTCTAAGTGCAAAGAATTGCCAATACCACCATCTCAGCGGAATATGCCCCAAGAATCCTGCCCTCTTGAAAGCTGGGCCAGAAATCCCACTCTTTTGGAAACTCAAAAACTGGAAACACTTAAAAAAAAAAAAAAAAAAAACTTTTTCCCTTCATCCAAACTTCTGCCTAGTGGCCTGGCATGATACAAATGCTTTCAGCAGGCAGCTGAGATTTTCATCTGTGCCAGGAATCTGCTTGCCCAAGGTTGCTTGGCAATATTTAATCCTCTGAGTAACCACCTCCCACACAACTACTCTTTTAACTTTCAGTCTTTCAAAGAACACTACCAGTAGACTCATGTTTCATCTTCAGGTATTTTTTGGAAATAGACATGGCATGTATTATTCCTCTGTGACAGATAAAGGAACTGAGGCCCAGAGAGGTGAAGTGAACTGTTCAAGTTCTCACAGCAATATTGTGGCTCAGGTGGGAGTCAAACACTTATTTTTTGACTCCCAATCCTGGGCTCTTTCCTCTATTATACAAATATTGTTAAATGGATTTTTGTCTTAAAATTTCCCACACCTGGCCCTAACTCCAAGTAAAATTTCCATGTATAAAGTCAGTATTGTGGAGCCGGGAGGGAAACTGGTGGGGAAGAAATCTTATGCTAAGGGACCCTGATGCTAGGCAGGAACCTTTGGACCAAGGAAAAAAAATTCTATAGATGAAATCTCTGCAGACTAAAAGAAAATAATATTTTCCTTATTTAAGAAGAGAAGGGGGGTAGAAACTGGGTCATGCTACCAAGGTATTCAATCCCAGCATATTAATTTCAAGGAACACAAAGACTGTTGACATGAGAACTTCTACATGGATATGAGAAATAATATATGTTATTGAGGTTCTAAAAAAGACTTGAGAGAATTTCTTCTCCTTTTTTGGGGTCTTGGTTTTTCTTTTAAAAGTGAGAAGATGGATGTACTATTTAGTTAGGCCAAGTTTGGCTGCAGTAACAACTAATCCTTAAATAGTAATGACTTGCAACAACAAATATTTATTTCTTACTCTCTTGGGTCACCTATCACTCTACTCAAGTTCTCTTTTTCCTGACTACGATCAGAAAGAGTAACCCCTCTCTGGGACATGTCCATCTCATGGAAGAGGGATAAAATCATGACAGAACCATTGTTTGTCTATTAAAGTTTTTGTAAGCAAATGACACATACCATTTTCTTTCATATTTTGTTGGACAAATCAAATCACATGGACAAGTTCAATGAGCAGGAATTATGAGTTTCCTCAGACTCAGGCCCAATAGGGAAAGTCCTTTTAGGAAGGAACAACACATACCATGGCAATAATGCCATCTACCAAAGTGGGATCCAATTCTTTCCCAAATATCTACATTTGGATTTCTTACCTCAAATTCAACATGTCTGCCATGATTTGAACGTGTCTTCAAGTTCATGCACTGGGGAGTGCAATCATGTTGGAAGGAGAACCTAATAAGAGCAATGAGTCATGAGGACTCTGCCCTATGAGTGGATTAACGTTATTGCAGGGGGAGCTGATTATCTTGGAAGGGGGTTTACAGAGGTGAGTTTGGCCCACTCTCGCTCACTTGCTCTCTTGCTCTTCTGTCTTCTTCCATGGAATGATGCAGCATGAAGGTCCTCACCAGATATTGGCACCTAGATATTGGACTTCCTTGCCCAGAACTGTGAACCAATTTATAACTTTAACCAGTTATAAATTACCCAGTCTATGATATTCTGTTTTAGCAATAAAAGATGAACTGAGAAAGTGTCCAAAGCAGAACTAATCACCCTTGGTCCTCAAATACACCCCTCTTTCTAAATCTTCTCTCATGGAAAGGCACCACTGTTTAACTGCCCCAGCATCCAGCAGAACTGAGGGGTCATCCAGGTGCTTTCTTCTTGTTCTCACCTCTTGTATCCAGTTGTTAACTAAGTCCTGTGGATCCTACTTCTGAATTACCTCTTGCATTCATCCCTTCTTTATATTTTCTTTGCCACAGTCACAATCCAGGTCAGGGGTAATGAAAGCCCGATCTACTACCACAGGTTCCTTGTGAATCATCACTACAGTTAGTGTAGGGGATGGACCAAGGAGCAGAAAGACACTGTAGAACCCAGAAGTTGTTGTAAGGTCCGTAAATCACCCCTGAATAAATAGTCAGCCAACTTTACATCCAGTGTAGATTCCTATCTCTCTCTTTTGCTTTCTTGTAAAGAGGAATGGACAGAGTCAAATACATTTAAGTAGATGTGATGAACTAGATATGATGGCACATGCCTTTAATTCCAGCTACTTGGGAGATTGAGACAGGAGGATCATGAGTTCAAGGGCAGCCTGGGAAACTTACTGAGCCCCTGTCTCAAAATGAAAAACAAAAATGGCTGGGGATGTGGATCAGTGGTAGAACACTTGCTTTGCATATATGAGACCCTGGGTTCACCCCAGTACCACACACGTACACGCACCACACAGAGTTAACATCTTCTCCCATCTAATATCAGTGAATTCTTCAGTATTGCATTTTAAAGATTATAAAAATGGTGGGAAATCTAAGTCCTTCAAAAAAAAGGACCTCCCAATGTGGGAAGCCACACATTTGAACAGTCTGTTCACCCTGGAAACTTGCCCACTTGAAATGAGGAATTTGGGTCAGTCTTGTTCTCTGCTCTCTCAGCACCTATTTACTGTACCCCCAGGTTCTAAAATCTCTAAAGGAAAGGTAGAGCAAGAAAGATGGGTGAGGGGTAGGGCTTCAGCTAGGAATGGTGGGCCTAGGAGCAATGTCATTCTTACAATCTCCCTAGATGTTGACAATGTGAGATTAGTGACAACCAGCAGGGAATGATCTCTGTTATGACGGAATCTAACCCCTACCTATGAAGGTGAAGAATATAAGGTTACAAGTGGAGTATATAGGGTCACCTAGCTAGTTACCGGCAAGACTGGGGCCAGATCCAGGACATCTACGTAATTCTGCAGTGCTCCACAGTCACAGTCTGTGAAGCAGTGCTCGGGCATGCTTAAGAAGAGCCAGAAGCCTTTGTACTTGACTCTTTCTGTGAAATTTCTTTTTCATCTTTTAAAAATCTACCATCATTGGCTTAACCACCATTTGTTTATTTGTAAAACATTATAGCTACTTCTAGAACTCTCCACTGGTATATTTGCACTTGAGAACCAGATGGGCAACACTGTTGAGAATGGACTGGCTTCTGTGTTAGAAGACCTGGGGCTAAGCCTTGGCTCCATGGTTCACTTGTTGTGTGATCTTTGGTTTCTACCACTTCTCTCTGAGTTTGCTCACTTAGAAAATGGGTCAGGTCATAATATATACCTTTCAGGCTGCTTCTTGTACAACTGATTAAGAAGTATGTGAAATTACCTAGCACTGAATTTGATAATTCCATTTTTCACTTTTGCTGAAGTGCTTGATTAGTGCAAGATACCAGAGTAGCAAACATTGCCAATGTCACCCAGCAAGCACCAGCTACAAAGAACTCATGGCTCACATACCAGTCTTCTGTACTCACTAAGCAATACATGCAAGGTGACAGAAAGTCAGCTTTGGAAGGCTACACCAGACAAAGGTGTGAGACAGGCGGGGAGTGATTGATTCTCTTTAGGTAGTCATAGAACGTCCTCCAGAGGAGACAATACTGGAAAAAATTTTTGAAGGATGACAAAGAACTCTTTAGGTGAGAAATTGGGATAATTTTAGGGGAAAATAATACTTTGAGCAAATTCATGAAGGTGTGAACATGTACAACTTGGGAGAACTAAAGTGAGTAATTGACTATAGATAGAGCATAAAATCTGAGCAACAGTGGGGAATGGTCGGGGTGAGCAATGAGAACAGAGAGCTTGGTCCAGACCAGATCACAAGGCTGCTGAGTGAGAGGACCAAGCAGTAGGAATTCATCCTCAGCCAGAGTTTGCAGGCTGGTGGCTTGAACTTATCCCAAAAGTGTCTTCACTTGATTGACATCACCTTAATTTAGGTGAGGCGTGTGTGTTCTGTTGTCTTCCCAGCCCTGCCCCTGCCCTGCTGCTCCACTTATCTTTATTCTTTGCCTGAAGGTATTTAAGGTAGAAAAGTTGGAAGCAGAGCACTGAAGAGATTGGACTTGACTGCTAGATGGATGGATATTTGGATATTGCTTTATCCCACATGCATTATCGTCATGAACACTGGCAGCCATTAAGAGACAATTTCAGCAATCCAATTGGGAGATGATGAGATTCCTGACCTAAGACAGTGGTAGTGGGGATAAACCTGAGAATTACTGGGGAGGTAGAATCCATAGGACTTGGCAAAAAATTAGGGTAAAGAGGATAAGAGAGAAGGGATATTAGACTAAAGGGTTAGGAGGACAGACTGTCCCATGACTGGTATCCCAGGTGTCTTGCCCCATATCTAATACAACACAGAACCTGAATAAATAATTATAAAATAAACGAATAAATGAAAAAAGGGATTTCAGATGGTTCCCCCTTTTCTTACTGTAGGTGTTCTATGGCTCTTCGTTTGAATGAAAGCAGCACATCTTTAATAAGAATGAAGCGTAACTCCTGTTTTAGAGTCCAAACCAATTCCTCATGATCCCGGTAGTCATGGAAGTCCATGAAGCAACTTGGCAACGTGGCTGGCTCCTGAGAAACATAAATTAGAGGTGCTTGCTGAGGGGGGTGCTGGCCAGCACGTCCCTCAGGAAACCTGGACTGAAGAAGTGAAACACTGAGTTCCTTAGCTTTAGGAGATAAAAGTTAAAGGTCGTCCAGATCCAGAGTGCTCGGAGGCTGGGCGCCTTCTTTTTGCTTAGCCCTCTCGCCATTGAAGCAATAACAAAGATATTACCAACAAAATAAACAAGTGCTCTGTGGATTGAAGAGATAATAATTTCACTTGGCCAAATATTAAAATATCAAAGGTCCAGGAAAGGATACAGTTATGGGCCTTTGATGTACCATAAAGGCCCATTTCATGCACCAGTCGGGAGTATTTCAGGGCAAAGATGGAATGATATTTTATGTCACCTCCGAGGCATAAAGGGCACTTTATGAGTCAAAGGAAGCCAACTTCTCAAATGGCCGGAGACTGGCAGGTTACTAGTTTAAAATCTAAACACCAACTCGGATTCCAAAACAAAATTACTCCCTGTGCCCCTTGTCCAGGAAAGGTTTGCTCAGGTTGTCAGAGGCAATAGAGTGGGAGGTCTGATCCAGGGCCAGACAGACGGAATCCCAGTGGCTCCAGTCACTGCAGCTTTGAGGGCCAGGGAAGGACCTCCAGTCTGAAAGAGTAAGAAGAAAGAAATGGAAGGACTGGATTCACAATAAGTGCCTGCCAGGTGAACAGCAGTGGAATGGAGAGTTTTGCCTCTGTCAGATCTCTGCTCAAGTGTTTCTTCCTCAGAGGAAACCATGGTACCCCTGTCTCTTGCCTCTTCCATTTGTCTTCATTGACATTATATACACAATATGGAGAAGGGCTGCCTGCTGTTTGTTTCTTGATCATCTCTTTCACTTCAAGGTGACAAGCTCCTTGTGGACCCATGTGGTACTTTTTTCTTTGCAGTAGAATCTTGCCTGACACAGAGAAGGGACTTGTAGGCCCCTTAACCATGCCAAGACCCATGCTGGGTGATTCAAACCTGGTCCTCCCTTCTAGTGCTCAGAGTCTAGTTGGGGAGACAGTCATGTGGCACTGAAATGCTTATCATCCCTGCAGAGCTATGGGTACCCAGAAGGCACCTAAGCAAGGTTGTTGGAAGAGGACAGAAAAAGACACTCTGCAGAAAACCATGCTGCTGCTGAGATCTGAAGAATGGGAGGAGTTAGCCAGAAAGGATGTAGGGAGAGTTTTCACAGTGGAAGAAATGGCTTATGTCAAGTCATAGCACAGCCCATGAGGTGGCTGAGTAAAGCTATGTTGGATGAACAAACACACGGATGAATGCTTTTTAATTTGCAACAGTTTATTTTCTAATCACTCATTTAAAAATCTAGTTTAAAAAGTGCTTTTCCATGAAGGTGTCATTTTACTGAATTGTGAATGGCCCGTTTTGTTTTTCTCTGAGAAAATGTAAACGTTCCCAGGAAGAAGAACAGGTTGACATAGGAACCTGAGAAAAACAAAGCAAAACAAAACAAGACAAAAAGTAGACAATATGAAATTGCTTCCTCCAGTAAATACTCACGTGGCTGTTAAAAAAAGAAAAGGACTTCAGGGATCAGCTTGGAAGGTGTGATGGGAAACACACAGAATCTGAAATGGGAAGAATAGGATTCAGGTATCACATCAGTGTTCACCAGGCAAGTCACTTCATGCCTCTCAGTCATAATTTCTAATGGTAAGAACCAAATAAATGTGCTTTATGAACCAAAAAGTGATGGACAAATAAAAGTAACTTCTTATTATCACGACTTATCATTTTAATTTATACGCTTCATGCAAAATTATTTCTTTTTGAATGTTTATTTCTAGGAGTTTTAGCATATGTATAGCTTTATGTAAAAACCTACCTCACTCAGGATACAGAATAATTCTGCCATTGTCCAAATTCTTTCATGTTACCTGTCTTTAGTGATTCCTTCCCCGTGTCCTTTACTTCTGACTGATAAGTCCTACATCACTGTATTTTAGTCCTTTTGTGAAGAGAGAATGAGACGGACAGTAATCAGTCTTTTCCAGGTGGCTTCTTTCACCCCGTGTAGTGCCTGTGACACTCATTCAAGTTGTTACATGTGTCAACACTTCATTCTTTTTTATTGCCAAGTACTATTCCACTGTATGGATGTACCACGATTTATTTGTCCATTCACCCATTGAAGGAAATGGGAATTATTTCCACTATTTAGTGAGTACAGAGAAAGCTACTACAAACATTCATGTACAAGGTTTTGCACAGGTGCAAGTTTTCATTTTTCTGGAGTCGATACCCAGGAGTAGGATTGGTATATCACATGTTAGGTATTTGGTTAACTTTATAAAAAATTACCAAACTGTTTTCCAGAGTGGCTGTACCATTTTGCATTTCCAGCAGTTCAACTTAGTTTTGAAATGAGGGAATGTGAGGCCCAGAGAAGTGAAGTGACTTCCTTCTGATCACGGAGCAAATGAGGAAATGTGGGACAGAGTTCCAGAGTGGAGTCAACTCTTGTTCCTGCACCACTTTTACTAGACAGCTTTGAGGGTTTTCATCTTGTCTAATCTTCAAGGAAACTCTTTGAGGTGAGGTCTGCTTGTTTGCCTTCCCCCGCTCACGAGGTTGAAGAGACAGGTAGGCAAATGGGCTGAAGAAGGGAAGGGAGCTTCTCAAGGTCACACAACTCATGGGTAGTGGTCAGGGATGGACTCCAAGTTCAGTGTCCCTCCCACTGCACACAGTTCCTCTGGATTGCTGAAAGTTAGAGTCAGACGTTCATTTTAAGTGAATCAATATTTCCACCCTCTTGGTCATGCTACGTTACAGGGGGAAAATTTCCATGCTTTCATAGTGTGAACTGTATGTTTATTAATAACTGTTCCTCAATTGCTTCAATTTTCACATTATTAAAAAGCTAAAGCTGGGCCCGCTTGTCGTTTTCTGCTCCTGCTTGGAGTGGATGTTTTTAACTGGGGCTGGGACTAAGAAGTGAAAAGAAGGATTGAGGTCTGCTGGCCACTGTGCTCACCAGGCAATTCCACGCCCCAGGCCTCCTTCCTGTTGGCGAGTCAAGAAGGAGAAGTCTGATACCTCGCCCGGGGTACGGAGACAACCCGAGTGTGCAGGCGACCGGCTCCGGTTCCAGTGTCCCGGGAGTGTCCCGTATCCTGTTTCATTACTAAAAGGTGTTAGAGATGATTTTTTTTTTTTTTAAAAGGCTCAAGGCTGCTTATGTTAGAAGGGAAAAACTGACAGATCAGTTTCAGAATTTGGCTTTTGTGAGAGGCCCTGGATCTCTTGCAGGCTAAAGCTCCCTCTTTCAGCCCCGCTGGCAAGGAGAAAAATGGAAGAAAGCAAAGCAGGAAAGGAAGGAGGAAAAAGAGGAAGAAAATAATGTTAGAAGGAGAAAGAGAGAGAGAGAGAGAGAGAGAGAGAGGTGAAAGAGGAGAAACTCCAGACTTGAAGCTAGGTAGTTTATTTTGCTTCCCTGGTGTTTGTTATAGATTATCCTAGACTAGCTGTAAGGGAATAATCAGACCAAGCTAATTAGATCTTCACTTGATTTTGTGTTTGTTTGTTTGACTACTTAGTTTATAACTTGGCAGGGAGCTTTATCGTATATACTTTGCTCACCAGTTTATCTGAGCTGAGATTGAGCATGAACAGAATTGACATTGGATTTGCTGCTTCAGACCACACCGAAGAGAGAAGAAAACTTTTTAAAGTAAACATCGATGTTAAGGTATGGTAGCAGACTTGACCGGGAGACCTCAAGGGCCTCTTGGAGTCCCAGGTTTAGCAGAACTGAGAAATGTTGGTTGGTGCTGAGTGAACATAGGTGAGACCCCAGGAGCAGCAGGGTGCGCTTCTAAGAATTTTGTATTTGCAATTAGATCTGAATTTAATCCCTGGCTTGTAACTTACATTTTTATTCTCTCTGAACCTTAGTCTTCCCTCTTATAACATGGAATAATGATGCTTACCTTACAGGGCACAGGCAAGGACTGAATGAAAGAGTAGAGAAGATGCTTAATGTTAGATAAGACTTTTGGGAAGAGCTCCATCCGACTTTGATTGTGAAACCACATCTGGGAAACCTGCACAGACACATTCATATTACCTAAGAGGACTGACACTGTGGTTGCAGACTGTGTCACTCACTGCTCAAGCATTCTAGTTCCCAGTAGGACCCAGCACTGGGACTTGAGAGAGAAATCTTTTCTTCTTGGACTTCGGAGTGGTGACTGGCAATGCTGTCCCTGTAACCTGTATTCTCTCATTTTGGGGTTCCCATTGGGGTGTCCTTGTTGGGTGTGTCTCTCTGACTTGAACCTCAGTTCAAACATCATCTTCTTGAGGTCTCTTCTCCTTACCCTGGGCTTCCTGCCTGGCCTGGGTACTCATTTGGCAAACTCCACCATCATTCTGGAGACCTTGCTGTGTCCTTCTCTGTCTATCAGGTTATTTGTCTGTGGAGATGCAAACTCTTATCAGTTCAGAACTTGATTTTCACCTCTGGATGCCCAGTTCCTAAAAGAATTTCAATTCGTGTGACTCCGGATACACTACTGAACCTCTCTCGTAGCCTCGATTTCCTCATCTGGGATATGAGAAGAATTACAGTCCCTCAGAATGTCTAGGGCTTAATTGGATAAAAGCCACTTAAAGCTCTTAGACAGTTCCTGGTATTTATTAGCTATCATAAGGTTTATTTTGAATGATCAAATAAATGAATACATGAATGAACAAAAGATGTTCCCTGCTACTAAAGAGTTTGGAATAGTGTAAACAACTTCCATGAAATAATATGATATTAAAGTAGAGATCCATCTTTATAAAAGAATAAGAACAGTAGAAAATAATGATTCACTTTAAAACCCGTCCATCAAAGTAAGGAGAAATTGTTGTTGTTGTTGTTGTTGTTGTTGTTGTGTGTGTGTATGTATGTGGGAGTATGCAGTGAAAAAGCAAGGGCAAGAAGAGGTAGAATGTTTCTAAGGACTTAGGCTACCAGTAAATAAGAATTCAATTTGCTGTGAGTTTCCTAGCTATGAAAGCAGAAACGATGATTTTATATTAAAAAAAAAAAACTTTGATCCTAGCAGTAAAACATTATCCAGAGTGTTATTTCCCCAGGAGGGCTGTTGGTCTGGCATTGTGGGAGGGGTGATTCTTTTCTGGGGACACTATCCCACAGGGTTCCGGACTTGGAGCTTCCTTGGCTTTCACTTGCTAAATGCTGCTTGTGTTCTCCAGGCATTATGACCAAAAAATGCTTCCATGCTTCTGTAAATGCCCCCTAGGGGGCGGTGCTGCTCCCCTGTTGAGAACACAAGAGGATACCCAGAGTCCAGAGTACCTGGCTGTCCAGGATCACAAAGACTCAGTAGTGTCAAAGCCAGGTCTGAATACAGATTTCTTGATTCTGGTTTGATTTCTGTTAATGCTCCAATTTCCAGTGGTTTTTGTTTGTTTTATTTTAAATATGCTGTTGATTTTATTATATCAGCCATACACTGAAGCAAACCCACCCTCTGCATTTGAAGATTATGCTTTGATTTTCCAATCTGTAAGCCATTAGCTTGTATGGAGAAATGGGAGGGGGGAGTTTCCCCAATTCTCTCTTAGCAGAAATCCAAAGGCTTCAGTGCTGTTGGGAGCTGGAGAGTTCTAAGTGAGCAGCCAGCTCTCCTGATTCCCTCCACTGACAGCCAGCTTGCTTTCCTGAGATGCCCCAGGCCAGAGAGTTTGACTCAGGGATTCTAAGAACTTACAAAAGCCTGATCCATTCCTTCTTTGCATTTATTTATCTGGGGGTTCTGAGGGACATAAGAGGAGGAGTGGATGAGGGTCTTGATCTGTCCTTGCAGATGCTCCACCAGCTGAGAAGATGTTATCTGGGTCTCCTTTGTCAGTGGAAGGATCTCCTGGGACCTTGCAGGGAAGAATTCTGCATTTACAACTGTAACATGACCTGAGCTTTCTGCCTCCACAGCTTAAGTCTGTGAGCTTGATCAAATGCAGTTCTCTTTCTGGGGCCTTGCTCTGAGAGTACTGAGTTCAAGAGGTTATAGAGAAAATTGCCTCAAACGTTTTTGGGAGAGTTCTTTGCCTTTTTCAGGCAACACACCATGGCAGGAAACACTGGTGCTTACCAAAGACCTCCTTTCCTTTCTTCTTCCTGGGTGCATGGCTAAACCTCATCCCAGGCCCCTCACTCTTGCAGGGTAGCCATTGGAAGGTGGGTAGAAGAGACACATTCTCATCTACCCAGTACCCACCCTCTCTTTCTCCAGGCCTTGGAGGTCTCATATTATAGATGTTAGTGCCACAAAATGAAAGGAATCTGGACCCTGAATCAGCTTGAAGAAGTCTGCCTGCTGAATACCTGATCAGACTGTGGAGTGACCAGGAAGTAACTCCCAAATCTCCATGGCTTAACAATATGGCTGTATTGGTTATAGACACAGTTGTTGACTTGCCCTAACACAATTGTAAGTACAACCCAGTAGACTATGAAAAAAGTAAATAAATGAACACATCTGTCTTCTTCCCCAAGATATCCTCTGGCAGCCCCTGGCTCTGCCAGTGCAGAATTCCAAGTTCATGTGAGAAGGCTGGAAGAATGTGTAGAGAGAGGCATCAAGGATGGAGAAAAGGCTGAGCCGCATCATATAATGTGTTATAAAGAATACAAGTCATGCGCCAAGGTCATACAGAGAAGATTTACAATATAAGTCCATAATAATCTCTGGACAGTGGAGAAGCCCATTCCTCTCAGAAACTAACGTTGTCGTGAATTTTTGCAGGATTGGATTCACTCTTGCTTTCTTTTCCTTTTCTTGTCTCCTCCTCCTCTTTTGAAGTCCCTTCCCTTCCTCCAGTGTTGAGTTGCTACTGACAACTACTTTGCCATTTTCCAAGAACTTTGCTTCTTCTGTTTTCTAATGCATGCTTTATTATCTAAGTTAAGAAACAAATTATTCAATTTATGAATATGTTTTTCCATTTTTTATTTAACCTAAGCTCCTACTGGGGAGGAGAGAACTGTGTCCTTTTTTGATTAAATGATCTTTGTGACCTCATAAGGACACTGATGACAGACTGTTTTATAAATTCAAGAGCATGTTGGGTGCTGTAATTTTAACTACTATCACATTCAATTGAGGTTATTATAGAAAGAGGTTATCACAAAGAGCAATTTGGGGGGAAATTTTGGTAAAAAAAAAAAAAACAGGTTGAGGACAACTAGGCTTTTTCTAACACTATTTATGGTCCTTACGATAATTACAAATTTCAAGTTTTCTGGGACAAAATCATTAACTCTGACATTCCAATCAACCTTGAAATTAACTCCAATCTGAAACTTCAGCCACCGAGCAGTCATTTTTTGATGTGCAATCATATGCTTTATTTTTTTTTTCCTGGGAGTAGAAAATTAAGGGCATGATTTGAAATCATATGGAGAGTGTTACCGTAGCATTTCATTCCCAAGGTACCTTAATTACAGCCGCAGGGGCACAATTACAGAGACATACAGAGATTTCACCTGTATCAGTCTGGCTTCCTTCCCTTCTCCTTATTTCATTTGGGTTGAATGTTTTGACTAGAAAACACGACACTCAGATTTTTAGCACAGTGCCCAGGAAAGGCTTTTCACTCAAAAAGTCAGATGGTGTCATGTTCTCAGCCACCTTGCGGGAAGGGTACCACTATCCTTGCCACAAATGTTTAAAGGGGATGAAAGTTTGAATAAAGAAATACGATCATGCACATTTCCATTTTCCATTGAGAAGGATTTCACAGTTTTATTCCTTGATTCGCAATAAACTGTCATCTTTATTGTTGCCCAACCATAACTACAGGTTGTTTATTCTTTTTTCCCTTCTTGCTGAATCTCCCACCCTACGACAATAAGGTCCTCGAGGGAAAAACTTCCTTTATTGTCTTCTCTCCCATGCTGAGCCCAGTGCCCGACACTGGTTGGTGCTCACTTTGAGTCCTCCTACTACACAATTCTTCTTTAATGGTCGTGAACTCAGGCTTCCCATGAATTATCACCCAAGGTCCATAAGACCTGAGGCCATGGAATATCAATGGAAAGAAAATTAAAACTGGTAGCAAACAGTTAACGATTTAAGACACTGCAAGCCGAGGGACCAAGGGTTGTTTGGGCTCATCTCACGTGGCCCCAAGTTCATCCTCATGGCAGAGAGTGTATGGAAGGGTGTGCTGGGTATTCCCTGTTTGTCCCTCTAGTTCTCTACCCTCCTCTAACTGATGTGATGTCCTGAGTATGACTTCCATGGAACCTGTCACCTGGTTTTTATTCTCTCTCTTCCAGTTGAGTTTGGCCAAAAAATGCTGGCAGAAAAGAGAGGTGTGAGTGCTCAACCTTTCTGCTTCTCTCCTGCCTCCCTGTGATTTTGGCAGTGACTGCATCCCCCTAATTGCAGTTTTTATCGGGCAGATTCCTTGGGCAATGCCAGGCCCTCCCCTTGTCTTTTTTAGGCACTGGTG
Source organism: Sciurus vulgaris (assembly GCF_902686455.1). Lineage (NCBI taxonomy): Eukaryota > Metazoa > Chordata > Mammalia > Rodentia > Sciuridae > Sciurus > Sciurus vulgaris. The sequence continues at coordinate 44,533,532 of NC_136461.1, forward strand.
TGATAGCAGCTTTTGTGATTCTTAGTCTCTGAGCATGTTACTATCACTTACTGATTTCTTAACATTGTCTATACCTCTATAAACAATCCCTTCATTAAATTTTATTCAGTCAGACACAATGAGTGTTGTTTCTTCCAAGACACTGACTGATAGAGGGAATGTTGGACTGTGTCATGGCAGATTATGTGTGAACACAGGCTGGTCATCAGCTCGCTCCTGAAGCCAGGCATCTGCTTAAGTGATGGAAAGTATATGAGCAGAGGCTGACAGTCTGGCATTATAGCTCTAAAGCCCTCACCCCATGTTTTATCCATTCCTCCAATCTCTCATTCATTCATTCATTCATTTCTGTTTGTTTACTTTGTTAATGAACGTTTTTGGAGTGGCCACTGTGTCCGGCCTTCTTCCAAACTGAAGTTGGATCACGAATAAAACTGACAAAATGCTAGTTGATCAAAGTTTACACTTCAGTAAAAGAAGTTATTTTATTTGTTTGTTTATTATCTCAGGTAGAGCTATAAACTGTGAAGTAGAAGAGAGAGTATAGTTTGTATAGACATATATGACCTTAAAATATTAGCCCCCAGAACAAAAACTTCTTGTCAGTATTTGAGCCACTTAATCACAACTCTACAAAGGATAAGGACTTGTGGTTCTCTTCCTTGTTACAACACAGTGTGTTGGACTTTATATTTGATTGCCAAAACTAATCTTAACAAATTTAATCCAGGTAGAAGCCTAATGATACAAGGTTCTTTTCATGATCACAATCAAGTTTTCACTAAATCATAGACTGAATTTGACACGGGCTGTTGCTTAGTTTGAGACTGCCTCACATTTTATATTCAGAGTGTCAGATCCAGAAAACAGACGTGTATATTCCATTATGCATGGAAAGAGCCTGGTATGGCATCTGGCACATCCTTCACATAGAACATTTAGCAATACATCTATTAGGTAGGTTAGGATATATACAGTGTTTTCATAGGTGACAAAAATAAAGCTCAAGAAGATTTAGAGAAAAGAAGATGTAAAAAAAAAGTTTTGAAATAAGATATATGTGACAGATAATGCTAATATGCATACCCATGGGCACGTTTAGAACTGTGTTCCATCTCCTGTAAACATCATGAAATGCCATTCTCTCTGTTCCCACACAAGTTAGCATCTGAGTATATAAGCAAGAAGCCCTCATATGCTGCATGAACAAGCAGCATTTATGAGAATCCCTGGTGAATTGTTATTGCCCAATTCTGTGGTTAACCTGTGGGCTGTTCACTCTTCCAGAAGAAACATTCTCTTCCCTGTTGTGTTATTCATTCCTATGTGCATGGCTGGGAGGTACGGTTCTCTTCAGTTGGCTTGGAGTCCCGAGGTATGCTTACCTTTTACACAAAGCAAATAGTTTTTCATGTAATAGTGGAAAATTTATTGAATAGGAAAATGATCATGACGTTATTGTTTATAGGGAAATTGTTTATAGACTACAAAACAGCATTTACAATATGCTGTTGTTCTTACAATTAAAAAAAATGGTACATTTTTATACTTTATAGAATGTCAAAAATAAACTTGTAGGGCTTTTGGGTCTTAAAAGCTTCTTCTTTTTGTTCACAAAGTATAACTTACATACAATAAATGGCACAAGTCTTCAACGTACAATTTGATGAAGTTTTACAAATGCCTACACCCATGTAACCACTACTGAGATCGAGACGTAAATCTTACCCAGCATCTAGGAGGTGCCCTTATGTCCACTCCCAAGGATATTGACTTCTATAACCATTGACTCATCTTGTCTGTTTTTATAACCCATGAAAATTGAAAACACAGTTTTTATTCATTTGCATTGAGGCTCCTTGGCTTGTTATTATAAGGTGAGATTGCTCCATGCAAGAGGTGTCTTCCACTGTGACACAGTATTTCATTTGATGTATATGGGACACATGGGTCATTACCAGATTTTGGTTATTATGAATGAAGTTGCTATGAGAATCCTTGGATATGCCTTTGGTTGCACAAATTTAAAAGCTTTCATTAGGTCTATATCTAGATATTGAATTACTTGCTCATAGACTGTGCATTTTTTAGCCTTAACAGATCCCTCCAGTTTTCCAAAGTTACTGGTTTACAATGCTATAGGCAGTGAATAAAAGTCTCCACTGCTCCACACTCATAAATGCTTGGTATTATCAGGGTTTTGGTTTTTTGGGTTTTGTATTTTTGTTTTCCATTTTAACAGTTCTTGTGAGTATATATGTTCTTGTGAGTATGTTTGAGTTTGACATCTCATTTTGGTTTTAAATTGCATTTTCTGGTGACTACTAATGTTAAACCTGTGCTTATTGGCCATTTGGACATCATCTGGTGACATGCTTCTTCAAGCCTTTTGGCTATTAAAAAATCATGTTATTTGCCCTATTCATGTTGATTTATGGGAGTTAGTTTTTAAAAAAAATTTTTTTTCCTTAACACATGTAGTTCGAATATCTTCCCTACTCTGTTGTGTCTTTAGTATCTTAATGTTATCTTTTGAGGAACAGAAAATCTTAATGTATTAAAATTGAATATATGAATCCTTTATTGCCAGTGTATTTTGTGTTCTTTTAAAAAAGAGATATTTGCCTGCTCCAGGGTCATGAAAATGTACTTTTATATTTTCTTCTAGAGACTATATTTTTCATCAAGCACATTCAGGTGTATTTATTGTCTGGAATTGAATTTTCTATATGTTGGAATTAAAGGTTCATTTTTCTCTGTATTACATTCTATTAGTTTAGTACTAACTATTGAGAACATCTTCCTTTCTCCACTTCATGACAGGCATCTTAGATATAAATCATATGACCATGTGTACATGCATGTTTTGGGAATTTTATTTAAATCCATTAGTGTTTGTCTATTCTTATAATCCATACTTGTTTCAGTTAATGTAGATTATAAAAAGTAGCATAAGTACTCCAACTTGATTCTTTTTGGGGTTATATTTTCTGGACTTGACTCTGGGTTTTCAAACAAATTTTAAAATCAGCTTATTGACTTCTGTACAGTGTTGATGCTGTACAACAAACCCTTTAGATCTGTCTTACACTTTATTCCTGCTCTCCCTTGCCAGCTTCTGTCTCCATTTGCTTCTACAGACAACACCTGTGATTATCTTTGAAGGACTCCCCAAAAGCTCCTGTAGTTATTTTGCCCAAATATAGAGGAATCAGAAATGCCTTAGAGTATATGTTCTCCTGTTAGAAATGACTAATTGATACAGGACTATGAAATCCTAACTTATTTGCTCTAAAGGAGGAAAGCTCTAGTGTAAGTCACACTCCTGAGATTCTTATAGGATCAGGCTGAAATCAGATCTTTGCTTGCTTGCCTCCCCTTCTGTGTTCTACTTGCCTCTTCTGGATCAGTTTCTTCTGAGAACATCTCCTCAATAAAGCACCTGCATACAAATATTTGTTTCAGAGTTTACTCCTGTCTGTTTCACACTATTTTTTCTCAGAAAAAATGTTCTGGGATTTTGTTTGTTGTTGCATTGAATGCACAGATCAGCCTGGAAAGAATGGACAAAATTGTGATATTGGGTCCTTCAATCCATGAACATGGTATAACCATCAGGATAGTATATTCAGGTCTTCTTTAATTATTTTCTCTCATTAATATTTTATAGTTTTTAAATACAAATTTTGTAAATATTTTGTTATATTAATTCATAGGCACTTGACATTTCTTGGAGCTACTTTAAATAGCTTCACTTAAATTATATATTGATCTTGTGGTCTTACTGTTAATTCTAATAATTTATCCTCAGATTCTTTTAGTTTTTCTATATACACATTATGTTGTTCATGTATGGTAACAATCTATTTATTCTTTTGCCATTCTTATGTGTTTTTCCTCTCCTAACTTATTATATGTGCTAGGACATTTCAATAGAATCTAAAAAGAGGAAGCAATAGAGCAAACAGCAATTTTCACTCAACTAGATACCATGGTCATATGATTTTGACAGTTGAAACTTTCAGCTAAGAAATATTGCAGGATAACATATAATACCAGTTATAAAAACAAATTTTATATAATGATAAAAATTTAGTATTGACCCATGAAAGGTATGCAATATATTTATTGTCACTTGAGAACTTCAGATTTAGTGTATTTACCAATTAATGTATTTACCATGATTGTCGTCAATTAGTATAACTTTCAGAGATTGGGGGTGAGGCTTTTGTGTGCTTTAATTTTGATAATATTACATTCACTATTCCATTCTTGCCTAGCCATTCTATCTACTTTCTCCACAATGTTTTTAAGAGAACTACACAAATAAGAGAATAAGGAGTAAGAATTGTTGCATAAATGTTTACCTGAATACTCTATTCTCTAATGCAGAACTTCTTCCATTAAGGAGTGTTTCCTTGCCCTGCTCAAATGAACTCAGCTGAGTGACCTGCAAGTTCATAGACCAATACTGCTCTAATAGCACCCTGGGTGTCATTAAACAGATAATGGTTATTCAATGTTGTTAATAGTTTGGTTTTGAGATATCCCTGAAAAGCTCACGTGTGAGACAATGCAAGGAGGTACAGGGGAGATTGTGTTGTGAGAGGCTTAATCCAATCACTGAATTAATCCTTGGATAGGGATTAACTGAGTGATAGTTGAAGTAGTAGGGTGTGGCTGGAGGAGGTGGGCATCAGGAGTGTGTCTTTGGGGTATATTCTTGTACCTGGCAAATAAAGACCTCTCTCTTCCTGATCATCATGTGAGCTGGTTTCTTCTGCCACACTCTTCTTTCGTGATGTTCTGCCTCACCTGAGCCCCAAGGAATGGAGCCTGCTTTCTATGGATTTAGACCTCTGAAACCGTGAGCCCCTAAATAAACCTTTCATCATCTACAATTGTTCTGGTCAGGTCTTTGCATTGCAGCAGTGAAAAAGTTGACTAAAACAGATGCCAACCCTGATTGTCAGGAGTTTATAGCCCTGTGGTAGACACAGCAAATTGTGTCCTAACTAGGCATTTTCTTGTTTGTGCATGAGAGGACAGTCCGAGTTACTAGAGAGACATACAAGTGACAGTTCCTCTGCAGAACCTTCCTGGAGTTATCTGGACATAGCAAGAAAAGGCTTATACTGAACAAGCAGGGTAATTCCAGGTGGATAAGAAGAAACAGGCATTCAAAGCAAAGGGAATGACACATGAAGAAGCCCAGATGCCTAAAAAACTTGCAGGGTATGTGGGCCGGTCACCTAGCTTAGTTGGGCTAAGGTGAGCATGAAGGGCTGGACAGTGACCTGGAAAAGTGAACCAGAGCAGGACTTAAAAATCAGGAAGGGCCTTGAGAAACTTCAAAGCTCAGAATTTTTCCTTGAGGTCTACAGAGTGAAGTCCTATGCCAAGGCTTGCCCAGAGCAGCTAGTTCCTCTCCTTCCTAACTCCCAGAGTCTCTGAGCTAGTCCTGCCTGTGGCCCCAGTGTGGAAAATATGTTAATTAATGGTGAAAACCCTCTGCTCTCTGGGCCTGTTCAGGTTTCCTGGGAGAGCTGTGCAGAAATAAGTCCTGCCTATTGCTGTCAACAGTTCCTGTGACTCCTGCGGTAACAAGATTTTTGGTCCCAAGGCGGTTTCCCCATCTCTGGGGTGTGCCTGCCCCGGTGTCACTCAGAACATCACATCACTGTGGCCTTGTGTTCCAGCATGTGATCCATCCAGCTCTGGAACCTTCAGAGACAGAGGGAACTGCATGTGTCAGGCAGAAAGGGCCAGGGCCTCGACGGCCAGGACAACTTCCACGTAGCTTTCTGGCTCCTAGAGGTGTGTGTATTAAAAGAAGGATTTTTACAGAGAAGTGAAGAGCTCCCCCTCCCTTTGTTTTTTGCAGAGGGTATCCTACTATTTATCTCTGTTTAGGACTTTGAAACTATGTTATAGATCAGTTTGGTTTTTTAGCTGAAAGTACTGATTAAATTATGCAAATCTGGTTCAATGCGTTTCTGGCTAACTTTCTTCTCCAAACATTCAGAAATAGGTCACATTAGCAGGTGAAAAGGAAAGGGGAGGTAAATTCAGACATTTGTGGGAAACACAGAGTGGGTAACAGGAACTTGGAAGTAATTTACTTGGATAGGCATTTCAGTCCTCTAGTTCACATTTAATTGGGTTACCTCTTAGCAAGGAACCTCAGTAGTTAAGAATAATTGCTCCTCTATGCACTCTGAACCACGCTCTACTCCCATCTAATTGGTGAATATGATATTTATTCTTTATTTATCTTCTCCCCACCCCACCTCGATCCATTTTTACCCTTCTCTGACCTGCTCTTGACACAGGAAGACTGACATCTGCAGACCACATGACCCAGGCTCTCTGGACCTCCAACCTCCATCTGGGTTTGGCCAATAAAGGCACTGGATGAGATTAGAGAACAGGAGGGAAGAGAGCTGGGTCCGTTGTTCCCTCTCTCCTTGCCCCTGTCTGGTTGTGCTCTGCAGGTTCTGGGTCTGTCTCTGACTATGGCTATTGTTGAGTTAACCATCTTCTTGGCTTCTGATTTCTCTGGGCTCTAGGAATACTATACGTTCCCCTGTCCACTCAGGTCTGGGGTTGGCAGTGGGTCTCTTCTTTTGCTTATGCCCAGATATGTCGCTGCCTGCGGCAATTTGTTACCGCATGCAGCAACAATTGCATGGGTATTTATCGGAGGTGGACTGGAAACAGCTTGTTCTATCTTTCTCTTTAGTGGACTGCTTTCTTGCTTGTTTGCTTGTTTATAGAGGATAGAGGAAATGAGGCTTACTTGCTTTGAGAGGAGAGAGAGAGAGAGAGAGGCTTTGCATAAAGAAAGAAAGAGACTTTGCTTAAGAGAGAGACTACACTTTCAGATATCTATATGTTCTTAGTTCTGCTGCTTCTTAAAGGTGCATCCTGCATCCTGCGTCCTTCACTCTGCGAGCTGCAACCTGCATTCTGCATCTGCCATCTATCAGAGGTGCTGCTTATCCGATGCTTATCCTGTTATCCTCTCTACTAGCTGCTTATCCGGTTATCCTCTCTGCTAGCTGCTTATCCGGTTATCCCTGGTGCTTCCTATAGGTGTGTCTTACATACCCAAGGCAGCCAATCAGCTTAGGATTAGCACAATTGAGGCACACCCCTCGGTACCAATCAAGAAAGAATGAGGAATATCTGTTGACCACTAGCACAAAGGAGACATTAACTAATCAGGCAAATGTAGATCACGCCGTGTTAACATTAATTATGCGCCACCTCTTAGCTCAACGCCAGCCACCATCTTAGAGTTAACCAAACATGTCTTTTGCACAGATGCCCCTCCATTCCTTGCTGGTTCGCTGAACCTTGGCCTCATCTCTCTGGAAGGTCTTTGACAAAGTGAGCATCCTCTGAGTGTACCTCCCATGTCCTGCCAGGTCTAGTGTCAATCTATTAATATGACTCCTCAGGAATCTTTTCCTTCTTTTTCCACGAACCAGTCTCTTCATTTCCGGGTGTGTGCATCTGTGTGACAGTCACATCTCCTGCCTCCAGTCTGGCCTGCTTCCCTCCATCTTCATGCTGCACATGTGAGTATGCTACTTCTAATCCTTTGATGGGGCCTCACTTCTCTTCAGATCAAGGTCAGACTGCCTGCTGACCAAGTGCTCATGTCAAGGCCTCAGCCTTTCTTTCTGCCTCTGCCTCTCCCTTTCTCAGGACCTGTGTTCCAGCGATGAGGAAACCCTGGTCTCAAGAATTCCATGTCCATCTGACACACTTCTCTTCCCCCAAGAAGAAGGCTGTATATGTAATATTGAACAACAAGTCTAGTGTTGTTCTTAAAGGATCATTTAATTTAATTCTTCTACCAATGCTGCTAGGAATAAAATAATATAGTTGCCATTTTACAAATGAAGAGCTTGAAGTACAAATTAGTGAGAGAACTTTCCATGGTGGCTCAGCTGGGAAGAGGTATAGAGAGGTTTTGAATGCAGCCGACTGTGCTCCAGAGAGACTGAGTGATCAATGACTCTTCTTGTAGATCCCAGTTCGCATCTTATCTCTGCTGAGCAGCTTTTTCTGGCCTCGTCCAGCTGAAAGCATCATTCCCTCCCCTGGGTTTCTACGGTTCGTTCCTTAACTCTGCTCCCAAATAGCGTCAGTGTCTGTGTCAGGGCCCAGGCGACGTGCTCAAGGACTGTGGAAAGGCTCCTAAGGCGAGGCCATCCGTCTGCTTCCATCTGCAGGCACTGTGTGAGATGCTGGGCATGTTGTGTGCTCAGTAACTGGGGAATGAATGGGTGAAGGAGTGCATTGGGAAGTGATCACTTGACTCAGGGGTGTGTATGTGTGTGTTAGAAAAGGGAAGGTCAGTTCATCATTCCTAGAGTTAAGCCCGTCATGTGCTGGGCATTGTTTTGGACACAGAGAAAGAGCAGTGAACAACAAAGAGTTCTCAGCTGGGCGCAGTGGTGCACGCCCCTAATCCCAGAGGCTCAGGAGGCTGAGGCAGGAGGATCGTGAGTTCAAAGCCAACCTCAGAAAAGGTGAGGCACTAAGCAACTCAGTGAGACCCTGTCTCTAAATAACATACAAAAAAAGTTATAATTAGGGCTGGGGATGTGACTCAGTGGTCATCAAGTGCCCCTGAGTTCAATTCCTGGTAGGCACCCTTCAAAAAACAAGAAAGACAGTTCTGCCCGCTCAGAACTGACATTTGAGTTAGTGATTGCTATCTTGACCAACTTGGAATTTATACATGAAGAAAAGAAGGGAAGGGAGCAGGTCAGTACCTGAAGTGAGATTCTGAAGTGCTGTGAAGAACAAAACCCATCGATTGACAGACAACGACCGAGGGGCAGCTCGTGTGGAGGTGGCGTGTGGAGACAGACTCAGAGGAGGTGAGGCAGGAGGTTCTGTGAGGAGCTGAGGCCCTGACAAAGTGCACTGAGGCAGAGCAAGTGGCAAGTGCCAAGTCCTGAGCAGGACACAGGGTGGCATGTTTGCAGGAGGAAGGACCTGCTGTGTGGCCAGGGTAAGGGAGGAATGAATCAGAGGGTTGGGCTGCAGGGCCTGTGAGGTGGCGAGGAGGTGTATGCTGAATCCAGCTGTGAGCAAAGACTTTGAAGCTTTTCACCAGGACAGAGACATCATCTGATTTTCATAATAAAAGATGTCTTTCTGGCTGCTTTGTGGTGAGCACATTTTTTCTATTCTCATTATCTCTTTACTCTCCAGTATGTGTAAGGTCAGTCCCCTTAATTCACTAAGAGTAGTAAAAATAATGATTAGAAACATTAGACGATAATTGCATCTATGTGTCTTTTTATATTAACATAATATAGTAATTTTCCAGTTATCAAAATGTGCTCTGTTATGCCAGGTGTTGAGACAGGTTCTTCATATATTTAACTTATAGGGATTTGATGAGAATTAAATAGTGTAAGGATTTTTTTCTTTCCCATTTGGGAAAGGGAGTTGATGAGACCTTAAAGGATTGAATGACTCTCCTAACATATAGCCAGCAAGTTTCAGCCTGTCTGTCCCTTCAGCCTGGGTTCTTTCACTCTGCCCCACCACTTCCCAGGGTGTAAACACCAGCCCCTGGTTTCACCGTCACCCATGACATCACACGGGCATCAGTGCCGAGGACCTGCCAACAATCATGTAAAAATTAGTTTGTTTACTCTTCTCAACAATCCTTTGAGAGAGACATGGATAGAGTTATCTCTGTGAGCTTCCTAATATTACAAATATGGATACTGCCACTTAAAGAGAAGTGACTTGTGTGGGTTCTAGAGGTTGAAACTCAGCTGTGTTTGACTCCAGAGTCTCATCACCCCTGCAGACCAGCTCCCGCAATAGAGGGTTCCGCCATGACGGACACGTGCTGTATCTACACTGCAAGAAGCAGTGGGCACCAGACATCTGTCCCTATTGAGCACTTGAAATGCAATGGAGGAATTGAGTTTTTAATTTTTTAAATTTTTAACTAATTTAAATTTAAACAATCTTTAGTGGCCAGTCGTTACAAGAGTGGATGCTTAGCTGACATCATGGAAATTAACTAGAACAAAGACTCAGTTATATTCTCCTTCATCTTCCCGTCTCTTCCCAGCCCTCACCTTTTTCTTACTGTCATTGCTTACCGAGGTCCAACCATGTCCCAGGCAGGGAATGGGTGAGGGGGTGGGCTGGAGCCAGATGATCAGACCCAGTGTCTGCTCTGGCTTCTGTTCAAGGTAGGGAGATTAGACATGTGCGTAAATAACTAAGATACAAAGTTGAAGGTTTAATGTTCTAAGTGCCCTAAGAGAAGAGCAGATAAGGGGCCAAGGGATAAGAGGGTTCGCTCTGTGTCCTTTTAGGGCTGTTGGGGGAGCCTGAGATAACTGATGAGAATGTGTGTTAACAGTAGTGTGCTTTGTAAATCGTCAGGCACTCTGCAGACACAAGCCATGCAAAGACAACACGGTCTTAACTGTGTGACCTAACAGTATTACAAGGGCTGGCATCTCTGGTCTCTTTCAATATTCACATGTCCACCCTGGGTGGTGCAGGAGCCCATGTTCTTTCAGAGAGGTGGAGAGGGCAGACAGGGCAGGCACCTGTCTAAGGACAAGCAGCTGGTTGGGACAGAGCCTGGTCTCCTGACTCCAGGATGGGGGATCTTCGCACTGCTTGCACTGCCTGCTCTGCCCTCGGCAGGTTTTGTGAGTCACTATTATCCATCCGCCCTTATTCCTGGCACTGGTGGGGCTCAGAGGGAAATGATCCTGAGGTTTAGGTAATCCCAAAGCTAGCTGGGATGTGCTACAGCTACGCCCCGACCCAGGGGAGGTCTTTTGGGCACATCCAGGCCTTTGTCATAACAGAGGATGTGCCAGAGGGTGAGGTCAGCGTTGAGGCCATTCTGGTGTGGCCAGAGGTGGACCCAGATTTCACAGTCTTGCAGGTTGTCCAAATAGGCAGTCTCCCAGGGGACTTAGCTCTCCTGGCATTCACTCCTGAAGGATCTCAGCCCAGGAGAATGATTAAAAGCTGGTGGTCTGAGAGGCTCACAAGTGCCTTCCATTCGTTCACCCAGATTCCTCCTTATGTAGATAAGATTATGACCCAGAAAAGCCAAGAGCCAACTGACTCTTGCTTCTGTTCTATTAAATCTATATTTCTTGATTCTTATCTGGAACCACATCTCTAGCTAAACTAATTTAGGATTTTCTTCAGGGTTTGCTTTGAAAATTTAATACAGAACAACATGTACAAGTGATTGCATAACTGCACTTGTTAATGTCTTCAGGAGGTGACGGGTTGATGACTATCCATGGACTCCAGAGTGTCAGAGCCAGGAGGAATCTTGGGGCTCATCCATCAAGCCCTCTACAGTTGGGGAGACTAAGGTCCAACTAGTTTAATGATTTGCTCAGGTCACAGCAAACTGGCAGCATCGCCCTTCAAGAACAGTTTTAGATCTGCTTCCTCCAGAGAGATGCCCTTAATTCTTCTAGCACACACCAATCCTCTATTCATACCCCTCTTAACATTTTTATTATTTCTCCCACACACTTTGACCTTCTACTGGATACACAACTCTAAGGAAAGGGAATTAGCAGGTATTTAACATCTGCTCAGGCCAGGATTTGCATGATTATTTCATTAAGCCTCTCAGCAACCCAGGAAGACGATGTCATTATCCCTTTTTTAGAAGGCAGAGTGCTAAGTCTCAGAGAGGAGCGGTAGCCTGTCCTGGATCAGACAGCCATCTTATTAATTTGGTCAGTAATATCTTACAGCACACCTGCTCTGTATGAGGTAGTGCTCTGAATGGAGTGAAGCTCTTTATCTCATAGAATTTATGTTTAGTGGGAGACACAGAGGATAACAAATAGAAGAATCTCCTTAGAACTCCAGCCAAACGTGATGGTTATTATTCCTGAAAACATCCCCCACGATCTTCCTAGTTTTGCTCCCCTTTCTTCCCCTGATCAGGAAGTCAACTTTAAGTCCACACACTCTCAGGGGTCCTCTAGGCCCTCCAACTAAAACCTGAGAACAAACTCACATTGAGCATTTACTGTATGTTGGTGTTCTAGGCTGGTTGCATGCCTCATCTCTTCTTGTTCTCACAAGAGCCCAATGGGATCAGTACTATTACCCAACTTTATAGATAAGGAGACTGAGGCTCAGAGAGGCCAAACTTGTCCTTTATTGCCACTTCATCCCCTGGGCTTAAAAAGTGGTAGAAGCAGGCTATAAAATCAACATGCATAAAACTAAAGCATTTTTATACACAAACAATGAAACATCTGAAAGGGAAATGAGGAAAACAACTCCATTTGCAATAGCCTCAAAAAAAAAAAAAAAAAAAAAACAAAAAAAACAAAACAAAAAAACCTTGGGAATCAATCTAACCAAAGAGGTAAAAGACCTCTACAATGAAAACTACAAAACATTGAAGAAAGAAATTGAGGAAGACCTTAGAAGATGGAAAGATCTCCCATGTTCTTGGATAGGCAGAATTAATATTGTCAAAATGGCCATACTACCTAAAGTGCTATACAGATTCAATGCAATTCCAATTAAAATCCCAATGATGTACCTTACAGAAATAGAGCAAGCAATCATGAAATTCATCTGGAAGAATAAGAAACCCAGAATAGCTAAAGCAATCCTCAGCAGAAAGAGCAAAGCAGGGGGTATCACAATACCAGAACTTCAACTATACTACAAAGCAATAGTAACAAAAACGGCATGGTATTGGCACCAAAATAGACAGGTAGATCAATGGTACAGAATAGAGGACATGGACACAAACCCAAATAAATACAATTTTCTCATACTAGACAAAGGTGCTAAAAATATGCAATGGAGAAAGGATAGTCTCTTCAACAAATGGTGCTGGGAAAACTGGAAATCCATATGCAGCAGAATGAAATTAAACCCCTATCCTTCACCCTGCACAAAAATCAACTCAAAATGGATCAAGGACCTCAGAATCAGACCAGAGACCCTGCATCTTATAGAAGAAAAAGTAGGTCCAAATCTTCAACATGTCGGCTTAGGACCAGACTTTCTTAACAGGACTCCCATAGCACAAGAAATAAAAGCAAGAATCAATAACTGGGATAGATTCAAACTAAAAAGCTTTCTCTCAGCAAAGGAAACTATCAGCAATGTGAAGAGAGAACCTACAGAGTGGGAGAAAATCTTTGCCACTCATACTTCAGATAGAGCACTAATTTCCAGAATATATAAAGAACTCAAAAAACTCTACACCAAGAATACAAATAATCCAATCAACAAATGGGCTAAGGAAATGAACAGACACTTCACAGAAGATCTACAAGCAATCAACAGATATATGAAAAAATGTTCAACATCTCTAGTAATAAGAGAAATGCAAATTAAAACTACACTAAGATTCCATCTCACCCCAATTAGAATGGTGATTATCAAGAATACAAGCAACAATAGGTGTTGGCGAGGATGTGGGGAAAAAGGTACACCCATACATTGCTGGTGGGGTTTCAAATTAGTGCAGGCACTCTGGAAAGCAGTGTGGAGATTCCCACCATTTGACCCAGCTATCCCACTCCTCGGCCTATACCCAAAGGAATTAAAATCAGCATACTACAGGGATGCAGCCACATCAATGTTCATAGCTGCTCAATTCACAATAGCCAGATTGTGGAACCAAACTAGATGTCCTTCAATTGATGAATGGATAAAGAAACTGTGGTATGTATATATATATATATATATAAATATAATGGAATATTACACAGCTATAAAGAATAATAAAATGATGGCATTTGCAGACAAAAGGATGAAATTGGAGAATATCATGCTAAGTGAGATAAGCCAATCTCAAAAAACCAAAGGATGAATGATCTCGCTGATAAGCAGATGATGACACATAATGGGGGGTGGAGGGGGGCAACAATGGAGGAAGGAGGGACTGCATAGAGGGAAAAGAGGGGTGGGAGGGGTGAGGGGGAAGGAAAAAATAACAGAATGAATCAAACACCATTACCCTATGTAAATGTATGATTACGCAAATGGTATGCTGTTACTTCATGTACAAACAGAAACAACATGTATCCCATTTGTTTACAATAAAAATAAATTTTAAAAAATAATAAAAAATAAAAAGTGGTAGAATATGGGCAAGCTGTTTCCTGAAGTCATGTGCTCCAGTGTTACTCCATCCTCAGTCAAATAGAACTCTTGCCATCTCTGGGTCATGCTGTATGATGCTGGATGAAGCAGTGTTGTAAGTGGGGTGGTCCCAAAAGTGCTGGAGAGCAGGCCCACTCTGAGCTCAAATGCAGGCAATCATGTTATCTTTCTTGACTTACAAGTTTAACCTCTGGGAGGTTCAAATATCAATCCTACAAAATCATCTGTATAGAAGCACTCTCGGTACAACCCCTGAGGTTCATAATAGATATACAGTTAACGTTTGTGGATCTGAATCTGGATGGAGTAAATACGTTAAATATGTTGGTCCTTCCCTCCCTGGCCACATTGTGACTTTCCAGTTAAGCTCTGTTGGTAGTCTCCATCATTGCAATGAGATGCCTTACCCAAAGAATGTGCCTTTCCCTTGACTGGACTGTGTTTTTTTCCCTTCTGTAAGCACAGTAGCAGCCTACCATATAACCCACACAATACATGTGCTAATTACTTAATGGCTGAGCTGATTTTAAACGGAAAAGCCCTCTACACTTGAACATCTGCCATCCTGGCCACAAGGTCAAAGATGATTGGTCCAATCTGAACCAGGTATTCATCCCTTGGACCAATCAGTTTCTCTCTCCAAGAAATTTGTAATTGGGATTTGCAGATGGACTCACCGGCTGTGGGAGACAAGTCAAAGAAATCCTATGAACTTCAGGGCGGTTCCAGTTAATGATAGCTGGAAAAAAGTGACCTTAATAGTATAAGTCAACCATTTATTATGTTAATGAGTTCTGAGAATCTAGAATTCAGAAAGGGTACAGTAAGGAAAACTTATTTCTGTTACACTATACTTAGGTCCTCCTGGGGGTTATTTGAAGACTTATTCACTCACAGGTCTGACTGTGGATCCTCGTTTTCTACTGGTGGACACAGCTCCTTCCCATTCAGTCTCACCACAGGCTAGTTTGGGCTCCTTCACAGGAGGCTGGGTTCCAAAACTGAATGTCCCTGAGAGAAACCAGGTGGAAGCCATATTGTCTTTTATAACTTTACCTCAGATGTCATGAGATGTCCCTTCCACCATGTTCTGTTCCTAAAGGAAGTCACAATATCAGCTTCACTAAGAGTAGACATATATTCTGTCTCTTGATAAAGAATGATCAGTTTCTGGAAAAATCTGAAGAATTAAAAATGTAGCCAGTCTGGAAAGTACAGTGCCCCAGGTGCCAAGGGCTACCATGTGGGAGCTTCTACAATGGGTTATATACAAGAAGAAAATCCAAAGATGATTTATAGGGAAAAAGGACCGTTGAATGGAGCAGACAGACAAAGAAATGTGAAAGAAAATATCATTTGTCAAGGGAGTCAGGGTTTTAGAGTTGGGTTTTTCAAAGGAGATACTTAAGTTTGGGGCCTGAGATGTTTATTAGGGATCAACACTTGGGAAGGGAAGTGGGTGAAACAAATCCTAGCGCAGGAGAAGCTGAACGGTGGTAGAGGTCTGACAGAGCCTCGGCCAACCCAGTGGGTGATCTGGAGTGAGTGCCCATCAGAGTTGTCAGGTTGAAATGACTGGACCTTTATACCCATCTTTGCTTAACCACAGACTGTGGACCACCCCACCTTCCATGAGCTGGGGCTCGGAAGTAGCTGACAGCTGGAAGCTCTCTGCCAATGTCAGCCCGCTCAGTGGGCAGCAGGTTTTTGCTGGAATGGGGCTCTGTGTGGTGCACCTGTGGGTCTACCACGAGGGGGAAGACTTTCCAGTTGTGGGCTCTGCAAGTGAGTTCCATGAAATGCCCTTCTGTAGTTACAATGCATCACCTTCCTTTAAGTTGAATGAATTTCCATGTCTGGTAACCCAATATGCCAGCTGAGGGCTCTGGATCTCCGTTTTTCTACCTGTAAAGCAAGGGGGTTGGATGTGCTTTCCTGCTTTGAAATCTGGCGATTCTTATCGTCTTTTCCACAGCCAGCTCTGCAGAAAGTGGAACACAGCTCACTTGTTGCTGCGAGCTTCTTATCAGATACAGACCCAGACAGACACCGTCTGGCCTAACTGCTCACGTGATGATTATTCACCCCATCCAGAAGAAAGTGCCAGGTGATATCTGAGATGTGGCAGCAGCCAGCTGGCTCCAAACACATTCCAGGTACAAAAATAGTTTACAAGGAGCACTAAGCTCCAATAATTCTTACTGCAGACTCTAGGAACCCCAAGACCGCCTGAAAAATGTTGGGAAATGCAGTTCCTACTTCAAAGCTTCCCACTTGTCACTTTGCAAGGCAGAGCACTGTTAAGGGAAGAGATGGCCGAGGATACCTAGGATGTGGAGGTGAGGCAGTTCCAGTAAGGAGGCTCCTGGGAAGCACCAGCATCCGAGCAGCACAAATCTGTTTGCCCAGGTCGCGTGCTAATCATCTAACCCTTGTCTCTCAAGTATGTCTCCCCATCTTCAGAGGGTATCTCAAACTTCTCTCAGGTTTATTTGGTACAGTGAAAAAGTAATGCATTATTTGCCATCCAGCACAGTGCCAACCACATTCTCAAACAAGTATAATTTAGTGTCAAAGAGGAATATAACCTTTCAGTTATTAAGGCCCTGCTTTGTTTCAGGTATGTGACAAGCGCCAGGGAAATAAATATCGAAATATGCTTCTGACCTCAAGGAATTTCAATACAATAGGAAAGCCAAATTATTGTTCTGATTTAAACTCGGTCACATCTCAGCTAAGTGACCTTGGGCAAGCCATTCCCTGCCCAAACCTCATACCTCACTCTTAGTGTTGTGGTGGTGACTGAATGGATGACACGTGACAGATGCCTGGCTGCGGCTTACTAAGCATCTCTCACTGTATCACGAGGGCAGATCTGCTGCATTTGCTGGCAGTTTCCATGGGCTGCTCAGCAGAGGGGACTCCTTGACACCCTGAAACCTCAGGGAACTTTGCCCAGCTTGCTTGGCCATTTGACCCCACTTCTCTCTTACTTTGTGGGACATGTTAAGGCAGAAGTATGAAATTATGGTGGGTTGGAAACCAGGAAACCCCAGGTTCAAGTCCTTGGTTTCCCGCTTTGAGGCTCAGAGAAATTGAAGTGCCGTGCAGTTTTAGTTTCCTGATTTATTCCCTGTGGGGACAAGGAAGGAGATCTGGATCTAAGCAGTTCACAGTGCTGACTCTTCTACTATGTGAAATCTGATGGATGAGAGTCGCTTTGAGACCTGGTGTCCTTATTTGGGCAGTGGCCCCCGCTATTGGACCTCCTTCGCAGGAGCATTATGGCATTCAGTGAGGTAGTGTATATCACGTATTTAATACAGTGCACAGCACAGAGTGAGTGAGTAATGGATAGATATTCTTCATTATTAGTGAATAATTTATAATTCAAAATAAATTTATGAGGTACATGATAAAGATAGAGCTTATCAGATGAAGAAATTAGGGCTCAGCAAGTTGACCAGTTTATGGTGACGCTTTCTGTGTGTGATCTCAGTGCCTGACATGTAGGACAGGGGGCTTGTGTCTGTCCTATGCCGATCCCGACAAATGGCACTTGCAGTCCATATAACGTGTTTGAAGGACATTGCTTCTCTCACAGTTTTAGTCTGACTTTTTTTTCTCAAGGAAATTGAATCCTCTCCCTGGGGGTGAGGATTAGTTTTTTCCAACTGAGAAATTTCAGGCCGGATGTCCACTGGGCAAAAATGTACAGTAAGTGAGATGTGAGCTTGTGTCTTGAGGATCTTGAGTCAGGCGTGGGGATCCCAGGGCCTAGGTTGACTGGGTGTCATCAAGCCAGGCCACTTGTGGCTTTGTGGTTGCTTCTGGTGATGACTGTTGAAGGAATGAGTGAGTCCCTAGTGCTCAAACACATACCCGAGAAAACTCCTCATGACGCGCATCTTCTCTTACCCTGGAAACCTGGAGGGCTCCAGAGACAGGGGGCTCCAGCTGAGTTCATCTCTCAGATCCCAAAATGACTGTAGGGATGTGATGACTCACTGCTCCAAACAGCGAGAGAGAAGGCTACGGTCCGTTTGGCTACCGTGCACGCACTTGGAAGCTACAGAGTCTGAATAAAAGTCACATCTCCAAGCTTTTAAAAGAGCTAGGAAACACTCTAAAATTAGATTGTACTCTCTTCTGGAATCAGTCATCTTGGAGAGATGTTATCTCATTATGAAAACCTGAATCGAAGTCATAATAGCTCATCACTCTGTGAATTTTCAGGCCGCTGGTCCACGGAGAACCAGAGGCCTCAAGTTCTGTTGCAGTTATTTCTCAGCCTACGCTCTGAGGGCTCAATCCCCACTTTGCCCCAGTGGCTGAAAAGGTGCTGATTGTTTCCTGGTACTTCACTAGTACCTCACAGGTTCGTAGTCTTTACCTTTTTTCTCTCAGACCTCCCCCTCCATACCTTAGTGAAGGAGACATTCTTGTTCCCATGTTTCAGTGTGTTAAAAGGGGCTCTCAAGATCTCCTAGTGGCAGAGCCAGGAAGTGAACCCAGCTTGCTCTGATTCCAGTCTCTGTTCTTTTCACTCTCCGCCACAGGGAATGAGTCCTGGTCCTTCCTCTCCACGGTTGCTACACTCCTAAGTGCCAGATGTGACCAGACTCTCCACTAAACGTGAATTCCAGTAACACAGCCCACACAAAACTGAAATGAAAGTGGTTCTGGATGTGACATTGGGAAGGAGTCAGGCTCTTCATTCATAAAATGAGGAGGTTGTCCAGATGGTCTGTTGCTTTCATTCCTGACTTGAATGCTTCAGAACAATGGTTCCCAGTCCAGGCTACACATTCAAATCCCCTGGGGAGATTTTCAAAAGCACTGATACCTAGGCATTTTTCTAATTTTTGTCTCAATGGTCTGCTGAGGGACACAGACACGACGTTTTAAAAAGCTTACCAATGATTCTAATGGTAATGATTCTAATTCTAATGAGAATCATTGGTCTAGAGTTCCCCAGTCTCTGCTCATGTATCTCCATTAGTAAAAATCATTGATGTGCTGCTCCAATCAGAAATTTGTCAGCTTTGTTCTCTTAACACTACACCGTCATATCTACCTGAGTATTTCTAACTCTGATATTTGCTCCATTCTGCCTTGTTCTCTCTCTCTCTCTCTCTCTCTCTCTCTCTCTCTCTCCTGTTCTCCCCTAATCCAAGACCACTATCCTCCTTCTGCAGAACTTCAGTAACCACTGTGGTGGGCACAGAAGGTGGCCCCTTCACATCCATGTCCTTCTCCTTGTTCCTAACTCAAAATTAACTTTGAAAGCATTTGACTTTCTCTTACATGACTCAGATGAAATTGCCACCATCTCCAGTCTAGGGGTGGCCTAATAGAGGCATCTGGTATGGTATACCCCTAGGATTAGGCTTGTGACCTAAGTGACTTAATTAGACTGAAGGAAGGAGCAGTCTCCTTCTTTCCAGCTGGAGGTAAACAAGAAGCACACAGACCTGATGGCCTCTGTCAGCCCTTCTATGACTCTGAAGGAAAATGACTTTAGAATGATATGGACTGAGGTCAACTGCACATGTTAGGCATGCAATGTGTGATGAGAGGAATGAAGGGATTTTATTGGTATCGAATCAGTCTGGGTCTCAGCATACTCTCGAACAGGGGCTGGCAAACTTTTCTTCCAAGGAAGCCGTGTGTATATATTTTAGGCTTTGCTTAGTCTTGCTACAGCTACTGAACTCTGTGGTCATAGAACAAAAGTAGCCAAAGACAACAGGCAAATGAAGAAGAAGGGTCGTGTTTTAGTAAAACTTTATTAATAAAAATAAGCAGTGGCCTGATTTGGAGCCTGGCCTATATTTTGCTGATGTGTGGTGTAAAGGGCAAAAAGAGATTGGACGAGATTAGGAATGACAATTCCTGCCCTGCCTGCAGACTGACTTTTCATGACAGATATGACCTCTATCGGTCATGGTCCTTTACATGCTGAGCAGCATTCAGTCCTCCACACCTTGGTCCAGCACAATCAATCCGTCCATCCATCAATGAATCAGAGTTGGTATGTTGTAGACAACCTCTTCGCCATCCCTGCCTGGATAATACTCTTATTTCTTACAAAAGTCAACACTGGGAATCCAAGATCTGGGTTTTAGAATTCCACTTTCTATTTGTGTGCTGTGGGGCATCATCTCAGGCACTTTCTCTGTGCTTCAGAGAGCTCTAATACGGGGAATTTTGCTGACAGAAACTTGAAAGATGACCTAGGTAAAGATTCCATTAAAGACCCACCTGGTTTTACCCGCCCTGTGTTTCCTATGAGGTCCATTAGGCAAAGCATAATAATTTAAGCCAGTTGTGATAATAGAGTTGGAACCTGGGCTCATATTTTTCCCTTTCCACCTTGTTGAGTTATTGAGAGGAGATCACGCCTTCGGTGGCAGAGAATGGCTGCCGTCCCATTCCAGAAGGCCCCCTTTCCTCCCCTCGTGCCACTCGCCAAGCTTTCCAAATATGCCCCTTTCACCTTCCATGTCACTGCTGTTTTCCTTTTGAGACTCCTGACATGTTTAATTCCTCGGCTAAGCCCTCTCCCCGTCCACATGTCGCCACCCTTGGCATACAATTTATTTTCTACACACACATAAAATCAAGACTGGACATTTTTGTCCCCTGTGAACTCTTGAGGAATTGCCTTTGGAGCCACGCTCCATCGCGGTGGCAATAATCCTCCTGGAGTGAATTCCTTTGTATTTGTTTAGCACTTCCCATTCTAGATCAGATTTCGTCGAGGGCACCCTGTGTCAGCAGAAAATCATACCCGTTCATTGAGAATGTGTCTATCCTATCAATCCACCAAGGAAGGAGAAAAAGAAGCATTGGTGAAGCACCTACTGTGTGCCAGCCATGGTGCCAGTGCTTTTACACACCCAGTTAGTCTTCAAAGTGGTCCTGAGGCTGATTAGTCCCCATTGCGCTGATGGGAAAATGGTTAAATGATAGGAGAATAGGAGAGAAAAGGTTGGACGGGTTTTCTGGGTTCAAGTTGTATCAGTCAGGGCTCTGCAGAGATACTGAACTAATAGTACCTATGTGCATATCTCTGGTACATGCACCTAAATTTTCTTATCTATTATATATATTATCTATCTATCTATCTATCTATCTATCTATCTATCTATCTATCTGTCTGTCTGTCTGTCTGAGAGGTTTATTTAAAGGAATTGGCTCCTGATACCATAGGGGCTGGCAAATCTTAAATCTGCAGAATAGGCAGACAGGCTGGAAGGCTGGATGTCCAGGTAATAATTATATGATAGACTTAGGTTCAAATTTGTAGGGCAAGTTAG
Organism: Sciurus vulgaris; assembly: GCF_902686455.1. Lineage (NCBI taxonomy): Eukaryota > Metazoa > Chordata > Mammalia > Rodentia > Sciuridae > Sciurus > Sciurus vulgaris. The sequence goes on from NC_136461.1 coordinate 44,555,029, forward strand.
CAAAGGAGAAGCTCAGGCAGAATTTCTATGTCATAGTAGCAAGACAAAAGTCCTTTTCTGGAAAACATCAAGTTTTGCACTGAAGGTCTTTAATCAAATAGACAAGGTCCATCCACATTATGGAAGGTAATCTGCTTTACTTAAAGTCAACTGAATAAACATTTGAAAATGCTAATTGCTTCTACAAATACCTTATAGTAATATTAGACCACTGTTTGACCAAACAATGGGGCACATTGACATATACAATTAACCATTATAAAAACTCTTCATTTAATTTTTTTTTAAATTTCTTATAGTTCTCTGGACCGTATTGAGCTCTAAAAGATAACTTTCTTAAGTTTTCTTAGAATGAGTTGATCTGGGATACACATGAAGGTTAGCATAGGATCTGGGAAGTGGGAGATTCCCATTTAATGAATATGGCAAACATCAACCTACCTCAGAGGATTATTTTGGTTAGGATTTGTGTTTAGCATCTTGCCTAAAGGACTTTATAGAATCTTTAGTGCTCTTAGGAGAAGGTCTGAGCCTCCCAATGCGTAGGTCTCTGCCTACTTCTGTAGTCTCCTGAAGACCCCTTCTCTGCAGGCTCACGCTCAGGGCCAGGTTTAATGACTGATGCTCCTTGGTGCCTCCTGCTCTCTCATTCTTTGTTTCTTCTGATAGGAACACTCCCTTCCCTCCTCTGCTACTGCTGTTCTGGTATGAGTAAATTTGAGAAGATCCCTTAGGTCTCAGCTGCTCTAGATCCATTTTCTCTGGAACCTTCTTAAGCTCTATTATGCAGGCCCTAAGCCTGCAGAGGGAGCCTGATGTGCATGTGTTGACCACAAGGTTTACGACACTGCCCATCTCTTTACCTGTGAGTTTCAAGTGGGCAGTGTTGATGTCTCATTTCCTTAGGCCTCCAGGACCCATGGCAATAACTAGTCCATGGTGGACATTTAATAAATATTCGTTCAATATCAAGTGCAGATGAGAATGCAACCTTTGAGATTCTTTGTCATCTTTCCAATGCACATGAGGTTTTTTATTTTCCCCCTTCCAAGTAAATTACTGTCTGAACATGAGTTCCTCCAAATACCCGTCATTATATCATAACTGTTCCTTCTGAGGAACAATTAAAAGAGTCAAGAGGTGACTCTCTTCTCAGTGGAATTCGTGTCAACCACACAATGTGTTCTCTCGTTGGGAGCAGGAGGCAGTGAGCTGGCCTGGGCCCAGGTCATGAAGGATGAGTTCAGTGCGGAATCATTGCCCCACGGACCTGCCCTGAGGCTGCTCCAGGAAGAGCAACGTGAAGATGACAGGTACATACATTCCAAATTACTTCAAGGTGGTCTCAGTCCCATTTCCTATCCCCAGGAGCCCGCCCTGGACTTGACTCGGACACATTAGCAGCGAGCATGGAGACGTTGATGTATATGTGTTTAGTCTGAACAGGTCCAGCAGGGCTGCGTCACTGCGGAGCGCAGCCACCTCGAAAAGAGAAGGAGGGTGGGGTGCCCAGCGTGTGGCAGGCCCGCTCTCCCTTCCTCAGTCTCTCTGTCAAGGCTGCAGCTCTGGTCACCCTGTAATGAGATTTCTATTTTGCTCTTCTCTATAAACAAGTGCTAAGTCCTCCACATTGGAAAAAGCTTGAGAGAGTTAATTCGAGTCTATTTATTTCAACATTTCCAGAGTATTTATTTTTAGTTTACTTAAAAATATTTATTGAGGCATTGCATTCTGCATCAGGAATGCAATCATGAGCAAGGAGCGACAGCTCCGCCTTCAAGGAACTTCCAGTCCAGTGGGGGAGATGCACAGACCAACACAGAAAGGGAAGGCATGCCACCTCCGTCCCCAACAGGGCTTACTAGGCACAGGGCGCCAGGCCTGGGCCTGGTGTAGGGTCGGGGGGGTATATACCATCTCACTTCATCTTCACAACCATTTTCTAGAAATAGGTATATGATGACTATGTGGGTAAGGAAATAGCCTCCAAATTCTTAATAAACTTTAACAGCTTAAAATCAAGGAAAGAGAATAGATTTAAACCAAAGTCAACTAACTTTAAACCTATTCCTCATTATTCTCCCCAGCTTCTCTCTAGTATCAGAAACTTCACTACGCCTGGGATTGCCTGTTCTTTTGCCTACGGGTTATAGTTGGGGTGCATAGGAGACATGGAGGAAGCAGAGGAGGGGCATTGGAGCTGGACTTCCAAGAATACAAAGGAAGCTACCATGTGGAAGATTTGGGGGAGAATTCCAGACATGGACACAGTGCTACGCTGGTATGTAAGATAGCGCTGGGGTCAAGAGGTGGAGGGAGGGGTGGGAAAAGAGGCTCCCGAGGGAGGGTCAGGCAGTATGTTGTGAAGAGGAGTCTGAACTATTTCTTAGGGAATAGAAACCATTAGTTATGTTTAAGCAGTGTGTCAATATAACCAGTTAAGAAGAAACCCTAGAGGCAGTACATAGAACTGGCCAGTAGGAGACGACAGAGAGTGCAAAGCTAGCAGCTCCTTAGGAAACCACCGTTAGTGGTCTTGTAAATTATGATTCTGTGTTGTGGACACATTTTATCAGTGACTCTGACCTGGTCCATTGGGAAGCAGCTGATCAGGAGTTACTGAAAAGTTTCTAGGTAAAAATGATTTTCTCACATTTGTCTGGTAATTACAATCTCTTAGGCCAACATCAGATTTTTTTTTTTTTTTTTCTGATACAGGAGGAAATAAAATGTCACTATATTTATATAATGATGATGATGATGATGATGATGATGTAGGGTTCACTGGATTCATGGTCAAGACTTCCTTTCAATACTTGAGGAATTATTCTTATGGCTGCTGGGAGGGCTGCCAGCAGACAGCCCTCAACTCTTGGTTCCCTTTCAAGACTATACCATCTGAAGAGAGCTTCATCTCCTAAGACCTAAATTCCTTTCTAGGCAACCTGATTCAATAATGGAATCCCATGGAGTTACGAATCCCTGGTTCCCTTGCTCCAATTTGTGACTGAAAGGCCCTCCTGCTTCCTGGCTTCTGTATTATTGGTTGAGACCTCTGTAATGGCCTTGCTGCAACCTGCTCCTTAGTCTGCCTGACTCTGCTTCCTCTCTTTCCCTTTCCCATGTGAGAGTACTCCCTAAGTACTACATGTTCATCCCCATCTCAGCCTACTTTTAGGGAATGTATTCTATTGCGAATGGTGGTTGCAGACAGCGTTCTCACTGGGCAGCATGTGGAGGGGGATGTGCGCATGTGGTCTCATTCCTCCCTCATAATACCCAGTGTTACAGTCCAGGAGCCTGTAACCCTACTACCATCTTGCTGCATGGGCTTCGAAGAATCTTCTTACCTACTGTTTTAGGTGACCTTAAATTCTTCCTGGAAGTGCAAGGCAGGGGCCCTGACTCCTTTACACATATCAGAAACAGAGGCCTATGAAGAAACATTTCCTCAAGATCATAAATCCTGCGATGTTGCAGAATTGTCTTTCTGGTCAATTCCACTACATAGAGAATTCTCATTTCTTCTCATGCTTTTTAATACACTAATATCCCAGGCAGGCTGGGGCCAGGATTTCTGTGCCCTGGTCTGAAAGTTGGGTATTTACCAGTTGTAATAACTTTCAAAACCCCACTCAAAACACACAGCCTAAGATGAAATGGAACAGACTGACTCTTACACAGCATTAGTGCTCAGGAATCCCTCAGGGCAGGAGAGAGGATGGGGAATAGGGCTTAAGAAGAAAAGAAGAGACCAGGGGGAGAGAGAGAGAGAGAGAGAGAGGAAGGAAGGAAGGAGTGGAGGGAAGAAGCAAAGGAGGTCAGGGAGGAAAAGTGAGAGGGGAGAAGAAGAAAGAAGAAGGAATGGAGGAGAGCAGAAGAGGAGGACAGGATGAGGCTATTCCACTGCTCTAGGAAATAAACAATGGCAACTTTCCTGCCCATGGGGCAGCTGGTTCTTTGCAGCTTTGAACTCCTCAGGACAGTATGCTTTATCATCTGGAATAATAAATGCAGACCTGGTGGCCAGAGGAGTGGGCTGGCCACGGCTCCACAGTATGCCAACAGTGGGCGGCCTGCTGTTGGTGTCAGCACAGAGGGGCCCAGGAGGGTGTCAGGGAAGCACCAGGGCCAGGGAACCTCAGCTGGTGCTCAGTGAGCTGTTCAAAGAAAACAAGGTCTCCAGGGCCAGGGGGACCCTCCTGTTGCTGGTGACTCTGACCCGATGTGGGTCCTAGAAGGAGCTTGGTATTTTTAGCTCTCTAGTTGCTTTGAAAGAAAGAAGCAGAGCCACAGTGTGCAATTTATTATTTGGGGGGACATAATAGCTAACAGCTCCAAAAACACTCTGGATATGCTCCACAGCTCATCAAGGAGCATATCACCAAAGAATGAGGATAGGATAAACACCATATGTGTCAGAGCGTGGCTGGCGTGCAGGGCTTGGGGACCCAGGGCTGTGCTTGCCTTTCCTGGGACCAAGAATGGTCACTCACCTCAGCGGATCGACCTCCTCCTGGTCCCTAAACAAGATTTTGGTTCCATGGGACCTAGTGCTCATTGCCTAGGTCACTGAGAGGTCGTGGAGAGTCCATGGAGTAGGGAGTCAACCGAGGGACTTGACCTGTCCACTTGCTTGCTGTGGTTTGCGAGGTGCCACATGTTACTATGAGCCTAGATAGAAGGAAATCCACAGTCTCCCTGCTCACAGGGCCCGTGTGGGCACCCCTGCTCTTCTACAGGCATCTGAGGTTCCAGAGAGTCCCACCAGGAGACTGCACACCTTCCCCACGTGAGCAACTGTGCGTGATGTTCCTGTTAGGTGTGCTCTTCAAAAGCTCATGTCAAGGCTTGGCCCTGCTTGGAGGGTAGAGCTCCAGGAGTCTCTCAAAGCAGATCCTTCCCTTTTTCACACAGTCCCCTACAGCCTTCCCACTGCCTGCAATGCCCAATCTGGGGAAACAAGTGAACACAGACCTCTGCAGAGCCAGGTTGTGGCTGTGATACCCCAAGGCTATCAATTGTTAGAACTTGGTGCTTCCCAGGAAGATGATCCACTTCTGAATGCATCTTTAAAGATCCCTTGTCTTTTTACTTTATAGGGCTATTGAGCATGTTCAAACAATGCAAAAACACCTAATAAAAGGTAAAGTCTATGCATATTTGAAGGGTTGTCACAGGATGAGCTAATTCTAAAGCAGAAAGTAGAGGTGCAGGGAGCTAAAAAAGAAATTCTCCCTCCTCTCTTCCTCTCCTCCCTCTCTCTCTCTTTTCCAACCTGAGTACCTACATAAACATTTGATACTGCCCGAGCCATAGAGAAATATCAAGGAATGAGAGAGAAAAGATCTCCCTGCCCCCGAGGAAACATATATTCTGTTGAACAACCAAAGCAAACAAATAAACATGGTTTTATTAATGAATGAATGCGATCAGAAGAAGCAAGGTGCAGTGAAAAGAGGTCTTCAGAAATCAGGTAGCTCTGCCTCCAGCCAGTGACTGCCCCCAGCTGGAGATGTGACCCTGGGGACGCTTGTACCTTTGTTCCCTCTCTGCCACATGGGACAATGGTTGTGAGGACCAAGTCAAATCAAAAGCCTGGTGTATGGCTTCCTGGGGACTAATGCCCAGGGGAGAGAGATTGATAAGCTCCCACCCTTCTCCTGGTTGTACCACTTACCTTTGAAACTCTCTGCATGGGCTTCTAGGATTTTGCCCAGGCCCTACCTCATGGCTAGCTGTGGTCAGCTGGGATGCAGCCTGAGTCCCACCTAGTTCCAGACTCCCGACTAGAACTGTGCTTGTTTCCCTCCTGTACAAAGAAGGAGCTGGACTAGAAAATCATCATTTTGTATCTTCTGGTATGGACATTCTCTGATTTTGGTCTGTGGATAAATCTTCTATGAGAATGTTTTCCCTCCCCAATGAATGAGCTCCAATTAATTTTACTGCTCTCTGTGAAGGTTCTAAGACAAAATATTGTGACCTTGCATATTTTATCTCCCTGCAGAGCAGTTAATGCATTTGGTGTCCTCAAGGCTGTGGGTATACAACACTTGCTGCCATCAGGATTTGGTGGAGGTCGGCTAGAGAGAGCAGGATTGGTTCAGGTGTTCCCAGAGGTCAGAGCGGACTTTGTTCTATTGAGCAACAGTGGGACTGATGGTCAAGGTACCAGGCTGGTGAATGAAGGCAACATGGCCCCTGTCCTCAGAATGCTGATATTTTATTTGGGGATATACAGAAACTCTACCCCGTTAGTAGAAAGAGAAATAAAATAATGTGGAATTGCAGTAAGTGTTATGAAGGAAGCAAGTGAGGGGCAGAGAGAAATAATGATGGTGGAAACCACTCCATGTAGGATGGACAAGGAAACTCTCTCTAGGAGCTGACATGGAAGCAAGTAATAGGCATATTACAAAATTTAAATTCCAGTATGGTGTTAAAAGTATTCCAGGTGTAGAAGAAGGAAATGACCACTTCTTTGGATGGGAAATTTAGGACAGTGGAAGTGACTTTGCTCAAAGCCATGGAGTGGGTCACAGGCAAGCCTAGTCTAGAACCTGGGGCCAGAAATGTTTCTTTTGTTTAATGCCTTTATCTGGCTCTTTTTTTTCTTTCTTTCTTTCTTTTTTTCCGTGTGTCTTGGATCACTTCCTTTGGATTAGATTGCCTGGTGGGGGTGAGTTGTCTTCAAAGAGTCAGTCTTTATGTCTTGGAAGAAGAATCAAAGGTCATTGAAAAGAAAACATGTGTCATGCTAAAAGTCTCTTTTGAAAAGACAATGAAAAATTAGATTATACTTGAATTTAAGCTTCAAGCACTTCTCGCTCATCAGTGGGTTTATCCCCTCCGTAGACTTGTACGACAGGGAACAGATGGAAAACACTTTATAGACTGTAATGTCCACATGCCAAAAATGATCGGGTACCTGACACACATGTACACACAACACACACACACACACACACACACAGAGTGAAGATCTTCCCCCTCTTACCTTTGGAAGATCACTATTCCCATCCCTAACCTCTGGGAATTAGAAACAAAAGTGGCTTGGTTCCTAAGTGGAGAGAGCTCCCACAAAACCCTCTCTTCTCATCTTCCTTTTATCTTTTCCAGGGACACTCAGCTGCCAGAAATGTGTCACTTCTAGCAGTCCTCCACATTTCATAGAACATCTTATTTGGATAAAACTTAAATTATTACCACACCAGTCTGCACACACTTTTCCCCCCTTCTTTTTTCTGAGAATGGTCGTAACCAAGCTTGACAAACTACTGATTTCTACTAAAGCAATTTCAATGCCTTTTAGACATCAAAGCCAACAGATGAGGAGAGCTAGGAGCATGGAGGAGACTCCCATCTGTGGATGTCTCTTGCCATTTCACACCGTAGCTCCCCTCCTCCAGGAGGCCTTCCCAGCTTGGCTAGTGTAGATGAGATTACTCACTAACTGCTATAAGAGCAGAGGAAGCATGGGTTCTGTTTGTGTTTTGTTGCTTTCATCCCCTCAATCAATGACCAGGCTGTGTTTTGGACATTGAAATTATAATGATGAGTTCTATGCCCCAAACAACTTTAAAGGCATAGTGGACATAAACAATTAAACAATTAGGAGTGGTTATGGTTTAGATATTAAGTGTCCCTCAAAAACTCATGTGTAAGACAATTCAAGAGGGCTTAGAGGTGAACCGATCGGGTTTGGAGAACCTTAAACTAATCAGTGCATTAATCTTGTGATAGAGATTAAGTGATAGGGTGGTAACTGCAGGCAGGTAGGGTGTGGCTGGAGGAGGTGGGTCACTGGGGGCATGCCTTTGGGTATACATTTTGTGAGGTGAACTTAGTCTCCCTCTGCTTCCTGGTGTGATGTCCTGAGTTGCTTTCTCTGCCACACTCTTCTCCCGTAGTGTTCTGATTCTCTTCAAACCCCAAGGAATGGAGCCTGTACGGTCTCTCTACGGACTGAGACCTCTGAAATCATGAGCTACCAAATTAACTTTTCATCATCTAATTTTTCTTATCAGGTCTTTTGGTCATGGCAGCAATACAGAGCAACATGTGGAAAATAGCGGTGCATTATGAAAGTGTAGGAGCCTTCTCAAACAAGAAGCAGGGTGAGAGGACTTCCCACTGGAGGGATGAAGGAAGATCTCTTGATTTTTGATCTTGGAGGAGGTGGCATTTGAGGTGGTCCATTAAAGATGGTAAGGACATCTAGGTAGAGCTAGGGTAGCAGATGGGTCTGGGAATGGGGACATTAACATCATCAAAATAGTGGTTCCTAGTACTTTCCTGCTGGAGGGAAGGCAGGAACTGAAGAATAAAGAAGAATCTTTGGAGGATAAAAATAACCCAGATGCCTGGCACATTGAATGCTTGAAAGGGGAAGCAAGTAATCACCACCAATGGAGAGAGCATTTGGACTTGGGGAGAGCTTGAATTCAAAATTAGGCCCAGGTCACCACATTCAGTGTGTAATCTTGAACATTTCTTTTAACATCTCTGAGTTTAGTGTGCCTCATTAAGTATGAAGATAATAATGCTTGTCATTCAGATTAATGACTTTATGCACTAATTCATATGGAGGTGTTTGGAAGTGTGCTTGGCTCAAAATAGCCTGGACATTTGAAAGCCTTGTTTGGCTCTTTCAGCAAAGTGCTGGAGGCTGTTAAAGATGAAAACCCAAATGCGACTGATCTTAGCTGCTCTGGGTATCAAGTTAGGCAGTAAGCCCAATCTTTTCCATTGTGTATTCTTGGGAGTATATATTAATCTCTTTGAACTTGCATTTCCTTATCTAGATTTGAGAATTGTTGATCAGGAATGAAATTTTTCCTCTATTCTTCCCTGTTCTCACTTGATGTATAAAGGAAAGAATTTGTATTCTACCCCTTTCTTTACTGAGAGGAACACCTACAGACTATCTTTCCAAGTCCTTTAAGAGAAATGGAATATTTAGTGTGATGGCTTCCAATGAAAGTCCAATTCTAACCCCTTACTTGTGGGTGGAGTCACTGTTCAAGTCCCCATCTTCTGTTCCATGTTCCAGCTTCTCCACCTGTAACTGAGTAGCTCTGAGTGTATACGGGAAAAGAGAATAGGCCATGCCACTTTCAGATGGAAACCAAAGCCATGTTCTTCAAAAAATTAACCTACAGTCTGTAATTTTGAGTTATAGGGTGCAATAGATTGCTAAATTGGCCACAAATTTGTATACCTTTTCCTGTTGAGGTGGAATCAACTTCTCTACCCCTATAATCTGGACAGGTCTTGTGATTTGCATTGGCCAAAACAGAGAAGCAAAAGTGAATGAATGAGTCCTGAACCTGGATCTCAAGAGATTTTACCTCTTCCCCTTTGTTTCTTGAAACTCCGTGACCTCCATGAACAGCACAGGCTAACCTTCTGAATGAAGGGAGTTTACATGAAGAGAAATCCCGGCTGAGACAAGACCATCACAAACTAGCGAGGCCCAAGTTGACCCATGAGCTGATACTCAACCGATATCAACTGAGCCCTGCCCAAATCTTCAGAATGCCCATCTGACTTATGAATTTGTGAGTGATAGTAGATGGCTATTGTTTTAAGTATCTAACTCATAAAAGCTACCTGATATACATGGTGAGGACCCACATTTAAAAAGTGATGATTGCTTCCCATTTGACTAGTCTTCTTTGTGTGATGAGCCCTTCCTACTCCCAATAGAAGGGAGCAGGTGTCCAGTATCCTATGCCACTACAGAAGTGGCAGTTTCCTTGTAAGTCTGCCATTTGTCTAGAGAAAGCTACCAGAAATGGCCACCTGAGTTATGAGCAGTACTATTCTAGGAGGCCTCTCCTGGTCAGTGCAATTTGTTCCCTTTGAAGCTAATGGTGCCCCTGGATTCACGCAAGGCAGGTGGTCCTTAGGATTAAGCAAGCTAAAGTATGTAAAGGCTCTGGCACAAAATAGATGCAAAATAAACATTCATTTTTATAGTAACTTCTTGGTATGGAAATATTTTACTCCATTGAATTTGATGATTATTAATACTTAATTATCAAATAAGCATCCATTTACCCATCAGAGACGTGTCTAGGGAGTGGTGATAGTGGAGGTGGTGGACCAGATGATCTTTAACGTTCTTTCTAGCATGGCTACTCTGTGATTCATGGGCTAACACAACTCTTCTCATAAAAAAGGAGCCAAAACACATGGCCTGAGTGAGCTCCCCTGGTGAAGTCGGGGACATGGCCCCAGAAGCTCAGCATGGCAGGCCATTCGTCAGGCGGCTGTGTCAGCAGCCTGAGAAGCAGTCCATAAAGCTGCCAAAACTGCCCTTTGCTCTGCTCCCATCAAAGAGGAGGCAGAAGTGAGGCCTCGGTGCCAGGACACCCTGCTTGGCAGGAAAGAGAATGTGCCGTGTTCTGCGCAGGAACCTAAATAGTTAACACACCATCGAAGCCACAAATAAATCCTTTGGTTTGAGATCAAAAGCAAGCAGTATAGAAAAATGAAAAATTGATGAGATGCCTCTTTCCCTGTCCCCTCCCCTGCATTCCACCCAGCTCTGAAACACTTACTCCAGACTGAAAACTCCCAGGGACAGTTCTCAAGTAGTTTACTTACTACAATGGGGGCTTTGGGACGGATGCCTAGGCTGGGATTTCTGCTCACCAGCCACCTGAGCCTTAACACAGATGCCTGGGCCCCACAGATGCCCCAGAAACTGATCAGAGCAGTCTGTCCAAGAACCTGGCTGTCAGGATCACTTGCCAGGTCCCCAGATGATTGTCTACCACCGGCAGGGATGAGCGCCATTGATTTCACCATGCTAGGGCTATGTATCCCTCATCTGTAAACTGATCTACTTTTTAATTTTGCTATGAGAACCAATAAAGATAGATGGTAGACATGAAAGGGAACCTCTACCACCGTTCTCAGCTACTTTGACTGAAAGGATCCTGTGCCTTAAACTAGGTATACTCAGGTCGCAAGGGCCCCATTGCATTCATTTTTAATAAGTCATCTTCAGTATCAGGAATCTCTCTTGGCTCTGAATGATGGGTCTATGTAGGCAGAATGAAGGAAGACATGAAAAATGAAGAAGGATGCATTTAGGGTGTCCTGAATACAGGAATACATCCCATCAGTCACCCAGCAAGCTGATTACTTTTGCTTCCACGTTCCCTGTGTAAGTGGTACCCAAATGGCACTTACAAGTAATTACTATTGTATTATTAATGGGGAGCTGGTATGGGCAGGGGTTGAAGTAGGTAGATGGGGCACCCTGCTGCATTCCACTTCCATTCTTTTTTTTTTGGTACTGGGGATTGAACTTAGGGGCACTCAACCACTGAGCCATATCTCCAGCCTTATGTTGTATTTTATTTAGAGACAGGGTCGGTTCTCACTGAGTTGTTTAGCATCTCACTTTTACTAAGGCTGGCTTCAGCAATCCTCCTGTCTCAACCTCCTGAGCCCTTGGGAGTACAGGCATGCGCCAACCGAGCCCAGCTCCATTTCCATTCTTGCAGTGGTTTGTTTAGGCTTGCCTGTCTGCACTGTGCCTTTCCCATAGGGCTGATTCTACTTGGTCCCAGAGATCCAGAGCTAAGACCCCACCTTACCTTCAAACTCTTTACAGCACAAGGAAAGCAAATCCACAGTTAGTAGCATTGTTAAAGGTCTAATGAGTAATACTTGTGTTAGTGGTAAGTTGTTCAGAAAAGGGTGATGTTGGTGCAGGTGGGAAAATGTGGGGAAAGGTTCTTGGTAGAATTGTGTCTAGATCAATGATAAGACCCTAAGTTGTGTCCTTTTAGTTTCTTGCTTGGGCATGTGTCTTAGCCACTGTAATTCCATTCTCCATTTTCCAGTCTATTTTCTCCAAAACTCAGTCCTAATAGTGTCATTCCCCCACCCAAATGCTTCCTGTCCCCACATCACCACCTGCAGAAAGCCAGATTACTTATTCAGGTGTTCCTACTCTCCTTGACCCAAGCCACCCCCTTTCCAGCCTCATTTCCCTCTACATTCCTCCTGTGCTTCAGCTCAGCCCACATGGAACCATTTGACATTGTCCTGACGCTGGGTGTTCCTTCACACCTATCTGCCTTGTACAAGCCTGAAATACTTTTCTTTCTCCACACCCTCAATCTCCTCATTTACTTGCCACACTGAGCTATTTTCTGTCCACCCAACAGTCCTTTTAATGTCCGTGTATAAATTATTTCCTCTGTTGTGCAAATTACTTCAGCAGAGAATAGCCTTTTTTCTATCTTTGGTCTGTCTGAAGAGGTACCTTCCAATCCTTCAAAAACAAATTCAAATGTTGTCTCTTCTGATGAGCTTTCTCCCCTGTACCCTCCACCCCCATAACAATGGCTTCCACCTCTGGGCTCTGTTAGCACTTTTGGGTGTCTCCACCTCAAGTCAACACTAGTGTAGGTGGCACGACAGACAGAAATAAGCAGTGAGTCTTTGCTCCTTTGGGAATTCTAGGTATTACAAATTGATTTTTACTCCTCTGTCTAGGCCCCTCTTAAGGGAAAGGGAACATGTCAGTCAGTGACTGGTAACTAGAATGGATTTATCTTCATATTGATCTTGCCTTTCCCTGGATTTGTTGTCTAGCTCTTTCCTGGAATCAGATTTCATTTGCAGGCTAAGTCAGTAAAACAATCTTCTGCAATTATTTGCCTGACTTTGCAATGTTTTATGCCATTTTTGAGCTAAAAAAGCTTGCAGACCAAGGAATCAAATACACATGAGGCAAACCTGCAGAAGTGGCGGACAAGAGCCAAGGTGGCCCATGATCAAGTCCTTGGACTCTGAATTTAGGTCAGAATCTTGGCTTTGAGTTTTATTATTCAGCCCCACTCCCAGGACACAAACAACTTTCTGACTTTCTTTATTTTCCACTTATTTTTACAACCAACAATATCCAAATTTGGAAATTTTTCTATTAACCTTTCCATCTCAGGATACAACAGACTACAAAGCACTCTAGGTCCTAGTTATCCAAGATCACTTGAGTTTCTGTTCTCTAGACTTGTCTCCTTAACTGTGGAATGAGGAAATCACACAGAAAGTCTCCAGGATCTCTTCTAGCTTAAATTGTTTGGTTTACGTCTGGCCCTGTGTGTTAACCTACAGCGCAGTGCAGCATGCCACCATGAACACCAACCATGGCACGGGGTTCTTCTCCCCTACCATTCACCAGTTAGCATCACCCAGCGGTGCCGACTCCCTACAATAAACTCCAGCAATTTAATTTGGCATTTGAGGTCCTCTGTCTCCTCTTTCCAAAGGACGTTTTGTAAGTACTGCATGTTAGTCACCTTTTTGTCATTACAAAGCATACCCCCTGAGGCAGTCTACTCATGAAGAAAAGAGGCTTCTGTAGCTCACAGTTTGGGGGGTTGAAGGGCACAGAGCTGGCATTGGCTCAGTTCTGGGGGTCTTCTTGGCTATGTAATATGATGGCAGTTGCCAACAGTAGGAGGGCATGTGGGAGAAAGTGGTCACATCTTGATACAGGAAACAGAGGGAGAGGCACAGGGGTCAAGCTTGGCTCTTATAGCAACTCGCTTTTGAGAGAACTCCCTTCTGAAGACCAGTATTCCTTTCTAAGGTCATCACTCCCAGTGACCCAAGAACCTCCCACTAGGACTCACCTCTAAAATACCCAGGACACCTTTTAGTACTGTCACTCTGAGGACCAAGCCTCCAGCACATGAGCCTGCAAGAGGACTTCCCAATTCACAGATGACAAACTACTTCCCTCAATCCAAGGCACAATTGGCTATTTTCTGTCCTCCAGAATGCCACTTATATTTATGGCATTTGAATTTTGGCACATGCTGTTCTCACTGCCTCTGATGTCCTTTCCGAGGTCAGCATTTGGCAAAAATCTTATACATGCCATCTCTAGACATGGGATAATAAGGATTCCTTGCTTGGTATTTCATAGATTATGCCATAAGATTCGCTTGCTGTTTCATCAGCTTTTTTGCTGCTGTGATTGAAACACTCGACCAGAACAATTGTAGAGAAGGAAGGGTTCATTTGGGAGCTCATGGTTTCAGAGGTCTCAATCCATAGACAGCTGGTTCCATTTCTCAGGGCTCTAGGGAAGGCAGAACATCATGGAGGAAGAAGGTGATGGAAGGAAGCATCATCTCACACAATGATCAGGAAGCAGAGAGAGACTCCACTCACCAGACACAAAATATACACCCCAAAGCCATGCTCCCAATGCCCACTTCCTCCAGCCAAACCCTACTTGCCTTCAGTTACCCCTCAGTTAATCCCATCAGGGGATCGATTCACTGAGTGGATTAAGATTCTTGAAACCCAATAATTTCTCCTCTAAACATTTTGCATTGTCTCACACATGAGCTTTTGAGGGACACCTCACATCCAAACCATACACCCATTCTACGTATTCTCTCCTGCCTAGATCCCTGGTTCTGATGTTTGTACTCTGCTCGTGTTCCTATAAGTAGCCTTAGATCTTGTTCTAGACATCATGTCTTGGTAACATGTTTTGGAAACTAATGAAATCCAAGCCTGGGAGTACTGGCCTGTTCTTTGCCCCCACTGTAGGAGACCAACCTTCACCGTGCCTCCCCCACTCATGTAACTGATCTCTCTCCAGCTCACTGAGAGATGTAGCTAACACCAGCTACTGGTCTGTTCCTGGGCCATCAGGTTCTACTGCTGGACTTTCAGGGACACTTCTTCCTGCTTGACCTTCCTCCTGAATTGGGAAGTCCTCTTGTAGGCTTATGTGCTGGAGGCTTTGTCCTCAGAGTGACAGTACTGAAAGATCTCCTGGGGTGTTTTAGAGGTGAGTCCTAGTGGGAGATTCTTGGGTCATTGGGAGTGATGAACTTAGAAGGGAATTCTGGTCTTCAGGAGGGAATTATTGCAAAAGCAAGTTCCTCCTGTTGTCACTTACTAGTTACATCTCAGTTGCCTGTCCTTTCCTTTCAGCTGTGTGATGACTGGATCCCAGAAGGCACTATCTGATCCACCTAGTGTCATCCACACCCAGCGGAGGCCAGAGACCACCTCCCCTAATAATATGGAGCAGTGAAGGGAGTTTTGAGCTCTTTAGATTTCAGAGGCCATGTGGTATAAGAATAGTCTTATACAAAGAGCTAAAGAGACTCCACATTTAAAGTTTCCAGTGTTTCCTGAGCCATGAACTTTTTAGTGTTTTTTAAGAAACATATATCCCTGGTCAGAAACATACATTCTCTTTTATAGGATATATATTTAAAAAATACAATTTTTGATCAGATAGGTATGACTCTAAATACTGTTACTGTGCATTTATTTCTCTATTACCTCAGTTAAATTACTTAGTCTCTCTGAGCACCAGGGTCCTCACCTATAAAATGGCAATGATGTTCCCTTTGTCTCTGGACATGACGAGAAGTCACCGAGGCCAACTGCCTAGCTGCACAGGGGCTGCCCACCATCAGCGATCCCCCAACACCACGTCCACCACCACCACACTGGCTTCTTTGCATTCTTTGGACAACAGTGTTTTCTTGGAACTAAAATTCAAATTCTGTTCTAGGAAAATAGACTTCTCAAGTTTGAGGACTCCCTATTGGCTAGCAGTAGCCAGAAGAAAGCAGGCCCTTGATCGTCAATCAGAAGAGGTCAGATCTTGGAACTTCTGCTTTCTCACTGCCTATGGCTTGTAATCATGGAATCCTCCCAATTCGCACATGTAGCCATCCAATTTCAAATGCTCTCCCCAAAACTTTTGACCAGAGGGAACTTGGGAGACCTCTGCCTGAACTTCTGCATGTGGGAAGGGAGGTGGAGCTCAAGGGGTAGTCAAGGAAGGTCTCAAAGAGTCTAACCTGAACTTTGAGGATTTCAAAGTAATCTTATATGATTTACGTCATTCAAATTCTAAAGGATGTGGGTATAGAGCTATTGCAATTGCAGCTGCTATTGTTATTAGTACTATTGTTATCATTGCTGCTATAATTACTACTATTTAATATCAAAGGCCATTGAGAAGTGTCATAACAGGGTGCTTAAGATTATGGTCATGGAGGCCATGTTCAGTTTTCTTGTACAATAACTAGAATGAGGCTCTCTGCAGGACCTATTTCATGGTGTGGTTCTCAGAACTTAATGTGTTAATATATGTGAAGAGCTTGGAAAAGTGTTTGATCAGATACGTACTGTATACAAATTGTAGCTACTGATAGGTATTTAATATTTATTGTTATCACGACTTGTTATTGATTATTGTGTGCAATCATGACTTACCTTCAATTTCAGTGTCTTTGATATTGAGAATTCACTAATCCTTCAAGTGCCCCATATTCTCCTGTGTAATCATCAAAGCATGATGTGACGTTTCCTATACTAGACCCTGAACTTTTCAGGCACAGGACTATGTCCAAGAGGCATAGTAGAAGTCTAAAAATGTGCTCAAGGATCTATGTTTTTGAAACATGGGAGGGCTTATATGGGGGAGGGATAATGGCATGTCAGGGCTGTAAGTGAAGAGCTAGATGATACAGATAGCCAATTTGCATGGAATATCAATTTTCCTCGGGAAATGTAAATAACTTTGAAGTAATATCAAAGCATCCAGAAATATTATAGAACAGAAGCCAAAGCTGACATTATTCCTAGATGAGCCATTTGTCCTCGGGGACTCTTACAGAGATCTCCTTTGGGGTTGCACCTCTAGGAAGCTCAGGAGCACCTGATAATTTTCCTCTGTTCTTAAAGGTCTTTTGGGAGAAATGTCAAGAAGTACTACCCAGCTTCCCACTCTGGGAAGTGATTAGAGAGGTGGGCGGGATTTGCCAAAGCCCTGGAGAATGAGCAGGGGTGCTGCAGGCAACAGGGGAGGGTCACAGTATTCTGAGAACAATATAATTAGAATGGCAACTTTCAGAAGACCGTGGTGGTAGTAGTGGAGGAAAAGAAGTGAAGGAGACTTCTGAAGTCATGAGGAGGGTGGTGAAGGTATCAGACCATCCTGGGAGTCTCCTTGTGAGCCCACTGGTGCAGGCTGGAGACGGAAAATGATGGGAGGAATGAAGACCATGGGCATTGGCCACTTGTTCATGTAATTCCTGTGTGCCTCCTGGGCCTCTGTGGGACCCTTCTCCTAGATACCACTTCCATTTGATGATGGAGTGCTGCGGTACATAACCAAATTTATGGCTTGGTGGGGTAGACAAGGCCCACTTTATGATGGACCCAGGTCCCACGGTAACTTGGCCCATCATGAAGTGTTTGGTAGGATCAACAGCAAGCCAGAGAAGTGGCTGTGGACAGAGGGAAGGAGAACAATTTGAAAGGAAGTAGGAATGACATCCCAAGGGAGAAGGAAGCCACCAGGCACAGGCCTGAGATGGATGATGCCCAAAGGAATGGGAAGACTTTCAGGATGTGTGATCTTGGGACGGCCACAAGACATAGTTTATGCTTCTCTTTATTCATAGTGAGATTCAAACTTGCTGGCATATTACAGAGATTATCCAAGAAGAGAACAATAGTTGTAGATGGAGTGTGGTGGGGAGCTGGAGATCAGAGAAGTCTTCCAGAAGAGTTGGCACTTGGCTTGAGCCTCAAAGATGCGACAGGACTTGGGGGAATTGGGAAAGTGTTGCAGACAGGGACAAGACATTGAGCCTGCAGCCCTTAAAATAATGCAACTTTGTTCCTGACTTCGATTCATGGGGGGAGGAATTCACCCAAGGCCATCAGCCAACTGGAAGAGCTCAAAGGTCAAGGGCTGCACATTTTTTCATAGCATTTCTCATTTTTTTTTTTTTTTTTTTGAGCTTAAGTGAAGCTGAATTCTTCAGGGAAATGAGCACATGCTAAGCATCTCCAAAGCCAGGAGGCTTCATGGCCAGGAAACTATGCTGATGGGATAGTAATACAAATGACTAATGCACCCTCCTAGGTCTCATGTGATTTGAGTCCCAGGAATCTGGGCCAGGCAGGAGACAAACAGGCAGTGACTCCAAGTGAGGCTGATTGCACAAGAGGCAGCCCAGTGTGGTGAGGAGAATGTCTTTCTGTGAATTATGAGAGGGGATCTCCCTGCAGGGACCCTGAACCCTTCAGGGCCAGTTTTCTCACCACTGTCTTGATCTGTCATACTAGAGGTCTATGAAATGCTGGCATACGTTTACCCAGGGCTACATGCTAAAACCCAGCCACATAATCCTACTTGCTATTCCCCCAAACACCCCACTTCACACGCCACTCTGTCTTTGAACATGAAGCTCCCTTTGCTGGGTCCAGACTCAGGGACAAGTCATTTTGCACAGATTTCTGCTTCCCTTTAAGATCCAGTTAGGTGGCGTCCCTACTGGGAGCCTCTGACTCGCACAGACAGCTGGTCTTTGTGGCCTTGCACCCCCTCGCACCTGGGATTACATAATTGTCACAGTTGAGAGCTTGCAAAGAAATGTCAACAGGGTCATCTTTTCCCTTTATCCCAGGGGCTTTTCAAATGTAATGAAGTCTTCTAATTGGGGTTCTCAGATCCGAATTCTCAGCCTCTAACACTGGGCCTGCACGGCAATAAGGTGAATTCATGAGACGCTGACTCTTAGAGATACAAAACTGCTCCCAGTACAGTTGGAGAGGCTCATCTGTTAACTTGAGTCTCTGTGAGTGGGCAAACTCTTCCTGAGTTGGAGAGTCAGCACGTTTATCATGAGACTCAAACTACTGAATGTCTAAGAAAACAACCTCCTGATTTTTTTTTTTCTTTCCCAGCTCTTTACATTGAAGATAAAACATTAGAAAGAACACGGGGCACAGAGTTAGACAGATAAGGGTTCAAATCCACAGTCCGTCACTCAGCTTGTTATATTTTCATAGAAGATACACTTGATCTCTCTGAGCTGTCACTTTTTCATCTTTAAGAGTCAATAATAATGCTGACTCCAGAGGGTTATGGTGAGGATTCTGCAAAGCAGTATATATAAAACTAGCACAGTCAGATGTTTTAGGAAGTATGTTGAATGCCTACTACATGCTGCTCCGACGCCAGTGCACCATCGGATCTTCCCTGCAAGGTATTTGAAAGTCAGGGGGAATGGACTCAGAGGTGAATGTACTTCCTCATCAGATGATAGCAGAAGAGAAGTGCAGATGGGTGAGCAAGGTCAGGCCTGCTCGGTGCTGGCAGACGCCCAGCTGGGCTTAGCTGTGTCCATCCTGGTGCCACACAAATGCATCCTCAGGGTGAGACTCTGCTCCCTGGGGTCATTGGAGCAGCCCCCAACCCAGACGTGCTTGCCAAACACGACTTCGCTTTGTTAGGAGATGCACTGCCTGTGACCTACCATCTAGCAGCGTCGCTCCCTCCTGATGCTGGCAGATGCTCTTCCCCGAGGGACTATTCAATGTGATTCCTGTGACAGCTGCTGAACTCCTACTCAACACCAGGCACTGTGAACTGTGTTTGCACGTTGATCTTAACCAGCCTCAGTAACCACATGGTCCTTATTCAACATGTGAGGAATGGAGCCAGCAAGTCTCTGATACTAGAGTTCTTCAGTTTCTTTGAGCTTGAAAAATGGAATTATTTCTTCTCTAAGATAACCCCAGGAGGATCTCTACTACATCTTTACAGGAAGACAACTGATTAGCAAAACACAATAGTACACATGGAAGTCATGATTAACATTGAGTTTGCAGTTACTAGCCATTTGTAAGCAGGGCTCCTCAGTGGGGAGCAGTTTTTTCCCCAGGGAACATTTGATAATATGTGGACATATTTTTAGGGTGCTAAAACATGTAGTGGGTAAGGGCCAAGAATGCTGCCGAACATCGTACAATACACAGGGCAGTCCCCACAACAAAGAGTTTCTTGTTCCCAAGGTCCCACATTGCAAATAGATGGCAGGCCCCAGGCCCCACTCTTAGCAGTCCTCAGCCAGCTCCCTCCACTGGGGTCATGTTCAAGTGTGAAAATTGATGTGCAAGTGTTGAGAAAGAGGAACGTGATGGATAATTTTGTCATGAAGGCTTTTGGTAGAAGGAGGATGTTTCAAAGTCTTTAAAATGCATGCATCTCCAGAATGTTCCTGATGTGCAGTGCTCGTGGGCAAAGGCAGTAGGACAGCATCTTTAGGCACAATGCCGCCCTCCTCCAGCCCCACGTGGCTCACCCTCTGTGGCTTCATGCTCATGGTTGACCATGCATAGACCTGATCTATGCATATTTAAGTTGCCCAAATGCACTTGCTAATTGGCTTTCTAGAAGGCAGGGTTTTGACTGTCTTATTCTTCGAGTTTTAATCCATGTTCTTAAATTGACAGTCAGCATTTGATTTGACAACCCTCTCCCAGTTTTCAGTTTATATTGCAATTGTCTCAGCCAAAGGAGTTCTCCCCAGTGCTTCCTATACCCCAACCCCTTTCCTCGTGTACTTAAAATTCTTGCGATTCTTTGCTAAGAATCACAGACAGCCCTAGACACTATTTGGTGAAACCCAAACATTTTATGGAAGTGGTAATTGGGACTCAGAGGAAAAGGAAATGACTTTGCTATTATAATAATAACAGTCATAATAGGCAAGAATTATGATCATGACTAATATCTCTACATATGTGTATAAAGACTTAACATCCACAAACCATTTTTATTTAACTGCTTTTCCTTCAACACCATAGCAACTTCCTTAGGCCAGTAGGACAGAGAATATTGTCATGTTTCAGGTGAGAAAGACTCAGACAAATGGAGTTGATCAAAATTACACAGTTAAGAGAAAGTAATTCTAGTCCCTATACTTAAACCCAAGGCCCATGGAAAATTATTGTGCACTTTTGACACTATAGGCCTCTGTACATGGTAACCATAGCTACTTACTAAGCCAAGCCAATCTCCTTGCTTTGTTTATTGCTTTGAAGGGAATAATGAGGCCAAGTCCAACGAGTCAAATATATGTGGATCCTGGGTCTGTTTCTATGTCTACTAGGAGTCTGACTCTGGAAAGACTGTTGAAATTAGTGTCTCCATCTTAAAAATGTACTTCTGTACAATTATTGATCATGTACCTATTATAATAAAATGTGATTATTGTCATTAAAATGGATTACTCTAACTTTTCTTTCTTTTTTTTTTTAACTTCTACTGACCTTCATTAAGGCCACTATGTGGTCTGCTGCTCTTGGAGACGTGAGTTGATTGTTCTGGCTGAGGTTTCATTCTTTTGCCAAAGAAGAATGATTTCTCTCCTTGATGAGTGACCTCCTACTCATGGGCAAGGAAAAGTACAGCATGCATTAGGACGAGTTGCTGGGCATCCTTTATGATCAAAGAATAAACAAATCCTGAGAGCAAAGTAGAATGCTCCTTTACAACAATGAAGACAACAGTCCTTCTCAGTCACTTAAAATGACTGTTTTGACACCCTTTTCCCACTCTGAGGTCAGATGGGGTCAGGACTTCAGAATTTACTTCATTAATAGCTCAGTAAGAACCCCCCAAACCTTATGGTAAAAAAGGCCGATTCCAAAGCAGGCTGTTTACTGATGTGTAACCTGCAGCAGTATATTCTCCACCGCCCCTCCCTCTGTCTGTGTTCCATGCTCCTTACCTTTCACTGAAATGTGCTCTCACCATCCGTTCCTTCTGAGATGTCTCAGCCTCATTGAATGACACCAGCATCTCTTTTGTCAGTCCAAACAAAGATCTGGCAGTCAGCTCTCAATGGCAGAGATAATAGACCACCATTTTCTTAGGAGTTTATTGAAATGCCTTCCAAATATAGCCCTGGTGCGCTATGCTGAGGGGTTATGAATTTATTTGGGAGCCCAATGATAAGGTCAGATCTACAATTAAAAAAAATCACTTTCTGAAAGTGTAGATAGGAATTTAAGGGTATGAGTAGAAGAGAAAGAGCAAGCTAAAGAGGCACTTGGGATGAATTTGCTAAAAGATGATCAGAAACTTCAGCAGGGTGGTGGTAATGGTAATGGAGCAGATGGGATGATTTGAGAAATAATCATGTGGTAGAACTTAAAGGATTGGCATTTAATAGGGTCTAGAGGACATATAAAACTGGAATCTGAGATAATGACAAGGTTTCTGTCTTGGAATGGATGGAAACACTTACATTGGAAAAAGGAAAATTCAGTGAGATCAACTCTTTCTTCAAATACCTCAAGAGCTGTCAGATGAATCAGCTCATTGATTGATTCAAGTTCCAAATATTTTATGCAGGCAAAGCAAAGAAGGCTGAAGTTAGGAGAGGTAGTTTTGAATTTGATATAAATAGAACTGTCTCTGAAATGTTTCTATAGTTGTCCAAAATGGACTTCTGAGTTCATTAGGTCCAATCTCAAGTTATATACTGCGAGGTGAAATGTTTCTGAATACAAAGATTCTTTGAAATATGGTGACTTTAGGACTCTCTGAGACTCTGAGAACCAACTGATGAAGAGGAACAATGATGCATCAAGTCTTGGACTCGTGACTTGGTGGCAAAGTTCTGGACTCAGCTCTGCACCTTCCCAGCTTATAAGATAACACTTAGCAAGTTGCTTTCCCCCATTCCAAGCTGAATAGGTCATCAGCACAAAAGAGAAGGAGTTAGAGTAAATGCTATATTAATAAAAATAGTAAGCACCCAGGGAATGGTAGCTGGTTTTATTGTGGTCAAGCCTCATGCCCTGTGTTTCCTGTGTATTATGTTTTTGAACCTCACAGTTACACTGTATTACCAACTTCCCATTCTACAGACCAGGAGCCCAGAGTTCAAGATTGCTTCCTTTATCACCCTTACACTTTTGGATTCTGTGGTTCTAATGCCAATAAGAGTTTTAGCTGTCTTGTTATTAGAACAGTTTAGGACCCTGCTTCTTACTCAAGCTAGCCAGGCTGCAACTTGAAGAACTAATGCAATGCAATATTTCTCAAGGAACTTAAAACTGGGCAGAGGATATGAGTTCATACACAAACAGCCACAAGTGATCATCTTTCTCATTTGTCTCTCCCTTGAGCTCAGGTTTTAAGCCTGATTCACTTTTCTACTTAGTGTTTAGCAGGGCTGGCCCTTCTTAGATGCCCCTCCAATATTTGTTGAATGAAATGCTTCATAATGCTTATGGAATGTGTATTCTTAATATTTGTTAGAATTTATGTACATTTCACATCTATATGAGCATAGAAAATGCGAAAAGGGTAGATCTGTGGTATTATTATTAGTTTTTTTTTTAATTAAAATGTTTTCTATTTGAGATGCCCACGAGCACCCAACTGGTAACTCTCTAACAGGTAACCAGGTATACCAGTGATGAGGCATCAGGGGAGGGCTGTGGCTGGAGCTAGGAATTTCAGAGCGAAGACGCCTAGATTGGGGGAATTTAAATCTGTTGGATCAGATGAGATCCCTCAGGAGCAAAGAGTGAGAGGAAACAGGAAAGAATTCTGAGACTTGCCAACGTAGAAGATGGGGAGATGTGGAGGAACCAAGCAAAGGGACTACAAAACTAGCTGATGATGTAAAGAAGGAGAACCAGAAGACCAGGGAAGTATCCCAGAAACCACATGAATAAAATATGTTAAGAAAAAAGTGATTCAAGTACTGTTGAGTGTTAGATAAGAAATGAGACTTTACCATGGTGTTTGACAATGTCAAGGTAATATTGATGTGGGCAGCTCAGAGGTGTGATGGGGGAGAATTTGCATGGAATTTGTCTGATTGACCTTATGTCCATCACATCTCTTCTCACTGTTCTACATTGCAGAGAAAAAGTTTCTGACATCTCTTGTCTCCCTGGCAGGAGATGTGGGTACAAAGGAAAAAAACAAACCAGAGTATTTCTTCTCCTGCCCTATGTAGCGTCTCCAGCAGGGCTTGCCTCTTCTTCATGTTTCTGGTTACCACTGATCAATCCTCTCCTTGAGGTCCGAATTCTTAATGGGCATTCCTGCTGAGGTTCCGGCCTCCTTGAGCTCTGGAAACAATGGTTTCTTCCTTTCCCTCTAGTCCTGTGGTGGGGTTTCTTTGACTGTTAATACTGGAATAGCCTCACCTTTCCCTGATCACTCTTTCATCTTTTCCCTATCAGAGCCGATTCCCAGAGACAATCTTACTGTATTCATCTATTTTTGGTTATCAGACTCCTGAGCCCTGCGTTCCACACATTCTGGGCTATTATCCAGGCATCCCTGTGGTTTCCAAGCACATTTCTGAGAAGGACATAGGGACCCAAGCCCCAAGAACAACAGTTCCTTGGGTGTTTCAGGGAATGGTCCACGGGGTGGCTGATTGCCTTTGTATTTAGCCAGGGTGGAGACATGCCTCTCAAGGCACAGATGTTGTGGGCGGGCTTGTCCACAGGAAAGGTTTACACAAATAAACGTGCCACTGGTTCCTAACTGTCCCATCTGAGGAAAGCTGAAAAGAAGCCAATTCACATGAATCAACCCATCCATTCTTTACATAAATAAGTGGTAGGCAAATTCAATGGGCTTCAGAAAGGGGAGAGGAGTCTCAATTTCACTAAATTATAAATTTTTTCTGGGTCTACCATAGGATTCTGATATTTCAAAATTTCAAGATTCTGAGTTTCTTAGATTTTGACCTTCTTGGTATAATTCTTGTGATTCTAGGTCCCCCCAGTCTGTGGACATAACTTGTGTCTCCATAATAATAGTTACCTACATTTGCTGGCTTCTTTCTTCATCTCCTTCTGCAGGCTCTCTAGCCTATTCCCGATTCCTCAACCACTGTGTTGGCTATTCTACGTCCACACTCCACTGTCTGAAGCACCTCTTTTATAGTGCCAGCTCCCACTCGGCTCTGATACCCCCTCTCTCCCCTTTTACTTTCAAATTGAGGAGCTGTAAATACCTCTTACAATTGCTGGTCCTTGGGAGCCTCACTATTTGTCGATTTCCTTAGCCCACCACTGTATCTCTGTACAAAAAGTCTCCTCATTATAATCTCAGTGGAACCCTAATGACATTGTCACTTCTTTCCTGCAAAGTCCAAGATGATAGGACCCAGGTACTTCTTGGAGTCCCAGGAGAATTTAGTGAATCCAAGCAAACTTTGTTGTCTGCCATCATGAATATGTAACTCGGACACATTGATTGAGTGCCTGCTCTGGGCTGGGTGTGTGTTGTCTTCTCTGGGTCTGGTTGCCCTCACTGAGGTTTGTGGTTTCAAAATTGCCAGAGTACTTCCTATCCCTGCTGGGTTTTGCTTGACATTCTCTTGTGGTGCCACATTTCTGCCAGTCTCCTAGCATCCCAAGGGGGCAGGTGCTTGAGGTACCAAAGTGCAGCCATGTCTCCTGGAGTCTTCACTGTGCCAACACCATTCTGGTTCATCCTTCTCTCCTCCTGTGACAGTTTCACTGAGCAGAGCTGTCTCTGGTGTCTTCATGCTCATGAAAATAGTTCCCTTTAGCTTTCCCCTGGTGCCTCCTGCTAGGTCTCAGACACAAGTATGTGCAATCTGTCTAAGAGCTGTGACAGTATAAAGAGAAAAAGGATTTTATGACCAAGTGAGTCTAGGAGGCACTGAATGGAAAAAAAGATAGAAAAAAAGGAGTTTTTTTTTTTTTTTTTCTAACTACTAAGAATCTTTGAGAGGACTGTGAATTTCCAAAAAGGGGCTTAGTAGCTAAAGCATCTTTCCATGTTACTTGACATGGAATACTTCCATCAGTGAGCGTTCTGTGGGCATGCACTGAGATGCTGGATAATGGTGTGACTATGTTTTAGTAAGAATCATTTATTACTCAGTATTTACATTGATTTGTGATAATAATGGAATTATTTGTGTCCTTAAAATTTTACCTGAGGCAAAGAGAGTGGCCTATGAGAGGGCATTTTAAAGAGGCAACATAGTTCCATGGAAAATAACTGGGGCTCTGGATTCAGCTTGAATTAGTTTGAAGGTAAAATATCTGCTCCAGCATCTAGAACATAGAGGGTGTTCAACAAGTGGACTTCTCTTTCCCTAGAACATATCTGTCCCACAGGCCAGACATTGCTTACTCCTTATCTGAAGTCTCCTAGACTCTTTTTTTTTTTTCCCCCAATTCTTCTCCAGCATCTAAAGAATGGCAGGATCTGGAAACATTAACAATAAATTTTAGCATATTAGAGAAGATTAACTCAAGAGGGAAATAAAGCATCTTTGCAATCCCACCTCATTGACAATGGCAGCAGCTGAATAGCTTTGCATTCTTGGAACTGAATCTTGACACTACCCTTTGAGGCAAAATCCACAAGGACTTCTTCATTTCTCATTCCACATCTGAGAAGTAGTATTTTGTGCTCTAATTTCTATTTCTTTTTACTATTTTTTTTCATAATCTTTATTTTAGAATAACTCATGCAAAATCCCACCATCCAAACTTATCAGACATTTTCATTTTTGTTGATAACTTTTGGACTTTACAATAAATCCGGTTTGATGCCTTGTATACAAAATCATTTATGATGACATGATATTAAATCAAAGATTATTATGAGGATTAAATAATGGTAATGTTTAAAGATGTCTGTCTGGTGATTGGTACATGATCATGTTTTCACAATTGGATAATTTTGTTGTTTCCAAACCCTTTACCATTTTTTTCTGTCATGACAATATCCATGCATGTTTGCCAGGATCATATTTCAAGATATTAATTTTTTCTTTATCTGTGACCTCCCATCTGAGCACAGAAAGGCTGCTCTTGCTCCAGTCTAAAGGTAGCTTGAGGCTTAGCTAAAATCAAAGGTATCTACAAAAGTCTTCCCCTCTTGACTTTGATTTTCAAAAGCTTGGGGTGGGAGTGTGGATAGAGGTGGGATGAAAGAAGAGGGCAAGAAGGGGATCTGCAGAGAGGCATAGTGTCTTGGATAATCGGGAGTGAGAACATGGGTCTTCCTCTCTATTTGGCATCATCTCCCCAAACCCCTAGCCTATGGGAAATGGGGAGAGAGAACACTGTGTTCCCCAAAGTACCACAAAAATAGGAATCCAAGTTCTTCATCCTGGCAGTGTAAGGAAAAATGCAGCTCAGTTCAGGACCCACAGGAGCTCCAGCTCTTAAATCCGACATGCTCTGTACACCCGGTCTGAGTTGCGGTCCAGCAACAGCACCCAGAAATCCACAATGGACACAGGACCTCATGCAAGAGATTTTATTAGGCAGATGACTAGAGAGTCTGGTTGGGGCTGGAAAGAAGGAAAAAAGAAAGATGGCGTAGAGCTTCTCCCAGATATTGAAATCTCCTGGGCTGGAAGGAACCAATAGCGGAGGAGAATACTTGCAAGCTGCTTGATGAACCAATAGCTAGCTAGGATGTTCAGACTGAGAAGTTAGGATGTAACATGGGAAGCTGTAGCATAGGCCGGAAATTCCTGCAGCAAGGGGCGGGCAGAGCAGCTTTCAGACTGGCAAGTTAGGTTGTGGTGCAATGGAAGGGGCGGGAGATCAGCTTTGTATTACAGGCAGGACAACTGAGAAGGTGGCAGCACACTGCTGTGAAGAGTTGTGCATGATGGAGACCCCAGGAAAGTGTTCTTAGCCTTATCAGGGACCCCTTGCCTTACAGATGATTCAGACCCAAGGCACTGTGAGGGTGGGCTAAGGGATAACTGAATACCAACTTCTTCCTACTCCATGAAACTTCGGCACTAGGTGCAATCCTAGAGCCTTGGTATAACCCTGTATTCAGGAAAACCTCTATATCTGAGACTAAATTTTCAGGACCCTGGAAGACACAGGGCTCAGAATCAGAAATTGAGTTGACTTAAAGAAATAGGATACTTCTATGACTCTGTGTGAGCTAAAATTCATATCTGCTATACACACATATCTGTATTTTTTTTAATATTCTTACTAGTTTATATTTGTCTAAGTATTTATTGATTACTTGATTGAAAATAAGGGATATATGTACATGTGTGTGTATATATATAGGTTTATATAATTTCTATTTTGAGATTATTTTCTTAAACTAAATTCCCTTCTGAAGAATTACTAGGTCAAGATATATAAACAATTTTAGACCTTTTGTTTCAAAGTTCCAAATCATTTTCCACAAAAGTTACTTTAATTTACCTTGATTCCATGAATGATCAAAGATACTGATTTAATCATAGTGAGTAGTTGGCATTACTAGGATTTTCAGAAAAAATATTGCTAATTGAGTACTAGGAAATAAAATTTCAATTCAGCCAATATTTTAAAATATTACTTAAGAGCCTAAGTCTTATGCCATGTATTTATTTGTGAATTGAATTTCTTCTAATGGGTATTAAGTGTCAGTGTGCAACAATCATCTTTGAAAACATATATCACTTTTATCTTTCATTGCTTATTTCTCCTTGCCAACAGAGTATCTCACAGAACATGCTGCCTCATGAACTTCCGTTTATAGCTCTAAACCCAGACCTAATTCCCAACCTCCCACCACTGAAAAATAAGTCTTTCATCAAGTGAGTTCATACCTGACCACCTAAAAGACCAAGTTCTCTTTCTCGGCTGAGATGGACAGATCCTAATTAGGCAGCACCATGATTATAAGGAAATCATTCACTTTTGAAATACAGAGGAAATGTGACAGAGAGTAAGGCAACCTGTTGCGTGACATAAATAGTTTCAGGCACCACCACTGGCTGCACATTTTCTGAAGAAAAATAATCCAGATGAGAAATATAGCTTAGGTGGAGACACACAATATAAGCCTTGTGTAAGCAAATCCACATTTTATTCATAAAAATGAGTTTAGAAAAATTGTAGTCTCTCACAATGTTGCTCAACAGCCCTTTCTTCCCCTCCATCCAGGCAAGTTCGAGAGGCCCCCGTGGTAAAACTGGATGAGGAATGCCTTGTTTCTTGGTATCCTCTCCTCTCCCCTTGCCTGGATAAATTATTCTCATCGTTTCAGTAGCTTGGCCAGGTGTTATCTCTACCCAGACATCTCCTTGGACTATCACATGGAATAGGTGACCCTGAACTGTGCTGTGGTTTCCATGTTCTTCAGTCTTCTTGCTAATCTTATGGTCTTTCCCCTGCATCTTCAACTTTTCCCACTCCATTGGAACTCTTTTTATCAATAATCAAGCATCAGTCTCTTCCAACTTTTGTTACAATCACACTCTGGGGTCAACATTCCCCTCCACATACTACTACTATCTGTCACTTTTTCCATTCAGTGCTGAATTTCTTGAAAAAAAAATGGTGTATGCTCTGTCTTTAGTTCCATTTTCACCCCCTCTTTAACACATTGCTATCTGGTTTTGTCCAATAATACCATCTTTTTTTTTTTTTTTTTTTTTTTTTTTTTTTTTTTTTTCAGTGGTAGGGATTGAACTCACAGTCTCACAAAGAAGGCTGGGCCAGTGTTCTACTACTGAACCACATTCCCAGACTTTTTGATTTTATTTTGAGTCAGGGACTTGCCAAGTTGCCCAGAATGGCCTTGAACTTATGCTCTTCCTGCTACAGCTCCCAAGTAACTGGGATTATAGGCTTGTGCCAGTTCTCATTGTACTGGTCTTACCAGCAGAACTTACACTGCTGATCACCAGCTCCCTGTCTTGACCTACTTTTGCCTTGACTTTGGGACACCACATTCACTTGATTTTCTGATCACTTTTCTAGCTATTCCTCTGGCATCTTCTTTGCTGGGTTCTCATCTTTGTCTTGATCCCTAAATGTTGGCCCTCCTCTCCTTTCCTCATCATCTCTACTCCCAGGGCTTCATCCTCCCTTATGCTAGTACCTTCCATATTTGTGTCTCAGCTTTTCTCATCAATTTTGAGTTTCAGGATTGCATAGCCAAACCCCAATGTGGCCTCTCCCAAAAGAACTTTGAAATCAATTTGCAGCAAAGTGAATTCAACATATTCTCTCCCAACTGTTCCTTCTCAAACGTCCATCACTTGGGAATTTTTCCTAAATGTTTTGGGTTGTTTTATTTTTTCTTTCTAGTTTATGTTTGTTTGCTTAAGGATTTAATGATTGATTAATTGACTGGATCCAAGTTATATGTTTGCAACAGTCAAGGAGAAAGCTTTACACTTCATTATCAACCTAGAAAAACTTCCTGTTTAACCAAAATTGCTTCCTCAATTCTCCTTTCAAATGTGATTCATCAGCATTGTCAGTGATATATGAATTCTATGCAAATCCTGAATCTTTTAAAATACAGTAGAAGATGTATATTTTTATTTTAAACTATTAACTTTGAAAACAAATTTAAAATTCTTCTTAGGCAATGGTGGAAGTAGACTAAATGCAAATAGAGGAATTCACCTTTTTTTTTTTTTTTTTTTTTTTTTTTAGATCTGATGCTTTGAAATGTTTCCAACTATGCAAAAAACAATCACAAAAGGCCTATTCTATCCCCTTTGTGGCTATTGGATGAAGTTGCATTGGAAGAAGCTACTCAGCTGGGACAAATCCTAATCATGTTTCTAGCCAAACTCTTGAAAAAACACATCAGTTAGGAAGATCCTGAATACTAATGACAATCCCTTACGTTTGCATAAGTGAAAACATGCATAGAGGATTGCTTCACAATTTGCAAAGCATTTTACAATCATTATCTTGAGTCATGCAGCTGCCTTGCCAGGTAGGCAGGGCTTACTTTATATTTTGCAGATGAGGAGACTGAGGTTCAGAGAGAGGTAAGTTCTTTAAGTTGATAAAATCTGGTCGTTTAAGCCTCATTGCAGGAGATTGGAGTCAAGTCTCTATTTTGAGTCTAGGATTGTCATTCCCACTGCTTCAGCTCTCCCTTTGACTACAGAAATTCCAGTAAGTACTCTGTATTGTCTTTTCCATGGACTGGAGCAGATTGGTTTTAGCCAAAAAGAAAGAGCATGGAAGAGAGAAAACTTGGGACACCATCATAGGGAAGCATAAAATTAAGTTGGCCTGAAAGTTTGGGTTCAGAGAGGAAAGTGTCAGGAGATAAGACTGGAAAAGGGGACTAGAGTCAGAGGAAAAGGGCTTCAGATGTTAGTTAGGCTACGGATTTAACAGCATCTTCCTGCACCTGAGTGGCATGCTAGGACTGATTCAATTCTCCCCATGCTGCAGGACACATATTTGAAAGCAACTTTCCAATACAACCTGCTTTGACTCCTGCCCACAAGATGACCCCCCTGTGGACCCTGTAACCTGGGGGAAATTTTCACAATGGCTTCATGTCAGTGTAAAAACTGGGTCATTAACTCATGGTAGCCGGTGCTCACACCCAGAATATCAACTTCCTACCATCTCCCTGCACCCCAACTTTACCTTTCCATTTGTTACTTTAGAAAATTACTTGTGTTAGGGAGTGTCTACTCCACTGCTTGTTGAGCTTCTTTGTTGGTAGGAACTATACCATGTTCATGTGTAATTACGAGCCCTCACCAGTGCCTAACATAAAGCTTTGTACACAATAGGTGCTTAAAAATAGGGGGAAAAAAACTGGGATCTAGAGAGGTTCAGTGATTAAAGGGGTAAAGAGAGAACCAAATGGGGAAAAGTCATGAGTTTCATACAGAAATATATTTCATTTAGTCACAAATGGGGCACTCAGAAGCTATTACTTGAAAAAGTTCCCTCATTGCTCTGATCCTCATTTTCTTCACATACGAATTGATGATATCAGCACTATGTTTATAGAGTTCTAGTGAAGACTGCATGCAGGCCAGTGAGATAAATAAATAGATGCGTAAATGCATTCATCACTACAGGTTTTCACATCTCTCATGTGCAGTGTTCTTTTCTTACCGAGTAGGCAGGAAACCGTTCATACATTTAGGTATGCAAAATAATATATCACTGTCTTTTCCTCTTTCATCTTCAAGCAACTTTATTCTAGTTGAACTTCTAACCAGCTGAGCTGATAAAAACATAGTCTTCATTATTACTTGGGTATTACTTGGGCTTCTTGTGGAATGGTTCCAGGTGTTGAGCAAATCAAGGCCAAAGCGTGTCTTTTGGGGCCATTGTCACTTCACCAGATCTTACTACAATTGGTTCTTCTGCTTTTTCCATGAAAGCTGTAAACTCAGATCAGGTAAGTTCTCAGAAACAGCTTCAAGACTACCTAACACACACACACACACACACACACACACACACACACACACACACAATCTCTCTCCTATCCTACCATTTTGATTTATTTTCATCATAAATCCTCATAATGGCTTATTTATTTATTTTTTTTTATGATGCTGGGAATTGAACCTGGGGCCTTGTGCTTACAAGGCGAGCACTCTACCAACTGAGCTATATCCCTGGTCCCCGGCTTATATTTTATCTGCACCTACCCCCTGACTAGAAAGAAAGCATCATGAAAGCAGTATTTTCTGTGCCTAGAACACAATATGCTTTTGTGAATTCATGTCCAGGGGTTCTTCCATTGAGCAGCAATAAAACCTACTAATAAAGGGAACTGAAGCCTTTGTCTTCAAAAGCTCTCTTTCCTTTGTTCCTACCCTCTCTTTTCTTCCCTACAGATCCCTGTATGTTCTCCTCAATAGACTCAGGTCTTCGAAAACTAAAGAAGGAGAAACTGACTTCCAGCTGTTTCCTAGAAGCTCCTGCCAAAGTACCTGAAGCAGAGGATTATTTACTTGGCCTCTGTAATTTGGAGGAGAATGAGATTGGTTCAAGAAGGAAAACATAGGGAGGATGAGTTAGTCAGCTTTTCATTTTTGTGACCGAAATATCTGACAAGAACAACTTAGAGGAAGAAAGATTTATTTTGGCTCATGGTTTCAGAGGTCTCAATTTATTGTCAGCCAATTCCATTACAGAAATATCACGGTGAAAAGGTGTGGCAGAGGAAGGCTGCTCAGTTCATGGCAGCTGAGAAGGGGAGCGGGGGGGGGGGCGGGAGGGGGAGGGAGAAAGAGAGAGAGAGAGAGAAAGAAAGAAAGGAACTACAAAGAAGATAAGCCCTTCTGGGCATGCCCCAGTGGCCTACTGCCTCCAATGGGGTCCTACTTCCAGTAGTCCGTTCTGCTTATTAATTAATAAATTAATCCACTGGTTAATCCACTGATGAAGTTACAGTCCTCATAGCCACTCATTCCTGTATTGCCTAATGCATGAGATTTTAGGGGGAAATCCAGATCCAAACCATAGTAGAATATAGCATTTGCTATAAAATTTTCAAGGTCTCTTGATGCTACAGATCCAACAGGTGCCCAGGACCCTTGGCGCCAACCTCTACCTGAGGAAGACTTCTTCTACTAACACCTGAAACTCTCTACCCAGGTGTAGGGTGACCAACTGTTGTGCTGTGCCTGGGACTAACTCTTTTGTCCTAAGCAAACTGAGCTAGTTTGCCTGCTTGCTGGGGTGTTTTTTCTCCCAGCAAGGCAAGCCAGGAGTTTCAGAAAGTTAAATCATGCCCACAAAGCAGCCTCAGTTAAAGATAAACAGGGGGTTGGTGGATAAAACTGGATGGTTTTGCTTTTGATAAGGGCTGTAGATGTGTTTTTGGTTGTTGTTGTTGGTTTATTTTATTTTACTTTATGTATTTATTTATTTATTTTTGTTTTAGGGTTCTTCAACAGGATTTAATTCTAGTTTTTCACATTAATAACAGATTTGATGATAACACATTTACTTCTCTCATCCCCCCTTTCCTATGGATATTTCCTGGCTTTGTTTCCCAAACAACCCACTTGCCTCCAATCCTTGTCTTGGGGTTGGCCTCTAGGGGAAGCTGAAGACAAATAACTTGCAAAAGGCAGAGCTGGGCATCTCATTGATGAGAACCTCATCCTGGTATAACACAATGATAAAATGAATGGATCCTCTCTCAGTTTTGCATAAAGCTTTTGATGGGTAGGTAAAAAATACGTGGCAGAAACTCTATGTAGGCCTTGCAAAGGGGGTGATCAAAGAGGGTTTTGTGACTCTTGGTATCTTTTATATCAATTGTTTCTATACTCTTGAAGTGTGTGTTGGGCTGAGAAGAAAGTTCTTATAATGCTGTGGTATTTTCCTTCTCTACTTCTTCCACAGATATCTCCTCACCCCAAGACTAGTGTCTTAGTCTGTTTGTGTTAATGAAACAAAATATTTGACACCGGTTATTTGATAAAGAATAAGAATTTCAAGGCCAGCCTAGGCAACTTAGTAAGAACCTGTCTCAAAAAAGGAGGAGGAGGAGGAGGAAGAAGAAGAAAAAGAAGAAGGAAGAGGAGGAGGAGGAGGAGGGGAGGAAGAAGAGGAGGAGGAAGAAGAAGAAGAGAAGGAGGAGGAGGGGAGGAGGGGGAAAGGCTGGGGATGCAGCTCAGTGCTGGAGTGTGCATGATTACCTAACATACATAAGACCCTGGGTTCAATCTCCAGTACTGAAAAAAACAAAGATACTGGAATAAATATTTGATTCTTAAAAACAAACAAACAAAAATAATTAATTTGATCACAGTTTGGGAGGCTGGGAAGTTCACAATTAAGGTGTTGGTAAGTTTGGTTGTCTGATTGGGGCTGCTCCCTGTTTTTAAGCCCTGCTGTTGCATCTTGGGGGACCAGTGTGTCCTTATATGGCATAAGGCCGAAGGGTAAGAGCCAGATGTTGTGTGAAGTCTTTTCTATATAGGATTTAATCCCATTTATGAGGAAGTTTCTCTCATGGCCTAATCACCTCTTACAGGCTCTTACCTCTTAATACTATCATGTTGGTCAGTAAGGTCTAATACCCACATTTTGGAAGGTATACATTCAAACCACAGCTGCAAGTAGAAGTGGGTTATTAATAATTCATCCAAAAGACATGCATGAGTTCCCTTAACCATGTCTCTGACCCACATCTGAGAAGTCTTATGCTCAAGAGGTTTCTATTTCTCTAATGGTAGAACAAAGAGAAGGGCTTCTTTAGGAGTAAGTTGGACTTCCCTTGTGTCAGGGTCAAAGAACATATTTCTCACAAAACAGCTAGATGTTCTTTTGGAGTGACGAATTGAAGATGGTTTTAAAAGAGACCTCGCCTCACCTCCTGAGATTGGAGAAAGTTTTGTACGAAACCAAATGTAGTATCATGAGAACCCTGCATCAGCACCAACAGAGGAGTCACATCAACAGCAACCAAAGTCTCAAACTAACAGCCATTTGAATGACACCACTTTGGAAACATCTTTCAACCCTAAGGAATTCTTCAGATGACTGAATCCCCAGCCAACAGCTTGACTGCAGCCTCATGGGGCAGAATAAGCCAGAACCACCCAGCTAAGCTGCTCCTGAGTTCCTTAACACAGAAACCACGTAAAGTGATAAGAGTTTATCGTTCAAACTACTACACTCTAGTGGTATGTTTCACACGCTTATGTGGCAATAGATAACAAACACTTCCTGTGAAGAAAGGTGTAGTCAAATGTTTCCAGAAAATGAAGAATGAAGTTCCACAAAATAGACCTTTAGAGAAAAAGATCAGTTTTGAATTTTATCAACCCCAGAGAATACCAGTGGCAAATCATAGCAGGACCAATTGTTTCAGTCAACTTTTTTCACTGCTGTGACCAAAATAACAATTTTAAAGGAGAAAATGTTTATTTGGATTCACAGTTTTAGAGCTCTCAGGCCATAAATGACCGACTCCATAGTGGAGTGGAAATGTGGAAAAGATGCTAACTGCTGAAATCTACAAAAGGAAAAAGTTTAACTTTCAACGAAATTTGACAGTTTTGATTCTTAGATGTGATTGTGTTTTAATTACTAAAATGGAAAAGAACTTTCAGAAGGATCAAGATAATTGCCCTATATTTTCACCCATGAGTCAGGAAGCCAAACACAGTGGGTTCGAACAGACACAGGGGAAAGAATGAAGTTTTGTGTCCAGTGAAGTTGTCTTCTCTCCACCTGGTCCCTACGTTAGCACTCAGAGTACTCCACAGCTCAGCTTCTCTTATCTTTTCAGCATCAACTTGTTGTGGAAGACCTACTAGTCTTACTATTTCACAAATAGCCCCTATTTTAAGCAAGGCTGCATGTGAGGACTAACATTTTGCTGTTGCATAACATTCTGGCTCACTGTCTTGACTCTGACTTCTATATTGCTCTTTCCATATGCATCTTTGGGCATTGTTAATGCAGTTCCTTAAGATAAGTTGCCTTATCTTATTCTCTTACCAGATTGTGTGCTCCTTGAAGTTGAATCTTTTATAAATAAATGCTAAAAAAGAGGTGTGATGACTGATAATGCAGAGACAAACAAGACAATCCACTTTGCATTTGAGTTGCCACAGATAAAGTATGGTTAAGACAGTCCATAACTTTCAGAAAGTATTGAGTAGGGATAAAAGAGGCATAAACAAAGTTCCCATTGTTATGGTGAGATTGAAATAAGTCACCGAGTCAATCTTAAAGCAGGAGATGGAACCATCTTTATTCACCAGCTGACATTCCAGATTTACCAGCTGGCAGGGACATGCTACAAGTCTGTACCTTTCAGCCCCTTCCAGGGGTTAGAGCTTGCCTTTTATACCATAAGTAAAGCATGTCAGTACATTAATCATAAGTGGCTGTTGCTATGATTCAAAACTACAAACAAACATCACGGGATCTAGAATCATAAGCAGAAGGGGAAGTGGGTCAAAATGACCCTAGTTGAGTACAAGTTAAAGAATGGTTACTAACATCCAGACAAACATTCTCTGACAAGGTATGTTTTCCAAGAAAAATGGAAACCAAAAAGAGAACAATTTTATATTGCACAAAAATTGCCATTTTGTGTTGCCCAACATTTTATGCTAAGCTACTGTTGATGGGTACAGAGGCGGGGTGTTCCCACAGGAGAAGCATTTCCTATATGACATGGAGTCTCAGGGTAAAATAGAGTCTGTTTGGTCATTACCCGTATAGCCTGGCCCATAGTACCATGAGCTTCTAGAGCCTGTTCAAAGATGAAAACAGGATATGTACTTGAAGTTAGACACTAAGGTCTGTTAAGTTTTGGATATGATGTGTTCTCTGGTAGCCCATGTATTAGACAAGGAAAGGATGATCAGAGGTGAAATGATCATATTATGTGAACTTTAACCTAAGTAGTGGATTAGTGCATTTGGTAGATTAATAATTTGAAAGGCTACTGCACTGGGTAGTAGCTGTAGAAGGTGGGAGATAGCGGGAGGAAGTAGATTACTGGGGGTGTACCTTTGGGGTTTATATTTTGTTCCATCTCACTTTCTCTCTCTGCTTCCCAGCTGCCATGAGGTAAGTGGCTTTCCTCTGGCCATGCCCTTCTGCCATGATATTATGCCTCACTGCAGGCCCAGAGTGATGGAGTGGGCCAGCCATGGACTGAGGTCCTTACAGTGTAAATCCAAAACAAACTTTTCCTTTTCCAAGTTGTTCTTGTCAGGTCTTTCCGTCACAATGACAGAATGCTGACTAACACAGGGTCACAGGCAAGTCACCAGCTAGCATACACAGGAAATGCTTAGCATACAGACTGAGGTTAAGAACCAAATAGAAAGGAGAAAGTCCACAAAGGGATGGAAAAGCCTATGTTGGAGAGTCAACCAGGATTGATCAGGACTCATGCTCAGTGGGTCTCCATGAAGTAGCATGCAAACATCCTGGTTTACTGTGAAGGTCAAAGCCACATACTCCTAAGCCCTTTATCCTGACTTCAAAGCACGGTACCCTGATTTTGGTATAAAGGTGGCATTTATAAATAGAGGTTCTGGCTGTATTCTGGAACAAAAAAAAAAAAAAAAAGGATGCATAAAACCCTTTTGAAGTTCTTTTTATAAGAGACTAAGTTATGTAAATTGTTGAAATTAAAAAGTGGTGACCCTTGGAATTGATGGGTCAAAGACCTACTGCCATACTGTGATCGTTATAACTATGGCAGTAAAATTTGCAGAGAGAGAGAGAGAGAGAGAAGAAGAAGAAGAAGAAGAAGAAGAAGAGGAGGAGGAGGAGGAGGAGGAGGAGGGAGGAGAGTATATAAGCTGAATGAACTAATTTAGTCAACACACTTATAAAAGATTCTACAGCCTGTCTGGACCCTGATATGAAATGGCTCAGATTCTCCTCTTTCATTTAATATACCCCAGGAAAGAGACCAGAACCTCAGCAAGACCCCAGAGGGGACTCCCTAGGTTATCTAAACAGGGAAGCACTCACATCACACGCTACTTCCCTGTGACGGCGACCTTCCAAGTGTTTAGCACCATGCAAACAGCAGCAGCATGGAGGCGAGACCATACATTTTACACCAACTTCCTCTTAATTAATGAGCACTCCATCACTTTCAGCCATGAGACTGTAGAGCCTTGTCCTTGACCCAGCCTCTCAGCGGCCCCTCTCCTTAACCTTTCCACCCTATCCCCTCCCAAAGTGGGGCCAAGCTATTTGCCTTGAAAACTTCCAATCTGGCCTGGTTAGCAGCCAGCTGCAACCCATCAAACCCCTGATTAGGCATTTGAAAGGGTGGAGCATTTTTCATGAAATGATTGACAATGGCTTCTATCTCACACACCTGCTGCTTTAAAATCCCCATAAAATGTCAGCAGGGAGTGTAAGTGATATATTGCAGTAGTGCTGCCCAGGGTAGGAATGTTAAGTGCTAGGAGATGGGAGTGTGTGATCCTCGGCTACTGAAAAGAAAACAGAACTAGAACCCAGTAGTGTCCTGTCCTAAAGAGAGAGCCATAGGGCACATTCCACCAAGCCCAGCATTGTTAGCCCAGATAAGGGGTTTTCAACACCAATGATCCTTCAGTCCTGATTGTGTGATTACCTTAAGGTTGTCCCTGCCCAATGCAAGGCCTGCTCCTGTGGTTGGGTGGCCCCAGTATTGTGTCTGGCCAACAGGCATTTTCTTGGTGGATCAGAAAATGGTCCTGTGGGACTGATTCCAAACGCTTTCTCAGTGCCTTTATGTGTAGAACCTGCCCAGTTGAGTCACTCTGAATGATAGTTTTCCTGTAGGCAGGTTGCCCAATCCAGGTGGCCCACTACTAAAATCAATCCACACAAACCTATCCTTAAGCCAGTTATTCTGCCTGGGCAGCCAAAATCAAGAGGAAGATGAAAAAGATTTATCTGGAATCTTAAGAGCAAGAGGTGAGGAGTTAAGTATAGTGCTGGATCACCAAAGTCGGAGGGTATTTGAGCTCAACAGTTTGAAAAGTGGCCTTCAGATAGGTGGAATTCAGGGAATGGATCCAGAAGAGGGTCAGACCAGACTTGATATGTGAGAGTGGTCACTAGTGGTGAAGAAGGGACACTGGGAACTTTCTACTGTGGGATTATCAATGGATTAAGTTCCTTTAATTAATCAATGTCAGGTACTGTGATGTTTCTGGGGATACCACAGCCCATAGATGTTCCTCTTGCCCTCCCAGTGCTGAGTAGACATTAACTGAGTATTTATAGTCAAGTTGGATGAATGTTGGATGGAGTAGGGAAAGTACTGTTGAGTATCCTCATTCTGAAGAAAAGCAGAGGGAATCTTGGGAAATAGAGAAATCTATTGTATCAATTCAATAAGCATTTATTGAGTACCTACTGTATCTAGGTGCTACAAAGGTATGGGTAACTGTGTACTTCTGTAACCAATAAAGACTTAGTTGCAATTTCTTCAACTCTAGCTCTACAAAACCAGAGTAACAAGAAAATGTATCCTAGGTGCAAGAGTAGCACAGAGGTAGGAGCGGTCATTATAGACTTGGAAGACTTTCCTTCCAATTATTTTTAATTATGAAATATTCCGGCAGTGACTGCATTAGCGCTCCAGGCGGCTGCTCAGAGGAGAAGGCGAGTGGTGAGTTGTTTGGACTTAAAGTGACAGCTCCTGAACACAGGGGGGCTGCCTGGAGGAGAAGCGTGGTGGGTCGCTTGGTCTTGAGTGGCCGCACCAGAGCTCTGGGCGGTTGCCCAGAGGACCCGTGCAGCGGGTCACGGGCATTCAGAGCCACTCAGAGGGACTGCTCCTGAACACCCGGGGGGTTATCTGGAGAAGGAGGAGGAACGGGGAGGGTCACTTCGACTTGGAGTGATTGATTGCCCAGGGCTACGGGTGGTTGGTGGGAGGCGGAGGCACGCAGTGAGTTTCTTGGACTCTTAGTGACCGCATCGGAATACTGGGCGGCTGTCTGGAGGAAGAGGCGTGTGGCGGGTCTCTGGGACTCAGAGCGATTGTACGGGGCCCCAGATGGCTGCTCAGAGGAGGGGCCGCATAGCCAGGCGATTAGGTGCAGAGCAGGGTCCCAGGATCTAGGAGGCTTCTTGGTGGAAGAGCCGCACAGAGACAGGCTTAGGGCAGAGCGAAGGTTCCAGGCCTGCGGGCAGATTCTCTGAGGAGGGGCAGCCTAAGGAGATTCATCTGCGAAGGATGAGGCTCCCAGGCCCAGGAGGTAGGGTTGGGCCCCTGGGAACTTTGCAGAGGAAGGCAGCCCAGCCCAGGCGGTAGCTGTAAATTGAGGGGAACCTCTAGGAGGGAACTGACCAGCGAGACCTCCCCACCGGGTGAGTCTTCCCTGCCAGGTGAGGTTTCCCCACTAGGACGGTAAAACCAGAGACTCAGGCCCAAACAGGCCTTGCCTCAGCCCGCAGCCTAGGTCCCATTTGGATGACCATTGGTCAACAAGTGGAGGCACCTCTGCCCACTAGCAGGGATTATACCCCACCTGGAGGCCACCACTCCTAGAGAGGCAGCTTCCTTGTGGAGCACCGCATTATCAACTTCCTCCAAGACTTCAGCCTACTGAAGGCTAAGAAATCTTCAGGGACATTGTAAGTCAATAGAGGAAATCTGCAATATCTCAGCGGTCCACTATACCTGAACAATATGAGAAAACAAGGAAAGAAAATGCTGCAAATCTAGATGTTACATCAATAAAACCCAATGACAGCATGGCAGAAGAAATGACAGAAAAGGAGTTCAGAATGTACATAATTAAAATGATCAGAGAAGCAAACGATGAGATGAAAGAGCAAATGCAAGCATTGAATGATCGCACCAATCGACAGTTAAAAGAGCAAATACAGGAAGCAAAAGATCATTTCAATAAAGAGTTAGAGATATTGAAAAAAAACCAAACAGAAATCCTTGACATGAAGGAAACAATAAACCAAATTAAGAACTCCATAGAAAGCATATCCAATAGGATAGAACACCTGGAAGACAGAACCTCAGACATTGAAGACAAAATATTTAACCTTGAAAACAAAGTTGAACAAACAGAGAAGATGGTAAGAAATCATGAACAGAATCTACAAGAACTATGGGATATCATGAAAAGGCCAAATTTAAGAATTATTGGGATTGAGGAAGGCCTAGAGAAACAAGCCAAAGGAATGAACAATTTATTCAATGAAATAATATCAGAAAATTTCCCAAATCTGAAGAATGAAATGGAAAATCAAGTTCAAGAGGCTTATAGGACTCCAAATACACAAAATTACAAGAGACCCACACCAAGGCACATTATAATGAAAATACCTAACATACAAAATAAAGACAGAATTTTAAAGGCTGTGAGAGAAAAGAACCAAATTACATTCAGGGGGAAACCAATACGCATATCAGCAGATTTTTCAATCCAGACCCTAAAAGCTAGAAGGACCTGGAACAACATTTTTCAAGCCCTGAAAGAAAATGGATGCCAACCAAGAATCTTATACCCAGCAAAACTTACCTTCAAATTTGACGATGAAATAAAATCCTTCCATGATAAACAAAAGCTCAAAGAATTTACAAAAAGAAAGCCAGCATTACAGAACATTCTCAGCAAAATATTCCATGAGGAAGAGATGAAAAACAAAGAAGCAAATCAGCAAAGGGAGGAATTATCCCAAAGGAATTGTCAAATAAAGGAGGAAACAAGTGTGTCAAACAAATAAATAAATAAAATTTAAAAAATGAACCAAATGACCGGGAAACCAAATCCTATCTCAATAATAACCCTGAATGTTAATGGCCTGAATTCATCAATCAAAAGACATAGACTGGCAGATTGGATTAAAAAGAAAGATCCAACAATATGTTGCCTGCAAGAGACTCACCTCATAGAAAAAGATACCCATAGACTAAAGGTGAAAGGTTGGGGAAAAACGTACCATGCACATGGACTCAGCAAAAAAGCTGGAGTATCCATCCTCATTTCCGATAATGTGGACTTCAAGCCAAAGTTAGTCAGAAGGGATAAAGAAGGTCATTTCATACTGCTTAAGGGAAGCATAAATCAGCAAGATATAACAATCATAAACGTCTATGCCCCAAACAGTGGCTCATCCATGTATGTCAAACAAATCCTTCTCAATTTCAGAAACCAAATAGACCATAACACAATAATACTAGGTGATTTTAACATGCCTCTCTCACCACTGGACAGATCTTCCAGACAAAAATTGAACAAAGAAACCATAGATCTCAATAACACAATCAATAATTTAGACTTAACGGACATTTATAAAATATACCATCCAACCAAGAGCGAATACACTTTCTTCTCAGCAGCACATGGATCCTTCTCTAAAATAGACCATATATTATGCCACAAAGCTAATGTTAGCAAATACAAGAAGATAGAGACACTAGCATGTATTCTATCAGATCATAATGGATTGAAGTTAGAAATAAATGAAAGAGTAAAACACAGAAACTATTCCAACATCTGGAGATTAAACAATATGCTATTATATGATGAATGGATAACAGAAGATATTAGGAAGGAAATTAAAAAATTCTTAGAGGTAAATGAGAACAAAGAAACATCATATAAAAATCTCTGGGACACTATGAAAGCAGTCCTTAGAGGGAAATTTATTTCATGGAGCGCATTTAATAAAAGAAGTAAAACTCAACAAATAAACGACCTAACACTACAGCTCAAAGCCCTAGAAAAAGAAGAACAGAACAGCACCAAAAGTAGTAGAAGACAGGAAATAGTTAAACTCAGAGCTGAAATCAATGAAATTGAAACAAAAGAAACACTACAAAAAATTGACAAAATAAATAGTTGGTTCTTCCAAAAAATAAACAAAATTGATAAACCTTTAGCCACACTAAGAAAGAGAAGACGAGAGAAAACCCAAATCACTAAAATTCGGAATGAACAAGGAAATATCACAACAGACACGAGTGAAATACAAAACATAATTAGAAGCTATTTTGAAAATCTATACTCCAACAAAATAGAAAATTTCGAAGACATCAACAGGTTTCTAGAGACATATGAATTGCCTAAAGTGAACGAGGAGGACATACACAATTTAAATAGACCAATTTCAAGTAATGAAATAGAAGAAGTCATCAAAAGCCTACCAACAAAGAAAAGTCCGGGACCAGATGGGTTCTCAGCCGAGTTCTACAAAATCTTTAAAGAAGAGCTCATTCCAATACTTCTCAAAGTATTCCATAAAATAGAAGAGGAGGGAACCCTCCCAAACTCATTCTATGAAGCCAATAGCACACTGATACCTAAACCAGACAGAGACTCATCAAGGAAAGAAAATTTCAGACCAATATCCTTAATGAACATCGACGCAAAAATTCTCAACAAAATTTTAGCAAATCGCATACAAAAACGTATTAAAAAGATAGTGCACCATGATCAAGTGGGTTTCATCCCAGGGATGCAAGGTTGGTTTAACATTAGGAAATCAATAAATGTAATTCACCATATTAATAGACTTAAAGTCAAGAATCACATGATCATTTCAATAGATGCAGAAAAAGCATTTGATAAAATACAGCACCCCTTCATGCTCAAAACACTAGAAAAAATAGGGATAGTGGGAACATTCCTTAACATTGTAAAGGCCTTTTATGCTAAGCCCATGGCTAATATCATTCTAAATGGTGAAAAACTGAAAGCATTCCCCCTAAAAACTGGAACAAGGCAGGGATGCCCTCTTTCACCACTTCTATTCAACATCGTTCTTGAGACTCTGTTCAGAGCAATTAGACAAACCAAAGAAATTAAAGGGATACGAATTGGAAAAGAAGAACTCAAACTATCCCTGTTCGCTGATGACATGATTATATATTTAGAGGAACCTGGAAATTCCACCAGAAAACTCTTAGAACTCATAAGTGAATTCAGTAAAGTAGCAGGTTACAAGATCAATGCCCATAAATCCAACGCATTTTTATACATAAGTGATGAATCTTCAGAAAGAGAAATTAGGAAAACTACCCCATTCACAATAGCCTCGAAAAAAATAAAATACTTGGGAATCACTCTCACAAAAGAGGTGAAAGACCTCTACAATGAGAATTATACAACACTAAAGAAAGAAATTAAAGAACACCTTGGAAGATGGAAAGATCTTCCATGTTCTTGGATAGGAAGAATTAATGTTGTCAAAATGGCCATACTACCTAAAGTGCTATACAAATTCAATGCAATTCCAATTAAAATCCCAATGACGTACCTTACAGAAATAGAGCAAGCAATTATGAAATTCATCTGGAAGAATAAGAAACCCAGAATAGCTAAAGCAATCCTTAGCAGGAAGAGTGAAACAGGGGGTATTTCAATATCAGATCTTCAACTCTACTACAAAGCAATAGTAACAAAAACGGCATGGTGTTGGTACCAAAATAGAAAGGTAGATCAATAGTACAGAATAGAGGACACGGACACAAACCCAAATAAATACAATTTTCTCATACTAGACAAAGGTGCCAAAAATATGCAATGGAGAAAAGATAGCCTCTTCAACAAATGGTGCTGGGAGAATTGGAAATCCATATGCAACAGAATGAAACTAAACCCATATCTCTCACCATGCACGAAACTAAACTCAAAATGGATTAAGGACCTCGGAATCAGATCAGAGACCCTGCAGATTATAGAAGAAAAAGTAGGTCCAAATCTTCACCTTGTTGGTCTAGGATCAGACTTCCTTAACAGGACTCCCATAGCACAAGAAATAAAAGCTAGAATCAACCACTGGGATAGATTCAAACTAAAAAGCTTTCTCTCAGCAAAGGAAACTATTAGCAATGCGAAGAAAGA
Source organism: Sciurus vulgaris (assembly GCF_902686455.1). Lineage (NCBI taxonomy): Eukaryota > Metazoa > Chordata > Mammalia > Rodentia > Sciuridae > Sciurus > Sciurus vulgaris. Next base: position 44,599,980 of record NC_136461.1, read on the forward strand.
GCCTACAGAGTGGGAGAAAATCTTTGCCAATCATACTTCAGATAGAGCACTAATCTCCAGAATCTATAAAGAACTCAAAAAACTCTACTCCAAGAATTCAAATAATCCAGTCGACAAATGGGCTAAGGAAATGAATAGACACTTCACAGAAGAAGATCTACAAACAATCAACAAACATATGGAAAAATGTTCAACATCTCTAGTAATAAGAGAAATGCAAATCAAAACCACCCTAAGATTCCATCTCACCCCAATTAGAATGGTGATTATCAAGAATACGAGCAACAACAGGTGTTGGCGAGGATGTGGGGAGAAAGGTACACTCATACATTGCTGGTGGGGCTGCAAATTAGTGCAGCCACTCTGGAAAGCAGTGTGGAGATTCCTTAGAAAACTTGGAATGGACCCTCCATTTGACCCAGCTATCCCACTCCTTGGCCTATACCCAAAGGACTTAAAATCAGCATACTACAGAGATACAGCCACATCAATGTTCAATAGCCAGACTGTGGAACCAACCTAGATGCCCTTCAATTGATGAGTGGATAAAGAAACTGTGGTACATATATACAATGGAATATTACTCAGCCATAAAGAATGATAAAATTATGGCATTTGCAGGCAAATGGATGAAATTGGAGAATATCATGCTAAGTGAGATAAGCCAATCTCAAAAAGCCAAAGGACGAATGATATCGCTAATAAGTGGAGGATGACACATAATGGGGGGGAGGGAAGGGTTAATGTTAGGGTTAGAGTTAGGGTTAGGGAGGGGGGCAAGTATGGAGGAAGGAAGCACTGTATAGAGGATAAAGAGGGGTGGGAGGGGTGGGGGGAAGGGAAAAAATAACAGAATGAATCAAACAACATTACTCTTTGTAAATTTATGATTACACAAATGGTATGCCTTTACACCATGTACAGAGAAACAACATGTATCCCATTTTTTTACAATAAAAAAAAGAAATATTCCATTCATATAAAAATCAGAAAATAATAGAATAGATGTCTAAGTACATCCATTGTCCAGATTTAATATTCATCATGTGGCAAAATTTACCATGCCCCTCTCTCTTCTCTCCAAGGAGTCCATGATTCTGTTTATACCTTAAGTCTTGCTGCTCCAGCCTGCCTGATACCCCTAAGATAGATCAGAACACCCCTGAAGGATATTCTTCCCACACTGTTACTACATCTGCATGTCCATTCTATCTGTGATTTGCCTTCCCAATTCATGCTGGATTTTACCACACATATTTCTAATTTATTCAATTTCACCAATCTTTCTTCCAGATGTACTTTTCATGTTCTATAAAATTCTTTCCCTACACTGAAGTCATGACATTTTTCTCTGTTACCTCCTGATAGTTTTATTGTTTTGCCATTACCTTTATGAATTAAAACTTTATGGAATTTTTTCATGAATTTTTGAAGAAAAGATCTAATTTTATTCTTTTTCCCCCATACAATTTATGTCAAATCATCTTTTTCTGATTATACATATTGTAGGATCATATTGGTCATGCAGCCATATACGTACATGAGGTAATAATGTTTGTTTCACTCTAATATCATTCCTCTCCTGTACCCGTTTCCCTTCCTTCACTCCCCTCTACCTAGTATGAAGTAACTCTATTCTTCCCTGCACCCTCCCCATTTGAGAGTTTGTATCCACATATCAGAGAAAACATTTGGTCTTTGGTTTTTTGGGTTTGGCTTATTTTGCTTAGCATGATATTCTCTAACTCCATCCATTTACCAACAAATGCCATGATTTCATTCTTCTTTAGAGCTGAGTAATATTTCATCATACACACACACACACACACACACACACACACACACATACACACACACACACACACATACCCCCCACATTTTCTGTATCCATTCATCTGTTGAAGGGCATCTAAGTTTTTCCATATTTTAGCTGAATTGAGCTGCTATAAACACTGACGTGGCTGTGTCACTGTAGTATGTTGATTTTAAGTCCTTTACATATAAACTGAGGAATGGGATAACTGGGTCAAATGGTGGTTCCATTCCAAGTTTTCTAAGGACTCTCCATACTGCTTTCCATAATGGTTGCACCATTTTGCATTCCCACCAGCAATGTATGAGTATACATTTTCCCCCACATCCTTGCCAGCATTTATTTTTATTTGTAATCTTGATAATTGCCATTTTGGTTGTAGTAAGATGAAATCTTAGAGTACTTTTGATTTGCATTTCTCTAATTGCTAGAGAAGTTGAACATATTTCATATATTTGTTGATCGATTTCATATCTTCTATGAAGCATCTGTTAGTTCCTTAGTCCATTTATTAGTTGGGTTATTTGGGGGTTTTGGGTGTTAACTTTTTGAGTTCTTTATATATCATAGAGTTTAATGCTTTATCTGAGGTGCATGTGGTAAAGATTTTCTCCCAAACTGTATGCTCTCTCTTTACATTATTGATTATTTCTTTTGCTGAAAAGAAGCTTTTCAGTATTTGTTTTTATTGATGTCTTGCAGTGCCTAGGACCTCTAACATAATTTTTCTTCTACATTCTCAGTGATGTCAGACTTATTTTATTTTTGTTTCCTATTATGCTTTCTTTTATTTTTTATTTGTTTTAATTAGTTGTACATGACAGTAGAATGCATTTATATATTTTGATAGGTCATACATAAATGGAGTGTAATTTCTGATTTTTCTGATTTTACATTTTGTAAGGTCACATCAGTCATTTGAGTTTACTAATTCTTCGATTGCATCTTTTATTTTTCTATTTTGTTTATAACCTCATATTTCATTTTTTGATTCTTTTTTACATTGGTCTTTCCTTCCAACATCTTAGAGTATATTAAGTTAGTTTATGTAACAATAACAAACCATTCCAGACTCTTATTGGCTTAAAGCAACAGAATTCTGTTTATGTTATATCCTGACAGAATTGGTGGGATGCTCCACTGTATACAGCTGCTCAGAAATCTAAGTGCACTAAAGCACCAACATTTGGTTTCCGCCTAGTATGAAACACGTGATTTCTCAGTCCTCATGCAGAGTAAGAAAGCATGTGTCATGGATTGTATGTTAGTGCCCTGCTCCCTGTTTGTATGTTTGAAGCCCTAACCGCTTCGATGTTATTTCAGGATGGGGCTCTGGAGGGTGGGGTGATCAGGGTGAGATGAGGCCATGACAGTGGGGCTTTTGTGATGAGATTAATGACCTTATGAAAAGAGACACCAGAAAGCTTTCTTGCTTGCTTTCCACCATGTGAGGACACCGTGAGATAGCTTTCTACATGCCAGAAAGGAGTCCCCACCAGAAACAGAATCTGCCTTGAAGCAGAATTCCCATCTCTAAAACCATGAGAAAATAAATTTCTGTTGATTACTTCTCTGAGTCTTGGTATTTGTCATGGCAGCCTAAGCAGACAGTGGAAATCTATGCATCAACTTTAAAGTACTTTGGACCAAAAGTGATATATTGCTTCTCAAAACAGATTGTTGGCCATAATGTATCCTTTTCCTCCATCCACTGATAATATGGGTGGAAGGATAGAAAATATTCAGATGATCCCTGAAAGATTGTTCAACAAGATCACACAGGTAAACAATGATACTCTACAGTGTATTCTCTTACTAGGCCATGATGTTCACTAGCTTAGGTATATTAAATACATTTCCAGCTTATGATATTTCAAACTTATTCTGGGTATATCAGGAGGTAACCCCACCATAAGTGGAAGAGTAGCTGCATGTGTGTATATATGTGCATATATGCATGCATATGTGTGCATAGTCATAGACATATATTATATATATTTTTATTTATATACTCATTAATTCATGTATCTATTTTATGAAATTGTCTCATGTGATTATTGAGGCCTAGAAGCTCCAAGATCTGCAGTTGGCATCTGGAGACTGGTATAATTTACAGTCCAAGTTCAGGAACAATGTTTTAGCACAACCTTCAGGCAAAGTTTCCTCTTATTCAGCCTTGGGGTTTCTTTCAGATCTTCCCTCCCTCATTAAGGAGGGCAAGCTGCTTTCTACCCAGTCTACCAACTGAAATGTTAATCTTATCCAGAACACCCATAATGATATTCAGAACAGTGTTTGAGTAAATGCCTAGGCACCCCATGGCCTGGTCAGGTTAACACATAAACTTAGCCATCACAGAAACTTCAATAATTCTCTCTAAATAATTGATGTAATGGCTAGACAGAAAATCGGTACAGATGGAGAAGACTTGAACAATACTATCAACTTGACCAAACTGACATTTCCTTATATTAGCTGCCATAAATGTTCCGTATGAGAGAGTCAGTCAGCATAGTAGTCATTGTGGAGATTGAGGGGCAGGTAGCCACTTAGAGGGCAACAGTCACAGTGATAGGGCCACTAGGAATGAGAACCAGGCACCAGGCAAGCTAATGTGGCTTGTGCTTATTTTACTGATGAGAGCCACATCTTGTGGATCAGATCTGAATGGCCTCAGAAGCTAGGCTGACTTGTAGTCCTCCATCACTGCATCTGTGGTATCAAGACTATCCATTACTTAGTCTTCTTGTTACAAAGGATGATGCGTAACATCTTCCTTGCGAAATATACATATCTACCATGGACCTGCCGTGCTTCCCTACAGGAGGAGAACTCCTAGCAATAGAGATATCATGGTTGACCACGTGATTTGGTTTAGCCAATGGGATGTGAGGGAAAGTGGAAGTTTTGCCCATGCAGAAACTTTAAGAGTCATTCTGTGATTCAACCTTTGTTCATTTTTCTCTGCTACAAGAATGACACATCCTAAATTGCCATGTCAACCTGGAATTTTCAACCTGGATCCTAGAATAAAAGACATGCAAAACAAAGATGTCGCTGACTCATAAGTTGGAATGGAACCACATCCTATTGAAGCCAGCATGTTATGAGTCAAGAACAAGCTGTGCTACCACTGAGCTATTGTCAGAGCATAACCTAGTCAAAAGTGATTCACATGCCTTGGCACTGAATACCCCAATTGATGCCACTTCCCCAGTGTGGTAGACATTCACTGGAATCCCTTCCCAGCTGCTTAGCTGCAGAGGAGGATTAGGGCCACGACAGCCATATTGATGTTATTGGTTAGCCTATGGGTTGGGGCCATTGCAGACACCTTGATATTATAGCTCTGTAGTACCCTTTGGCCAGAGCTGGTCAAAATGGGCCAAATTCTCACCTTGGAGAATTTTACTTCAGGTCTGGAGCCTATAAATTGGAAGTCTACTCACATCCATTGAAAAACTCTAAGGAAAAAATATCTATAAACTCCTGCTGGCCCCTAGAGAAGTCCTCATTCTTATTCCATTCTTTTGGTTATTAATTTTTCTTGGATTCTATATATGATATCCCAACATCTTTCCAAAAAAAAAAAAAGCTGCTTTTTAAAGCTAAGCCAGTACTAGTTGGTTTCTGTTTATTTGCAACAAAAAGTACCTTAACTAATGCATCAAACATCTAAAACTGCCCTTTATTACTCAAATTCATTCTTTAAATGCTGGCTCAGCAAAGGCCAGGCCCTGCCAGGGGCTGCTCCTACAGTGGCAGGGGATAGAGTAGGAGCCCTAGGCTAAGGGAGTTGCCTTCTTAAGAGACTTTAGACTCATAAGTCTGGTCAAGAACAAAGCAAAGCCTGGAGTTTCCAAATCTCATATCTGCATTTGAATCTCCACATGGTGTGTTCTTTTTTTTCTTATCTTCCCAAATAGGGTTCAGGTTTCCAGTGGGTCCTCTCCTTAGATCACCAGGACAATAAGTGGGGCAGAACATGCATGATGCACAGTCCTCCAGCTGTGTGAATGGGTGGTCCCTTGAAGAGTTGTTTTTGGCCAAGTGGGTGCTGGGTGTTTTCAGTTACAGTCGTGTATTGTTGCCTGCAACTTCTTGGCAGTATTCCAACGTAATGCATTAAAATATAATTGCCTTTATTAAGAGAAAGAACAGACATGCACGAACACAGGATTTTGCAAAGTTAGGACAGCTAACTCATAAAATAAAAGTTTGTAAGAACAAGGCATGGAACTGATTTTATTGGCATTTCCACAATTTCTTTTTTTGCAGGAGGGGCATCTGAAAAAAAAAAATGCCCATCCACCTACCAAATTTTCTTTGGGGTGCCTACCAGATTCCTGGAAAAAACTTTAAAATTTTAGTCATCAATAGGACAATTGGAGAGTGTGTTTCTCCTTCTCACATGACTGTAGCAAGGCTATCTTGATTATTTCTCTGAGTTTTACACTGATGTTTCTAAATATCTACTGGCTATTTCCAATTTGGAACTCCAGTCACCATGCCTAAATTTAGTTTGATAGAAACAAAATTCATCTGATCTCTCACTCCCCAGATCCCAATTTCTTTTCCTTTTATAACCTAAAGTTAGTTTGCTACCACAAAGCACCCATATAAACCAATTAGAAGTCTTTTCATCTTCCATGATGCCACCCTATGACTTTCCACATATCTATCTTCTGTTGATTTATCTTTCTAAATAGTTTTTGAATCTGTTGTTTCATTGATGGATAGAGATGAAACGCTGAATCATTTAAATAGTTTTTTAATTACTTTTGTGATCCAAACATTATCATGCCTCCTCTGGGTTATTCACGTTGCTTCCAAAGCAATTCTCCTAAAGTATAAATTAGATAATGCTTTATAAATCTTTGAATTTGAGACTTGTTATAGACCGAATGTTTGTGTCCCCCCAAAATTATAGGTTGAAATCCTAATACTCGATGAGATAGTATTAGGAGGTGGGAGGGGCATTTGGTAGGTGCTTGGTTGATGAGGATGGAGCCCTCACAAGTGGAATTAGTGCCCTTATAAAGTGACTCCAGAGAAACCCTTGCCTTTCCCACCATGTGAAGACACATCAAGAAGATAGCCATCCATATACCTAGAGGAGAGCCCACATCAATCACCAATTGATTAGTCTTTGGTCTTGGATTCTCCAACCTGCAGAAGTGCAAATGCAGTTCTGTTGTTTATAAGCTACCTAGTCCTTGATATTTTATTATAGCAGCCCAAATGGACTAAGAAAAAGCTATAGGTGTAATAAGTAGTATGGAGACTGCAAACTCTTCAGAAGGGCAGGTAAGAACTACCAACTATGAATCTCACTGGATTTTCAAAAATTGTGTAAAAAAGATACAAAAATTTTTTGTTTAAACCATGAAAAGGCAAAAGTTCTGAGAACTATGCTCTTCTCATGTCAAAGTTTTATTTATCTCATGTTCAAGAAGTAAAGAGGATAAGGATGAAATTATGTCCTTCCTTTGAGCTTGAGGCTTTACTAGTCCTGTTCTGTCCCAGTTGGAGCCACTTACTGGGATGTTTGGCCATTGGGGTATTAATAAGTGTTCAGGCAGGGCAAGAATCACTAATTTGTAGATGGGTGGATAGGGAGAAAGGGTACTGAAGTATTTTTCACAGTAGAAATAAAACATCCCTACTGCCAAACACCAGTCTTGTTCCAGTCTGTGAGATATCTACAGCAATGTTTCAGTCTAGTAATATTATTTCTCATCCATATCTTTTGGTGGACCTTCCAGCCATGTGAGGTAGGGATCAGCTGTGCACATCTGTACTCTGGATCTCCCTTTTAAAGCCCTGGGAGTGACTTCTCACACAACACCTTGCCTGCCAACTATTGCTGGTGCTAATGTATGTTGTTCAGATCTGTTCTTACAAAAGAAATTTTTCTTTGCCCACAATTTCTTATGTGGGCACCAGCTCTGTGAGCATTTTCACTCTTTTGCTCTTGTTGCTCTTGTTTCCTGTCACCTTTGTGGAAATCCTCCCAAGTTCAGCTCAATGTCACCACAGCAGATCTGGATCCCCTAGTCAGAACTAATGGCTGCCTCCCTGCATTCAAACTGAATCTGATACCGTCCTCTAGTTAGCATTATTTTATCCTGTCTAGTATTATAATTAGTTGAACTCACTTTTACCCTTTCCAATGGATGGAACCCAGGTACTGACTTTCCTATCTCTGTATCCCAAACTGAGGGCTGAGCACAATGATCACCTATTCAGTAGATGAATACTCCCACCCTGAAGCCCTCATGTCCAGCTGGTGCAGGAGTCTTATCTGTGTCATTTTCCCTGATTTGTTTATTTAAATATGGGTGCTGTGACCATCCCTCTCCTAACTCAGAGGGATTGGGTGGGAAAACATCAAGTTGAACTCTCAGAATTGATAGTTTTGCCTTTTTATCATCAGTAATGCCTTTTTGAAAGAAGTTCACCCTTGTAATATAACAACTATAACATTTTTAAATTCTCAGGATCCATAGGACTAATTTTCAGGAGACTGCGTCATGCATAAAATGGGCAGATGCTCTTTTTGCATCTTTATAGACAAAATGACACATAAGTTACTAATGAACTGGAACAGTTTTGAATGTGCTAAAAAAATTATACTTAAATATGTTTGAAAATATTTATCAACTAACATTTATGAGCCCCTAAATAATTAATAAAATTAATTCTAAGAAAAATAGAATTACATCTTTGGAAACTTAAAATCTTTGTATGTTGCTTATGTGCACGTTGAAGAGTAACATAAAGTAGTTATACATACCCACATACTCGAATCAATTTCTCCACAGTATTCCCTGAGATTTAGTTTATTCAGTATAGTCTTATATTTTTCCCACACAATTGCCTATCATATCTTCAAGTTGATTTTTTTTGCTTAATTTAACATTTTTTAAAAAGATCATATTATTTTTATTTGTGAAAATTCTTCCTATATGTGTTGTAGCTTCTAGTCAACTCAGAAGAGATTCTGTTAAATGCAGATATTTATAAATTTTATCTTTTGTGTATCAAAATCTATGTTGCTCAAACATTATCATGAATATCATCATTTTTCTCCAGTTTATAAAATCTTTATTCTACAAATTTTTCCTTTCCTTTTTTCTTTATAAAAATTAAAAAAAATAAGATCAACACATAATGATTATACATATTTATGTGATACATGGGGATAATTTATTATGTGTACAGAATTATAATGTTCAAATCAGGATAATTACTACTGACCTCTCCTTAAATATTTATTATCATTGTTATTTAATTACAATTTTGATCCTAGAAATTCTTGGGGCAGTGTGATAATTTGATGCCTGTATATATGTGCAACAATCCTATCTAGGTTGTTAACATTCTCATCTTAAACAATTTTTTTCAAATTTTTGATTACTTGAGTAAATAATTGTACATATTTGTTAGATACAGTGTGATATTTCAATACATGTATATAATATGTACTGATCAAATTGGGATAATTAGCATTTCCATCCCTTATTATTATGTTTATGTTTGGAAACTTCAGTTCCTCTCTCTCTCAGGAACTAAATATACAATAAGTTATTGTGAACTATATTCACCCCACTATACTATAGGACACTAGAAATTACCTCATATCTAACTGTGTTTTGGTAACTGTTATCCAACATCCACCTATTTTTATTTTCCCTTACTTTTCTCATACTTTAATCCATATTTTAATTTCAGATCAATGTTTTTCGTATCCACACATGAGAGAAAACGTACAATATTTGTTTCTCTATGTTTGACTTATTTCACTTACCTAATGTCTTCCAGTTCTATTTATTTTTGCTGCAAATGACATATCTTCTTTTTCTGAATAATATTTCATTTTGTATACATTCCACATTTTCTGTATCCACTCATCATTGATGGGAATCTAGGTTGTTTCCATATCTTTGCTATTGTGAATAATGTAGCAATAAGCAGAGATATGCAGGAATCTTTTTGGTATGTTGTTATTATTTCTTTTGGATTTATAACCAGAAGAGTGATAATCTATATCACAAAATTCATCCAATAGGTTATCTATATTTGTAATTATTTCACTAAATTTTTTACCATATGTTTTTACCAGATGTTTCAAAAGTGGAGCCAGGTACAGTGGCAGGTATCATAATCAGCTACTTGGGAAGCTAAGGCAAGAGGATCATGAGTTCAAGGCCAACCTTGGGCAACATAGTGAGACTCTGTCTCAAAATAAACAAACAAATAAGCAAAAAACTTTTATAAATGTTATTTCTTGCCAGTGCAGAAAACTCACCAGTTCAATTAGAAAATGATACTCTCGCAAATCAACATAATCCAAAGTACAGTTATATAATTTCAGAGGTAATTTCTGCAGTTTTTGAACTCTCATTATCTAATTTGTTTAGATTTGTTTAAATCAGCTATGTTTGTATGTATGTTTGTGTATTGTCTATATACATATCAATTATTCCTATCTCTCTATATATTAAACATTCTCTATTAAAATTTTAATACATGTTGATACCTACACATACTATTTCAATTATAGAATATGATAATTAGTTAGGTTACAAGTATAAATTCTGTTTGTACCACAACCTATTTCAAGTACATTTGCACATTTCCATAGATTTCTTAATATAGTGAAAATACAATTTTCATCTCAATAGGCTTACAGGACCCCAGATATACAAAATAACAAAGACTCGCACTGAGTCACATTATTATTAAAATGCTAACAAGCAGAATAAGGACAGAATTTTAAAGGCTGCCAGAGAAAAATGACAGGTCACTGTTAAAGGGTGACCAATCCAGATCTCAGCTGATTTCTCAACCCAGACCCTCAAAGTTAGAAGGGCTTGGAATATTATATATCAAGCTCTGAAAGAAAATGGATGCCAGCCAACAATACTGTACCCAGCAAAATTAAGCTTCAGAATTCATGATTTTTTTGATTTTTATGTGACGTGTCCCCCAAAAGCTCTTGTGTGAGACAATGCAAGGAGGTTCAGAGAAGAAATGATTGCTTTGTGAGAACCTTAGCCAAATCAGTGAATTAATCCCCTGAAAGGAATTAATTGAGTGGTAACTGAAGGCTGGTACGGTGTGGCTGAAAGAGATGGGAATTGGGGGCATGGCTTATTTTTTATCTGGAGAGTGTGTTCTCTCTCTGCTTCCTGATCATCACGTGAGCTGCTTTCCTCCACCACAGTCTTCCATCATAATATTGTGCCTCACCTTGAGTCCCCAGGAATGGAGCTGGCCTTCTTTGGACTAAGACCTGTGAAACCATGAGTCCTTTAATAAAATTTTATGGGTTGGGAATATAGCTCAGTTGGTAGAGTGCTTGCCTCGCAAGCATGAGTCCTGGGTTCAAATCCCCAGCACTGAAAAATAAATTTTTCCTCCCCTAAAATTGTTCTAGTTAGATTTTTTGGTCAAAATAGTGAAAAAGCTGACTAAAACAATGATGAAATAAGAATGTTCCATGATAAAAATTAAAGAATTCACAACTAGAAAGCCAGCTTTATAAAACATAATTGATAAAATATTTTAAGAATAAAAAATTAAAACATAAAAGTGAAAACCAGGAAAGGGAATAACCACACCAGAAGAGTCATTAATCAAAGGAGAAACTAATTCAAAATAAAAAACAGAAATAAATCAAAATTACAGGAAATAAGTATCATTTATCAATAATAACATTGAATGTAAATGACCTAAACTCATCCATCAAAAGACATAGACTGGCAGATTGGATTAAAAAACATGATCCAACAATGTGATGTCTCCAAGAGACTTGTCTCATAGGCAAAGACATCCATAGACTCAAAGTAAAAGATGGGAAAAAACCGTATCATTCACATGGATCTCATAAACAAACAGGGGTTTCTATCCTCACATCAGACAAAGTGGATTTTAAGACAAAGTTAATCAAAAAAGACAAAGAAGGACATTTCATACTGCTTAAGGAAATAATGCATCAATAGGACATAACAATTGTAAATATTTATGCCCCCCAAAATGGAGCATCTACATTGATCAAACAAACCCTTTCAATTTCAAGAATCAAATAAACCACAACCCAATAATACCAGGTGTGTTAACACAACTGTATCACCACTGAATAGATTCTCCAAACGAAAACTAAATAAACTATAGAACTAAAAAGATACAAATAATTTAGACCCAACAGACCTATAAAGAATATTTCATTCATCAATGACTGAATAACTTTCTTCTTAGCAGTAAATGAATCCTTCTCTAAAATAGTCCATATTAGGCAACAAAGCAACTCTTAGCAAATGCAAAAAAAAATAGAGATAATACCTTGCATTAATCAGCTCATAATGGAATGAAATTAGAAATCAACAATAAAATGAAAAACAGAAGCTACTCTAACACTTGGAGACTAAATAGCATACTACTGAATGATGAATGAATAGCAGAAGAAATCATGGATTTAAAAAAATACTTAGAGGTAAATGAGAATAGCAGTACAACATGTCATAATCTCTGGAACATTACAAATGCAGTTCTAAGAGGAAAGTTCATTGCATTGAGTGCATTTATTAAAAGGATAAAAAGGCACAAAATAACCTAACATTACATCTAAAAGCTCTCAAAAAAGAAGACCAAATCAACACCAAAAGCAGAAGTGAGAAAATAATTAAAATTAGAGCTGAAATAAATGAAATTAAAACAAAAAATTTCAAAAAATTGATGAAAAATGTGTTTCCTGAAAAAAATAAATAAAATTAATAAAACCTTAGCCAAGCTAAAGAAGAGAAAGAGAGAAAACTCAAATTGCTAAAATTCTTGATGAAAAGGGAAATATCACTACAGACAATACTGAAATACAGATGATAATCAGAAATAATTTGGAAAATTTATTTTCTAATAAAATAGAAAATCTTGATGACACTGACAAATTTCTAGAGACATATGGCCTACCCAAATTGAATCAGGAGGACATAGAATTTCAAGTAATGAAATTAAAGACACCATCTAAAGCCTACCAACATAGAAAAGCCCAGGACCAGATGGATGCTCCGCTGAATTCTATCAGACCTTCAAGGAACAACTAACAGCAATCCTTCTCAAATTATTCCATGAAATAGAAAAGAAGGGAACCCTTCCAAACTCATTCTATGAAGTTAGTATCACCATGATACTAAAAACAGACAAAGACACATCAAGGAAAGAAAACTTCAGATGAACATAGATGCAAAATTTCTTAACAAAAAAACTAGAAAATCACACACAAAAAGATATTAAAAGACAGTATACCATGATCAAGTGGGGTTTATCCCAGGGATGCAAGATTGATTCAACACATGAAAATCAATAAATGTAATTCATCACATTAATGAACTTAAAGACAAGAATCACATATTTATTTCAATAGATGCAGAAAAAGCAGTTGATGAAATACAGCATCCATTCATGTTCAAAACACTAGAAAAACTAGGGATAGTAGGAACATACCTCAACATTGTAAAAGATATGTATGTTAATCCCAAGGCCAACATCATTGTAAATGAAGAAAAATTGAAAGCATTACCTCTAAAAGTGGGACTAGGAAAAAGATGCATTCTGTCACCACTTCTATTCAACAAAGTCCTGGAAACTCTAGCCAGAGCAATTAGACAGAAGAAAGAAATGAAAGGCATAAGAATAGGAAAATAATTCAAACTATGCCTATTTACTGATGACATGATTCTATATAATAGAAGACCAAAAACACTCCATCAGAAAACTTCTAGAACTCATAAATGAATTCAGCAAAGTAGCAGGATATAAAATTAACACCCATAAATCAATTGCATTCCTATACTTCAGTGATGAATCAACTGAAAGAGAAATTAGGAAAACTAGCCCATTCACAAGAGTCTCAAAAAATAAGAATTTCAGGAAACAATCTAACAAAAGAGGTGGAAGACTCTACAATGAAAACTATAGACACTAAAGGAAGAAACTGAAGAAGACCTTAGAAGATGGAAAGATCTCCTATGCTCTTGGCTAGGCAGAATTAATACTGTAAAAATGGCCATACTACCAAAAGTGCTATACTGATTGAATGCAATTCCTATTAAAATTCCAATGATGTTCTTCACAGACCTAGAAAAAGCAGTTATAAAATTCATTTGGAAGAATAAGAAGTCCAAAAATATACAAAGCAATCCTTAGGGAGAAAAGCAAAGCAGGAGGTTTCACAATACCACACCTTAAATTTTAGTACAGAACTATAGTAACAAAAACAGCATGGTATTGGCACCAAAACAGATAAGATGATCAATGGTACAGAGTAGAAGACATAGAGACAAATCCACATAAATACACTTATCTCCTACTAGTAAAGATGCCAACAATATTCATTGGAGAAAAGATAGCCTGTTCAACAAATTGTGCTGGGAAAACTGGAAATCCACATGTAGCAAAATGAAATTAACCCCCTATCCCTCACCCTGCACAAAACTCAGACAAAGTGAATCAAAGACTTAAGCACTAGAACAGAGACCCTGAGCCTAATAGAAGAAAAAACAGGCTCAAATCTTCACCATGTTGACTTAGGAACTGACTTCCTTAACAAGACTCCTAAAGCACAAGAAGTAAAATCAAGAATCAATAAATGGGATGGATTCAAACCAAAAAGCTTCTTCTTAGCACAGAAAACAATCATGTAAAGATAGAGCCTACAGAATGGGAGAAAATCTTTACCACATATACCTCAGATAGAGCATTAATCTCGAGGATATATAAAGGACTCAAAAAACTCAACACCAAAAAAAAAAAAAAAAAAGATAATAAACCAAACATTTTGCCCAATCAAATGGGCAAAGGAACTGAACAGACACTTCACAGAAGATATACAATTGATCAACAAATATATGAAAAAGTGTTCAACATCTTTAGCAATTACAGAATTGAAAATCAAAACTACTCTAAGATTTCATCTCACTCCAATCAGAATGGCAATTATGAAGAATGCAAGCAACAATAAATGTTGGTGAGGATGTGGGAGAAAAGGTACACTACATTGCTGGTGGGAATGCAAAATGGTACAACCATTCTGGAAATATATGGAGATTCCTCAGAAAACTTGGAGTGGAAACCACCATTTCACTCAGCTATCTTACTCTTTGATTCATATCCAAAGGACTTAAAATCAGCATATTACAGTGCCACAGCCTCATCAATGTTTATAACAGCTCAATTCACAATAGCCAAACTATGGAACCAATCTAGGTGCCCTTCAACAGATGAATGAATAAAGAAAATATGGTACATATAGACAATGGAATATTACCCAGCTTTAAAGAAGAATGAAATTATGGCATTTGTGGTAAATGGATGGAACTGAACGCTATCATGGATGCCCAGGATGATTAGTGTCCTAATAGGAAAAAGAAGAAACCGGAGTTCCCTGGCTTTCCATCGTGTGATGTACAATGAGAAAGGTATCACCTGCAAGTCAGGAAGAGAGTTTTCACCAGGAAATGAAACTGCCAGAATCTTCATCTTGGACAGCCTCCAAAATTCTGAGACATCAATGTCTATTGTTTAATCCACCCAGTCTATGGTGGAATTTATTGTAGCAGCCTGAGTAGACTAAAACAGTGGCTATTATAGACCAGATGAAAGAGAGAAATGGGGGTGGGGGGAGAAACGAACAGAAGAGAATTGAAGAGAGGAGAGAGAAATGTCTGACTCAGAGCTAACACTACCACTTAGCCTGTTTTACCTCAAATCCTGGGTTCAGCATGCCAGGCTCCACTATCTTTCACCCAGTGATGTTTGTGAGAGGCAATTCTGTCCTATCACTGGAGGTGTCTGAGAAAAGACAAGCCATCTCTCTGTGCAGCCATTTTCTTCTTCCATGATGTGGAAAATTTAAACCCTTTAGGCAGACAGCCTGCCTGCACACTCTCAGGAGGCACAAAGATCCTGGCAAGCTCTGTGCTCCAAAATCACCCTTCTCCAATTACACTCCCCCAGGTTCTTCGATTAGTAGGCCCCAACAGCTTCTCTCCACTGAGCCAGTCTGGGGTTGTGGCCTAATGCATCACAGGTGGGTCCTGGCTCCAAACTCATTCCAGATGGCCTTGGTCTAAGCTTTCCAGCAACCAGTTATATTTTGGCTATCCTGGGATCATTAATGATACTGAAGGGCCATGATTCCTGAGGATGGCAGAGACATACACTGAAACCAGGACCTTTGAAAGACCCTGCATTGGAGCACCGCCATAACGTGTGCATTCACAGGGAGCAAGCACATCCTGACCTGGCTCTCAAAGTTCACTGTGAAGGGTCCATGAATTTGACATTGTGAGTGGTCTGCCTGCTTGGGTCACATAGCAAGTACAACGGGATCATCTGTGCTCTTATAGAAAATAACTCTATCGCTGCTGGGCTCAGATACAGTAAGGATATGTCCTTGGATCTTGGTAATTACTACACCAGTGCTTTCTTAGGAGGGGTGCAGGCTGGGGCAACTCCTTAGGGACACTGGATGACCCTCATAGTTTGTAACCCATTTCCAGCCATTTCACTACAGGAAGAGTATAACATTTGTTAATCACATCTTTATATAACAAAAAGAAATTCTTTATTCTTCAAAAGACTTTTTAACTCTCTTTTTATCTGGAAAGCTTCCCAAGGTAGATACTAAAGGATTAGCAAATATCAGGCTATTAATCAGGGGAATTTTGAATTTATGATATGCTTTTACCGAAAAAAATAAAAGAAGGAAAAGCATACTTGGATTATCCATGTTTGGGACTCTTGCTCAGGCAAAAAATTATATGAAGAGAAAAATATTATGAAGAGCCAAGAACATGGTGTATAAAGTCAATCAACTTTAGATTTAAATCAGAACCATCACTGGTATTCTTGAAATAAATCGGGGGAGGGACTTAACTTTTTTGACCGCCGTTTTTTGTGAAATTGGGATAATCACAACATAAAAGTTGTTAATTGGTTTAGTTCACCTTCTTGATCATGTATCTTTTTAACCCTCATGAATTTATTCATTTACTCATTGCACCATGATGGATGGTACAAGAAACATAGTCTAGGAGACAAACAAGACATTGAACTCAATTTAACAAATATTGAACATCCATTACCATTGCTGTGCTAAGCAATGGACACAAGATAATGTACAACACAATGTCTGTACTCATGGGGTTAGTTAGTTGGTATTAAATTACTTATACTACAGTACAATTATTGTTGCAACTGTGTTCTGGAACCCTGGAATATTGAGTAGAGTTGACTTGCTTAACTAGTTTCCTAAGGCCTCCAAAATAGAAGTAGGTCTGGGTTCTGGGAGGAGTTGGGAGTTAGGTTCTGGGCAAGAGGAAGTTTATGCTTTGGTATTTCCAGGAGAAGAAATTGGCTCCATATACTGACATATTTCTTAAGTTCCCCAAACGCTATATTATTATTCCTGAAATTCTCAAAAATATGTTGCTATGCCTAAAGTTCTCAGAAACAAATGTATCACCGCCTTTACTTTTCTGTGACATTCAAGTGCTCACTAGCAGAAATGGCAACTTTTAACACTGTGCATTTACTCCTGGAAAAGGACAACAACAAAAGACTTAAAAGTGTCATTGATGTTGAAGATCCTTTCAGTCACTGTGGTAGAAACTGCTATTTGCATCACCCACTTTACTCTGCCTTATGAGCAGAACACTGATTAAATTCTGGCAAAAACACTGCATTTCTTGGCTTCGCTTTGGCTGGGGAAGATGGTTGGGTTAAAAAACAACAGGGTTTTCTGGATTTGTGTAGCAAGAGAGTTATAAGATTATAACTATCTGACATTGGATATAGACCTAAATAAATATAACATGACTCTGCTGTGCGCCTGGGTCTGTAATAAGTGTGTGTGTCAACTCTTTACATGTGTTGCATTTTCTCACCTCAAAGCAAACTGCTTCCTGTTTCCACCATTCCCTCCCCCAAGACCACACAGTTCATTAGTGACAGGACTAGGATTCAAACTTTAGTTCATTCCATTGCAAATTGGGATTGGCAAGAGTAGAATAGTGGAGCTGGAGACGGTGTATGCAACGCACCCAGCGTTGGTCTTTGAACAGAGTTGGTGCTAAATCTATTATGAGTTTCCTTCAACCTGCACTTTTTTAGTTTCTGGTACACTGGACTCCAGCAAGATCATAACAAATGTGTTGCCAATCAGCTGGGGTTCTTTGTAGAATGTGTACTGGCTGCTCGGAGTATGTGCTGACACATGCATGGGTGAGGGGAAGCAGGGGTGCAGAGAATGCCATGTAGGTATCAAGAGGATGCAGTGCAGGCCCTGGTGTTTATTTGGACTGCAGCAGAGCATGCACTAGCATCTCAACACCTGGCCTGGAGAATGGACCCTTGATTGGGACCTGGTTTCAATACTCATTATGAAATCCAATTTGGCATATGAGCCAAACATCTCGCTTTTTTTTTTTTTTAATATTTGTCTTTGCAGTTTCTGTAGCCTACCTCCTGGATATCTGGGCTGCTGTACAATGTAAAAATCATGAAGAAACAGGGCTGAGGGTCAGCTGCTTGGGCAAGATGCAAACAAGCTACATATGTGTATGGTTCCCGTACATGCATGCTCAGATGCAATATAAAATTGTTCTCAATAGCAGTTAAGGAAAAAACAACTTGTAGCTGAAGAAATCAGGGGTCAGTGTTACAAGAACAAGTCATCTGTCAGCTTTGGATGCAGAACCTGGCTGACCACACTTCTATGGATGTCCACATGGGTGGATCATGTGGCTGTCTCCTCGTTTCACTCCAGTCCTCATGTTTGTCCTTTGTTGCTTTCTGTATCTTGGTCCTGCAGTTCTCTGCTGCTGGGTTGCCATCCACCTAACTCTTCTCCCTGGAAAGCCTTGGTTAAAGCTAGGTGGCCTCCAGCAGGCATTTCCTATCAATGATAAGTCAGGAACTTCTGAGAGAAGGGATTATATATGCCTTAGAGGTTGCAATTCCAACAAACAACAGACAAAAATAGCCATAATATGCACATTCAAGGGTTTTATTTTCTCATAATGAAAGGCTGATGTGAATAACAATATTTCATAAGAACGTTCAAAATACAAAATTTAAAAACAAGTGAAATGGAATATTTAACACCTTTTGAATAAAATCTTTATAAGCATAGTAAAAATCAAGTTAAATTATAAAAATATGTCAAATACATTCCATTCTCATAAATTGGATAAAAACAAAATAAATACAATACATAATCAAATTTATTCCCATATATTTGAAAATGAATTCTAAATTTGAAAAAAGTAATGACATTAAAACTGTCATTAATTTCATGCTGATTAGACAGGCAGCACTGGATGAAATGATCCTCCTTAGTTTTACTGGTTCTTGCCATTCTGATGCACAAAAATTTGTATCAAAGCAAAGGGCTGGATGACTCGAAGGCAAAAGAGCTATTTTATAACTAAAAAGATATAGGGAAAAAAGGTTACTCTGGGAAATGTTCCTATATTTGAAAAAAAAAATGTGTTCACGCAAATTCTCAATTTTTCAATTTCATTGCTGTTGCTTTGGTATACCACTTGTTTGAAATCTTTCATCTAGAGTAAGAATCATACCTGGCATATTAGTCAGCATTCTCCAGAGAACAGAAACAATTGGAGAGATAAGTCAGAGAGGTGTGGGGAGATCTACTACCTTAAATTCATTGTATCATTAAGAAGAATTGGCTCATGTAATTATAGAGGCCAAGATCTGTCATGATCTGCGACTGGTGATCTAGAGACCCAGGTGAGCTGCTGTAAGTGGACTGGTGGTGTAAATTCCAGTCCTAGGACATGAGACAACAGATGACAGTAACTGCCCATCAAGGCTACATGCAGCTTTCTTGCAAAGTAGTAAAGTCTCCTTCTTTGGGAAGATGAAACCCCATGCACAGGACTTGGTAAAGAAAGCACGGGTAGATTTTATCTAGTACTCCCTCAGCTTTCACACAATGCACAGATTGTACAATGATAGGCGATGAACTTTAGGGACATTATTTGATTTGTTCCAAAAGTACACAAAAAAATGTTTATTAGTTTACCATGGCTTCATAATTAAGCCAACACTTAGTAGTTTAAACTAAGATAACTGTTTATCATCTCTTACAATTTTCACAGGTCAGAAATCCAGAAGTGGTATGGCTAAGCATTTCTGGCTCAGGTTTTCTCAAGAGGTTCAGTTAGATGTTGGTCAGTTTTTTGGTGTACTTGGTCTGCTATAAAAATTATAGTAAGTTAGATGGTTTAAACAATAAACGTTCATTTCTTAATAGTTCTGAACACCGGGAAGTCCAGGATCAAGATGCTGGACAACTCAGGTCCTGATGAGAACCCTTTTCTTTGGTTTTCTGATAGCCTTCTTGCTCACATCTTCATGTAGAGGGAAGGGATGTGTGTGTGTGTGTGTGTGTGTGTGTGTGTGTGTGTGTGTGTGTGTAACTAGAGAACTTCTGTGGTCTTATAAGATTGCCGATCTCATCAGGAGAACTTCACCTTCCTGACCTTATCTAAACCTAATTACCTCCCACTGGCTCCATTTTGAATATCATCACCTTGAGGATTAGGCTTCAACATATGTATGCAGAAGAGACAATTCTTTCCATAGAAGGCTTGACTTCCATCTGAGGGCTTGACTGGGGCTAGAGAATTCACACCCAAGGTGAGAATAGCCAAACATTCTGCATTGTATCGTATGGAGGGGTATCTCAGTAAGTAGGACTTCCACTGTTAAATCTGGGGGAGTTCCAGGCAATGGCAGATGACAGGTACGCTTACTCAGCCACAGAGCTGGCAAGTTGGTGCTGGACATTCATGAGTGGCCTTGGTTCCTTTACATGAGGGAGATTTCTCCATTCTTCCTGAGTGACCCCACATCATGGGAAATGCCTTGTTCAGAGTATAAGCAATTTAAGAGACCATAGTAGAAGTTATAAAGCTCTCATGGCCTGTATGGGACATCAGACATTGTCAGCTCCACCATAGTCTATTGGTGACATGAACCAACCCTGATTTAATGTAGATGAAGTGTAGGTTAGAGCATCAGGGATCATTGATGACTGGTCACTGGAGCCTGACTACCATTTCTTGTCTGGAGGAGGGCAAGAATAGAACAAACAGACTGGTAGAAGATTGTTGAAATGGACTAGTTAAAAAGGAGTAGTGGTTTGGATTAGAATGGCACAAGTGATGGAGAAAAGTAAAAAAAAACAAAAAGTGATATAATATTTGGATGTTCAACTAGCAGGGTCTTTTATATGCCAAGCAATATATATCCATCCTTTGTATTCTTAGATTCAGGTGTTGGAATGGTTGCTCACTGGCTACTTTGAATAATAAGTTCAGTTCATCTGGACTAAGCACCTACTATGTGCTGAGTTCTGGACTGGGAGCTCTATTACACTAGATCTCATTCAAACATCCCATGTTGCAGAGGATCAGTAGTTATGTAATTTGCCTAAAATCAGAACAGCTGTTGTGTGTGGACCTGGATCCTGGACTTAGGATTGGAAAGTCCATGATGTTTATGGATTTTCTCAAATACCTAAATGTCTCATACCATTCTGAAGATATGAGCTTTTTAAAATTTACTTAGTCCAGAAAAAGTGAGGATATTTTTATTTCAAAATAAACTAGTATGATTATTTTCACATGTTAAAAGCATTTTCTCTAACCTTATTTAATAATTGAATACCACAGACCTATAAAGAGATATTGCTCTATCCATTTGACAAATGAGGAAGCTAAGAATCATGGGCCTTCCTGGGTTAGAGGGACAAAGGGCAGGAGTGAGATGAGGGACTGTCCATCCTCTATCACAGGTGGGGAAGAAGTTAAGATCAGGTTCTGTAGAACAGGACAGATCTGAGTTCATTTTGTGCTCTACCAGTTACCAGGCATTTATTCTTGGGCAAATATTTCAGCTTTAGGAGCCTCCATTACCCCTTTAGAAAAAAGAGATAAAATTTTAATTACCTCCACCTGTGTGAGGCTTAGATGAATTATTAGATGTTTAAAAAAATAAACATAGTTACCATTTCTACTGTAGGAATTAACTCAGCCTTCCCCTTCTTTCCCCGGTCTCTCCCAACCAAAACGTTAGGTTCCTCTTTGGGGCAGATTAACCTTCATCCAGTATTTCAAACATTAAATGACATAAGAAGGTAGACTTTCTCATGAACTATAAACCAAAACTCTGATTGAAATTCCTGAGGGGATTTTAGGAATGTACACTTCTTCCTTAGAGTGTACCCCAAGGACACCAGGCATATCCCTCAGGTGCGGAGATGTGAACACGTAGTCAAGAGCCTGGCAGTGTCAGAGGGTCTTCACCTGTTCCTGGACCATGTTTTCATAATGGACTGGGTTCAAGTTTTGACTGTTATTTTGTTTTTCTTCGTGAAGTATTTTTTAAGAACTTGGAATAGACATCTTTATACATTCTAATACTACATTCTAATACTGTGAAATCTAATATACTTTAAATTACTTTTGTAGCATTTCCCAATTTACAAGGTCCTTTCACATATGTTCTCTTGTTTCATCCAGAAATACTGTGGGAAACAGGAAGAACACAAGTTGGCTCCATCTTCCAGATGGTCCTGGGCCAGAGAAGAGTGAATAGGAAGGTGAGTCAGAGGAAGGTGAAGAGGGGACAGGGGGTGGTGGACAGCAGAGGAAAGATGTCACGGGCTTGTTTCAGGAGGCTGCTTTGGAAACATTGGGGAGGGAGGGAGGAGAGATTGGGCACGGTGCGACGTGGTGTGTGTGTCTGTGTGTGTTAGGTCATGGGAAAGAGTGTGCAGATGAGCTGACTGGAGAACAAATTTTATTTATGGAGATTTGTTGTGTGCTGTGACTAGGATTCATACTTGGCATTGAGAGACGGCAATGAAGGTTTAAATTACCTTTTAAATTGTTTTCAGATGGTAATTTGATTTCCTTTGTTAATGACACTATACCAAAGGGGATAGTAGAATATCTCAGCTTTAGACAAACAAAACATTACTCGAAACACATAAAAAACTAATGGCTACACACACCAGTGGGTTTCTCCACAGTGAAAGACCCCAGGTGTCTTCTAGGTATAATATTCTAAGAACTAATATTCTTTTAAATCCAATCAGAATATCAACTTACTATGTTAAGTGAAACATATAATGATGTAAGTAAAATCATAGTCATTTGTGGATAGTGAATAGAAGTTAAAGTGAATAATAAATGATATAGGAAAAATCTTATTATATGATGATTTTTATTGAATGGTAATCTGCTTTTCTATTAAAAATAAGTGTTTGCCTTTTTAAAATGGGCATGTCCCCTAGTGTGACTGAGAGAATTAGCTCTGCTAGTTATTAGTAATTTACCTTGAACAGAATAGGGTCCAGATGTATTCATCTTTGAAGAAAGTGCTCTCTCTATTCCACAGTGAATTATAATGGCAGATCAACTTGCAATCAGGGTTATACAAGTAACATAACATGCATTAGGAAGCATATCCACTAAAATATGGAATATACATATTAAAA
This sequence comes from Sciurus vulgaris, assembly GCF_902686455.1. NCBI lineage: Eukaryota > Metazoa > Chordata > Mammalia > Rodentia > Sciuridae > Sciurus > Sciurus vulgaris. Next base: position 44,623,385 of record NC_136461.1, read on the forward strand.
GCCAGAAGGAAGTTTTTGACGAAAAGTTACTTATTAGGTGTGTAAGTTCAGTTGTGTTACTTACGTGGGAGTTACTCAGATCAGTGAGATGGTGGACCATCTTCATTGAGTCTCCTGGCCCTCTTTCTCCCATGAAAACACCAAATACACAATAGATTGACCAAAACAGTTTTGTGGGAGCTCTAGAAACCAGTTAAGGAGCTGCAGCAACCACGTGAACGCCCAACCAAGAGAAGCCACACTAACGTGGTGGGGGATTCTGTGACATTTTCTCACGCTTGCACCAGCCCCTCTCAAGTGTGGCAGCATAGTCCGAGGAAAGCCTTCAAATTCCCAGTCCCTTCCCTGGGGCAGAAGGAAGGGAGTGGACATTATTTAAAACATTCTGGTTAATCTAGGGGCTAGCTAGATAAATCTAGGCCTACCTACCTAGGCTACCTAGGGGCTAGCCTCGCCTGACTTGTATCTTCATTGAGGATTGTGGCATGGCTTGGATATCAGTGTGGAGGCCAGTCAGAGCCATGGGTGGGGGGGTTCCAGACAGCTGAGGGAGACTGCCACCTGCAGATGACTGGTGACCAAGACTATGACAGAAGAAGGTCACAGACATTTATTTTAAATGTATGTATGTATGCATGTATTGTGGTTTTAGTTTACAACTGTATCCACACGCCCCCCCCCCCCCATTAGGAGGAAGCACGGACAAGAAAATTAAGATATTTAAATGTAGCCGTTAATGTGGAAGTTAAGCAGGGGACCCATGCACAGGTCCAAAGAAGATGCATGCTCACAAAGTGTTCGAGGAGACCTTAATTCCTTCCTCAAGGCTTACTAGTGAAGGTATTCTTCCACACAGAACTGGGCTGCAAAGACAGGAACAGTAGTGTTTTCTGTTTTCTGTTTTCCTGCAAATGCTGAATTTCCAGCAAAAGTCCACAACAAATACAGGGAAACAAGGAAATAAAGAACTTTCGGGAAGGGTTAGAGTTAGGGTTAGGGAGGGGGGCAAGTATGGAGGAAGGAACTACTGTATAGAGGGTAAAGAGGGGTGGGAGGGGTGGGGGAAGGGAAAAAATAACAGAATGAATCAAACAACATTGCTCTATGTAAATTTATGATTACACAAATGGTATGCCTTTATGCCATGTACAAACAGAGAAACAACATGTATCCCATTTGTTTAAAATAAAAAAAAAAATTAAAAAAAAAATAAAGCTGCTATTCTCCAGATTAAAAAAAAAAAAAAAAAAAAAAAGAACTTTCAAAAGAAAAAAAAACAAAAATCTTCAGAAACAGACACTAAAGAAACACAGGACTTAGACTCCTTTGACCAAGACTTTAAATTAACTGTCTTAAATAGGCTCAAAGAGCTAAAGGAAAACTCAGATAACTAAAGGAAACAGGAAAACTATATGTGAACACAAGAAGAAAATCTACAAAGAGATAGGAATGATAAAAAGAAACAGAAAAATTCTACAGCTGTAAAATAATAGCACCCAAAATGAAAGCTTTACTAAAGAAATGCAAGAGTAGACAGGCTGAAGAAAGAATTAGCAAACCTGATGACATGTCATTTGAGATTCTGATGTTTAAGGAGCAAAAAGAAGAAAGAATGAAGAAAAGTGAAGCAAGCTTAAAGGCCTCCTGGGACATCATCAGCATCTGAAGGAGTTCATTTCTACTAATCTCCCCTACAAGAAAGTCTAACAGGAATCCGTGAAGTCGGAAGGAAAGACACCAGAGAGTATTTTGAAACCATGTGAAAAACAAAGTTCTTCATGATGGCAAATATATGGACAAATAGAAAGTCTGCACTATTGCAGTTTTGGTTCATAACTCTAGTTTTATGTTTTTTCAGAGAATTTTAGGGAAAAATAATCATTTATCTGATGTTAATGGAAATGGAGGATAACTTCTGACATTGATAAATTGAGGGGGGGTGAGTAGAGCTGTAAAGGAGTATTGGTTTTGTATGGGACTGAAGTTAAGCTGGACTCAGTTGAAAATATATTGGTATAATTTTAAGATGTTATACATAATTCTTATGTAACCACACTGAAAATATCTACACTCTATAAAGAAATAAGAAGGGAATGAAAACACAGAGAACTATAAAACATTAACTATACACAAGGGAAGGCAGTAGGGGAGGAAATTGGGGGAAAGCTAGAAGACATACAGAAAAATAAGAACATGACAACAGTAAATCTTTCCTTATCCATAACTATATTTAAATGGATGAAATTTTCCAATAAAAAGTTTTACATGGACAGAATGGATTTTTTAAAATTTGTTCTAATTAGTTATACATGACAGTAGAATGCATTTTGACACATCATACATAAATGGAGTGTAACTTCTCATTCTTTGGGTTGTACATGATGTATAATCACACTGGTAGTGTAATCATATATGTACATAGGGTAATAATGTCTGATTCATTCTACTATCCTTCTTATCCCTATAACCCCTCCCCACCTTTCACTCTCTTCTGCCTAATCCAGAGTATCTCTATTTTTCTCTAGCCCTCCTCACCATCTTATTGTGAACTAGCATCCATATATCAGAGAAAACATTCAGCCTTTGGTTGTTTGGGATTTGCTTCTTTCACTTAGCATGACATACAGAAAAAAAAACATGTATGCCTCCAGCTCCATCCATTTACCTGCACATGCCATAATTTCATTCTTCTTTAAGGCTGGGTAATATTCCAATGTGTATATACACCACGTTTTCTTTATCCATTCATCTGTTGAAGGGCACCAAGGCTATTCTGAATTGAGCTACTATAAACATTGATGTGGCTGTGGTACTGTAGCATGCAGATTTTAAGTCCTTTGGATATAAACCTAGGAGTGGGGTAGCTGGGTCAAATGGTGGTTACATTATACGTTTTCTGAGGAATCTCCGTGCAGTTCCAGAATGGTTGCACCATTTTGCATTCCCACCAGCAATGTATGAGTGTACCTTTTCTCCCACATCCTCACCAACATTTATTGTTGCTAGCATTCTTGATAACTGCCATTCTGACTGGAGTGAGATGAAATCTTAGAGTAGTTTTGATTTTCATTTCTACAATTGCTAGAGATGTTGAACAATTTTTCAAATATTTGTTGATCGATTTTATATCTTCTGTGAAGTGTCTGTTCAGTTCCTTAGTCCATTTCTTGATTGGGTTATTTGATTTTTTTGTGTTAAGTTTTTGAGTTCTATCTAAATCATGGAGATTAATGCTTTATCTGAGGTGCAGGTGGTAAAGATTTTCTCCCATTCTGTAGGCTTTCTTTTCATGTTATTGATTGTTTCCTTTGCTGAGAAGAAGCTTTCTGGTTTGCATCTGTCCCATTTATTGATTCTTGATTTTATTTCTTGCATTTTAGAAGTCTTGTTAAGGAAAACAGTTCCTAAGCTGACATGGTGAAGATTTGGGCCTATTTTTTCTTCTATTAGGCATAGAGTCTCTGTACTAGTGCCTAAGTCTTAGATCCACTTTGCATTGAATTTTTGAAGGGTAAGGGATAGGGGATTAATTTCATTTTGCTACATGTGGATTTCCAGTTTTCCCAGCACCATTTGTTGAATAGGCTATCTTTTCTCTAATGAATGTTTTTGGTGCCTTTGTCTAGTAGGGGATAACTGTATTCATATGGGTTTGTCTCTGTGTCTTCTAGTCTCTACCATTTTTCTATGTGTCTGTTTGGGTCCTAATACTATGCCAGTTTTGTTACAATGGCTCTGTAATATAGTTTAAGTTCTGGTATTGTGATGCCTCCTGCTTCACTTTTCTTACTGAGAATTGCTTTGTCTATTCTGGATCTCTTATTTTTCCAATGAATTTAATAACCTCTTTTTATATGTCTATGAAGAACATCATTGGAATTTTAATAGGAATTGCATTAAATCTGTATAACACTTTTGGTAGTATGGCCATTTTGACAATATTACTTCTGCTTATCCAAGAGCATGGGAGATCTTTCCATCTTCTAAGGCCTTCTTCAATTTCTTTCTTTAGTGTTCTCTAGTTTTAATTGTAGAGGTCTTTCACCTCTTTTGTTAGAGTGATTCCTATTTTTTTTTTTTTTTTTTGAGGTTATTGTGAATGGGGTAGTTTTCCTAATTTCTCTTGCGGTGGATTCATCACTGATGTATAGGAATGCATTTGATTTATGGGTGTTGATTTTATATCCTGCTACTTTGCTGAATTCATTTATTAGTTCTAGAAATTATTTGGTGGAATTTTTTGTATCTTTTTAATATAAAGACAAATAGGATCCAAGTATATGACGTCTAAGAGAAACTCATTTCAGGATATATAATCCCAGGAAGAAGGTGAAAGGATGGGAAATAATATTCAAGGTAAATAGTAATCAAAAGAAAGTGGAATTGACTATACTAATATCAGGCAAACTAGATTTTTTTAGTCAAAAACAGTTAAAAGAGACAAAGGACATTATATATTATACTATAAAAGTCAATTCACCCAGAAGGTACAACATAATTATAAACATACATGCAGCAAACATCAGAATTCCTTAATAAATAAAGCAAACATTGACAAAAATGAAGGGAGATAGATTAAAATTATAGTAGGAGACTTCAGTAGTCTACTTTTAATAATGAAGAGAATAACCAAACAGAACATCAGCAAAGAAATAGAGAACTTGAGCAACATTATAGAACAGTTGGGCCTAACCAACGTGCAGAACATACCATCCAACAGCAGCAAAATACACCTTTTTCTCAAGTGCAAGAGAGAGACTATCAGTTAAGCCATCAAACAAGTCTTCAGTAAATTTATAAGGTTGAAATACAGAGTATCTTTTCTAATCACAAAGGGAGAAAAGATAGAAATCCATACCAAAAGGAACAGTAGGAAATAATGGGGGACTTCTGAAGAAAATATGCTTAATTGGAAAAATGTAAATTTCCACAAATAAGGAACACTACATACCAAACTTATGGAATGTGGCAAAAATAGTACTAAGAGAAAACTATAGCAGTAAATGCCAGCATGAAGAACAAATGCATCTAAACAAAATAAAACAAAAAACAAAACCTCCCCCCATCAACAGCAACAAAATCCCAACAGTTATGGCTTGACTATAGTTTGTCATCTCCAAATCTCATTTTGAAATTTGATTGCCAGTGTGTTGGAAGGAGGACCTTCACTGGGTGATTAGTTGTTAAGAGAGATTAATAACTTTCTCAGGGAAATGGATTAAAAAGAGAGGGGGTCTTTGTGAAGCAAGGTCACCTCTTATTCTGTGTTTTCTTCATGTGCCCACTTGCCCCCAGTTTTCCATAATTAATTGAAGCATATTGAGGACCTTACCAGAAACCAAGATGTCAGCACCATGCTCTTGAACTTTCCAGCCTCCAGAATCATGAACCAAAATAAACTTCTTTCTTTCATAAATTACCTGGTTTAAGGTATTCTGGTTCAGCAACAGCATACAAACTATGACAATGACTTAACTTTACACCTCAAGGAACTAGAAAAAGACAACAAACTAAGTCTGACATTGGTTGAAGGAAAAAAATAAAGATCAGAGCAGAAATAAATGACACAGGAATAGAAAATCAATAGAAAAAAATCAATGAGAAATGACAAAAAAGAGGAACAAGGTACTTATTTCAAACATTACAAAGCTACAGTAATCAAGACAGTGTGGTTCCAGCATAAAAACAGAAATATAGACAAATGGAACAGAGTAGAAAACCATCACAAAATGTTGAATGATTTGGCAAGGGGGGCTGTGCCTATTCAGCTGAGGAGGGGCTGTCTTTTAAAAAAATGATGTTGGACTGCATTATCCACATGCAAAAGAATGGATTTAAACCTTTAGATTATGCCATACACAAAAATCTACAAAATAAACCAAAGACCTACAATCATAGAACACTTAGAAGAAAACATAGAAGAAAAACTTTATGCCATCAGATTTCTGGGATATGACACCAAAATCACAGACAAATCAGAAAATAGTTAAATTGCATTACATCAAACTTTAAAACTTCTGAGCATCAAAGAACTTAGCCAATAGGATTAAAAGGCAATTCATGGAAGAATGTATTTGCAAATTGTTTCTTCCAAGAAGATATAGAAGTGGCCAATAAGCACATGATAAGAGGATCATCATCACTAATCATTATGGAAGTGCAAATTACCCATTAGAATGACTATGAAAATCAAAACAGAAAACAAATGTTGATGAAGATGTAGAAAAGTTGTACCTGTGCATGTTGGTGGGAATGCAAATGAGAAAGATGAAAGAGATCTGTGGATAAATGATTGTGATGGGAATAAAATGATGTGAATTTTCTGAACGTCATTAAAGTGCACACTTAAAATAATTGAATTGGCAAATTTTATGGGATTTCACATAAAATTTAATTTTTAAAATTGAAAATTTACCTGTAAATAGGTTTGGAACATTCTCATTTTATGACAAGTGTTTATACGTCTGTGTATTTTCCTTGCAAAGTGCATGCAAAGTAGTAATTGAGGCAAGTTTGATGAAGGGGCTCTTTTCAGAGGAATCTGCAGGATTAAGGAGCTGAACTGTGTATGAGGCACTTACTCCTCCAAATTCCAGGAAGTTGATTGATATGAACCACATCCACGGTCTCCTTTGTCCTGTCTTTAGTCAAGCTTGGCCAATGGGAACTATTGTCCATAATCCGTGTACGTTTTTCTATTTTAGTATTGACTTTTATATTATTGATTTATAAGAGCTTTTTATATTATATGTGATATATGTATATTATAATATATTTTATATTTATATATTGTGCCCATTTTATAGGTTATGGTGAAGCTTTTATAAAAGCATTCAACTGCATTTGGTACACTAACAGGGTACATTGGATAGTACCCTGAAAGAGTTCCCCTGGCTCCCCAGTTGTGTAGATATAATCTTGTTGAATACTGCTCTTACCAATGCAATACTAATTTTATTATTACAATAATAATAATGGATAGCATTTCTTAATTTCTGTAAACATTTCCACGTCCAGTATCTTATTTGAACTTTGCATCTGCTCTCTACTTCATTTTGATAGCCACTATGTTAATTCAAGGCCTTCTCTTGCTCATTTCTACTGTAGTAGTTGCCTTCTCACTCTGTCTTCCTTCTAAGCTCAGTTTGACGGGCTTCAAAATATTTCCAGAGCCTCTGGGAGGAATTGTGACCCCCTGGCCTGGGGATCCAAAATCTCCTGCTAGATTCACATTTGCTGAACTCCTCATGCCCATTGTCACTGGTTGGAAATATGACCTTCACCTCATTTCTATCTTCCAACTCTCACAGGAATGCATCTTACTGATGCAGAACTCTGGTGGAAAAGGAGTTTGGGAAATGTGGTTCCCAGACCTTCAATCCTCATGATCAAGGGGAAGGCAGAGAAGCACATGAAAATGAATGTTAAAAATAAACCAAAGCCCCACGTCCTCCTTCACATCTCTGCCTGAACGTCCAGAGCCCTTTGTCCCTGGTACACGCTGTGCTTGGTCTCGCTGAGTATCTGGCTCTTCTGTGGGATGGATGATGGCCCATGTTCTTCTGTCTTCCTGGATGACCTCTTCTTCCTGCAGTGGTCCTAGCTTGGTGTTTAGGCATGTGTTTACATACCCTCTTCTTGTGAAAGCACCCTGACCGCTATGTCTGGTTGGGTGCATCCTGCTGTTGCTTCCAGAGACTCCTGGCACCCCTTACACTTGCCTCTTTGTCTGAACTCTCTGCACAGGCTAGAGTTTCCAGAAGTTAGGGATTATATATCAGGTCTGGAATCTAGCACAGTATTTTTTATATATTGCTCAGTCTTCCACAGGAAAGATGAAGATATTCAGCAAATGCTTACCGGGCACTTACCATAAGCTGAATACAATACTGATTGTATTTGAATTTTTATACACGTAGACCATCTCTGTTCTGATGACGTTTATGGGTCGTGAGGGGATACAAACAAGTAACTCTAAACCAAACAAAGAGGAAAGTTAGAAGTTTGTATGGAGATCAGAGGATGTGCTCCAAATGAGTGAGAGAAGAAGATAAGAGCAACTATCTTGCCAAGTCTTCTTCTGTTTAAAATAAATGGTCATGATACCTTCTGGCATCAATTTTCTCTTCTCTTCCAACTAATAAGTGGAGGCCAGGTTTCTACCCTCGCCTGCTTCAACAGAACTCTCCCCTTCTACCACCAAGAGCAGGATGTTACCAGGGACCTCAAACTTCCCTCTGTCTCTTCAAAGGGAAGTGCCTCCACAAACTGCTCCTACCCCAGGCATAAGCAGGGCCCTGAAGCACAGGATACAGCTCCCCTAGGAGGACCAACCCTTTAGGACATCCCTGCATCCCTGAGCCTCCTCTGGGTTTCTGGCCCTGTCAAGGGTAATCAGGGCCTCCTGGACAAATGAAGTCTGCAGTCCATCAAATGTGCAGACAGATGTGGTTGGCAGCGAGTGGGGCCATGGCTTAGAAACTACTGGAGTCTCATTATAGAGACACATGATCCTTGTGTGCTTTGCCTAGGAGAAAGCCAGACCCTCCGTGTTTTTTCTTTTTTCTTTTTTTTCCCCCCCTTATGCTTCAAATTGGTCTGCAGCCCTGGGATTGCTCATTAGGAGAGAAATGTGAAAGTACATAAAATCTGATCTTAGATGCAGAATTGTGTATTTACACTTGATGTTTAAAACCCTAAGGTTTTGGTCTCAGAGCCCTGGGCTGGGATCAGGAGACATTATTCAGGCCCTCTGTGCACATAAGCATGTTTTAGCTCATTTCCCTGCTCTATAAAGTGAAAAAAGGTTGTTTCTTCACCTTTCTTTCTTGTCAAAGATCCCTCTGGAAATCTAATAAAAGCTACAGATCCTCAGCAAATGAATAAATGTAACTCAGATCTCAGCCATATTCAAACTTTGTTTTCATTTTTCTCTATCTATGATGCCGTCATTTTCCCCTGTACCTAAATACAAACTCCAACAGATTCTTGGCCCTTTTATACACTCGTAAGTACCATTATAGTGAAGATTGATTTAGGTTAAGACATAGGTTTAATTCAGAATGTGGAATATCCAATATTATTTAGGGTGTCTTTCCCCTTCCTCAGTTTGGGGCTGCTTGTGCAAAAGGTTCAAAGTGATAGGGAAGGTAGTGAGGTTCTAGAAGAATTCTTGCTGGAGCTGGCCCCATGCACTCTGATTGGGCCAGGTGTGTGCGCTGAACTACTTTGCTCATGGGTCTCTCATGGGGCTTTGGAGCCTCTTACTGGGCACCACCAGAGAGTACAATTCCAATGATGGGCCTCAGCCACAGTTTCTTTGACTGGCTGCTGCTGAACTTCTTCCTTGGTTCTAGGTTTCAAATTCTTACTCTTGAGTCTTCTAGATCTCTGGTAAGAAAATCCCTTCAGCAGATTTCAGATCAACTTCAAGCAGCTGTTTCCCTGGTTGTTCCAAAGTCTGGGGTGCAGGGTGATCTTAGAGAAGTCCCTCTCTCCTGTTGCCACAGATAGCTGCAGCTTTCTCAGGTGCCCTAGACATTTCTCCAAACATAAAGGATTATTAAACTCTTTGCAATGGTCCCATGGGAGCCTCCTGGATATTATATGCAAAGAAATTAGTATTTCCCTGCCCACTCTGACGTCCCTCATGGGTGGAGGGAGAAAATCCCAGACATTGATGCTCTCTTCACAAATCCCTTATTTTCTCTTCATCCCTCTATCTTCTTATGCCCTTGATCTGCCATAGAGTTCAAGCTTTCTGAAATTGGTTCTCCGAATTTCTTTTGATATCTGTTATCTGAAAGTAGGGGATTACAAAGGGCGTGAGAGATAGATATCGTATTGGCATTTCAATAAATATGAAGGTAAGAAGAATCTCGACATCCCCAATAATATAAACAAATCTTTTTTCATACCACTTCAGGGATTTAAGTCAATGAATATAAGCCAGGGCAAGAGTACTTGTGTTAGATTCATGGATTCTGTTTTTGTTAAGTTCCCGTTATGTTCCTATATCCTATGTCTGTAGGACATCAAATAGTGTCAACAGAAATACAGAAGTGAATATGTACGACCCCTTTTAAAATATGTAAGCCATTTATTCAAGTGTTACGTGATAGAATAGATCAGGGAGGTGTGGAGAGAACATGTTTCCATTAAGGGGATTTAGGAGAGGTCTCAGAAGACATAACCCTTGAAAAGAGACCCAAGGCAGGCAAAGTGGGAATGGAGGTGGCTGAGGGCATCCTAGGCACAGGGCATGACAATGGCCACATGTAGAGAGCAGGATTCATGAGCCACTTGATGCAAGACGAGGCTAGGGAGGAGAGGCAGGAGGGTGGAGCCTTGACTGCCTTGCTCAGGAGTTTCTTTGATATTCTTCCAAGTGTCCAGGCTGCTTGCTAGGATTGAACCCAGATCAGTGGCATAGACAGGAGACTGTTTGGAGCATCCTGAGTAGCTTAGGCCCGAGAGTAGGACAGCTTGGATGAAGGTCCGGCAGGAACAATAGAGGAAAAGCGGGAACTGGTAAAACTGAGTGTCGCTGGGGATAAGGGAGAGGAGAACCCAAGCATGACTGTGGGGTTTGGCTTAGGCCAAAGAGTGGCTCTTATTCCATAGAGAAAGCAAAACCACAGAAAGGAGCCGATTAGGGAAGTACGGTAAATGGTAGGGGAGAAGATGAGTTTGGGTTTGAGGTGTGTTGAATTTGAGGCAGAGATGTCCAAAAGGCCAGCGCAGGTGGCTAGAGAAGGGATGAGTGGGTTATCAGGGCTCCAGTCACTGCCTGCCTTCAGCTCTCTGCTCTCAGCTAATTTTCCTGCAGCGTTCAGTATCCCAGCGGCTTGGCATAGGAGAGACAAATTTTCAAAGCAAGAGTTAGACATTTGTAACTCGGAAGGAGAAAAGCCAGGGTTCCTCCATTTCACCTTCATTCTCAGAAGACAGACTGAAATTTGAAGAGTTGATTCAAAACAACCAATCTGAAAGTTGATTCAACAGTCAATTCTTTCTGACGGCGAGTCACAGTTGTCACTGAGCAGAGGCTGGGGATGCCTGCGTTCAATCCTGGGTTGGATCAGGCAGCTCCACTTATTAGTCAACAGCGCATTGGGCTGAATGACCAGACCTGGCTGAGTCACAGGGTGAGGTGACCACAGCTGAGATGCCCATCACAGGGAATCCCAGGGCCAGCACTGGCCACAACAGGAATTAAATCAAGTGTTATCAGGTGAACAGAAAAGAAAACCCTTGTTTACTCCTACAGCAGGTCTTAGTTCTACCTTATCAATCTAGTCTCAGTCCTTGTTTGTTTACTCAATGGCACTTATAAGCTTTTTGCTTATACATGTTTACTTGTGACTTCTCAAAATTTGAAGGAAGCCACTTTCTATTCCTTCATCTCTGGTGTCCACAACAGGGGCAGGCATGGAGTAGACACTTGTATATCAGGTGATTGAAGGGGAATGCAAGGTGGGGTCAGGCAAGCGGTCCTGGAATGAGATTATAAACAGGTGAAGGAGTCCACGACCTCTACTTATCAGGGACTCACCATGGGCAGGGTAGGCTCACCTGTCAGCATGAGGACCCTGCCAGAACAGTCACTATGGTTCCTATGCCTGCCAAGTCTCTTCTAATCATGGTCTTTATTTACTAGAAGCAAAGATTTTCATTAGCTTTTTTTTTCTCCTACCTCTACTCCTGCTGAAATCTAATGCTTGCTTCATCCTGGCATGCTTCTGTCAGCTGTCTGTCCCTCTGTATCACTAAGTCCAGTTGCAGGGACCACTGCCTCTGGAGTCAGCCCTGTGCCCTTTAGATAGCTCTGAAGACTGTTTGGTTTCAATATTGATGAAAAATTGATGTCCAATTTCCAGCACAGTACTTTACTGAAGATGTTGTTTAGACTTATTTTTATGTGCACAAACATGAGGATAAGATAAATGTCTGTATATGGTTCTTTAAACAAAGTTTCAAGTTGTATTATTTGGTTACTGTTCACTTGAAGATGTTGACATGCTCAGTTTTTTTCTTTTTCTATTTTTTTTTTTTCCCTCTTTGAAAGAGGCTGTGACCCAGTCACTGCATGATGAAAACCAAGTAGTGTAACAACTTCAGGGTACAGAGGAGACAAGATGAGGTCAGGGCCAGGAAAGAGGTGGATGAACTGCAAATGCCATGTGGGTAACCAAGAGGTGAAATCAAGGCCAATTGCTAAGGGTCAGTGGTTGCAGGTCACATTGTAGTCAAGAGCCATTGCATCGTAGTTGAAGGACGAAGCTCAGGGCACTTAGGGAAGTCTATTTTCCATCTTAGCATTCAGTGACCCTAAAAGTTGTAACATGGACAGGAGTCAACTTAGGAATGTTAATTGTGGGGCACTTTACCTCAAAAAAAAACAGACTTGAGTATCTGACAAAATCCCCCTGCCTGAGCTTCTGAATCACTCATGTAACCACTTACTCAGCCTCTTTCCTGGGAGGTCTCCAACCTGACATGGCCACAGCCAAGGCCACAGCATGAGCTGAGGGAGACGCTGGTACATTAGTGGTGGGTCTGAGTTGTCCACTTATTAACTTGCTTGGACCTTCTGGTTCTGCCAGTGTTTGATTGTTACTGTAACTTTTCCATTTTTTGATGGAGTATTGTCAGCCCACCTAACCGGGTGGGCCTGGTGGGACTTAATTCATAATAGGCAGCTGGGGGCACAAGGTCACTGGGTATTAACATTTCAACTCTAGCAGGGTCCAGGAACATAGAAAGTATTAGTTTTCAAAACAATGTCAAAGAAGCAAAATCTCTGAATAAACTTGTCTAGAATTGCTAATTAAAAGTGACTCTGATCAGCAAAAAATGAATAAAGAATATTATACCATATTTTGCAATTTGGTGGGCAGAGGTTTGAATGACTTTAATTGATGATAGGGCAAAACAGAAGAAATATCCCCTATCTCCTCTGTTTCTACCTCTTCTAGGCAAGAGAACAATTTTCAAAATATTTATGTGTTTAATATAGAATGAGGTGGAAAAGCAATAGATGAACTAAAGTATAAACTAAAAACTAAATCATATCAATTATATAGGCTCATAAGGGCATATCTTAGGTAATTAAAAAATTAGGCTTGATGTAGAAATACTTTTACTAATGAGAGAAATGGAGAATAATAGGATGTTTGAGTTGAGAATATAACCTCCACTTTGAAAAAGAAAAGAAAGATTGAGTTTTTGCAAACTATAGACCAAGGAGTTTAATATCTACTCCCAATAAATTCTAGAAGAAAGAGACTGTTAAATTAAATACTTTACTGTATAAATTCTTTTAAAAATAAAAGTTCTAAATTAGAAAAGTAAATAAAAAGGTATACAATTGTCACTGAAGATGAAGTGGCATTATTCAAAAATCTCAGGAGCCTGTCTTGTAATTGGGCCCTGGCATTTGCCACAAATTCCACATGCAGCTTTTACCAGTAGTCAAATATAGGGCCTGCCAGTCATATGGACTAAGTAATAGGGCTGATGCATGGGGGCCTGGACAAGCATCAGTTTCCCTTTCTCCTCTGGGCCTGACCAAAACTGTCAGAATTTCACAACACCTGGTATATAAGCCAGAGTAGCTCCCCTGTATTTGGAAGACTCTTCCTTTAGAACCCAAAGAAGACCATCACAGATGGTCTACCATCATTCCTTTGTAGCAGGAGAATGTTAGTGGTAACAACATCTTTTTTACATTAAAGGGGAAATTTCAGAACACTTTTGATCATAGTTCTTTAAACAACATTTTAAAATTTTTTTATTTTTTGTCTTCAAAAAGGTCTGAATGTTCAAAAGACAATATATCTTATCAAGGCCACCAGTATGCTGGCAAACTTGCTTATGTAGCCCAATCAACAGAAGTTCATTGATGCAATAGGTTATCCTGATAGTCTGCAGAATGTCCAGCTAGGCCAGATTGCTTTAAACTCCTATTATGGATAAGTCAGAAAAAGTAAGCATAGACCCGGAATATAATGTATATGGTTTTCTTTTCATGTGGCTGACAGAGTAGAGCCACCACTGAATATTTTCATGACACTGGTCTCACCAACACATTTTCTACTGCCTTGGTAAATGATGTACCCTCAGTGTCTTCCTGTGAAGCATAACTTTATGTTAGGTTTTCCAGTCATATACATTATATACCTTTCAGAGATTTCATTTTCCTAAGCTTTTTAATATCTTAGCCTATATGAAGCAATCTCTGTGTTTCAGCTTTGCTGAACTTGAGTTACAACTTCTTACATGTTTTCAGAAGTTATTACAGTAGCAGGTTCATACTACTTCCTGAAGCTCTTGGTAAGGTGTAAATCCTTCATCTTTGGGAGATTACTCCAAAATCAGTGAACAATTCCTTATTCAGCCTCCTGATTGTTAGAAGCCAGTTTCCTCATGTGCTCCCTTAACCCCTGCCAGTACACAGTGGTGAGGAGTATACTGCTTTTTCAGATGGAGTGCACTATAACTGGATCTAGCAATAGGCTTCATCACCAGGAGTAAAGGAGAGAAACTGTTGAATCACAAAGTTTCTGCATTGTCTTACAGCGTATTTTCTTTGTCAGACACATGGGTGCTAATTTTTGATAAGCAGGAGAGGGGTACATCCATAAACTCACAATTCACAGGATTGGGAGACCAAAATTTTCAGAGGAATCCACTCAAAATTATCTTCTGTGTGTTATTCAAGATTATAAATATCAGATGGAATCATAAATACAGTAGGAAAAAACAAGGGACATCTGGAACAACTATGACAATGATATCAATGTCTCTACAGTTATCTTTATGTGTTGTGGATATGTGGATTCAAAAGATTGACTAAAGAGAAGATGTTGGTCAAAGAAACAAGATAATAGATCAGTCTAATAACAAATAAGACTCCTGTCTGGAATTAAAACATATTCCCCTTTCTCCCAGTGCTAGCCTTGAGTGTGGGCAATGGGTTCTTCTTTCTGCCTATAATCTATAGCCTGGTTCTTCCTGCTTTACTTAGCAACCTTACAGGTTATTGACCCTTTGGTTAATTGTAAGATCTCTGTAGCTCTGATACCTGTTGGGTAACCCTGTCTTGAAGTTTCCATATTAGTGTGACAGATGTACAGATAAACCTATGTTGCAGTCACCATTGCTGGTAAAGAGTGAATTCAGAAGAAATTCTCACACCTGAGTGGCTGATCTGGTCCCATACCACTTCTGACTACCTAGGTGTTCTCATGGAAGTTACCTAAACTATTATCCTAGTAGTTTCCTCATCAGTTGAATAAAAGTAATAGAATCCTCACACACTGGATGTAAGCAACTTTAGAACAGGTAAAACAACATTCTATGAAATGTAGATTCTGTGTGTCTGTCAATGTCATAATAGGTGACACATTGATTAGGATGCCTTTATGAGGACTGATTTACAAATGACTATTTTAGAAATCACAAATTATAGTACATGTTGGGACTTGGCTTAGTTGAATCCTTATCACTCCTAGGCTACATAATGAGAGGGAGGGAGTGGTTCCTGGAAGCTTGAAGGAAAGATTGTACGGAAAAAAGGGACACAGTCAACCTGAGGTCCCTTCACAAGGAAGGATCCAGGGGAGTGAGTGTTCTGAACATCACTCTCCTTCCTTTTTATCCTGACTGGTCCCTAAGTTTCCAGATTCAACCAGATGCCAAGGGGCAGAAGATCTCATTGATGTGGTTCATAAATGAAGCTCCTTCAGCAGAAAGCAAAACAGGAAGTCTTAAGAGCAGATCTGAAAGAACCAACAAAAGCCGTCTGTACATTTGCAACTTGGACAGAAGAAAATGGCGACCATTAGGATGAACATGAGTGAAAGTTTGGTTGCTAATAGTAGTGCCAACCATTTAATAGATCAGAAGAAGAGTGGAAGGCATCTCTGATGATTTGTTCAGTATATTCTAAAAGTTGGCGTCATGTTTAATAGAAACTTCCATTAGGTCACGATTCTCTCAACAGCTTTTTGATTCCAGCTACTAAACTTTCTCAGTCTCATTCATAGCCTAAGGGGCTTCTTCAGGTCACGTAGCAAAGTAGGAGCCAACTCAGACCCAGACCTGTCTGACAAAACCCATGGTCTCTCCTCTATAACAGAAAAGTAATAAAAACAATTCCAGCTCTTGAGAAATCACACAGAATATTGGGTGGCTTCCCTTCTTACCTTGGGTAAGAGTTTGTGAAATTGGGAAGGTCGGGGGAGATGACTTAAATACACGTGGGAAACAATGTTGATGAGAAAAGAAACCCTGCTCTTGTCTTAGCTCTATGAAGAAAAACAAGCTCCCCTTCTAGAAAATTCAAACAACCTGACTTCTGCCTAATAGTGCTTAGATTCTTGTGGTCAGGCGCATATCATAGTGTGCTACGTGGTTGCTTCCCTAGGTCATATGAATCTGAGCCACAGAACTCACCAACATCCTCTCCTACTCTCTTCTCTACTGACAATTTTTGTTTTCATTCACTTCACTAAATTTCCTCTTCTGTTACAGGTTACCAGCCACCCAAGCAGAGTCAACACAGTGGGATAGCCCAGGGCAAAATGAAAAGATTAATTTTTGTTGAGTATTATTTATGTCAGGAAATACACTGGGCCCTTTTTACACTACACAAACATTCAGCCATTACTTGGTATAACCATCATGTTCAAGCTTTAAGCTCTGTTAGCTTCATTTTACATAAAAAGTAACTCTGAGGTTTAAGTGATTTTCTTAGAGTAACACATAGGGTCTAAAAGATGTCTGGGTTGAGTTTTAACTAAGTTTGCCTAGAAACTTTAGACCACTAGTCTGAGTCTAAAGTTTGTGTACTAACACTTTGCTGGAGGATGAAACCCCAGGGAAGCATGAGCGAGGGGAAATGGGTGAGGAAGGGGAGAAGGAAGTCAATGAGACCCCGGGTTCTGAGCTGCCACAGTTTGGTAGTGAGCTGACACCTGGTCTTGCTGGGCATCGTTGGAGAAGCTGTATGAAGCTGTTGTGTTTCCATGCTGCCTGTCTGAAGGGAAGCATTTGTTCACCATTTCCTACAGGTCATAGATGGCCCCCTGTAGCCTTAACTCCCCGGAGCTTCTAGGTTGTTCAGCTAAGGAAGTTGTTCTAATGGAGGTTTGCTCCTTAACTGTAAAACAGCCTCAGGGTAGAAGCAAGAAGCTGGGGGCAGGGTGTACAACTGAGGGAGGCACAGGCAGGGCAAGCCCTCGATTGCCTCTGCTCCTCATCTCTGCAAGTTCCCCTACATGCAGACCAGCATTCATGATCAGGGCAATGAGGTGAGTCCTTTCCAGGGCTGCGTGGGTCAGATAGCAAGAGAGGGCAGGTCCTGGCTGAGGTGCGATCCAAACCCCTACAGTTAGGACACACAAATCTATTTTCCTCCTTACCTTTGACCCCTTTCCAGAATGCTTCACCTGAAATCTGCATTGTAGGAAAGGGTTAGTTAGAACACTGTAATGTTTTTAGGTTATAAAGGTTAAGAGGTACTTTGAAAGGCCTAATGTTTTCCTTGAATGATTCAAAATTACAAAAGGTGATTATTATTCTCATGGCAGAAAACACTAAGGAAAGTTTGGAAAATATATAGAAATGTAAGGAAGAAAGTAAAACCTTCTTATATTGACAATATCTAGAAGTAAACACAATATGAGTAGTTTTATGTATGGGTGTGCCTAAGAAATAAAAGAAGGCATTACATAAATGTTAAGCAAAAAATGAATTAAACTGCATAAAACATGACTTAAAATGTGCCATTTTAACTATTTTTAGTGTGCCCTTGAGTGGCATTAATACCTCTTTCACTCTTACCAGTCCCCCTTGTTGTAGGACACAATCAGGGACACACAGGCACCTCTCTTGGAGATTCCATGCCCATTATAACTGTAAAAGGAAAACTCTGTCAACACAAGCCTCATCAGGGTAAAATCACCAGGGCTTGACGGGGCAGAACCAGCAGGTGGTATCTGGCTGAGGTGCACTGTAAGGTTCCAGGATATGAGAAGATCTCCGAGAGCCTCTGCTGTACTTCTGTGTGGTCCCCAAAGAATAAGAAGAGGACCTCTCTCGCTTACTGCACAGTCCAGAGGTGGACGAGTCTCCAGTTGAGTGCCCACCATGGAGGGGAAGGTCATCCCTACATTAGTTTATCTGCCTTAGTGGTGAATCCCACAGCCTCCCCAGGGGCACCTGCTTCACTTCTGAGATGGGCCTAGGTCTTTAGGTAATTAGGATCCAGCTCCTTCCCATAGGCAAGCACCCTTAGTCTGTCAAATGCAAGCTGAGTGTGAGGGAAATCCAAGATGGGCAATGGAGTTGCCGACTGTCTTTTAGACCTGGGGACTGCCTGCGGTGATGGGGACTAGAGCTGGATCCACCAATCCCCTACCTACCTGCCCTAAGTCTTCTAGGGATTGCTGCGATGGGGTAGAAATAGTGATGACCGGTGGAAAGGACAGAATGCGTCAGACATCTCTTGTTCTTGCCCCTGTCCTCTTGACGTTTAAAACTAAGGCTTTGCTCCTAGGTCACCATTGTCTCCTGGGTATTTATGGAAAGAAGGACTTACAATTGTAAACGTGCATCTTTTGCAACTCACAAGCATCTCTCAAGGATCTGAGAGTCATTCCTAAAAATGTCACCATCAAAGGAGTAAGACCTCAGTCTCCAAGACTCCTGGGAAGGGCAGGAGCTTAACTTTGGTAATTATCAGCCAACAAACACAGCCGGCCACATCTCATTTATATTAGCCAATACTTTGTAATTTGTACTTCTCTGAAAGTAAAAATGCCCTTCGTTACTTACTTTTGATTGGCTTTAAATATCACGAATTCAGAAGATGACAGAGCTGAATTGTGTATTTTTAGTCTCCCCTTAGCTGTCCTGTGGCTAATACCTATGACTTACGGGTTATAATGATTATGATTGCCTGTTACTTCTCAGGAACCTGGAAACACTTTTAGTTGAAACCACTGATTCTTCACTTAGGCCAAGGCAGGTGCCCAGCAGGTGACTCTTTGACATCAGAGGACCAAAACCAATACCTCAGTCATGCCATTTCTGTGAATGCATCCTGATTATGCATTCATAGACCACTGATTACTCCACCTCCCATCACCTTCCTTAAGCCATTCAGCTTCTCTACCCAAACCATATCTTCAGGTAGGTCGATTTGAAACTTTTGTCTCCCCTCCACTCTCGGACACCTTGTGAATAAACCCTTTCTCTCTGCAAAACTCATGGGTTCAGTGATTGGGCATGCTTCGTAGAGGCCAAAATGGGCTTGGCTCGGCTGCACCTTTCTCTCCGCCGTCACCCGCGGCACCAGCTTCGCACGGACAACAGCTCTAAACACATTCTTCCTGCTTTCTTCCCCGGATCTTCTCCGATCTGGGGGTACTCACTCAGTCCTCAGGTTTGTGCCCACCTGGACATAGAGGGGGTAACACTGTGGGAGAGCTTTCACCCATGAGGAGTAGAGCCCCTGAATGTATTTGCTCTCCTCTTCCATCCTTTCAGTGGATAATCCTGAGGCACATTCTATACAGCTCCTTGGAGGTGCCAGTGGGATTGAGCCCCTGTCATTCAGTGATGGAAAGCAGGATAATACGTTCTTGCAATTTCCTGCCTGTCCTTTCTTACTTTCCATCCACCACTTCTTCTCTTTCCCAGAATAACTTCACCCAATAAACTGCATGCTAGCAAGCCCTTATCTTAGGCTATGCTTTCTAGGAGGACAGGCTAAGATAAGCAGCATGTATCCAACTCTGCATAATTATCATAAGCCTTTCTCCCTATCGTTATAAAGCGTATAAACATTTTTAATGGTTGTAACATAAGGCAGGCGCTACAGCCACACTGCCTGCCAAACTACGGCCAGTTAAGTAACGTTGAACAAGCCATTCAGCTTTTTGATGTCAGTTTTTTTATCTATAAAATAGCGATAATAGTAATAAGCCTCATAGTGTTATTGAGAGGATTACTATGTTAGCTCAGATGAAGTGCTTTGAACTCTGCCTGGCACAGAATTACTAACACTTACATTATGTTTTCTATATAATAATAATGAATTGGCTGATTATAACTTTCCCACCATTTCTACCATTTTTCTACCATTGAACAATGCATGACATGAACCGTACGAGGTCTGCTGAGAGTCATATTTGCTGTGTGAACCATCGATCTCAGTGTAAGTCCTGTCTGCAGCTGAGAAGTCCTCGGGAGAGAGTCCTAGCTGTGGAATTTCTGGGTCCTATTACCAACTGCTTTCACCTACGGCAGCACTTAGGACCCTCCATTGCAATGGCCTAATCATTGTTAAAGCCTGATGTTGCCTGTGACCATTGCCCCCTTGCTAAGGCTATAGTCCTTGGGAGCCAGGGCTTTTGTTTTTCATTGTGTTCTTAGCACTTGACAGATTAAGTCAGCTTCTTCTATGTGCTGGTCCCAAAGTTAAATGACTAAACAAAGGTTTTAATACATATTTATAAGATGTTCACCAAAACAGGTGGCATATTCTTAATATATTTTTAGAGAGCTTATGTAATATAGTAAAAACCTAAATACATTGATTAGGACATGGAGGACATTTAGTTAGAAGTTCGCAGAAGAGAGACACAGGATCCGAGTTCACAAGTGCTGACACTCAGAATGTATTACTATAATATAAACTTACCCATCCACCCCCAGGAAAAAAGGAAACATGTTTCATATTCCAACTGTATCAATAACCAAGGGGCAGAAATGGAGCTCATAAGAAAACAAACATTTGGCCTTCATAATTAAAGTCAATATTAGACAAAGACCCCCAAAAGGCAAAGTGATCACCTGCATCCTCTTAGCTCATGGCTTGATGATCCTGCCCTACAAGCTGTGGGAGAAACAGCTGCTTTGCCAGGGCTCACCTGGTTAGAATTTTTCATGGAGCGTAACTTTGAGGGAAAAAAACCCAGTCAAGCAAAACTGTGCAAATTAATTTGGATTTATGTTACTGAGTGCAGATCCCAAGCAGTTGTTTGCAAAGGAGTCTGAAGGAAAATTGAAACACTAAATGTCATAAGCAGAAAAATAATTGACCGCTTTGGAAGCAATAAAATTAGTACCTTCTGGGAAATTAAACTCAGAATTACAAAAGGATGCAACGTGTAAACAGAACTAATGGAAACAGGCACAATATAAACCACTATTAATTTGGAAGTAGTGGGATTCTACAATACCTTAAACAAGCATCAGGGTATATGTTGTTGGGATGTGTGTTAAGATATGGGGGTGAGGATGCCCTATTTTCTTCCAGGATATATACTTCCAATATAATGCATGCTATAACCAGGTGCGGTGGGAACACATACATGCTGGAGCAATTAGTTTTGCCTGTTCGAGAGAGAGATAGTCCTTTCTTTCTTTCTTTCTTTCTTTCTTTCTTTCTTTCGTGGTTTCTTTCTTTGTTTATTTGTGTGTGTGTGTGTGTGTGTGTGTGTGTGTGTGTGTGCGTATGTGTGTTCTCAGATACAAAGTGGGCATAAGATGAGTTTCCCTGCTCTTTGAGATATAAATATATTTAGTCCAAACTCCTGTCTTACAAAATGAGAAGCTCACTGTCCTTCTAACCTCCTTGGGCTTCTTGAGTAGCAGCATTCTGGGAAGGTTTATATTCTTCCTGGTTTCAGAGGTTAGGCATTCCTGATTCTAACAAATGACACCCTTTCATTGTCACCTGGCTGTCACATATGTTGATCTTTGCCCACACTGCATCATACCCACCCTGGAAACCACTGGTATTTCACTCCCCCAAATGCTAACTGTGCAGCCGTGTACTTTTCCTAAACAATGGAAGTTGGAGGGCTCTCATACCATATTATCAAGCATGACATCAACCTGAGTACAGCCAAGTGTCACTTAATATGGGGATATGTTTGGAGAAACACTCCTCTAGGCCACCTTGTTGTGTGAGCATCACAGAGTGTATTTACACAAGCCTAGATGGCACAATCTGTTACACACCTGCTCTGCGGTGAAATGTATATGGCATAGCCCATTGCTCCTGGGGTCACAAGGAACACAAAGACATGAGATTAAATCAGGCACAAGAGAAAATGAACACAGGACCAGCTATTTCACAATAGATTAAATGACATTTGTGGGGCATCCACAGACAGGGATAAAACACAGAGAGTGTAAGAAAGGTTGAAACAATCTGAAAATAGGTCTCATGAAATCTATAGACAAATAGGTTTTTTTGTTTTCTTTTGCTTGTTTGTTTCTTGGCAGACTCATGCTTTTTAAAGTCAAGTTAGTTATAAATATATTAAAAAATGAGAATACTTCACAAGAAAATCTAGTTGTATGGCATTTTGGTCAATTTTTTGTTGTAGTAACACAATACCACAGACTGGGTGAGTTATTAAAAAAAAAAAAAAAGAGATTGTATTAGTCGGCTTTTTCACTGCTATGAGTAAAGGTTCAAAAAAGTTTGAACTATAAGGTGTGGTTAGTCACAGCAATGACCCCACTCCTGGTACCAATTTCTGTATTAGTCAGTTTCTCTAGAGAAACAGAATCAACAGGAAGTATGATTATAAGAAGGAGATTTATTAGGTTGGCTTACATCACCAGAAGCTGGATAGTCCACAAGGGCCATCTTTAGGTTGGAGAGCAGGAGGAACCAGTAGCTATGCAGTCCAAGAGGTTGAAGCCTCAGAACAAGATGGATCAACAGTGCTACCCTAGTCTGAGACCAAAGGTTTCTGGAAACTCCCTGGAGAATCACAGACAGAGGTTTATTAGACAGAGTAAGATAGTGAGAGTCTGATAAACTCAGGCAATTGCCACAGCAATCAAGAAACTATTCAAGAAGAATTGAACTTGCATCTGCTGCTGCTTCCTTGCTCTTCCAACCTGTATTCCATCTAAGCCACAATCTTATTAGATGGTGCTGCCCATGCTTAGGGAGGGTCTTCCCTTCAGTTCACTCTCCCACATGCCAATCATTCCTAGACACGCCCCCACTGACACACCAGAAGACTCTTAATCGTTTACATCCTTTAATCCAAATCAAGTTGACAATTCAAATTAACCATCACAGAGGTTTACCCTAGCCCACAGTTCTGGGCAAGGTAGAGGGGACAGAGAAGAGCTTCTTGCTGTCAGAGTCCAAAGGCAGTGCCAGGTGTCACATGGCAAGAGAGGGGTGTGCACACACCAGAGCACCTGTGGAAGTGATGTTCAGAGACACACTCGGCTGTTCTTCTGAGTATTAATCCAGTCCCAAGAGGGCTAGAACTCTTGCAGGACAGCACTAACTCTTGCAGAAGCCCATATAACCTAATAATCTCTTAAAGATTCTACTTGCTGATACTGCTGCTTTAAGGAATTAAACTTCAACATAGGCTTTGGTGGGGATAACCCATCTTCAAGTCACAGCAAGATCTGAAACATTGGTCCTGCTTTCCTCCTGGCAATGATTGACAGGCTTTAATAATGACCCACCCATTGCACTGGGTTGGCTTTACTCATTTCTGCTAATTTCTGGTCTCTATCAGCTTTTTAGAATTTTAGCTCCTACCCTGGGAGTGTGATTTAGGGACCTTGATGCATAAGGTAAAAATCAAAACACTTTGTTTAATGAGAATTCAGGCAGTCGTGACCATATCAGGCCCAAACCATCAATACTGATATTCTCCTGGAACTTCTGAAGTACATGGTTTCTGGAATAATATGATGGTATGAGATAAAGGGTGATCAAGGGTAAGGATAGGATGGAGATTAAAAATTTAGGTCAGGGCCAAACCCAGCATTCCTGCAGGACAGCCTCTCAGGCCTGGCTGACCTATTCAGTGCAGGTTTAACAGCAGCAAGGGTTCCAGTTTCCAGTTTCTAGGAGTCTCTCTGTTCCCTCTTGCCCTGTTTCCTCTTATCTTATCAAAACACGATTTCAGCAGCTAGAGAATGCAGGTAGGTAGGGGCCCCTTTGCTGGCTGATTCCTTCCATATGTGGGTTATTTCATTTTCCAAGGGGCTTTAGGGTTTGGGAAAACTACTTGTCCAGTGTAATCACCTATGAGCTAGTATAAACTCAAGCTTTACTGCAATTTATTAGTCACTGACACACCAGAAGAAAAAAAAAGTTTAGAGAAACTAAGAAAACAACCATTCAAGATTCTAATCTGAGGTTCATTTGAACATACTTGGGGTTTAGAAGAATCAGAATAGTAAACCCATTTCTATCAGGATTCATGCAACATCTTGCATAGAGTGATATTTTAAAGCCAATATGGTATAGATGAGCACACATAACCAACACAACCCCAGAATGGGTTCAATTAGCAAGTCCCCAATCTTTGGGAATCTGATGCTTGAAGTGCTCTTGTGAGTAATTAAAGTGCTGGATGTGTATTAGTTTTCAGATTTTCCAAAACATCTTTTGTAAGTACAAAGTTGGTATGCCCTAGGGCAGATGGATGTCTTTTCTGTGGTTTGAAAAACCATCACATTAGCGCTGGGTAGTTTCTTAAGTATCTCTAGCACTCTTTACAAAGCTGGGAAAGTATAAGCCCAGAGCAGAAACTCATTCATTCAGAAAGCCACTGAGCTCTTATTTGTTGTTGCTCTTGAGGTGGTAGAAAAGGAATCCTTGCCCTCCAGGAGTTAAAAGACTGGCTTAGAAGACAATTTGTAGCTAACAAATGTAAGATGATTTTACAAAATTTAAATGTCTCATATTTAACTAATAAATGTAAGAAAAGGACAGGGATCAGTACAGATATACCTCCATGTCCACGTGGGATTGGTTCCGAGGCCACCATAGATACCAAAGTTCAAAGATGTCCAATTCTCTCCTATTAAATGAGAGCATTTGCACGTAACCTACACACAGTCTTCTGTATACAGTGGGTTCTCTGTATCTGTGGGTTCTACATTCATGGATTCAGTCACCTTTGGATTGAAAAATTGTAGTTGGCTGAATTTGAGGATGCAGAACCAGCAGATACAGAAGGCTGTATTTAACCAAAGACTTTTTTCTTGTTTTATTCCCCATGTAGTAGAACAATATAGTAGAAAAATGCTTATATAGCATTAAATATTATAAATAATAGAGGTGATTTAAAATATACAAAAGCATGTGTGTAGGTTACATGCAAATACTATGCCATTTTATGCAAGGGACTTCAGCATCTGCAGATTTTGGTATCCCTGTGGGTCCTGGAACAAATACTCCCTGGACATCAGAATACTTAAAAACATCTCTACTGTTATACATTAAATCATCTCTAGATTACTTACAATACTTAGTAAAATGCCTATACATCCCTTTATTTGAGTGGATGCAGCACAGTACTTGGCAATTGGCAAATTCAAATTTTGCCTTTGAAATTTTCTACAATTAGGTGATTGAATCCAAGGATGCAAAACCCATGAATACAGAGAGCTGATTGTGCTATAGAAAGGTATATCATAAATGCATTGAATCTGGGCTGGTGCAAATTCCCCACATAAGTGGCAATGAAACAGAGCCCATAAGGATGAATAGGCAATAAGTAGACAGAGTGAGTCTGGTGAGAGGTGGGTGAATGACCCACTCAGGGTGAAGAGTTAGGAGGTCTGGATGATGGGCATCGGGAGAAGACGTACTCTGATAGTATTCTGTGTTTTCTTCCCTCTCCCCGATATCCCTCCAAACTAGTTTAGAATATTGATGGTCCTTCATCTAATTATCTTTAAACATTTCTGCACAGTGTACCATTCTAGGCATTGCAAATGCTTGCTCAATTTTATTCCAAAGGGTAATCATTGTCACAGACCCTATAATTGTAGAAGTTTCTGCTATATTACCCTTATTTGCTTCTTTTCTGGGAAAAAAATGCTGATTAACAGAGAATCTTACAAAAGATTTTTCAAACTTTCCAAATCTGCAACAAAGAAGGAAAGGAGGAATCTCCTGACTAACTGAACTCTAAATCAATTTTTACTCCTTTAAATTGTCACAGATTTCGGTGACCAATGAAGCGGTATGCAGAGTGCTCTCATTCGGCTCTCCTGCTCATGTTGTTACATGGGCTTAAAGCCACTGGAAAATATCAGCAACCTATGATCAGAAGCACCTGGAAATCTTGGCCCCATTGTATATCATTGGACCATACATTAGTGAGATGCTAACAGGATTAAGCAAATGTTTCTGCTAAATCAGCTGTGGTCAAATTTATATTGCTTTAGGGAAAAGTGGGTGACCTGGTGGTGAGGAAGATGTAGATGCCGGGGGAGAGGTGAGGGTGGTGGGGTCCATGGTCTGGGGGCTTCCAGAAGGACCACTTAGCCTGGACATCTGTGCTTAGAATGAAGGCACCCGTGGACACATGCTGGCAAGTAACATGTCCCATTTTAGAGATGAGGAAACTGCCTGTGCACTGTGGACTGAAGCCTGCAGAGTTGGCCTGACTTGGCTTCGGGCACGGAGCTGGTGGCCCTTTACACCTGAAATGCTACCAGTATTCTACTGGAAGAGTTAAACTCTTAACACAGGTGGCTGGGGAGGGACAAACCACGTATCACAAGACACAATTGGGTCCACCTCATTTTCTGCCTTCATACAAGCAACAACACATTGACTCATTGACATTGTAGCTGTGGCCCCTGACTGAGCCTAAGGGCTGGTACCCAGGGACCCACTGCAGTAGCAGGTTTGGAGGCAGGCCCCTGCATACTGCTGCCTTTGTATGTTGGTAGAGGAATTATCACTTTGATATTATCTGTGTAGGTTAAGTATGGTATAAGGAGACATGTACAGGTCCTAAGGTGACAAGGGGTGGACTTGTAGTCTATGTTTCCAGAGAAGATTAACATATACCTGAGGGACTGGATGGGGAAGATGCACCCTCTGTGTGGGTGGACACCATCCAACAACTGGAGACCAGGATTTAAGGAAAGGGCAGAAAAGTGTGAACTCTCTGGTACTTTCTTACTGAATGGTATGCTCTTCTCCTACCCTTGAACATTAGAATTCCAGATTACTCAGCCTTCAGATTCTGGGACTTGCATCTATGGCTCCTGGGGATCTCAAATCTTCAGTCTTGACCCAAGAGTCTCACCATTGGCTTCTTTGGTTCTCAGGTCTTCTATTTGGACTGAACCAGGTTTCTCTAGTTCTTCAGATTTCAGCAGCCTCCATAATCATGTGAACTAAATCTCCTAATATGGCTTCTCTCTTCTATCCATCCTTCCATTTATCTCCTATTGGTTCTGTTTTTCTGAAGAACCTGACAACATGTGATTAAAAATTATTTTCTTAGTCTTCTAAAGGATGTAATTGTAATGATCTGAATTTTTGTCTCTCAGCTGGTCTTTAACATGAAGGGGAACTCCCTAGTGTAACGGGGAGGGGATTGATTTTGTTCACCTAGTACTTACTATCTTCTAATAATTAGATCAGAAGATGAGCCTAATGAAGTCTTTGAGTGGTAGCAACCCAGAGTAGTTCTATGGAAAACTTTCAGGTGATATTGTCATTGCAGATGGGTCATGCAGGCAGCTGTTTTATGGTAAACTGCGAAGAGACATAGCATACTGCTTTGCAGATGTTTGCATGGTGACATCTTTCCAGGGAAAGATGCATGGTAAGAGATAAGTGCATGGTAAATAAGATTTTTATTTTTCCTGCTACCTTCCATTTCCTGTTTCCTTCTGGTCAAACTTTGCCTTACAGGAGTTTTATCATCTGGCTCATTTTTTTTTTTTTTTTTCAAAGAAAGTCTTCTTGGGCTTCCAGATCCCATCCCTTGAGAAGTGATGTTTCATCTTAGACTAGAAGTGTCAGGTGGAGTAAAAAAAACTCTAGGCATATAGATGATCAGACTGGCTATGGGGAGCAACACTGACTTTCCTGGACAAGTGATTGGTTGGCCTCAGGTGGGTTCCAGGGCTGTTGGTCAAGCTGAGGAGATCAAGATGCTACAAGTCCAGGAAGCAGATGGTGTCAAAGAATCCAAGACCAAGTTTCATACAATGTATATCCAATACAACAAATCTGCTATGAGTGGACAGCAATGAACATTCATAAATTCTTTGAGTTATATACTTGCATTGATTGCAAAATATGATATTGTAAATACCTTCTTCTGTCTCAAACTACTGTAGGGTCTCTCAGATCTAGAGCTGCCCCATGCACATGAAGTATAGTCCCTTTGACTCTGAGACCTACCATATAGGGCCTAAATCCTACTTGAAAATTGGATTTGTTGCAGAATAAAGTGGTCATCAACATGGATCCTTACTGCAGAATTACTCAGTCCCATTAGTACTAGGCTCTGTCTCCATAATCTTCATCTATTGAATACTTCCCATTTCACTTAAGAAGATAAGAGAAGATAAATCCAAATGAACATGGTACTTTGAGAGATGTCTCTTTGACTAGCTCCAGAGTTAGAGGAGCAAAGGAAACCATGACTGGCAAAACAGATCCAAATCAGCTTTCTAAGGAAATGGTCAACATATATGAGGAAACAAGCTTCATACCAACTTTGAAAATGAGAGACAACTAAAAATATCTAAGGACCAGCTTCAATGGCCTAACTGTAAGAGAAAATGTTAGGTCAAAATTACAGATAGACTGGGCCTGAACAGATACATGTCTCCAGAGTGGTGCTTCTAGTTTCCTGTGACCATGCAAGACACCGCTGGTGATTTTCTAATGCTACCTTCTTGACCAGACTTACACTTCTCCAGCTGGGCCAGATAAGAGGGTGGTGAGATCATGTAGGAAAGTACAAGTTTCTGGCTTTTAATAGCTCGCCCGAGCAACCAGCAGGAATTCTGCAGTGAAAAGTAAAGAGGCCTTTAGAATTTGATCCAGGTTCAAGATTAGCTTTCTTCTCCCTAAATGTTTTTGGGTAATTCACTTAAAACTCTCGAGATCTCAGTTTCATGATTTGGCAAATGAAAAGTCAGATTCTTCTTCTACATCTGTAAAAGGGGGACAGAGGAATAGATGATCTCAATATTATTTGGAATAAGGGGCCTTGTTTTAGGCTGGGTTCCTTAGAAGCAGAGCCAGAGAGAGAAATTCTTGTGAAAAGAACTTAGTGAGGGATTGCCCAAAGGAGAAACCAGTAAGGGAGTGTGGGAAGCAGGTTAGAGCAGAAGTCCAGAAGAGATGTGATGTTAATTGAGTTAAATTTCAGATTCATTCTAGGAAGAACACTGGAGTATGAATGCCATAACAGATTTGGCCAGTCTTGGAGCAAGGCAATTGTGTTTTTGTCTTATGCGTATGGTATCCCTTATTGATTATAGACTGCTGTTTTGGTGTTCTCTGTTGCTATAACAAAATACTTGGGGCTGAGTATTTATAAGAAAAAGAATTAGTTCATAGTTTAGCAGAATGACAGTACAAGGTTAGCCTCAGTTTATTCTATAATGAGGGCCCCATTGGCTGGGCCAGAACATGGAAAAAAAAAAAAAAAAAAAAAAAAAAAGGAAGGGAAACTGGCCACATGCAGAACATATCACATGATAACAGGAAATCAGAGGGCAGGGAATGACCAGTCTTGATCTTTTTGGAACAACTTGCTCTCAGAGAACTTACTTTGAGAGACCAGCATTAATTTCTTCTGAAGATAATTCCCCTTAATGACCTAATTACTTCCCACTAACTCCCATTTCTCACATTACTGTACTGGGGACCAAGTTTCCAGCACATGATCCCTCAGGGGACACATTCAAACCAGGTCTAAACCACAGTAGTTGCCAAAAGGAAGGTGAGTATAAGCCCCCAAGCGTTTCTGGAAGAGATGACAATTCTCTGGAGAAGGGGGCTGCTATAGACTCCAGGCAGCAGACACTCACTGTAGTTAAAAGGTGTTTGTGCCAATAAAGAAGATCTGAGTAAGGCACCATTACCATTCATTGCAGTTCACCACTCAGCTCTACTCTCTTCTCATATCAGGTTTATTCAATGCAGGCACAACGTCTCCAGGATTCTAGCTGATGGTAAATTCTGGAGAAAATTATAAAAGGAATATTGGTGGGATGAACAAGAGCCCCACTGCTTAGGCTGCTACAAAAGCCACAATAAATGTTAATTATCTCTCTCTTCTTCCACCCATTTTAGATTCTCCTTGGCTAAGTGCTTGTACTAGTCTAAGTGGGTGTGACTAATGGGTGACCTGCCTCTCTCTGAAGAACTCTGGATCCTGGTTACTATACTCTTATCAGGCAATGGTTGCTATACTTGGCCAAGTACAGTGACAATGATAATAGCAGTATCAAAAGATACTGCAGTGGATTATCTGGGTTTCACAGCTACCCCTCTCTGCCTTTATCACGAAGCAGTAGTTCTAGATCTTCATGATGAGCAGGATCAACAACAATAGTATCTTCTAGCATGGTAACTCATTTCTTTTCCTGTTGCTCTATGGACACAAGAAACCCAAAGTGATCAGCAGCTGCCATGGTGCTAAGATTAGTAGGAGCCTCACTGTGTTTCTTAGTGGAAATATTCCATATGGGAAGTTTTCTCTGGATTCACAAAGTCTAAAGTTGCAGAAAGTCACAGATTCCTGAGTAGGTCACTGAAAATGATGGAGAGATGAATAGCCCTACTTCTCTCTTCTGGTTCCCAGATGTATGCATTTACTAGTAAGAACCCACTATCGTATGGCTGTTGGTTCAAAGTGAATGCTTCATTGAGAAGGAGAGTACCTCCTGTTTACAAGTATCATATTGAGCTGGAATTTCAGCTGCATCTTTAAGATCAAAGAGTAGATCCTACTGGTAGATCCTACTCTACCAGGTCAACAGTTTCTGGGTGGTATATTATATTGTATATTCAGTGAGTCCAACGCACACGTGAATTTAGCTTTTACTCCTGGTACAAGGTCAGGTTTCCTAAGTCCATCAGTCTTGTGCAAGTAATTTATTGAGGTTGTATTTTCAGTAAAAATTTCTGTAAAAAGGAAAGGGAGCTGGTTAGGGCAGGAAAAGAAGTCTATTTCATCTATTTCATAATGGTGTTGTAAATGGCACCACAGAATTGTCCCACTCTGAGGCAAGGGATCCATGCTTTTGTATTCTGACATCAGTTAGCTGTTGGTCTTAGGCTACTACTGGGGGCAGCATTTAAAGATGAGGTGGATTCCAATAGCTGAGGGCAATTTTCTGGAGAAGTGTGCATCTGGGCCAATAGCAGCTCAAGTTCAAATCAACCGGATAATGGATGTGCTGGCCCAAGAAAGATTTGGGTGAGGCCCTAGCATTTGACTCCACCATATCTTTGTAACATGAAGGGTTTGGGATTACCTTAAGAGGACTGTCAGTTACTAAGCTTGACGTTTCCCTATCCCAAATTCCAAATCTGGCAAATCTAAGCAGCTGTCAGACTGGAATATCACTGCTCCTTTACTGCACTGTCACTCCATCTAGTCAACAGATTTGTTAAATCCTGACTGTGACAGACATCGATGATATGCTTTGGGGATATGGAAATAAATCAATCTTGCTCTGATATGCACTGTATCCCCAGTATTTTATAGACAGCATTAACTAAGATTTCACATAGCAGCTGAAGTCTCATAGCCTACCATGTAACAAAACCATTTATCAGGGTAGGGCATTAAGTCTCTTATAGCCACCAGGTGTTTCCATATTCCTGCATATGATGTCTGCCTGTCAGCTTTTGGATGACTGGTTATTCTGGATGGTCTGACTTCTTGGCTGCGTTTTTCCACTGATGAAGTCAGCTAAAGTGGTCATGATAACAGCTTCCTTTTGGGGACTCTTTAAATATGTTAAGTATTTAAAATTATAACCACAGTTTTCAACGTTGGAACTAACCTGGAATGAAGTTTCTCCAAGTCTGGTCCTCTTCAAATATCTGGGAGTCTTGCTCTTTGGAGGTTCTTTTCCAAATTAATCAGAATTTGTACATCTCAGGATTCTACATTTTCATGTTCTCTTTGAAATCATGTAAAGTATGAGAACCAATTACTAGAAATTAGATGATTTATAACTCCTTTTTGTGACAAATGAGGAAATGGACTTTGGGCTCCCTAAGTCACACTGCTTATAAAGAGTCCAATCAGAATCTGTGCCCTGACACCTTTGACATTTTGGGCCAGATTTTTTTTTTTTTTTTTTTTTTTTTTGTGATAGCAGGTTGTCCTTGCATTGACTGTTTAGCAGCATCTTTGGCCTCTACCTACTAGAGTCAGTAATTTTTCTCCAATTTGTGACAACCAAATAGATCACTGGTATTATCAAATGTCCCTTGAGGAGCAAAATCACCATGCACACCTCCACCATGGTTGAAAACCATTTGCACTAGGGCATGGTATTCCATAAACAGTAATTGTACATGGGTTTCATATCAGATGGACTTGGGTTTGAAGATTAGCTTTAGCACTTATTGTATCATCTTAAAGAAGCAACTTAATTTAAAAAAAAAAAAACTTTCATAATATCCACATGGAATTAAGGGGAACACAGGCATAGCTTTAAGGGGGCAAATCGGGCCTCCCACCAAATCTTCATTAGGTTCCTTCTCTTTATTTGCAGGCCATAGCAGTTATGTATACTATTTAAGAAAAAAAGAGGTTACTCACCAAGACTGCTTCAGGATTAGTCTTCCCATCTCAAACCCCTTTAAACTATATGTATTGCTCTTAGGACCCTCATAAATAGGACTCTTGCATCAATATGAGTAGAATTCCCATCTCCTGAAATCTAAAATGGAAACCGTAAGGCAGACAATGTTGGTGCCCACTGTCCCCCCTCAGAATTTACTGTTTTATTGTGTTCCATAAACTTTCAGTGTTCACCTCTCTGCTAGCCCCAGAAATCTGTTCTGCTGCCCTGTGCATGTCAGGCTGGAGGTGCTGAAGGACAACCGCACTGAGTAGCAGTCCTTAGCCAACGATATAGAGTCCCCTACTCCCTCGCTTCTCAACTGGGATCACCCTAAGCTATGTGCCCTAGACCATTCCTTCTAAGATCCAGCGCCAGTCACCCATGCAAATATCTAGTTTATTAACATACTCATTGACCATATTCTCAGATTTTTAAAAATTCCCCTGCAGGTATTTCATGTACTTCCTCAATAAGCCACTTGAGACAAAATGCAATTTTTAACTCAAAAACTGCATCTGGGAAGACCTAAAATAAGACACTGAGTCTCTAACTTTAACATTTGTAAAGCATCATGGCCTTAAAGCTCACTCCAGAAGTAAAAATCAACCTCCAACGGGAGAAGGGCTATTCAACTAAAGATCCTTTGAATTACATTGTATTCATGCAATATCAAGTTTAGTTATAAGGAAAGAATTCCAGGAGAGGGAAAAGAATATGTACTCCAAGTGCTTTGTCTTTCCAGGGCATCTGCCCTTGTCTTGGTATTCTGTTACTGGTGAGAAGGTTGCAGGTGAGGGAAGGTACTTGAACTTGACCCAGTTGCTGGTTCTCTGTTGCTCAGATTCCTGGAGCTCCGCCGGATCCTGGAGGCTTTCAATTTGAATTGCCATTGCACGGTCGACAAAGAACATGGCAGACGGTCTTCCAAAACCAAGATCCAGAGATTCTGTTAAGTCTTTACCAACTGTTTTATATTGTATCAGCCTAAACAGAAAAGCCATTTCCACAGATGGCTTACATCAGATTCCGTAAACACTGTAATTGTTTGGCAGGATTACTGCTTACACTGAGAAATGCAATTCGAAGGATACACAGAGACGACACACACCTCCCGATACACACAGCGACTCCGTTTGTGCTTTAAGCGAGGCCCCAACACAGGCCTTCTGTACAGTACTCTCCAACTTACCCAATCCAGAATTCAACAGCAATTATCTCCAGCATCTCCAACTGCTGCCTCTGCCATTTTGCTGTTTCATGGGAGCCTGAGAAATGAAATAAAGCACATCCCTTGTCCTTTTCTCCTTAGTACATTCACAAAGAAGAAAGACCCTGGAGGGCAGCCAAGTGACACAGTGTTATAATGAAATCAGCCCTTCTAATTAGGTGTGGGCAGAGCAGATATTTTACTTCCCTAACAGATAAGCATCCTGCAGTTTGGGCGGTTTCACACTCATTGCCCAAGGACATTTACAAAGGGGCTGGTCTAGCTGAAGGCACTCTGCTCCGGTTGCTCTGGGAATGAACCAGCGGGCTTGGGAAGAGAACGTCTTAACTTACATAATTTCATCAGTCTCCCATTTTCATAGAGTATTTTATTGCTAAAATCAAGGAGAGGAGAAACTGTGAGTAAATCAATCTCAGGCCAGCTGCCAGGAGGAGGAAGAAAGGCAAACCTCGGTCCACGGAAAGTTCAAGGCTGGAGGGAAAGCGCTGTGCTGGAAACCTGGGAGCAGTTGCGGGGATGTTAATCACTGAAGGCTGACTCTGCCAGGCTGGGCTGAGCGTGCCGCTTCTTGGGTTGAAGCTTAGATGATTTTAAAATAAGAATTCAAGCTCAGGGGGCTTTAGTAAGTTGTCCAAGGTGACTCTAGTCAGACCTCATTTCCAACTTTGATGTGCCAAAGTTCCAGGCATTAAATCTATGCTGAGACAGGTTGTTAATGACAAATATTCAAAGGCATCCCTGATGCTTCTAAAAACATAGGTAGCACATTCGGAGGAGATGGTGCGTTTATCTTTCCCCTGAATCCTCAAAATGGAGGTCCAGGGAAGAGGCAGGAGGCAAACAAAAGGAGATGTTGATTGAAAACAAAGTCATCTTAAAACATTTATATAAAAACTCCCTCAATTCTGAAAGAGTTCACAGTCAAACTTTGTGGCAGAATGTTTTTTTTGTTCAGCCAAAGATAACTACGTTGCCTCGCTCCACAAAATATTGTGTTAATGTTTTCTGATTACAAAAGGAAATCAGTTTCTGAAATTCAAAGGGGAAAAAAGAAAAGTTAGAAAAGCATTAAAAAGTTCAATTCAAAGTGACCTCTACCAACCTTACACACAGGAAATAACAAAAATCCTACATTACAGCTCAGTGAATTAAAGCAAAATGGAAATCTTTGTGTACTTACAACTCCCACAACGCTCGAGATTATCTCAGCCAAGAAGTTCTCCTCATACCCTTTTAGATCACTACCCTCTCCTCTCCCATCTTGTAACCATTATCTTGATTTCTAAACTGTTGTTGAGTTTTGCCAGTGTGAGAGTTCTGTATAAAGAGAATCACACCTATGCTCAACATTGCTTAATAGATTCATGTTCCATGTAGTTATAGTTCATGTTCCTTGTTGTATGGTATTCCATTTTGAATGGTGTGTTAACAGATTGAGCAAATAAAAACCCAGGTTACCCAGTTAAATTTGGATTTTTAGATAAATAATAATTTTAGGGTCGTATGTCCCATACAGCATTTGTGACATGTTTGTACTAAAATAAAAATGTTTATATGAAATTTAAAGGGCCATCTAGTATTTTATCTGGCAAATCAAATTTTATGACTTACGAAATGTATTTAATACTCTACTTTTTGACTTTTGGATTGTTTCCAGCTTTTGGCTATTGCACATATGCTGCTAAGAGCATTCTTATATATGTCTTTTCACTAGTAATATTTCAGAGCAAATTTTCTCTCCATTTTCATTAGGTGAAAGTTTTTAATTAAAATGCTATCAAAAATAGTATCAAAAATTTGCATGTTCTGAATATATTACTGGGTGATATATCATAATTTTGCCATAATGCAACAATTTCCCTTTTGCTGATTATTCAGATACTCCAATTCACAGTGGTAGAGAATTGGTCCGTATAATTTAAAGAAAGAGAAGCAAACAAAAATGAAGTGGTTGCAGAATGAACAAAATAAGAGCACTTGATTTGCCACAGGCTCCATTTTGTGGGGAACATAAACTCTCACACTACCAAAGGTCAAACCTCAGCAAAGCAAGCATGAAAGATAAGAGACGGGGGAAAAGGAAGGAAAGCAAATAAAAGGTGGACACTACCGAGCTGGGCACAGCTTCTAGAACACTTCACAGCAGGCACTGAGAGAGGAGGTAGACCCACTGAGTCTGATGAAGGAGGAAGAGCTCCCGTCTCTGTCCTCCAGCTCTCCCATCCTGTGAGCTATGAAGTCTCCCACACTCCCAGGGTGGCTAATCCAGCCTGCTTTGAAGCCGCTGGGGTGACCACATCTTCCGTGGTCCCAAGAGTCTGATCTGGGCGGCGGGTTGCTCTGCACCGCCCACAGGAAGGGAGACTGAGGTCTTGCAGAATGCCAACTATTGCCTGAGGGGAAGAGGAAACAACCGACTAAACTTACCCTCCATTTTTTTTTTTTTTTTCTTTTTTTTGGTGATAGCCATTCTACCTGGTGTGAGGTGAGATCACATTGTGGTTTTAAATCCCATTTCTTTGATGATTAGTGATGTTGAACATTTTAAAATATATGACATTGGGTCCTTGAATGTCTTCTATCAAGAAATATCTATTCAAGGCCTTTGCCCATTTTTAAAAATAAGGCTATTTGTTTTCTTGTTGAGTATTTGGATTTTCTTAGCTATTTTGGATATCAGCCCCTTATGCATGTAGGATCTGCAAATAATTTCTCCCACACCGTGAGTTGGTTCTACACTCTGTCGATTGTTTCTTTTGCTTCGTAGGAGCTTTTTGATGCAATCCCATTTTTCTGGTTTTGCTTTTGTTGCCTGTGCTTTTGGGGTCATAACCAAAAAAGGCATTGCCCCAACCAATGTCATGGAGTGTTCCCTTGTGTTTTCTTCCTGTAGTTCTCAGTTCTAGGACTTATGATCAAGATTCCAATCCATTTTGAATTAACTCTTGTATAAGTGGCAAGGGTTCATTCTGCATGTGAACAATTTTTCCAGCATCCTTTATTGAAGACACTGTCTTCTCCCCATTGTGTGCTCTTGGCACTTTTGTTGAAAGTCTATTGACAGTAAATGCACAGATTTATTTCTGGACTGTCCATACTATTTCCATCAGTCACATGCCTGTTTTCATGCTAGTGCCATGATGTGTCGGTTACTATAGCTTTGTGATATATTTTAAGTTAGTTACTGTAAAGCTTCCAGCTCTTTCCCTTTGCTCAAGAGTGTTTCTGCTATCCAGGGTCTTTAGTGGTTTCATATGAAATTTAGGGTTGCTTTTTTCTATTTTTGTGAAATAAAAATGGAAATTTTGTAGAGATTATAGTTATGTGGTAGATCACTTTGAGTAGAATGGTCATTTTAACAATATTAACTCTGCTAATACATGAACAGGAAATATTAGTCCATTCATTCATGTTATTTTCAGTTCCTTTAACCAATACTTTAAAATTTTCTCTATGTAGAATTTCACCTCCTTAGTTAAACTTACTCTTAACTATTTTTGTGCAATTGTAATTAAGATTATTTTCTTAATTTCTTTTTCACATAGTCATTGGATGCACAGGTATTTACAATTGTTTTGTCCCCTTAATGAATTGACCCCTTTATCATTGTATAATTACCTTTTCTTCTGCAGTTTTTGACCTAATGTGTATTTTGTCTGATACAAATATGGTTACCTTTGCTCCCCTTTGGTTTCCTCTTGTGTGAAATATCTTTTTACACCTCTGTTCATCTATGAGTAGTCTTTAAGGTGGAGTGAGTATCAGGCATGACACATAGCTGGGTGTTATTTTGTTATCCACTAGGCCACTCTGTGCCTTTTAACTGAAGAATTGAACTCACATTCAGAATAATCATTGACCGATAAAAATGTACTAGTGCCATCTCGTTAATTCTTTTCTGGATCATGTAGATTCTTTGCTCCTTTCTTCCTTCTTCCTTTGTGGTTTTGTGATGTTCTGCAGTGGTAGTCTTTGAATCTTCTATTTTTATCTTTTGTGTGTCTATCTTAAGCTTTTGTTTTGTGGTTGTCCAGAGGTTTACATAAAACATAACAGATGATTTTAAGTTGCTGATAACTTAATTTTGATCACATACACAAACTATGATTTTACTCCCACTCCTCCGTGTTTGATGCTATTAATATCACAGATTACATCTTTTTATAATTTGTAACATGTAGCTCATTGTTGGAGGTATTATTACTTAATAGCTTCATCTTTTGAACTTTATACTTGGGATAGAATTTATTACCCCTATCATTATAATATAAGTGTTCTGAATTTGACCAGGTGCTTTCCCCTTTTTTTGAAAAAATTTTATTTGTTCAAGTTAAGTTGTCCATGATAGTAGAATGCATTTATACATTTAATAAATCATACATAAATGAAGTGCAATTTCTCATTTTTCTGATTGTACATATTGTAGGATCTCATAGTGAATTTTATACTTTCATATGTTTCACATTACTAACTAGCATTCTAATCCTTCAGCTTCAAGAACTGCCTTTCGCGTCTTTTATTTTGGAAGGGAGGTCTAGCAGAGATAACCTTCTTCAGCTTTTGCTTGTCTGAGAAAGTCTGTATCTCCCTTTTATTTCTGAAAGACAGGGTTTCTGGGGACAGTATTCCTGGTTGGAAGTTTTTATGTTTTTCCTTTCAAGATTTTGAATATATCATCTACTTCCTTCTGGCTGCAATATTTCTGTTGAAGAAACCATTAGCAATCTTGTAGAAGTTCCTTTATAGGAAGCAAGTTGCTTTTTTTGTTGTTGTTGTTGCTTTTAAAATTCTCTAACTTTTGTCAATTTGATTAAGATGTGTCTCACTGTGAGTCTCTGGATTTATCTTATTTGGTGTCTTTTGAGTTTCCAGGATCTGGATTTCTATTAGCTTCACCAAGCTTAGCAAGTTATTTTTGTTGTTGTTGTTGTTGTTGTTGTTTTTTAAATGTTTTCTCTGTTCTTTTTATGACATATTAATTATATGTATATTGTTCAGCCTGGTGGCATTTCACAAGTCCCTTAATTTATCTTTATTCTCTTTTGCTTTTTGCTCCTCAGGTTGAATCATATCCAGTGACCAGTGACCTGTCTTAGAGTTCTCTGGTATTTTTTCCCTGCCTGATCTAGTTTGTTGTTGAGTCTCTTTACTGCATTTCTCAGTTCAGTACTGTATTCTTTAACTCTATAATTAATGTTCAGTGTTTTTTTTTTTTTTTTTTTTTTAAATAATTTCTAATTCTTTGCTGGAAATTTTAGTTTGTTCTTGCATTGCTCTCTTAACTTCAGTGAGCATCACTATGACCATTATTTTGAATTGTCTGTCAGGTAAATTATATATCTCCATTTCACTAGAATTAGTTTCTGGAGATTTATTTTGTACTGTTATTTGGAACATATTTCCTGATCTTCATTTCCCTTGACTCTTTATGATGGTTTCTGCACATTAGACAAGAAAATTCCTCTCTCAGTCTTGTCATACTTGTATGGGAGAAAGATCTCACCAATTCTTCTGGCCAGGGATTCAAAGATGCCTTTCAAATCTTTGTGTTTGTCCATACTGCTGTCTCTGTTTTTGGCGTCTACCAGGTTAGGAGGTGCCATTTTCTGTCAGCATTAGGAGATAGCTAAGTTATAATGCAGACTTCTAGATGTAAGTGGAGAGTTTTCAATGTTATATACATGTTCCAGTTTTTTTCTGTCCTCATGAAGAAACTAAGAGCAGATGTTTATCTCCTACCATCTCTGTACTAAGCTGTGAAGAGAATCTGTGGCAAATGCCTGCACTCTCATTTAGATTTCTCCCTCTGATCTTTGGAAAATAGTGCTGGAAGTAGCACCACTGTTTGCCCCCCTCTTTATTTTCTTCAGTCTAGGGAGACTCAAGAATGCAGAGGCCTTTCAACTCTCTGAGCTATGTGGTTAGAGAGAGACCTGTGGGGGAGAGCTATAGAAGTCGTGACCTTCATTGCATGAACAGACACCTTCCAGGAAGAGTGGGTAAACTTGGATTTATCACAGGGGTTAAGCTGGGGGAGTAGGCTTGGGAAATACCAAGTTCTCATTCAGGCTGCAAGAGGCTTATTGTTTGTCTGACCCTTTAACTCCCTAATGCAAGTTAGAAGCCAGGCTGTCAAGTCACCACTGGAAGAGTGTGCTATAAATCCCTTCCAGGAAAAAGCAGGAGCTATGCTTTTTAGTCACTTCTCTGCACTGTGCTCAGAGGTATAGCCCTTGGAAGTACTGTGGCCCACTTAAAGCCATTCCTTTGTTCTGTGATCTAGGGAGGCTCACATAAGCCAAGTCTCCTCCACTCTTAGAGTTCATAGGTTTAGATATAGTCCTTTGAGTAGGAACTATAAAAGTTGGGGTGCTCAACATGTGGACAAACTCTTTCCAGGGGGAATCGGTGGACCTAGGATTATTGCTGGAGTAAGTTGACTCCTCCTGTTTGTTGGGCCCATTAACTCTCTGATGCAGACTAATTACAAACTCCGCTGTCAGCAGCAGCAATGAAAGTGTGCTGGCAATCTCTGCCACAGAGAAACAGGCATCTTTGAATTCAAATCCTAAGAGATGAAGTTCCTGGAAGAACTTGCATGCTGGTGTAAAACTGCCCCTTTTTTGGTGCTCCAGAGAGACTCATTGTAGGCCTCATCTCCTTTGTTCCAGAGTTGAAGAATTAAGAGTCAAAGAGTGGGGAACTTTGGAGGTAAGGCATTATATATATGACCCAAACCCTTCTGTTCTCAGGGAGGAGCTGGGTTGGGAATTCCTTTTCAATTATATGACACAGGGCCCAAGGCAGGTCCATACCCGAGTGAGGCTTTACCTATTAATTTGATATGAATACTTTCTCAGTTGCCTGGCACGTAGGAGTCTCTTGACTCATTCCTGATGTTCTTTCATGGAGACTTGATCTGTGAATAGATGTTTATTTGGCACATCTGTAGATAGAGGGAGATTCCTGTGTCTCCTCTTCCACCATGTTGTTAATGTCACTCTTTCACTCACTATTTCTATAGCAACCTTTGAAAAGTCCTATTCAAATATTTTTCAAATTTCTTATTGGACATTCTTTTCATTTTTGAATTTAGGAATTCCTTATATATTCTGGATATGAATTCTTTGTCAGTTATGTATTTTGTGAATATTTTCTAGTTTGTGCCATGCCTATTCACTTTCCTGATGGCATATTTTAATGAGACTGTTTTTCTTTGTTTCTATATAGTCTCATTTGTTTATTTTTTAATTATTGCTGAAGTCTGCCTAGAAAGCACTCCTTCCTACCTCCCAGTTTACACTGTATATAGATATAATTATAAATATTTATATATATAAATAAAATGTGTCACTTTATATTTCCTTCTAGTGAACTGTAGTTTTAAATTTAGTTATGTAATCCATCTGAAATGAATTTTTCTGTATGGTGTGAGATAGAGGATCCATTTCATTTTTTTCTGATTGGTTGTCTAATGGTTCCAGTATAAATTTATTGAAAAGACCATCCTTTTCTGTTGTCAAAATCAAATTACCATTTTTTGGATATCTTGTCCTTTTTTTTTCTGTTATCCATTGGTTTTTTTCTTATGCTCGTACCACACCATTTTGATTATAGCAGCTAAATAGCCTTAAACTCAGTTTACTTGTGTTCTCTGATTTCTTTCTCAAGATTGCTTTGAGTACTTTAGGTCCTTAGTAGTTCCTATAAATTTTAGAATAAGTTTATGAGTTTCTATTTTTAAAATATGATCAGAATATGATTGAAATTCCATGAAATTTATAGATCAATCTGAGAGGAACTGAGAGTTTAGTAATATTTAATCTTTCAGTTAACAAACATAGTACATATCTCCATTTGTTTAAGTCTTTAAAAATTTCTTTCATTGGGAGAACTCTACCAGATTGACAAAGTAAAGATCTCTGAAAATCTACTCTTTCATAGTGTATTGAGAAAATCATCCAAAAAGTTAGAAAAGTTATCATTTTTTAGATAATTTTGGAAATTATTCAAAGCTCACAACAATTTAAGGAGTATTTATTTTAAGAAAACCAGCTGAATCTTGGGTAAGAACAATAAACTGTATGGTGCTTTAACCTGCCTTTTTCTATTTTCTTCTCCCCAGATCCATAATAGTCCTGAAAAGTAACAACTTCATAACAATGGTAGCCAGGAGAAGTAGCAGCCTCGCTGTACAGGGAAGACTGGGATTGATGCTCTCCCACCAAATGCAAAATTTCGACAATAGTCATTCTTTGAACTTTCTGGAAATTTCTCGGAAATCTTCAAACAGAGGTCCTCTCTTTTGATCCTGACTCAGAACTTACTCTTTGAAAACATTTTCTCTAGGGTTTTTATAAAAAACAATCAATAACAAAAATATAACATCACAGCGCCTGAGGTGATATCAAGAGCTGGGCTAAACAAAAAGCTTACTAGCAACTTCAAAGGAAAGACTGGGAAATGACATGGCATAAATGGTTTGGAAAAGCTCCAACATATTTCTGAGAATATAGAAGGCTAAAAACATGTGCAGAGCTGTGTGCATACACAGAGTTGTGTACATGCTCCGAAGACCCAAGAAGGTCTAAGTTTCTTACCTCTGGCTAGCCTCGAGCTCTGCGTAAGCAGGAGCTATGGCCAAGGTAGAGTCGTACAATGCTTGCCAGAGTATTGAAGCCATGTCCCAAAGCACACACAAAGCCCCTCTGCAGGAGCTGGGAAATGTAATGATGCTACACATTTAAGAAAAATCTCTGTTTAATCATTAGCTGACTAACTACCTAAGCAGCATCTTCCATGACTAAACATCCAAAGTGATTGTTCTTTCATTTAACATGCATAACAAAGACCTGAAGAATGTTTTAAACTGTAGAATCCTGGACCTAACCTCCAGAGATTCTCAGTAAGTACATCTGGCATAGATTCTAGGAATCTGTGTCATAAGGACTGAAGAAGTTTAACTACCTCTTCAACAGGACAAACTGCAAATCGGGAATGCAGATGACTCATAGAATATAGTTTTAAATGGGTCCACAAATTTTCATTATGGGTTTGCTAATCTATGGAATATGGGCAAAAGAACTGATTTATAAGAGGGAGCTGATGAGACAAGCTGATTTATCCTCTGAATATATTATTTGAGGTGGTCATAGAGTTTTTGTAGACAGGTTGAGAATAAAGTTATGTTTTAATCCCCAGACACACAGCAATCTTGTAGGAAGTAATGTTTGAAATAGTGTTAGAAATTACCAAAGGGTAATGAATAGTTTCCTGGGCTGGACCATTTTATGCTTTTGCTCCTTGAAGGCAATTAAGGACTCCCCTGAGAAAGTACCTTAGGAAGAATGAAGTGCCTATGTGGCCTTGGATTTCAGCATCGCAATCCCTGCATGGTCCACTTCTGATTTGCTCTTAAAGCATATCATTCATGGTAATCTAATTTCTAAAAACGTTGAGCTTTGCTGTTTTACTCAGCTTTTTCACTGCTGTGACTTAAAGATTCCACCAGAACAACTGTAAAGGAGAAAAAGTTTATTTCGGGATGCATGGTTTCAGAGGTCTCAATCCGTAGAAGGCTGGCTCCATTTCTTGGGGCTCAAGGTGAGGCTGAACATCATGATGTGTGACAAAGGGAAGCAGCTCACATGGTGATCAGAAAGCAGAGAGAGAGAGATCTCCACTTGCCAGATGCAAATATATACCCCAAGCCACGCCCCCAATTCCACCTCCTCCAGCCACACCCTACCACTTCGGTTACCACTCAGTTAATCCCTATCAGGCGATTAAATCCTGATTGGGTTCAGACTCACAACTTAATCATCTCTCCCCTGGACCTTCTTGCATTGTCTCACATGTGAGCTTTTGGGGGACACCTCACATCCAAACCATAACAGTTGCATACTATAATTGCCTTTTAATGTAAATGACCATCCCAAATATTCTTTCTTAGATGTTATGTATGTTAGTAGTCATCACTCTTCAGTTACCAATATTTTATTATTAATATATAATAGATGATTTTTAAGTATACACAGTTCCTATAATTGTA
Organism: Sciurus vulgaris; assembly: GCF_902686455.1. Classification (NCBI taxonomy): domain Eukaryota; kingdom Metazoa; phylum Chordata; class Mammalia; order Rodentia; family Sciuridae; genus Sciurus; species Sciurus vulgaris. The sequence continues at coordinate 44,667,310 of NC_136461.1, forward strand.
AAGGTTTTCTTCTATAAATAAAACATGATAGGTGCACAGAAAGAGCATAACGTTTATAATTGTTTCAGGACAGTTTCCCAAGAAAACAGGTAGAGATGGAGAGTTTCATGGAGAAAACTTATTAGGGAGTCCTCTCAGGAGCAGTGCCTTGGGGGAGTGGAAGGAAGCAGTGATAGGCAGAAGGAAAAGTCCAAGCAGGTGACGATGCAGTAACAACAGAGGCCTCAACCTGTCCCACGGAGACTGTGCATCTGGGATGGCCTTTCAGTGGTCCTAAGTTGAAACAAAATTCCTGGTATTTTTGTGTCCATGCCAAACAGCGCTTGACTGAAGCCTGTCTCTGAAAGTGAGCATGATCGTGGGTAGGCAGCTCTGGTTGGCCCAGGGCAAGATGGAGTAAGAGTCAGCTGAGAGCCATCATCTTCCAACATTTTCAGGGACACCAAAATAGTTTTCATCCTAAAGTGAGGTTGGAATGGGGGGTCCAGATGGCAAAATGGCATCTACTGCAGTTCAATTCACGTATCATTTTAGATGACTGTGCTTCATGTGATATGTTCTGGAAGAAACTTTTCTAGGTTTCATTTGGGTTTCTTTTCTGATGGGAGTCTGAGTTAGTTAGTAGCTCCTGTATCTGGTCACAAGGTCACTATTCTTCATCCCTCTCCCAAAGTAGATTTCCCTTGCTCCTGACCTGTTCTTCTGCTGGCCTTGGTGACTTACCTAACAACAGGGAACCAGTGCTGGTCACGGCCCTACACCTCTGATCATGATGCCCTTCTCAGACCAGTGTTATTGTACCTGCTCTTTGATTGCCATTTGACAAGGAAATAGTGAGGGGTCCAAGTGGTCATCTCAGTTCCATCCAAGTTCTTCTGCCTCCATTCCTTAATCTTCAGGTCAAGCTTCCTGTTTAGAGTGGTGACTCCTGTCCTTGTTCCTTGACTGCTGGTCTTTAAGCACAACAGTGGGGAAATGATCAGATGGCAACCATAAATTGAGACATCGGACCTCATGCTATGTCCCCTGATTGAAGCATCATCCATTGATAACTAGACCCTCTGAAACCACATAGTCCAGGATTTCAGGGACTGGAAACATAAGTCATCAAATTTGATCATTGAAAACAACAGAAATGAGACCATTTTTGCTTTTCCTCTTGGTTCCTGGATCCCTGTATTTTTCCTTTCTATGATATAGCACCATATAATGGTTATTGATTTAGGTTATATACCCAGTCTATGATGATAACCATTATTCTCCCATAATGATCCTTTTCTGGCTGTGAATTTGGCTATATTTTTAGAAAACTGAACTATCCTTTCATCAACTGGAGCTCTGACTATTGCAGTATGGAATAAGCTCAGTAAGTCTCATGGTTATATACTTACTGCTATATGACTTTGCTATTAAGTGGGTCCCTTATTCCAGGATTCTCTGCCACTCTATTAGTGTCCTGTAGGTCTTAGGATAGTAGTACTGTTCAAGGTCCTGATGACAGGAAAAGCAATCCCATACCTGGGTATGTGTCTATTCCTATCAGAATGAACTGCCAAATGATTGCAGGTCTCCAGAGATGGTGCCACATTCAGAGGCTCTGGATTTATTTTTTCTTTGTTTTGTCTTCATTTGAATGCAACAATGGCTAGTCCCGTTTTGGTGAATGGCAGTCAAATGTAAAGGACCCATGAATTGCCTTAATTTTTGTCACCATGGTTACGCAACTCATGTACTTATTGGGGAAGCATTGATGTCAAATGGCAGAGCCATTGCATCTACTTTATTACAAATTGTCTCTTCTGTGAGGATGCTCTCTGGGGGGAGGGGGATTAACATGTAATGCAGTATCTTCATATGTAATGTACACAGCACAGGACTCTTTCCCAGAAGTCTAATACTTTCAATACTTGTCTTTCTAGTTCTCTCACTAACTAGCTAGGTTATCTGGTACTCTCAGTGATTTCATATATATTCTATTGAATTCTCATCCCATTAAGTGTATCTGGATATACTTTTCAGAGTTCTGCCCATTAGGATGGTTTCCCTTCCTCCAGTTTCTGAGTTGAGCTATAGTACAGTAGCTGTACTTTTTTTTTTACTTGCACTCACATGTGGGGATAACCCATTTGAATGCAAACTTGATGTTTTTATTACTGTTAACTGGTCATTCAAAATCATCTGCATTTATATAAGTATGAGTGAAGAGAGAGATATCAGTAAAACATTTAAAGATGACATAGCACTCTGAGTCACATAGTTGTACAGTTTGCTTGTGTTTTATTCTAGATATACAACTTCTATTTTTTTTATGGATTACTAATGAGTCTGAATTTATCATTTGATGAATCTAATAGAACTCCAGTCAAGATGGACATTTCTGATTACACGATTTCTTGAGGTGTCAGAATAAGATGTGTCATCTCAATTGTGTCCAATGGCATGCCAGGAGCTGATTTTTATAGTTCTTTGCTATAGAAGACCTGGTCTTGCTAACACATCAGCTCTGTCTTAAGATAATATTAAACATGCCATCAACTCCATACATTATTTTTACCCCCAAATGGGCATCTACTACCATAAGATCTGCCAGACTCTGTGATCCAAGTATCAGGGTCCTTTCCAATTCTGGGTACCATGCAAAGCTGGCAGCATCTTGTATCGTTTGGTATATAGATGAGAACATTACTCCAACTTGCTGCCTCAAGAACCTGAAGAGGCCTGGAGAGGCATATAAACCATCGTTTCCTTCTTCAAAGTGAAGGTGTTCTTTACTGTGGCCTTTAGTTTCCCCAAGTGACTGAATTCCTGAAAACATTACTGAAGTGACAGAGCCCTGGGTGAGCTTTTAGTTCTTCTCTGGGGTAAAAATGCTTCTTCATGGATCCTCTCACTACAATGAACTTGGCATCTTTTGACAAGTTAGCAGAAACTTCATTTTAACAGGAAAAGTGGGGATTTTCACCTCTGTTTGTTTTAGAGATCATTGTTCATTAGGGACTCTGTGCCCACTCTTGCCCTTTCATTTTTTTTCCATCAGACCAATTTTCCCAATAAATTCCTTGCTCATTTTATAGTATCTAGGTATATGCTTCTTGGAAGACTTAAGTTGAGCCACTGGCTGGTGTGCGCTCAAGGACTGACTGAGAATCAGGAACCACCTCTCTCCTAAACCCCCACTCCTCCCTGTTAGCTGCCAGTCTGACTAGGACAGGAGGAATCCTTGAAGAAGGGTAAGAGTAACCACATTCAAGAGGAAAATTGAGTCTATCACAGATGAATTTTTATATGTCTGTAGTGTTAAAACTTTATGCTGTTATACTCTTAAAAGTAGGAATGCTTTTAAAAATTACCATAAGATGGTACTATTGGCCAAACACTGAGCCGTGGGAAGGTTTAATCTATGTGTTTTGAATAGGTGGAATCTACTGCTATCATTTAGGGGAACTTTCTGGAGAAATCCTATGACCTTCTCACATTGAAACTTTATTGGATTAGATCAGGGATCGGAAAACTAAAATTCTTGGACCAAAACTATCCTGAGGTCCATTTTGTATAGCCCATTAAACTGAGATTGGTTTTTAAACTGTCTTTAAATGGTTTAAAGAATTGTAAGATAAGTGCAAAGAGGAAGGTCAGAAGAAGTGATTAAAAACTTTCTGTTCCTCCATTTGAGGAGTGGGGTATGAGAGATGGTGGACTGAGACAGACATCATTACCCTATGTATATGTATGATTACACAAATGGTATGAATCTACATCATGCACAACCATAGAAATGAAAAGATGTACCCCATTTGTGTACAATGAATCAAAATGCAGTCTGTAAAAATTTTTAAAAAATAATTAAAAAAAAAACTTTCTGTGATTGTGTAACTTAAAATATATACTCACTGGCCTTTAAAAAAAAAAAAAAAAGTCTTGCTGACCTCTGAAATAAAGTCATGATATTAAGATAGTAAATAAGGTAGAGCTATCCAAGTCCTTGTCAGCACCACTAGAAGAAGCCTGAAATGCCCACGCTACCTGGCAGACATACTCCACTGGACTCTTCACATAGTATTTTGGTCTGCTAGCCATGTTTCATCAGAGTTTAATGAATGAAGTCAAAGACCAGGCACATTTTTAGATTAATAAAACTGGTGAGCAGCAGAACTGGGATTTGAACCTTAATTTAATACAAAGTCATGCTTTTCACCAGAATACTATACTGCTCCCTAAAAATCAAACAGGACCAGTTACAATAGGGAATTCTCCAAACTTTTCAGGAAAAGAAGAATCCTTGGGAGGTACTTTTATGATATGAAGAAAAAGTCAATCAAGGAGACCCTTCAGAGTTACATGTCAACTAGAGTGAGGTTGGTCTAGTCTAGGGTCACAGAGGAAAATAGCTTTAGATCATCCCCAATGAGGTTAAGCCCTTCCGATGGCACATCTTCTTAAAGAATATGGTTAAGACAGATTTCTAGACAACGTGCAACTCTGAAAATTGACTGTTTATGTAGTAAATGCATTTAACTTTTTCTTATCATGACATAAGTCTCCAAATGTAGAAACTGTGCCCTTAAGATGTGAGGCAGACTCACGGGGGGCTGAAGCTGGGTCTATTTTGTAAGGTTACTGAACTCCGTGAATAGCCGCTATGTGCCAGGTTCTATACTAGGCATTTTATGCATTCTCTTTTGGCCAGACTCCCTCAGAGGGGAGGAGTGATCCATTTTATTGACAGGGAACCCAAGAGGCAAGTGGTATTGCCAAAGCCACACAACCAGCAAGTGTCGGGTTTCAGTTGTGTAAGTTAAGAATCGTTCATCTGAAAATCATTCATCTAATGGGGGAAAGCTTGATTTTTGAGTTTTAAACAGTTTGTCTTGTGAGTCTGAAAGAAAACAATTTTTTTTCTCATCTTAAAAAGAAGAATGCTTTTACTGTGTGCACAGGCATTCCTCAATATTCACATATAACTCAAAAAAATTATTTTTTGCTACCAATGCTTTTATTCAAAGAAGCATGAGTCTCACACAAGTTCTCTTGGTTATTTTTCTGGTAAACTCAGGTCTCCTGCTCCCACTTGAATGCTTTGTACCATAACACCCTCATCTCTCCACTTTTCCTGAGAGTTGAACCCTGCATGAGTCTCAAAGTTCTAATCTGATAGTGTTGAAAGATCTTATTTTTGTATCCAAACTGTTCAATATTGCTGATACTTACAAGCACGCACTTAATGAAATAACTAGTGGGTAAAGTAATTTATAGGTGTTTTCTCAACATTGTCACTGAAAACCCTTGGTGTATCATTACATAGATGTTAATAGATATTTTGTGACATCTGAGGAAACTGATTGGGGTTTTGAACAGGCAAGGAATGCTTCATTGTTTTCCTTATTTAAAATGATGTTTGGATTCCTGCTATCCAAGTGTTTTCTCTCCCAGCATGTCTTGAGGAGAAGATTAACACTTGATGAAAAGAAATTGAATTAAACATGCCTTTTATTGTTTATCTTATAGCCACACTAGAGAACAAGATGAAGCAGTAAGATGCCTGAACCTGTGTGTGGAAATGATGCAAGGTAACAATTGTAAATGCAGATCGATTCAGACTGCATGAGAGTGACCTCAACTACTTCAAGGGGCACTGTCTCCAATACGATGGTTTTGGGGAAAAGATATACTTTGTTTGTTTTCAAAACTTTGCTAAAGTCACCCTTGCTCTGACATTCTTGGGAAACAGTTACCATGAACTATTACAATAGTTAAACTTCAAGTTCAGATTTTAAACAGTTTTTTTCAACTGCATGCAAATCATGCCTGCATGTTAGACTGTCAGCATACTGAGATAGAGCATTCTGGAACTTCTGGAAGCATACACACTGATTGCAGTAGTCACAGCCTCCCATGGTTGTGACAAATAAAATTGCCCCCATGAATTTTCAAAATACTTTGGGGGACAGTGATCCTATTCCTCTTGGAAGTCCACCACCACCAAGACCACAAGTCCACAGTTCAGAACTGAAAAAAGGACTGGAACACAAGAGTTGAAGCTGACAGCACACTGAGGTTCCTCCCCATCATCCCGTGGTCAAAATACATCAGGAATAACAACATCGGTCATGACTTATTTACATAACTCCTGTGGTATAACTCTGACTTGTGAAAACAGGTTAGTTAAGAGAAAGAGCCTCAGAGTCAGACTATGTAGGTTGAATACCAGCAATGTGAGAACAGCCCATTTTCTTACTCGTTGCTTCATTTACCCATCTGTCAAGTGGGTATGTTACTAGTAAGTAACCATGTAAAGTACTTAACCATGCTTGGCACAAAGAGCATGAATGTTCCTGCTATCAAACTATTTGTTTCTCTTTAGGCTGTTGCTACCAAGTTAGGGAACTTGTATATTAGGAAGATACAGATATTCTCCAACAATTCATACCACAGAAAACTCAAGACGTTCTGACAAGAGGACACATTTCTCAAAAAGTAGATTTGTAGACCCCCATGCCAGAGTCCTGAATACACGTGGTCAAGGAAAATCATAGGTATATGCTGTTGCTCTGGGCATATTTTCAAGGTTCTACATCAGTTTTCTTGTTTTCTATTCCTAGGGCTCCATATTTCTAAAACCCAATTATTTGTTATGACTAGACAATACTTTAGCTTTTTCTTCCTTTTCAGAAGTCTTAGTCGTCATGAAGAAAAATTAAACATTTTCATGTCTCTTCCACTAGGTTTAAGATAAGCTCATCATTGATCAAAACCGAGTTAAACGTTTGAAGGTGAAGCCATCTGTTTTCCATTACCTTTTATAACTTGCAATATTTGACTGGTATTTCTATTGTGGTATAAGTGTCTGAGGAGAAACGTCCATGGTCCTCTGCTTCCCAGAACTATAAGAACACCAATTGCAATCGCTGTCAGTCCTGGGGGGACAATTTGCATGTGAGCAACTGATTAGTCAGCTGCTTTGTTCATTTTTATGTGAACTGCATGTCTGACAATGTCTCATATCCTATTAGGGGCCTTCCATTTCCATTTTGGGAGTTTCAAGAATTTGGTATCCTGCAATAATCTGCCTTCTGAGCATGAAAACCTGGGTAATATTTTCCAACCTTTTCATAGACGAGCCAAAAACTCAAGGTGCAAATGGGATTAGTCCTTTAAGAGTCATTCCATTACATTGCATGCAGATAGCCCCTCTCCCAGCCCCAAGAGGAAAGAATTTGAACCATCACAAAAGGAGACTACTCTTGTAGCACTCAAGTCTCTCCAACTTTTCAGCATTAATGGGCTATTTACTATTCCCAGAATCATTTATCATCTTCAAAAGCCTCTCTCTCTCTCTCTCTCTCTCTCTCTAATTCTGGCTTCTTAGGTATTTGTCCAAGACTAAGTCAACAGCAGCTCTAAGAGGACTCCACACCAAACCAAAAAAAAAATTTTTTTTAAAAACTTTCGGTTAGACCTAGACTTCACTCCTGTGCAGCCTTTCCTCCTCTATAAACCTCAAGTCATCCTACCCTGTGTGGATACAACTGCCAGGCTTGGCTTTTACTTGAATACATACTTTACCTCTTTCATCAAGCCTTCTGGCTTTGAGCAAATACCCCAGAAATTTCTAAAAGATGAACTACAACCTAGCATTCCACAGAAGACCTGGACCTGAGCAAGTAGTAGCCAGATGTGATCAGATAAGTACAAAAAACAGCTTAGAATTTTAACCACATGGTTTGCCTTCTGCTTGTTGAAACCAGCACATGGGTGTTCTTGCTCCATGGTGGGGGATTCTATGCCTTTCAAAGAAGTGGTCATGATGCCGAATAAACTGACCATGGCATCCAAGTGACCACTAGTCAAGAACTGCCCTCTGCAAGTATGGTCCTGCCAGACTTGCTAAGCTTATTAATAAACAGATACAGGCCTAACAACAGTTCCTTTAGCACAGAAAGGAAATAGCCAGGAAAAAACCTAAGCATAACTGGATGAGAGTTGGCAAGGAGTATCTTTCTTCATCTCTCCTTTTTTGATTGGTTCTAATTCATTGTACATGACAGTAGAATGCACTTATACATTTTGATAAATCATACATAAATAGAGTGCAATTTCTCATTTTTCTGATTGTACATATTGCAGGATCACACCGGTCATGCAGTCATACATGCACATGAAGTAATAATGTCTGTTTCAATTTACTCTCATTCCTTCTCCCATACCCCTTTCCCTCCCTTTACTCCCCTCTACCTAAAGTAACTCTATTCTTCCCTATTCCCCACCCCACTTATTGTGAATTAGCTTCTGCGTATCAGAGAAAACATTTGGACTTTGTTTTTTTGGGTTTGACTTATTTCGCTTAGCATGATATTCTCTAACTCCATCCATTTATCAATAAATGCCATAATTTCATTCTTCTTTAGAGCTGAGTAATATTCCATTGTGTATATGTGTATATATATATTTGTTTTTTATATATACATACATACATATATATATATATATATATATCACATTTTCTTTATTCATCCATTGAAGGGCATCTAGGTTGGTTCCATATTTTAGCTATGGTGAATTAAACTGCTATAAACATTGATGTGGCTGTGTCACTATAGTATGTTGATTTTAAGTTCTTTAGGTATAAACTGAGGAATGGAAAAACTGGGTCAAATGGTGGTTCCATTCCAAGTTTTCTGAGGAAACTCCATATTGCTTTCCATAATGGTTGCACCACTTTGCATTCCCACCAGCAATGTATGAGTGTACCTTTTTCTCCACAGCTTCATCTCTTTATTTTTAGTTTATTAGTATGTTTATATTGCAAGTGAATTTCTTATAGACAGACAGCACAGAGTTGGATCTTGGTTTTTGATGTACTCTGGCAGTCTGCTTTTTAATTCTTATGTTTTAGAACCTTAATGTTTAAAGTGATTGACAGAGTGGGGCTAATATCTGTAACACTTGCTACTGTTTTAGTTGCTCTCAACTTTGTTTCATCTTTATTTTCCACTTTCTGCCTTCTGTGGTACTAATAGAGCATTCTGTTAATTGCGCTTTTCTCTCCTCATAGGACATTAATTTTTCTTTAGTGATTGCTCTTCAAATTGCAGTGTGCATTTACAACAACTCCTAGTCCTCTTTCAAATGACACATTTCTCCTCCTGAGCAGTGCAATCACCTTTTCAGTGTGTCCTCGATCCCTCCTTCCTGTACCGTATAGCATTTCTGTCCTTCACTTCACTTATCCAGAATATAGAGTTAGGTATATTGCTGCTAATATGTTGAATAACCTTACTCTATTAATGAAAAATTTTATTTAAATTCATTCCTTCCCCAATACTCTTTATGAAGATCTGAGATACAAAATCTAGGTTGGTGGGTTTGTTTGGATTTTGCTTTTCAAGATTTTAAGTATTTCACTCTATTCTCTTCTTGCTTATATGGTTTCTGGAGAAAAGTCCAATGTAATTCTTATCCTTGCTCCTCTGTAGGCATGGTGTATTAAATTCCTGGTCTATTAATTCCAATATATTTTCCATAGTTGAGCCTAGTTCTGATATTTTCTGTCTCTTCAAACTGTATTTTTATCTTTGAATGTGCCATTTTTAGAAAAGTTCATTTTGTTGTTGTTGTTGTAAGTTGGACAGTATGAATTGGATAAAGAATAAAGAGGACTTTACCATGGGATTTCCTGTCTACCTGGCTAGGGGTCAGACTGTGCCTACTGCTTGCTATGACTGTATGTGGCAGAGCTAAACTGTTCTTTTGGGTCCTCACTTGTGTGTCCCCTGTAATCTTTGGATACCCTAGAACCTACTTAAATAGGGTCTGGAGAGTGAAGTTCTCCCACTTGTAGCCTCCTTCCCGGAGAAAGCGAGGCCCCTAGAGTTTCTTACTCTCAAACTTGACCACAGTGAATCTTGAACAATTCATCAGTTACAGAGAGGTTTTTTCTACCCCAGTCCTGGGTCCTGTGATGGCTGGTGCTCATGGGTTTCTGCTCTTGTAAGTTACTCTCTGTATCTGCTTGTCTGGCTCTAGTTTGGGAGGAAATGGTTTGCCCTGAATTCTCTGATGGATATAAGAGTTGTTGATTTTCAGTTTGTTCATCTTGTTTTTCTAGTTGTATGAATGAGAATAAGAACTTCTGTGCTCCTAACATGTTGGACTCAAATCAGATGTCAGATGTCCCTCACCAGCCAAAACTCAAAACTCTTTCCATCTTTGAGAAAATGCAACCTATCCACAAGAGTCAGGATTTGGCGTAGTTAGGTCTTTTTTTTTTTTTTAATTTGTCTTTCATGAAGATGGGTTATGTTACAAAACTTCCAGTATAAGAATAGTCTGTTTCTGTTCTTGGAACCAGAAGGAGTTGGAGTGCAACAAAAATGTTCTGCTCACCTTAAACTTCTGTTTTGCAGCACCACCTTCCTTCTTGGGATAAGATATCCTTTTTGGTTAGGGAAAAAAAAAAAAAGTTTTCCTCCATATTCTAAGAGACTGTAAATTCTGACAGTGAGAAAAATCACAGTCCAGTAGCACTGGCTGTAATTATGGCTTCTCAGCGGGGGATAAGACTATTACGTGGCATTTGAAAGTAAGAGGTTGCCAAATGCTTTCACTGCGTGGCTATTGGCACTGTCTTCTTGATTTAGCACAGGTAAATTTTTAATTGCCTATAGAGAAACGGTTCCTCTGAGATTCTCTGAGGCACAACAGTAGGGGCAGACAGCTCCTGGGCCAATGGGATGAGGGAGGAACTATTAGTTCTGAAGGCCTTGTAGGCTCCAACTCCCCAGGGACTTCAGTTTGCAAAATGCATTATCTCGGGTCTTATTAGTCTACACAATTGTGTGAGTTAATTCCTTATTATCTATCTATCTATCTATCTATCTATCTATCTATCTATCTATCTATCATCTATAGCATCTATCTATATCTATTTATCTCTCTCTATCCTATCTATCTATCCTGTCTGTCTGTCTGTCTGTCTATCTATCTATCTATCTATCCATCCATCCATCCATCCATCCATCCATCCATCCATCCATCCATCCATCCATCTATCTATCTATCTATCTATCTATCTATCTATCTATCTATCTATCTATCTATCTATCTATCTCGATGGTTCTATTTTTTGGCCAATCATCACTGATACAATCCCCAAGGTCATTTCCTAATTCTACAGATGAAACTGAACTTGAAATTAACAGTCACAAAATGCTTAGATTTTCACTTGGATCCACTTCTAAGTCCATGCTTGTCACCATCCCAATACCTCAGTGACGCTACCTAGACGGAAGGCCGAGGGAGTTGCCATATCGGAACTAGAGGCCAAATTGTGAGCGGAAGGCCAGGGGGAGGGACGAGCCCCACAAGCAGCACTAATGGCTTGACCTGAGGCTCAGGATTTAGAGTTTATGGCAAACTCAGGGCAACGTGGCTAACTTTGAGGCTGGAGCCAACTACAATGAAAATAACGTAGACCCAAGGCTTTAAAAACAGAGATGAAAGAATTTTACTACCAGAGGGTGAAGACAGCTTTTAGCACTGAGTTTTTTAAATGGATGCCAAATTTCTCCCCACACTCCAACCTCAGTCCTACATACCACATTGACTCTTGCTTCCCATCTCATCTGCACCCAGGTAAATTCTACCCTAGCTCCACGACCCACCTGGAAGTTCACTTCTCTGAATGTGTTTCAACCAGAACTTTTTTTCCCCCTCAGATTCTTTCACACAGTCAAAAACTAATGCATCAAAACAAAATTCATATACCCTTTCCTTCTGACATAAGGATTTGACATGCTTATAGGAAGCACCCTGAGAAATACTCATGTCTGAATATTTGAAAATATGTGGATGGGTTTGGTTGTAGCTCAGGGATAGATCAGTGATAGAACTCTTGCCTAGCATGTGCAAGAACTTGCCTAGCATGTTCAATCCCAAGCTGCCCTCACTCTAAGTGTGTGAGCATATATGTATATATCTCCATCCTAGATGATTAGAAACTCCAGGCAACTCTCTAGAGGCAAAATCAAATAGGATTGAGAGCTTCGACTACTTAGCTATTGTGACTGTATTATAAAAGATACGTTAACCCAAATGTTGGTTTTCCAAAATTTGTGTGGATAAGTTGAAGTCTCCCCTCTCCGGCACTTACCTGCTAAGGTTTACTTGCTATGGCGATAGCCCAGATGTTCCTAACTTGCCAAATAACCACCTCTCTACAATTCATCTGCTTGCCTTAAAACCTTTATATGGGTGATAAGAAAAATGACTCAGATTTCCATGGAGGTCCATAAACTTGTTATAAGTCTTACGACACCTCATGTCATGAGAATCCATTCAGCCCTTCTCAAATGGTTTTACCAGCTGGTTGCGCTAACTCTATGCGCAGAAATAAATCACTGGCCTAGAAGAGCTCATGGCCACAGGCGATGGAAACTTGAGTCTGTGCAAAGTGGGGAGGCAGAGTCCAAAAGGGAAAGTCAGCATCTTCTTAAGAGCTTTCTGACACTAGATATCAAGATTTTGGAAGGCTATAGCCCCTTAAATTATGTCCATTTGTCTTAAGAGTTGCCATTCATAAAATACCATTCTTCAAGCAGATTAGAGAAATGTTCCTAAGACTGCAGAGCAGTTCCTAAGACTGCTGGCCTCAAAATGTTTCAATTATCCTCAAGCACTGGCCTGGAGTCACAGCTCCAGATAAACTCATGGAATAGCCCCCCCACCAAAGAGGGGACCAGCAAGTGGCAGCACTATAAGTTCCCAAGGGAAGCCCTTTAGTCCTTCAGGTGAGCTGGTGACTGGAAGAGCCCAGCTTCAAAGGTCACGCACTTTTGGAAACTTACAAAATGAACAGAACTGAGGCTCCTGAGCTTTCAGGGTCAGAGAGTGTTAGGATAACCTAGTGGCCAGAGATGGACCAACTGAAAAACCCTGTTTCATATTGCTCTTAACATCTGTCTCATATTGATGGAGGCAGCCAGAAGGGGTGGCCATCAGGGATGAGCATGCTTAACACCAAGTACGTCTTCAATGTCTGTTGAATGACTTGCTGTTCAGGGGTCCCACTTTGGCATCAAGACTTCTGCCTTACTCAGAAAACCCAGACTAACCCTGCAGTTGGCCACTTTACCACTACGCAGCATGTGGATGAAATTATTCTGAGTTTGATTTTTAATATCTTCATTTGTAAAACCTAGTGAAATTATGTGAGAAACAGCAGAGTTCCTGCTGCACAGGGGTTCAAATCCTCTCTCCTCCTCCCCGAGACAGTCTTCAAGCATACCTTATCTTGCTTCTCATACTAGCTGGCACTTGGCAGTGAACTGTTATTGACAAATGGATTCTAGTGACTATGAGCATCTGCCTGGCATTTTATCTGGCTAAGATTTCAACACAACAGTTGAGCCCCCCAAAGCAGTGTGGCTTATCACAGTCCAGCTTGAGCTTTGCTTGCCCCATATATGGAAATCCTTAACCCAGGGGAACAGAATGCTCCAAAGAGAAGTGCTTGGCTCTGTGCCCAAGCCCTGACCTTGAGTTTGCTTTAAGAAACCCTGATGTAGCAGAGCAGAGATATAATATGCAGATGCATGCAGTTAGAAACAGCTGTCCTATGTAAAGGAGCAGCCCAGCCCTACCTCAAGCCTCTTTTAAGCTGGGAGCAGACACAAAGTTTCTGTGCTCAAAGTTTTGAGAAAGAGGCAGCCTGACCTTCCTGCTATTGCGGGGTTACTGCCATGGTAGCACATCCAGGGAGCACAGACTGTCCTGGTAAAGGCCAGTGAGAGCTCCCCAGATGTGGGTCCTTCCAGGACTGGGTAAAGAGTTCCTGAGGTCAGGCAGGGAGACCAGTCCAAGGCAAAGGAGGAAAGAACCACCTCAGGCTTGTGCCGTCTCCAGGAGGACCGGCCTTTTTGGAATGACAGGAGATGCAATCAGTGAAGAATCAATTCTCCTAAAGAAGTGGATACACAATCCATGGTAGAAGAAATCAAAGTGAAAAGAGAAGATAACAAAGCAACTTTCCACATCCTAAAGGACCGAGAAGAAAAGTTCTTGTGGAAAGAAAGGTTCTCCCTTGTCCCAATCACTATCTGATTATAAATGTGCTAACCTGCACAAAAGATGGTGAGACCTCCTGACCCAACAGGGAAAGGACCCCCTCCAGAAGTGACTTCCCCCAGAGACCCCTCCACAGGTGCTTCACTTTTAAAGGCCAGTGGTGTTGTCACATGCTATCCTAGAAATGGAGCAAAGGCAGGAAGTGAAGAACATGTCTTCTGATCTCCTTGCTCTGCTCTTCAAAGGCGCTCATCCCATCAAGGAGGAAAAAGGACAGCTGAGAGCCCTTGGGACAGCAATTTTAGGTGGTGGTGGATTGGGAACCACTGTGCCTCCCCATTCTGTTTTTTCAGCCTTTACCCAACGTCCTGCCTCCAAAGTTTGTGCTGCAAAGTGTCCAGGACTGGGGAGCTCCCAAAGGGTAACTCTGAAGAACTTGGATTAAATGAATTCCAGAATTCTACTGTGGGCATCTCCACTCGTGGACAGGATCGTCAGAGTTAGCAAATAAAATACAGGATGTCTGATGACATTTGAAATCTAGATAATCAACAAACAATTCCTTAGTATAAGTATGTCCCATTTAAGCTCTACCGTCCCATTAGGGAAATACTTGAATGAAAAATTCCTTGTTGTTTATGTGAAACTCAAATTTAAACAGGTGTACAATACTTTATCTGGCAGCCCAACTGCTGGGGCCCCAGGTCACCTTGAAGACTCCCTCAGTCCTAGTGAAATGGCAATAGAGTTTCTTGGATGATAATGAGGACAACGAGGTGAGAAGAGCTATTGCCCTAGGCCTATAGGTAGCTCCCCAGACTGAACCACCCGGCAGATCAAGCTCTGCCCTGCCCTGAAGAGTGTTGCTCTCATTCTCAGCAGAGTCTGGTCTAAAGCCTGAAGTTGCCTCCTGAGAAAGAACTCTGTTCAGCTTCCTATGTGACCCAGAAAAAAGATTGTCTTCATTATGGATAACATTTTCCCCACCTGGGAAATGTTCCAAAGAACTCGGTTGTGATGGCTGTTGTTCCCTAGCCTGGCACTTTGTGCTCATTTCTCATTCTTTCAGCCATCCCACTAGCGAGGCCTGACGATCTTTACAGATTTACACTCTGTGGCGCTCAGGGAAACACACTTCCCACCGGTCGAGCTAGGTTTTGAACTCTGACCCATTTGATTATAAACCCTAGAGACTTTTTGATTCATTCCACCCCTGTAAGCTTTTCCAGGTTTGTCATTTATGTTTATTAGAGTGCTGCTTGGTTGGTAATTGGTTGTTCCTACTTAGGTATTCAGGCACGTGATAGGAAAATAAAAAGGTAAAAAGGAAGGAAAGTAAGACTTGTTTTCCTGTCTCCCATCCACTTCATTCTCCTTCCTAGAGATAATCTGCTAGTTAACAGCTTTCAGATAATTTTCTTTTTCACATATGGTGGCCTTCTAGATGCACCCCCCCAACAAAAAGTATTTCCATATTTTTCTTATAATCAATGTTGAAATCATTCTATTTCAGTGAGTAGAGAGGTTCCTTTTTATTTTAATGACTGCATATTATTCCATTGTATCCACACACTATAGTTCATTTTACCAGTGATATGCCAGTTTCTTTCCCATCTCTTGTCATGTTCACAAATAAAGCCATAATAAATATCTATGTGCTTTAATTCTTGTATGTGCTATGTGTGGGATACATACTTGCTCAATGGTTATGAAAATTAATAAACTTTCAGAGATAATGCAATAGCCCTCCATTGGGTTGAAGCAATAATTTATACTTCCCTCAGTAATATATAAGATTATCTGTCGGGCAGAGTTCATTACCCAAGTTCATGATCTTTCCCCATCAGATAGGTTAAAAAAATGGTGTCTCATTATGGTTTTAATTTGCATTTAACTTATTATAAATGCAACTGGAGATCTTCTCATATTTGAGCCTTTTTTATTTGCTTTTGGCATTGCTCATCTAGGTGGCCTGGGGCTCCAGGAATAAAGATGACACAGGGTGAATTTTCATGTCACTTATTAATTTTTTTTATTTTTTATTTTATTTGTTTTAATTATTTGAACTTGACAGTAGAATGCATGTATACATTTTGATATATCATACATAAATGGAATGTAATCTCTCATTAATTTTTTATTAATTTGTAAAAGCATATGATATTTTCAGAAAATCTTCCTCCTTGCCTCTGATTTGAGTTTCAAGTATCTGTCCACTGTCTTTTAACTTTATGCATTGTGATTTTTCCAGTTGGGAACATTTCAGTGTTCTATAGTCCAATTTATAGCTTCAGAATCTCACAGAATGTCACATCAGACAGACTTTTCCTACTTCAAGGGCCTAACACAAATTCTCTGATGAGTTTTGGCCTATCATAATATTTTTAAAGTATTTAAATATTTTGACCTGCCAGAAATTTATACTCTTCTCCCTGAATCTCAAATATTCTCTTTCAGGACTATTCTTTTCTCCTGACTTTTGTGACAGATTGTTTTGTTGTTTAAGTTATCCTCTCTGTGTCTGCAAGAGTACTTCACATCTTTTCCTGTGGGTGTGTGATGCGTGGTGCTGCCCCTGTCCCCTCTTCACTGAAGTGTTTGGCAAATGGTCACCAGTGCTTTTTGTAAAATGAAGTCATATTATATGTTTAATTTTTCCTTTCAGGGACATCATGACTTTCAACACCTCTCTTGTTCTTTTCCCTCATCCATGAGAATGGCATGACCTAAATAAAGGTTTTTCCTTCACTTGAAGTCAATAGATCCGTGGCCACCAAGAACTAATGGAGAGGAGAAATAAATGTTTACTGTTATAAACTGCTGAGACTTTAGGTTTGTTTGTTACTTCAAAGCTGAATATTATACCTGTGTTTATCCCTTGTATTGTGAAGGATGACATATATCCAAAAAAAAGGAAACAAGTATTCCTTGCCATAAATCACCACTAAGTTAAATCCCATGATCACTACCACTCAAGTCAAGAAGTAAAATATTGCCAGTGCTCAGACACAAGAGGTGAGCTGAGCTCACCATCATTAGAAGCTGAGCTGTGTCCCTGTCAAAGTCATATGTCAAAGTCTTAACACCTAGGAACTCAGGACGAGACTGTATTTGGAGATAGGGTCTTTAAACAGGGCATTAAGTTAAATGAGGACTTCAGGGTGGGCCTTTATCCAGTATGGTTGATGAGCTTATAGAAAGGTGAGAAGAGGACACAGAGGGAAGACCATGTGAGAATATAGGAGAAGAAAGGCAAACTACATGGCAAGGAGAGCTCTAAAGAGAGACCAGCCCCAAATTCTTGAGTTTCAATCCAAAATTTCTGGACTCCAACAAAATTTCTGTGGCTAAAGCCACCTGGTCTGGCATACTTTTTGATGGCAGTCCTAGCAAATTCATACATTCGTCAGAGTGACTTCCTCTACCCACTAATGATAGCCCAGTGCCTTCCTCCAACACTCTAGTAGATAGTGCTTGTTCATTATGATCTTCCTAGACATTTAATCATTCACTGCCACATATTAACCCCTTTTACCGTTTGTGGACTTCTGAGAGTATTGTGAATAATACTGCCATAAAATTCTTGTACACATCCTTTGATGCTTCTGGGCACACATTTTTGTGGGTATGGACCAAGAAGCAGAATAGCTGGATGATAGGGTGTGCCTATCTGCAACTGCAATAGATTTGTCAAATAGATCTTCCATGGTGGTTTAGCAATTTGTATTTCCACCAGCAGTTCAGGGCAGTCTCCATTGCTCTATATCCTTCCCAGTGTTTGTTATTGTCAGACTTCTTAAATTTGTCATTGAAGAATAAAAAATAATTTCTCATTATGGTTTTAGTTTGTATTTCTGTGATCACAAATGAGGTTAGGTACCTTTTTATATGTTGACTGGCCATTAGCATATCCTCTTCTAAGACACCAATAGATGTTTCCACTTGATCCTCCATTTTTTCTTAACAGTTTGAAGATGTTTTTCATATATTAGGAAAATGAGCCTATTTTTGGTTATGAATGTATTTGTACACATATTACACTATGAAAATGTAAACTTGTTTCCTACCTTAGAACATATTCAAAAATCAATTCTTGGTATATTATGAGTCTAAATAAAAAAGACAAAACAATGAAACTTTTAAAAGATAACACAGAATATCTTCTTGACACTGGAGTAGGGAGAACCTGCTTAAGCAAGACACACATGCAAAGAATATTCTGACATTTTTATCACAAAAATATTGAGATACTATTCACCTAAAACCAACATTAAGAGAATGAAGGCAAACCAACAGAGGGGACTGTTGATGATATTTTTAGGGCTAAGTAAGGAAAATTGTGTGTAATATTTGGAGTTGATTCATCAAGAAATAATACTGAAACATTATTTAAAAATTGCAAAACACAGATACACATAGTAAACCACTGTTTCAGAAAAAAGCACAGAGGCAAAGACAGGTGAGAAAAAGAGAACTGTTGGATTTCCCTATAATCTATGAGTACTATTTGATTTGTTAACTATGTGCATATTTTACTTTGATTTCTTTAGTAAAAAGTATCTTCTAATGAAATACCTCTGCAGGGGAGGGTAAGGACACATTCCTAGAAATGTAAGCATTTCCTGAAGTTTTGACAATAAACCAAAAAATGGTTTCAGTTCTTTCATATATTTTATACTAAAATTCATGAGAATTTTGTATTCTTCAGAATATATTGACTTTAGCTTTAATGGGAAATGATCCTTTATTAAAGTACTTAAATATTCACTCAAACCTTCAAATGAATTGCATGCTCAGATAGATTCAGCAGGTTTATTCTTTGGCTTCAAGTAGCCCCAGGACACCCTTGTGAGCTCCCTGGGGCTATGAGTATCCAGTTTTAGAAGGATATTTCTAACTTGTTAATGCTGCCATTATGGCTCAGTATGTTATGGCTTCCAGATGTTGTATCTACTTCAGATGTCAGATAGGGATCATAGGACAATGTAATTGAAACAATATTCATTTTGCAATCAGAAGATCTGTTTAAGTTCAGACTGGGATCTTAAACTTTGAATAAGTCACTTGAAGCCCCCCTGTCTTTAGACCCCTCAACTACAAAATGAGCCTAATAAATACTGATTTTACCTCAACGAAGTTGTTCTGTGGCTTATATAAGAAATTATTTTGTAAATCTAACATTTGTCTTCCATAGTATTGGCAAGAAATTAGTATGTTCAATTTTAATTTCAACATTTTACACAGAAGTGGGTACTATAATATATATTAATATATTTCTTGTTTATCTGTTTCTTTTTCTAAGAAGTCTTACAGTGATCAGTTAGTATCATTACCAAGCATCGAGCTGTATGTTAGGAGTTATCAATATGTACGAGGAATTCTGTCCTCAGGTAACATACAAAGTACACTCTTTGCATTTGTTAGGAATGCCTGCAGTGAGCAGACTTGCTGTGTATTTTCCGGTTGGTGTTATCTTGGAGACATCATCTCCCTTTTCCGGCTTTAGTGTCTTTATAACCCGAGGATGTTAAGACTTTACATATGCTTTAGATTCCTTGATTCCCAATATTCTGTATCCACCAGGACCCCTTAATACCTTTTTAAAAGAACAGCAGAAATTATTTATTGAGTACCATCTCCATGCTCAATACAAAAGTCGGGGTTCATCTGGGAAACACTCAACACTGAGTGGAAAAACTGGCTATCGTGGTGAAAGAAGAGCTGAGAAGCCAAAGAGGAGGCAGTGGGACTCCAGAGAGGAGCAACCGTGGGAGCCACTCCCCCTCGTCTGCAGGGATGAATAAGCTGATGTTGCCAGAGCCCATGGTCAGGGTCATCTGGAGGGAGATAGAACGACAAAGACTTGCCTACTGACCAGAGAGGAGACAAAGCCAGATCCGAGCACTGCCTGAGTCTGAGAAGGGGAAGGCATCCCCTGACTTTTTCTGTCCTCTGCCTCATCTCCAATTTCAACCCGGCTGGAACTGTCTCACCAGGAGGCCTGGGAAAGTAGCCGTCCAAGGTCTTTTCCAGTAATACAGAGCAAAAGAACGGTGGGTGAAGAGGGGATCTGAGTACAGACAGCACACAGACCCCTCGACATGGTGCTCCACGGCCTGCTCTGGGCTTCTGATGTACTAGAGGATACCAACTCACATTGACATAGCCACAAAAATTAAAATAACAGTGGAACTGTTTCATTCATATATATTATCTGTGACTTAGAAACTATCACCTTCAGGTTTCACATGAAGAAACAAGTTCAAAAACCTAGCTTGCCTGCATTCACAGAGCAAGTCAAAATGAATCAAAATTGGAACCCAGAACCACCTGCCTCCAAAGGACAGAATCTTTTCATATATATTAGCTGATTAAAAAACCTCGTAAAGTAGGTGTTCAGAGAACAGCAAAGCCTCTATTTCCTCACCTAAGAAATGGGATTTGGAGACAACTCTCATAGGAATCTTTCATTAACGTTGGCTGAATCATTTAGGATGGCTTTATAGAAATGGTGGGGCCTGAGGAGTTCTTGAAGGACATGTAGGACTCATAGAGAAAGGGTATGAATAAAGTTCCTTTTGCTTTTCTTTCTCTGAGAAAGAAACCCTTTCTCTCTCTGCAGATTTGATTTGAGTTTTAAGCAATGAAACATAATATTGCTTCTAGAGTCCCCAATGGGCTATTTAGTGGGGGTATGGTGTATGCAAAGCAGTGGTCACAACAGATAGTCCTGGAGCCTCGAGGGCCTTTCAGAAAGTATCTCAGGTCCACCCTCCATCTCTAGAGCCTTATGCCCTAACTGAGGGCTACCTGCATGTATGACATTAGCTCTCTTGGGCAACTGGATCTCTATTGGCCAAACATCTGAGAACGCTCAAGAATACTGTTTATTCCTTGAGAAATCTGGAATAAATTAAGCTGAATAAATTGGCTCTCAGCTTGGCTCCTTCAGATGGCAGCAAAGAAAGAACATATGCTGCTTTCCTCCCATTTTTCCTTTCTTTCTTTCCTTTATGAAGGGGAAAATAAAAACACACCCATATTCATGGAAAAATTAGATTTGGTCAAATTATGCTCCACTTCTCCTGCAAGTAGAAGTCTTTGATCAGAAGATTAAGGTGTCTCAAAAGAGTGTTAGGATAGGAGGAAACATGGGGAATTCATCCTAAAGCCTGTCTGCAACCAGTGCTGCATAAATCTGAGAGAAACTAGGATGTCCGCGGAGCCAACCTGTAACCGAGTTGCTAGGGCTCCTGGTGCAGTAAGCAAACACAACCAAGAATTTTCCCCTCTTAATCCTCCACCAATCTTACCTTTCTTCTCAGTGCCCAATATTCAACCAAAGAAAGCCACATGGGAACTTTGAAACATTATTCAGGAAGAAATCAGGAGGAAAAACATAAGGAGGAACAATCTGGACATAATTAATCATGATTCTATGAACATATGCATCATTTTAACTGCTCCATCTTGGTTTACAAATAATTAATGATAACAATGATAGCTGGCACTTTTGTGTATGGTGCTGAGTTCTTAGCATGCCATCACCTCATTTACAGATAACAACGCCACAATCTAAGCGCTTTTATTATCTTTACCTTACAGGTGATAAAAACAAGAGGTTAAGTAACTTTCTTGCACTCAAACATTTAGAAGGTACAGGACCCCAATGTCATTGTGAAGTCTATCTAGCTGCCATGCCCTGGCTCTAAACCTTTATGTTACACTGTATGAGATGAACATGGAGAGGTGCTGCCCAAATTCCCGACTAAGAAAGAATTTATTGTCCCAGCTGCTGGGGTGCTGTCAGCAGATACCCTTCAGCTGTCAGTCTCTTTGGGGATCCTCTCAGCTGTAGAGAGCTGCCTTGCATAAGGTCAAACCTTTCCCAAGTCAAACTATCTTCAGGGCTGCTCACATCCAATGACTAATGGGCAGCCATGGATATAGACCCTCTTTCATAGTTATCTTTTATTAAATAGCTCTAGGTTTCCTTGAGAAGAAGGGATTTTCCCAGGGTCACTCTGATAAGATCAGAACTCATTACCCTTTCCTTTCCTTATATCTGTCTTCATTCACCTTCAAAGCCTCTAAGGTAAAATGCACAACTATTGGTCACTTGGATGGAGTCCATGGTCAAGTTGGCAGCCTTTTATGTCACCTGCTACATGCATAGAGCATTACTCTTAGCCTTGCCTGCAGAGCTCAAAGAATTCTACACAACTCTTCAGAGCAGATGCAAAATCCAGCAATTTGTCTTTTGCTTTGGAAAGCATGTCCCAGCTGAGTGACAGATCTCTGTATCTTTGGAGCTTTAATTTCTCAGTCTCCTTTGCAACTTTGTCTTCCCACAGTCTTTAGTGTGATAGATATTTCTTGCTCATTCTGTTCCATCAAAATAAGTGTAATCGATATAATATGTCAATATGACTTCCCCTGGAATGTCCAGGAGGTTTGTATCTCTTTGAACTATACTTTAATAGATGATGTACAAATTCACATGGATTTGGGGCAACACTACCCATGAATATTTTGTCTACTGCATTTGGATGATGACTTTTCAAAGTCATATTTTCTGATTGAAATAGAAAAAAAATTTTGCAAAATCAACATTGCTGAGGTTCTATTAATCTTCTCTATCAGATACTACATCTAACACAGCAGTGCCATTGGGGCTACTTCTTAATTGAGCCTGTGGTAGTCTATAGTCATTCTTCTGCATCCATTGGTTTCAGTGGAGGCTAGACTGATGAATTCAATATGGTAAGGTCCATTTCTCCTATATCCTTGAGATCCTTCAGGGTAATACCAATCACCTTTGTCCCTCTGGTAAAGCAATATTGTTTTCGATTTATTATCTTAGCCAAGGTGAAGGGGACATTGTCAGAGGCTTCTCTTTGATTTCTCCATTATAATATCTTTTACAGATCCAAAATGGGGGTTACTTCAACTGCCAAGTATGTAAATTCCATTAATAAATTTAGGGTCTGAGAAAATAACAACCAGGTAGAACTTACAAGACAACTTTTGACCAGTATTCTCTTTACAGGGATTTTATATATCTCCACTTGCCTAGGGGATCTGTGACAACTCTTCACATACCTTGGAATTCCCACTTTTCCTAGTTATTTGAGTAGATGGATAAAGTTCCTCTTGGGAAGAAACTGTGGGAATTAACGCAGGGTATACTTGGGGTATCTTCTTGGGGATTGAACCAAGTATTGGAAGTAGGCAAAGGATTGAGATAAACTCTTCTACTCTTTTGCTCCTTTGCTAGTTTTGGATTGTATGCATTTAGCAGTACATTTATTGATTGTCCATCCACTTTGCCGCTAGGACTCCATAGCCCTCCGTGGCTCCATCCCCCTTGCCTGTCACTCCACTTTACTAGTCGTTATGAAAACTGTAACCATAACTTCTGACAGTTAAGTACAACCACCTGACTTTTGTTACTCCATCAGAGAAGGGAGGTTAAAAACATTCATATTACCATCAACAAATTAACCACAACTCTCCTACCACTGTGATAACTCCACAGCTGTTTGACAGAGTAGAGGCTTTCCTATCTGGTCATAGAAGAGGGAGCCCTTTGTTCTCTAGGTCCAGAGTAGAAAAGCATCAACATAGACTGGATGTGTTTCCTTTTATTTTCATCTTTCTGTAAGATGAGCATTAGATGTCCCTTCAAATGGGGCTGGCTTGGAATCACTTTTTATTTGATGAGCTAAGAAATAAGAGCCGAGATTTTCCTTCTTAGGGTCATGGTACTGTAACAAGTATCTGAAATAATCAATTTATAAAGAGAAAACGTGTATTAAGGCTCAGAGTTTTGGAGGATTCAATCCATGATTGATTGACCCCAGTGCTTCTTTTTTTTGTCATAGTGGCAGCATAGGGCAAAACTGTTTGCCTTGTGGCCAGGACACAAAAGAGAGGAAGGGGAACGGGCTAGGGTTCCAAATTCCCTTCAAAGGCACTTCCCCGATGACCAGAAGACCTCACACAAGGTCCCAGCTCTTAAAGGCTGCACTTCTCTACAGTAGCAGCATGGACTGGGGATGGAGCCTTTAACACATG
The DNA here is from genome assembly GCF_902686455.1 of Sciurus vulgaris. Lineage (NCBI taxonomy): Eukaryota > Metazoa > Chordata > Mammalia > Rodentia > Sciuridae > Sciurus > Sciurus vulgaris. Next base: position 44,691,448 of record NC_136461.1, read on the forward strand.
GGCCTTTGGGAATCACTTATCCAACCATAGCAAATACCTAATCGCATTAGAGGTGACTGGTATTCAACAGCTGGGGTTCTTCAACCAAAATAATGCACAAATCTTTTTTTTTTTTTAAGCACAATTTCTGGGTTGGTGGCAGATGCTTATAATCCTAGTTACTTCTGAGGTCGAAGCAGGAACACTTTAAGGTAGAGACCAATTTGGGTAACATAGAGAGAACCTGTCTCAAAACCAAACATACAATGGGCTGGGAAGTATGTCAGTGGTAGAGCAACCCTGGATTCAAACCCCAGTACCAAAAAAGTAAAAAAGCATATTTGTAAAAGCTAAGTACATTTTAAATTTAGGATTGGCTCCAAATATGAAACTTTTGGATTAAAATAATGTTTTTTTCTATTGTATTTCTACTTTAATAGAAAGATGACAAGGAAAAAAAAATCTCTCCCTCAAAATTATCTTCTGTTGGGTAGCTCTGAATTTCACTGAAAAGAGAGAATTTCTCCAGGGTCAACAAAATGGAAACTTACCACTTTTGCATTTAACATCTGTCTTCTCACATTCAAAGTTCCTAAGATGAAGTTCCCATCTATCTGTCACTTCTTTCTTACCAGGCGTAGCACAGTACCTCACACCTGATCTTAACATAATGCCTGGCAACATCTATTTATGCATTTATTAATTTATTTTTCAATAAATACAGGATGAGTGAGTGATGAATGTATACATAGATGAATGTGTTCTGTCAAATACACTTATATTCTTTGTCATCCATTGCCTACTAGGTGTTTTTCTCTTCATCAGTCCTAAACAGATATTTTTTTCTCTTCAGTCCTTTAAATGGGAGAACCTGGGAGAACGTGCTCAGAGAGCCAAGAGAGAGGAACACATTAGATGTGAACATTCAGGAATCCTGCCCGCCTCAGAGAGATCCTGCTAGCCTTCAGTGACAGACCCACATCTTTTTCCTTGGCTTGCTCTTGCTCCTTCCTGGGTCATATGTCCCTTAGAGTCGCTCATTCTCAACAGCATCTAGTGCTGGGCTTAACATAGCACAGGCGAAGGGTGGCCTTTGCCCCACTGCTCACATTGGACGCGGCCCCCACAGTCTTTTGTGCTTTGGTCTCAACCTCCAGAGGCGCTTAGTTTCCTCTTTGTGCAACTTTTAAATCACAAGCCTGATGTTTTCAGAGAACCTACAGCTCATCCTCTTATCTCATTTGATCCTCTCAACAGTGCTAAAGGTAAGAGATAAGATAGGCACGAAAAGTTCAATGATCCGGGAAATCGGAAGACAAGGATTTTCCTCAGCCATTAGTTGAGTCATCTTAGGCAACTCTCATGACATTCCTAAATGGAAATTGGCTTCAACAGATTCAGCACTCAACAGGATTTTAATGAGTGCCTTGAGGTGCACAGGCTTAGATACTGGAGCTACAGGGACTTCAGACAGGCTGAGGCTGTTTTCCCACAGGGCTTTCATCCTCCTGGGGTGCAGACAAAGGAAAAGGCAGGGAATTGGGGATGTTAGCAAATTTAGTGATTTTGGGATATTAATAAATGCTCTAGAGAAAAAAAATTAAATGCTATTTTAAAAACAATTATCAAGGGGAGTTTGTTTTTGTTTTTGTTTTGCTTGTTTGTTTGTTTGTTTGTTTGTTTGTTTTGTTTTTTGTACCAGGGATTGGACCCAGGGGAGTTCAACCACTGAGCCACGTCCCAAGCCCATTTTTTATTTTGAAACAGAGTTGCCCCAAGTTGCTGAGGCTAGGTTCGAACTTGGGATCCTCCTGCCTCGGCCTCCCGAACTGCAGGGATTACAGGTGTGCACCACTGTTCCAGCTGGGAAAATTTATTGATTGGAAAGTCAGAGAAAGACTGCCCACGAAGAGGTGAAATTTTTTCTATTTATCTGAAAGAAAAGTAGTCAGCCATATGAAGCAAGTCAAACAGTTTTCCGGACAGAGGAAATGGATATTTCGAGCTGGTCACAGAGTTCTTAGGTGGTACTAACTTGACTGTCCCTAACAGTTCTTATTATCAGCAAGTCCTATTTTACAGAAGAAGTTTCTAAGGCCTAGGATGTGAAGTAACTTGCTCAAGGATAAATCTTAGGGCTGAGGATATAGCTCAGTTGGTAGAGTGCTTGCCTCATGAGCACAAGGCCCTGGGTACAATCCCCAGCACCGCAAAAAAGAAAAAAAAAAAAAAAAAAAAGGATAAATTTTGAGTTCTTTTAAAAGAGAGTGTTCTGCACCACTTACATCTTAGATACTCAACTCAGGCCCTATGATCCTGCCCCTGAGTTATTTCAGTTGATTCCCATCTGGTCACCGAGCATCCGTGTCCCATTCCCTCCTCTCTCTGGTCCAACCCTATTTCATCTGCATATCAGAGATGGCCAGAGTAATGTTTCTACTACACAAGTCTAATCTTGGCCCCTCACATGCTTTAAACACCTCTTGGGGTTACCAGCAGCCTGAGGGATAAAGTTCAAGCTTCCCAGTCCTCCACTCAATCTATGTCATTTAGTGCCGTCTTTCCTCACATTCTTCTTTTAACCTCAGTAAACAAAATGTCATGAGATTTTCGTGCCACTGTCTTCAAACATACTGTTCTCTTCACGGTAAACTCCAACCATCTTGGGATTGCTCTCCAATGACATTTACTGTACAAAGTGTGTTGTTCCATGATCTCCACCAGCATGACACTTTTGCTCTATTAGAGTCGTTTCCATATTATTTCGATGGGTCATTTACTTGCCCAACTAGAATGTGAGACACTAAAGGGTAGAGAACACCTTGGATTTGTTTTTGCATTCCCAATGCTCATCTTAGTAATCTATTCTTAGTAAATGCTTGAAAATTTTAGTGGACCAATGGCATAGAAAAAACTAAAATGAGTGGAGTTAAAGTGACTGTTGAGACTTGTCCAGGTTTGATTTTCTTCATTAATTAAAAAATAAATGAATGATCTTTCTAAACAGTGTTTTTTTATTATATTTCAAAAACAGTTAATCCCAAAAAGTTACATAAAGAATGAGTATGTATTATCTTGTTCTATTATATTCTAATTTTTTGGTTATTTTACTAGCATTATCTTATCCATAAATAAGTATACAGTTACAGTCCTATTTCCTTTTATTTCCTTATCCTCAAATGTGATGTTGTCATTCCTGTATTTTCATACAAATGTTGCACAAGGATAAAGCCATTAAAGTGTATAACATTATTTTGCATGATTACAACCTCTGCTTTAATGGTACTGTTCTGCACATATTATTTAGCTAAATGGTTTTGTCTTTTGACATTGGTTTTAGAATTTATCCTTTTGAAATGTGCAACTCTTGACCATGATTTTCAACTATAGAACACTAATTAATTTTAAGAATATGTCATAATCCAGTTTCTCTTTTACTATTGATGGACATCTAGATTGCTTCATATTTAATGTTATAAACAATGATGTGATAATGCTTTACATGTCTCCTTGTTTATATGTACAAATTACTGAGTCTAGGGATATGTACATCCTCAATTTTACAAGCTATTACCAAATAGCTTTCTTAAATAGGTGTATCAATCAACCCTACAATGTGTGAGCATTTGATTACTCACACATTAACAATATTATCAACTTATAAAAGATATATTGCAGTAAAATTTACTTTATAAAAGGATTTACTTATTTCAAAGGTACAGTTTGGTGCATTTTGGCAATTATGAACAACACTGTCACAATTGTAACATAGACTCATTACATCATTCCTTAGAATTTCCTGTGAACCTTTATGATCAGTCCTGTCTCCCTGTTCTGGGTCCTGGCAACCACTAATTAGATTTCTGTCATTATAGAATAGCTTTGACTTTTCTAAAATTTTTTCTCCATCATACACATGTATTTATGTTTTTTGACTTTTCAGTTAGTATAATATAGCTTCTTTTTTTTCCTGACCTATTTTTGTCTGGTTTTGGCATTAGGGTAATAGGGACTGAAAAGAGTTTGACCTCCTTCATTTTCTGATAAACCTTAAAAAGGACTGGTATGTCATCTGGGCATAATTAGGATTTTTATAGACAGTTTATTAATTACAAATTCAAATTATTTCACAGATTTAGAGCTTTTCAGATCTTTTTTTTTGAATGCTTAGGTAAATTGCATCCTCTGAGGAATCTTTCTATTTTCCCTAAGGTATTTAAGCATAGATTATTTGTAATATTCCCTTACTGTCCTTTCAGTGTCTGTAGGATCTGTAATGGTATCCCTCTGTTGTAGACCTGATATCGTAAATTTGTCTTTTTTATTTTTTAATTGTAATCAATAAAGCTCAAGGTTTATAAATTCTATTGACCATTTCCAAAGAACAGCTTTAGGTTTTATTGATTTTTTTCTCTTCTTTATTCTCAATTCCACTGATTTTATGAATTATTATTTTTGAACCTATCTTTCCAAAAATATTTATCTACTGAAACTGGAAGATAGGATATATTTCTTCAGAGCAAAGAGAAGATTTGTTAACAGCATGGAAAGAGAGACAACAGGTATTTCTGAAACAAAAGGCAGATGTGCTACCACCCATTATAAGACATTTATGCTCTCTAAGCTCAGGGTTTCTCATACCACACTTCACTGCATGAAAATGTGTCACTAAAACTTCTCTGTGTTACCCTGTGAGGAGTAAAAGTCAAAGAACTGCAATAGGAAAAATGCTGATATTCTATAATCCCATACCTAGGAATCTCATGTCTTCTGTCAGGATCTATGAAAGTATAGCTGACTAAATTATTAGATGCATATGGGGGTGTATTAGTCACCCTTTCATCACTATAACAAAATACCTGACACTGGTTACTTATAAAGAAGAGGTTTATTTAGCTCACAGTCCTGGAGGCTCAAGGACATAGGGCTGGCATATTGTCTCAGTATATTTAATTACATTTATATGATTATTATTGAAATTAAATATATTTTCCTAAGTTTATTAGTTATTTGCATTTCATATCTTTGGCCTACTTTGCACCAAATTTGGATTATAGTTTTCTTCTCTATTTAGATGAACACTCAGAATATTTTGGTGCTAATTCTTTGCAAATTTTATTATTGCATATTTCTTCTTTGAATATCTTGTTACTCTTCTCATTTTGCAATGCATTTTGTTTAATAGATTTTTTAAAATTTGGGAAAGTATATCAATTTTATGGTGAAGTTTTGGTGAATTTTTTGGTTTTATTTAATAATTCTTTGCTATGGTTTCTTTAAAAAGGTTTAGAACTTTATTCCTCATATTGATGGTTTTAATTTACTTACAATTAAATTTTGTGTATGGTGTGTAGTAGGAAAGTAATTTAATTTTTTTCTTAAAACATATAAAATTATGCCCATAATATCTATTTGGGTAATCCATATTTACCCCTACTGTTCTACAATATTGTTTCCATACATATATGATTCTTTTCCTGAACTCTATATTTTCTTCATTGACCTGTTTGTCTATAGGTGTTAGTGCTAATGCCATATTGTTTTAATTACTGGAGCATCATAATAAATCTTGACATCTGGTAGATTAAGTCTTGGTCCTTTGAATTCAATCAAACTATTAAGATTTGGTTTTGAGTGACTTGCATTCATAAATTAATTATGGAGAACTGACATCTTCACCACATTGAGCCTATCCAACCATTAATTTGATAGATATTTCCATTACTTGGATTTTCTTTATGTTCTTCAGTAATGTTTGTACATTTTCCTAAGAGAGCACATAGGCCTCTTTCCATCACCCTTATTCCAATGCAAGTTAAGGTTCTTAGCCACTCTCTAAATGGAATCTGTATTGTTATTACATTTTCTTATTATGGCACTTGTCTAGAAATGTACCTGACTTTTATATGTTTATCTTATATGTGTCAACTTTGTCAAATTTATTTAATTTATCTAACGTAGTGTCTATGGATCTCTTGGAATTTTTTACAAGACAATTATACTATCTACAGATAAGAAGTGTTGTCTGCCTTCAAAATTTCTATTCCTCTCTCTCTCTCTCTCCCCCTCCCTCTCCCTCTAATATGAGGCCTTTCTATGTTGCACAGACTGGCTTTGAACTCCTGGTTTCAAAGAATTCTCACACATCAGTCTTTGCAGATATCTTGGAACTACAGGCATATATATGCCATTGAACCTGGCTCTATTCTTTTTTTTTAATAAAATTTATCTTTTTCTCTTTTAGTTACCTTGGTTAAAACTCTTACTATCTTACTATAATTCTGATTATAACCTGGTATAATTCTGTTGTCTCACCATCAAGTAGGATGTTTAGTAGGCTTTAGTAAATATTTCCATGAACATCCTTTTCAATTAGAGTTGATTAGGAGATTTTTTTTTAATCCTCAATGAGTGCTGAACATTTTAAATGCTTATTCTACATTCATTGAAACTGTTGCCTTTTTTCTTCTTTTAGAGTATGTGATTAGAGTTCAGAATATAGTAGATCTTCTGATAGTGAACCATCCTTGCTTCCTGAGCAAACATTACTTGCTCTTGCTTTTTTTTTTAACTCAGCTGAAATCCACATGTTAATATTTTATTTAGTATTTTTGCATCTGGATTTATTTTAACTTTATATAGGGATCATTTTTGTTTCACTCAATTGAATGGCTTCTGGCTTATTTTAAACTTCTATTTTTTCTTCAGTCAACTTTGGCAACATGTTTTTCTTGAAATGTGTCCATTTCAACTAAGTTTGCAAATGTGCTCACATGAAGTTATTCTTCATAATCATTCAATTCTTTATGCTAAATTATCTTTGTAAGGAATATTTGTGTATTTTTGCGGTGGTTTGAGTATTTATGTTTGTTCATGAAAGTGATATTAGATTGAGTTCAGTGCAGCTGCCCAACCCAGTACTGTTTTCAAGCAGTCGCTCCCCACAACTCTTATCCTTTGGAAGCACGACCTGTTGCTCTACTGTGGAGGGAAGTTATTACTGTCTTCCTCAAATGGTTAAAAATTGTAGGCTCAGGGAGTTTAACAAAGCTTCCTACATTAAAAGCTATTTAGTGTGGGCCATGTTTTTAAAATCCAAAACTCAGGGCTCGTTCCATAGTGGTGTCCTTTTACAGTGTGTGACCACCCCCTACAATAACCTGAAGTATTTGATAAAAAATTCTCATTTCTAAGACCCACTCCAGATATACTGAATTGAACTCTGCAGGGGGTACTGGGGGCTAGAAATCTGCACTATAAACAAAATCCATAGATGATATTTATCATCCGCTTTTGAGAACCTTTGTACCTACTGTAGTGTTTTATTTTTAAGTCATTCGATGAAGAAAAATACTTAATAAGTCATCTGTTCCTGAATTTTCATACTGGATGACTGGTTTTTCTGGCTCAGGAAATTATAAACAAAGTTCCCATGCATTTATCCATCAAAAAAATTTTCTTTTAAATTACTAGTGGGAATGCAAATCAGTGCAACCATTATGAAAAGCAGAATGGAAATTCCTCAGAAAACTTGGAATGGAGACCCCATTTGACTCAGCTGTCCCCCTCCTCAGTCTATACCAAAGCACTTAAAATCAGCAAGCTACAGTGACACAGCCACACAATGCTTATAACAACTCAACTCCCAATAGCTAAAATATGGAACCAACTTATGTGTCCTTCAACAGATGAATGGATAAAGAAAATGTGGTATACATATAAATGATGGAATATTACTCAGCTTTAAAGAAGAATGAAATTATGGCATTTGCAGGTAAATGGATGGAGTTGGAGAATATTATGCTAAGTGAAATAAGCCAAACCCAAAAGAACCAAAGGCCGAATATTTTTTCTGATATGTGTGTACTAATTCACAATAAGCAGTGGGGGCACTAAGGAAGAACAGAGTTGCTTTATATTAAGTAGTGGGGAGTGAAGGGAGGGGAAGGAGTATGAGGGTAGGAAGAAGAGTAGGGTGAAACAGACAATATTACCTCATGTACATGTATGACTGCATGACCAATGTGGTCCTACAATATGTACTATCAGACAAATGAGAAATTATACTCCATTTATATAGATTTATCAAAATGCATACATGTATTCTACTGTCATGTGTAACTAATTAGAATAAATAAAAACATCTAAAAAATGCATTACTGCCTTCAGTGTTACAGAGTGAAAATATTCAAAAACAGGACACTTCTGCAACTGGCTGTTAGCCCAACTGCACACATGGCACCAGGAAAGGAGTTGTACAAGCTCAGGGTCATGGAAATATCAGCAAAGGAAATGCAATAAGAAAACGGATGTAAGACTGGACAGCTGCAAAGTTCCATATTACAATGAGAAATATTATACCAAATTTTAAATAAAGAAGTCTTTTTTTCTAAGTTCTTATCAGCTAAGAGTTTTCTTTTTTTAATCTGTGGTTTGGTTTTCATTTCTCATTTGTATTTCCTAGATTTCTTCCTAGATAATCAGAAGTTCCTGTATGCTGATTTTGCTGGAAAGGGATTAAAGAAGAACAATATCTCTTCTTCATTCTTTACCTTTAATCACAAGAGACATCCTCTCTGCCCCTCCATTCAGTCATTGATACGGTATGTCATTCATACATTGATTTAGCAAGTAGATACTGGGCTTCAGACACTGTGTTGGGTGCTGCTGGTCTTCCCTTGAAGTTTACAGTGACAAGCGTATGTACCAATGAGACCATCGCCACAGTCGAGATAAAGAAATCTGCAATATCCCCAAGTCCTGCTCATATGGTGTTATTTTCATTTTATTTATAATAGCATCACCCGGTTGCTGTTTTAAGAATGAGCCAGAGTGGATGGTATGTGGAATAGAGGCAGTGGCTATTGTTCTCATTCCTGGCAAAGCCCCGGTTGTCATTCCACATACTGTTATGCTGGATTTCCTTCCTCTTTTTGCTCACTTTAGGAAAACCTAGAAGGGTATTTATAGGGCCAATTTCAGCTATTCCAAAAATTTCCTTGCATTTTGAAAGGTGTGGCCCACTCTTCAGAGCAGAAAGGGAGGCAACCCATATTTCATGTGGCAGATATTTCTTGCCAAGATTGTTTGCTGAATGTACATTCAGCCTCTTGCAGCTATTTCAGTCCTGTTACCTGGAAAGTAAGCTATTTGGTTTGGAATTGCTAAAGTTTCTAACAGACAAATATAAGCCAATTAAATTGGATGAAAAAAATGGGGCAGAAGGAGGAAATTTCCCTCCCCCCCCCAGGCATAAAAGACATTCAAACTTCTACTTTATTATGTTTGGCAATAATTTCCCCCTTGATACTAATTAAGAAACATGGGTGGGTTATTTTTAACTTCCTTAATTTTACCTTTGATTCTCCTCCTATCTTATTCCACCCCATCTCTGAAGAGCAATATATATCTTTTTACTGGGTAAGGGAAAATTCTTAAATAACTTAATAACATACCCATCCAGTATTATCTACAGCTCCTTGGCTTTTCCTTCTGCTCAGTGTGTTCCTCCCCAAGTTCTTTCCCACTCCCAGCCAGATGATGGCTTTCTCTCCCTTAATTCTGCACCAATGCCTCCAGTATCTTAAGTATCTTACAGCATTTATTGTTACCAAGAGAGCTGAACGAGTCATTTTCTCAAGTCAACATCCATTTGCTAACCTATGTTATTTATTTGTGAACTTTCTGTCTAATAAGTTTTTAATGAATATCTTCTTTATCAGTGAATGTTCCAGGAGGAAACACATGGTGCATGCAAATTAGACAATTTGCCAAGAATTCATGTAATAAAGATATATAAAAGCATAATGAATGTAGGAAAAATTAGTTTATAATCCTAAAGATGGGGATTCATTACTTCCTGTCTTAGTCTGTTTTCTGGTACTGTAACTCAATATCTGAGGCTCAGTACAGAACAGATTTCTTTCTCACGGTTTTGGAGGCCAGGAAGTCTATTCTGGAAGCCAGTGTTTGGCATTTGGTGGTCTGAGAAGGACCTTCTGCTGCATCATCCCATGGCAGAAGGTGGAAGCTCAGGGGTGAAGGAAGCTGAACTAATCATTTTTTTTTTTTTAAACTAGGACTGGCTCCTGTGATAGCTAATCCATTCCCAGGATAATGACATCAATCCATTGTAAAGGCAGAACCCTCAAGACTTAATTACCTTTTAAAAGTCCTGCCTCTCAACACTGTTGCATTGGGGATTAAGTTTCTGACTCATCAACTTTGATGGAGACATCCAGACCATAGCAGGGGCACCTAGAGTTGGAGGGACAGGACCAGAGTCACTTCTAGAACTTGAAGAGACAGAGATAGAGTTAACTCTGTGACTAATGTAACTACTATACAAGATGAACTTGTATATCAAGAATCTGTAAGGAAAATGACTTTAAGACAGCCAACAAGTCAGAGGTTGTGAGGTAATTCACTTTGGCTTAAGTAAAAAAAAAAAAAAAAGAGTACATTCAAAAATATAACTCCAAAGAGGCTAATAAAATATTTGAAAAGGTAAAACAGGAAATGATCCATATCAAGAACATGAAATTATGGAAAGAAAATTAGGACTATATGCATGATGGGACATGAAGAGATGAAAAAGGAAAACCAACTAATTTTAAAATTTCAACATGGAAAAATGTAAGTATTGAAATTACTTCAAATTCTCACTAGATGCATAGAATTCTTCTTTGAACAACATCGACTATAGCAATAAGGTCTTTAAGATAAGGATGGAGTTCCCAAAATAATGTTTTTAACTTAGATAAATTGGGAAGGTTTCAAGATGTTCTATTTGTGTCCTTTCGGAGTATACACATCTAATAAGTTTAAGAGTTCCATGAAACATTGTTGCAAGAAAAAAAAAATGGAAAATATGCTGGATAAGAAATTTCTAACCAGATATGTCTATTAATTAAAGTTAGCTCTAATGCTAATAAAATGCATGCAAATAAATATATCAAAGACAAAGAAAACATTTTAAAGTCAACTAAATAAAAAAGAAAGATTGCCTACAAAAGTGGCAATACTTCTGATAGCAGACTTACATCAGCAGCAAGGAATAATGGAGTAATATCTTCAACATATTGAGGGAAACAGTCTCTTTAAAGCAAGCTATTATGATAAACCATTATTCAAAAAGGAAGGGGAAAAAATACAAGTTCAGGCATACAAAGAGTAAGACCTTACTAAAAGAAGTGGTAAAATACATATGTCAGCAAGAAGGAAGGATTTATCCTAGGAATGAGATAATAGTTTAATAAAAGTTTGGCAAAGTCTTTTCTGGAAAAAAAAATAGCTCACAAGAAGTCCTGAATTATTGGAGAAATGTCAGAAAGTTGGCAGTGCTCTCAAAACTCATCTGTAAACATATGATCCTGATTAAAAATTTTGAAGGATTTTTAAAAATGAAACTTAAGATAGTCATAAAATTCATATGGAAGTTAAAAACAGAGGCTAGACAAAATAATTTGAAGAAGAAGAAGAATGTGATTGCACTTGTGGCTACCAGTCATTAAGATATATTTTAAAGCTGTAACCATTGAAACAGAATGGAATAGGACCAGGAATAGACTAGAATAGCAGTGGGGCCAATTAGAAATATTGGAAGCAGATACAATAATTTTTGGGTACTACATGTGTAACACAGAGGGTGTTTTGTAGTAGTGGAAAAAGCATGTCAACAAAATGAATATTCATAAATTCCTTGCAGTACATATTTATCTTCTGCCCTTATTGATATAGCTATTTGAACTTAGAGGAGCATAATAGGCAGTCAGAATCTTACCATAGACCAAACTATCTTTTCTTATCATAATCTAACAACAGTCTGATATACTGATTTGTGCTGGTTTTATTCCTTAATTGGGAACTCAGAAATAGCTGGTGGGGAGAAAACTGTAATTAAGTAGGAGCTAAACTCTTACCTGTGAAATGGGGGTATAAGAATCGTACTACTTCATGCAGTTGCTGTGATGCTCAAACTAGTCACGCATGTGAAATGCTAAGAGCAGCTCAGGCTTCACAGCCATCAGCTCTCAGGATTGTTACTGCACCACGCTCCCTTCCTTGGTGAGCTATTATGTTGTAGGTAGAGTTCTGGTTAGAACTTATAGACCTCGGTCATTGTGCCACTCACAAATAATTTAGAATAGGGTGTAAATCCCAAATGAATTCATATTCTTCCCTGTCACCAGCCTTATGCTTTGAATATTGGGAGCTGAGACCACTGTACCATAATTTATCTAGATGGTGTAAATACAAACATTTTCTATTTATCTTGTACTGGTTAACTTGCTATATAAAAAATTACCCCAGACCCATTTCAGGACTTGGGCACTAATGGTCACTAAAGTCAACAAATTTCTTTCTTAGTTCTAAGTTCGGAGTTGTATATCCACATTAAGCTATAAATAATTATTTTTCATCCATCTATGGTGTTTACACCATCAAATAAATGTTTCTTCCCACATTCATTACTTCACTGAGCTACTACATTTTTCCTACTGGATTTTGTTTGATGCTGTTGAAAGTAATTTGGAGCTGGATGAGGTGGCATGTCCCTGTAATCCCAGTCACTTAGAAGACAGAGGCAGAAGGATCAAAAATTCCAGGTCAGTCTAAGCAACTTAATGAGAGCTTATCTCAAAACAAAAAACAAAAAAACAAAACAACAACAACAACAAAAAAAGGTCTGGGATGTAGCTCAGTGGTAGGGGGTTTACCTAGCATGCATGAGGTCCTAGGTTCAATTCCCAGGGAGGAGATATAACTTGCATTATTCCATTTCTCATAATATTTCTTTCTGTGTCATTACAAATAAGGAAATACCTGAGGCCTTCCAAGAGTCAATGGGAATAAATTGACTCAGCTTTTCTCACTGAAGCCCAGAATTGTAATGTATCTATTAACCATTAGCTGGATGCCAAGATGGTTGGGCTGTGTCTGCCAGCTGTCATCCTGATGCCTGAGTGCAAGTGAGCTTGAGAACCTGAGCTTGAGAGCTTGTTGGCAGTGACTCCTGTTTCAGGGCATGAGCCTTCATGTGCCACCCTGTGCTGTGTTTCCTTAGCAACACCGGTGCTGTGTATTTTTCAAAGGGAACAAACCCAGTATTCCTTAGAAGATCATTTTGGATAGAATGTTCTCAACAAGTGAATTGATTGGAAACCTATCATGGAGCATATCTAGTTATATATGTATTTTAAGTGTCTGGTATGCCCTTAAAAAGGGGAGGGGATGGGGGTATGAAAGATGGTGGAGTGAGACAGACATCATTACCCCATGTACATGTATGATTACATGAATGGTATGAAGTGTACAATCATAGAAACTAAAATTTGTACCCCACTTGTGGACAGTGAATCAAAATGCAGTCTGTAAAAATAAAAAAAAAAAAATGCAACAGAGTTACATGAAGTATAGACCCTGAACTTAGGTGTCACAGAACTCTAATGAGAGAGGAGAAAAAAGCAACAGAAATATGTTCAAGGTTCACAGTGCAGAGTAAGAATTGAATTAGTATTCAGAAGATATCAGGCAAAACTTCACAGAGAATTCTGACATGTGACCAAAGATGAGGTTCATCCAGCAGACGTGGCCAAAAAAGACAATATATTCAAATTTTTGACTTATGCGGTGATGAACTATTTCTGAAGAAAGCTTTTCATTTTCACACTTTCGTTAAAACTTTCTCACTAATCATAAATACATATGTATATATTTTGAATACAAACATTTTCTATTTATCTTGTACTGGTTAACTTGCTATATAAAAAATTACCCCAGAACCCAGTGATTTGTTATCGCTCATGTTTCTGCAAGTCCCGGGAGATCTGTTGATCGTGGATCTAGATTGGGCTTTCCAGAGGCCGCTGTGCTCCACGGGACCAATGGGCTGCCTGAGCATGTTCTCACAGTGATGGCCAGAGGCTAAGAGGGCACATGGGAGGCTTCTTCAGCCTAGTTTGGTGTGGGTACACTGTCATTTACACCATCTTTCATTGTCCCAAGCAAGTTACACAGTCAGGTTTCAAGTCAGGGGACCAGGACACATACCCATCTGTGAGGAGGCTATGTAAGGATGTGTGTTAACGTGGCAGAAGAACAAGGCTGTAAAGAGAGTCTGCTTCATACCTTCAGCAAGTGTTCACCATAGCTTACAACAAAAGACACAGAAGAGGTCTGTTCGTAAGGGGCTAGTTCAAAAGACACCTCTTTTTTGATTTGTTTGATTCACTGTACACAAATGGGGTACGACTTCATTTCTCTGGTTATATGTGAAGTAGAGTCACACCATTTGTGTAACCATACATGTACAGAGGGTAATGATGTTTGTCTCATTCCACCATCTTTCCTTCCCTACTGCCCCCTCCTCACCCCTCATTTCCCTCTACACCATTCATCCTTCCCCCATTCTTCCCTTACCCCCTCTTCCCCACCTCTGTTATGTACCATCATCCACTTATCAGAGAAAACATTTCGCCTTTGGTTTTTTGGGGTTGGCTTATCTCACATAGCATATTCTCCAACTTCATCCATTTACCTGCAAATGCCATAATTTCATTCTTCTTTAAGGCTGAGTAATATTCCATTATGTATATATACCACAATTTCTTTATCCATCCATCTGTTGAAGGGCACCTGGGTTGGTTTCATTCTTTGGCTATTATGAATGGAGCTGCTATAAACATTGATGTGGCTGCATCACTGTAGTAGAGACACCTCTTCAATAGAAAGTCAGGCCATAGGAAACTCTTGTCATTAGAAATGGGCATGAGTTCTGAGAAACGTGGTAAGTCAAAAAGGGGAAAAAAATAAGAGGTCTGAGAAAAGAAAGAACACTGATTTGTGGTCAAAACTAAATAATTGCACTCTAGTCGGTTTTCTTTCTTTCTTTTCTTTTTGATTTTTCTTTTTGTCTCTGTGACCAAAAGATCTGACAAGAGCATAGAGAAAGACAAGTTTATTTTGGTTTAGTTTCAGAGGTTTGGTCCATGGTCAGCTGACTCCATAGCTCTGGGCCTGAGGTGAGGCAGAAGATCATAAGAAGGGCATGATGGAGAGAAGCAGCTCAGGACATAACAACCAAGAAGCAGAGAGGAACCTCTGCTCCACAGGGACAAAATATAAAACCCAATATTATGCCCCAGTGACCTACCTCCTCCATTCACCCACCTGCCCAGTTATGACCCCGTTATCTCTACCATTGGATTAACACACCAATCAGGTTACAACTCTCACAATTCAACCATTCCGCCTGCGAACATTTCCATGTTGTCTCACACATGAGCTTTCAAGAGACTCCTCATATCCAAACCAAAACACATGCATATATATGTATGCATGTGTGTGTGTGTGCGTGTGCGTGTGTGTACATAAAACTTGCCAATATGTTTACTTGAGATGCATACATTTACGTTCCACGTGGATAGGAAACAAACTGCTCATGTCTAACAGGAGAAGTCCTTAGCCTAAATAGTCTTGTACATAGCCATCCTATTCTTCTCACTCGTTAATACCATTTTTACTTAAAAAATGAAATAAGCTGAAATCTGAGAATTTTTTTCCCTTCCACTCAGAAGAAACATTTGTGTGTACAGTGTTTTAACTGTGAGGGACAGACCATCTGAAGAATACCCGAATTTTCAGCCAAGAGAGACCAGACAAAGATAACCAGGCAGATTTTTTTCCACCACTTGTGTCTGACTGGATGACAAAGAAGTCTGGTACTTACGCCAAGTTGTCTGCCAACATTTCAATTTTTTCACTTGCTATGAGTTGCTGGGTCTCAAAGAAGAAGCAAAGCAAAACAGTCTTTGGCAAAATGTGGATGTTTCACCCTCCCACTTAATAAATATTTAAGTCTATCTGTTGCCTCACATTCTGCCCGAGTTGGTACGAGAACCAGTTTGGCTATTTCATACAGAAATAAACACTGAGATATGTGACTTTGGAGGAAAATGCAAAATGATGGTGATGTCTTGTCCGTATGTTCTGTTTTCAACTTTCTCACACAAGTGGCAAACTGGTGAGGCTGAGAAGCTCGGGTCTGTGACAGCCCCTGATGGCATCCGAGTCACCTACTCTCTGTGAAACTGAAACATGCGTTCAGATAGTTCAGACTTGATTTCTTCATTTGCACAGGTGACGACATGGTATCTATCTCCAAGTTTGGTGGTGAGGGTTAAGGCTGAGTGTGTGTGTGGGTGTGTGTGTCTGGCAGGATCAGAGTGGGAGCAGGCATTAGGTGTGAACAGAAGTTAAAACCCTTTCCCAGATGAAGGCGGGAGGACTGTGCCTCGTTCATTAACGAAATACTCACTGAGAACCTGTGATGTGTCGAACAGAGTCAGTGAAAAAATAAGAAAGCAGAGGTACAGAGCTGCAAGTGGGAGGCCAGTGGTCACACAGGGGGACACCGGACCAGAAAACGCATCTGCTGGCTCTCAGCCCTTTGTTATTCTACTGCTGTGTTCTGTTCGCTCGCTCATTCTCCCATCCATCCACTAATCATTTGCCCTCTCTATGCTAATGCTGTCCTAGACACCATGCATTTAAGTAGGTAGGAGAAACCCTCAAGGAGCTATAGTCTAGAGGGTAATAGAGGAAGGAAATCAATTTTATTACCTCTTAATAAATCTTAGAACAAAGAATTTGGTGAAAAAATCAAGAAGAGAAGAACAAAGGTGATTTGGGGAGAATCACTTTTTCTTTCAGGGGTGGTGGGGATTGAACTTAGGGGCACTCGATCATTCGGCCACATCCCAGCCCTATTTTGTCTTTTATTTAGAGAAAGGGTCTCACTGAGTTGCTTAACACCTTACCCTTGCTGAGGCTGGCTTTGAACTCACGATCCTCCTGCCTCAGCCTCCCCTGCTACTGGGATTACAGGCATGGGCCACCACGCCCAGCATGACTCCTCTCACAGTTCTTACTGAGAGATCCTCATGAATACCAGGGTCAGTTGTGACTTGGGCCTTATTAGATGGGACACCTTTCTAAACGAACTGTCAAGTGTCTGCAAGAAAGCTTTCATGTTAAATCTGTACTGCTAAATTAAAGCCATCATCTGTCTCTACAAGCTCTTCAAGGAGATAGAGCACTGAAAATTCAATATTTCCTGTTAACTGAAATCTTTGGTAAGAGAAAGAGTATTATCCAGACAAATCTGTAAACATTTTGTCCCCTCTGCTTTAATTGCTTTCTCTCTTTGACCTTCCTCAACTCCTTCCTTCTTTCAGCTGACTTTGCCTACTGGTTCTTGATTTCTAAACTGAGGTGTTACTTCTTCTAGGAGAACTTTGCAGACTTTCAATTATTTGTTTGGCTACCTTCAGAGTCATTTCCCCTCTGAAATAACTGCAGTCAGAGCCACGAGATGGGCAGATGTTCAGGTTTCAAAAGACACTTTCTAATCTATTTGAATGGCACCCCTAATGTTGCAGAATGTGTAAACTACACAATTGTATGAAGAATCTGATTTCAATCAAGCAAAGAAATTCTTCCTTCCAAAAATGTGCCTTCAATTTTAAAAGATTCTTAAATTATTTTAAATAATATTAGCTTTGAAATTTGAACGTGCACACAGTAAGAAACACATTTGTACAATAGAAACGAGTCTATCTCTCTCTCACCCCCTACTCTTGTACCCCAGTGGTAATTGGTTAACAATTTCTTGTTTTATCTCCAACAGTGTTAAGAAGAAACTTAAGAACTGAAAATAATTAGCATTTACAAATGAATAAGCTCTTAGGATGTCCCCACATTCACATCATGTACAAATTCTGTTCCCTCTACCTGGAATGTTCTTTCTTTCCTGGCTTTTTGATAAATTCCATTTTATCATTAAATCTCAGTGAAGACTTTAATGCCCATGCAAATTACACACAACATCCCCACTTGACTCTTCTGGCTTTCAGATTCACACATCCACCTTCCAAATCCCTCCTGTCTCAAAGCGTTTTTAAACTTGGCACACTCGAAAGCAAACCCATGACCTCCCCAGCTAACCCTCTTCTTTTCCATTGATAGCTCTCAGTGACTGACTACCTTCTATCCAGTTAAGTGAACCAGAAACCCAGGCATCCTCCACAACACTTCCTTGTCCCTCACCCTCACGCTCTGCCCAGTTTCTAAGTTCTGTCAATTTTGTCTTCTTGCTTTTTCTTGAATCAACTCCACGCCCAGCTCTCTTTGCATTTAGACCAACCAGTACCAACAAAGTCCAGATCACCATTAGTTCTCGCCTGGACTATGGTTCTAATTTCCTCATATGCTGATATGCAGTACCATACCCTGACCCGTTCTACGACCTGCAGGCTGAATGCTCTTCTGGAAATGCTCTTCCCAAAACTTCCCTTTTAAGGAACACATTTGTGGCATCCTGAATACCTGCAGCTCACAAGGCCCTGTGAGGATTGGCCCCATCCAGACTCTAACCATGCTCTTCCCGCACTTACTATATCACGTTGCGCATTTTAGTCACCCCATTCATCTTTCAGTTTGCTGCTACAGTTGCCTAAAACATAATTATACAGAGGAACCAGTGCAGTGCAGCCGGTTTGTGATAATAACATTGCATCTTTGTTAAGGATGATGCCAGGAGCTTGGTAAGCCAAGGGAACAGCCTTGGTTCAGTATGGGCTCCACTCCTCACTACTGTGTGGTCCAGTCCTGATCTCTTCCTGTGTCTTTTTCCCAAGGTGGACCCAAGGCAGCAGCATTCTGCAGTGCTGATATTTGGAATTGGACTCTCCAGGCCATTTTGCAGAAAAATCCTAATCTCAGCTCATGCTTTAAATCAGTACAAAAACTTTGCTTTGCTTTGCTTCAAAGGTACTGAGGTGACAGGTAGAGTTACTAATGAATAAATCTTGATTTTCTGTTTATGGAATCCAGCAGTCTTTTTGTAGTCTGTATACTCAGGCCAGCTGCCTTTATTATTATTACTATTATTATTATCATTATCATTATTATTATTACAAGACTTTTTATGTGGTTTCTGTCTCTGCCATTTTTCAAAATGTTATATATTTTATTGAATGGCAAGAGGAAGCATTTTAAGACTTCTTGAGTTAGGAAGGGTAAATTCCTGGATGGATTAGAAAAGACTCTTCCACTGGGAAGATATCTGGACAAGATTTTATTTGCCAGACAGCATCATTAAACATTCTCTTTGTTACCCTATTCCACGATTTGCTCGTTTAACCAGTTCACATTGACAGACATGTGGGCTATTGTTGTGTCTGACTGTTGGGTGACTACTGTTTCCATTATATCACACTCCATTTTGTTCTGGAGGACCACAGTGTTGGAGTGTATGGAGAAAACCTTTTATGTGACACTAAGTGGGAAATTACTAATTACATTTCTCTTTCAATCTGCCATTATTATATATATTTTTTCCCTGCAGCTAGCAAATTGTCATTAATTAACCACTTTCACTTAGATCACTTACATTTTCTACTTCTTCAAATCTTACAGAAGTTTTAGACCTAATTCCTTCTTTCAGCTAATAGGGACTCCTTGTTATTCTGAGATATCACAGTCTTGGGAGTTTGTTTATTTTTATACTGCTTTGTTCAGAAGAGTAGCTGACACCACTTCATAACAACCATAAAATTGTCTGGCATCTTGAATGGGTTTTTGCTTCTGGGATGTCAATAGCTTCTTATTGTTTAAATTATTAGCAACCTCACAGATTAATAATGATCCCCTTGACGGCAGAAACTGGGCTTTCTTCTCTTGGATCCTTAAGACAGAGCCACACCCTGGCACAGAGATGGTGTTTTGTAAGTATCTGTTGCTTCTACTCCTTTGTAGTGGAAAAAAACCCATCAAATCATAATCCAAAAACAAAAAGTGATGAAAGTTTAAAAACACGTACAGAGTAATTAAGAATGCAGAGTTCAGAGCCAGACATATGTCTGTCTAAACCCTGGTTACGACACTGCATAATTAATGGCCTGGGTAGATAAGTTAAAGTTTACCTCCAACTCTTTGTGTTCTCATCTGTAAAATGCATGTATTGATGTCTAACTTGTAGAATTCTGATCAGCACTGAATGGGACAATGTGTGTGTTAAGTCTAATCACAATATTTGGTTCATGGTGATATTAAAAAATATATCGTATTAATTATTAATGGTAATATTTATATCAGTGTTATTGGTGGTACTAATGTCAACGTTGAAAGAGAACATTTTAGGCATCAGATTCTAATTCTGGCAACTATTAGTTTTTTTCCAGCTTCAAGGAGGCATGATAGACAAATTGAAAATGTACATATTTAATGTATACACCATGATGTTTTGATATAAATGTACTTTCTACAAAGATTCCTACAATCAAGCTAATTAGCACATCCATCACCTCATATATGCACCATTATCTTTTTCTTAAATGGTACCTATGAGAATATTCATAAATGTGAGAACATTAATGTGAGAGCACTTATGATTTCTTTTCTTAGCCAATTTCAAGTACACAGTACATCATTATAGCCTCTAGTTCCAGGCTGTACACTCTAACTGCAGAGCATATACATCCTATGAGCTGAAAGGTATTAGTTATGTGGAGTGTGTCAGGTAAGGTGAAGCAGAGAGCCAGACAGGATAGGTGTGCAAGAGACTGGTTGGGTGAAATTATTAGGAAGGATGAAGATGGAGGGACTGGAAGAGGGCAGGGGACGCTGCTCTGGCACCCGTGAGGGAAGAGTGGAAAGGGGACACTGGAGTAGGATCGTAGTTCTGAGTTAGTTCTGAGAGAGTCCTGGCAGGGTCAATGTGGAACCTCAGATTCAGAGTAATCCTGCTGCAGACTGATTCATGCAGCATTGCTGTGCTTAGGCATGGTGACAGGGACAGTGCAGTGAAGTGTGGCCTTGGGGTGAATGCCAAGGTGGCTCTGAAGAAACAGCAGCAGCATCTAGTCTACTTGTGGCACATTCTAGCAACATGAGCAATGCAGTTGCATGTCCAGCACTCAGTCTCAGATCCTTAACTCCCTGGTCACAGTGTCTGCTTGTCATCTGTGATACAAGGAGTATAATAAATATTCCATGGGGGTAATATAAGATCTCACTTAAATAATTCATCTAAAGTACTTGGAGGATAGTCATGGTTCAGAAAATGCTACTCTTTTCCTTTCTGCATAGAAGGGGTTTGTTTTTTATTTTATCTTCTACTTTAATTTCCTGTCCTTAAAGATAGTCTCCCAATCTTTCCTGAATATTTATAGCGTCAAGTTTCCAGCGAATAGCTCCACATTGAAAAAATCTTCATTTCATCTCAGCCATCTAATCTGGGGCAAAATGTACTGGCGTTGAATAATCCAGAGAATGACTCTGGCCCTCTTGTTCCTTTATCTACATAGACAGCCTTGGAAAGGATAAAAGCACAGAAAAATAAAAAGCAATTAATATTTGGCATTAGAGCTTTTTTCCCTTGAGGGAATAAAGCTTGCATCTCTTTGAGATTAAATACTTTATGGGAACACTGTGTCTTGGATGCTTTGTCTTAGTCAAGTCATTGAGGCTCATTCGAGAAGTGTTCAGAACAGAGTAGATGAGCTGACTGGGACAGATTGCTGTCTTGAGCCTTTGGGGGCCCTTAGAAAGTAACTGTTCTGAATTCCATTTCACAATAGAGAACACAAAGGGGCAGAGATCAAAATTATTACACATTGCCCAGAAAAACTAAAAAGCATAAAACATAAATAAGGGGAATAGAATTCTACAAAAGACTTTTTTTGAGTGGGGGGCACAGGAGATTGAACTCAGGAGCACTGAGCCAATGAGCTACATCCACAGCTCTATCTTGTGTTTTATTTAGGGTCTCACTGAGTTGCTTAGTGCCTCGCTTTTGCTGAGACTGACTTTGAATCCCCAGTCCTCCCACCTCATCCTCCTGAGTGGCTAGGGTTGCAGGCATGTGCCACCATGCCTAGCAAAAGACTTTTATTTTTTTATAAGCTACAGTAAGAAGATATACAAATACACGTAGTTTTTAAATGATTCTTTCTATATATATATTGTTATAGAAAAATTGCATTTAGGGGAAAGTCGCTGATTTTGCTTTTGCCTTGATTATAAGGCATCCAACAGCTTCAGAATCCTTTCATGCAGAAGCTCTCCCAGCCTCAAACACCATCAGCCCAAATTGGTTATTTTCCAAGGATTGCATAATGTTGTGTAGTTGTCTTTGGGTACCTTAACATATAAACAAAATTAAAAATTTAATATCCTCTTCAGAAAGTTTCTCCATAAAGCATCTTTGTTCCATGACTGGCTTGGCCAGGCCGAGCTTGCCTTTACCTGTTCATTTGGGATATTTATTTGAATTGAGTTGTGCTGCATTCCGTTCTGTGAGATGGAAGGGAGAACACCCAGGTTTCTGAGATGGCCTGTTTAAGCTCTATGTGGTCAGATATTTTTGCTTAAAGAACTTCAAAAGTTCCCCACTGCTTATGGAAAAAAGCCAGATCACTTGGCTTATGCTTCTTTTCCTCAATAGTGATGTATTTTAGATACTAAAAATTACAAAAATAATATAGTGAGCACCCACAATCTACAACCCTGCCTCACCAGATCTTCACATTTTGCTGTGATTGCATCAAATCTTTTCTAAAATGACACTGAAAATCAGGGTTAGAGTTGCAGACTCCTGTGACATCCTTCCTCTCGTTCTATTACCATTCTTTTAAGAGGTCTCCAGGGTCCTGATTTTGTTGTGCACCGTTCCTGCAGGTGTAGTCCTGCTTCTACTGTATACGGAACACATCCAGCCTCAGTTCATGGTGTTTCTGTATGTTATCCGAAATTCGTGGAGGTCGCCTTCTTTGGTCAGTTATGTCTCCCCAGTGATCATTCCTTCATAAACAATGCAATGTACGTGTGTGTGTGTGTGTGTGTGTGTGTGTGTGTGTGTGTGTGTGTGTGAGCTAATCTTCAGTGCAGCTTTTACTTAAGGAACATCTTATTACCTTTTAGAGAGTATGTTCCGCCAGAATGAATTAGCACTTGTTTTTTCTTGGAGCTCCCCAAATAATAGCTCTCTGTGACCACTTTCATATCACTTTCATATCAATTTCTCAACTTGTAGTTTTCCAGATTACTCAGGTAATGTTGATTCAAACTTTAAATCCAAGTGCAACAGGTCTTTGGTAACAAATAACTAGAGATGACAATTTTGTTTTTGTGGCCAAGCTGACACAGGTTATTTGTGACTTCCTGTAATAGTAAAGAGACTATTCAAGCATGCTATTTTCATAGTCCTTGGAAGGCTCTTTCTCTTTGGGTAGGTATTGATCTTGCATCCATCTATCCCCATACTTCTAACCTAATGTCATTTATTGTCCACATATGTACATAAAACTCAAAAACTTTTTAGTCCCAGGGCCATCTCATGAGCTTACTGGTGAGGTTTTCAGGGACTTTGTATTTGTTTGTTTGTTCATTCACCATTCTCTTGGGCTCAGCTATGTATTTAAAGGATGTTGGTCATGTTTTCTGGAGCTGTCTAATGTAACCTGTTGACAGAAATGGACAGTGAACTGTTTGGACTTCCACAGTCAGTTACCACTCTTTCCTGCTTTGTATTCCACTTATTATTCATACTAACTTCACAGCTTGGTTAAATAGACAAATTAAATATTTTGCAACTCCTGTTTCTTAACCAGCTTTTGTCATTGTCACCAACACCTAAGAAAAACACTTAGAGAAGGAAAAAAATCTAGTATTACTCACAATTTCAGAGGTTTCAGTCCCTGTTGAACTTCCCTATTGCTTTGGGCCTGAGGTGAGGTGGAATGTCATGGAAGAAGAGACCCGTGGAGGAAATCTTCTCAGCTCTTGGCCTCATGAAGCAGAGGTGTAGGGTGAGGGAAGAGATCAGGGACAAGATGTAGTCTCCAAGGGCATGCCCCCAGTTACCTGCTTCCTCCAACAATGTCTTCCCTCCTACAGCTTCCACCACTTCCCAATAGTTCGAATTTTTAACCCATCAAATGGATTAATCCACTAAGAGGTCAGATTCCTCATTATCTAATCATTTCCTAAAAGCCCTATTTCTGAACATTGTAGCTTTGGGAGCAAGCTTTCAACACATGAATCCTTGTGGAACATTCCAGGTCCAAACCCTAACATGCTGCTTTCTTCTCCTGGATATTTTTCCTTGCCCATCTCTTAAATCCATATAAGTTGCTGCTTAATGATGCTCCTTTCATGAAACCTTTCCTCATCTGCTAAAGGGAAGTAATGCATTAGACAAGGAACTTGTGATCCAGGACAAGATGAGAGATCCATTCACTTTGTATCTATCCTAGGTGCAGTGCTATGTCTTTCAGAGTCTGAGAGTTTATTAAACCACATTGGATTTAAGCAGAGTTTCCAACAGAAGCTGTAACAGAAACATACTGTGAATGTGCTTGGTACTTCCAGTGAAAGCTTATGTTAGAGGTCAGTGAATCTATTCCAATTTTAAGACCTAATAAAATAATAATAGTCTAAATGATTTAACTTATTATGTTTCAGGAACTTTACTAGGTGCTTTACTTAAATGATCTCTGGTTCTCATGACAGTTCAGGAAAATAGACAAGGTTAAGGTAGTTGCTAAAGATCAGAGAAGTAGGAAGAGGCAGAGCTGAAATTCAGATTTCAGTCTATCTGGTTTTCCAAGGGGGAAAAAAAGCCAAACATAAATACATGCCAAAGTAGAGAAGCAGTACGCTTTAGTGAAAAGAAGGTATTGTTTATCCCATGTGGAATATCAGGAATGGTGGACTAGGCACAGGCTCTTCCTGCTTGGTTGATTTTTCCCTGCTGGACGTCCACAGTCCTCTATGTATTGGTTGAAATTCTTGCATTTTAATCCCTGGATTTAATAGTCTGTGTATGGGAACATCTCCCCAGTAGACAATGATAGAATTGAGGACAAGAACTTTATGAAACGTTTTATTCTGGTTTTTATTTCCATTTTATTCTTTTTTTTGGTTAAGTTTTTTTTTTTTATTGTAAACAAATGAGATACATGTTGTTTCTCTGTTTGTACATGGAGTAAAGGCATACCATTTGTGTAATCATAAATTTACATAGGGTAATGTTGTTTGATTCATTCTGTTATTTTTCCCCTTCCCCCCTCCCCGCTCACCACTCTTTTCCCTGTATACAGTCCTTCCTTCTTCCATTCTTGTCCCCCTCCCTAACCCTAACCCTAACCCTAACCCTAATCCTAACCCTAACCCTAACACTAACCCCTCCCACCCCCCATTATGTGTCATCATCCACTTATCAGCGAGATCACTCGTCCTTTGGTTTTTTGAGATTGGCTTATCTCACTTAGCATGATATTCTCCAATTTCATCCATTTGCCTGCAAATGCCATAATTTTATCATTCTTTATGGCTGAGTAATATCCATTGTATATACATGCCACAGTTTCTTTATCCATTCATCAACTGAAGGGCATCTAGGTTGGTTCCACGATCTGGTTATGGGGAATTGAGCAGCTATGAACATTGATGTGGCTGTATCTCTGTAGTATGCTGATTTTAAGTCCTTGTATGCTGATTTTAAGTCCTTTGGGTACAGGCCAAGGAGTGGGATAGCTGGGTCAAATGGTGGTTCCATTCCATTCCAAGTTTTCTAAGGAATCTCCACACTGCTTTCCAGAGTGGGTGCACTAATTTGCAACCCCACCAGCAATGTATGAGAGTACCTTTCTCCCCACATCCTCGCCAACACCTATTATTGCTTGTGTTCTTGATAATCGCCATTCTAATTGGGGTGAGATGGAATCTTAGGGTAGTTTTGATTTGCATTTCTCTTATTACTAGAGATGTTGAACATTTTTCATATATCTGTTGATTGCTTGTACATCTTCTTCGGTGAAGTGTCTGTTCATTTCCTTTGCCCATTTGTTGATTGGATTATTTGTATTCTTGGTGTAGAGTTTTTTGGGTTCTTTATATATTCTGGAGACTAGTGCTCTATCTGAAGTATGAGTGGCAAAGATTTTCTCCCACTCTGTAGGCTCTCTCTTCACATTACTGATAGTTTCCTTTGCTGAGAGAAAGCTTTTTAGTTTGAATCTATCCCAGTTGTTGATTCTTGCTTTTATTTCTTGTGCTATGGGAGTCCTGTTAAGGAAGTCTGACCTAGGCCGACATGTTGAAGACTTGGACCTACTTTTTCTTCTATAAGATGAAGGGTCTCTAGTCTGATTCCGAGGTCCTTGATCCATTTTGAGTTGAGTTTTTGCAGGGTGAGAGATAGGGGTTTAATTTCATTCTGTTGTATATGGATTTCCAGTTTTGCCAGCACCATTTGTTGAAGAGGCTATCTTTTCTCCATTGCATATTTTTGGCCCCTTTGTCTAGTATGAGAAAATCATATTTATTTGGGTTTGTGTCCATGTCCTCTATTCTGTACCATCAATCTACCTGTCTGTTTTGGTATCGGTACCATGCTGTTTTTGTTACTATTGCTTTGTAGTATAGTTGAACATCTGGTATTGCAATACCTCCTGCTTTGCTCTTTCTACTGAATCAGGAGGACATACATAACTTAAATAGATCAATTTCAAGTAATGAAATAGAAGAGGTCATCAAAAGCCTACCAACAAAGAAAAGTCTGGGACCAGATGGGTTCTCAGCCGAGTTCTACAAAACCTTTAAAGAAGAGCTCATTCCAATACTCCTCAAAGTATTCCATGAAATAGAAGAGGAAGGAACCCTCCCAAACTCATTTTATGAAGCCAATATCACCCTGATACCTAAACCACACAGAGACACATCGAGGAAAGAAAATTTCAGAACAATATCCTTAATGAACATCAATGCAAAAATTCTCAACAAAATGTTAGCAAATCACATACAAAAACGTATTAAAAAGATAGTGCACCATGATCAAGTGGGTTTTATCCCAGGGATGCAAGGTTGGTTCAACATCAGGAAATCAATAAATGTCATTCACCATATCAACAGACTTAGAGTTAAGAATCACATGATTAGTTTGATAGATGCAGAAAAAGCATTTGATAAAATACAGCATCCCCTCATGCTCAAAACACTAGAAAAAATAGGTATAGTGGGAACATTCCTTAACATTGTAATGGCCATCTATGCTAAGCCCATGGCCAATATCATTCTAAATGGTGAAAAACTGAAAGCACTCTCCCTAAAAAGTGGAACAAGGCAGGGATGCCCTCTTTCACCACTTCTATTCAACATCGTCCTTGAAACTCCAGCCAGAGCAATTAGACAAACCAAAGAAATTAAAAGGATACGAATTGGAAAAGAAGAACTCAAACTATCCCTGTTCACTGATGACATGATTATATATTTTGAGGAACCCAGAAATTCCACCAGAAAACTTTTAGAACTCATAAGTGAATTCAGTAAAGTAGCAGGTTACAAGATCAATGCTCATAAATCCAATGCATTTGTATACATAAGTGATGAATCTTCAGAAAAAGAAGTTAGGAAACCTACCCCATTCACAATAGCATCGAAAAAAATAAAATACTTGGGAATTAATCTCACAAAAAAGGTGAAAGACCTCTACAATGACAACTACAGAACACTGAAGAAAGAAATTAAAGAAAATTTTAGAAGATGGAAAGATCTTCCATGTTCTTGGATAGGCAGAATTAATATTGTCAAAATGGCCCATACTACCAAAAGTGCTATACAGATTCAATGCAATTCCAATTAAAATCCCAATGATGTACCTTACAGAAATAGGGCAAGCAATCATGAAATTCATCTGGAAGACTAAGAAACCCAGAATAGCTAAAGCAATCCATTTTATTCTTATAAGATATCGACATGCTTCATATCTTAGTCTTGGAGAGTCATATGGCAAACTAGTAGACAAAGATCCTAAGAAGTCCTGCAGCAAAGAGATTTGTTTAGCTGCAGCTCAAGTAGGATTTCCCCATTTTATGTGATTACAGAACCCTCTTTCTGAGAATACTTATTGATATCTTGTACATTTAATGTCCCAGAAAACAAACCTTGGAAAATAGACTTTTTTCCTGACCTTCTTGAATGTTCTCTCCTTGCTGTAAGGGGAATAGGTGAATAGTGGGGTTCACTATTTTTAAAAGTATATTTTCCTCATATCAATCTCTAAAAGAAGTATAGTGTATAGAAAGGAGCAAACAGAAGTATTGAAGAAAACTGCTCTCTCCATCAGAAAATGCAGTAGACACTGCTGTCTTTGAGGTGACCACCCTTGTTCTAAGGGTGTGGGGGGAGCTGTTGAGGGTGTGGGGAAATCCTGAACCCAAATTCACTCTTCACTTTGAGTTCTCATTAGAACCTAATTCTGTTCCTTCAAATGCATGGACTTCTTTGTCCACTGCTCCCATTGAAGCTCATAAATCCAAATGGCAGCTGTGATATTTAGAAATACAGAGTTCAGGGGATACTTCATCAACAGATTTCTCCAGGCTAAAGGCAACCAGGGTTGAGCTGTGTGTGTCATGAACGGTAGGGCTGTCCAGGGAAAGAGTCCTTTGTAGGGAGTTTAATCCCTTTTTAATTTTTGGTTTTAAAGAGTGGAATCTTTCAGTAGCAGGAGCCTTGCCATCAAAGTCCACCTGCTTTTTGTATCTCACAGTTCCTCAGGGAATGAAGCAAATGCAGATGATCTGGGGAAGAAGAGGAGGAGTGAGGCCAAGTTATTAGCAGAACTGCTCTCCAGAAAATGCATTATGCAGGGAGTTTATCTTTTTATAACCATTTCAGTGTCTCTTGCCCCATGAAATGACTCTTGAAAAGTCTCTTTTTCTACAGCTATAAATGGTTCTACTATGATCCTCAGGAAAATACTCATAAAACACACTCAGGTCAGGAATTCAGTGTTATTTGTCTCCTGAGTCCCAGTACACTACACATACAGGCACGTACCTATATTGAATACCAAGGCATTTGGAAGTAGTGCACCCCGATATTTTCAGTACTTAAAATGCCTGCTGAAGCAAAGTGACAAAGATATTTTTATACCTTAAAGCTGGGTTTTCTTTTTCATTTTATTTACTATACTTTGAGTCAGTTTCTAAATCAAAAACAAAAAGTTTAACTTAAAAATATTGCCAGTAACATTTTGATAGAAAACATACCATGACTGAAGACCCACTTGGATCAGCCTTATGCTTTTATTTTAGTAAATTCTTATAATCCTCTATAAGGTGATTTTAATTCCTGTTTTACATAGAAGAATGAAAAAGTCAGAGGCTGAGAGATCACAGAACTATGAAATGGTAGAGCCAGTACTTGAAACCAGGTGTGCAACATCTTCAAGGATGGGATATGATCAGGATCCTGGAGGAGTGAGACAATTTCAGGTCAAGTTACCTGTGAGACAGCATCTACATAAAGATTGGGAGGACATGACTCTGGAGTCAGCATGGGAAGGCTTTACCAAAGAACATCAGAACAGGGAGGAGTGTGAATACAGTCACACCTCCCAGAACTGTTAATGAAGACTGTTGATGCAACCTTAACACCATCTGTCTACCACTGGAGCATGTTCATCAAGGGGTGGAATGGCACAGCAAGAGATGGAGGAAGAGGCAGGATCTGTGCAATACAGGTCCTCAAGGGGCATGCTAATTGGGTCTGTTTTTATTTCAAGGCCAAGAACATGATGGTAAGTTGGACTAGGTGGTGCCAGTGGGCAGATTTGTGATATATTGTTTTTATCTAATGGGTAGAATTTGTAAATGTGGGAGCTGATAGGGAGGCCTTATTCTAGAATAAGGATCTGGTCTCTGATGATGACATCATTCCTGAGATGGAGAAGAAAGGAAGAAGCAGGGGGTTTAGGGGAAGGAATCAAAAGTTCTGTTTGAATTAGCCAGTATACAGTTTAAAAAAAACAAAAAGCAAAACAGAAACCACTAGATACTTTTCTCCAAGAGCAATTTGTTGTAGACACATGATCCCAAAGGTCCATTATAACAGTTGTATTTTAACCTTCCAATGCACTACACACTTTTGTTTTCTTGGACCCTGTAATGGTCAGCTTTTTGTTGCTGGGACAAAAATACCTTAGAGGAAGAAGGATTTATTATGACTAATGATTTCAGAGGTCTCTGTCCATGGTTGCCTGGTGGTACTGCTTTGAGTCCAAGGTGAGGTAGGATATCATGGCAGAAGGTTGTGGTGGGGGAAATTTGCTTAGCTCTTGGCAGCCAGGAAGGAGAGAGAGAGAGAGGGAGGAAGAGAAAGACCAGAAAAAAGATAAACCTTTCTAGAGCACACCCCCGGTGACCTACTTCCTCTACTGGGCCTATCCACCTACAGTTTCTACTACCTGCTAATCAAGCTATGAACCCTTTAATGGATTAAACATTGACGAGATCAGTGCTCTCATGATCCAATTACCTCCAAAGAGCCCACCTCTGAACATCACTGCCCTGGGATCAAGTCTTCAACACATGATCCTTTGGGAGACATTCCAAGATCCCAACCATAATAAGACTTTTCTTCCATTAAATTATAAATATTATATGACTGTATTGATATAAAGACAAATGTGATCTAAGCTAGACTCATTGTTATATGTTCATTTTTTTTTCTGATTAAAGAAAAATAGAACATTTGTAGGGTCCCTAAAACTATTGTGGGCTCTAGGTACTATGCCTGCTGTGCCTAAGGAATAGGTTGGCCCTTGAAAAGTTTTTTAAAATTTGAGCTGGGCACAGTGGTGCATGCCTGTAATCCCCGTGGCTTGGGAGGATAAGGCAGAAGGACCACGAGTTCAAACCTAGCCTCAGCAAAAGCAAGGCCCTAAGCAACTCAGTGAGAACCTTCCCTAAATAAAATACAAAATAGGGCTGGGGATGTGGCTCAGTGGTTGAGTGCCCCTGAGTTCAATCCCTGGTACTCCCCCCAAAAATCAAATCAAATCAAAATTGGAGAGTGGAAAGAAATGGAGTCTCACTCTGAGATCCAGAAGCTACTGCTACCGTCAGCTGAAGCTCATGAGCTATCCTGAGCTGTTAAAGGTGCTGGTACCCTCCACTGCTGCTGCTGAGCCGCCATGGTTCCCTGTAATGCTGTCCCAGCCTCTATTATTATTGCTGCTTACAGTGCCATCACAGAACTTGCTGGAAGCATGGCAGCTGTCATCAATCAGAAAGCATCGAAGTTGCCATTGCTAGTGAAGGAATTAGAATTCCTTTCCCATTCTTACTGCCTTGCAATATTTTTTTATTGACAGAACCTGATGGGAAGTCAGCAGGCTTGGGAGTTTGGGGCTATTTGCAGGATTCCAGTCCTAGCAGTATAGGATAACATAAAAGAGCAAATGCAGGATTGATAACCAATCTATAAATAGCCCATGTGTGTTCTGCTTGACATATTTGTGAAACATCTGAATGCCAATGTCAAGTGAGATCCCTTTGAAGGGAGTGGGGAGAAAGAAGAGTTAGACAACAAAGACCAAGAACTAAGATAACCAACACTTACATCCGTGGGAAGAAGAAACACTACAAGGAGCTTGAGAATGCAAAGGGGAAAAGTAGCCAACTCTAGAAGCTGAGAAGAGAGAACATTTCTAGAATGGGGAAATGATCAACTGTGTCAAAGCTCAAAGCTGCTGAAAGGTTGAAAATGAAAACATGAAAGATGTCCTTACATTTCACACCATAGCCATGGATGGTAACCTTGACAAGAGCAAGTTCAATCAAGGGCGGTGCCTGAGAGCCAAACAGTTCTGTTTTCTGATCTACTTCATGCAAACCCCTGTGTTATATGGATAATGCCCATGCATATCTACTGAGCAGTGGAAAAAAAGTCCAAACTCAAATTTTCAGCAAGTCCAGTTCTTTTTTTTTACTATCTCAAAACACAAATCATAAAGTAATCACTCTCCTTCTTGTATAAGCAACAACATTGAAAAATAAAAGGTTTTTCCATCCTTTCTTGCAGAAATTTTGGCCATGTGCAACTTGGACAACATGGAATTTCAAGTTAAAATATATTCTTAGATGCAGAATTCCAAGACCTCTAGGATTTCTCATTGAAAGGCAGTTTGAGTGTGTACAGATGGAAACCAGGAATAGGTATGGTCTTCTCATTACCACCTCCCCCAACACTTATTTTATCATCCTTCCCTTAAAGGAAAGGAAAGATTTGGTGTTCTGATCCCTGTTTGTTAAAGCAATGGCAGGGTATGTTAGATCACATCTGTCAGCTAAAAAATCCAAGGAAGCTGTGTGCATGCTAGTCAAGCCTGAGAAGATGAAAGGTCAAGTAATAACTGGTGAGGTGAGAGGAGCTGCAAGAGAGGAAAATGAAATTCTATTGAAAAACGAGGAGTTACCATGGAAGGCTGAGTAGCTGAGAAGGGCCCCAGGAGAATATCTTCAGCCAATTGTAAAAAGTACCTGGAATTATTAGTGGCACAGCATGATATTAAGATAAAGAGAGGAAGATTCCAAGGAAGAGTAACGTTTCGTCATCTCCAAGGACTTAAATGATCTAGATATACCAGGTCCATTCCTTCTGCCAATTTCTGAGTTTTTCTCTTCCCTGGATTTCTGTAATGACCTCCTTATTTATCTCCCTGCCTTTGGTTTACCCAATATGACTCTCTACACTATAGCCAAGATGATATCCCAAAAGCACAAATGTATTCATTTGCTTTAAACTCTTCCATGCTTCTCATCACTCTGGATGAAGTACAAATTCCTTAACAAAGCTTACCTCTCCTTACCTTCTCCACCCCACTCCTAATCTCATACACACACACACACACACACACACACACACACACACACACACACACAATTACTACCCTCTTATTCTGGATAATTTCTATCCACCCTCTTCATATTAGCTCAGGTTCACCTCCTGGGGAAAATGTCCCCTAATCTCTAACATTGGGGTGCATGTCTGCACTATGTACTGCTCTCCCTGCCTCAACATATTTCTCTATGTAGATTTTTTATTTGCTGATGTACCCACTAGACTGTGAACTCTGTGAGTTGATGTTATGCCTTATTCACTATTATAACTCTAATGGTAGCACAATGTATGACCCATTGTATCAGTTAGTATTCATGGAACAAATCAATGAATGAATGAAGGGCCCAGGAAGGATGGTGCTGGAGGCTGAGTCTGGCTTGAATGTGCATCACCCAGGGTATTCCAAGACAGTGTAGACAAGAAGGAATCCTTACAGAAAGAGCCAAGGTCAAAATCAAGACTAGTAAAGCGTTAGGGTATAAACCTAAGAATAAATTGTAGAGGAAAAAGCTGGTGAGTTCAGGGAAACCAGGAATAAGGGACCAAGAATGGTTGAAAGGAGAAGTGACTTTAGGAAGAAGGCCAGTGTGTTATTCTGCTCAGGCTGCTGTAACAAAATGCTGGAGACTGTTGACTTAAAAACAACAGAAACTTATTGCTCACCCTCATCGACATGGGAAGTCCAAAGCTCTGGTAGATTCAGTTTCTGGCAAGGACTTGCTCTCTGGTTTATAGATGGTACCTTCTCGCCTGTGCCTTTACATAGTGGAAGGGGCAAGACGAGTCTCTTATAAACCTCTTTTATAAGGACACTAATCCCATTCACTAATCTCCCCCCAAAGTCCAATTCTGTTAATACTGTATTATGGGGTTTAGGTTTCAACATATGAATTCTGGGGGTTACAACACTCAGACCACAGCAATGGAGAATCATCATTTTGGGGAACTTTTCACCAAATCTTGTGAAAGCAGAAGAGCTTAAAGCTAATCTAAGATGCCTTGTATAAGAAAGCATAATAGAGACAGCACAGGGTTCTGCCATCAGAATGCTTGTGTTTGTATTCTGGCTCCTCCATCTCTCACCAGCTGTGTGATTTTGAAGAAATTGCTAAGCTTTCTGTGTAAGTGTTTTCCTCTGAAAACAATGATACTAGTAGTGCCAACTTCTTCCATTCATTACGAGTTTTGAATGAGCCAGTCTGCTTAAAGTGTCTAGACTAGCACCTAGTGCACAGTAAGCATGTATGCCCAGTATGTGTGAGCAATTAGTAGAGGCTAACAATGCCCTGATGGTTCACGCATACTGTAGGTGTCCACTTCTCCATTTTGATGGGTTGTATTAAGAATCTTAGACTGGGCATGGTTGTGCATGCCTGTAATCCCAGTGGCTCAGGAGACTGAGGCAGGAGGATTGAGAGTTCAAAGTCAGCCTCAGCAAAAGTGAGGTGTTAAGCAACTCAGTGAGACTCTGTCTCTAAATAAAATAAAAGGACTGGAGATGCGGCTCAGTGGTTGAGTGCCCCTGAATTCAATCCCCAGTAAGCCTCCCCACCAAAATAAAGAATCTTACCAAAGTTCCCTGTGTTAGGTATATGACACAATGTATTTCAGACTGTCTTTTTCACCATACCAAGAGGCCTTTCCATGTGCAACATGCTGTTGGGCAGGTTATCTTTAGAAGTTTAAGATATGACATTGTTTAATTGTGTTTTGAAACAGCCATACAAAAATGCCAAGGTCTCCTCCTTCTTCCTTTCTCTGGATTAACTGTGGTTGGAGACAAGGAGCCTCACATCTTCTGCACTCAACTCCTATAGTTTCCCTCCTTGAAGGAGCTGAGGTCCATCCAGCAGAATCTGATGCAGTGCTGGATATTAGGTACCAGCCTGGACAGTACTGCTTCATGTCATTGAGAAGAATTTCACAACATAGCTAATGATATGGAGGTTTCCGTTTTCTATTTTTCTACAATTTATCATAGCCTGTGGAGGCTTTATTGCCACAACAGGAAATGGCAGAGTTAGGACTGATCTCCACAAGACTGGGGTGATGGGCTTCTCCCAAGCATCTGACAGTACCCAGTCCCTCCTCTGGGTGCTAAGACTCACTGTGGCTGTAGCAAAGGAGCAGAACAAGCAGAGTGGAACGCCCCAAGTGCCCTTAAGGGACACGCAGGAAGCACTGCCTCCTGCCTACAGCAGACTGTTTCTGAGTGGATGACGAACCTTAGGGAGCACCAGCCAGGACCCTCAGGCTTCCCTGCCCCTCGGGCGCATGGGTCACAGATACACCCCCACTGACCTCCACTCACACCCAGAGTCTATTGACTGGCAGCAGATCCTGACTGCCTGGGTCACCTCCCCAGAAGCCAGTCAAGCTCCAGCCAGAGATCTCTGTTCAGGAGGGTAGGTTTCTCACCTCTGAGGAGTTGCCTACTTGCCTGAGGGGAGATGGAAAATGAGGCCACAGGCCCTGTCCCTGCCAGGTAGGTGGGCATCGATTCCTAGCAAGGTCTTCCAAGTCACCCTACATGACCTGACTTCAGTCAAAGGGACACTCAAAAGCTTGTCAGCAGCTCCTTCTGCAGAGTGATCTCTCCAGGGACCATCAATAAGCAAATCTAGTGCAATCCAGGGTCATTGGTGCTGGGCCTCCTGGAGGGCCCTGCTTACTGGAGCTGCTGGTTCGGGTTAGAGATGGAGATCAGTGGCTAAGACCATTACTCTGTTGGGATAGCTTGGAAGGTGTCAGAGACCCGGGAGTGCATCGGCAGGATGAAAGCTAAAGGAGATCCTCGGGGTGTCAGAGTTTCAAGGAGTAGAGAGTGCATTCTGGAATAGGTACCTCTACCCCAATCTCACAGGATGGGAACAGGCATGCTGGGCAGACTGCAGCTCTGCACACCCCTCCCAAAATCTAATGGAAAGAGTTGGGCTGTGGGTATGTTGGGAGGACAGCAGGGCAGATTCCTTGGTAGGCCCGTGGAGGTGGGGGACATCACATTAACCGTATGGTCATCACTACTTCGGGTGGCAGGTCCCAAGGTAAGCGGTGCTTGTGACAGAGTGCAGGCCTGCTGACCCCACTAGCAACTGGTGCCTTCTGTTCCTGCTCCCTGCAACCTCAGAACCTGGAAGAGGAGAAGGTGTGGCAGTTGGGGCTTCAGGCTCCTGGAGACTGGGGTCAGGGAAGGTAAAGGGCAGGGCCCACTCATGCATGAGTACACACTGCACTGCCCAGCCTGAGTGCAGTGCCCCAGTGACATTCCATGCAGGAGAGTTCAGGGTGGCAGCGCAGCTAGGGAGGTGGTAGGTGTGCGCCCCACTGTAGAGCAAGTCTGCAAGGCTATCAGTGAATGCCACAGGATGTCGCAGATGGAGGAGGCCCGAGGGGCACAGCTGATTCCCAGGGGGAT
The DNA here is from genome assembly GCF_902686455.1 of Sciurus vulgaris. Lineage (NCBI taxonomy): Eukaryota > Metazoa > Chordata > Mammalia > Rodentia > Sciuridae > Sciurus > Sciurus vulgaris. The sequence goes on from NC_136461.1 coordinate 44,727,593, forward strand.
GTGGTAGAGGAGGAAGCCCTGCAAGAGTCTGCTTCGTTGCTGGGCACACCTGGAGTTGGAGGGGCCACCCCCAACCTCTGCAGCAGATGCTGCAACTTCTCCACCTCGTGGCATGTGGCCATCTGCAGGCCTAGGGGGAAACTAACACCAGTCACTTTGATCCTCGACTGCGAGCCTCCAGAACTGAGAGAAAAGCACATTTTTGTTTTTCATGTCTATCATTTCTTCCTCCTTTTTAGTTGCATTGACTGGAGTAATAAATATCAGCTCTAAAGTTATAAAACTACGAGTTACAGGTAGTGTCTGAGAGATCCTGTTGATCGTTTCCTTAGAACAGGGACTGACACTTTGGTAGAGGCAACACCTGCTCTTATCTCGTCTCTGTGCTTTTGGTCACTCTACCTTCCTTAAAGGAAGGTAATTGACATAGTTTAATAATTAACTAATTGACATAGTTTATATGATGCTGCCCTGGGTGTCTTATTTGAAAATGTCATTTGATTCTTCTAAGGCAGTTCACCCCAATGATTTCTCATCCTTCTCAATTACTTCCTTAGGCTAAAAGCAGTCCCATTTTAGAATAGGAAAACAGATTTCTACATCCATTATGATGATAGCCATTATTGATGCCTATTAGGTTTTACCGTAGGTCTGATATTCCTAAACTAAAGTTTATGAGAATTAGTATCTCAATCTCCTTTCCATGGCATGTCTGGGCTTAAAGAAATATCCATTAATTTTGTTTGCTAAGCAGTTATGTCAAAATAGTATTTAAGTCTTAACAACTGCAGACATTTAAAAAATAATGCACATAATTATATATAGCTATATTTGTATATGTATATATGTGCATATCCTTAAATAATCATACTTATATATTTGCTTCAACTGTGTATTTGGGTTCCACAGAGAAACAGAACCAACAGGGTGTGCATGTGTGTGTTTGTGTAATAAGAGTTTTATTATAAGGAATTGGTTCTATGAGACAACCAGCTTTTCTCTGCATGATATGCTGCCCAGAGTAATGGAGTCAGGCATCTATGGACTGAACCTCTGGAACCGTGAACCCCAAATAAATTTTTTCTCCTCCAAGTTGTTCTCGTCAGGTATTTGGGTCATAGCAAGGCAAAAACTGAATAAAATGGTAGCTAGTCTGCCTTAATCAGTCGACCAACTGAGGTATCCATCTCATCCAGAAACACGCTCACCAACCCACCCAGAGTAATATTTAACCAATTATCTGGGTACCTCCTGGGCAGTGATGTTGACATATATGATGAACCATCACAAAGTGCCATAACAAAACACCACAAGTGGCTTAAACCACAAAATTGCTTTTCTCTCAGTTCTGGAGGCTGGCGCTCCAGGATCAAGGTGTCCCTGGTGTTAGTTCCTCCTGAGGCCCCTCTCCTTGGCCTGCAGATGGCCACATGCTCACCTGACTCACATGATCTCTCTGCGAGTGCTCACCCCTGGTGTGCTTGTGTGTGTGTGTGTGGGGGGGGTGTCCCAGTTTTCTCTTCCTATAAGGACAATAGTCCCACAGGATTTGTGCTCAACCTATTGGCCTCATTTTAATTCAATCAGCCTTTCAAGACCTTATTTCCAAATACAATCACATTCTGAGGTACTGAGAATTAGGATTTTAACATGAATTTGGGATGGGAGAATTAAATAACCCAGAACACACAATACTGGGGTTGGTGGCCTCTTGGACAAACCTTGGTATCCTATTCAATGACGCTACCCTCACACTGAATTTTGAGCAGTACAAGCTTGACATCACATTAATGGCTAAAGACCCAATTTCAAGAAGATGTGCCATCAAGCAAAGGAATGTACCACAAATGAAAGCTGAGCATGACCTAGCGTGAACTACCACAAGCTCATATTTTGCAAAGGATCTCAACTAAATGTCAAATATCATCATGTTTCTCTGAAAACTTAGAGACCTTGAGGTGTCCTGAGACTTTGCCGTGGTGCTCCAGGGCACCTTACCACCAATGTGTGAGAACCGATTGAGGAATAACTTATGTATTTATAGAGTTTGGTGTTCTGAGTAACTGCCTGCTAAGTATTATCCATTCTATTATTTATGAGAGGAGAAAATTCAGGTTATGTATGACCCTGTGTAATTGCATTAAGGTAACACAGTAAACGCATGGTGAATTTAGGCCTACCTACCTCTAAAGCTATGTTTTTTTCACTTTATTCCTGAGGTGGGTAAAGTCAGCTAATCAGTATTCTACATCCAGTTCCTTCCACTATCCCACCTTCCTATATTGCTAAAAGCTGTAAAGTTACAAACCACATTTTCCAGAAACTTTTGCAGCTACGACGCAGGAGGCTAATAATGATTTGAGAATTAGATGTGCTCACAGGAGATTTTAAGATGGGAGTGAGGTGAAAGTCAATGTCATGCTTAACACCAGGGCATTTTTTAAAACTTTTTATTTGTTCTTTTTAGTTATATATGATAGTAGAATGTATTTTGACATATTATACATGCATGGATATAACCTCACATTCTTGTGGTTGTACCTGATCTGGAGTTACACTGGTCATGTATTCATAGATGAACATAGGAAAGTTATGTCCCACTCATTCTAATGTCTTTCTTATTCCCATCCCCTCTGTTATGGTTTGGATGTGAGGTGTCCCCCAAAAGCTCATGTGTGAGATAATGCAAGAAGGTACAGAGGAGAAATGATTGGGTTGTGAGAGTCTTAACCCAATCAGTGAATTAATCCCCTGCTAGGGATTAACTGAGTGGTAACTGAGGTTGTAGGGTGTGGTTGGAGGAGGTGGGAATTGGGGGAGTGGCTTTGGGCTGCATATTTGTATCTGGCAAGTGGAGTCTCTCTCTCTGCTTCCTGATCTCCACGTGAGCTGCTTCCCTCTGCCATATTCTTCTACTATGATGTTCTGCTCACCGAGAGCCCTGAGGAATGGACCTCGACTTCTATGGACTAAGACCTCTGAAACCATGAGCTCTCAAATAAACTTTTCTTCCTCTATAGTTTGTCTGGTCAGGTCCTTTAGTCAAGCAGTGAAAAAACTGACTAAAACACCATTTCAGTTTCCTTCATTCCCCTTTGTCTTATCCAAAGAACTTCTAATCTTTTCTCCTGCTCCTTATTGTGTGTTAGCATCCACATATCAGAGAGAACATCTGGCCTCTAATTTTGAGGGCTGGGCTTATTTCACTTAGCATGCTATTCTCCAGTTCCATCCATTTACTGGCAAATGCCATACTTTCATTCCTTTTTCTTTCCTTTTTAAAATATTTTAAATGCAGATGGACAAAAATACCTTTATTTCATTTATTTATTTTCATGTGGTGCTAAGGATTGAACCCAGTGCCTCACACATCCTAGGCAAGCACTGTATCTTTGAGTCACAACTCCAGTTCTCATTTCATTTTCTTCAAGGCTGAGTAATATTCCATTGTGTATATATACCATGCTTTCAAATTCCATTCATCTGTTGAAGGGCACCTAGGTTGGTTCCATAGCTTAGCTTTGTGAATTGAGTTGCTATAAACATTGTGGTCACATCACTATAGTATACTGATTTTAAGACTTTTAGGCATATGCCAAGGAGTTGGATAACTGTGTCAAATGGTGGTTCCATTCCAAGTTTTTTGAGAAATCTCCATACTGCTTTCAAGAGTGGTTATACCAGTTTGCAGTCCCACTAGCAATGTATGAATATACCTTTCCCTCCGCATCCTCACCAGCATTTATTAATATGTGTATCCTTGATAATTGCCATTCAGACTAGAGTGAGATGAAATCTCAAGGTAGTTTTAATTTACATTTCTCTAACTGCTAGAGATGTTAAACGTCTTTTCATGTATTTGTTGGCCATTCATATTTTTTCTTCTGTGAAGTGCCTGTTCGGATCCTTTGCCCATTTATTGATTCTTTTTTTTTTTTTTTTTTTTTTTTTGGTGTTAAGTTTTTTGAGTTCTTTATATATATTGGAGATTAATGCTCTATCTGATTTGCAGGTGGCAAAGATTTTTTCCATTCTGTAGGCTCTCTCTTCATGTTATTATTTCCCTGACTGAGAAGCTTTTTAATTAGATATCATCCCATTCATTGAGTCTTAATTTTACTCCTTGTGCTTCAGATATCTTGTTGAGGAATTTGGTACCTAAGTTGACATGATAGAGATTTGGGCCTACTTTTTCTCCTAGTAGGTGCAGGTTATCTGCTCTAATGACTAGGTCTTTGATCCACTTTGAGTTGTGTTTTATGCAGGGTGAGAGATAGGAGTTTAATTTCACTTGGCTACATTTGTATTTCCAGTTTTCCCAGCACCATTTGTTGAAGAAGCTATCTTTTCTCCAATGCATGTTTATGGGAACTTTGGGTGACATAACTGCATTTATATGGGTTTGTCTGTGATCTTCTATTCCATTGGTCTTCATGTCTGTTTTGCTGCCAATACCATACCATTTTTGTTACTATAGCTCTGTGGTATAATTTAAGGTCTGGTAGTGTTATGCCTCCTGCTTCAAATTTTTTGCTGAGGGTTGTTTGGCTATTCTGGGTCTCTTATTTTTCCAAATGAATTTCATGACTGGGTTTTCTATTTATATGAAAATGTCATTGGAATTTTAATAAGAATTGCATTAAATCTGTATAATGCTTTTCATAGTATGGCCATTTTGACAGATTTAATTCTGCCTATCCAAGAACATGGGAGATCTTTCCATCTTCTAAGGTCTTCTTCAATTTATTCCTTTAGTGTTATGTAGTTATCATTGCAGGGGTCTTTCACCTCTTTTGTTAGGTTGAGTCTCAATTTTTTTTTTTTTTTTTTTTTTTTTTTGAGGCTATTGTGAATGTCATAGCTTTCCTAATTTCTCTTTCAGTTGATTTATCACTGATGAATAGGGATGTAGTCGATTTATGGCTGTTAATGTTACATACTGCATCTCTTCTGAATTCATTTATGAATTCTAGAAGGTTTTTGGTGGAGTATTTTTGGTCTTCTATTATACAGAATCATGTCATTGGCAATCATTGGCAAATAGAGAGTTTGAGTTCTTCTTTACCTCTTTGCACACCTTCAATTTCTTTCTTCTGTTTAATTGCTCTGGCTAGAGTTTCCAGGACTATGTTGAATAGAAGTGGTGACAGAGGGTGTCCTTATCTTGTTTCAGTTTTTATAGGAAATGCTTTCAATTTTTCTCCATTCTGAATGATGTTGGTCATGGATTTAACATATATAGCTTTTACAATGTCGAGGTATGTTCTTACTACATCTAGTTTTTCTAGGGTTTTGAACATGAATGGATACTCCATTTTGTCAATTTTTTTTTTGCATCACTTAAGATAAACATGTGGTTCTTGATTTTAAGTCTATTGATGTGCCAAATTACACTTATTGATTTGTGTATGTAGCACCAACCTTGAATACTTGGGATGAACCCCACTTGATCACATTGCACTGTCTTTTAAATATGTTTTTGTATGTGATTTATTAAGTATTTTATTAAGAATGTTTGCATCTATGTTTGACAGGGCTTTGGGTTTGAGGTTTTCTTTTCTTGATATGTCATTTTCTGTTTTTGATATCAGGGTAATACTAGCTTCATAGAATAAGTTTTGAAGTGTTCCTCATTTTCTATTTCAAGGGATAATTGAGGACGATAGGTGTTACTTCTCTGTTAAAGATAGGTTAGAATTTGGTTGAGAATCCTCGGGTTCAGACAATCTATCCAGTGGTAAGAAAGGTGTGCTAAAGTCACCCAGTATTACTGTGTTGTGGTCTATTTGATTGTTTGAGGCATATGTATTTACAAGTGTTATGTCTTGTTGATATATAATTCCCTTAAGCAATATGAAATGTCCTTCTGTGTCCCTTTTGATTAACTTTGGCTTGAAGTCCACTTTATCTGGTATGAGGATAGAAACTCATGCTTATTTATGAGATCCATGTGAATGATATGTTTTTTCCTATACTTTTACCTTCAACCTGTGGATGTCTTTGTCTATAAGGCAAGTCTCTTGGAGACAGCATATTGTTGGGTCTTGATTTTTAATCCAGTCTGCCAGTCTGTGTCTTCTGATTGATGAGTTTTGGCCATTTACAATAAAAGTTATTAAAAATGTTCTTTATTCCCTGTCATTTTGATTTATTTCTGGTTTTTAATTTGAATTATTTTCTCCTTTGATTGCTGTTTTTCTCATGCAGTTCCTCCCTTCTTTTTCACTTTTATTTTTCTTCTTCATGAAATATTTTATTGAGTATATTTTATAGAGTAGGCTTTCTAGTTGGCATCTTTTAACTTTTGTTTATCATGGAAAGTTTAAATTTCATTGTCAGTCCTGAAGCTTAACTTTGCTGTTATAGTATTCTTGGTTGGCATTCATTTTCTTTCAAAGCTTGGCATATATTTTTCCAAGACGTCATAGCTTTGAGGGTCTGGTTTGAGAAATTAGCTGAGATACAGATTGGTTTCCCTCTAATACTCACCAGTCATTTTTCTCTGGGAGACTTTAAAATTCTAAACTTATTCTGTGTTAGGCATTTTCATAATGTGATTTCATGTGGGTCTGTTATAATTTTGTATGTTTGGAGTCCTATAAGCTTCCTGTGTTTGATTTTCCATTTCATTCTTTAGGTCTGAGAAATTTTCTTATATTATTTCATTGGAAAGTTTGTGCATTCCTTTGGTTTGCATCTCTGAGTCTTCATTTATCTCAGTAAATCTTACATTTTTTTTCCCCATGGTATCCCATATTTATTGGAAGTTCTGTTCATGGTCAACTTTATTTTCAAGATCAGACCTTTTGTCTTCATTTCCTGAAACCCTATTTTTCCACTGCTCTAGCCTGTTGTTGATGCTCTTCATTGAATTTTTAATATGATTTATTGATTTCTTCATTTCAAGGTTTTTGTTTATAATTTTTTCAGAATATCTATCTCTTTTTTGAAGTTATCTTTTACTTCCTGTATTTTCTCTCTGATTTCACTTCTTACATTGTCCTTCACCTTGAAGATGAGTTTAACTATGTACATTCTAAACTACTTCTGTGACATTTCTTCCACTGTGGTGATGATAGGTTCTGTTATTGAAGTATCTTAATTTGTTTGGGGTGATTTGTTCCCTTGCTTTTTCGTGTCGCTTGTATATCTATCCATCTAAGAGTATGGATATAAGGCAGTATGTTTTCTACCCTATGGACTTACAGTGTCCCTAAAGGTTTCAAATGGTATTATTTGACTACCATTAAACCTCAGTGTTTAATGGTAGTCAAATAATAACAACAACCAAATGCAAACAATATATAGCATCAAACCAAATAGTTCCTGCTATGATGCCTACAATGTTGTCACAATGAACAAAAATGATATGATCAGTTATTACCTGCAATAAAAACAGTAAGCTTGCAAAAAGATTTACAATTTCAAATGGTGGACAGGGAGAGAACAGAAGTGATGTAGGATGTGATGATTATGAGTGAGGAAGAGAGAAGACAGAAGTAAAAAATTAGGGCAGAGTGAAAAAAAGAACAATAGGGATCAACTTTTAGGAGAAGAAAAGATAGAGCTCAAGGAAAACAGGTGAGCGAAAAAACGTGTACAAAGTAAAAATAAAAAATAAAAAATTGAAGTAAATGAATACAAAAGAAAACTAATATATACTAATCAAATATCCTAGTCCTCAAATAAACTGATCAATGAAAAATAACAGGCTTCAAAAATACTAAAAATGAGAAAAAAATCAAATATGAGTATGTATTAATGACCATGAAACATTAAGGCCACAATTAAACAGAGGAGAAAAAAGTTTGGGGAAAGATGCCCATGAAAAATTAAAGAATATTTTCTGCTGAAGTTCTAAATATTCTCAACTTCCCTTCTCCGCAGTGTTATGTGGGGTTGTCTGGAGTATGATGCTTGCTCCACCCTCAGGGTGTGGTTGTTTAGGGTGAGAGATATGATCCTGGAGGTGAAACCCTTGGAGGTGGGGTTTAGGCTTGGATAGGCTCTTCACTGAATGCCAATTGTTCTGGACACCCCAGGTCCAGCAGTTGCCAGTCCATACTGGAAAACTATGCCCCAAGGATCTCCCCTGGATTCCATTTGTGTGGTGGAGGAGCCAACACTTAGTCAATTACGTTACCTGTGTACCCCATGTTTCCTGGCGTTAGACTCCAAAGTCAATCTCTCCTGCCTCCCACTCACTCAAATTCCTAGCCAGGTTCATCCCAGCTGCAAGCAGTTGGATTGAAGTGGAATGGGGAGAGTCAGGTAGGTTTCCAGTTGTCCCCTGTGTAAACTTCTCTCCATGTATGAGTTTCTCCTGGTCACTTAGGCATACTCTTTGACATGCCATGTGGGCTTGCCAGGTCTGAATCTCAGGACCAAACTTGAGTTTTCTAGGAATTGGCTCCCCCAGCTGCTGACCCCCATGGCACAGCTGCAAAATGTTTCCTTCCTCTGTCCTCCACATGCATCTGGGAGGAATGGGGCTTCTTTCCCCCATGCGCAGCATGCCTTTCAATTTAGTTGGGCAGTGTCTTTGATCTCTAAACTCTTAAACTCTCCATACCCAATTACATCTCAGGCCTCCTAAAAAGGTGAGTACCTTTAATTTCCTTATCCCTCTGTTTTGCTTGTGGAGGGACCACTCTGTCTGGGGATTTCTTCCTTATTTTCCCCAATCTGCTTTGAATGTCCAGTAATAAATTCAAGTAAAGCCCCTCCCACCTTTTTTTTTTTGTTGTTGTTGTTGTTTTTCACTCACCCTGCTGAGAAGCTGCCTGTCTTCATTTTTGGTTTCACGTCATGGAGCAGTCAGGAAAGTGACCCACTCTATTATGCCATCTTGAAAAATCCCTGGGCATTTTTTTCTGTAGTCCAACCTTGTAACTTCTTTTTGGGCTTGAGTATCACAGTGGTCACAGCACTGAGCAGATTTAGTGTTGTTTGCTCAATCACCGAATTTTTGAAACTCACAAGCAGCTCTGACGACTGTGGTAGAAACTTACTTATCTGCCATACTGATTCATGGATTGTAGTCACTGAAGTTGGTTCTTGAACTTTAGAGTTCTATTAGCCATTCCTGTGTGTTCTGTGGTGACTCTTGCAGAAGTGGAAATTCTCGTGTGTGTGTGTGTGTGTGTGTGTGTGTGTGTGTGTGTGTGAGCATTCTTGTGATACTCTGAGACATGCCTAGAAACTCAGCTATTTTCCATACTGCAAGCTCTTTTGACACTTTAGAAAGCCCTGGATTCCCTGATAAAAGCTCCTTAAACATACAATGAATGATACATGTCTCCTACACCTGCGTCTGAGTACTATAATTATCTTGCACATATGTAGTGGAAATCTCTTACTTTTGTATTGGAGAAACAGAAAACATAAGAGATCATTATAACCATCTTTACCTGTTTTGACAATGTTCATAAACTAATGAGCTACTACACATTCCTCCTTTTAGGATTCATTAAACAGTTTAGGTGGAAGATTTTAAAAACTAACTTTTCCATCTTCTCTGTTCTAATTTTATTTCCTGGCATATATTCCTACACACACACACACACACACACACACACACACACAAACTCTATATGGTTAATTATATTATTGAAATTTTAAATTATTTTATCCAGAGCATGAGGAAAGAAAACAGCTCTGTTTTAACACAAATATAAATAGGTGATGAAATTTGACTGAGTATCAAAATAGAAAATAATTTCTATTAATCTTTAACTTGGAGAACTTCTCTAGGTTTCTATATGATTCTGAATTTGTAAGACCGGTCTCAACAGAGGTGCTCGGTTATCACACACATCAAAGCCTGGGACAGCTTGTGTAATATCCAGTCTGAATGTTGTTTAGTCCCAAGCTTGCCTTGGAAACCAGAGAAAGGAAGTTGGGAAAATGGATGGCACACTCAAAGGGATAATTGAAGAGAGTTTAATTAAAGGTTTAATTAAGATCAGAGTTAAGGAAACCAACATGAGATGGGGAAAGACTCAGGGACTAGCAATTTGAGAAGCCATTACTGCCTGTGGTTTAGATTGGGCAGCGAAGAGAGTTGTAAATGGATTGTGTGGGGAGTTTTAGCATGGAAGAGGGCATCTCTAGTGGGATCTGTTGCCAAAGGCGTAGAAGGTTGCTACTGCTGAACCAGCATGACAGCCTAGCTAACAAAAAGAAGTAAAAACAAATGTCTATAAAGTTCATCCTGCATAGGAAAGTACTAAGACTTTGTAGTAAAACATCTTGGATTCCATGTGACATAGTGTACATACCGGGCATGTGATTTAAATGTTCTAAGATTGCTTTCTCAGTTTTAAAATAATAATAATAAAGCCAAGATGCCATAGAAGTCAAAGAAAATAGCATATCTAAGAGTGATCTGAAAAATAAAAAGCACAATAAAATGCCACATTTTTAGACATTATTTTGTCATCATTGTTGTTATTACTTTCAGTGACACAGATTAATTTAGAAAAAAAATTGGAAAAAGCCACCTCACAACCATATGATTTTTCTGCAGGCCAGAATATATCATAGCTCAATCACTGCTGACTATCAACATTCAAACAACAGGAATACATGTAAGTCCAGTGAAGAAGCTTTCAGAGAGGAAATAAAATACTGTAGTCTTAAAGGAACTTCAGGAAACACAAATAAGAAGACTTCTTGATTTTGCTTTTAGTCACTATTTATAAAGTCTGGGAAAGATGGCCAGTCCCATGGTCATTAAATGCAAGGTATCAATATAGTTAACCTATCACCATCCCCACCTTGGGCATCCATGGCCAACTTTTCAGAGAAGAGAGGATATCAAAGTCCACAGATAACACTAGAATCTTCCTGAATACAAAATTCCAGGCAACCACTAACCACTGACTGGAAGTGGCACATGAGATTGATCATGTCCAGTCACTGGATATCTAACGAATGGGCAGTGGGTTCGTATTGGTCGAGTGCCTGGGTATTAGTTTGGTTGTCATGATTTTTAAAGGATTCCAACAAATTAGAGGAAGTTCATAAAAGAGCATTCAGCTTAGTCCTTATTCAGCAAAGGACCTGGTTTTGTTTTCCTGGAAAATGAGAGGACTTAGGAAAGGGTAAAAAATAAACTTTCTAAATATTTGGAAGGCTGTGTGCTAAAGAGGGGCAGCTAAGTTCATTATGACCTCAGAGGGGAGAACCAGAGCCAACAAGTAGAAGTGTCTCAGAGGCATGCATCCACTGTTTGGTGTTCAGAGCTAACCAATTATGAAATTATGATCTTCAAAAATTATGATCTTCAACTGGAACTGAGAGAATCTGTGTCAGGGATATCTTTAAATAAAACAATCCCTGATTTAGGCAAGGTGGGCAAGCTTGATAACTACTAATCGCTACTAACATCCATCCAAGGTGTGCATTTCTATGGTTCTAGGTCTTTCTGGATGTTCACTGGCACATCCCAGTACTTAGCTGGGAAGGAAAGTCACATTGATTCACTTGGGATCTTCAGATGGGTATGGAATTGGCAGAGTCCCATATAATCCATTTGCCAGCTTTGTTTTACAATGTGTCAGACAGAACTCCCCCAGCCAATATTTTTACCTAGAAAGGAAAGTCCATGATGCAGTAAATTATTGATGATTCTGCCAAAAAGGAATTTTACTCTTGGATCAAGTTTGGATTAAATGTAGTAAATCCAGGGCATTAGGGTTTTTTTTTTTTTTAATAATAAAAAAGTTCTGTCGATGTGTTTTAAAGGAATAAAATTCTCCCTTTTAAAGATTTGTTTGATGTAACACTTGAAAGTTGAGATGCAATCAATCATTTAACAATGTTTAATATTCTCTACCTTCTAGAAATACAATACAGTCAAGGTGCTGAGGTGTGAAAACTGGCCAAAGCTCAGTTCTCGTATTAGATGAAACCACTTTTGAAGTATCACTTTCTCATCCACATTTGACTTAGCCATTTCTTCAGTATATCACCTTTGTCCATCACTATTTATTTGAATTAAAAAACTTTACTTGATACTTGAATCTCTAAGTTCATTCAAGAGGACATGGTGTAATATCCACAAGAGAAGAAAAGGTTAGATTTCTCAATTTCTGTAATAAGATGACCTAGCAGCAAAATGAGATTAGATACTCCACATGGAATGACTCGATATTTATTTAAATCTAAGCAAACAAATATTTGCAATGCTAACACTTTTTTTTAGAGAAGTTTGACATTGATTCTGTCTTATTTATCTGTTTCTTCAACTCTCAGCACGGTCCCTGGTACATAATAGGGTGAACATGTGCAGAGGACATTGAATAAAATACTAAGGCGTCCTTTTTCAGAGTATTTAGCAAGTGACATTGTCCTGTTCATTGCCATGTTCTTATGTGTCTGTCTCCCATACTAACCTTTGAGCTCCTTGGCGGCCTCAGGGATTGAAACTTTATGTCACTGATTCCCAGTATCTAATTCAGTACCTAGCTGTCCCTTGTTTAATGTTTCTTAAACAAGCCATTTCCTTAGCAAGATGACATCCGTGCCCTAAAACAGGCCTTACTGAAAAACAGCACTGGTTAGTAAGAACAATGGTTCCAGAGTGACTGGGACCATCCCAAAGCAGCCTAAGTCAACTGTTTATTAGGCACATGATCTACAGAAAGACGTTTATTTATGAGCCTCAGTATCTTAACTTGGAAAATCATAAAAATATCCATTTAAATATGTGCCATTCAGCCAATTATCAAGAATACAAGCAAGAATAAATGTTGGTGAGGTTGTGGGGGAAAAGGTACACTCGTACATTGCTGGTGGGACTGCAAATTGGTGCAAGCATGATGGAAAGCAGAATGGAGATTCCTCAGTAAACTTGGAATGGAACCACCATTTGACCCAGTTATCCCACTCCTCAGTTTATATCCCAGGGACTTAAAATCAGCATACTACAGTGATGAGGTCACATGAATATTTATAGCAGCTCAATTCACAATAGCTAAATTATGGAACCAAACTAGATGCCCTTTAATAGATGAATGGATAAAGAAAATGTGGTATGTATACACAATGGAATATTACTCAGGCTTAAAGAAGAATAAAATTATGACATTTGCTGGTAAATGAATGGAGCCGGAGAATATCATGCTAAGCGAAAGAAGCCAATTCCAATGAACCAAAGGCTGAATGTTTGCTCTGATATACAGATGCTAATTCACAATAGGGGGCAGGGGTAGGAAAGAATAGATCTTTGGATTAGACAGAAGGAAGTGAAGGGAGGGGAGGGGTTATGGGAACAGGAAGGATAGAAAAATAAATCAGACATTATGACCCTATGTGCATGTATGATTACATGACTGGTGTGAATCTACATCATGTACAACCAGAAGAATGAGAACTTATACTCCATTTATGTATGATGTGTCAAAATGCATTCCACTGCTATGTATAACTAATTAGAACAAATTTTTAGAACTTCTTATATCCATAAAAAAATAAGTATGTGCCATTCATTTGTAAAGTAGTTTCACACTTAGATTAATCATGTGTACTGTTCATCTTTCTGGTTATACATAAATGTACTCCAGGTAAAAGTAATAAAACAATTAAAAACAAAATCTTTGGGATTAGGTTTCTTCATTTGAAATTCAGGTTCAAATTCATTAGGAAAGTGACCTTGTGAAGATTACTCACCACCTCTGTGCCTCAAGTTGCTGTTCCCTACACTAGCGATTTAGTAGTGTTACTTCACTGACTGTGTGGGAGTCAAGTTATGTGTTACCTGTGAGCTAATAGAACAGCATCTGGTACATAATGTACAGAAAACATAGCTGTGTTATTTCTGCAGCACTCCCTTTATCTCACACATAAAAGATTTAATAGAGTATCAATATGCATAACATTTAGCAATTCAAACCAGAAGTCTTTCATTCTGATCAAACTACAGTTTCTTATTTATACGATATTGGCCCATCTTATCTTTTTTTTTTAATTCTAAAATTTTATTTGTTCTAATTAGTTGCACATGACAGTAGACTGCATTTAGACATTTTGATAGATAATACATAAATCTCTCATTTTTCTGATTATACATATTGCAGGATCACATTGGTCATGCAGTCATTCACGTATGTGAGGTAAGAATGTCTGTTTCACTCTACTATCATTCCTTTCCCACTACCCCTTCCCCTCCCTTCACTCCCCTCTACCTAATATAAAGTAACTCTATTCTTCCCCATTCTGCCCCGCTTATTGTGAATTAGCTTCTGCATATCAGAGGAAACATTTGGTCTTTGGTTTGGCTTATTTCATTTTGCATGATATTCTCAAACTCCATCCATTTCCCAGCAAATGCCAGAAGTTCACTCTTCTTTAAAGCTGAGTAATATTCATGTGTTTGGGTGTGTGTGTGTGTGTGTGTGTATAAAATGTTATATATATATATCACATTTTCTTTATCCATTCATCTGTTGAAGGGCATCTAGTTTGGTTCCATAGTTTAGCTATGGTGAACTGAGCTGCTATGAACATTAATGTAGCTGCATCACTGTAGTATGCTGATTTTAAGTCCTTTGGGTATAAACCAAGGAGTGGGATAGCTGGGTCAAATGGTGGTTCCATTCCAAGTTTTCTGAGGAATCTCATCATTATTATCATGCCAAGCTGCACAGCTTAATTTTCAGTTCCTCTAGTACTATATAGTACTTTTCAAAATTGCTCAGTCTCAATGATAGACCCCTGTCAGTTAACTTTCTGTCATTATAACAAACTCCTGAGATAATAACTTTGAAAGAAAAAAAGGTTTATGTGGCTCTTGATTTCAGTCCATGATCAATTGGTCCCCCATTGCTTTGGGCCTGTGCTGGCACATCACAGCAGGAGGATGAGGTGGAGCTAACCACTAAACCTCATGGCTGGAAAGCAAAAGCAGAGTGAGAGGAAGGAACTGGGATCCCAGAATTCCTTTCAAGGCCATGTTCCCATTGACCTCACCTCTTAGTTTCTATCATTTCCCAATAAAATCAAGCTGGGGACCATGCCTTTAACACATGACCTTTGGGAGACATTCCAAATCCTAACTATAACACACCAGGAAGCCCAATCCCTCCATGGTAAAGCTGATTTCAGTTAATATCTCCTTCACCTTCCAAATCACCAACTCAGTATTTCAAAATCGTCTTCCCTCCTTATTCTCCCCAACAAGTTTTTATCTCAGAAGCTTAGTCTTTCTCCACAGTATTTTCCAGTTGTGACCCTTCTGCTCTAATCCCTGCTGTTGGTGTCCCCTTCAGACTCATCTCACCTTCCTTCTGGGCTTTTTCATCAAACTTCTGACTGCCTTTTTTTCTTTTGCAGATTTTAAAAATTTCTTTTATTTTTATAGACTGCATTTTGATTCATTGTACACAAATGGGGTACAACTTTTCATTTCTATGGTTGTACACAATGTAGAGTCACACCATTCACATAATCATACGTATACGTAGGATAATACTATTTCATTCTACCAACTTTCTGTCCTCCACCCCATTTTCCTTTACACCTTCCAAAGTTCCTTCATTCTTCTCTTCCCCCATCACCTCCCCCTTGTTATATATTGTCATGCACTTATCAGAGAAAACATTCAGCCTTTGGTTTTTTGGGCTTGGTCTATTTTACTTAGCATGATATTTTCCAACTTCATCCATTTACCAGCAAATGCCATAAGTTTATTCTTCTTTATGGCTGAGTAATATTCTATTGTGTATATATACCACAGTTTCTTTATCCATTCGTCAATTGAATCTTGGTTGGTTCCATAATCTAGCTATTGTGAATTGAGCTGCTGTGAACATTGATATGGCTGCATCACTGTAGTATGCTGATTTTAAGTCCTTTGGGTATAAACTGAAGAGTGGGATAGCTGGGTCAAATGGTGGTCAAGACCCCCATAGTGCAAGAAATAAAAGCAAGAATCAATAAATGGGATAGATTCAAACTAAAAAGTTTTTTTTTTCTCACCACAGGAAATGATCAATGTAAAAAGAGAACCTACAGAATGGGAGAAAATCTTTTCCACACACACATCAGATAGAGCACTTATCTCCAAAGTTTATAAAGAACTTAAAAAACTTTACACCCAAAATACAAAGAACCCAATCAATAAATGGGCTAAGGAAATGGGCAGATACTTTACAGAAGAAGATATACAGTTGAACAACAAATACATGAAAAAGTGCTCATCATCCCTAGTAATTAGAGAAATGCAAATTAAAACCACCCTAAGATTTCATCTAACTCCAGTTAGAATGGCTATTATCAGAAATGCAAGCAATAAGTGTTGGCATGGATTTGGGGGAAAAGGCACACTCATACATTGCTGGTGGAGTTGCAAATTGGTGCAGCCCCTCTGGAAAGCAGTATAGAGATTCCTCAGAAAGCTTGGAATGGACCACCATTTGACGTGGCTGACTGGCTCTTTAGCTTGCAGTCCTTCCATTCCATCCTCTACACTGTAGCCAGCCACATCTTCCCCAAAGCACTGTTCAAATACTTTCCTCAATACCATGTGCAGGCGCTATAGAATGCTATGATGTCAAGGTGAAACTGCAGCTTGACATTCGTAATTCCTTACATCTGTCTCTTTTTATCTCTCTAGGGTTTAATTTCCAATAAAAGATAGAAAGAAAAACATTGATATTTGTTTTAGAGCCTGTCTAAGCTACAGATGATGCTGAACACATTTGCATTTAAAATACCCTGTGATCCTGTCTGCTCCACTGGGTTCTTGGGTTTGCCCAGCACATTGCTTCCTGCAGATGTGGAAACTGCTGTAGGCCATTTTCTTTTCAGCACAGAAATGACACCAGACTTTACCTGTCAATGCACTTGTGGATCTCCTCTTGCCCTGATGGTCATTTTTATCAGTATTATCTGCCTTCAGACTCGGCCTCCATTTCCTGGTTGTGATCCAATAGATTAGTGATGGAATTTCATATTACACAAAGGGGTTTATAATCTGGCTTTCCCTTAAGGTACCCCTTTAGTAAAATGATCTGGACTGGCAAGTGGTACCTCTTTGAAGCTTCTGGGACATGGTTAAAGCCAGATATGCATTCAGTTTTCTAAACAAGTGCTGTGACATTCTTATCCTATTTCTTTTGATGACGAAACTGGGGCTTGGGACAGGTAAGGGTCTTGTGGAAGGGCACACAGATTCAGAGTTGAAATTCAAGTACATTCAGATTAAATCCCCTGTCCCTTCCCCACCCACAAGGTATATGCTTCTTGCTAATGTTCTGAGGTAGGGTACTAGGTTCCATGCACCTTCAGTACTAAGAAAAAAAAGTATTTGGTTAGATGTGCTGGTGAAAATTGTTTTCTTTACTGTTCGATTTCTAAACCTTCCAAACCTTCCTTCTCAGACCACAGCAGAAACTCTCATCCTGCACTGTGAAGGCAATAGGACATGTAGAAAGAGAAAGTTTCATGGACCAGACCAGGCAAGTCATGGTGTACTAACTTGTGTGTGCTAACTTGATGGTCCTGGAAAGTCATGGTGTACTAACTTGTGTGTGCTAACTTGATGGCCCTGAGCAAGGTCTTGACTTCCGGGAGGCATATATCTCCTGTAGAATGTGAGCGTACTATGTCTTCCTTCACCAGGTGGTAGGGAGTGGAAAGTGTATGTTAAGCACCCAGAATATAAACACTGTTCACTCACCATCTTTTCCATCTCCCAAATGACTATATCTTTCTACTGCCAATAAAGAATATTTTAAAAAGAAAGCGCTTCTTCTGCCTACCTAATTTTAAATCTTTGAATCACATTCTTGCAAAGAAGAATGAATTCGGTTTTGTTTAGGGATTGCAAACTTCATGTAAGATGCCATCCACTGGGAAGAGTAGTGATCAAATCAGAGACCAATCTAATTCCTCTTCATGGATTCATTATACAGAGAAGGCCAGAGCCCACTAGCAGCCAAAACCTTGAGTAGAAGCACAATTTCAGCAACTACTCTGTCTTGCCACACAATTCCAACCTCAGTGCTATTCAACCTCACTTGGGGAGAATTGAAATAGAAATATGAGTTATATAAGTGAGGCTCTCCAACCTAGTTTACAGTCTTTTCCAGGAATGTCTTTATACTGTCATGGAAAAAATATTGAGCTGCTACTTTGACCTTAACAGTGTGTGTGGCAGAGTACCTCACAAAGTTTTCTTATTGTTTTTTACTGTTATTTTATTATGGAATCTGTGTTTTATCAAATTTTCATAGTCAATTAGATTCAGAAGGGCCCTTGGACATGATCTCAGGCAATATCCCACATGCAGGCAGTTCATCCTCAGTCTCCAAGGGCTGAACGTGTATTCCCTGCTCTAGGGAAAAGAGAAAAGAATGGTGATAAGTGCTCAGAAAATAGCCTTCCACACAGCACTGTTACTAGTGGTGAGTTTACAGTACTTTTCATTCATCAATGTGTTAGCTCTTTTGAGAAAACAAACATTAAATTTAGTTCTAATCATCAATGCTTTTGCAGGTTATTCTTCTTTGCAAATTCTTTTTCTCCATTTTCCTGCTAGGATTCCATCCTGCACTCTCTTTTCCTCTGATACTCTTTTTTTTTTTTTTTTTTTTTTTTAACAAGTTATTTATATTTACTCCATCTTGATGGGCTTCAGCACCAATTCTCCATTGGTGACTCTTATACTTCTATCTGCAGTTCAGAATTCTCTTAGGTGCCAGAAACCCCTGATTTCAGAACTTCACCACGCATTAAACAGGCCTTGAAGCCTGAGTCCCAAACTCAACTCATGACATTTATCCCAATCCTTTTTCTCTTCTTGACAGTTATTAAAATAAAAATGTAAACCAGAAATGCAATACAATATTTAACATACCTAGCTCCTGTAATCTAAGTGGAAATCTAACTCAGATTAAAGACAGTAAGAATTCTCCAAAAGTATTTGCCTCTCACAAACACCCAGAATCTGTCTCATTTACAATGAACACCATTTTCTTTTTTTAAAATAAACTTTTCTTGAGTAAAATTATGTGCAAATGGCTTCCTTTACTAAGATGTAAGGGAATAGCAAAAAACACGTTTGCTCTCCTCTCTTAAATCACTTGAAATACAGGAAAAAAAATGTAAAAACTGTATGGAGTCTAGACATTGAATGACAGGGAACATGGAAATGAAAAAAGGGGACCAATAAAGATGAATGAAATGATTGTCCAGCTTGCTGCCTAGAGTTACAGAGCAGGTAAGCAAGACTCAATAGATCTGAGCTTGAGAAGTAAAGGTGGCTCGAATTTGAGGGACACAGTTCCAAAGTGGGGAGAAGGAGGAAAGAAAAGAGAACGTGAGAGAAAATGCTACAGAAATCGGCAATGGGGACTTCCAAATATTTGATAAGTAAGAATCTACGCAAACCTGAAAGGAAAGGGCCCAAAAAACCACTGGAAAGTAGCAAAGTAAAAAATAGGCAGAGAGCAGACGTCCTTTGTGTGACAACCACACAGAGTGGAAATACATTGTAACTGAGCATCGCGTCAAGTGCTCAGGGGACTATCACTGTAGTAGTTAGGTTAAACTAGCTCTAGACTTAAAATTTCTCTGGACAAGCTTGAAGGTAAGCATTGAAGGGATTCAGCTGATTATGTCACTGCCTGCCAGAACAAAAGCCAACATTACACAAAGAAATATGACAAAACTCAGCACCTAGCAACGTAAAATCACAATGTCTGGCATCCCATATAAAATTAACAGGCATTCAGAGAAGCAGGATAATGTAGACCATAAACAGAAGAAAAATTAATCAATAGAAACAGACCCTTAAATGACAGAGATGATGAAAATACCAGACAAAAATGTTCAAACATATGTTTCATATATTCAAGAAGGCAGTGAAACTTAAACAGGATAAGAATAAAATGTGAGATATAGAAATAAGACCAAAATGGAATTTTTTAGAAATAAAAGTTTGTAAAATAAAAAATATACAGATTAGATGGTGAGGAAGAAAAATTAAAGATATAACAATTGAAATGAGCTCAAATGAAATACATAGAGGTAAAAACTGAGTAGAATATTAGGACTGAATAAAGAAAATATCCTTCAATAGCAAGGATATTATCAAAAATATTCAGGCCAACATAGCAGTATGAAATTTATTTCTAGCATGTCTACATTATAAGATATATTTTTTAGGCAGAAGGAAAATGTTACCATATGGTTATTCAGATCCACATGAAGGAATGATCCCAGAAATCGTATCATAATAGGAATTTTTCTCGTTGTTAATCTCTTTAACACAATTTTATATATAAAAAAAAAATATACTGAATTGTGGAATCCAGAACTTGGGTAGAAAGAAAGTATGTGGTAATACTAGCATAATGTATAAGGGGAATTAAATGAAGGTGAACTAGAGTAAGTTTAAAAATAAACTGTAAATCCTATGGCAACCATTACAAAATGCAAATCAAAGAGAGGAAGTTATTGAGCAAATAGTGGGGAAAAAATAAAATACCACTGTCTCAATTTCTGAGTTCTGGGGAATCTGGGATAATCAGAAGGATTACAAAATTATTATTTCAAGAGGAAGAGAATCTATCTGGAAAGCTAAGTAGATACAACAACAACAACAGGAATGATAGCGACAACATGGCATGGACAACAGTAATGAAACCCTAGGATTAGTCCATGATAAACACGAACACAGAGATGAAGAGCTGTTCTGCATGTCAGTGGTAACTTAATCAAAACTAATAGCAAATGTCCTAAACCTAAGGAGAACAAAATGCCTACACGATGGAACATTTAAAAAAAAAAAAATGTGATTTACTGGAAAGAAATACTATGTTCCAATATGGAAAGACTTGGTATGTAGACATGTCAATTCTCCATAAATTAATCCGTGAACACAGTGAAATCTCAATTCAAATTCTAATTGCTTAATCTAACAATTTAATTCCAAAAGCTATCTGGGAGAGAAAAACTCATGAAAATAACCAGGAATATTTTGAAAGAGTAATAAGGGATGACTAACCTTAAGATGTAGGCAAGCTTGCAATAAAGCTATAATTTTTTAAATTGTGTATTACAGATATGGACAGTCCAAGAACCTTGCCTGAATAGAGACAGATGTAATATATGTTAAAAGTGGCATAACAGATCAGTGGGGAATTAGTGGATAGTTTTTTATAATAATAGCACAACTGACTAGTCACTTGGGAAAAAATATATTTTCCCCTCACACTTCACAGAATAATAAGTTCCAGATGGAAAAACAGCATCTTAGTTTGGTGTGTGTTCTTCCATAACTTTATTTTGGCACACACTTATTTTATTTTATTTTTTTACTTTAAGTTTTTCTTGTATATAATGTTCTTCCACTTTTTTTATTTACTGCTAGTTTTCTCTAGGGAGTGCAGAATGGATTGAGTTTAAAAGTGGTAATAGAAGGGGGGTTTAGCAGGCTGGGGATGTAGCTCAATGGTGGACTGGGTTCAATCTCCAACAGTAAAAAAGTGGGGTGGGATTTTCATAAATTAATTAGTTCATTCAATAAAAAATGAGTGAGTGACTGTCAAGAGCCAGGTACTATTCTTGGAGCTGCACACTGAGCCATGAACACTAATAACAACCATAATTCTTCCTTCCTGGAGCATATATTCTAGTGGAGAAGAGAGAGACAACAAACAAATATTTCAAAGTAAAATACATCACATATTAAATGGTGACAAATGCTTCAGAGGACAACACAGCAGAAAAAGGGCAGGAAGTTCAGGCTTCACTCAGAAGTTGACATGTGATTTGTCTCCAAGGGTTCATGTGTTGGAAGCTTGCTTCTTAAGGGGCAGTGCTGAGGTGTTGGGACCTTTAAGTGGTGGAACCCAGAGGAAGGTGGTTAGTTCATTGGGGCACTGCCTCAGAAGGGATTAAGGTAGTTCTCCTGGGGCCCTGATAGTTCCTCTGAGAGTCATAAAGGAGTGAGACTGACCCCTGAATCCTTCTCTCAAGTGGTCTATGGTAGTTGGTTTCAAGCTGTACTTTGAAAGCATTGCTGGTAGATTTGTTAAAAGTTGCTTGAAAAATTTAGGTGAAAATGAGAAAGACTCTAAGGATGTAATTATAAGCAATCAGATAGGTGGATTACCATTAAGCAAAATGGAGAGGATGTGGGAGAATGTCTTAGTATATTTTCTGCTGCTATAACAGAATACCAGAGAGAAAGAAATTTATAAAGAATAATGGTTTGGGCTGGGGATATAGCTTAGTTGGTAGAGTGCCTGCCTCACAAGCACAAGGCCCTGGGTTCAATCCCCAGCACCACAAAAAAAAAAAAAAAAAAAAAAAAAAAAAAGAATAATGGTTTATCTAGCTCACATTTCTGGAGGCTGGGAGTGAAGGACATAGTGCCAGAATCTGGTGAGAGCCTGTATGCTTAGTCCTCCTTGGTGGAGGGTATTGCATAGCAAGCCAGAATGAGCAAGCTAGCTCAAGTCTCTCTTCCTCTTATAAAGCTACCAACTCCACCCAGGAGGCCCCACCCCCATGATTTCATCTAATCACCTAATTTCCTCCCACAGGCCCCACTTCCTAAATACCATTAACATATGAATTTGGGAATTAAATTTCTAACACATGGACTTCTGGGGAATGCACTCAAACCACAGCAGATGGTTTTGAAAAGAACATCAGAGCTTAGTTTTAAATTTGTTAGTTGAAATTCTCATAATATATCCAGGTGGAGATATCAAA
This sequence comes from Sciurus vulgaris, assembly GCF_902686455.1. Classification (NCBI taxonomy): domain Eukaryota; kingdom Metazoa; phylum Chordata; class Mammalia; order Rodentia; family Sciuridae; genus Sciurus; species Sciurus vulgaris. Next base: position 44,750,321 of record NC_136461.1, read on the forward strand.
TAGGTGATTCTGGAAATCATGGGATAGATCAAAAATTGACATATAAATATGGATGTCAGCAGTTTACATTTTAAGTCATGAGACTGAATGAGATAATCAGGGAAACCAAGACATGTTTCAGTGATTCTTATCATAAATATATACAATTTTACAATAAAATTAAATTTGTGTATTATTTGTACAATTTAAAAATTATTGAAGCACTGAAAAAATATAAGCAAAAATTAATGTAATCATCTGTAGAGTAAAATGTTCTAGGCTTAATACCAAAAATACAGTCTTAAGACAAATGACCAGTAAATATGACTACATAACACTTTTTAACATTCTGTACATCATATATGGTATATATGAAAATAAGAAGTCAATACATTACTGGAAAAATCAGTGCCAATGTATTGGACTTAAAATTGATAACTCTACCCCAATATGTGAAGTCTTTTCTCATAAACCAATAAGATCAATATTCGAAGAGGAAAAAAAGTAAGTACAAATCTGAACACAAAATTCATATCAGAAAGACAGAAACCATCAAGAAGAATGTAGAAATATACCAAGTAGATAATAACATTTTCACCAAATTGGCAAAGTTCTCTTCATGTGATATTGGGCAGGTTTGGGCAAGGTTACTAAAAATGTTAAAATTGATGCTAAATTTCCCAAAACAAAATTAGCAAAGTCTAACGGAGTCTCAAAATGCTCAGGTTCTTTGACTAAAAAGTCTACTTTTTATAACTTGACTGGAAGAGAAAATTTCACGTCCAATAATTCATTTAAAAGGAAGGGAATGATAATTTTAAATAGTAGATATTAATATAAGGAGGGGGAAATTAGCAAGTATTAGATAACTAAGTAAATTTTGTTAAACTCATAGATACACTATCATAGGCATGAAGATCATGCTGTAGAACTACATTTACTGATAAAAAACATTTGTTTGAGTACACGTTGTGTTTGTTAATTAACAAAGTTGATAACAAAACACGGGCTAGAATAGCTTTCCACTTGAAAAATATCATATACCTCTCATCTCTACAGAAAAGTCTGAAAGAAGTATTTGAAAATATCTACAACTATTTCATCTGAGTAGTGAGACAAATAGTGATATTATTTTCTCTGTTCCTTGCTTTTCCTCAGTCTTTTACAAAAAGGAAAAAAAAAGTTTCTTTTTAAACTTTGAATGGTTGGGAAATGAAATCAATATAATAAGGAATAAAAGAAGAAAGTTCAACAGGACTGGTCATCATCCAGCATTATATAATTCTGGGGTGTTTCAAAACCACCCAGTTGTGTGCTGACAGGTTGTCCAGATGTCTGGGATGAGAATCACAGAACATCTCTGTCCCAGCCAATTAGGTGGCTGGCACACAAACAGCCTGCCCTTATTGTATTTATCTGCACTTTGACAAGGCAGTTTTCCCTGTCATCATGGTTTGCATTTCTGTTTTGAATTCAAGGCACGTTACTAAGTACTTGACATACTTCATTGCATCCATGCAAATGTCCTCCAGTTGAGTATTAATATTTCATTTTACATATGAACAAAACAAAGCACAAGATCTCTGAGTTACTACCCAATGCAATTGGCAAGTAAGAACTGGAGCTAAATTTTACATCCTGATTATTCTAGCTCCAAAAGTTTGCTCTTTCCTCTATAATTTTTCTTCTAAAGAGTGAATAGGATAAGAGATGATTTAAATGGTAGATAGACATCCATTAAATCACAGTAAGGGTGATCATGAAATAATTTGTCCATTTTTCAATGGTTTCAAACTTGGTTCAATCAAGGAAAAACTTTTAGCTTCAGTAACCCAGTATAAAACATTTTAAATACTTGGTGATCTTCCCTTTTTTTAATAAGTAAAATTAATGCTTAGAGATGACTTAAATTTTAATAATATTGTTTTGTCTTATTACATCTAGTTTTGTCTTCTATTTAAAGCAAAAGATAGTCATTTTTCCATTTATTGTTGTGATAAAAATTTCATTTTAAAGTAAGTTTATTTTTTTCATAAGCAAGTTGGCTTAAACAATATACTCAAACATTAATAGCACAAGTAGCACATTGATATTACAAAAATTTCCACTAGTTGAATGCAAATGCCTAGAGCTATAGGAATTTGAGATAGTAGTTAGAACATTATGCAGTTCACTTTTGTTAAGCCACCATTTTGTCTTGATGCTTTCCCTCTGTGATTCCACCTAATTCTTACAATTCTTACAATTGTTGTGGGGGAATTAGTCCATGCACATTAGAAATTTGGAAATTGAGATAATACATGATGAGGTAGCTTAACAGTACCCAGCTAGTAAATGATGAACTTGGGATTTGAACTCACAGCCCTGGGTAACCAAGGACTTAGTTTAGACCATGACCTCCAAGGGGAGTTAGTTCACTGGTCCCATCTTTCAATTCTACACAAGTGTGAAGTTTGGAACATTCAGAAAATCTAAGAGAAGTTCAATGTTGGGAATCTTGTTGCGGGTGGGGGTTGACAGTAAAGACTTGGCAAAGCACGTGTGGCTGCTTTGGGTTTTAAAGAATCAGTTAGGGCCTGGAAGGGTGTTCCAGTGCATTCAGATGGAGACATTGGGGTGCCAGTTTCTGCAACCCAGCACTGCATAGCCCTGCTGCTTCCTCTCTGACTCATCCCTTTCCTGTAAATATCCAGGGAAAAGCAAGTCTTAAAGCTTCTATCAATACTTCACACTTTACTGTGAATTCATTTTGAGTATGTTCCTGAAATCTAGTTGGAATAATGGAGAGCATTTTAAGATCCAGGAAGTCATCATTGCATGAACATTACCAAATAGGCAGTATGGAGGCAATGAAGCTGACTCTGTTGGTTGTACCCTTTTTGATAACTGCCAACTCTATTCCTGCATGTATGTGTGGTGATTCTTCACTATACCTGCCCAAATATTAATGAAACTCTCCATGAAAGATCAGAACAATTGTCTGGCTCATGTATTTTCTAATACATTTCTCAGTGGGATAATATTAGAAAAGAAATCTAAAGACTCGTAGGACCTTATGAAACACATGGTTAAAATTTCTGACCAACTTTTCCAGCTTGCATGTCTATAAAATTCTAGACAAAGAATCAAGGGCTACCATGGCCTCTGCTGGCCATGGCTCCATGTTTATTTGGGAAGATCACTTTCAGCCCCCAAGGAGGTCACAGTGTTGACCTGACATGCTTCCTATCCTTTCTCCACTCTAGCTGGTCAGTCAAAGCATTTAAACCTGACACCTCGGAGACTTTCGTCTCAAAACCAGATGTGCCCAGCTGGAGAGAGGAAAGGCCTCCTCTGTCTCAATGGAATCCAAACTCTCCACAGTGAAGAGGGCCAAACTGACAAGCAGACCTAGGGCTGCCCTTATCTGCCCCCTCTCTGGCCTCTGGCCCCTTACTGTCCCCACATTGAACACAGCCATCCACCGAGAAAGCGGACCACATTTTTGCCAACTCTCCAGGTCTTTGTGACTCCCAAGACCCATCTATTTTATCTCTGAATGTTTGATATGCTCCCCGTTCTATATCACCCATGGCTGCTGACCTCATCTAAACTCTCATCATTGCCACCTAGCTTATGAAATAGTCTCCTAGCTGGCCTTTCCACCTCAGAGACAATCTTCCATGTGCTGATAATTGATAAAATACTATTCATGTAGATAGCGCCTCTCATGGTTGAAGGACTGCTGTGAGTTTATGGTGTGGGAGCATTCCAGGCCCCTCTGTGCCTGCTTCCGTCACCACAGCTGCCACCAGCTGCTTTCAGCTCTTCTGGACACCTCATGGGGTCTGCCTCGGTGAGCCCCAGAGACCACTGTCCTCACCTGGGATCCGAATTCCTCCATGGTGAAACCAGGAGTTTCAATGAACGTCCAGTGTTAGTTAAGCCCAGTGGGTTTAAAATTGCTGAAAGGGACTTCTTCTTTTCCAGGGTTCTGGGCGCTCCAGAGATGAGAGGGGAGAAAGTGAGTCAGATATTTCCCTGCTAACTACTGTAGCCAGCTCCTGGCAGGTCTCCTTTTGGAAGACTTCTCGGATCCTTGCTCTTCCCTCTGAAGTCTCTGGCTCTGGCTGCACTTAGTTTAAAAGGCGTGATACACTATTGGGTCCATATGGTTTTAGATTTGTTCCAGTGGCCTCATGCCACTGAGCTGTGATCCCCATAGGCTTCAAGGCCAGCGATGTGCCCTATGCTGTTTGCATAACAGCTCACGGTGTCTGTCTGGGAAGCACCATTTATAACCTCTTGGTTCAGAAAACGAATTCTGCGGCTTTAGAACTTGTGTTCAGTTCAATTCTTGGCCCTGACCTTTACTAGCTGTGTGACCTTGGGCAAGTTACTTTGTATCTCAGGCCTCAGTTTCCTTAGTCATATAATGAAAAGAAAATCAGATACTTCATAGTTTACTATGAAGATGATATTAATAAGTACAAGTAAAATACTTAAAATAGTGCACAGAATGTAACTGTTATAGACATATGTGCTATTATTTCATATTAAGAATTTATTTCACTTTAAGAATTTTGCTGGAAGTATTAGATACTAATGATAATAAAAAGGATAGATACTACTTTTGATCCCTGGCTAGTTGCTTTCATTCTTTTTTTTATTTATTTTTTTATTTTTTATTGTAAACAAATGGGATACATGTTGTTTCTGTTTGTACATGGAGTAACAGCATACCATTTGTATATTCATACATTTACATAGAGTAATGATGTTTGATTCATTCCGTTATTTTTTCCTTTCCCCCCACCCCTCCCACCTCTCTTTTCCCTCTATACAGTCCCTCCTTCCTCCATTCTTGCCCCCCTCTCACCCCCCATTACGTGTCATCATCCATTTATCAGTGAGATCATTTGTCTTTTGAATTTTTTAGATTGGCTTATCTCACTTAGCATATTCTCCAATTTCATCCATTTGCCTGCAAATGCCATTTTCTTATTCTTTATGGCTGAGTAATATTCCATTGTATATATGTACCACAGTTTCTTTATCCGTCAATTGAAGGGCATCTAGTTTGGTTCCATAGTCTGGCTATTGTGAATTGAGCCACTATGAACATTGATGTGGTTGTGTCTCTGTAGTATGCTGATTTTAAGTCTTTTGGGTATAGGCCAAGGAGTGGGATAGCTGGGTCAAATGGTGGTTCCATTCCAAATTTTCTAAGGAATCTCCACACTGCTTCCCAGAGCAGCTGCACTAATTTGCAGCCCCACCAGCAATGTATGAGTGTACCATTTTCCCCACATCCTCTCCAACACCTATTGTTGCTTGTATTCTTGATAATCGACATTCTAATTGGGGTGAAATGGAATCTTAGGGTAGTTTTGATTTGCATTTCTCTTATTACTAAACATGGTGAACATTTTTTCATATGCTTGTAGATCTTCTTCAGTGAAGTGTCTGTTCATTTCCTTAGCCCATTTGTTGATTGGGTTATTTGTATTCTTGGTGTAGAGTTTTTTGAGTTCTCTATCTATTCTGGAAATTAGTGCTCTATCTGAAGTATGAGTGGCAAAGATATTCTCCCACTCTGTAGGCTCTCTCTTCGCATTGCTGATAGTTTTCTTTGCTGAGAGAAAGCTATTTAGTTTGAATCTATTCCAGTTGTTGATTCTTGCTTTTATTTCTTGTGCTATGGGAGTCCTGTTAAGGAAGTCTGATCCTAAGCCACCAAGGTGAAGATTTGGACCTACTTTTTCTTCTATAAGATGCAGGGTCTCTGGTCTGATTTCAAGGTCCTTGTTCCATTGTGAGTTGAGTTATGTGCAGGGTGAGAGATAGGGGTTTAGTTTCATTCTGTTGCATATGGTTCTCCAGTTTTGCCAGCACCATTTGTTGAAGAGGCTATCTTTTCTCCATTGCATATTTTTGGCACCTTTGTCTAGTATGAGAAAATCATATTTATTTGGGTTTGTGTCCATGTCCTCTATTCTGTACCATCAATCTACCTGTCTGTTTTGGTATCGGTACTATGCTGTTTTTGTTACTATAGATTTGTAGTATAGTTGAAGTTCTGGTATTGCAATACCCCCTGTTTCATTCTTCCTGCTAAGGATTGCTTTAGCTATTCTGGGTTTCTTATTCTTCCAGATGAATTTCATGACAGCTTGCTCTATTTCTGTAAGGTACGTCATTGGGATTTTAATTGGAATTGCATTGAATCTATATAGCACTTTTGGTAGTATGGCCATTTTGACAATATTAATTCTGCCTATCCAAGAACATGGGAGATCTTTCCATCTTATAAGGTCTTCCTTAATTTCTTTCTTCAATGTTTTGTAGTTTTCATCGTAGAGATCTTTTACCTCTTTGGTTAGATGGATGCCCAAGTATTTTTTTTTTTTTTTGAGACTATTGCAAATGGAGTTGTTTTCCTCATTTCCCTTTCAGCTGTTTCATCGCATGCATATAAAAATGCTTTAGATTTATGCATGTTGATATTATAGCCTGCTATTTTGCTGAATTCATTGATGAGGTCTAGAAGTTTTCTGGAGGAGGTTTTTGGATCCTCTAAATATAGAATCATGTCATCCGCAAATAGTGACAGCTTAAGTTCCTATTATCCTATTCGTATCCCTTTAATTTCTTTAGTCTGCCTAATTGCTCTGGCTAGAGTTTTGAGGACAATGTTGAATAGAAATGGTGAAAGAGGACATCCCTGTCTTGTTCCCATTTTTAAAGGGAATGGTTTCAGTTTTTCCCCATTAAGAATTATGTTGGCCATGGGCTTAGCATAATTAGCCTTTACAGTGTTCAGATATGTTCCTACTATCCCTATTTTTTCTAGTGTTTTGAACATGGAAGAGTGTTGTATTTTGTCAAACGCTTTTTCTGCGTCAATTGAAATAACCATATGATTCTTATCCTTAAGTCTATTGACATGATGGATTACGTTTATTGATTTACGAATTTTGAACCATCCTTGCATTCAAGGGATGAACCCCACTTGATCGTGGTGCACAATTTTCTTAATATGTTTTTGGACACGGTTTGCCAATATTTTGTTAAGGGTCTTTGCATCTATATTCATCAAGGATATTGGCCTAAAATTTTCTTTCCTTCATGTGTCTTTTCCTTGATGTGTTTGGATATGAGGGTGATATTAGCTTCATAGAATGAATTTGGTAGGGTACCCTCCTTTTCTATTTCCTGGCATACTTTGAGAAGTATTGGAATGAGTTCTTCTTTGAAGGTCTTGTAGAACTCAGCTGAGAATCTGTCTGGTCCTGGGCTTTTCTTGGATGGTAGATTTTTAATGGCTTCTTCTATTTCATTGCTTGATATTGATCTGTTTAAATCGTGTATGTCCTCCTGGTTCAGTTTGGGAGGAGCATATGTCTCTAGAATTTGTCATTGTCTTCGGTACTTTCTATTTTGTTGGAATACTGATTTTCAAAGTAGCTTCTCATTATGTTCTGTATCTCAGTGGTGTCTGTCATGATATTTCCTTTTGCATTATGTATTTTAGTAATTTGAGTCTTCTCTCTCCTTCTCTTTGTTAATGTGGCTAAGGGTTTGTATATTTCGTTTACTTTCTCAAAGAGCCAGCTTTTTGTTTTGTCAATTTTTTGAATAGTTTCTTTTGTTTCAATTTCATTGATTTCGGCTCTGATTTTAATTATTTCCTGTCTTCTACTACTTTTGCTGTTATTCTGTTCTTCTTTTTCTAGGGCTTTGAGCTGTAATGTTAGGTCATTTAGTTGTTGACTTTTCATTCTTTTCTGGAATGCACTCCGTGGAATGAATTTTCCTCTTAGTACTGCTTTCATAGTGTCCCAGAGATTTTGATATGTTGTATCATCATTCTCATTGACCTTTAAGAATTTTTTAATCTCCTCCCTGATGTTTTTTGTTATCCATGTTTCATTCAATAGCATATTATTTAGTCTCCAAGTGTTGGAGTAATTTCCCTTTTTTATTTTGTCATTGATTTCTATTCTCAGTCCATTATGATCTGATAGAACACAAGGCAGTACCTCTATTTTTTTGCATTTCCTAAGGGCTGCTTTGTGGCATAACATATGGTCTGTTTTCGAGAAGGTTCCATGTGCTGTGGAGAAGAAAGTGTATCCGCTCGTTGATGGATGGAATATTCTATATATGTCTATTAAGTCTAGGTTATTGATTGCGTTATTGAGTTCTATGGTTTCTTTGTTTGGATTTTGTTTGGAAGATCTATCTAGTGGTGACAGCAGTGCATTAAAGTTGCCCAGAATTATTGTGTTGTGGTCTATGTGATTCTTGAAATTGAGAAGGTTTTGTTTGATGTACAGGGATGCACCATTGTTTGGGGCATAAATATTTACTATCGTTATGTCTTCCTGATTTATGGTTCCCTTAAGCAGTATGAAATGTCCTTCTTTATCCCTTCTGACTAACTTTGGCTTGAAGTCCACTTTATCTGATATAAGGATGGAAACCCCCGCTTTTTACTGAGTCCATGTGCGTGGTAGGTTTTTTACCATCCTTTCACCTTTAGTCTGTGGATGTCTTTTTCTATGAGATGAGTCTCTTGTAGGCAGCATATTGTTGGGTCTTTCTTTTTAATCCATTTAGCCAGTCTATGTCTTTTGATTGATGAGTTTAGGCCATTAACATTCAGGGTTATTATTGAGAAATAATTTGTATTCCCAGTCATTTGGCTTATTTTTGGTTTTGAAGTTGGCTTGGTTTCTCCTTTGAGTGCTTTTTCTCTAAGGTAGTTCCTCCCTTTGCTGACCTACATTGTTGTTTTTCATTTCCTCCTCATGGAATATTTTGTTGAGAACATTTTGTAGTGCAGGCAGGCTTTCTATTTGTAAGTTCTTTTAACTTTTGTTTATCATGGAAGGATTTTATTTCATCTTCAAATCTGAAGGTTAGTTTTGCTGGGTATAGGATTCTTGGTTGGCAACCATGTTCTTTCAGAGCTTGAAATATGTTGATCCAGGCCCTTCTAGCTTTTAGAGTCTGGGTTGAGAAGTTGGCTGCTATCCGTATTAGTCTCCCCCTATTTGTAATCTGATGCTTTTCTCTCGCGGCCTTCAAAATCCTATCTTTATTTTGAATGTTAGGCATTTTCATTATAATGTGTCTTGGTGTGGATCTGTTGTGATTCTGTGCATTTGGTGTTCTGTAAGACTCTTGTATTTGATTTTCCATTTCATTCTTCAGGTTTGAGAAATTTTCTGACATTATTTCATTGAATAGGTTGTTCATTCCTTTGGTTTGTATCTCTGTGCCTTCCTCAATCCCAATAATTCTTAAATTCGTTCTTTTCATGATGTCCCATAGTTCTTGGAGATTCTGTTCATGATTTCTTACTATCTTCTCTGTTTGGGAAACTTTATTTTGAAGATTAAATATTTTGTCTTCATTGTCTGAGGTTCTGTCTTCCAAGTGGTCTAGTCTGTTGGTGATGCTTTCCATTGAGTTTTTTATTTGGTTTATTGTCTCCTTCATTTCAAGGATTTCCTTTTTTTTTTTTTTTTTTTTTTTGAGAATCTCTATCTCTTTGTTGAAATGATTTTTTGCTTCCTGCAGGTGCTCTTTCAGCTTATTGATATTATCATTCATTGCCTGCATTTGCTCTCTTATCTCATCCTTTGCTTCGTGAATCATCTTAATCATGTATAATCTGAAGTCCTTTTCTGACGTTTCTTCTAACATACTGTCATTGGATTCTATTACTATAGAATCTAGATTTGTTTGGATCATTTTCTTCCCTTGTTTTTTCATGTTGTTCCTGTATCTTCCCCTCTAGCGCTGCAGATCTGGGATATTGCAGATTTCCCCCTATAGGCTTATAGTTGCCCTATAGGTTTCCAAAACCCTTTCTTTAAGGGGAGATCAATATTAGCAGTGCCCAAATCAGACACTATGCCATCCTAGACCAAATAGCCCCTATGAGGACAATAACAAAATTGTCATAATAAACAAAGTGAGTTCAAATATTATCTTCAGTAAAACAAACAGGTTTGCAATAAGGTCTGCAGTTTCTAATGGAGGACAAAGAGGATGCAGAGGGATGTAGAATGTGGCTGTTAATGGGATAAGAAAAGAATGTACAGAAGTTCTAGAAAATAGAAAGGGTGAGAGTGTAATCAAAAGAAACTGGATGTTAGCATGCAAAAAAGGGAGAAAGAGACTCTCAGAGAACAGGTAAACAAAAGGAAAAGAGAGCAAGACAAGTAAAGAAATAAAAACTTAAATTTTTTTAAAAAGGAGAAAAAAGAAAATCTACTGTATAGCAGTCATATACTAATGAAACCTCCCAGTGTTCAGTAGCCTGATGCATGAGAGGTACCTGACAATGAGCTTCAAGCCTCCAGCAGGCATCTTAGGATGGGATTTGCCCACCTAAAGATTGGAGCTACGGCTTCCAGGATTATCCAAGATGGCTGCTCTGGCTTCGAAATGTGTTGGCAAATGGGGAGCTGCACCTCAGGGGTGGACGTGGTCAGCTAGAGGTCCTGGAGACGGGATGCAGTTGGTCAGGCAGGGTCCTGGAGGTCCCGTGTGTTTGGTGTAGTTGTGGGATCCTGGAGGCCGGGTGCAATCAGTCCGTCTGGGGTCCTCGTGATAGGGCACAGTCAGTTGGTCTGGGGTCCTGGCAGCAGGGAGCAGTCAGTTGATGTGAGGGCCCCAGAGGCATGGAGTGATCGGTCGGACTGAGGGATCCTGGAGACGGGGCTCAGTCAGTCCGGCCAGGGGTGCTATGGGGCCTGGCTGTTGTCTCAAAATGGCGGCAGCCACGTGTAATCAAACCTGCAGGTACTGTACCAGTGAACTTCCAGGCAGCAGCAGGCAGCTGGTGCTCCACTGGCGGTTGGCAATCAGTTTGCTGACTGTTGTCGGACAATCGAGAGGTGAACCTCGAGCATTGGGTGATGTATAGGAGTAAGGCAGGCGATGGACAGGCGAGATCCAGGCAAATGGTGGATGATAGACGCCTGACAGTGAGCAATCTGCTCTCAAAAAAGGTGTCGATATGCTGGCAGACTGCAGGCATCACAGCAGACAAATGGGTAAACACCAGGGGATCGATAAGCAGCAAAAACTGCCTCACCAAGAAACAGTTATCCTCTGCTTGAATCCGGCGTTACGGAGCGACAAGCTGCTTTCATTCTTTAGATGATGATTTTTAAATTTCTGAAAGCAATGTGTCTTTTCACAGGTGTAACACTGAGGTTGACGGTGTTTTTTAGTTCGAGACAGGGACCCAGGTCATTCTGAATCCAAAGATCATATTGTTTTTTATTATACCTATCATATAATGATTGAAAACTTGGAATGGAACCATCATTTGATCCAGCTATCCCATTCTTTGGTTTATACCCAAAGGACTTAAAATTAGCATACTACAGTGACACAGCCACATCAATGTTTATAGCAGCTCAACTCACAATAGCTAAATTATGGAACCAGCCTAGGTGTCCTTCATCACATAAATGGATAAAGAAAATGTGGTATATATATATATATGTGTGTGTGTGTGTGTGTGTGTGTGTGTGTGTTTATAGGTTGATTTTTTTTCCCTTCTGACACAGGCATAGAGAACTGGGCTCATGGTCTGGCCTTAGAACTGGGCTCACGGTCTGGCCTTCTCCCCTGCACACAGAGAGGCAGGTCTGTGGCTTATGCCTGATTCCCCTTCCCAACCTCTCACACTGACCATAGCTATAAGGATGTCTCCTTTCCTCCAGCTCAGGAATGAATTCTGCTTAACATGATAGTCTCCAGCTCCATCCATTTACCTGCAAATGCCATAATTTCATTCTCCTTTAAGGCTGAGTAATATTCCATTGTGTGTGTGTATACACACACACACACACACACACACACACACATATATATATATACCACATTTTCTTTATCCATTTATGTGATGAAGGACACCTAGGCTGGTTCCATAATTTAGCTATTGCGAGTTGAGCAGCTATAAACATTGATGTGGCTATGTCACTGTAGTATGCTAATTTTAAGTCCTTTGGGTATAAACCAAAGAATGGGATAGCTGGATCAAATGATGGTTCCATTCCAAGTTTTCTGAGTCTCTATACAGCTTTCCATAGTGGTTGTACTAATTTGCATTCCCACCAGCAATGTATGAGTGTACTTTTTCCCCCACATCCTTGCCAACATTTATACTTGATTGTATTCTTGATGATTGCCACTCTGACTGCAGAGAGATGAAATCTTAGTTTTTTTTTTTTTTTTTTTTTTTGTGGTGCTGGGGATTGAACCCATTGAACCCACTGAACTTGTGCATGTGAGGCAAGCACTCTACCAACTGAGCTATATCCCCAGCCCAAAATCTTAGTTTTGATTTGCATCTCTCTAAAGGCTAGAGATGTTGAACATTTTTTCATATTTGTTGATCGATTGTATTTTTTCTTCTGTGAAGTGTCTGCTCAGTTCCTTAGCCCATTTATAAAGTGGGTTGCCAAAGTGTATTCTACTGTCATGTATAACTAATTGGAACAAATAAAAAATTAAAAATAAAAAAAGTGGAAGAATGAATTCGGAGAAGTGAGTGTTATTTTAATAGGGATAATCTGGACTCCACTTTGATACATTGTAAAGTGACAGTAGCCCCCACCCCCGGCAACCTGCATCACCTCCAGGTGGAAGGTCCCCTTCTTCACAATACCTTGGAAAAGAGTGATTTGCCCCATGTGCACAAATCAAATTGTCACTCTCTCTGTCACTTGCTTCTCCCTGCCACTCCAGCCCCTGCTCCTGTAGAAATGGGCTCCTCTTACACTCTCAGACCACACTGCCCTGGAAATGGTGCTGACCCCCTTCCAGGCAGCAGTAGAGGAAGGTGGCAGGTCACTTTGTTTTGCAGCCCTTTCCCTCTGTTCCACCATACCATCTCCAAAGGCCTCAGGAAAGGTTAAGAATAACCAAATTTATTTATAAGTCTGCAGGAAAAACTGATTTATATAATTGTTATAATTCAAGATAAAAGAGAAAAAAAGGAAAATCTTTCATAGGAGGGTCTCTGTTACACACATTCAATTCCTAGCTTTGTACTCCCATCTGTAAGTCTCTACTCCTCTCCATGAGAACTCCCTTGTACAGATCTCTACTGTGGGGGTTCTTATTCTTTAAGGAAACATCATGACCTCAATCACTAATCAGTGGTTTAGGATGCCTTTCCATCTGCATCTTTGAGTTATCTCTGGTTGCAGTACTTCTTCAGCAAATAATTACTAAGTTATTCACCATGTATGGCCTCATCAAGAGAGCACAGGGTAGGATTTGTCCACCTGTAGGGCCCGTATTGATGCCCAAGTCAGTCTCCACATAGACCCACCAACCACTCCCCAATTCAAGTGAGGATGCTGAAGAACGCACACACACTCACACTCACACCTCCCAAAGACAGGTTAATGCTCAGAACTGCAACACTCAACATCCATATTGAAGGGAAACACTTTCCTAATGTCACAAAATCTACAACAATCAGAACCATGTCATTATCCTAGGTCAGTGCTGCTGTCAGGGTGATTTGGATCAAGTAAGAGAAGACACACATTCAATAATCATAAACAATGAAGGAAGTTTCTATAACCCAAGCTCAAAAGGTATAGGAGACCACAATGGAGTCTGATGTAGTGCATTAATTACACTATCCCACTCCTTGGCCTATACCCTAAGGACTTAAAATCAGCATACTACAGTGACGCAGCCCCATCAATGTTTTTAGCAGTTCAATTCACAATAGCTAGACTGTGGAACCAACCTAGATGCCCTTCAATAGATGAATGGATATAGAAACTGTGGTATATACACACAATGGAATATTATTCAGTCATAAAGAAGAATAAAATTATGGCATTTGCAAGTAAATGGATGGAACTGGAGAATATCATGCTAAGTGATATAAGCCAACCTGAAAAACCAAAGGCCAAATGTTTTCTCTGATAAGTGGATGATGATACATAATTGGGGGGAGGGGGTAAGAGAAGAATGGAGGAAGGATGGATTATGGAGAGGGAAATGAGGGGTGGGGAGGTGGCAGGGGGAAGGAAAGATGGTGGAATAAGACAAACATCATAACCCTTTATGTACATGTATGATTACACAAATGGTGTGACTCTACTTGGTGTACAACCAGAGAAATGAAAAGTTGTACCCCATTTGTGTACAATGAATCAAAAAAATATTGTACTACCAAAGAACGAGGGAACTGTTTCTATCCATCTTTCCTTTCTGCTGTGTTTCCTGTAGCTGCTGTAAAAAAAAACCAAAAAACAAAAAACACACATCCAGGGACTTAGAACCACAGCAATTTATTATCTTACAGTTTTGGAGATCTGGGCAGGGGTAAGTTCTGGAGACTCTAGCAAGTAATCTGCTCTTGGCTTTTTGTTAGCTTCTAAAGTTTGTCATCTTTCAAGTAAGCAGCATGGGATTTTCCAATCTCTTTCTGCTTCCATTGTCAATCACCTTTTCTCTCTTGGATACCCCTCCCTCTTCATAAGTTGACATTGAGCCCACCCCAATAATCCGAGATAGTAAAAACCTTAACTTACTCACATCTGCAAAGTCCCTTTTGTTATGCAAGCTAGCATTTGTGGGTTCTGAGCATTAGAAGGAAGACATCCTTGTGTGTAGTATGGGGAGAAATTATTCTGTCTTCAACATCTACTTTCCATTGTGTCAATGTCATCTGAAAACAGCATTTCTTGTGTTGACAAAAGGACTGTCAGCAGTTCTGGTGGCTACATGTTTCTCAGTCCCTTCAGCAGGAATGGAGACTTACAGATTCTTTGAGGACACCAAAGATGCTTCTCGCCCTGCGGGCTCCAGGAACCCTTTACTTTCACTTTCCTGGCAAGTCTTTAGTCTCACACACGTTTCTGAAGCAATCGTAATGGCCTTGGGGTTGCACTTTGCAGATCTTTGTAAGCCTAGAACTGAGGCTGAAGGTGTGCTCAACTTCCACAGATAGGATGTGACAGGGAAGTCCTCAGAAGGAAGTTGAGGGTCCTGGTATAATCAAGCAGGAGAGGAAGGACACTGGGCACTAATAACAAGAAAACCTGCAGTGTCCCCACACTGCCCCCACCAGATGCTTAGTAAGTCCTGAGGAAGCCCAACAGTTGCACAGTGGTCTCTCCTGTAATGACCCCTGCTTTCTGGTGGAAAGTCTTCACACCCCTGGGACCAGTTCAAGTCTCAGACAGGACTCCACAGGAGGTTCAGGGAGGTCTAGAATCTTGATACTCAACTAACATCCTAGGGTGGGAGATTAGTGGTTGCCCTTCTAATAAGCTTACTTTAAAAAAGTAAATTGTCCTCAATCTTATGTACATGAGGCTCAGGAACAAGTGTGGTTTGCTTTTGCATTGACTGAATTGTGTCACTGTGCTGTGACATGGTTTGAGTTCCCAAGCATTAGGTAGGATCCATCTGCAGCAGTTGTTACTTTTTTTCTAAGTTTGCATGCCCTTCTGAAAGGTTAAAAATGTTTTCTCTTTTTTCTCATCTTTCTCAATTTCTCTAGAACACGTTTGAAAAACTATTTTTCTCATTCTTTTTTGTGTGCTCCATGGGAACAATCATAAGGATGGTACAGAATTTTATCTGAACAAGTTTCCTTGGTCATAGGCTCCCTACTGTGAGATTTAGAGGACTTTCACATGCTTATCAAAGAAAGGGATAAAGTAATATTCAGGATGTGTGTTTCATTTGAGCTAATACTTTAATAACCTGCTAACTAAAATCGATGTTCACTTAGATTTACCTTGGGAAATTTTAACACAAAAAATTGCCCTCACTGCTGTCCTACACGACAAACCTCAGGGACTACCCCTCCTGCACGGTGCGTGCAAACCTGTGAGTGCTTTTGTCCTGTTGTCATTCTATAATTAGAGAATTCCTGAGTTTGCCAGAAGCATCAGAGTTGTTTAGTCCAGGCTTTATCTAATACCTAAGCAACATCCTTCAGTGTTGGAGAACTTAAACTTTGGCAACAGTATATTCTGTTGTTGGAGCAAATTTAAGATTTCAGTAGTTCTTAGTTTATAGTAATGAGAAGACTGTTTTCCAAGAACTTCCATCCCTTGATCCCATTTCTGACTTGAAGTGACATCATAGGGAGCTACTTAATCAAACCATGGTTTATTTCCAAAGGTGCAACAGATTACTTTTGTCTCATTAGAATAACTTACATGTGAGAGCAACTTAAGCTGGTAAAGCCATCAAGTACATCTAATCATCTAATCACGATGATTTACAAGATATATTTGACTGTTTTCATCTTACATATGAGTAAGTGCATAAGTGTTCACCGATTCCACTAATGCGTATTTAGTCTTAAGTTACTGTGAGAGTTTAGAGTGATATATGGAATAAATATGGTTTCCTACTTGCATGAAGCTTGCCATCCAATTTGCACTCAAAGAAATGCTTGTCTGTCTATACCAAAAAATGCTATGCAAAATAAAGAAATGAATAAAATAAGATCAAAGTTCTCTAAGAGAATTTCAGGGGCTTGGGAGCTATAGTTACAGACTGAGTGTTTGAGGGAACAATAATGGTGGACTGACTATAGTGGCTATGGAGATGGAGAAAAGTCTGGAATGTCAGCAAAAGATGTCCAAGATATACATTTTTATGGATTTCAGCACTGAATTGGAGAGGAGTAATTGAGGATGAATCAAGGATGAATCCTACATTTCGAGCCTAAGCAGTAAGGGTGGTTGAATGGCTCACTGCAATGGAGAAAGCCTGGAGGAGGATCAGATGCTAGGGGCAAAGGAGAGCCTGAACGCAGCCTTTCAAAGATGCACAGCTATTCAGCCAGATCTAAGCGTGTGCAGGCAATGGATTTGAAGATCCACTTTGCTCTAAGCATTATGGTAGCGTATCTTCCCTAAAGCAAAGGGGGACTTTAAAACACTATGTCCCTGAATTTCCCCTTTCTATTCCCAATGCCAAGCCAATTAGAGGAAAATAAGGGGAAACCTAGGCCAGAAAGTCCAGATATACGTTATCTTAAAGGATTCTGGCTCTCTCTTATGCACACTGGGAGCTAGGGCAAGTTAGTGATATCTGTAGAAAGCTACTTTCCTGTGTGTACACGGAGACTGTTGCTCCTTGGGATGCTGGTCATAGAAGCAAGCTAGGGCTGATGATGTCACTGCTCCTGCAGCCTAACTAGACACAAAACCCCTCTCTGAGTGGGAACTGGTGTGGAACTGGGGGTATGTCCCTCATTCAGTCAGTCACCACTGGACAGAACACCATGCGGAAGAAGAGGCCCTGCTTGGCAAAGCGCTGTGAGGGACAGAGGTGCTATCTGTCAGCCTGTCACCACTGAATTCTTGGAAGCCACTGACCTCATGTGCATTCTCTAATAATATATATGTCTCCAAGGCTGTCTCAGGCACTCTCTCTGTCCTATCTGTATTCTACAGCCTTGGCACAGCCGGGCTGTAGATGAGACAGGTAGTTAGTGAAAACACAGAGGATTTAAGACCTGTATGTAAGAAACTCACTACCCAGATAAATGAATGTAATCAATGCTCTATGTTGATTTAATGTACTCTAATGAATATTGTGTTAAGTGTTATGATAAAGATAAATAGAAGATGCTACAAACACAGACATTAAGTAACTCTAACAGACACGGAAATACGTACTTCTTAAAATCATGACAACTCAGTTCAAGGCCATCATGAACAACTTCTTAGGAGGGACCCTGAGGTACAAATTAGACTTTTCCAAAAAGTTGAAGAGTGTAGGGGGATTCCAGACAAACACACATGCAAGAGGCCTCAAAGGGCTTGTTGAGGAACGATGGCCATTTCAGTATGCTAGCATGTAGGCTCTGATGGAAAATGGAAGAAGAGAGAATGGGATCTGATCAAGCAGGACTTTTTGTGGCGTATTAGAAAGTTTGAAATTTATCCTTTAAACGGTAGGGAGCCATGGGAGTGTTTTAGTGAAGAAGTTACAGGATCAGCTTTGTTATAAAAGAAATCATCAACCTCAGTGTGTATATATGGAAGATGGTAAGTATAGGCAGACGTTGGAGGTTGTGGCAAACCCAAGAGGAGAAAATAATGAAAATATGAATCAGGAAGCATGGGCAGTGGAAATGGAGTGGTGAGAATTTAATCAGGATTTTTCAATCATGAAATCATATTAATCACTAAGATATAAACATTCAAATACAATGAAAAGGGTACATGCTGCTTATAGCGTGACAGATGGTCCTCCTTCACTAGGGTCCAGTTCTGCACCCATCTAAAGGGAGTCCCAGTTAAATAAATAGTTTGCCTAGCTGAAAATATCTGTGACACTGTGACCACCTCCAGAATCCACACCATATATTTTCTTCATTTCTTTGTGATTATTGGATAAAAGAGTTATTGAAGAGGGATTATTCCAGTTTTGCAGATAAACATCAAGAAGACATTTGATAATGATCATTGAAGCCATATTTTGACCACACATTGTGAAAAAATGACTGTGATTGAAGGATATCATGTGAGATTGAGGGTGGATGCCCAGACCTACCATCTTCTAGTGATGTTATTTGAAGTAAGATACATTGTCACCTGAGCCTTAGTATCATCATCTGCAGAGGAGGTAGGACCATTATGTGGCTGCTCATAAAGTTTTGCAATGTCTTAAAAATGAAGTCAAAATCATCATCACGTCTTTTTCACCCAGTTGTATAGTGAATTCATAAAATCTTAAATGTAATATTAGTAGCATTCAAAGCATTCAGGCCATTTTCATTGACCTGATAAATAGTCACCTGTAGGCAGTTAGAGAAAGTTTGGGATTTGGATGAAAGAGTTAAGGTTTTGAATTCAGATGGGTAACCTAACATCTGTAGACTTGTTTATACAACATATATAAAATATTTATTTCGCTGGATTGTAAAGTTTTAAAAAAACAAGCAATATTTTCATTTACCTTAGGATCTGGTTTCCTTTGAACCCTCATTGTTGATCAACTCCTCCTTCTGATCAATAATCTCTCAATCTAATAAAGAGATCTAGAGAGTGAGTTTTCAGCAATTTTTATGAAAGACATTTATTAGGCCATAAAAAACAATGTTAACATTTTTACCCACTTGTTGGGACATGAAGTTCTATGATTTCTTTTTATGGGCGAGCTTGTTCTTCTTCTTTTCTTCCCCCCCCCCCAACTCCCTGCATTCACCCAGCCCAAATGTGGTCACAGTAAATCATTCAGACGGGGTTAATACGTGATGTTGTAGGTTTAGATAGGTCTCAGTCCCCTTCTGCTCATCGTTGAGACAGAGGGAATTAGGCAGACCATCATTAGAATCATTGCTTTGCACATTAAACCCTTGGGGGCTGTGCAATATGAGCTCTGTTTTTCTTACCTTTCAAATCTCTGGCTCCAGAGAAACCACAGCTCTGCTGGTTCTTGTGGAACAGGCCACCGCAATGTTTTTTAACTGTGCTTAACTCTCCTTCCAACTGTTCTTTCCTCAAAAATGCACTT
The DNA here is from genome assembly GCF_902686455.1 of Sciurus vulgaris. Classification (NCBI taxonomy): domain Eukaryota; kingdom Metazoa; phylum Chordata; class Mammalia; order Rodentia; family Sciuridae; genus Sciurus; species Sciurus vulgaris. The sequence continues at coordinate 44,769,824 of NC_136461.1, forward strand.
GTCACTTCTCCTTCCCTTTTCATGGAGAGCCAAGTTCGGTAGGTTTGTTTCTTCCCCCTTTCAGCAGGGCTGACGGCCTCCTCTGCTGGTGGCTTTGACCTGTCTTTGTGAACTCCTCTTAGTGGCCTCCTGATTTGCTCTGGATCTCTAAGCTTTTGTAATTTCATTTAAGGTCATGCGGTGGCCTCCAAATGATCAAAACCCACCTTTTAAAATCAATCTCGAAAGTATGGCTTCTTCAGGCAACTTCACAAAATGCTGTGGGAATTTAGATTTCAGTTGCCTGGTCCTTTCTCCCTTACCGAGTGGCCTGCTGAAAGCATGATAGGCCATGTTAGATCTCAGGCAGAGGGTTCCTTCAAAAGAAGCGATTTAATTGTTTAATTCTTTAATTGTTCCATGCTCTCTGGATATCATGATCTTGAGCACTAAGTTTATCGGATCGATATGTAGAGAAATTGCAAGGTATAGGTAGCAAGGTATAGAAGCATCTTGATACATTGTTCTGTGGCTTCCCAACCATGCGACATTTTTGTTATTGTCATCCTTTTTTGTTAATCATGACAGTTGAAAGTATTCTGACCATGGAACATTTGGTACCAGGAGCGTGCAAAATGGTGTAAGGGTCTTCACAGCAGTAAATAATATTGAAATGCAGAGTGAAAAACTGTGTGTGTTTGTCCTTTGCCATTTGTGGTTGTCTTTATGGTTGTGTTGGCTTTGTGTTCATATAAAATATGAATATATAAAATATATTTATAAGAGTCAAAAAAAAAGGTGAGATAACTAAAAAAAAATATGTTAAGAAAACACTGATATAACCGGTATATGTCTATGTAGTAAAGATCATGAAAGTGGTATACATGATCGTAGTCAAGAAAATTTCATCATAGTTGAAAGAGTATGACTCTTGGTAGGTGACAAGGGGCCTGATTTTTAAATCCTACTTCTCCTACTTATTATCTGAGAATTGGAAGTGACTTAATTATTTTACCCTGAGCCTTAGTTCCCTCTTCTTTAAAATAGGGGAAGATCTACTCTATAGGATCATTTAAAAGTAAAACAATGTATTATATGTATAATAAGTGTTTGGCATAGTACCTGATACAGAGTACACACTCAGGAACTGTAGCTTTCTCAGTCTTTTGATTATGGATTTCACTCCTATAATTAAAACAAAAAAAAATTATTTCCTAAGGATAAGAGATCTATGTGCCCTTTTCTAGATCGTTAAAATATGTTCTAAGGAGTTACAAAAAGACGTCACTGTCATTGCATTGTAGACCTATTGTTGACTACCAATTTCAACTCCAAGGAGCAGAGGGAAATCTCTCCCGTGAGAGTCGCTGAGGAAAAGACTGTGTTAAGTAAAGTTTCCTGACTGAGTCAGTGTGACCCTCTCCATTCTTAAATGCTTCCTTGAGCACACCCTTTTATCCCCAAAAGGTGCTTCCCCACTGCCTTCTCAACGATCCTGGCTGACATCTGTCATCAAGCTTTATGTCATCAACCTCCTCATATCCTTCATGCTGCCTTCATGTCCGCCATGTTCTTCTGCATCCATCTTGCCCATGACCCTGATCCCCTAGAGGTTCTCCTTTATACCCCGTGGTCTGTCCATTTCACCACTCCACCCAGAGTCCCTCCAGGGCCTTAAACCCTTCTGATGACCTGTATGGTCTGTTCCCCACCTTCTCTTCAAGCCTATGACAAGCTGCTAGCACCTTTCTTTCTCTTCACTCTCACCTACACTGTTTCTCCTTGTGACTCTGTCCTCTCCCTCTGCTCTTGTTTCTCCTTCTAGTTTCTAGTCATCATTCAGAACTCAAACCAGTGGTTCTTCCTCTGGATGATTCTCTCTGACCCTTGTCTAAAACCTTCAATTGGGCCAAGTTTCTTGATTATGTATTTCCTTTCCTTCATAGCATTTATCTGTGGTGAAACTTCACTCGACAATAGTCCATGAGAGAATGGCCATGTCTGTAACGTTGGGTGCCTGAACCTAACCTTGCACAGGACACATAGCGAACCTTCAGCAAACACTGATTGAATGACTGAATGAAAGTAGCAATTACCCTCACCCACTTGGGACATTTTTCAGTTTTAATTTAAAACTTATTATAGAAAATGCACATAATGTAAAAAATCACCATTAGTAACATTAGTATATTCACAGTGTTGTGCGACCATCACTACTCTCTAGTTCCAGAAGATTTTCATCACCTAAAAAGGAAACTCTGTACCCATTAATCAGTCACTCCCTATTCCCTACTACCCGCTGGCAACCATAAATCTGCTTTCTGTCTCAATGGATTTGCTGACTGCATGTTTCTTACAAATGGAATCATCACCACATCATTTCTCGGCTCCAAATGGGAGTGTCTCTCTCCCAATCTAGATTTGCCTTTATCATTTCTTAACCCATCACTAAGCACAGTGCCTAGAATGCTGGATGTATGGAAAAAATGATTATCAAAATGGAAGTATTTTTTATTTTTAGCTTGTTGTATTGAAGTCATGCACAAATATAATTTTAGTTCTGAAAGGTGTGTTTTGCTGTAGTTTTCCTAGTAGGAAATTAAACTGAAGAAATGTAGTAGACCTGATCTATTAATTTTTATTATTGTACTGTGTACCCAACATATATTCAAAAATAGTTTTGAAACTTAAAGAGTTTGGTTCTGGGAAACACAACAAGGTATTAAAATATAAGTAGAATATTAAAAATCATAATGGAAAGGGATAAACAAATATATTAACTACCTAGGTTAATGGATAATTACCACAATTAAAGGCATCACTGAGTTTCCTGCAAACCAAAGAAATGGAAAAAGTATTATCAACATCATCATCATCATCCTCATTACTATACTATTTTGAAAAAATTCATATCTATTTTAAAGAGTGATCATTTTTCTTCCATGATTCTGAAAGAAACTTGTAATTCATTTATTCACTATTAAATATTTGTAAATAATGGGCCTGTGCTAAAAACTACTTTGCCAGTAATAGACACAAGGATGAATAGTTTTTAACCCTACATTTCAGAGGCTAAATCTATCACATCTTGTATCAGTATGCTCATTACATACTACTAGAACTGAAAAAATTGCCAAGTGTTAGAATCTATGCATGATCCTGCTACAGCTATTTACTCAGATATCAAACATACCTTAGAATCTTGTCAGTCAAGCTACAATTCAAAGTAATTCCAGAGCAGCAGGTTTGTTGAGCCAAGCAATTCAGGAAATACCCACCTTCAATCACAGCAGTGGGTATAGTTTGGAAATGGGTTTCTATGAAGCGAAGACTGAACCACAGGTCAAGCAAGGTGACCTATGATCATTTATATGTAGGTACTATGATCATTTGTCATTATTTCACACCACCTGGCAAAGATTGAGTCCAAATAGCCCACATGTTAGACATTATATTTTGATCAAAAATCAGATCACATAGACTGTTCTTGATTGGAAAATTTACCCATGAGTCTGCAAAAATGGAATACAGTTAAAACTATTTTCTGTATGAAAAATACAGTCCTTTATTTTCTGTAGCTTGGCAGAAGACAAACTTAATAGAAGGTTCTCGTGGGAACTTTCAGATTTGTTAAGCATTTGATGTTAGCTAAAAGCACGCTGAGTCAATTGAAATGAGCCCAAAGCTCTGCCCAAATTAGAGTTTCTGGTATACTTAGGAACAATTGTAAGGTTATTTTGGGGAAACTGGTCTGTAAATTTTCTTGAATATTTTTTTTTTTATTTGTCAGCACATCATTCCAACCTCAGGACTGGATTAATGAAGGCATCCTTGCATACTCCCCCTCCCATTCTGAGAAGGATGGCAAAGGTCACATCCACTAAAACCACAGAGGCCTCAATGACACCCAATTTTTGTATTATAATTCCAAGAAGGCTTTTGTTAAAATAAACACCAAGGGGTTTTAAATAAACTCCACTAATTATTAGTTAAAATTTTTTTTTCCTCCTTAAGTATGAGCCATTGGAATTCAATTCACATCCATCCACTTTCTCAACGTATTAACGGATCACCTCTTAAGTTGCAGGTACTATATATGGGAGTGGGGAGTCAGTGATGAAGTCTAATGAGTTCAGTGCACTTAATGTTGCGTGCTAAAGTAGTCATGTGCTCGCATATTCATTTGAAGCACATTTACTGAGTGTTCAGTATATTCCAGGCATGGCCCAGCCAATGAGAAAATGTCAGTGAACAAAATAGACCATCTCTTTGTAAGGTTTGCATTCTAGTAGAAAGAATCAGACAGTAAACAATCATTATAATGAATGATTAATCTATATAATGTCTTAGAAGAGGGCAGTGATCAAGGAAAATGGCAGTGAGGAGAATCGTGTTAAGGGAATCAAGGTTTGGTTTCTTGAGGAGATGCCCTTCGAACAAAGAGTGGAAGAGGTCGGGGAGTTGGCACTGCTGACAAACATGAAGAGCATTCCAGCCATCGCAGCTGCCAGGACAAAGGCCTCCTGAGGACAGCATATCGGATGCATCTTGGGAAGAGCCAGCAGGCCAGTGTGGCTGGAGGGAGTGCTGGGGTGGGAGATGACGTTAGGAAGTGAGAGGGGCAGAGTCAGAGATCCAAAGGGGAGGCGGTAGCTCATATAAAGTCTTGTAAGCCAGTGAAAGGATTAGGGCTTTTGTTCTTTGTGAAATGGAAACCAGAGGAGGGCTTTGATCTGATTTTTATTTTTTATTTTATATATATAAATATATATATATATATTTTTTTTTTTTTTAAATATTTTGATACCAGGGATTGAACTCAGGGGCACTTAACCACTGGGCAACATCCCCAGTCCTTTTTATTTTATTTTCAAAATTTGGAGACAGGTTTCTTGCTAAGTTGCTCAGGGCCTTACTAAGTTGCTGGGGCTGGCTTTGAACTTGTGATCCTCCTGCCTCATCCTCCCCCACCATGAGCCTCAGGGATTTATAGGCCTGTACCACTGACTTGTTTTTATTTTTAAAAGCTAAATGTAGCATCCACATTGGACACAGACAGAGTAGGGACTATGTTATGGTTTGGATGTGAGGTGTCCCCCCACAAGCTCACGTGTGAGACAATGCAAGAAGGTTCAGAGGAGAAATGACTGGGCTGTAAGAGTCTTAACCTAATCAGTGAATTAATCCATGATGGGATTACCTGAGTGGAAATTGGTTAATTGGGGGCATGGCTATGGGGGTACATATTTTGTATCTGGAGAGTGGGGTCTCTCTGTGCTTCCTGATCACAATGTGACCTGTTTCCCTTCACCACCTTCTCAGGCCATGATGTTCAGCTTCACCTCAAGTTGGGAGGAATGGAGCTGGCCTTCTATGAACTAAGACCTCTGAAACTGTGAGCCCTCAAATAAACTTCCTCCTCCATAGTTGTGCTGGTCAGGTCATTTAGTCACATTGGTGAAAAAGCTGACAAAAACAGACTACCAACAATCAAAGCATAGAAAACTTTTAGGACATTGTTGGAGAACTCTTGGCTAAGTTAGGGTGACTTGTATTAGCATATAGCAGTGAAGATGGTGAGAAATACTCAGGTTCTGGAAATATTTTGAAGGGCAAGTCAATAGACATTCTAATGGATTAGATGTGAAATGAGGAATGAAGACACCTTCATGAATTCAACTGTTCTTTATTCCTTGACTTGTTCCTTCATTCACCTATTAATCTATTCAACAAATGCAACTGATTTTTTTAGAACAAGCATTGTAATAGACACTGACAGTGCTGGAGTGATAGACTCCATCTCAACTCTCAAGGAGTTTACAGTAATGGGGAATATGGTTTTCTAAACAAAATATGCTACAATAAACATCGGGAACTAAAGAGTGAAGGATCATTTCTTTCTAGGAGACCGAGAGATTCAAGCACAGAGGAAGAGGCATTTCAGCTAGATTTTAAAGGAGGAATGAGCCTTTGTCAGTTGAAGCTTTGGAAGGCATATCAGGCTGCCGGAAAGGCAAAGAGGCCAAAGGCACTTTTGTGAACTTGAGAAAAGTGGTCCCAAATGTCTGGTACAGAGGGCACAGAAGTGAAAATAGTGGGCCAAGAGACTGGGAGAGAGACGTGGGGCACCATTGGAAGGCGGTGGGTCTCAGGTGAGGTATGGGGGCCATTTTCTGGTTGGCAATGAGGATTCATATCACAGAAGAGAGCTCACGAGGTGGAGTGACATGGCCAGATTGACTTTTAAGAAAATCACTAGTAGGACAAATGCATTGGAAATGTTTATAGAAAGTTAATGACAGCAGAAATGGGAATAGCAATTTTATGGGACTGTTTGGAGGAAATATGTGATCATAAAGCCTTTTAACACATTAAGGTAAGAATCAATAAACAAAAGCAAAATTCAGAAAGGTAAATCTGCTTTCTTTCAAAAAAGTAGGGAATCCCCACTTTAATCCCAGAAATCAGAGAAATAAGAAACTCTGAACATTTATAAATGCAAGTCCCTATTGTCAGAGACTTTGTAAGATAGAACATTAATTAAGGTGTTCCTCTCCTTTAAGGACAAATCTAGAAATAGGTTCTAGAAACTGACAGCTCTGAGCCTGCATGTCACATCTCTCTTCCTGGATACAATGTTCCTTCAGGTATGGCTCTTAATCATGTTGGACATTTGACAAAATGCACACGCAAATCTCAGTTAAAACCTACTAAGTTGAAATTTCTGCCTGCAGGGCCCTAGACAGTTAAAATAGCAGCACAGCCTCAACAATCTTCTTTTCTGAGCCTTGGTTTCCTCATCTATATAATGTGTATCACAGTAGTTTGTCTCCTGTGAGGCTGAGGTAAAGAGCAAATGAGAGGACTTTTTGCAAGACTTAACACAATGCCTGGAACTTATTGGCTATTTGGCAAAAAATAACTATCTGAAGCCTCAAGTAATTAGAATGCAAGACTGACTATGATTAGCATTGGGAAAATGTAAAAGGAACAACAAAAATGGAATTATAGAACCAAGGAGGAAAAATTCAGCTATGAAATGAGAGGAGGTTAGAGAAGTATTATAGAAGGTTCCAATCTATTCATGTTCCTCTGCCCACACCAACATCCTTTCCCATTTTCTGTACAAGAATAACTTTAAATCTGACATCAAACTCTGATTGGTCCTTCCAGCAACACATCCACCCAGGCTGAGCAAGGCAAATCTCTGCTAAGCCATACCAGCACCCTGCCATCACAACACCCAGTGCGGGTGGGTCAGGGTGGCACTTCTCTGCCATATGGGCATGCTGTGCCCATGCCTCTCCATCTAGACTGTGAGCTCCTCTCAGGAAGGACCTGGTTATACTCCTTCATCATTATTTCCACAGGACCCACCCTACTGTATGATACAAACCACACTGTCCTTAAATATCTATTGGCCTGAACTCAGATCAAGCTTCACCACAAGCCTGTTGATTAGATAGGGATCCAAAGTGAAGAGATGGGTGATGGGACATTCCACACAGGTTATGACAATGGATGAAGTTCTGGAAGGGGAGTGGGAGAGGAGGCGTGGAAGAAGTAGAGCAGGAAGATCATGTCCAGTGGTGTCGGGGCAGATTACAGGGCATGTGTCAAGGTGGGCTATGCCATCAAGACAGGTGGAGATGATGTTGAGAAGGATATTCCAAGGCAATGATCATTTACTGATGGATCCAACAAGGGGGGTGGCATGATTGGAAGCATGGTTTGAGAAGAATCCAGAGAATGAAGTGAGAACAGAAGTAGGGAGATGAGCTTCAAACAAACTACTCAAGCAGAAGTAAGAAGTGACTGTCTAATTTTGTCAATACACATTAGATCTGGTACAAATTGGCTGCCTCTTACAAATGGCTGTTACAAGAGTAATAAATGAAGATTGAGAAGGTTTCTTAGAGTCTCATTCATTTTGTTCCCTCAAGTTTCACAATTGTCTTTGTTTATTGTCCTCTTCTGAGGTTGGATGAGACCATTGGATTTTTCTCATTCCGTACAGCAACTATTTGCCATATAATCTTGAGGCTACATCTGAAAGGCCAGAAATTACTCAGGTGTTGTTTTTTTAATCTGTTTTTAAAGCAACAAAGATAATACTTTGTTTTTATTCATCAGAAAAAGCCCTGCTGCTATTAGTTCTCTGTGAAAATTTTATTGAAACTTGGAATTCAGCACTCAGGGGATTGTTTAAATTATCTTGGGGCATCACATCCTCCCCTGGTGTCTTGCCAAAGGAAAGAATTCAAGAAATATTTGTTAAAAGAATAAGTGACTCATGCATTGCAACATTCACTGCCTGGAATTGATCTTCAGAGTCCTATTGTCCACAGCCACAGTCCTACATATTGGGTATATCATCTGGCCCTCTGGCTTCTGGTCCAGGGCTGACCTTGGACTTGTCTCTTTCAGCTATTATGTGCTGAGGCAGAAGAGAAGGGAGCTGGGTCACCCGCAGCCAGAACTACACACTTGAGCAGTGCATAGGAGTTGGGAGTGGGGCAGGGCTGGTGGGGCTGCACTGTGTGGTTGGTGTGCGGAGATGCCATCACACTGAAGGTGAAGTGCCTACCGGGGAGTTGTCAGGTTACCATTCTGGTGGGCTCTACATCAGGGTACAGTTATAAGTCCAACCTATTTTCCATTCCTGATTAATGGTTGTCCAGCACTGTTCTGGAAGACTTCTAGGAATCACACCACATCCGTTTTAGGATTGGGCACCTATGGGGAAGGTGTTGTTTGCTCCTTTGTTTGCCCTTTTATATAAGACTAAGATCTGCTGCCCTGAAGCTTTCATCCATGGTGCTCGCTCTGTTCAGGCAACCTCATCAAAGAAACCTAGGCCCACCCTCCCCACAGTACTCTGCAGCAGAACCAGGGCTCTGCCCAGTCTACCCTGGCTTCTTTCAGTCTACATGCTATGCTCACACGTAGGACACACCAAGCACAAAAACAACCTAATTACAAACATTTGTCTCCTGTATCCTTGGTGATACCATTGATAATTACTGACAGTCACAATTTGGCTACCTTAGTAAGATATTTTAACACACCCTATCAGCATTAGATATTAAGTTAAAAAAAATCAATAACTATAGAGATGATAAAACCAGGTGCTGTGGCAGGGAGGCTGAGGCAGGAGGATCAAAAGTTCAAAGCCAGCCTCAGCAAAAGCGAGGCACTAAGCATCTCAGTGAGGCCCTGTCTCTAAGTTAAATACGAAGTAGGGCTGGGGATCTGGCTCCATGGTCAAGTGCCCCAGAGTTCAATTCCTGGTACCCCACCACTCAAAAAAAGAATACAGAAGATAAAAACGAAATTAAAAAGCTGAGGGGGAATCCAAGATGGCGGACTAGAGGGTGACTGCATCTCCCTTCGCTCTAGTACTCAGGATTCAAGAAGGGGAGGTATTGAAAGACTTGGAACAACATAGAGCCGTGGGGCGAGTCTCTCCCACCCGGTGAAGCCAGGCACAGGCAGCAGGCCTGGACAGTGGGAAGCTTCTCGGAGCAAGGCAGCAAGAGTCTTCCCCAAGCAGCCCTGCTCCCTCCCGCAGCAGGCACGATCCACAGCCAGCTTCTTGGAGCAGGCCTGCCCAGTGAGAGCTTTTCCGTACAGAGCCAACCCCAAGCCCTGAACCCAGTGGTGGGCCCTGGCCCACAGGTGGCTTTAGGGACCAAGGCAGGACAGCAAGAGGCTTTCCCGAGTAGCCCGGCTCCCTCCGGTGGTGACAGGCCCTGTCTACAGCCAACTTCTCGGAGCAGGCCCACCCAGTGAGAGGATTTCCATACAGAACCAAACCCCAGGCCTGGACCCAGTAGCAGGTTAGGGGCAGCTTTCTTAAGAAGCACTGCATTATCAAGTTCCTCCAAGATTTCAGGCTACTGAAGGCTGGGAGGTGATATACTGGAAATCTACAGGACACTATAAGCCAATAGAGGAAATCTACAATATCTCAGAGTCCCACTGATATCTGACCAATATGAGAAAACAAGGGAAGAAAATGTCCCAAACAAACATAGATACTATATCAATAAAACCCAATGACAGCACAGCAGAAGAAATGTCAGAAAGGGAGTTCAGAATGTACATAATTAAAACAATCAGAGAAGCAAACGAGGAGATGAAAGAGCAAATGCAGGCATTAAATGATTGCACCAATCAACAGTTAAAAGAGCAAATATGTGAAGCAAAAGATCATTTCAATAAACAGTTAGAGATACTGAAAAAAAAAAAAAAACCACAAATCCTTGAAGTGAAGGAAACAATAAACCAAGTTAAAAACTCCATAGAAAGCATAACCAATAGGATAGAACACCTGGAAGACAGAACCTCAGATATTGAAGACAAAATATTTAATCTTGAAAACAAAATTGACCAAACAGAGAAGATGGTAAGAAATCATGAACAAAATCTACAAGAATTATGGGATATCATGAAAAGGCCAAATTTAAGAATTATTGGGATTGAGGAAGGCTTAGAGAAACAAACCAAAGGAATGAACAATCTATTCAATGAAATAATATCAGAAAATTTCCCAAATCTGAAGAATGAAATGGAAAACCAAGTACAAGAGGCTTATAGGACTCCAAATATACAAAATTACAACAGACCCACACCAAGGCACATTATAATGAAAATACCTAACATACAAAATAAAGACAGAATTTTAAAGGCCGCGAGAGAAAAGAATCAAATTACATTCAGGGGGAAACCAATAAGAATATCAGCAGGTTTTTCAATCCAGACCCTAAAAGCTAGAAGGGCCTGGAACAACAATTACCAAGCCCTGAAAGAAAACAGATGCAACCAAGAATCTCATACCCAGCAAAACTTACTTTCAGATTTGATGACGAAATAAAATCCTTCCATGATAAACAAAAGCTAAAAGAATTTACAAAAAGAAAGCCAGCATTACAGAACATTCTCAGCAAAATATTCCATGAGGAAGAGATGAAAAACAATGATGCAAATCAGCAACAGGAGGAAGTAGCCTAAAGGAATAACCAAATAAAGGAGAAACCAAATCATGTCCCAAAACAAAAATGAGCCAAAAGACTGGGAATACAAATCATATCACAATAATAACCCTGAATGTTAACGGCCTGAACTCATCAATCAAAAGACATAGATGGGCAGATTGGATTAAAAAGAAAAATCCAACAATATGCTGCCTGCAAGAGAGTCATCTCAGAGAAAGAGATACCCACAGACTAAAGGTGAAAGGATGGGAAAAAACATACCATGCACACGAACACAGCAAAAAAGCTGGAGTATCCACTCTCATTTCAGATAATGTGGACTTCAAGCCAAAACTAGTCAGAAGGGATAAAAAAAGACATTACATACTGCTTAAGAGAAGCATAAATCAGCAAGACATAACAATCATAAATATCTATGCCCCAAACATTGGCTCATCCATGTACATCAAACAAATCCTTTTTAATTCCAGAAATCAAATAGACCACAACACAATAATACTAGGCAATTTTAACACATCTCTCTCACCACTGGATAGATCTTCCAAACAAAAATTGAATAAAGAAACCATAGATCTCAATAACACAATCAACAATTTAGACTTAATGGACATATATAGAATATACCATCCAACAAAGAACGAATACACTTTCATCTCAGCAGCACATGGATCCTTCTCTAAAATAGACTATATTTTATGCCATAAAGCTACTGTTAGCAAATACAAGAAGACAGAGATACTACCTTGTATTCTATCAGATCATAATGCATTGAAATTAGAAATAAATGACAGAATAAAAAACAGAAACTTCTCCGACACCTGGAGATTAAATAATACACTATTATATGATGAATGGATAATGGAAGACATCAGGAGGGAAATAAAAAAAATTCTTAGAAGTAAACGAGAACAAAGACACATCATATCAAAATCTCTGGGACACTATGAAAGCCCTACTTAGAGGAAGATTTATTTCATGGAGCACATTCAACAAAAGAAGAAAAAATCAACAAATAAACAACTTAACACTACAGCTCAAGGCCCTAGAAAAAAGAAGAGCAGACCAACAACAAAAGTAGTAGAAGACAGGAAATAGTTAAATTCAGAGCTGAAATCAACAAAATTGAAACAAAAGAAACAATCGAAAAATTAACAAAATAAATAGTTGGTTCTTTGAAAAAATAAACAACATTGATAAACCCTTAGCCATACTAACAAAGAGAAAGAGAGAGAAAACTCAAATTACTAAAATTCGGAATGAACAAGGAAATATCACTACAGACACGAGTGAAATACAAAACATAATTAGAAGCTATTCTGAAAATCTATACTCCAACAAAATAGAAAACCTCGAAGACATCAACAAGTTTCTAGAGACATATGAATTACCTAAACTGAACGAGGAGGACATACACAACTTAAATAGATCAATTTCAAGCAATGAAATAGAAAAAGACAGCAAAAGCCTACCAACAAAGAAAAGTCCAGGACCAGATGGGTTGTCAGCTGAGTTCTACAAACCTTTAAAGAAGAGCTCATTCCAATACTCCTCAAAGTATTCCATGATATAGAAGAGGGAACCCTCCCAAACTCATTCTACGAAGCCAATATCACCCTGATACCTAAACCAGACAGAGACATATCAAGGAAAGACTATTTCAGACCAATATCCTTAATGAACATCAATGCAAAAATTCTCAACAAAATCTTAGCAAATCGCATACAAAAATATATTAAAAGATAGTGCACCACGATCAAGTGGGTTTTATCCCAGGGATACAAGGTTGGTTCAACATCCGGAAATCAATAAACGTCATTCACCATATCAACAGGCTTAAAGTTAAGAATAATATGATTACTTCGATAGATGCAGAAAAAGCATTTGATAAAATACAGCACCCCTTCATGCTCAAAACACTAGAAAAAATAGGGATAGTGGGAACATTCCTTAACATTGTAAAGGCCAGCTATGCTAAGCCCATGGCCAATATCATTCTAAATGGTGAAAAACTGAAAGCATTCTTCCTAAAAACTGGAACAAGGCAGGGATGCCCTCTTTCACCACTTCTATTCAACATCGTCCTTGAAACTCTAGCCAGAGCAATTAGACAAACCAAACAAATTAAAGGGATACGAATAGGAAAAGAAGAACTCAAACTATTCCTGTTTGCTGATGACATGATTATATATTTAAGGAACCTGGAAATTCCACCAGAAAACTTTTAGAACTCATAGGTGAATTCAGTAAAGTAGCAGGTTACAAGATCAATGCTCATAAATCCAATGTATTTTTATACATAAGTGATGAATCTTCAGAAAGATAAGTTAGGAAAACTACCCCATTCACAATAGCCTCGAAAAAAATAAAATACTTGGTAATAAATCTCACAAAAGAGGTGAAGGACCTCTACAATGAGAACTACAGAACACTAAAGAAAGAAATTAAAGAAAATCTTAGAAGATGGAAAGATCTCCCATGTTCTTGGACAGGCAGAATTAATATTGTCAAAATGGCCATACTACCAAAAGTGCTATACGGATTCAATGCAATTCCAATTAAAATCCCAATGATGTACCATACAGAAATAGGGCAAGCAATCATGAAATTCATCTGGAAGAATAAGAAACTCAGAATAGCTAAAGCAATCCTTAGCAGGAAGAGTGAAGCAAGGGGTATCCCAATACCAGTTGTTCAACTATACTACAAAGCAATAGTAACAAAAACAGCATGGTACTGGTACCAAAATAGACAGGTAGATCAATGGTATGGAATAGAGGACATGGATGCAAACCCAAATAAATACAATTTTCTCATACTAGACAAAGGGGCAAAAAATATGCAATGGAGAAAAGATAGCCTCTTCAACAAATGGTGCTGGCAAAACTGGAAATCCATATGCAACAGAATGAAATTAAACCCCTATCTCTCACCCTGCTCAAAACTCAACTCACAATGGATCAAGGACCTTGGAATCAGACCAAAGACCCTTCATCTTATGGAAGAAAAAGTAGGTCCAAATCTTCAACATGTCAGCTTAGGGTCAGGCTTCCTTAACAGGACTCCCATAGCACAAGAAATAAAATCAAGAATCAACAACTGGGATAGATTCAAACTAAAAAGCTTTCTCTCAGCAAAGGAAACTATCAGTAATGTGAAGAGAGAGCCTACAGAGTGGGAGAAAATCTTTGCCACTCATACTTCAGATAGAGCACTAGTCTCCAAAATATATAAAGAATTCAAAAAACTCTACACCAAGAATACAAATAATCCAATCAACAAATGGGCTAAGGAAATGAACAGACACTTCACTGAAGAAGATCTACAAGCAATCAACAGATATATGAAAAAATGTTCAACATCTCTAGTAATAAGAGAAATGCAAATCAAAACTAACCTAAGATTCCATCTCACCCCAATTAGAATGGCAATTATCGAGAACACAAGCAACAATAGGTGTTGGCGAGGATGTGGGGAGGAAGGTACACTCATACATTGCTGATGGGGTTGCAAATTAGTGCAGCCACTGTGGAAAGCAGTATGGAGATTCCTCAAAAAGCTTGGAATGGAATCACCATTTGACCCAGCTATCCCACTCCTTGGCCTATACCCAAAGGACTTAAAATCAGCATACTACAGAGATACAGCAACATTAATGTTCATAGCTGCTCAATTCCCAATAGCCAGATTGTGGAACCAACCTAGATGTCTTTCAATTGATGAATGGATAAAGAAACTGTGATATATATATATATACATATATATATATATATGTATATATATATATATACACAATGGAATATTACTCAGTCATAAAGAATGATAAAATTATGGCATTTGCAGGCAAATGGATGAAATTGGAGAATATCATGCTAGTGAGATAAGCCAATCTCAAAAACCAAAGGACGAATGATCTTGTTGATAAGCGGATGATGACACATAATGGAGGGTGGGATGGGTTAGGGTTACGGTTAGGGTTAGGGTTAGGTGGGGGGGGCAAGAATGGAGGAAGGAAGGACTGTATAGAGGGAAAAGAGGGGTGGGGTGAAGGGAAAAAATAACAATGAATCAAACAACATTACCGTATGTAAATTTATGATTACACAAATGGTATGCCTTTACTCCATGTACAGAGAAACAGCATGTATCTCATTTGTTTACAATTTTAAAAAAGCTGATTTTATATGTAGTGCATCCAACAATTTAAAAAATTCACATTCTGTCTGTGGAAGCACCTAAGAAATACAGCAATGAAAAGGTAATAAACCATTTCACTGCAATTGTCTACAAAGAATAAATATTTGTATCACCTACAATGCTGTCAGACTACAATGTAAATATATTAGAAATGAATATAGAAAGAAAATGAAGACATCATACACATAAAAAATTTAATTGACCAATAGGCATTAAACATCTTGTTTTTAAAAAAAAATTAAAGTTCTTAACAACAGAGAATATATAGAATTATTTTATGAATAAAAATTAAATCTTAAATTTTTAGTTTTGTATTTATTTATTTGTTTGTTTGTTTGTTTGTTTATACCAGGTATTGAACCCAGGGATTCTTTATCACTGTGCCACATCCCCAGCTCTTTTTTGTGTTTTATTTAGAGACAGGTTTCTTACTAAGTTGTTCAGGGTCTCACTGAGTTTCTGAGGCTGGTTTTGAACTTGTTATCCTTCTGCCTCAGCCTCCTGAGCTGCTGGAATTATGGATGTGCCCCATGACATCCAGCTAACTCTTAAAATTTTAAACATAGTTAAGTAATCAAGGAAATGCTAACTAGTACCTCCATGAGATTCCATTGGATTCCCATCAGTAGGACTAAAATTAAAAGTAAAGATAATACCAAATATTTCCAAATAACATTTGTGAAATTGTGAAGTAACTGAATATCTCATATTTGGTCTTCAGGTCTTATATTAATGAAACTATGTGAAAGACAACATTACCCATTCAAATTGAACATGAATATATTCCATGACCCTTCAATTCCATTCTTAATCATATAAAAATCCAAAATGCATGGGAGTTCCATAAAAATCTGTAAAATACCTACAGAATCATTTTTCATAGTTGCCCTAAACAGAAAAATCCAAGGGCTCATAAACTGTATTATGGAATAAATTATGGTTTATCCATATACTTAAATATTTTGTGTAACAGTGCTATAATATACCAGCAGAGTGGTTACCATCAAAAAAGAGAGATGAATTGTAATTCATGAGGGCATGAGGAAGATTCTGAAATCAAGGGAATGTTCTATTTCTTGACCTGAGTTGTACTAATATGTATATATAATATACAATAAATATAACACACATATTTAGTTTATGTTGATTAATTGTGATGTACTTATTTGTACAACTTCTTTAGGAATATTTTATATACTCATATATTCATAAAATATGCTCATAAAATTTTAGATTAAAGGATATTAGTTCAGCCCTGTTATGTTTTATTTTTTTGATGGTTTGGGGCTTTTTTTTTTTTTTTTGCCTGATGTGCTTTAAAAATTTTAATGATACACAATACTTGCACAGATTTATGGAGTATAGAATGATATTTCAATACCTATTCTGCACAATAGGCATGTATAGCACCTCAAACATTTATTGTTTATTTGTTCTGGGAACATTCAAATTTCTCTTTATTGGCTCTTTTCAAATATGGAATTAATTGTTGTCAACCATGGTTGCCCTACTGTACAGTAGAATACTAGAAATTTTCTTCCTACCCAGCTACAGCTCTGTACCTGTTAACAACCCTCTCTAATCCCCTTTCCCTCCCCTCTTCTCAGAATAACAACCACATTCTACTCTCTACTTCAGTGAGATCTGCTTTTGTTTGCTTGTACATGTAAGACAAAATATGTGGTACTTATCTCTCTGTGCCTGACTTATTTTACTTAACATCAGAACTTCTAGGCATATTCATGCTGCTAAGAATGGCAGGATTTCATTCATTTTTACAGATGAGCAGCATTCCATTAGATACACTACATATTTCATCCATTCATCCACCAATTGACCAGTTTGATTCCATATGTTGGATTTTGTGAATAATGCCACAATAAACTTGGGAGTGTGGATACACAGATTTCCTTTGGATATAAATCTGGTAGTGGATCTGCTAGATCATATTGTAGTTGTATTTTGAGTTTTGGGAGACACATTCATACTGTTTTCCATAATGACCATACTAATTTGCATCCCCACCAGCTGTCCTTTTCCTACATCCTTGCCAGCCTTTGTTATTTCTTGCCTTTTTTAAAAAATAGCCATTATAACTGGGGTGAGGGGATATTTATCTCTTTGTGGTTTTGGCTTGCATTTCCCTGATGACTAGTGATATTGAGCATTTTTTTTTCATATATTTGTCGGACATTTGTATATCTTCTTTTGAGAAATGTCTGTTTATTGTTCCTACTTTTTAATTGGATTTTTTTGTTGCTGCTATTGTTGAGTAGTTTGAGTTCCTTGCATACTCTGGATATTAATTCCTCATCAAATGAATAGTTTGACAATATTTTCTCCCATTCTTCAGGCTTTTCTTTGACTCTCTTGTTTCTTTTGCTGTGCAGAAACCTTTTAGTTGGACATAATCTCATTTGTCAATTTTTGGTTTAGTTGCCTGTACTTTCAGGGTCATACCCTCAAAATATTTTCCAGACCAAAGTCCTCAAGTGTTTCCTTTCTTTGTTCCTAATAGTTTCTTAGTTGTTTTGGATCTTATATTTAGTTTTTTGATCCATTTTGAGTTAATGTTTGTTTATGGTGAGAGCTAAGGTGTGTAACTTTGTACGTGGTGATAGTCATTCATCTGCTTTCAGTTTTCATAGCACCTTTTCTCCAGGAGACATTCTTGGTACAGTTATTGAAAAACCAATTATCTGTAGATCTGCGAACGGTTATCACTATTCCATTCCACTAATTGCCATGTCTGTTTTTATGCCAATATTATTCTGTTTCATTTACTATATGCTTGTAATATGTTTTACAGTCACATATTGCGATTCCTCCAACATTGTTTTCTTTTTCTCAGCAATACCTCAGCCATATAGGATCTTTTGTGATTCCATATGAAATTTAGGAAAGTTTTTTCTATTTCTGTGAAAATATCATTGGTATTTTCATAAGAATTGAATTGCAATGTAGATTGCTTTGGGTATTTGGGATATTTTAACAATATTACTTCTTCTAATCCATGAACATGGGATGTCTTTCCATTTCTTTTTATTCTCTTCAACTTCTTTCATCAATGTCTTATGGTTCTTTCACTTTCTTGATTAAATTTATTCTCAGGTAATTTTTTGTAGCTTTTAGAAAATGCTATTGACTTCATGATTTCTTTTACAGCTTGTTTGTTATTGATTACTAATATCTTTTATTTCTATTTAATTGAGTCTGTTTACTACTAATTTCCATTCTTCTATACTGTACTCGTAGACCACAAAATAATTCTCTTCCGAAAAACTCTTATATAAACTGGTCCCCTGACCGCATGTCAATCTGGTTATCTAGAAAAGAACTTCAGATGAAAACAACTCACAGTTCAAAAGTGAATTAAATAGTTATAAATATCTTTTAAATATATTCTAAATATTTTCATGTCTATGTAGAATTCAATTATTTGTAGCAGACAAATGATTCCACTAAGAGCAATTATAAAATGCAATAGGTTGGGCACAGTATCTAGTGCCTGCATTCCCAGCTACTCAGGAGGCTGAGGCAGGAAGATCACTTAAGACCAGGAATGTGAAGCCAGCCTGGGAAACATACCAAGACCTTGAATTCTTACAAAAGAATTCTTACAAAAGAATTTTTTCAAAGAGCAAAACAAATTCAAAACTTATCTCTTGAAAAAGTATCAGAAAAACCACTGAATAAATAAAGATGTGAGAACAAAATTATGGATAATTTTTATACTTACAATGCCTGGCATTCCATGAGCATTTGCATGCTGTCAAGTAGGACCATGTGCTTGAAAACCAGGTCATAAAGAGGAAAAAGGCAATAAAAACAGATGCATAGGCAATTCAGTTATTAAAGTTAATTAGGCAAGAACATTAACTATAATCAATAGTTCCAAAAACTATAGAAAAATACAGATGAAATGGAAGATATGATGAACATTTCTTCAATAATCAGGCACTATATGTAAATGGATATGTGAACTATCACGAAGTAAGAGTGACTGAAAATGAATGTAAAGCAGAAACTTGGGCATAATTTTCATAGAACACAGTTTTATGATAGGAAAAAAGGTGTCTATAACATTCTGATGACTTTAAGTTTCCCTTTTGATAGCTGTGTGATAATAGAGGAAACAGGAGATTAAAGTGTGATTTGAAGTAAATTGCATCCTCCTAAAATCCAAATTTGTTGAAGTTCTCACCCCTAACATGACTGCACACAGAAGCAGGCCATGTAGGTGGTAATTCAGGTTAAACGACACCATAAGGGTGGATCCCTAATCCAATAGAATTGGTGGTTATGAAAAGAGAAAGATCCCTCTCCCTCTCTCTGTCTCCCTCCCCATTCCCTCTCATTGTCTTTCTCTCCTTATTCTACCATGTGAGGATACAATAAGGTGGCAGTCACACACAAGCTGGAAGAGAACTCTCACCAGAAACCACCCTGGTCAGAGACATCAGCATCCAGAATTATGGGAAAATAAATACCTGTTTTTTAAGTCACTGAGGCTATGGTATTTTGTTATGGTGGGCCAAGCAGACTAATACAGAGTGCAGGCAAATTTATAAGTTTATAGTTAGTCCACTGCTAGAACTTTATCCTCAAAGAATTATACCTTCAGTGGAAGGTTAATGAAGGATGAATAAAATTCTTAGAAGGGGAAGAAAACCTGCCTGTGTTGATTTGATCTAAAAACCAAAGGAAAAAAAGAAACTCCAGGAGTGTTAACACAAGTCTAGCATGTGGATTTTTCAGTCTCACTTTTTGCTAATTTTTCATATAAAACACCTCACAAAGATGATTTAATTCAAAGTGGTCCTAAGTTATAGTGAACTAAAACAATTAGGAGGACTATTTGCAAATCTTCTCAGAAAACTCAGTATGTTCCACTGAATACACCCACAGGAAGAGTTCCAAGGAAAATGGGCTCAAAGTAAAAGATGACAAAGCCAAAAAGGAAACAAAATTCCAAGAAGAAAAGTCAGCACAAAAAGTAGATCTAAGAATCAGAACTACACAGGCTTCATCTATTAGAAGTATTTGGTATTATATGCTATAACAATGATTAATATTTTTCAAAATATTAAAAGAGGCCTAGATCTGAGCAAGTGATAGGAAACCTGGAATATTTGCAAGCCTCTTCAGAGAAGTACACAAAAGTAACTTATATAAATGGAAAATGTAATTACTCAAATTAGAACTTCAACAAATGGTTAAAAGTTAGATTATGTACAACTGAGGAAATAATTAGGAGACTATCAGAGGGCCAAAACGTGACCCAGACACCCAAAGTTGGGGAGGGAAATTATGAAAGAGGACATAACATAAAGGTCCCACAGTTCTACAGAAACACAAGAAAGAAAAGTAGAGAAGGAATGGAAAGAAAAGAAGCAGTATCCAATCATATAATGGCTGAGCATTTTCTATGCTCAGAAAATAGAAAAGCAAACCTGGTGCTGCTGGTAGAAGCATGAATTTTGGCATATACTTTGGCCTTACCTACTAAAGTTAAAGGTGTGTATTCTTCAAAACGTACCAATTTCATTTCAAGGGACTATGACTTAGACAAATTCCTGCATGTATACATTAGGAGATGTGTGCAATGGTGTTCGTAGGAGTGCTGCTTTTGATAATGGTTTTTGTGGTATATTCATAAAAACCTACACAGTAGTAAAAATCAGTGCATCGACATTGATTAACCTTGAAAACATATTTTATAAACAAGTCCAAAGAATACCTGCCAAATGGTTCCAGGTCATAAAACGCAAAAGAGTAATATTTATGGCGTCTATGTATTTGCTGACTTCATACACAGAGCACACCACCGCTAATTGATTAGTGCTTGTCCACTCCATCTTTGTTCTGTAGTTCCATAAATAGATACACATACTCACTCCATGCTATATACTACATGCCCACATACTACAAAAATTTTTAGAACTTGATATCACACCATAAAAGTCATTTTATGACCTGAATGTTTCATTTAGAATCAATTATAAATCATTTTTCATATCAAAATAAAATCTATGATGATTTTATTGGCCACATAGAATTCTATCATATGGTTATACAATACTTGACCAGTCATCTATTATTAAACATTTAATTGATTCAAATGTTTTTCCATAATAAACTGCATTGTAATAATGCATCTCCTTACACCTAAACACTGTTTTGTTTCAATGGGATACGTTTCTTTCTGTAGAATGGCTTGTTGTGGGGTTGTTATACATATATACTGACACCAGGAGTATGAAAGTGACCATGTCCCCATTTACCTTTCTAGACACTAATGTTCTACTTAATTTTTGTCAATTTGATAGATAGACATGACATCAGACTGTTTTAATGTACTTTCTTTTAATTTGTAATGAGATTGAAAACTGTCATATATGGATGAGTATTTCTATTTATTTTTATACATGGCTTATACAGTTAACTTGCTTATCTTTCTTCTGGTTAGACTGCTTTTAAAAAACAAATTGTAAAAATCTTACTGAAGTAATTGTGCAACAGACTTTCTCCAGTACTGCATTTGACTAGGTTTTCATGCTGAGCAAACCATGTAGCCATCACTGGTCTTCTGCTCACCTTGTCCCCTCAGTGCCTCCATATGCCCTGGGGTGACTAAGCAGATACTTTTTTCTAATGTTGTAGGTAAGAGATTGGCAAACCGCTGCAGATGGACCGATCTTGCCCATCTTATTATTGTATGACCTGCAAGCTAAGAAAGGTTTAAACTAATTGAAGAAAGATCAAAAAGAATATATCAAGGTACATTGAAAATTATATAAAATTCAAATCTCAGTATTCATAAATAAAACTTTATGAAAACAGTCATGCTCATTCATTTACTTATTGTCTAAAGACACTTTAATGCTAGAATGTTGGGGGGAAGTGGTTGCAACAGAGACTATAAGGTCAGCAGAGCCCAAAATGTTTACTATCTGACCCTTCATAGAAAATGTTCACTGATGTCTGCTGTAGATATGAAGTTTCAAAAGGGATAACAAATGACACACTCTATCCCTAAGAATGCGTCTTCTCACCTTAAGTTCTCACTTCTGTTAGGATAACTAATGAAATTTTGCCAGAATCTCTTTCACTTACTGCTGTAATGCTGGGCATCTTTATCAGGAAAGATAGATTTGAGCCATAGCTTCTTTCAGTCCAACTCCAGGAACTCTTTGAGGTATCTAGAATATGAATGGCATCCTTCTTTATTTTGGCTTAGGTACACATTTTAAAATTCCTTTGACTATTTTAATGGTGGCTGGTAAGGAGAACTAAATCTTGGCTCCAGTTACCCTCTTACTCCAGCTCATGACTATTTATGTCACAATTTAAGTAGGGGGTTTCAACCAGAATTCACACTCTCAAGGATTGGCAAGGATCCCCTCTCTTCCCATGATAACCACTACTGTCTGAGAAAAAATTTGGAAATGGAAAACAATTTGGAAAGCAATGATCTAAAGTTTAATTGAAAGAGAAATATAGTTGGCACCTGATTCTTTCCCCAAGTTCATCTTGCTGATATTTTGCAAAACTGAAAGGACAGCATTTTTTCCTGACTGACACATAATATTTGCACATATTTATAACATGCAAGTCGATGTTTTGATCCATGTATAGAACAGCAGTTTTGAAATGCTGGTGAACAACATTGTTATTTCATCATTAAGTCAATGATTAAATGGGATAACAAATAGCACATTCCATCTCTACTATCTTTCCTTATCTTTGTATGAATACACATATCTATCAAAGGATCATTGTGAGGATTAAATAAGCTCTTATGCTCTTATAATTGTGATGCCTATCAGTGCCTTGCTGGTTGCTAATACCCACTTGCTAAATCACTCCCTAAAAATGACTGCTTCTATGAATTCCAGAAATTAGGGTCCTGCTATGAAATACTGGGTTACTTGACAAGGTGAAATTCCTTCTGACCTTCAGGAACACCTTTTCCCTAAAATCCCACAAGGAGCCCTGAGAATTTGCTGAAAGGAAGAACTATCATTTACCATGAATTCTTTTTTTTTTTTTTCCTCCCTACTAAAATGTGATTTCCAGAATAAAGGCCATAATTATTCTTTTCTGTGTTCTTAGAAAATAGCTATTACACATTAGTAAATATCGGCTGAATAAGAAGATGCTACTTTCACCTTATTGTTAGAAGTTCCATGGCTGCTGATGCCTTTCAGAACAAGGCAAGCTCTCCATTCCCTTGAACATTGATTTATTGACCACCTTCTCCAACTCCAGAGCCAGATCAGTTTTCCAAAATTCACTAGTCCCTTTCATAGTCAGTAGCACCTTCTTTCTTCTTTTTACTGATCACATGATGCTAAGATTCTAGTTTATCTTTAAGCCTGGTTTATTTTCATTGCATCTCTCTTTGCTCTTTACCACCCACTACTGAATAATGGTACTTCTATATGAATTGCATCCCAGTATTCAATAGGAAGTTATTTGTTATGACTGACTCTTGGACTAATAAGACCAGTCATAAAGCAGTGTTTCAATAAATAATTACTGGATTTTGATGTCTCTGATTTGGGGTCTTCCCAGAGATATTATTTCCCTAGAATTCATTGTTAGCTCAGCTCTGAAGTTAGGACTGCTTTAGGGGGATTTAGGCCATAGATGAGTGGATAGGAAGGAAGGAGGATTTTAAGGAAAATCTCACAAGCCAAAGAAGCATATTTGTACAAGATGTTAAAAAAAAAGAAAGAAAGAAAGAAAAGAAAACAAGCTTCTGGGGTCAAATAAAACACTGAGTTTAAACAAACTTAAATAAATTATTTCAGGACATCTCGAATCCTTTATCATGGTACCATGCATTGTGAAATATACAAGGTTTCCTAACATAACTTGGCCATAAAAGCATTTTTTATTTTCCCTGGAAGAATCTAAAGGGAGTAATGGAAAAACGCTGCTCTGTGTGTTCATCCTTCTCATGGTGTCTGCTGGGGAAATCTTGAAAAAGATCAATTTGTTCCTCCTGGAAAAATCATGAAATATCTCCTTTGACCATTTGTCCTCTCAATTCAATAATTAATCCCTGTACTCATTATACCTTAACCAAAGACACTGATCTCGTAGTTTTTCCTATGCATTATCTGGGTTAAATCTCTGTACCAGATTCAAGGTCTAAGGAATGGGAACAAATAATATTATTAAAAACAGCACAGTAGCCATTATTGCTCTACTTCATAAATGGACTTCCTAACATTCTCTTTTATTATTATTTATTTAGCTTTTAATTTTTTACAGACTGCATTTTGATTCATTGTACACAAATGGGGTACATATTTTTGTTTCTATGGTTGTGCACAATGTAGATTCATACCATTCATGTAATCATACAGGTACATAGGGTAATGATGTCTGTCTCATTCCACCATTTTTCATACCCCCACTCTGTCTCATTTCCTTCTACATATTCTAAAGTTCCCCAATTATTGTCTCATTCCCTACCCCCACCCCCATTATATATCATTCTCCACTTTCGGGGAAAACATTCGGCCTTTGGTTTTTTGGGCTTGGCTTATTTCACTTAACATGATATTCTCCAATTCCATCCATTTATTTGCAAATGCCATAATATTATTCTCCTTTATGGCTGAATAGTATTCTATTGTGTATATATACCAGAGTTTCTTTATCCATTCATCTGTTGAAGGGCATCTAGGTTGGTTCCACAATCTAGCTATTGTGAACTGAGTTGCTATAAACATTGATGTGGCTGTGTTACTGTAGTTTGCTGATTTTAGGTCCTTTGGGTATAAACCGAGGAATGGGATAACTGGGTCAAAAGGTGGGTCCATTCCAAGTTTTCTGAGGAGTCTCCACACTGCTTTCCAAGTGGCTACACCAATTTGCAACTCCACCAGCAATGTAAAAGTGTGCCTTTTCCCCCACATCCATGCCAACACCTAATATTGTTTGTGTTCTTGATAATAGCCATTCTAATTGGAGTACAATGAAATCTTAGAGTTGTTTTAATTTGCATTTCTCTAATTACTAGAGATGTTGAACACTTTTTCATATATTTGTTAATTGCCTGTGTGTCTTCTTCTATAAAATGTCTGTCCAGTTCTTGGCCCATTTATTGATCGGGTTCTATGTATTTTTGGTGTAAAGTTTTGTAAGTGCTTTATAAATTTTGGAGATAAGTGCTGTATCTGAAGTGTGTGTGTGGAAAAGATTTTCCCCAATCTGTAGGCTCTCTCTTCACATTCTTGATTGTATCCTTTGCTGAGAAAAAGCTTTTTAGTTTGAGTCCATCCCATTTATTGATTCTCGCTTTGATTTCTTGTGCTCTGGGAGTCTTATTGAGGAAGTCTGATCCTAAGCCAACATGATGGAGATTTGGGACTACTTTATTTTGTATTAGGTGCAAGGTCTCTGGTCTAATTCCTATGTCTTTGATCCATTTTGAGTTGAGTTTTGTGCAGGGTGAGAGAGAGGTTTAATTTCATTTTACTGCATATGTATTTCCAGTTTTGCCAGAACCATTTGTTGAACAGGCTATCTTTTCTCCTTTGTATGCTTTTGGCTCCTTTGTCTAGTATGAGGTGACTGTATTTATGTGGTTTTTGTCTCTGTCTTCTATTCTGTACCATTGGTCTGCCTATTTTGGTGCCAATACCATGCTGTTTTTGTTACTATTGTTCTGTCGTATAGTTTAATGTCTGGTATTGCAATACCTCCTGTTTCACTTTTTCTATTCAGGATTGTTTTGGCTATTCGAGGTCTCTTGTTCTTCCAGATGAAGTTCATGATTGCTTTCCCTATTCTATGAGGAATGTCACTGGGATTTTAATTGGAATTGCATTGAATCTGTATAGTGCCTTTGGTAGAATGGCCATTTTGACAATGTTAATTCTGCCTATCCCAGAACATGGGAGATCTTTCCATCTTCACAGGTTTTCTTCAATTTCTTTCTTTAATGTTCTGTAGTTTTCATTGCAGAGGTCTTTCACCTCTTTTGTTAGATTAATTCCCAAGTATTTTATTTTATTTATTTTTTTGAGTCTACTATGAATGGAGTAGTTTTCTTAATTTCTCTTTCAGAGGATTCATCACTTATGAATAGAAATGCATTAGATTTATGCGTATTGATTTTCTATCCTTCTACATTGCTGAATTCATTATTAGCTCTAGAAGTTTCTAGTGGAACTTTTCAGATCTTCTAAGTATAGGGTCATGTCATCGGCAAATAGTGACAGCTTTAGTTCTTCTTTTCCTATTTGTAGCCCTAAAGGCATGAACAACCTGTTCAATGAAATAATATCAGAAAATTTCCCAAACCTGAAAAATGAAATGGGAAATCAAATACAAGAGGCTTACAGAACACCAGGTGCACAAAACTACAACAGATTCACACCAAAACACATTATAATGAAAATACCTCACATTCAAAATAAAAATAGGATTTTAAAGGCTGCTAGAGAAAAGTGTCAGATTACATATAAGGGGAAACCAATATGGATATCAGCAGATTTCTCAGCCCAGACTCTAAAAGCAGAATGGCCTGGAACAATATATTTCAAGCTATGAAAGAACATGGATGCCAACCAAGAATCCTATACCCAGCAAAACTAACCTTCAGATTTGACAATGAAATAAAATCTTTTCATGATAAACAAAAGTTAAAAGAATTTACAAATAGAAAGCCTTCCCTACAGAACATTCTCAGCAAAATATTTCGTGTGGAGGAAGTGAAAAGCAACAATACAAGCCAGCAAAGGGAGGAACTACGCTAAAGGAAAAGCCAATCAAAGGAAAAGTAAAAAGCCAAAAATAAGCCAAAATGAACAGGAATGCAAATCATAGACTCAGTAAAAAAGCAGGGTCTCCATCCTCATATCAGATAAAGTGGACTTCAAACCCAACATTCTCTTGATCTAGTCTTCCAACCTTAACCACAACAGGATAACGAGTTTCTAGAATTTTATCTGAAGGATTCTAAAAATGTTTTTTGTTCTTCCCTATTCATTTATTCAGCAAGTATTTACTGAAAGTCTACTATATGCTAGGCATTATTTCAGGTTTTTAAGATAAGTCAATGAACAAAGACTACTTTTGTAGATAATTATAAAATATGCCTTTGAGATAATGAAAATAATATTATTTAATATTTTATTTATAATAAAAATGTTTCTGAGTCAATAAGTAAATAATTAAATATGTCAGAACATATATGTGTCATGAACACAAAACAGAAAGTGAGGGGTGAAAGTAGGAATAAACTTTAAATAACATGGTTTCATTGAGAAAGTGGAATCTGAGCAAAGTCTCTAATGAATCCACAGATACAAACACATGCTCATTCTCCATCAGAGACAGATGCAATTTTCATTTATCATGGTCACTGACAAAACAAAGTTTAATCTGCCATGGTATGTTATGTTCCCTGAGGCAACTAAGTTATGAAGAGAAAAGGGTTCTTTTGGCTCATGGTTTTGGAGGTTCCAGTCCATGATTGAATGGCCCCATTGTTTCGGGCCTTTGGCAGAGGTGGTACATCAAGGCAGCTGTGCATGAAGGAGTGAAGCTCTCTCCTCACGAGTTAGGAGGGAAAGTCAGAGAAGGAAAGGAAGAGACCAGGGTCCCACAATTCCATTTGAGGGCACATCTCCAAAGACCTAAGACCTCTCACTCCCCAAAGGTTCCATCACCTACCTTGGAGGATCAAGCTTTAAACATGTGGACCTTTTTCCATTCCTGATAAAATGCTGCCTAAATGATGAAAATGACAACCAGATGAATAACAACTTCCGGATCATGGTTTAACATGGAGTTGCTTTACACGAGACACTTTTGCTCAGCAGGGTGATAAAACCCCAGTCATTTTCCACCTAGTTTCATTCTTTCTCATCTAATAACTGGTAATGAGAGAAAGAAAGAATTTGAAAGTGCTTAAACATGTAATAAATAGAAAAGAAACAGGAGCCTAGTTCTTATTTGTTGGCTTCTAAGGTGGTCAACAAGTGATGTTCTAAATTGGGGACATGGAGATTTTGTATGTTGTCCTTTTCTCTGCAGTTAAAAAACCCACATAGTTGTAGGAAAGGGATATGGACTCAGAAATGGAATTTTAGGCAGGCATGTGTGCAAAAGGCAGCTGAGGGAGGAAGCAGGTCTCCTAGTTTTCCACGTTGGTGGCCAACTCATGGGATTCAGCATGTCACCAGCCATGAGGTTGAAGCTAAATGCTTTGTCAGTGTCTGCCTGAGAGAACTGCTGCAGTAACCACAGCACCCACAGGCTTAGACAAGATCCATGTCAATTTCAGCTAAAGCTGCATCAAACCAAGTCGAGCACAGCAGATGCTCATTTCCCTTCTCCAAGCACAGGTTCTGTCCAAACCTGGGAGCTCCATGTTGCAGACTAGAGGCTCCTCTGGTCCTGAAAGCCTAACCTTCAATTTGAAAATGTTCTCAAAGCTTTCCTCAAAATGAAAATATTTGTTCAAATCCTCAGAATGCAATAAGAAAATATCCTTCTAGCAAAAGCAATGACTTAGCATTTTGGGCTTGGCACAAAAGTAGGAAAACATAGCACAGGGAATCACAGCCTGTCTGGCTATTGGCTGAGTCTTGCTTCTAAGGATTAAATGCCTTATGAACTTGGCTTACCATCTCTCTGGATAGTTCTTGGATAGCATCCCCAAGACTTCATATTTTCAAATGCCCCAATTTACTTGGAGAATCTTTTTTTAATATATTTTAATTTTGTATTTGTTCTAATTAGTTATACATGACAGTAGAATGCATTTATATATTTTGATAAGTCATACATAAATGGAGTATAATTTCTCATTTTTTCTGATTGTCCATACCTGGAGAATCTTAAAGAGACACAAAGTATCCTACCTCAGAGACTAACTTCCACAAACTTCTGATTTTTGAGATAAGGAAACTGAGGTCAGAGAGGTTTTAGAAGTATCTCCAAGGTTGCACTGCTGGTTAGTGACAGAAGTGGGGATAGAAACCTGTCTCCTGCTTCTTCCAGTAACCCTGTATCACCCCTTTCTCTCAGAAATTAATTCTTTCTCATTGCCCATATTATTCTTAGCCCACATGATAAAGCCTGCATTAATGTTGGCAATCTTCTTGAAGCTAACTCCTAGGAAAGTGTTCTTAAGTGCATACCCTTCAGGGAAATATAATACATGAACAAGAAACTAAGTGCTCTGAAGAGGAATGTGAAATGATGGAACTTAATCCAAATTCCCAGCCTCACAGAGCAATGGGGCCAGTTTGCTTAGCTTCTCTATTTCCATTGTTGCAAAATAAGGAGTATTTGTGATTATCTGTTTCTATTTAGTGGTTTCTGTGAAATATTTGAAATCAATAACAGGGGTGTGAGTGGTATTTGGGGGCTAGGGGAAAGAGAAAAGTTTCTCTCTCCTGTTCTTCTTTTTCATAGTTAGAATTGTGCTCTGCTCTAGCAGCTTCCTTCCTGCATTAAAACCCCATTTTCCTTCCATCTCTGTAGTTAATTCCACTCCTGCTTCTACAATAGAAGAATATACATATGAACCCATTTTTAACATATTGCCCAACAAGTTTCCTGCATTGTGAAATATTTTGTATACTTAATTCAGCTGTTCAACAAATGTCTGCATGCTAGAACATTGTGCTAAATGCTGAGGTCACAAATCGTTTCTTATTTCAACATTCATCAACAAATACTGCCATGTCTACTATATAATGGTTCCTCCATTGGGTGCTGAGAGTGCAAAATTAAGATAGAAACTTGATCTCAAGAAACATATGTCTAGTGAGGGATACAAGAATGAACAAATAATATTTAAATTACATTTTTGTTCACTGTTTGTTATCACACTAGTAAAAATGGCATACATGCCATTCAGTGATTCTGCTGAGTACATGAGTGTGATGAGGTGCCATATATTCAAAATAAAGGTGAGGATGTTAACCTGTTAATGGGGATAGTTTGGGGCAAATTCCCTTTCTGTAATTATTTTAAAATTATAGAGCCTTCGTTGACCTCACCTTTCCTTCATAGAAGCAGGTGAGAAACCAGTGCTTTATCAAGCTGCTGGTAGGACTCAAGTCCAACATCTAACCCTGGATGCCTCTGATCACCTGCTATTCTGTGATGTTAAGAACCCCTAGGAAGATTCCCAGTTCCTACATGACTGGTTTATCCATGTTAGTGACCTCTGGAACATCCCACCAGTTTGAAGGGATGTTCTAGCTATTCCCATGTCTTATGGATGCCAAGTTCTCCCTGCCACATAGGGTTTCTTTCAACTTTTCCCAAGCTCCTTGTAATTAAAGAGGTTATGTTGAACTGGATTCAATGATACAAGGTAGCCTCCAAAGAGATGTGGACGTGGGGACGGTGTCATGAATAAACTTCAGGAACATCAACTGACAGAGGTTTTTCTTCCCTATAAAAACATTAAGCTGAGCAGTAACAGGAAAGAAGGAATATGAAAGAAGATATGAGCAGTTACATCTGGTGCTGTGCATTTCCTAATTCTGCATTAAGAAATTTCTAATCCTATGGACTTGCTTTTAATAGAAACCAGATACGTTTGAGGTTTTTATCTCTCAGGACTTCCACCCGCACACACACACACGTCATCAGAAAATTCCCTACGTAAAGACAGAAAGTGAGGTATTAGAGTCTGAAGCAATGGACTGGAGTCATCAACAGCAAAATGGCTTTAAGGCTTAGGAGATTGGATTTTTCAAAGCCAAGTGGGGGTCAAAAGAACCTAGCCCACATTTTTTTTGTGTATATTCTCTAGGCAGAAATACTATAAGACTGTTGTGTTGTTATTTCCCATGCTATGTGAACCAACTGTTCTACTTTGAGTGAAATTTAGACATGTCCGCTTTTGAACAAGTGTTGAAGACAAAACTGTGGTTCTTACTTAGTCTGTTCTACCAGAAGCAGACCCTGAGAACAACATTTAAATACAAATGGATGATTTGGGTCATACAGACCACAATGTCAGTGAATGGAAGAGAAAGAGGAAGGAAGGTTGTTAGTAAGTCGGCTGTCCCAACAGGGAAAGGTAGCTTAATGCCCTGTTATTTAGAGCTGGACCCACTGGACAGTGTGATTGTTTGTGGTTCCAGAAAGAAAAGATATGCAGAACGGGCAGTCGGGGGGTACAAGGTATGTGGGAGGGACACCAAGAACACTTTTATATTTCCAGCCTGAGTGTCTAGAGGACTGTAGCTTAATTCTTGCAGTAAAAGGGAGAGTCTTCTCTTATTTCAAAATCATCATGTCCATTGGTGAGACCCATAGCATCCAGAAGAGGCTGATTCCTTTCTGAGAGCGATTCAGGTTCTTAAGTAGATGAAAATGCTTCCCTTCAGAGAGCAGTAGCAGCAACAATAGTCATAAATATGCCTTAAGGAAGCACATACAGTAGGACTGTCACGAATTCTTATGAAGACTTAGGAATTTCTACCCCAGGGTGTGGTGATTGGGTAAGTCACAACTTAGTGAAGTCTAAGTATAAAGAGGTTGGACTTTCAGAGTAGATAAACAAGAAACAGAATTCCAAGCTCTGACACTAATTAACCCAAGTTATTCTGGCTCTCTGAGCCTCACTTTTCTTACCTGTCCAGTAAGAATCAGTCTGCTTATTTAAATTGCAGGCTTCTTGGCAGAATTTGGAGATTCTGCAAGCCCATTGCAGCTTGTAGGAATGCCATCAACATAAATCAAGGACCACAAGGACTTTTGAAGAGCTGCCTTGGAACTCTCCCAGGTGCTGAGTTCTACCCTGCTTGTATGGCCTTAGATAAACTTTGCTTATACAAACCACCTTGTGCAAATCCCAAAGGCTCAGGAAGGTCTGACCTAGGGTGAGTACTATCCCTTTGCTCTTGTGCAGAGACCATATCTTGTGACCTCTGACAGAACCTATAGAAAATTGCCTCAGATGCAAAATCATATAGGGAAAACAGGGGGGCATCTTTAGATCCGGACAGATCAGACTTTGCTACTTCTCATTCTGCTATTCAACAAATAATTATCCAGTACCTTTTTCATTCAAACCTTTATATTAGGTGCTTCATGACTTCGGGAAAATCCAGGAATTCTTCCAGAGGCAGGGCATTGAAGGACAAGAAAAGAGAAAACACAAGGGCTGCCCCTTTTCAGAATATGGCGATGACTTCCCTTCTGAGATTGGCAGGGGCATGGAGGTAGAAGGAAAGAATGTGCTCTTGCTCTTAGGTTCCTGTCCTACGTGAGGTCGCAGCAACTCTTGGCTGGACTGCGGAGCTTCTCTAACACTGTCTGGCACTGGTTTCCTTTCAGTAGGCAGAAATCATTTCCAAGTTGTGGTTTTTCATGGGTCGCTTTTCTTGGTTCTCCAAAGGATTCTTGTAGGGACTTCTCCAAGAAACATCCCAATTTGAATTACTGGCTCACATTTGACCACTTCTTTTCCCATCAAAGCTACACTGAGGGTATTATGGTCATGGTCTCTTGGTTTTAGGGTACCCCAGCTTACGAAGTATCCTGCTGAAGTGGTGTCATCAAGACAGCTCAAGTCCAGCCCCTCCCAGGGAATGAAGAATTCACCTGTCCTTGCGATGGCTCTCTGGCACTCTGCTTCACCACCGTTCTCCCGCCTCTCCATACGCTGGCAGTGGTGGGCCCTCTGCTGATTCACTGAGTAAGCAACTTCCAGAGGAGAAGCTCCCCGCTTAGTGGAAGGGGCACGAGTGGAACATATCTAACCTTGATGAGCACTGTATTGGGTCCTTGGCCCTGTACCTCAGGAAGGGGAAACACCTCCTTGAGGCGAAGGGGGAAGTTAGCATTTCCCTGAAGGATGGCACCTATTCTTTCCTTTGGTCCTTCTCTACTTTGGAATTGAAAAGGAACTGATGGTGTCCTCAGTAAGACCTCTTGGAAGGTTTTTGGTTCCCAAATTTGGCACTTTTCTACTTTAAGTGTGGGTGCAAGACACAAGCATTTTATTCTCATCTTTATATTTCAGCAAATAACTCTGAAAATCAAGATAAGTCTCACTCAGGACCTATCTCTCGATTGTTAAATAAAACTTTGATGTGCTCCTCACATTTAGCATTTTGCCTGATTCTTAAAATAACTAAGTTTTATGAGCCCCAGTCTATAGAGGGGAAAACTGAGACTTAAGGAAGATAAGTGACTTGCACAAAACATGAATACTAAATGTGGATTTGAAGATAGAAACCAGGTCTCTTGATTCTCCTCCTAGTGCTATTGTATGATATCAGGTTCATCTATGAGCTCTTTCAAAGTAAATATCATATTATCTATCTATCTATCTATCTGTCTTTCTCTATAGTCTTGACAAAAATAGCTTGTGTTCTGCAAATAATAACTACATGAAAGACAAGGAAAGCAGCTTATTTCTGGACTCTCACACTCAATCTCACACTCAAAAGGGACCTTAAAAGCAAACTTATCCCATTCTCCATCTGGTAGTTGAACCCCATCTCCAAGTCCACTTTCCCCTATAATGAAGCTCTTTATTCTTTAAAATCTATGATCATACGCACATTCTTTTCTGTCAGTCAAATAACTTCAGTTAATACAATGGTTCCACACAGGACATGGTCTTGAATCATGTGGTTCAAATCTCAGTCATCAATAGCAGCAGAATTATTTGACAAGCACTGCATTAATTCTTTTGCCCACACCCTCCTCTTTGATTCCTACAAGTGATTACTATCTCTGCTTCAAAGAGAAGAAACTGAAGCTTACTAGTTAAATTACTTTTCCAGAGTTACATAGTGAAAAAATAATAGCATCATATTTTGAACTCATGACTGTCTGATTCCAGAGCCTGAGGTTTTACACATGACAGCTCTCAAACATGATCCCTTGTTTGTGGTCTGACCAGGACAGCGGACACTGGAGACATGAACCCTCTCATTCTAGAATACTACACTTGGGTCTGCCTACCATCTAGGAAAACATTCTTGTCTGTAATGAAAAACAGATTCTTTCTTCTCTGTACTGTCCTGAAAATATAGCTTTGTGGCATTCTCCATTTTCATGTGTGGTTCTCTCGTAGACACTCCTATTCCATGAAGATGCTGGCTTTAAGAAACCAGTACACATATCTCTCACTATTGAGATCTAACAAGGAGAGCGAAATGTGAGTACAGCAAAGTAATTGACTGTGGCTTCTGTCATAAAGGAAGGCTGCTTCTGAGATGGGAACTCATGTTGTCCTGAGTGAAGCTGAAATGGGAGATGTCTCTGTGCCTTCGCCATTCCTTGCGATCCTGTACCCACAAGGTATTTCTCTAGAGGGTTGCTACAACACCGGTACACACTCTGGGACCTGTAGAATTTCTGGCTGCGATATCATTTGCTCATTGAACTGGGAAGAGCTTTAGAGAATTCACCCAGACTGATTCCTCACCACAGACACTCAGGCACTGAAAGGAGCTGTCACTCACCCAGCGTTGTGCAGCAGCTTGTTGATAAGCCTAGCTCCAGCTCTCTGATCTGCAGGCTTGAATTCCTATCACTCAATAACCCTCCATGAATCAACATTTTTGACAGTTTAGACAAACTAGGCAAGGATAAGTGAGAAATCTCATTTACTGAGCACCTACTTCATGAAATGATCATGCATCTAAAATTCGTTGAGCATGAATACTATATTAAAGGCAGATATTTCATTTTATTGATGAGAAAATCAATTCTTAGAAATTTTAAGTCATTTGTCACTGTGCACACAGCAAGGAAGTAGCTGAACGTGCATTTAAAACCAGTCAGCTCCAACTCCTCCTTTCCTCTCCCTTTCCCTCCCTTTCTCCCCCTTTCTTCCCGTTTTTCTCTCTGTGTCTGCAGCATCCCTTTCCTGGTAAATGGAACCACCTTTGACACAGTGACTCAAAACAGAGGTTCAAGTCTCCCTTCTCTTTCAAATCTCACATTTAATCATGCTCTGAGTTGTGTACATTCTACCACCTAAAAATCTACCCACTTTACTGTCCCTACCCTCAGTCATGACGTAACCATTTACCTCCTGAACTACCACAGAGGCCCTGGAATTGACCCTTCTATTTCCACTTCCTACACTGGAGCTTGAGTGACCTTTTAACCTAATATCACACCTTGACCTAGACTCACCCATGTCTTCCCCATCACCTTTGAGATAAAACCCCAAATTAATGTTCATGAAACCCTCTGATAGCTGGAGTCCCTGTGACACTGTTAGGTCACACTTTCCCCTGTGTTCTCTAGGCTGCCTACGAGTCTTCCTATGTGCTTAGAGATATTTTGCCTGGCCAAAACTCAGACTTCAGATTCTAGTCTACCGGTGCAGGTTCACCTCCTTCTAGAACCTTCTAAATCCGTTTCATGCTCCCTTGAATACAGTCCCCTGGGACCCTTTACTTAACCTTTCGTCTCACTTTATTTTCCATGTCCTTGTAGACCCTATGCTCTGTGAGGAGTGGGATGTAACTCAAGAACTCTGATCTTCCCAGCACAAAGTCCAATACCTGGCACATGGTGGGCACACAGTTAAGAAATAGTGAATCAATGAATGAATTAAAGGGTTAACTCTCAACTGAGAATATGAGCAGTGTGTGGAAGCTGAGACTTCTGCTACAGCCAGTCTCTAATCCACTTCCTTTCAGCAGAGAATCCAGGTATGAAGTGTCATTTGTTTTATGTTATTTAATACTTTTCTGCCTTCCCCAAATGAATAGTACCATTGTAAACAATAGATGATGGGGAGTGGGTTTTGGGATTCATTAGCATTGGTTAATATGATGAATCTAATCATTGCATGCAACATGTTGGCCACATTTATTCCTTTCCATTGCCAAATATTAAATGTGTGTTGGCTTAACTTCTTACTAATGGTCCTCCTTCAATGATAAATAACCACCAGGCCAGCACATGTGTCTAAGTGTTGGCAGCAATATTTATATATAAACACAATGTGCCTAGATGTAGCAACTTAGAGCAAGCAGAATTCTTGAAGGGACTCTGGGAATCATTAAACACAACCCTCCTACTTCACAGATGTGAACACTAGTCTTTGAGGTCAAGAGGGTAGATTAAGAACATGCTAACATTACTGCTTCCACAGTTCAAACTCATAGAAATTCTAGATAAAATGTTTTTAAAAATACATCACCCAACCACGAAAAAGGACAAGATATCTCCTATGCCAGAAATTTAGAGAAAACCCAGTGGAAACAAAAGCTGAATTGCTTCTGAGGGGATTAAAAACAACATAAGTTACAGGCACTGAAATTTCAGTGCTCATGTTGGGTAGGAGAAGACTGGATTCCAAGACTTAGATCATTACAGGAAACTGAAGTAAGGACACCTGAACAGAACACCTGAACAGTTTAAGTAGATTTTCCATTCTTAACAATAGGCTGAAAATCTCCAAAAAGTATCACTAGGTCACAGTCAGAGGAAGCCTATATACCAGGGATGAGGATGGAAATATAGCATGAAGTGGGAATTCTAAAATTGGGTCTTACCAGACATAAAAGACTTTACTTATCAATGTGGAAAATCAAAAGTACAGAAACATGGAGACCAGTTTAGAGGAAATGGACTCTGTAGTATCTGGTCGACAGCAACCACTGAAGTACATTATAGGCTTCAAACAGGACTCAGATGCTCCACTAGGGAATTTGGAATCCTGAACAGCCTTTTTAAAGACTTGAGGAACAGAGTCACAGAGACCCCTGCAGAATCTCAGTATAACTGGCAGTGTAGGAATAGCATGCAGATTGCTACCAGGGAGTTAGGCTGCCTGAAGTGCTAAGGTGAGTGGTACTGAGGAGCAGGAAACAGCAATTCATGGCCCATAAACTGATATTGTACTGAAAGCATAAGTTCTAAGAAGTTTCTTATATTTATAAAGGAAAGTAAAGAAAAGAGGACTATGCAATGGAGACATTATATAAATTGCAAAGGTTAAAGTGTTTATTAACTAGCCCTTTTCAGAAAATGTTTAAAACCTGCTCAGAAGGATAGTTGGAAGGCACTGGGAAAACCCTGCCTCTACTGTCTGTTGATGCCCTTGTGTCTCCCTGCAGCAGCTGTGGCTGGACACTTAAAGCTTCTTTTTCTTTTCCACTTTTCAAATCTTACATGAGTGAGTCTCCTTGTCAAAATCTACTGAAGGAATTCTGGGAAGTGAATACTCATACATCACTCCCAGAGGAGTAGAATTCAGAAAGGGCAGGGATTATACTGAGGTGACAATAAGGTGTGAAAAGACCACAACCTAGTGTGAACATGGGAGAAAATCTACATAAGGAAACTTATACAGAAGATGAGTCTATAAAGGAAAATTCCAAAACATAAATCAATGCCTCTAAAAGGGATTGGAAATCTCCCAAAATGTGAAAATTTGTATATAAAGAATTAGAGTTGATATCATGATCCAAAAAGGAAGTTAATATAAACATACTTAAAATATTCAAAGAATTATAGGAAAGAATAGAAACAAGGAAAAAGGGAATTTTTTTGAACTAGATATTTTAAAGACTAAACAACCACTAAAATACCACATCACACTCACTCTTTTACTCATGTAGTTTCACCAGAAAAGAATGAAAAAAAATTAATACTCTAGATAGGAATAGATTTAAGAAGTAAATATGAGAAAGATAAAATGACATTGATAAATATAGATAAGTACTGAATATATTTTAAGGACCATAAAAATAACAATATTCTTATGATTGATTTAAAGAAGCTAGAACTATAAAATTAGACAGCAATATCATGGTGGTTGGAATAGGTATTTGCTGAGAGATATTACAATGTGCTACGATACACATCTCTTTTGAAGGTAGGTTGTAGAGATTTATTAACTTCAGTGAATATTAGGAAATTTGAAATTTAGGTATATTTGTTAAAATTTTAAGGATAACTTAAAACAATAGTTTTATAAAGTTTCTAAGTAGATTATTGGATATTATGAATATGAAGTCTAACTTGTTATTCCAATAGAAGGCAAAAATAGAAATATCACAAAACTCAAGGTCCCAAAAAGGAGCCCTGGTGAAGCCAATATTATATAGCTTGTTCATAACTGCTCAGGAATCAGTCCAGAGGACAAGACTCCCAACTCATTGCTGTGTTATTTACACTAAATTGTGTCTCTCTATACAATAGTGTTGAGTCTTGTCAAAGAACCATGTGAATCCCACTCCCAAATTTTTGTCCTACCATAAAAAATTCTAATGCAAGTTGATGGTATAGTAAGAAAAAAATATGCTTTGTATTTAGATATGCATGGTTTAAAATTCCAGCTATACCACCACTAACTGAGTTATTGGAAAAGATATTTTTCCTTCTCAACTTCAAGTACATCATTGGTTGAATTAAAATAGTAATAGCAATAGAAATTTCACAGAGTTAATATAAACATCCAATTATTCAACATAGGTTAAACATAAATAAAACACATGGTTTATTTCATGATGCTTAGAACATGTTCTGTAAATGCAGTTGAAATAAATGGCAGAGGAATTTCAAAATAGGAAGAAGGATGTCAATGCTGGAAAGGTAGCGTTGAACTTCATCTCCAAGGAATGCAGCAAAATTTTAACCAAAGTAATAATAATAACAGTTGATGACTAAGTGAGAAGTGAAGTCCAGGAAAAGGTTGAGAAGCATAGCACAAACTGAGTTAAGAAGGCCTCAGAATTTAAGTCTAAAGATGCTTGAGGTGCTCACCCCAACAGTGACAGCTATGAGGCAAGGAGATGGGTCTGATGTCTTCACAGAAGTTGACCCATAAGCCAATGCCTGTTTTGGTAAATGATTTTAATGTAACCCAGCCATATCCATTTGCTTGCATATTATCTGTGGCTACTATTGCACCACAATAGCAGAGTTGAGTAGTTGCATCAGAGATCAAGTTTCCAGCAAAACCTAAAACATTATCTAGTTTTTGTAGAAAAAGTTGACTAACCCCTAGCTTAAAGGAATATGCATGCTCAGATGATCTCTACCATTTTTAAAATGGTAAGGCCAACCTATGCCTTTTAGCCAGAACAGCCGTTCAGGTAGTGGAGGTCAATTGGATCAGTCCTAACTACTGCCAGCCTACTCATTACAGTGCCTTCAACTCCTTTGTTTTAGTCCCATCTAATGATGGCCTATCTTCTTTCCTCCAGTTTTGGCTGTTTTAGTTAACTTTTGTATCCCCATGACAAAGATCTGATATGAACAACAACCTAAAGGAGCAAAAGTTTATTTTTGGCTGATGTTTTCAGAAATTCAGTCCATAATCAGCTGTCTCCATAGTTCTGGGCCCTAGGTGAGGCAGAATACCATGGTGAAAAGGTATTTCAGAAGAAAGTAGTTCTGGACATGGCAACCAGGAAACAGAGAGCTTCACTCACCAGGGACAAAAATGCAAATTCCAAAGGCACGCCCCAGGGACTTACTTCTTCCCATTCTGTTTATGGTTACCACCCAGTTAATCCATATCAGTGAATTAACCCACTAATTATGTTAAAGCTCTCATAATCTAATCAGTTCACCTCTGAACATTTGCACTGTCTCACACATGAGCTTTTGGGGAACACTTCATATCTAAACCATAACATTCCACCCCTGCTCTCCAAAGGCTCATGCCCATCTCATAATGCAAAATTTATTTAGTCCATTTCTAAGAGTCCTGATAGTCATAACCTTTCCAGCACTGCCCAACAGTACAAGTCCAACATCTCATCTGGGACTCAAGACAAACTTTAAGCTGTGAGAGTAAAGATCAATAGTAAGTTATATATATCCAATATATAATGATACAGAGCAAGCATTTCCATTCCACAAGGGACAAATAGAGGCATAGAAAGAAGAGATAGGATCAATGCAAGACTGAAATCCAGCTAGGTAAACCAGTCCTATAATCCCACCCCTATCTCCTTGCTGATTGCAGCCCATACAGCCTCTCTCTTGGCTTGTCTCTGCTCAATTCCTGCACCCTTAATCTTGGGGGGGTCTCCGATGCAGCTTCAGCTTCCTTCTCATATCTTCTGTATTGCCCTACAGGGTCTACCTGCAGAGATTTCAACCCTGCTAAACTTTGCTTGGTCTCCCAAGTCCTCCTTTAAAATCTTGTTAGAATTCTCTATGACCTCCTAACACCAGGTCTTGTGTTCCTGCAGAAGCAGCATGATGCCTTATATGACAAGGTCTGTTACCATCTCAAGTAGTAGCCAAATTTCCTGGGCTCAGAGCTGCAGCAGCCTCTGAGTGCCATTGTGGTTGAGCACAGTGAAACAACTTCTTAGTCCACCCTGTGAAAGCAGAGTTCCCCTGCTATGGTCTTTCATCAGAGGAATTTTTACTTTTACTCTCTTGAGCCTGAGATAAACATGGTCTTGCCAAGTCCTGAGATAGCCTCGAGTAATCTTTCTTATTGTCACTGTACAAAATACTTAGCATTTCTTTAATGGTTGTAATCTCTTCAACAACAAAATGACTTCTTTAGACCCAGTCTGGCTTGTACTCTTCTGGCCATAGTGCAAATTTTCTAAATTGTTCTGCTCTGCTTTCTTCCCCTGATTATCATGGTAAACTTGGCTAAACATTGTTAACAATATCCATGACACTGATTGAATGCTGTGCTGCCTTGAAATTTCCTCCGCCAGATTAATTAGTTCATCACCTTTAAATCAGAATCTTAGAAATTCTCAGGACATGGGCAAAATTCAAACTTTTTTTTTTTTTGTCAGAATGTAATATGAATGCTCTCTAGTCAAATTTCCAATAGAGTCTTCCTTCTCTGAAGCTTCATGAGTCCAGTCTTTATTGTCCACAGTCATATGGACATTCTGGTCTTCTGAGTTCCCACCATATCTACCCATTAAGCTCCACTTGCATCATTCTAAAGGTCAGAATAATTTAATCATTTACCTCTGACCATTCTTGTATTGTCTCACACAGGGGCTTTTGGGAGATACCCTATATCAAAATAATACTTACCTCTAATTTCTGATGTGTGCTTACCTTTTGAAATTGACAGTTGACCCTGATTCCATGATTGAGTCTTCAAATCATCCTAAGACTCTTTGATTTCCCTTTCTGTCCCTTTTTGTTCTGGCTGCCTGTATAAATGCCCTATCTCACCAGATCTAATGCTTCACAAGAGAAGAGAACAGAACCCCTTTCAGAGCAAAGACCGTGTCTTTCCTCTCAATTTTTTAAAATAGTTCCTACCTACATTATAGAATTTGAGAAAAACCTCTTAAATAAACATTGTGTGAGAGAGGAAAATCCTAGCATTCATAGAGAACATACTGACCAAAGACAAGGAGGCAGGAAGGAGGACAATATCTGTAAGCTGGTTTCATAGGGGCCAATTAGTAGTAGGAAATTGGTAAAAGGTGAGTTAGAAGCAGTGGGAAGGATCATGATCATACAGGGCTGTGCGTGGGTGTGGCAAAATATTCAGATTTGAACTGGAAGGGAACTGAGAGATGGAGAATCACAGCTGGGACAAACTTACTTACTTTTATGCTCTTTCAATGTATTATGCTTTGAAGATAGAAAGACAGGAGGTGACACAGATGGTGGGGAAAAAAGAGAAATCTGAGGATCATGCCATCCATTCCCCAACTTACTGGATATTGTAGTGCAGAGTTGACCCCGTAAGCTCTACACTTGGATTTACTTATTTCAGCATCCCTGCTACTCACCATTGACCTGACAGAGCAAACACCAACAAGTGCTCATTTAATTAAGCTGTGGAACAAAACAAACATTCTTTCCTTTTCTTTTCCAACTCCTAGTATTAGCAAATCCATGTAACAAGGATGAAAGTAATAATAAATATAAGGAAGTGTTTTGAAAATCCTTAAAAGTGAATGTGTCACAGTGAGACAGACTCATGTGTCAGGGGCTACCACACATGCTGGGGCTGGGGGGAAACAACCTTCCCTTAAGACTTGGTCCAGACAAGGCGGCTAGAATACACTGCAGCATTGAAACCACTCCAATTTTCTGGGGAAGATCAAGTTCAGATAAAGTACTGGCACTCTAAAAGCTTTGTGGTTCATGTAAGGAGATGGATAGCAGTGAATGGCTACACAAGACTCAGCAGGAGGTCAGGCGACCCTGACAGCAGAAAGGATTTGTGTTTTCCAAGGTGGGTTCCAGTTCCTCAGCCTCAACTGATTTCTGCTATTATTTTTCTATCTATCTATCAATCATCCACCTACCTATATCTATCTATCTATCTATCTATCTATCTATCTATCTATCTATCTATCTATCTATCTACCTATCTCTCTATCTACCTACCTATCTTATTTCCAAGTTTTAAGCAAATTCTCCTTAAGAAGTAGTGGGATGCACTGGAATAAATACAAAACTTGGAATATGAAAACAGTATATTGGTTTTCACCATGCTGCTTAATGACCTGTGAGCTTGGATAAGATATTGAACTCTGGGTTGGGGCTGTGACTCACTGGTAGAGCACTTATAAATTCCCAGTGCTGCAGAAAATAATTGAACTCTTTAAGCTATAGGGACTTTTTAATCCATAAGACAAACATAGTAATACCTATGTGAGATGGGAATTATGACATCAAAATAAAAATATGTGATCTATAAATGAAAAACAAAGTATTGTGGTAAAGAGGAATACTACAACTACAACATCAGTTTCCAGGTGGAGACTCTGTTCTATCCTTTATTATCTAAACTATAGTTTCTTTACTTGAAAACTGAAGATAATATCTACCTGATAGTGTTATTCTTAAGACTAAAATAAATAATTGTTGCAAATTGCTCAGCAAGGCAACTCTACCTTGTTAGCTCTCAGCATCATCACATCAGTATGCCCTGTTTGCACATTTGAGAAGTATGCTCACCTGCATTCTGTAATCCTCAGGGTGAACATTGCTATTAATCCCCTTAAAGATACTTATACTGAGGCATAACTTGCCTAGGATAACACTAGTCAAATCTAATTGACTACAAAAGACTTAATAAAAAAAATACACTTATTACCTTTGTATTACTTGTTATCCACAGGACGGCTATTACTCTTGAAACATATAAGGAACATATAAGGTGTCTGGAACCTTGGTTATTTTTGTCTATTAGTTCCTGTCTTTTATACATAAGGAAACATGCACTGCCATCTCTGATGTACTCCACCATAGGTGAGGTTCAAGAGTCATTTTTTCAAGTAAATTAGGGTTATTTTCATAGTGATATACAAAGTTGGGTTTTATTTTTACCCTAAAGACTGGGAATGCATTTTATTTTTTTTAATTTCTAATGCAGCATCTGATACAAAGATGGTGTATATTTTGGAGAGACTTTTAGTAGAAGTAATTTTACATCATATGTACTTTTTTATGGTACACTGGGGTTTAGAGAGAGCAATGAACCTGGAGTGCAGGAACTGAGAGTTTAGGTCCAGCTCTGTGACCTTATGCACACCCAGACCATTGCCAGGCCTCAGTTTCTTCATCCATTAGCTGAGAATGTTAAGGGATGGGACTCCTGACATCTATTTCAATCCAAAACATACATGAGCTATTTTGATCACAATGTCAGTATCTTTTATGATGATGATGGTAATAGAAGAAATTCACTTAACTGGGCACCTAAAAGTCTTCATTCGATAGCACTAATGTGGGCTCATATCCTCTGGTACTTGGCATGCAGCAAAGTGTT
Source organism: Sciurus vulgaris (assembly GCF_902686455.1). NCBI lineage: Eukaryota > Metazoa > Chordata > Mammalia > Rodentia > Sciuridae > Sciurus > Sciurus vulgaris. The sequence goes on from NC_136461.1 coordinate 44,813,696, forward strand.
AGTCTAAAATTATAGTTCCCTCAAATCACATTATTTCTATGTATTAGGCTGAACCCTAACACTTAAAGTTTGAAGTTTTTATGATTTTGGCAAGAGTAGACATCCTGTTTTCCAAAGAAAAAGGGCTTTTTAAAAATTCTCTTCTCTGCAAATCTACTCTCTCTCTCTCAAAATCATATTTTGATGAGTTAAGTACAAATGAATAAAAAACATACGGATTTCATTTTCATTGAAATTCACATGGGCTAAAGTGAGGAGAGAGAAAAGAGAAGGGGGAAGAGAGAGATTCATTGAACTCACAAACTGGGCATCATTTTCTGAAATGACTGCTCCATAAGAGGCGTATTTAATTTGCTATCACTCTGATAGCTAAAGGACTCGTGGGTGCCCAAAGCTTAGACTCGGAACACAGAATGATGAAGGGAAAATAAGGGTGGTTTGGAATCAGACCAGTTTGGACCCTCTGCTGCTTGTGCTACCTAGTGTGCATCCGTTACCTCTGGAGCTCCATTTTACAGATGGGGATGACAATACCAATAACAGACAGTTATTCTGAATTTTGTTATAAAGTATAAAGGTCCCAAAAGCATGCCTGGAACACAGTGGTGCCTAGTCCTCTAGTCTCATATCTGCAGCATTAAGCACCTAACTTCTTCACCAGTAGAGAATAGGTTTCTGGTGGAGCCATCTCATCTTAGACATCTGTGAACATACTTCATCAGTTCTTCCTTCTTCCCATCCTTCAGTTCCAAGTTCTATGAGCAGTCACCACCCTGAAAAAAAAAAATGGATTGTGTGCTTTAAAATTACTATATGCCTAAAAACAACATGTACACAAATGTGTTACATCTGGTGGTAGAGAAAACAAGGAAAGAGGGAAATCTCCATTTTCTCTTTGGTGTATGGTCAGGGTGAGTTCCTGACCTCAGTCTTGCTCCATGTCTTCAGTGGGTACTCATCAGGTAGCTTTCTAGTGGTTTCCAGAGTTACCTTCTGTTCCTGCTTCTCTCAAGGCCCTTGGGTCAACTGGAAAGAAGGAATTAGTCTCCTCCATGTCTCTTCCAAGGACTGGGCCTGGATCTGTCCTTTTTATGTTTATATTTAATCCTACCCATTCTCCTTCTTCCCCTGAGAGTGGAAGGAAGGAGGGACCTCATGGTACTACTGCTCCTGCTTTTGGTCCTGACAGGTTAAGTGAGCTGCAGATTAAAGCTCACTCTAAAACCTTCCAAACTCTCGACCACACTGCCTTTCAAGGGCCACTCTTGCCCAAGTTCTAGGTCACATGCATCTGTATATAGTCTGTGGATTGGTGTTCCTTTCTTTAAAATCTATTATAAGCCATGCTTGCCTAAGTGCTGGGCCTCACACATCTGAAGCTCTGCCTTAGAACAATGGGGTGTAGACTCCCAGCTGTCTGACTGTTGTAGGGGTGTAAAGGATCTCAGGAAGCTAGCAGATTAGCTAATGAAAAACCAAAAAAAAAAAATGCATAGATTACAGGTTTTATTTACAACTCCAAAAGGACAAACCAGTAGGCATTTTTATCAAGCTGGAAGATACTATAATAAAAATAATGAAAATAAAAACAATAAAAATAATATAATTGTCTTAGTCCATTTTCTGCTGCTATAACAGAATAAATATAACAGATTCATAAAGAAAATGCATTAACTGCTCACAGTTTTTAAGGCCAGGAAATACAATATCAAGGTGCTATACTGGTGAGGGTCTTCTTGCAGTATCCTAACATGGTAGAAGGTATCATGAGGTGAAAGCAAGTGAGCTCCGGTTTCTGTTCCCCTTCTTATGAAGTCACTAACATCATCCCAGGGCCCCGCCACAGTACCTCATTTGACTCTAATTATCTCCCAACTGGCCCAAAGCCAAATGCCATCAGCATATGAATCTGGAGATTAAGTTTCCCACACATGAGGTTTGGGGGACACATGCAAGCCATAGCAATCCCCCACTCATTTACTGAGTGTCTACTGTGTACCAACACAGTATCAAACACTTTGCCTGCTCAGCTTCCACAATCATCCCAACAATTCTTAAGCTCTATATTATATCCCTGTTGTATACTTGAGGAAATAGAAATGCAGAGGGGTGAAGTCAATTGTCCCAGGTCACACTGTTCTTTCAAAGCCAGACTGCACACCAGACTTTTAAAATTTCAAAGCATGTGCTCTTCCCACTGATGGAGGAAGGTGGGATGCTGATCATCTACCTATGGTGGGGCAGTGGATTAGAAAGACAGTGAGGTAGGCAGGAAGTGGAAGTCCAGAGCCTGAGCATGGGAAGCAGGGAGGAAGTTGAGGGTCGACAGTGGGAAGACTGATGGGCAAGTTTACATAGAGGGCACCCAAGGATGCCAAGCAGCATCCTTGCCCAGGACTGCCAAATGAGGCAGCCAATTTCAGGGAAAACCTAAACTAAACCTAAACTAAGGGGAAATTCAATTACCAGGGTGAATCAACGTCTCAATGACTTCTGGCCTAGGACCATCCTCCCATCCCAAAAGAATCTATTCTGCTTACCTGAGAAGTATGACAGAGAAGAATCCCCAAATCTGATTTTTTAAATGTCCTTATTAACATCATTAGTAATAGAATATGATTAATAATATCATGAATTGGAACCCACTATATGACAGGCATAGAAGAAGGCACTTTGTAAAAACTACTTAACTCTCATAATAAATAAAATCAATATCTCCATTCTTTCAGAGGTGTAGAAAGTTGGAGCGCTTGGTCCAGTTACTTGGCAAGTAGGAGGAGGATCTGTTTGGAGAGTTCCAAAAAGCACCTTGCAAGAAGCTATGGATATGAGGAACTGAGTCCCTTGAATTAGTGAAATCAAACAACAACAAGCTATGGAAACCTTGCTTCCTTCCTCCCCCAAAGAGAAAAGTCCATTCAGTGATGATCCACATTAAGGGTTTTTATCTAATTCTGAGTCTTCTGCATATCAAGAATAACTCTAAGATTATCTGCTTTTCTGAACCTAAAGCAGTTAGCTCCAGTTCATGACAATCCAAATTCCTTTCATTCTATTATACCACTAAAGGAGCAGAGCGCGAGATAAGGGAACTTTATTGATCTTGCCATCACTCAAATGGAGTCTAGAGCTCAGGCTGTTGTTTAAACATGACTGCCCAGTTTGTCTCCATACAAGGACTGGTCAACTTTTTGCTCATCCTTAAATTCAACTTAGAGGTCATTTTCTCAGAGAAGTCACCTCTTCAGAAGAAAACACCCCTCCTACATAGCACCCCTCTACATCCACCTGTTATCAATGTGGCCATGTCACCTGGGCCTCATAGGCCATGGCATTCACCATGTTCTGTAGACACTGACTTCCTCAAGGCAGGGAATTCCTTCTCTTTTTCATCTCTCAGATCTCAGCTGTGACTCACATACAATGGGTGAAGGGCTGAACTAGTACATTCTTTATTAGAACTCAAGCCTACTTTCCATATTGATCAAGATTATGCACCAGAAAGGTGATCAGTTAGCATTACATCCAAAAGATTATCCCAGAACCAGCTACTAGAGCCATGGTTTGAATTACTTCCAAGGCTGTGTTGTTTTTAGTAAAGCAAATTCCTTAAGTGATTTTAATTGGTGAAATGATGGTAGGTTCATTATCATGATAAATGTTAGAGTATCTTCTTGATGAAATGCCTAAGAATTGGCTGAAATATTTTGCAGATTTTCCCACATTCTTATTTTACACTCTCCCTACTCTGGCATAACATGATGTAAGATTTTAGTGAGGTCTACAGCCTATTAATAATGATGCCATAGACTTCACTCCTAAATGTCTGAACCATCATTAAGAAGGGACTCTGGTGACTCTGGTGACTGTAAGGGTCACTACACCCTGTCTCTGCAAAGTTTCTATGTCTGCCTTGGGGGCACCTGTTTATTAAAAATGGTATTTATAGCACCTGAAAAGACAAATAGCTGGAACTTTATCAACTTTAGAAAACACAAGTGTGAATTCTTCACTGTCAGCTTGCTAACGATACACTGGATTTGTCTTTTAAGAAGTGTTTATGTGTATAAAAGAATTTGGCTGAGATCAGCTTTCAGTACAGCCTGGTGGCAAGGTTATAAGAGAGCAGTGCTCTACCAACCCAAACACTCTGAACCTAGGGTTTTGTTGTTGTTGTTGTTGTTTTGTTTTTACCAAAGACATTACAAACTCTGTGTCTGACCCAACTGGATTAAATCAGTTTCCAACACATGACCTCAGCATCTTGCTGTAACTAACCAAGACAATTTACACATATGAAGTAAGGTTTCTGCAAGGAGAAATAAATGTTTATCCAAAGGGCATGAGAGCAAATTAGTGACCCTCCCACTGAAAAAATGCCAGATTATTTTAAACACAATCCAGCTCTGTCAGCTGAGGATTTTTACGCTTGTTAATGCAAAGCTACTATTGCCTTTATGAGCAACAGATTCAAAGGCATAAAAGTGAACTTCTCTCCAAAATCCAGTCTTATATTATGTAAGTGACCTTTTATTCCCTATTGTTTTAACAAAATTGTGCTCCTAAGTGTCACATGCTAAATCTCCTTCTTCCTCCCAAAAAAAGAAATTCTATGGTCAGAACTTTTAGTTGCAAATAATAGAATCCACAATGGTTAATTTCAGCAAAAGGAACTAATTTCAGCAAAAAGATTTGTTTAATTTTTAAATTTTACTTGTTCTAATTAGTTGGACATGACAATAGAATGCATTTATACATTTTGATAGATCATACACAAATAGAGTATAATCTCTCATTTTTATTTTATACAAATCATATTACATATGTGATTGTTCAATGCTTAAATGCAGTCAGTGAAGATTTCCTGCCATACCATAAGCACACAGATCTGGGATCTGGGTGATGCTGATTCTGTCCTATTGGTCTGGGGTGTGCCTGAGCAGCTTCATTTCTAAAAAGCTCTAGCCTGATGCCAGTGCTGCTGGTCCTTGACCCACAGACTGAGAATTCTCATTGCCACTGCTGCCACCTGCCAAAGGGCAGCCAAGATACTAAGTCTGGACTTTAGGACTTTTGCTTCAACTTCCCCTGAAGAACCAAACAATTCTCCATTTTTCCTGTCCAAAAGATTCAATCATCCTACTGGGCTTCCTCTTCCCATTGCTTCATTTTTCTTCTGAAAATCTGTTTAAATGTGTTTACTTGACACACCTAAGTTACACACTGCTCCTTAGTCCAAGAACATCTGAGAAACACGGGTTTTAGATTTCTAGCAAGGGCAAGAAGGCACCCTGCAAAGGGGATGATGTAGCTACTGAGTGATCCAATCTACAGAACTTTCTAACAATATTGATAACATTAATAAAAATGTATAATAGCTAACACCTATTGAAAGCTGACTATATGCCATTCATTATGATAAATTATTTTTATTAACTAAATTTACTTTAACTGATACATAAAATAAAATTACACATAGTAATGGAGTATCTTGTGATGTTTCAATAAATTTATATATTACATAAAGTTTAAATTGGTTTAAACATATCTGTCTCAAATATTCATCATTTTTGTAAGATGAAAATGTTCAAAATCCATCTTTTTATTTTATTGAGCTATCCAGTATATAAGGGTCATCTAAATTCCCCTACTGTGCCAACAGCACACCACAACTTCTTACTCTTATCTAACTGTCATTTAGTACTGTCAATCAGTCTTTCCCATCCTCCCACCCCATTCTCTGGTACCCATCATTCTATTCTACTCTCAACTTCTAGGAGATCAACTTTTTGACTTCAATTATCTATTTAATATACACACCAAACCTATGAAGTATGCATTGTCATTATTATCCATTTTACAGATTAAGAAATGAAGAGACAGAACAGTTAGCCAATTTGTTCAAGGACAAAAAGATGGTAAAGAATGAAGACAGAATTTGATTATGGGTGGCCCAACACCAAGCCCATACTCAGTACTGCCTCAAGTAAGCAGATGATACAGAGAACTTTATAATCTCAGAAAAACCCTAGCAGAGAACCTTGTTTGACTTTGCCTCACATGGTATTTCCCAAATGTATTGGACATGGAAATTTTTTTTTGTCAAGTAATATTTATTAACATTGAGCAGAAAATGTTCCATAAAACAAACTTTGGAAAATGTAGTCTTAAATATTCCCTTGGCTGTAGACAGAGCTTGGTTTAGGATTTTAAGCCAGATGGACCTTTTGCTGTCACCTAATACCCTGGGGAGGGAGGCCTCAAATTTTGGTATGAGTCAGAACCCCTGGATTTCTGATTCAATAGGCCTGAAGAATTTTCCTTCCTACCAGGTTTCCAAATGATGCTAATAGTGCCAATCAAAGGACCACAGTTTGAGAGAACTAGTGACTTGGCTATTGGACAAGTTACTGTCCATTTCTGAGCTTTGATTTCCTTATTCATAAAATAAGAACAATAACGTCTACTTTGTAGTTTGTAGAGTCATCCATTCCATCATCAGCAAATATTTGTGAATGCCTACTGTGTGCAAGATATAGCATTTGGTGCAAGAATATGGTGCAATCATTGTTTTCCATTAATAGGAACAGATGTAGAAAGATAAAAAGATGCAGTATTCCCTACCAGGCTGTAAAAATCCAAGGGGGCTTCATGCCTTACAACATGTTTCCAAATATTTTTTTTAATGTTTGCTCTGTGCAAGGCACCACAGTACATTTTTATTCCCCCAAAGTGCATGGTTCATCATAAGTGCTCAGAAAATTAGCACTGTATACTTGCCTCACTTAATGAAAAATTTGAACCCTATTTGGTGCAAGTTGCTAGAGGTTATGAAATAAAAATAATGCTTTTAGGATAACTCATTGACTGCAATAAATAGTGGTAAGAAGTTCACTCTGAGTTCTATTAGATCCTAGAGGAGAGAGTCCATCTGAGGAGTAGAGGTGCTCATAGGAATACATAAGACAGGTGAATACAGTGTGAAAATGGGAGAGCATTTTTCCTGTGGAAGAATGGAGGAAAAAGAAATGCATAAGGAAAAGCAACTGCAATGGCCTTGCAGAGTATAAGCATGAATTGTTGTCCAAAAATGATAGGAATGGAAAGTGGTGGCCAAGAGCGGGTAAAAATAAAGTAAAAAATGTAGGTGGGTGGGTACCTGTTTGGAAAGGTATGGTTTATATGAAAAGGAATGTAGATTATATTCTAGACCAAAGGCCACATATCTGGAAGCCTGTATTACCTTTGCCAAGTAAGATTTAAAGCGACTTGAAAAAATTTAAAAGTGTGATATCTTACACTTGAAATCAAAATTTTTTTGGCATATCTTGAAGAACTGGAAGAGATTTGGCAATATTGGGCCCACATTCATTACAGTATCCACGGCTAGGGCTAAGGAGAAGCTGACCCCTGTTTCAGTCAGCTTTTTCACTGCTGTGACTAAATGACCCAACCAGAACCACATTAGAGGAGAAAAGCTTATTTGGGGACTCATGGTTTCAGAAGTTTCAATCCCATACACAGCAGGTTCCATTCCTCAGGGCTCAGGGTAAGGCTGAACATCATGGAGGAAGAGTATGGCAGAGGGAAGCAGCTCACATGATGACCAGGAAGCAGAGAGAGAGAGAGAGAGAGAGAGAGAGAGAGAGAGAGAGACTCCACTTGCCAGATACAAAATACATACCCCAAAGGCACAACCCCAATGAACCACTTCCTCCAGCCACTTCCCACCTGCCTCCAGTTATCACTCAGTTAATCCCATCAGGGATTAATTCACTGATTAGGTTAAGGCTGTAACCCAATCATTTCTCTTCCAAACCTTCTTGCATTGTCTTACACATGAGCTTTTGGGGGACACCTCACATCCAAACCATAACAACCCCTTCAGGTGGATTAAGCATATTTGTTTCCTGCACATGTTCTTTATTTCAGATTCCTTCATTTATTCTTCTTGCAGCAGAAATTCCTGTGTATCTATCTTGTGTCAAATTCTTTCCTAGGCATGCCGACATAGATACATAGATGTGTCAAGGGTCCCTTGCATCATGAAGAAGGTGAGCTTGTAAACAAGTAAGTTCACCAGAGCTTGCCAGAACTCTCCACTTGTAGGGGGTAGGAGAAGTCAGATGTGCCTGGCAAAGTCCTCAGAAAGCTTCACAAAACTGGGGAGATGTGAGCAGATTTGTAAAAAGTGAATTCCAAAGCTCCTCCTAAAAGGACAAATGGGAGAATGGGTTTTCCTAAGGGTGAGCGATGGTGAATAGGTCTTTCATGGAGAGGGAACTGGAGGTATTCTGCATGATTGGCAAAGGGCAAATAATGATGGGTGCAGGGGAACAAGGAAAAGTGGGACCAAATTGGCAGGCAAGGGTTAGATCACTGAAGAGATCAGATGTCATTATAAGGAATGTATACTTTCTTCCAAAGAATACCAGGCATTTTGTTTTTTTATAAATTTTAAAAAAAATTCTAATTAATTACACATGACAGTAGAATGCATTTATGCATTTTGATAAATTATACATGAATAGAGTATAATTTCTCATTTTTCTGATTGTACATATTGTAGGATCACATGGGTCATGCAGTCATATATGTACATGAGGTAATAATATCTGTTTCACTCTACTGTTCTTCCTACTTCCATTCCCCCTTCCCCTTTCACTCCCCTCTGTTCTTCCCTAGCCCACCGCCCCCTACTATGGTTAATTAGCATCTGCATATCAGAGAAAACATATGCCTTTGGTTTTGGGGGTTTGGTTTATTTCACTTAGCATGGTATTCTCCAACTCCATCCATTTACCAGCAAATGCCATAATTTCACTCTTCTTTAAAGCTGAGTAATATTCCATTGTGTATATATATATATACCACATTTTCTTTATCCATTCATCTGTTGAAGGACACCTAGGTTGGTTCCATAGTTTAGCTATTGTTAGTTGAGCTGCTATAAACATTGATCTGGCAGCTGATTTTAAGTCTTTTGAGTATAAACTGAGGAGTGGAATAGCCGGCATTCTTTAAAGTACAGACTTTAAGTGCCTATTAATGGTAACTCCAAAACCTGTAAAATATTTTAACCTTAGGAATATTTTTGTAGATATGAACTAGTCATATGTATTTCAAAACATTTCTTGATAAATTAATGGATTATATAAAAAGGGAAATTATATTTTGTCACACAATGATGGAGACTTATTCTGAGGAATGCATCTTTGGGTGAATTTGTCTTTGTGTGAATGACATGGAGCATACTTACAGACCCCTGGCTGGCACAGTCCATCACTCCCCTGGAGGACTTTCCTTAGCGTGGCCATGCAGCATTGCTGAACCTTGTTTTATGTAACTGCCTTCTCAAGCTACCTTTCACATGAAATTCCTGTTTCCAGTGATTTTCATTATTTAAAAAAACTGTAATTGCAGAGCCCGAGGGGAAAAATTTTGGTTTTAAGACAACATTAATTGCTCTTAACTTTCTGATTGAAATCACCCAGTTAAGAGCACAGTGCTCTTTGGGAAAAGTAACCAATCAGAAAACAAACTCTGTTAATTATTTTGGACTGTGTTCAGGGGTGGGAAAGTTAGAGAGTTAGAGGTGAGATGGAGAGGAGAGATTAATTATACTGGAAATGAGTCACAAATTATCCCTGCACAGTGGCTAGGATTGGGTTCCAAAATTTAGAGGTCTGCAGGAAACATAAGCAGGCTGTCTGCCGGAACAAAACTCCTGGATGGAAAAGTTTCTTTCCTTCTGTGTCTGGTTTTTCTCACTCTTTTCTTTTTTCCACTCAGTAGCATTCGAGTGAATTTAGAGGAAAGTTTTACACCAAAATATGTCAGGGACAAATGTTTAGAATGAGCACAGAATTTAAATTACCAACGAGCACTGAGCAGGGAGTCAGGAAAGCTGTGGGTGTCAATCTGTCTTCTAGGAAATCCTCCTATACCCAGCAAGACAGCTATCGCAGAGTCTCATTATGCATGGATTCTGTAAATTTGCCTACTCGCTAAAATGTGTTTGTAATCCCAAAGTGAATACACACGGTGTGTTCATGAAAACTCAAAAGACATGTGCAGGGCAGCAAAAATTTGAGAGATCCAACTTGTCCAAACCCAGTTGAAGTGGAACCAGGAGAAGTTCTGACTTCTCGTTTTACCTCCATACTGTGGACAAGTACCTATTCATAGCATATTAGTGCCATGTTTTTCAGGTGTCTGCGCTTTCCATTGGTGATTTTGCTTTTGAGATTGTCCCCAAATAATAGTTTTCTAGTGTTCCTACATGATAGAAAGCTGTTGATGTGCCCAATGGAGAACATTTGTGTTAGATAAGTTCCATTCAGTGGTTGATCAGAGTGCCATTGGTCTTGGTTCAATTATTAACAAATCAATACTGTACATGAAAGGTGTCTTTAGGCAGAGAGCAAGGCCATGAGTTAATTGGTTGATGAAGGTGTTGTGACCAGAGACTCATAGGACTCTAACCCTGTATTTCCCCTGGGAATAATTTAAGTATTTGCTCATTTGGTGTTTACAGCAACTTTATAGAACATATCACGACAAATACCAAGAATTGATGGTAATGCATTGTCAGCTTGAATGTCCCTGTTCCAAAGAGATTTTCTCTGACCTCTGTTTTTAAAGAAGCATGATCCTTTCCCACAGCCATCAACCATTCCCTTTGTTGGTATTTCACTCCATAGCACTGGTCACCTTCTTCCTTAGTATAAATATTGATTGTTGGTTGGTCTACCATCTGCCTCTCTCTTCTAAAATGTAAGTTCATGAGGGCTTGATGCCCTAAGCTCAGCAACTACGATAGTGAAGGGAACAGAGTAGGCAAATGAAGAAAGCAGAATGTGTGAATGGATGGATGAATGAGTAGTAAATACAATCAACAAGGCTTCTCGGAGGAGAAGGAGTAAGCTTATTTCTCCTCTTGGCTGTATCAGTGTCTTGGTGACAATTTTCCTTTAGCCAAAATATGTGGGTTTTTTTTTTTTTTTCATTTCTTTTATGAAATAAAAGGATCTATTCTTATCATTTTGTGGCTCATGTTCTACTTTGAAAATAAGAGAAAAATCTGTACTAAGTAGAAAACAATTCAAATTTATGCACAACATTTTATCTCTATTTTCAAGTGATTCACAGAAGCCCATTGATAGTGTGTGAATCTCAGTTTTAGAAATGATAGCCCTGGATTAGGAAGAGAATCTTGGTTCTCTTCTAATCCTTAATATCTATATTCTTCTTCATTTGTGAGTGGAAGAAAAATCTGAGAATTTATCACATGCATGGCATTGGGTTAGCTGATTATGGGAGAACAAAGGAGACAGAATAAAAAGTAAGACTTACCTTTTAGTCCCAGTGGTCTAATAGGACAGGACCATCAAAAATAATTTCAGGTAGACAAAGGTACAGATATGAAAAATGCAAAATGTGGTTGGAGAAGAATTAAGCATCTATTCTCTGTCTGGAAGCCCTTGGCTGGCTCAGATGCACAGGCAGGTAGGTGGGGGGAAAACAAGTCCTCCATTTTGTCAGCAAGGTAACACAAGGATGGGCCTCATCTGCTCTGTAAGCTCTGGTGACCCTTTCTTTGCCACCCCAATCACTTTCTGTTACAGTGTGTGCTCAGCCCCATCTTGGTCAGAAATTGCTTGTTTTTCTCCACAGAAATTTTCTGACCTCTGTTTGTCTGTGCTTGTCTATCCTGGTCATAACTGGGTAGGATTGGAAAGGTCATATTGGGAGGATGCAGAGATAAAGAGGTAGCCTGAAGAAAAGTGAAAAAAGGTGATGGACTGTGGTCAAAGACACCAAGTTAAGATTATTCACCAAGGAGAACGAGTGAGGAGTTCATGTTTCTCCATGCACTATGACACTCACATTGTACACCCAATCTCCTATAAACAGCTCACCATCAAACTATATGCTAATTATAATGTCATTAAAACGATAAACATCTTTATTGTATAGATGTGGAGACTCGGGGTGAGAGGTGACTTGGGTTCTAACAACGAATCAGGAAAAGAGAGAGACTTTGAGCTCCAGAGTGAATTACACCACAGAAAGCCCTTTCCCCCCATGTCACACTGCCTTTCTGATCTGAACAGTTTGCTCTAAGAAGAGAACCTGCCTGATGAGCATTCCATTCTACTCATAGGGAAGTCTTGCAGGCTTAGGTTGAGTCAATTGATTTCAAATGGTTCTTTTGAGTAGATACCTCCACCATTCCCAATTTTCAACTTGTTTTATAGACATCTTCTGATTCCACACATCTCTCCCCTGCTTTTATATGAGGACATCTGGCTTTCCAACTGGAATTCCTTTTCTACAAGTCAGTGAACCTTGATGGGACAGGAAATTAAGTTCTTTCCCTCTCGTTTGCATGTTTGCCAGCTGTCCCCTGTATTTCTCCTTACAGCCTGGAGAACATGTAAACGCAGACTTTCTCTGGCCTAGTCAATGATAAACAGCATCCCTACCTGTTGATTAAACCTGAATGCCAGTCCTACAGAATTCTCTTCCACGCATCCTGCTCTCTGGTTCCAGTAAATTAAGCAGCATTTCTACATTCCGCACACCGTTATCTCTTCTCTTGGTGCCTCTGTTCATGTTTCCCCTTTCAGCTGTGACTCCCTAATTTCAAGTTATCTTGTTCAAAGTCTTCTCACTTTTAAACCCCAACTCAAATGCCACTTCCTCCCAGTATTCTTCCCTGATCTCCTCTAGCACATATTAATCATTTCCTTGTACATTGTTTTCAGTTGTACCTCTTGTTGATGCCTTCTACAGATGTTCACACGCGCACAGTGATTCAACCTAAAATTTTTTCACTTTACAAATATATAAAAAATGGCATGCACTCAGTATAAACTATACTTTGTGTTATGGTTTGAACACGAGGTGTCTCCCAAAAGCTCAGGAGACAATATAACCATGTTTAGAGGTGAAGTGATTTGATCACAAAGCTGCAACTTAATCAGTGAATTAACCCATTACATGAACTGATAATTTCAAAGAACTACTCTACTGGCTGGTAACTGAAGGCAGGTGGGGCGTGACTGGAGGCAGTAGACTCTAGGAATGAGCCCTGGGGGATTATGTTTGGTCCTCCTGACTCCTCCCTGTCTTTTTCTGCCTCCTGGCTGCCATGAGTGAGGCAGCTTTCCTCCACCACACCTTTCCACCATGACGTTGTGCCTCACTCAGGTCCAGAGCAATGGAGCTGGCCAACCATGAACTGAACCTCTGAAACTGTGAGTGAAAATAAATGTATTCCTTTAAGTTGTTCTGGTTGGGTATTTTGGTCACAGGAACAAAAAACTAACTAATATACTTTAAGTCTGGAATTTCGACCTTTCCCCAGGCTGGTGATATCTCGTATGATACCCTCTTGTGCCCCATCTTCCAGCAGGCCATGCAAGAATGAGGATAAACAGTCAATATTCTTCAGTGAACTATGTTTCTAATCTTGAATGTTTGGTAGGTTAGTTGTATTAAATCAATTTTTCCTCATATTTTCTTCTTACATGAGTTTATTGGGTGAGGAGCATCTGTAGGAAAACATTTATGAATACAAATGCTAAAGCCAGTCTGCCTTGAATTGAAGGCTGTCTCTGGCACTCATTACCTGGGTGATCTTGCACAATTACTTAATTTCTCTGGATGTCACTGCTTCATTTGTAAAATGGACATTATTACCATCCCTGTTTTGGTCAGCTCTTTTGCTGCTGTGACTAAATGATCTGAGTAGCACAATAATAGAGGAGGAAAGGTTTATTTGAAGGCTGTCTTAGAGATCTTAGTTCATAGAAGGCCGGCTCCATTCCTCGGGGCTGAAGGTGAGGCAGAACATCATGGAGGAAGAACGTGGCAGAAGGAAGCAGCTTGCAACATCAGGAAGCAGAGAGGGTGAGGCTCCACTATCCAGATACAAATATATACCCCGTAGCCATGCCCAGTCCCTATCTTCTCCAGTCATACCCTACCACTTCAATTAATCCCATCAGGGATTAATTTACTGATTGGGTTAAGATTCTTATAACCCAGTCATTTCTCCTCTGAACCTTCCTGCATTGTCTCACATGTGAGCTTTTGGGGGACACCTCACATCCAAACCATAACACCATCCCTGTTTTCAAAGGTTTGTTGTGAGAATCAAACCAGCTCTATGAACAGGGCACTTAGGAATGTGCTCAAGAAGTTTAGTTTAGTGTTATGGGGTCTGCAGTTACAAAGTGTTGTCTTGTAAGGAAGATTAAGTATAATTATTTCACATAGTATATTTTAAAGCAGTGATTTATTGCCAGCATCTAAAGTTTTATAGATTACGCACAAAAGATCCAGCTTCCCACTTCCTGGGGAAAATCGAAGCATCCCACATCTACTCCTACCTGGCCACAGTCCACTGGTGCTGAGTAACAGCCCACTTGAAAGGGACACATGCTCCTCAGCGCCCAGATCCCCTGCTGCCTTATGCTCATTCATTTCTCTCATCTGTTTCATGCTCTTGAGCTCATGATCTCTATGTTACACCCTTGCTAAAGAGCTTTTGAACTGTTATCTTATCTACCACATGCTTCAGTGAGTTGTCAAATTTTCCAGTGCAAATATAATTTTAAGTAGTAAACTAGGGAGCCATTCACATTAGCTGGCTGATGGAAAATGGGTGTTGGAATAGATACGGCTGGTGAGCAGGAGGAAAAACAAACTAGCAGCAGATAGGGCATAGCTGTCCAGAATAATAAAGCATCACATTCAAAACAAATTCAAAATGTAGCATCGCAATGTAACATGAATGCTTGCCATGATCCTGTCCCCTGCCTTCTACTTCAAGGCCTCACTCAAATATTGTATCTCCTTATCAGCTCCATTCAAACATCTCAGTCATATTCTACACTAGATCAGAAGAAATTTCTTTGGCTAAGTTGCTGAGCTGAATCTTGAACTTACTATCCTTCTGCCCCAGCTTCATAAATTGCTGGGATTACAGGCGTGCTCCACTGTCCCCGGCAGAAGAAATTTCTTATACCCCTATGGCAGAAGTCAGAATCTGGGAAATTCTATTCTAGTCCTTGTTTTAATCTTCAGATTGAGTCCCTGGCACACATGGACCCTCTAGAATTTTCCTGTGTGCCCTTTAGGGCTAAGCAAAGTGCCTTGGAGTTATTTGATACCTGTCTAGTTGAGTGAATTTTTTTTTTCCTTCCTCACTATTCTTCTTTTTTTTTAATTGTAAACAAATGGGATACATGTTGTTTCTGTTTGTACATGAAGTGGAGGCATACCTTTTGTGTGATCATACATTTACATAGGGTAATGGTGTTTGATTCATTCTGTTATTTTTTCCTTCCCCCCAACCCCTCCCACCCCTCTTTCCCTCTATACAGTCCCTCCTTCCTCCATTCTTGCCACCCTCCCACCCCCTATTATGTGTCATTATCCGCTTATCAGTGAGATCATTCGTCCTTTGGTTTTTTGAGATTGGCTTATCTCACTTAGTATGATATTCTCCAATTTCATCCATTGCCTGCAAATGCCATAATTTTATTATTCTTTATAGCTGAGTAATATTCTATTGTATATATATATATATACCACAGTGTCTTTATCCATTCATCAATTGAAGGACATCTAGGTTGGTTCCACAGTCTGGCTATTGTGAATTGAGCAGCTATGAACATTGATGTGGCTATATCTCTGTAGTATGCTGATTTTAAGTCCTTTGGGTATAGGCCAAGGAGTGGGATAGCTGGGTCAAATGGTGGGTCCATTCCAAGTTTTCTAAGGAGTCTCCACACTGCTTCCCAGAGCAGCTGCACTAATTTGCAGCCCCACCAGCAATGTATGAGTGTACCTTTTCCCCCACATCCTTTCCAAGTTGAGTGAATTTTTAAAGAGAATTGAAATCTACCTATTTCACAGCCTACTTAAGCAAAAGGCTTAGAAGATAGTGTTTTTTTTTTTTTTTTTTTTTTTTTTTTTTTAAGACAAATATTTCAATAAGAACTTAAAAGTGTTGGGCACATAAGTGGGCCAGTTCCCTTTAGGAAAATTCAGGTACAACAGTTTTCTCTAAGAGTCATGAAGGTTGGCTCCCACTCTGTTTCTGGGTGGCTTGGGAGGTTGCTAAAGTCCAAATTAATTTTTCCATTTTTTAAAAAATTGATATTTGTATGTATTCATCATGGCTTGTCTTGGACCTCACTCTTTACAAGAAGCCTTCCAGAACACCTGAGACTGGATTTAAGTGCCCTCTGATAGGTTCCTTTCTATTGGCCACATTTTAACAGCCACACTACCCTGACATTGCCTGGGCTGTGACTTCATGAAAGCAAAGTTTATGCCCCATTCACCACAGAATCCTTCAAACAGACAATTCACTGGGGGAAGAAAATCCACAACTCAGTGAGTATATTTCCAAAATGTTTACAAGAAACCACAGTTGCATGTAAAGTGTTACACAAATTTGCACTGTCATCATTATTAGCAATGGCTTTGAATATGGGTGGCTAGGCGGAGGAGTCTGCTTTGGCCATCACTGTTGCCCCTTGCTCCCGTCTATGGCAGCCCTGGCCTCAGCCCCTTCTCCCATTACACTCCCAAGGAGCCTCCTGAAGCTGACCCCATGCAGGCAGGGCTGGGGCGTGTGTGCAGGGGGGTGCTTTCCAGCCTCACCAAACTAATTGTTCCTCATTTCCTGCCCATAAATGGTACAAGGTGTGGAATCGCACCTCCCAATGTCCCAATCTCAATCATTTGTCTGCATTAATCGACACTAATGGCTTTTACAAATGTAAGTCTTTAAGCTCCAGTAAGTTACATGTGTTTGAGGAGGCCATGAAAGAAGGCAAGCCCACTGTTCTTTAGCTTCCAGGGAAATATTCCTCAAATATCCTGAAGGCAAGGGCAGGGCCCAGCATTCCAAAGCCCTATGCCTCTGCTCAGAGATCTCTCTTGAGATTGGGTTGTTATTATTAATAAAGTGTGACTTTCTCCAAATGAAAGAACAAAGCCCTGCATGTTACCAACTTCATGGAAAAGACAAGCACAATAAAATTTGAATTACTCCAGTTTATGCAGTGCCAAAAATTGTGTTTCACTTATTTATGTTTAAAATTAATTTTGAGGACTCTCACAGTATTAGATAAGATTTTAAATATATTGTTGTCCTTGGGCCCAATACTAGGATACTAAAGCTGTTTCCATCTTGAATTAATAATTACCAATATATTTTTATAGTTGTTACATTAAATATAATATGGTTTTCATTTTTTTTTCATTCAATGTTATACTACAAATAAATTTTGCTGATTATAGTTTTAAAAGCTAGCATCATTTATTTTAGTATGTATAGTCCTATATCCTTAACTATCCCCTATTATTAAACTTTTAAGTATGAGAACAATAATTTTTCTTAAAACCCACTAATCTAGGAAGTAAGCAACAGAGAAGGAAAAAAGTTCACAACAAATAGACAGATTACTCACCCACCTTGGTGTTGGCCATCTGCTCAACATTGTAAGCCTTTATGAAACCCCAAATATCATTATTCTGAGAACTTGACATAGGAAGGAAAAAGACAAAAAGCTGATGGTAAGAACAGGCAACAGTAGCACACGCCTATAATCCCAGTGGCTCGGGAGGCTGAGGCAGGAGGATCAATAGTTCAAAGACAGCAGAAGTGAGGTGCTAAGCAACTCAGTGAGATCCTGTCTCTAAATAAAATGCAAAATAGGTCTGGGCATATGGCTCAGTGGTCAAGTGCCCCTGAGTTCAGTCTCCAGTACCCCCCCCCCAAAAAAAAATAGGTATCAGGAAAAAAAAAAAAATACACACAGCTCATAAACTGCAAGTGTACCAATAAATGTGAATAATTCAAAGTTCCATAATCAAAAGGTAAATAGTCTCCAAAACAAATACATAAAAATCTAATCATATAGTATTTACTTAAAATGGTGTTGCTAAGATTACCCAGTGCATTCAGAGGACAAAGCCAAATCACATTCTCTTAGTCTGGATTCCCCCAAAAGCAGTCACTAAGACAATGGCTTGTGTGTAGAGAGTTCATTTGGGAAGTGGATCATGGAGGCTAGAGTGACGAGTAGGGAAAATGAAACACACAGAGAAAACCAGCCGATAGTAAGGAATGCAGGACGAAGCTGGTCACCTTGGGAGAGGGCCTTATTAAGTGCATTCGAGAACTACTCTCCCAGGGGTGCATGGAGGAAGAAATCTTTCCTTGGCTCTCAATCCCACTCTCCAGCATAACCCATGGGAAATAACACATTCAGACATGGACTTCTGTTTGCTTTCTTGGTTAAAATAACACCGCACCCTATAGACTGAATAGTTGGTCACAACAGCAGCTGAGGTAAGAAGTAGTGCTAAGATGGTCTGAACAGCTCATAAGAGGTGACTAATATAGTCCATCCTTAGCATCACTCAGATTTGTTCAAGCCTTCCAGTAAGTTCATATTCTTCAAGGAAGTGGCTAGCCACTACTCCGCAAGTGAAACAAGCTGGATCCTCATGGCCAAGGCTGTCCCAAGCCTTATTTAATATTCTTCACCTCCCTCCTCCAGCATCTTCCATGGATTTCCCTCACTCCTAGCAAAGTACTTCAGCTGGTCCAGGTTGCTTCCTGGTGACTTCCCAGAACTTCATCCATTTGGGACCAGAGGCTTTGGTGGCTCTTGTTGTGCTTGGTTGCTTTAGTTGCCCATTCACTGTTATGAGCATACATGGAAGTATCAAGAGTCACTTTAGTTAATTTCCTAAATTCCTGTCTCCACTCTATGGCAATTATGCTGATGCCTCCCCCTAGCCAGGGTCCATTATCTCTACCAGCTCCTAAGGAGCTGTTCTTTGACTGTTGGTTAATCAGAGAAGCCCAAATGACCAGGTGGAAACAGCTTGAAGTTAGTGGAAACATTGCTGTGTCCCCTGGTGGACGCATGCCCAGGTTGAGAACTAAGGCCTTTAAGCAACAGAGTCTTCACATCAAGTTCCCAAACTTTCATCTTGAAGGTCTGTCTATATTCTAAGGCCTTTCCTGTAATTTACTGTCTTAACCTGGGTTTCCGTAAATCAGGACCTGAGGCACAGTCTTGTGAGCAGGTAGTTTATTTGGGAAGTGATTCTGGAAAGGAGGGTTGAGGGACAGGAGTGAAACAATGAAGGTGAAAAAGTCAAATGTGGATGCATGGTGATTTGGCCTCTGCTATGATAATTGGGTACTTAACCCACTGAGGCCCAAGTTTTCAGTTTTGTGAACATGTCAACAAAATCGACAAAAGTACATTAAAAAGTTTGGAAATCATATTCTTTAATTTTTCCATATTGTACGTATGAAAATATACATACTTTCAAAGACTCCAGCATCTCTTACTTTCAAGCATGGACAATAGAGTTCTGCTCCATTACTATTACTTTTCTCAAAAGAGTAGAGTTCTAAACACCTGATGATTATTTCAGTTACCACAAATGATATGTTTGTTGCTCTATTTAAGTTTTTATACATTTTCCACATCTGGGAGGATGGGGCGAAATGTATTTTGAAACTGTCACACCCCCCCCCCCAGAGTCAAAGCAAAAAGTATTTGTACCAATGTATGGTTAAGTTTTTCCATTGCATAAAGTTAAGTCATTACCATTGCCAAAATTCTCTTCTTTTAAAACCCTGCATTCTCAACATGCAGTGAAGGCTAATTTTATTTTATTGTCCAGGTCAAAGACATTTTCCTGTATCAGATGTCATTTTCTATTTTTCTTGCCCTGACTTCTAAGTCATTCTGCCTTGAAGCTACAGTATTGGATTTCTTTTCAGTTCCAGGACTTTGACAGTCCTCCTCTCTGTTTAATGTAACTTCCAATGGTTCACGTGGTGTCTCTATTTCCAGAGGGGCTTCTCTTACCCTCCTCTCTCTCTCCACTACCCACCCCCATGCATTACGGATGGGTGTCATGCTCCACCACCCCCTTCAATCCATTAGTACACCAGAATGTATTGTGACGATAAAAATGTTTGCCAAAAATTCCTGGCTATGATCACATTAAGCACTGAAGAAACACATTTTATTTTTCAGATAAATTTAAACAAGCAGTCACTCTGAGTTCTAACTTCTTCCCAGGGAAGCAGCATTTCTGGCTGAAGACAACCCTGGAGGGAGTCAGGAGACCTGGGTTCAACCTGTGCCACATCCTGATGAGCCCTCAGGTAACTGGATCTCTAAAGAGGGACCACCATAAACTTGCCCTTTTATAAAATGGGTGTGAAAGTCACATGGTATTTTCACTCAGAGGAGAAAGACAAGGGAAATCTGTTGTCTGTTCTTACAGGAACACCAATGCTGTCAGGTTAAGGGCCCCACCATTCTGACTTCATGCAACCTTAATT
The DNA here is from genome assembly GCF_902686455.1 of Sciurus vulgaris. Lineage (NCBI taxonomy): Eukaryota > Metazoa > Chordata > Mammalia > Rodentia > Sciuridae > Sciurus > Sciurus vulgaris. The sequence continues at coordinate 44,834,100 of NC_136461.1, forward strand.
GCCTCCTTAAGGCACACAGTCACAATCAAGAGTAGGTCTTCCACATGTGTCTTTTGAGGGAATGCAATTTAGCCCATAAGACCTATTGAGATCGTAGTACTAATAATCAACTTGGAAAGAAGAGATTCACCATTTTTTCAGGACCATCCACTGGAAAGAACCTTTCCGATCCATTCTTTAAAAGAGAACACCCCTTGGCCTATACCCAAAGGACTTAAAATCAGCATACTACAGAGATACAGCCACATCAATGTTCATAGCTGCTCAATTCACAATAGTCAGATTGTGGAACCAACCTAGATGTCCTTCAGTTGATGAATGGATAAAGAAACTGTGGCATATATATACAATGGAATATTACTTAGCCATAAAGAATGATAAATTATGGCATTTGCAGGCAAATGGATGAAATTGGAGAATATCATGCTAAGTGAGATAAGCCAATCTCAAAAAACCAAAGGACGAATGATCTCGCTGATAAGCGAATGATGACACATAATGGGGGGTGAGAGGGGGTTAGTGTTAGAGTTAGGGTTAGGTTTAGGGTTAGGGATAAGGAGGGTGGCAAGAATGGAGGAAGGAGGACTGTATAGAGGGAAAAGAGGGGTGGGAGAGGTGGGGGGGAAGGGAAAAAAAATAACAGAATGAATCAAACACCATTACCCTATGTAAATTTATGATTACACAAATGGTATGCCTTTACTCCATGTACAGAGAAACAACATGTATCCCATTTGTTTACAATAAAAAAAAAAAAAAAAAAAAAAGAGAGAACACCCCTGCCAGTCCTAACTCCGCCTCCACCGAAAACCCCTCACCCAGGGATGTTTTTGGCCTTTGCTTCCCTAGGCTCTCCCTTCCCAGGCCTCCTGCCTCCTTCACTTCTGAGAAAGAGGCGCAGAACTTCGCTAAGTCCAGGCACACAAACAGGCTGTCTCTAGAGTTCTTTCCTCTGCCATTTCTGAATCTGCCTCTCTAGATCTTGTTGCTAGTACTGGGTTTTCTTCTGTCTGTCTCCTCTTATCTCACCTCCCCTCTTCTCTCCTTTCTTCTCTCTGTCTCTCTTTCCAAAGTGCAAATATACTACCAAAAAGAAATCTCTAAAATACAAGTAAACAGTGTGTTTATTTGGTATTTTTAGATGAATGATTGGACCTCATCTTTTAAATATGGAGACACATCATCTGAAAAGTCGCCTGAAAGTTGAAGAAATGTATATGGAGCATATTAGTTTAAAAAGTAACTAATATGCTGTTTAAAAGTAAGCTTGTTCTCAGTCTTCTGGCTTCTGGACCTCCTCCACTATCTCTGCCTCAGCTGCCCGCCCCTGCTTTTCCTTGCTCCTTTCTCTCTCTCTCTCTCTCTCTCTCTCTCTCTCTCTCTCTCTCTCTCTGACTTCCTGTGTCTATCTCCCTCTCTGCTCCTGTGTCTAATTTTGCACTGGCTGTTTCTTCATTTCCTTTCCCATTTTTCCATCGTTAAGTGTCTGCCCCTCCCCGTCCCCCTTCTTCCTCTTTCTTGCCTCCTTCCCCAACAGACACCATCCATTAGCAGCTCTATGTGGCTTTATAATTTCAGCACAGCAATTTTGGCATGAGAATTTTTCCAATTTCCTGCTGTAATAACAATGAGGCTTAGAGAAGAGAACGGTGAGAATTCATCTGGGAATGGAGGAGGTGCGAAAAGATCACTTAAGGATCAGGTTCAAGAAACGAGACTTCTCATCATTATCTTTCAAGAGTGGTGTGTGTCTTGGCTGGTCATGTGGACCCGATTCCCAGCCAGGTAAGAAGATGCATTTATGGAACACTACGGGTCCTGCGAAGGGCTTTCAACTCAAAGACTAGAGCTTTTCAAGAGAAACGCTCAAACTACCTGATCTCCAAAATGTCACATGACCTCTCTGGGCTTTAGTTTCCTCAACTCTAAAATAGAGCAGTTGGACTGTTAGTCATTAGGAACCTTCTGTCTTTGACTTTATCGCTGCAGTTTCCTTCCTTTATACTTCAGATACACGCATATATGTGGGTGTGGTAAATACAGATGTCAATTTATATGTATATAAAACACACCTGCAAATATAAGTGAGTCTGTATATAAAACACACATGCACACATAAACATTATCTTAATCCATTCAGGCTTCTATAACAAAACACCTTAGACTGAATAGTTTATAAACAATATAAACGTACTGCTCACAGTTATAGAGGACAGGGAGTCCTAGATCAGGATGCCAGCACACTCAGCGTTCCCGGAGGTCTTGCTCTCTGCTTCAAAAGTAGCACTTTCTCGAGGCATCCTCGAATGGCAGAATGAGCCAAAAGGATATAAAAAGTCACTTTAGTCTCATCCCTAGAGTCCTCATGACTTAATCACTTCTCAAGGAACCCACTTCTTAATATCGTCACCCTTCGTATCAGGGCCCAACTTATGAATCTGGCAACACGCCAACATTCAGCCCGTTGCAGGCACGTCCTTTGGAGAAAACACCCTGGAGAGCCATTCCAGAACGTCTCCTCTACAAGTCACAGTTGTTCTTAGGTAGGGAAAAGCCCCTTTCCCTGCAACCACACAACACTGGGCACAAAGAATGAACTTGAATAACATCTTACAATGAAAGCAAGGTTGAGATATGTGATTCTCATAGGGAAAATTTTTAAAATTTTGTTTCTTAAAAAGCATACGAGCCATAAAGAATAATAAAATTATGGCATTTGCAGGCAAATGGGTGCAGTTGGAGAATATCATGCTAAGTGAAATAAGCCAATCTCAAAAAACCAAAGGAGGAATGATCTCACTGATAAGTGGATGATGACACATATAGGGGGTGGGAAGGGGGCAGGAATGGAGGAAGGAGGGACTCTATAGAGGGATAGGAGAGGTGGGAGGGGTGGGGGGAAGGAAAAAAATAACAGAATGAATCAAAAACTATTACCCTAGGTAAATGTATGATTACACAAATGGTATGCTTCTACTTCATGTACAAACAGAGAAACAAGATGTATCCCATTTGTTTACAATAAAAATGAATTTTAAAAAAGTATACGTATTATACTAGAAGATTAAAGAGGTCATATGATTGAAATCTGACTCAAAAATATTTTAACATTGATGTTTATTAAAATGCTAATAATCCATGGGGCTTGAAAAGTAAAATAAAATTAATAAATTACATTAATGGATAATGATTGTAGAAAGAAATATATTTTATGACTTTTTTTCCTTTGATCATTCATCTATGGATTCGCTGGGTTGATTGTTTAAAAGCTGAGTTTCCAGGGACCCAGAGAAGTAATGATATCATTAATTTTCTAAGTATTGCATGCCTATCGCATACCTGCTTTTGAGAGAAATCAGACATGGCTCTTGTCCTTCTTGAGATATACAATAGTCACATGAAAATTCATAAACGACACAGTGTTGCGTGATAGGGGAAGAGATGAGGTGATGTGGTTGCAAACATGAGTGAGAGAGTGGAGAAGATTTGCTCGTTCTGGGTGTGCTCTGTGCACCTTCCTCCTCTTGCCAACTCCAGGGCAGCCTTGCCTCCCACAAGCACTGCCCACAGTGCACGCAGATGATTGAAATTAAGCTAATATAAACACGTCCTTCTCAGCTGCTCTTTATAGAGGGGACAAGATTTCATTTTTATTCTTCCAACCACGTTGCAGGATAAATACTGTTGTTTTTATGTGGCAAGTAGAGGGGTTGCAAAATAACACTTTGTTGTAGTCAAAGAAATACAGTTCATTTTCCCCTCAACTCTCATGAGTTTAGCTATTAAGGAGTCTCTGCCCAGGAGGTAGCTGGGGGTGGAGGAAGACTATTGTTATCTAGCTGGCTATACTTCTAGCCAATGCAAAATAATTTAACAACTCCTTGGGGGTTTTGTTTGGCTTTCTTTAGGTCAAGGTTTGCTCATTTTCACATATTTTGGCCATCTTCTCTTGCTCTTCCCTAAGTGTGTGTTCGGATGTTGGGCCTGAAGCATTGGTGGCCTCTTCTGTGGTGGGGCCATTTGGAGCTGCTCCCTGGGCTATTGGCCACTGTTCCTGAGTGTTACCATGATCCCTGCTACTGAAGGCTAAACTGGCAACCCACTCTCTCTCTTCTCTCCCTTTCCGTGTGTGTGTGTGTGTGTGTGTGTGTGTGTGTGTGTGTGTGTGTGTGTGTTCTTTCTCCACCATCCTTCCACCTCCACCCTCTCAACTTTACTGGGCCTGGCTGCTTCCTAATGAACTATCTTTCTCTCTGACATTGCAGAGGCTGCAGATTCCAGTGTTGCCATGGTTCATCCTGTCCCTGGCTCTCACCCTCGCTTCAGAAGATACCATGTAAAGCCTGCCACTCCTCATTTCAATGATTTTCCAGGCCTTCCAGGGTCATGTGGAAAATCTGCAATAACTGATCATGCCATGGAAAATATGAGCGGCTTGGAAAACCCAAATTCTGATCTCTCCCTCGGCCTCCCTATTGTGAACTGTAGTTTGCTTTACATCACCTTTCAAGGACTAAATAAAGCCAAGAAGAACACCTCCTCCCCTGACCTCACTCACCTAACACCACTGTCCCTCCCCACAGGGTGCTGAGGCACAGAGAGAGGTCAGGGTGCACTCTGCCTGCCTCTCCTGTCTCTATGGCATGTTTATTCTCAGGATCTCTCAGGTAGGAAGGAATAGTGTTCTGGATTCACATTTTTAACTCATAAAACTCCTCTACCTTGGACTGGGGCTAAGGCTTAACCGTAGAATGCTTGCCTCGCAGGCATGAGGCCCTGGGTTCGATCCTCAGCACCACATAAAAATAAATAAATAAGATAAAGATATTGTGTCCATCTACAACTAAAAAAATTTAACAAACAAACAACTCCTGCCTTAAGGTGGCAAAACACAAGTCCTAGTTATCACATTTAGAAGGAGAAAATTTTCTAGAATTATAAAAGAAACTCTAAGAGCTAAGATGTTCAGGTTTGGTTCTTCATACGATAAAGAACTTTTAAAGATCTTTTCTGCCATTACTAAAGCAATATCCACTTCCCCCCTTTTCCTTCTTATAGCTCCCTCTGTTGTACTTGGAGTCACAATGTGCCCAACTAAAAGCATTCTCCTTCCTTGACTCAGTTTGCTAGAGCTGGTCATGTGACCAAGTCCCCCAGCCAGTGAAATATGACTGAAAGTTGTTGGGTAGGGTTTTCCTTTTTGAAAAGAAACAAAGTTGGGAGGGGGTCAGTAACTTGGCTTATGCCCTGTGGTTTCTCCTTGTTCCTGTCAGGCACACAGACTAATGCCTAGCAATTCAGTAGCCACTCACAGGCACTAAGGCTGATGATGGAGAAAGGAAGCAGGAGTCTGGGACTGTGTCAGTTGTGGGAGATGGATGATGGATGGATGGGTGGATAATAGAGAGATAGACAGATAGGGATTTATTATTAGAAAATGGCTCATGTACGTTTGAAACCACAGGGCAGTCATTAGGGGGGCAAGCTGGAACTCTGGGGTACAGGGTAAAACTGTAGTCTACGGGTAGAAAGGGGCTTCTTCAGGGAAACCTCAGATATGCTCTTACAGTCCTTTGATGAACCGAATCAGGCCCATTTAGATAAACTAGAAGAAGCTTCCTTACATAAACTTATTACCGAGTTTAATCAATCTATAAGATACCTTCATGGCAACTTGGATAAGCATTTGATTGAATAACTAGAGGCTATAGCCTAGCCAAGTTGACACATAGAATTCTCTATCACGGAGTCCACACAGTCTTATATTGCCACCACAGAAGCTCTGGACCACCTGCCTCTGGATTTGTTATGTGAGAAAAACAAACCCTACTGCTTCTCTTAGTAGGCAAGTTTCTGAGACAGTCAAATATACATCATCACTGATAAATTCTTCCATGGCAAAAGTCAGCTTTAAGCCTTTTGACTTATTAAGGATTCAAGCAAATATCTAATTTCAAAGTCAAAACTGAGCAATGACTGATATTTGGGGAAGGTGCTTTGCTTCTTCCCAAAGTTTTAAAGATTACTGCTTCCAAGAGTGAGAGTGAGAAGGCTCACAGGCCACATGATTTACATGACATGAAACTATATCTGAAAATGGTTGAAAGTAAATATCCTGCCTATAATACACACAGAGGACATAAGTGCTTTGATCATGATTGGAACCCAGAACTTCTTGAAACCATGCCAAGATCTGAGAAAAACTCTTTGCTTGGCTCTTTATTGGAAAGAAAACCACCAATGAAGCTATTAGGTAAATTCGATTAGCACCCACATTCACAAAAACTTCCTGTCTCATTTTGCTAAATCAGATCAATTCAACATTAATTTGTTCTCATTATTGCCTTTGAAACTAAAATTCCAGTCTTCATAACTTAGGCTAATCTTTGATTGTATGAAAAAGAAGAAAAGATCACTTTTTCACATTGATCACTTCTCTGTGCAAGCTTACCAAAGCCACAAAGATGCGTATTGAGTAAGTGGGCAGGGACAGGGCAAGTGGGTCAGCCGGGCTTCCGTGTCCGTGCTTGTTTTTGTCCAGTGAGCGTGTTCAGATGGAACTATTAATTTGTACGTGTCAATCTGATTTTGTGAACTTTGATGCTGATGTGCAAAGACATCCTGAACCCTCCTCTTCCTTCAAAAACCCCTGATGATACAGACTCCTTGTATGTTTACAGAGTGTTATGGGATCTCCCTTGTTTTACTCATTCAGTGCCACAAACAGCCTTAGGAGGCAGGCAGTGTAGAGTTTGGTTCTCATTTTATACATGAGGAAACAGCTTTAAAGACGCAAAGTGACTCACTCGAATTCACATAGCAAGCAAACCACCCCACCTTCCATGAGCCCTGGAAGAGAAGAAGGAGGAGGAAAAAAGGGCATCTTAAAGCATTTAGAAAACTTTCTTGAAAATGGAATAAAACTTGGGCCAGAATGTCTTACTTATGACAAGAGACCACGATTGTGAGTAAGCACGGGCCTCTGCTTTTCTCTTAATTGGAGAAATAAAATCCACAAAGTCTGCACAAGAACAATGCCCTTATCACTATTTCAAATATTGTTGTCTTGTGGGATCACCAAGAGACAGTTCAGAGGAGGCTGAGTTAGTCTGCCTGGTTGGTATTCCTTAAATGCCATCAAATCCGCATCTGAGTTGTCCTAAGCCAATATTCAAGTCCCATCACTTCTTGGGCCATGTTGGTGATGTGGCTAGGACTGATAGAGTCATTATCGGGGTCGTCATCAAGAGTGGGAGGAATAAAAATGGCTTTTCTGTAAGGTTACATGAGAGTAGACCTAACTCAAAGGGTTAAAGCAAAAGCATATCTTACCATTCTACCTTCTTTTGACCACGTCCTAAAAGTAGCTAAGAATTATTAGTATTTTCACAATATTCTACAAGTTATGCAGTGTTTTTAGAACCCAATTTCAATCAACACAATAGAGAACCTGACCTTGTGTGATCGAGTCAAGGAAGATGCTCTGAAGCAGTAAGTGTGGAGCTTGGCCACCCTCTTTCTAAGTACAGCAAGATATTACCAAAAGTCTCTGCTGGGCTGCTTATGGAAGAAGAATCATCAACAGCACTCAAAGTGTCAAAGTGTTAAGTGTTTAGAACCCATATTCATAAGAATAATCATTAGGCTTCCAGCAGTACTTGTTCTATTATGTCTACACTACTTATTTGCTCACTCACCTCTGTTGGAATTGAAATCTCAGCCTATAGATCCTCTTCACAATGACAAGGGTAGGCTAATTCATAACCCACAAAAAGTAAGACATAGAAATCAAAAATGTGACTGAAATAAATAAGAAAAAAAAGTGTGTATGTTTTGGGGAAATGAGATTAGATGTCCAGGATGATGAGAGGAGACTCCAGAGGGAGTCTAGCCTGATTTTGAGGGCACAGTAATATAGTTAAGGCTTTGTAAATATGAATTCAAGGTGAAGGTATATTGCTTGGTGCCATCATACATCATAAATGTTTGTTAAAATGAATTTAAAACCTTCTCCCTTATTTTCAGCATCATATAATCTACTTCTACTGCCAACTCTATACTGAACACAGATGTCCACACAGTCGTTCTGTAAGAACCTTAATCAACTGAACTGAATCGATCCCTTCAAATTTTGTTTCCTGAGTTCAAAGCGCTTCACTGTCAACACCACTTAGACAATCTGGGAGCTCACCTTCCCACTGCCAAAGAGAAGAAGGTAACATGATGCAGAAAGGCCCCCACTACGAGGAGTCTGTGGGAGGGTCTGGTTTCATGGTTGGAGACCTAGCAATCAATTAGAGAAAGGGAAACGGTTGCCATTGGAAACCCTGAGGCCCTGTAGCTGTCAGAGGGAGTGAAAGGCTGGAAGCTAATCAGGCATAATGAGCTTACAGTGCCATAGATCATGTCAGCTAGCATTCTTATTAATTTCCTGCCCAATGGCCAGGCACAGAGGCCCAATTCATCCATCCATCCTTCCCCAGCCTGGGATGCTAAATCACTTGTCAAATCAGGAATGCTGGGATGGAAATTCAGGAGTGACAGAGTGGTAAGACTGTCATCTATCATCCTTCTTATTCCCCACCTTTAGAGAGCATCTTTCACTTCTTTCTGAAGGGGAGGAACCAGGCTCTGAGAATGTCATGGAAAAATCATTGAGACCACAGGTAGCAATAAAGTTCCTTGGTAGTAGGGGCATCCTATGAAAAGGGTGTTGCAATTATACCCAGAACAGAATAGGTAATTGACTTGTAATGTCTGTCAAAGACACAGAATAGAAGTAGTAGCATATGTTCTACACTTGTGCCATTCCTGATCCAGTCCTAACTTTTTTCTTTTTCTGGATTGGAAAGGTAAGGCCTAGACAGGGTAAGGAATTTTATTCTTTCATGTATTTATTAATATTTAATGGAGATCTGTTGCATGTCAGCCCTTGGGCAAGACATGAAGAAAAACAGTGGAAATACATTTTGTCCAGGCTCAGGGTTCAGGAAACACTTTTTAAAGGGGACAATAACCGATTTGATCCCTTTAAAAGCTAATCAAGGGCACACAGATAATAAGCAGCAAAACCAAGACAGTAACTAATAAGCAGCAAAACCAAGACAGTAACTTTTGTGTCTTAATATCTATCTGAGTGAAAAAGAAAATTAAACAAAAAAGTTAGCAGTTACAACTTATTGATGAAATACTTTCTAGATATAACTGTGATAATATCCATTTTGGAGAGAGGACTGATTTTCTCTACTTAATAGATGTGTGATCAAAGACAAGTTGTTCACTCCCTGATTCCCAGTGTTTTTAATTTAAAATTAAGGATAAGATTTACTGCAAAAATGGTCAGTGTGAAAATTAAAAGAGATAGCATGGTCAAAGCTGGAATACTAAGTACTTGATGACTAATAACTCCTTCCCACATTGTTCCACTTTCAATCCTTCAGAAATATTACAGTATGTCCACTCTGCATCAGGCAATATTCCTGGCTCCAAATCAGAAAGTAGCACAGGCCCTTGATTTGTGCTATTGCTCAGGAATATTCAATATTCACCCTCTTGCCCTGGGGGAGAGTCGGGGATGACAGGAAATACAAACTTTGATCAAGGCAAGAACTTTCCAGGTAGAGTTGAGGTTTATAGGACAGGAAAAAAGGTTTATAGGACAGGCAAAAGGGACATCTTGAGACAAACTCAGGAAAGATGTATTGGAGAACCTCAAGATTAGCTATAAGCTGGGTTGCATATGGAGAAATGACAAGAAATAAGAAAATGAAAATAGAGTTGGTTGCAAATGCTTACAAATCACATGAAAGAGTAAACATTTCTTTGACAGAAATGAACAACCAAAGTAAAGTTTGTGACTCATGGCTTAAAAAAAATCCTGGTTAAAATATTATTACTCTTTTATTTTAATGTGCTTTTTACTGGTCCTTACAGTCCATTTTGCCATCTACAAAAGTTTTTTCCTTCCCAAATCTAGGTGATTTCTTGGGTTAGAATGATCCTCACAGAGAGGCTATACCCAAGTATTTGGGGTACAATTTGTCCTGAGAGGAGGGATTCAAAGGAGCTGAAGGAGGTTTTCGCAGTCAGAGAGCTGAAAGTTAAATTGTAGAATCATGATTACGCAATAGAACAAATGCACAATGCTGCCAGGGAGTGAGGAGAGACATTAGGTGCAGCTCAGGGGGGCGGGGAGTGGGCATGTGCCCTTAGCTTGTGAACAGGAAGTGTATATCTCAATGCACCATTGCGTCCACACAGAACAGAGATTGGGGGGTGGAGCACTGTGCAACTCAAGAAGGCCACACTTAAGAAGGTGGTAAATAGCAGAGTCCTGAGAGAGTAGGAGGAAGTTGTCAATAAAGAGGAAAAATGGTGCACTGAGGCAGACATCATTACCCTATGTACATGTGTGATTATATGAATGGTATGAATCTACATCGTGCACAACCATATAAACGAAATGATGTACCCCATTTATGTACAATGAATCAAAATGCAGTCTGTAAAAAATAAAAAAAATTAAAAAATAAAAAATAAAAATTAAAAAAATGCTAATCCTAAACTTACAGAAAAGTTTTCAGTACAGCATAAACAATAATCCTTTTTTATCTGTGGCATTTCCTAATAAAATTTGTTATTGGCTTTTAATGTTCCATTGATCACAGTTAAAAAAATAAATAAATAAAAGACAAATATCATTCCAAGTGTGTGTGAAGGTGGAGAAGCTCCAGAGAGCAGACTGTCCAGTTTCAAGTAGGTCTTCACTTCATTTGGAGCCCAGAAGACCTTTGTATCAAAGATGCTATGGGCTCTATTTCAATGGCAGAAACAAACTCCAGTAAGGTTGAGCAGCTCACCCAAAGTTACAGATCTTTTTCCACAAGAGTGGCTACCTCTGATGGAAATGTCGATTATATCCCTTTAATTCATCTTTGGGCAGAGAGGTCCTTAATGAAGAACTGATAGAGGAAACACTACATGGAGCAAACGGTAAAGAAACCATAAGGATATGAGATCAGAATTGGCAGGCAGCCTCTGAAATGGGAGAAACATTTATGTTGAGTTCAAACATGTCAACGATTTAATCCACATGGATTGTGCCTCACTATTGCAAGACTCACAGTGGCCTGCTATGAATGTTAATAGATAATTTCCTTCTGCTAGTTGAAGCCAGTGCCCTGAAAAGGAATTGAGGGCAGACTGACAGAAATTTAAGCATAGTTTTTGGTTTTTCTTTCTTCCATTCATTCACAGTTTTAGCAAGAATGAACTGAGGGCCCTTGTCCACCAGCCACAGTGCTAAGCATTGAGAGTATAGAGCTGAACTGGGAAGCTTGCAGGAGGGAATTACAGACAGTCTGAGTGGGCCAGCCTTCTGAAAGGCAGAGTTTTTGAAACAGACTTGTAAATTGACTAGAGGTGACCAACAGCACAATTTGGGCATCAAAACAAGTATATAAAGATGAAAGGCCATTGAATAAAAATAGAATACATACATGAGTCCATATGAATCTGAGTAAGCAAAGGGGAGGTGATAGTGGGAGGGGTGGTTTTCCCTTATAGTAAAAAATCAGCTAATGAAAGTAGGAAAAATATTGGATTTAGAAAAGTGCCCTTTGACAACTGCTATGATCTGAATATATTCCCCCAAATGCATTTGTTGAAACTTTCTGCCAAAGCAATGGAGTTGGTTCTTTAGATATTTGGCTGTAAGGCCACCTCCCCCTTTTCATGGGTGGGATTAGGGCCTTATAAAAGGGCTGGAGGGGATTAACCAGGCTCACTTGCCAGGCTTTCTGCCATTTGAGGACACGGTGCTCATCCTCTACGGAGGACCCAGTAGCAAGACTCCATCTCAGAAGCAGAAGACAGCCCTGCCAGAACCTACAGGCGCCATGATCCTGGACTTCCATCCAGGAATGAGGAGTAAATTTCTGTTGTTTATAAATGATTCAGTCGGTGGTACCTTGTTATGGAAGCACAAACAGACTCAGCCACCAGAACAATAATAATTGGTTCAGGAAAGCATTATTAATGAGCATTAAAATGAGTGGGCAAAGAAGGGAGATCAGTGGACTAAAGCAAGCAGATCAGTGGAGCCAGGAGAGGAAGGAATGGGAGGCTACTGAGGAAGGAGATTGATCCAGTTACATTAGGTGCACGCACAGTTGTGGCATAATGAATCCCACTATTATGTGTAATTAGAAGGCACCCACAAACAACTAAATTTAAAAACTGGTGTGTAAGAATTTAAGGAATAAGAAAGCATCCATCTAGTTTCAAGGTATTTCCCCCAAAGTCACTTACCAATCACAATGAAGAAATAAGAACTTTATAGTAAATTGGCAGATTCCACCTAAATGAGAGATCAAAGTTAAAATCACCAATAATGGGACAACTAGACACCATGTGTGTCCTCGCATGAAGCACTGAAAAGGACATAGCCTCATTCTGTGGTGTTCTGGCTAAAATAATTCATAATTTAAACATAATCATGGGGGAAACAGATAAAGCCAAATTGAGAGACATTCCACAAAAATGACTGACCTGCAACACTTGCAAAATGTCAATGCCATGAACAACAAAAAGACTGAACAAAACTGGGCCAAATTAAATAAGACCCAAGAGATGGGACAACTAAATAATATTATGTAAAGTATGATCTTCTTTTATTGTAAAGGACATTATTAGCACAATAATGAGTACAAACTTGAAGTTTCATAGGCTAAGTAAGTCTAGAGATCTAATACAGAGGGGGAGGCCGATGTTCAATGATATATTGATTAAAAATTGGCTAAGATTTGATATTAGATGCTTTTTAAAAGGTGGAAAGTGATGAGTATGTTACATTGCTTACCTATAGTAATTATTTCACTATGAATATGTCTATTAAAATATCATGCTGTATCTTTTAAATTTATACAATAAAAATTTTTAAAACGTAAACCATAGAGCGAGAAAAGACATGATAGGAAAAGTTGGCAAATAGTGAATAAGTTGTACAGATTAGACAGTAGTATTATATCAGTGATAATTTTCTAGTTTTCATATTTATACTGTGATTATGTAAGAGAATATCCTTGTTTTTAGAAAACACACACGGAAACTCTTCAGAGAAAAGGACTACCATGTTGGCGACTTACTCTCAAATGTTTCAGAATAAACCAGAAAGAGAAAGAGAGAAGAAAACAGAGAATATAGTAAGATAATAACATATGGGAAATCTGAGAAAAGGCTTGGGTCTTTGCACTTTGCACTTTGCAGGAAGTCTTTGCAGTATTCTTAAAACTTTTCAGTAAGTCTTGAAATTAAGTTAAAATAGAGAAAAAGAAAAAAAAAATAAGCTAATGTAGTATGATTAGTTTGTGAACGTGAATTGTCAGAAACTTCCAGAAAAATTGGTAATTAAAAAACAGATAGTGTAAGGGGGATACCGGGATTGCAGTTGATTCCCCATTATTTGTATTGCTGTATAATAATAATGGTATAATAAACAAAAATGAATTATGGTCCATGAAATGATGGCCAGGGTTTCACTAAAGAGAGAAGGTGGAAAGATACCAAAGACAAAGTTATCAACACATTTAAAACCAATTTTAGCCAGGTGCAGTGGTGCATGCCTGTAATTTCAGCAACTCGAAAGACTGAGGCAGGAGGATCTTGAGTTCAAAGCCAGGCTCCACAAAAGTGAGGCGTTAAGCACCCTGTTTCTAAATAAAATACAAAATAGAGCTGGGGATGTGGCTCAGTGGTCTAGTTTCCCCGAGTTCAATCCCCAGTACCAAAAAAAAGAAAGAAAACTAATTTTAAATTCACAACATTTACTACATGCTACACACTGTTCTAGGTCCTTTATTGAGGTCCTCTGTTTATGTTAGTTCATTGACTAGCAACAACTCCATGGGGTTAATTTTCATTTGACCACCCCCATTTTATAGACAAGAAACCAGGGCACGAAAACAATGAAGGGACTTATTTAAGCTACATAGCTAATAAATGGCAGAGCTAGGATTTGAACCCAGGCAGTCTGGGTGTGGATGTCCGTGCCCATGATCATTATATTTTTATTAACTTTCAGATTTGGAGAGTGCCATTATGAGACGGAATGGCTAGATTCTCCTTAGACATTTTGTCCTCCCTTTTAAAATAAAATGAACCAGTAATAAAGAAATTGTAAGGATCCAGAGGACAAGATAAGATACTCCTTGAGAACGAAGATTATTCAAGCACTGTGTACCCCAGTATCTAACAAAATAACAATGCCGGTGGCAGGAACCATGGGGTGAGTTGGTCAAGACAACAGAAGGGAGGCAAGGTTATCTGAGAGCTCACTGTGTTCCCCAGGTGCTCTGAGAATTTATTCTCTTGACTACTCCAGAAGGTACACACTATAGCCAAACTGAGACTTGAACCCTCTAACCTGGCTCCAGGGCTAAGACACTCAAGTACTGACTAGAGTATAAAAAAGGCAACAGGGAGCATAAGAACGGGCCAATGCTACATCCCCCCTCTGGTCTGTTTCCTGTGGAAAACTGAAACATTGGATTATAGGATCTCTGGGTACTCCCCAGCCCCGAGCTCTAGGTCTCTGACAGAGGTTGAGGCCTCAGTCTCACATCCAAGTGAAAACTACTGTATAAAGCAGGTACTATCTTGAACACCTTGCAGTATAAAGCAGGTCCTATCTTGACTGAACAAGAGGACGTCCAAGAGGACAGCAGTTAAATTATGTTGAATAGCAAGAGCATAGCAACATGAACATGCAGAGCTCCTGCAATCACATAGTCTATTGACAAACAGGAATATCTGAGAGTAAAAGGGAATACTATTACTAATTACACAAAACAACACAAATGTCCATTTGTAGATGTATAGATAAAATGTGATATATATATGTGTGTGTGTGTATATATATATATATAATGTACACATGTATATATGCATTTATGCATACATATGTATAATGAAATATATCCATTTGGTCATTTACAATGATATAGATGAATATGGAGGACACCATGCTAAGTGAAATAATTCAAGCACATAAATATAAATTCTGCATGATCTCATCTACATATGGAATCTAAAGATGTGAATTCATAGAAAAAGTAGAGAATAGTATGTGGTTACCAGAGACTGGGGTTGGGTGGCTATGGGGAATAGGGAGATGTTCAAAGGTACAAAGTTCAGTTATACAGGAAGAATAAGTTTTAGAAATCTATTGCATAACAGGGTGACTATGGTCAGTAATAATGTATTGCCTATTTCAAAATTGCTAGAAGAGTCTATTTTACATGCTCTTACCACAAAAAAAGGCAAGTCTATAAGGTACATTAATGGGTACATTAATCATTCTCAATTGTACATATGCCAAACATCACATTGTACCCATAAATACATACTATTATGTCAATTAAAAATAAAAATTAGAAAAATTAAAATGAGTTCATTGTGTTTTAGAAAATAATATAAGAATTAGCACAAACAGGGACCATTCGGGACTCACCAAAACTGAGGCTCACCTTAATTAAAGCTGACAGGTATCCAACACCCTCAGAAAGCCCATTATATATGTGTCATATGCTGCTTGAAGTACAGTAGTCATAGTTTTTCAATTCATGTTCCTGACAAATCTGTTGGGTAGTATTTGTCATTCCTGTTTGACAAGTAAGAAAACTGAGGTTCAGAGAGGTCAAAGAAGTTTCTATCTGCTACAAAAGAGCATATTCTTTCCAGTTTTTAAGACCAAAGATGCAATAGGCCAGTGGTGACTGAACTGTGCCCAGAAAATAAAAACAGAGGCAAAGTCATGAGAATTCAAGTTACATCCAATGTTTAAAAGTCTAACATAGGGAATTCAAGATGGTAGATTAGAGGAAGGCTACATGTCTAGTTGTATCTGCCCTGTGCTTACAAAAGACTTTGTACTCAACAGGATTTAATGAACCTCCACTAAGTATCAACCCCTTGTGAGATTTGGGCCAAGGAGACAGTTAGGACGTAGTTGACTAAAGCTCAGAAATAATATCAAGAATTAATAAACAGGATAGCATCAAATTAAAAAGCTTCTGCACAGCAAGGGAAACAATTAAGAATGTGAAGAGACAGCCTATAGAATGGGAGAAAATCTTTGCTAGTTTCTTTTTTGACAGATTATTAATATTCAGAACATATAAATAACTCAAAATAAACCAAAAACCCTCAAATAACCCAATATGTAAAGGGGAACGTGAACTAGACATTTCTCAAAAGAAGAAATACAAATGGCCAACAATTGCTAAAGATGTTTAAAGCATTAAACATCTTTAGCAATTAAGGAAATGCAAATCAAAACTATATGGAGATTTTATCTCACTTCATTTAGAATGGCGATCATCAAGAATGCAAACAATAATAAATACTGGAAAAAATTTCGAGGAAAAGGAATACTTTTACATTGTTGGTGGCATTAAAAATTAACACAGCAGTATGGAAAGCAGTATGAAGGTTTTTCATGAGACTAGAAATGGAACCACCATATGACCCAGTTCCCTCACTCCTCAGGATTTATCCTAAAGAACTAATATCAGCCTACTATAGCAGTACATGCATACCCATGTTTGTAGCAGCACAATCCACAAGAGCCAAACTGTGGAACCAGCCTAGTTGTCTATCAATGGGTTAATGGGTAAAGAAAATGTGGTATATACATATGATGGAGTTTTATTCAGTAGTAAATAAAAATGAAATTATGTAATTTGCAGGAAAATGGGTGGAACTTGAGAATATTATTTTAAGTGAAATAAGCTAAACTCAGAAAGTCAAGGGTCCTCTGTTTCTCTCATATGTGGAAGTTAAAGAGGAAAAAGGAAAAGTGGGCGTGTCATGAATATAGCAGGGAGACCAGTAGAGGAAAGGGCAGCAGGAAGGAGGAAGGGAGGGAAAGAGTAACAACTGGGGCATGATATTCACCAAATTGTACTGTTTTACTATGCGCATGTACAGATATGTAAGAGTGGGTCCCACTATTTATGTACAATTATAATGCACCAATAAAACCATGGAAAGTTAATTTTAAAAAGCCTAACATAAATTATGTTTATCTTAAGTGGATTAAAAGTGTCCTGTTGAGAGTATTGCTACTGAAATTATCTCTTTCTTTGGTTTTGGCAGAGATCTATCAGTTTCATGAGTCATACTACTCTGTTCATTCTTGACAGAGGCTTTGAATGACAGTTATATATTTCTGTGGTTATTAAAAATGAGAAAATCCATTAATTATGATTTAATTTAATCATTCAGTCAGAACAGGATAGATTACACTATGCTAACCAACAAAATCTCAGTGCCTTAAGCCAAGAAAGGGTTGTTTCAGCTTCTACTTCATGTGACTGGGTCCAGGGTGATCCACTCTGCGTTGTTCCCACTGCAGGACCCAGGCTGCCAGAACAACCCCTGTCTAGAATACCACCCCCTGTGGAGGGAAAAGAGACTCTTGAGGACCTTGCACTGGGGGTTAATTATTCCTCTCATACCTCATTAACCAGGACAAGTCCAGAGACCCAGCGTGGTCATAAGGGGCCTTGGCAATGCAGTCCCACCATGTGCTTGCATGGGGAGAGCATCTGAAATATTTGGCAAAGACCCACAAACCTAAGACTTAAGTTTTGTGGACTCCAGGATCTTCATCAAATACTTAGCAACCTTCAGTTTTGTGCCAGATAGGATACTAGGCACTGCAGCTAAGACGTACCCTCCAGTTTTACAAATTTCAGAGACCCTTGAGATCAAAGGTATAGAGTGGGTTCCTTGATGGTAGACAGTTGAAAAGAACCAACTTTATATCAGCTTGTTCTCTTGTAGAAGGTGACAGTGAAGCACAGAGATGGCTGAGATGATCCAGATGAAAGAAGACTAGCTTCCATACCCCAGTCTCCCCTAAAGCAAGCGGGAAAAGGAGGCTTAAAGGCATCTCTGTGTTTATAAAGCACTCTTGAATGTTGCATAAATGGGTTTGGGTGTCCTGTTTACACAAAAAGATGAAGAATGTAGACAAGGCAGTCACTCTAAAGGGTATGACAGAGGCTAGGAAGGCCATGAACCCTATAAAGGTCCAGGAAAGCCACGGTCAGCTGCTCTGACCTGACAACAAGCTATACATCAAGCTCTTAACTGTCCAGACCAGTGGAGACTCCTCACAAATCAGTTCAAGTATATGTGGTCAAAAACAAAACAGAAATAAAAACTGCTCACACTAAAGTATCTAAAAGCAAAATTGACATATCAACTTATAGGATGCTTGTTTTGCCCACATTCAACATCTTGGAGAATGAGCAAAAGGGTTTTGGACTTCATTCACATTGCCTTTGAATCTCTCACTGCTATGCAAATTACATCACCTTTCTCTTTGTCAGATCCTTCATCCATTAAGCAGGGATTATAATACTGAGCATTGTGGGCTTCTAAGATTAATTATACGGGAGGAATTCTACAATACACCTTCCATTTGCCAAATATTATTTCTGGTACTTAGTGATCCAAAGGGGTTTTAGTTTCCTTTACACTTCAGTGACTCAGCTGAACTTCCTCCACTTCAGTGGCTTAGCTGAATTAGCGTTCATATTTTTCTGAACAAAAGATTCTGTTTCTGTGGACTATATTGTGTTAAGTAGGCTATGAGAACAGACAAAATTTAAGGGCTTAACACAATTGAAACGCATTTCTTGCCGATGTAACAGTTCTGGGTGGGAGTTGACAAATTCACTCCCCTCCATATTGATGGGGGCTTGATATATTTACTCTGTTGTTCCCTGGGTGTGGACATCTCAGTGCCTAGAAGAGAATGTGAGACTGGAAGAACATATGTAGGAGGGTGCCCAGGCCAGGCCTGAAAGGAGGGTCAGCACTTATGTTCATTCACTTGGAGAAAACTGAGTTTCACAGTCACACCTAATGGAAAGGATACTGGGAAATCTCATCTAGCTGTACGTTGCAAACAAAACTAAACCGCTTCGCTTTCCACAAATAGGTGGATAAACAAAGAGCAAGGAAGAATATATTTTTGGATGCCGCAGTCTTGATTACTAAATCAGGTAAGCTGTGCATTCTTTTTAACTTTCACAGCCACCCAAAACAAATAACAACAAAAACAAAACAAAACAAAATAAGTGCATAGGGTAAGATAAGAGAGACTCATCTGGGAAAGTCCAGGAAGCCCACTGGTAAGACAAAGGTAGATTTTACAAGGGCCTTGAATTTTAAAGTACTAAATTGTGATTAAAATGATCTTATAGCTAACATTGATTGTACTTCTAATAGGTGTCACATGGCAGGGATGCAAAGATGGAAAGAGACAAGTGATGTGAATAAAAGGACCAGAAAACAACCAGAGGTTAGGTAAGAGATCACGATGATACACAATTATTTTATTAAATCATGGTTAACAATGAATGAAACCAGACGTGTGTAACCAATTTTCTATCAACACATATTGTTACACACAGTAGTATTGCCTATGTTGGTTTTCACACCTCTCTGTTTACTAGAATGACTGAAGGGACTGAAAATATGATTTGAAATCTTATTCATTTATTTATTTATTACTCTTGAAAAGAGTACCGCTTAGTGAATGCAACTCTTAGAGTCTTATTTTCAACTAGCTAAAAGTGGCTTTACTCTGCCACATTTCATGGTCCTAACTGTACTGTTTTCTGATTTGTATTTATTACATCTTGAGACAGTAACCTTTTGGAAAGAAACCCTAAAGGAAAGAAAGTATAAGCTGAGCTTAAATGAGAGCATGAATACAGAAAAGGAGCTACTTTGCCTCAAAATGACTCTGAAGTAGGATTTTCATAATCCATTTTACATGTAAAGAAGTTCATGATGATAATTATATTGATGGTAGAATCTTATTTAATATTACTATGCACTGAGCCCTGTTCTAGGTGATTTATTCATCATTTCTCATCTATCTATCACTTATGTAATCTGTACAATAAGCAATGAGAGAGGAAACTCAGGCAAAACAAGGTCAGTAACCTGTTGACAATCACAGAGCTAATAAGTAGTGCCATTGGGATTTGAAGCTACCACCTATGCTCTTAACCATCACAGGATCCTGCATTATGGAGGTTCAGATTATTTAAATTCATACTCAAGGTCACACTGCAAGGCAGTAGCAAAAACAAGATGGGATTTGGTTGTTTCTGAATTTGAAATGCCTGCTTCTCTCCTGCTCCACACTGTCTCCCAGCAGAACAGAGGGATAAAGTGAAGTGGGAGAGGACATCTTAGGTAAGGAGTCCAGTCTGAGCAAGCACCAAAGGAAGACCAAAAAAAAAAAAAAAAAAAGCCAAAAAAACCAAAAACTTCCAAAACATATATTCATATGTCTTATATTTTCCTACCTCCAGGGTCCATATGCCACTGGTTAATTTCAAAACTCAGTGGAAATTCTCCCTTGGTTACACAGGCCACAGCTCCTGGTCTGAAATATATACATACCGTCAATATGTTTACTCACATGGAGGGAGGCTTTCTCCAGTAGGCGCCTGAGTTATCACAGTAACAAGAAAAGACAAGGAAAGCATTGAGAAGCAGCCAGAGGCCAAGAAAAGGGCAGCTTACTGTGAAAGCTGGGGTCCCCAAGAACTCCTGGTACCACTGTGGATTTCAAGAACTTTCAAGCTGGAAGAGGTCCCACAACTCACCTGGAGATGAAAGAACTGAGCATTTGGAAAGATAAGACAATCTGTTAAATGTGTCAGTGAGATTATGTCATTAATTTCTAACAACAGTCCAATAAGAAATGATCCCAATTTATGGATGAGAAAAACCGAGGCTTCAGAGACAGGATGTGACTTGCCTGAGGAGGAACTGGGATTCAAGCTGCAAGCTGTCTAATTTCAGCACTCGTGTCCTACGGTTCAAAGTCATATCTCTTAAAGATTGTGTCTTGTCCCCAAACTACACAAGTACCAAAGTGACAGAGTTAGAACTAGGATCATTTGCCTTCTGCCTGTCAAGGACCTCAGATGTCCCTGGCTAACAGAAAGAAAGATCACACAGAGATCTGCCATGTATTTTGTCAGTATCTCTTAACCTTCTCTGCCCTTCATTGCCCTGGTGTTGTTCGAACTTCCCTTCTACAACTTAACAAACAAGTAAACACAAATAAAAAGATTAGCTTTCCATGAAAAGGCAGTGGAAACATCTGGCCGGCTTCCTGGGTCTCAGCTTCCTCCTGCTAGGTCTAAGTGCACAATATGAGTATATTTGGATTTCAACAGAGGAGGCCTTGCTAGACATTACTCACCCCCTGCAAAAGCAAACCAGCCCCAAAACGTAGCGATGGAAACACAAATGCTTTTGTTTGTTGACCAAAAACTAAACAAATCATTTGAGGTTTTGGGTTCAAAATTCTTTCAAAAATGCAGTTCCCACATGTTCGGGTGGAATATGTGTCTGTGTGTCTGTGTATGTGTGTGTGTGTGTGTGTGTGTGTGTGTGTGTGTGTGTGTGTGTATGTGTGTGTGTTTGCCTAAATTTTGTCTGGAATAAGATAGAATATAAATCTAAATGTGTGCAAATAACTTAAAATAAATACATTTGAGGAAAAATTGTCCTTTGTTCAATTTTACAAAATGAAATGGGCCACAATGGATCTCAAACATGAACCAAACTGACAAAAATCATTGTTTTTCATACCACTAGGTAACTTTGGGTGTCAGTTAAGCTCCTTGGACTCTGATTTTTCATTTGTGAAATGGGGATAATATAAGGATAATGTAAAATTGGATGTAGTGAGGATGTATTTAGTAAAATGACATAAAAGCCTTATAAACTGTAGAGTCCTCTATGTAGGTGAGAGGTCAGGTTTATTGCTGTGTTCTCTGGGAAACTCAAGTCCCATTGTGGCACATTCTGCTCCACAACTCAGTGCCTTGCTGGCCTCAGGCTGCACTTTCCCTGCCCAGGGACCTCAGCAAGACCTCCTCACCATGGGTAGCCCTGTTTCCCCACAAGTACCAGAGCTTTTGCAGGAAATTAGGTGCCCAATACTTTGGATGTGGATAGGAGAGAGAGGTAGCCTGATTCAAGAAAGTTCAAGTTAAATAGCCACTCACAGCACCGATGTGGTTAATACTACCCCAGGAGACGAAGTCCTAAGTAGCAGAGTGGAACATCTGTCTTTCTGGAAGGACATGGTAAGAAGTCTGCAGTAGGCAGGTACATAAGAGGTGACTTGGGAAGGAGGAGGAGTGGAGTGGGCCCCACAGGTTTCATTAGACGTGGACTCTGATAGCCGCCAACTGAACCCATGCTTAGGATATTGGCAGAAAAGAATAATTAAATGTTAACTAATGATCGAATAGCGTTAAACAGAACTAGTAAACATTCTGGATATTCTAATCAGTAAATGAAGGGACTAATTTTATTTCCAGCTTGCCTGTCAGTTTGATGTTTTGTGGCTTAATTTGATTTTATTTTGAACTGCATATGTGAGAGGGACACCATCTCCTTTCAGTGCTGTGGATGTTTAAAGACTCCATCTCTTATCTAGAAGGCCCTCAGGTATTGAGTGTAAATAAGAGTCCCTGAGAGAAGGTAAAATCACACCCGTCCCCAGCCAGCTGATGTGCCAACAGCAGGGAGGCACTGAGTATAGGACATGGTGGATCCCAGTGGGAACATGAGCAGTCAACTGTGGAGGGGCCACTTTTGTACAGAAGACCAATATTCAAGTCACGAAACCAGGCTGGACTGGTAGGTGCCACCAGTGCTTCTGGGAAGCTCCAAGAGTCAAGAGGAATAGGACAGAGGTCCAGCTCAGGAGCAGAGGTCTGAGAAGGTAGAAGCTCCAGGAATGACACAATCAGCCAGAAAAAATAGCCAAAACATGGAGGAGAAAATATCCTGGGCACAGTAATGTCAGGGGCCAGGAACAGCAGTGTCTAGCTTGCTGGGGTTGGAGGGGGCAGCTGCCCCATGCATGAGCCCCTGAGTGGTGGAGAAACCTGACTATCCATATCTGAGAGTCTTTTAATCAGGGAAACTGGGCCACTGCTCTGGAGTGTGCAGGTATTTTTTGTCATTGAACATAAGGGGAAAAGAGAAAAGATGTGCAATGGCCAGGGTCAGAAGATGAGAACATATCAGGGTCAAAATCAATGACAGTGAATGAAAGAGTAGAAGAAAAAGCCAAAGGATTTAGAGCTGCACAGACACTTGGATGGAAAGGAAAAAAAAATTTAAAAGGCCAAATGTAGGGGCAAAGTAAGAGGTTTTATAATACTTTTTAACAGCATGTGCTACCTAAGTAGTTTAAACATCTAGGTCAAAAGGAATACTTAACAAAAATATGGGCTAAGCAAGGACAGACCAGCCAGATTTGGCTGCCACTGGACAAAATTGCTGAAATACTCTCAGGAGCAACAACAACTCAGATTTGAGGTGAGGGGCAAAAGTGGGAGCAGATGATAGATAAGGGAAAAATGTTATCGTTCTAACAGTCTCACAACCATTTCTCCATGGGAGAATTTTTTTGTTTATTAAAATTCTTTAAAGCTGCTTGAAATGAAAGTACCACTCTGGGGTATGCAGAGGCAGAAGATAAGGCATGAAAAGAGAAATAATGTGAACTGCATTCAAAATTAATAGGTGTTTGGAGGTACCTGAAAGAGAAGATTGGTAAGAAGAAGGGGAAAAGGGAGCAGCTGTGAAGTGGTGTGAGACCAGGCCACTGTACAGGAGCAAGATTAAAGTGGACACTCCCCAGTGCCAAGTTTGTCAAGAGACTTTTAAGAACCATGAGGCCTTGCATCGGTCAGATATTGCTGCAAAACAAATAACCCCCAAACTCAAAATGACAATAAGCTATTATTCCTTGTTCCCACATTTGTGGGTCAGCTGAAAACTGGCTAATCTAAGCCAGGCATGGTTCCCGGCCATGCATTTGTTCTAGGATTATAACACAAGGTTATCATCCTTTTGTGACAAATAGGCCACAGGCACACATTTTCCTCTTCATAGTAGCAGAATTTTAAGAGCTAGAGCCTATCTCGAACCACTTTTCCTGCATCTGCTATGTTCCCTCTGATAACATTCATCTGGCCAAAGCAACTCACATGATGAAGTCCCTTATCAATGGAATGGGAAAGGAGACCTCTGATAGAGGAGGGGAGAGTGATAGGAAATGGATATTTGCTAAACAATGACCTGATCAACCCAAACTTCATGATAAATTTGAAGGAGTTTAGAGTGCTGCAATGTGAATTTCTTTTTCTGAATCCTCTCTCAATCTTCAGTTAATGAACCACAAATACAAAGGGTCTAAGGTGCTTTTGTAGAGAAATCAAAGCAAAGGGTCAGCATGATGCAGAACAGACAGAAGATGAAAGTACTTAGATGATACATGAAACAGGAAACCTGGAGGTGGCCAGGAACACCTGAGTCTCTGAGAGCCACGGGCTTACTGGGAAATGCAGGCAGCCAGGGTTGGATCCAGTCTCATCTGGACCTTGAGGAGAGCTCAACTGTCAACTGTGCTAGCCAGAACCATTACTAATGGCCACTGGCAAGGCAGGTCAGACTACCACCCCATTGCCTGGCAAGATGTACAGGCTACAGACAACTCAAGGCCCAGTCCCAAAGAGCAGAAAGGAAGGCATCAACCAGAGGAAGGCAGGAAATTGAGGGGGACCCACAGGCTCTTATTTGAGAACAAAGTGAGGTTTTCTTCTTAAGAATAACATTTTTTAAATTTTTAAATTTTTTTTTTTACAAACTGCATTTTGATTCATTGTACACAAATGATGTACATCATTTCATTTCTATGGTTGTGCATGATGTAGATTCATACCATTTATGTAATCACACATGTACACAGGGTAATGATGTCTGACTCATTCCAGAATAATATTTTTTAAAAGACCAAGTCTTTAAAAATAAAGCATACTCTCACTGAAAAATTATCAAGCAGGCTGACTTGCAGTACCTTAGTCAATATATACACTTAACTATGGCACTTCAAATTACCCCTGAAGTCAACAGTTTTGAGTATTGAACTTCAGAATCAGGGACATGGACCAAGAATGATCCTGTTGAAAACTTGTTCACTATCAAGAAGTACATGAGCCATTATCTCATTTAATCCTCACTAGGTCTCTTCTCCTTCAAAGTAGAAATTGTTATTCCCAATTTATAGATGAAAAAAGAGGATTGGAATGCTGGGTTTTTCTTCCATGTAGAAGGCAGGACCAAACACGCAAGGTAGGAGAGAAGCCACGCAGAGGTAGTAAGAAGAGGAACAGGGTGGCAATGGGGTCAGCAGGTGGCCACATATGACTCCTGTTGGATACACTTAGAAGGAGTCTTGTCATGCTCTTAAAACTTGGAAGGAAAGAAAAATCTGAGATGAGTTTTTATGACCCTGTGTCGTGTGGTGTTCTATGACCTCAAAGCCTTTAGAATTGCAAAGGAGATCTTCTAATCCCTTTGGCCTGAAAGAAAAAAAATACCTAACATTACACATTAATCACTCTCTATCCATTTTTATAGACTCTGTATCCATTCTAGCTCCAGAGCCAAAAAAGGAAGAAAGCTGGGGCAGGGGAGGGAGCTAACATGTAATAAGTTCTATTTTGTGCTACCTGTGTATAAGTTGATAAGTTCTAAAAACAGTGCCTCGTGATAAAGAATGTGTAAGCACCTCTATAACAACACCACTACAGGCCAATAAACTTAGGAAGAGAGGTACAGTTAGAGGAAATAGTTATTCAAAGTTTTACTCCTTTGGACAAATAACTTTGACCTTTACAAATATTCAATATTTCACTGAATAAATACCCTGTCCACCTTCAAATGTATATTTTCAGCCTCCCATTTTAGAGCTCCCTTGGAGTTTGCTAAGTCAGGAATATAAGACTTTTCTCACTCTCCTTTACAAACTATCTGAGTGAGTTCTGTACCCGTCCTGCATGCCAGAGACCCCTCCTCTCTGACAAAGTGGAAGGAGCAGGTCTCAGGTTGTATGGTATATAACTGAAGCCTGTAATTCTAATGTGTTAAGGAGCTTCCGTAAGCCTCTGTCTCCCTTACTGCATTGCAGTTTTGAAAATGATGAAGTCTTTAAATTGTGAGTCCCTATGAGAATTTCTCCTACATTGGCATTCGGAGAGACAGAAACTTGGTGCACACTCTGCATGCATTCACCATTGGTTTGACAAACTGAATAGAAAATCATCAAATGAAATAGAAAGTGGGAAGGCAAAGAACACCTAAGAAAGTCTCATCAAATTGCTCCCAAATCCTCTTCAGGATAGACTACAATATGAAAAGTTTGATTTGTTTATGTTTGTGTCCTTTTTTTTCTATCAAGCTTTGATGATTGATGAGGCTTTCCTAGGAAGGACTCTCTGAATGCCATGGTGCCCCAAACTGTCCCCTACACCTCTATTTAATCTTTAAGAGGACATACTCCTGCTGCTCCACAGGGTTTAGACCCTGCCATGGACTTGAGGGCAGAGGAGCTCATGGGCTGAGACTGTTTTCAAAATAGAATGGAGGATGGTGATGGGATTGGGTAATGGAAGCTATTTATTTACCACCAGCTGCCTCCAGCTGTGACGCCCTGCTAGGTTAGGGAATAAAGCACAGTAAATAAACACCCCGAGGAGACATGCCGAAGCACAGCACACATGGAAATTCATCTCCTCACAAATCCTAGAAAAATATGTACTTAGCGATGAGCACATCCAAAATAAACCCACCCAAGTCAACGGTTTGGAATGATTTCCATGTTTCTGTCCCAAGAGCATTTCAAAGGAATAAAGCTGGGTTTCTAGGGCCTCTGCTCTGAACAGGTACACTGCCCTTCACCTCTCCTTACAGGCTAATTCCTTCACCTTTGAGCCTTGGCATATGCATCACCTTAGGGAGGGCTTGCCTGACATATGCCACCAGGGTGGCTTCCTCAGACATCCCACATGCCCTGGGCTTCCTGTTTCACAGAACTCACCACATTAAAACAGCCATACGTAGTCTCTGTCTCTCCCAACTGGACTGTAGATTAACCACTGCCGTCCCCATGTCCCCAGCCCTCAGTATAACTGCTTGAAACTCTTCCAGCAATGTTTGTTGAGTCCATTCTTTTTGAAAGCTTCCTTATTTGTTGACTCTTAATTTAAAAAGAGGGGAAAAAAAGGAAAGAAGAAGGAAAAGGAGATGAAGGAGAAAGGAAAGCATTGGAAGAAACCTTAATTAATGATGAGGCAAGTCTATGAACCAAAGACCCAAAACATTACTGTTTACCCTGCTCCTTCCTGCTCCTAGCAGTGATTGTATCTCATCTTCTCCCTGCTCTGGTTTTTCTTTTATCTCTCCTCACCTCTGATCTCATGAAGAGAGCATAAACAACTTGCCAGTCCCCAGTTTAGAAATATCTCATCCCACCTCTTCATTTTACAGATGAAGAAGCTGAAATTCAGGGCATCATTTCTGCCTCCATTTCCACATTGACCTCCATTCTCCTCACCTTATTTCTGTGAAAACCCACTCTCACTCCTCCCTCCGTGGAGAACGTGCCCCATCCTCTCTCATCCTTCCTCTGCTGCGTCTCATCCATGGTGCTCTAGATGTGCTCTAGATCTTGACATTAAGACTTTATGTAGGAGCACACTCTCACGGCTAAAGCTTTCAACAGGCTAAAATGTGAGTGATGGTATTTCCGAACATGCTTGTATTATATTCGTTCTCTCTTGTGGCTTCTAAATCTGATCTAAATGGAGCTGCCCCTCCCACCACATACCAAGACGATCAAAGTCAATTTACAACAAATATATACTTTCTAATAATGATGAAGGATTAGCAATAGAGTCACCTTTGTTGAACACCTGCTAAGCCATCTGCAGTTTATTTGATTCTTGCATCAAGGATCTCATTCCATTACTATAAAAACTCTTCAGGACAGGCAGGACAGATATAATCCCCATTTTATAGATGAGAAAGCTGAGTTTCCAAAAGATTAGCAATGCTTCAAATCATAAAGGTAATAGGTGAATGTGCCAATATTCAAATCCAGTTCTCTGGTTCCAAAGAACCCAGGAATATAGGAAGCAGTTGCAAGCACACTTAGCCCAGCTCCTTCTGCAAACTTAGAGAGCATAGCTCCCCCAGTCAGGAAAATTTTCAATGGGCTTCCACCCAGCACTTCAGCTCTTGCCCAGCAGCATTTTAAAAGCACCACTAAACACCTGCCACAGCCTCTCATCAGGACTTGAAGGATTGCCCTATGGGTTCTGCAATTGTTATTGAAGCTGTGGGAACTCAGTTACTTCCTGGAAATTGCAGGTTCAGCCATAACGAAGTAACCATTTTAGCCAAACCAAATAACTTCCCAAAAAATACTCCCACTAACCCCAAACAGCACTTTCACTAACCCGAAACTCTCCAGACTTAAAAGAACAGAGACTCAGCAAAGCCACTTCATTCCTTCTGAGAGACATTTTGTTTCTGAAGTCAAGATTGATGCTCGATTTTTATTCTTCCATGTTACTTTTTCAAAGCAATAATTTAGAATTAAATTGGTGGCTGATTCTGAGAACAGAAGGCAGAGTTCAACAATGACTCATCAAAGGGGTTGATTCCAACAACTTATGCTCAAACTTTGTGCCAGGTAGTTTCTTATTCATTTCTTCACATAGACCCACAACAGTCCCATGGGATACAGTTTTTTTCCCCCACATTTTAGGCATGGGTTTAACTATGCTGCCCAATGTCACACAACTGAGAACGTGCTGAGAGGAATTCAAACACACTTCTATTCATTTTGTGATTCACAGCAACCTCCCAAAATTACAGAGCAGAACTATACAACAGCGGTTAGATCAGGAAGTAGCAAGATGCTCACCGTGGGTATTGAAACCTGAAACAGCAGAAGACGTATGATTCAGGGAACTTCAAGTAAGAAATTTGGGGTAAGTACCAGGAGAGGAGTCTGGACGGCAGGCAAGTCTGGACCAGATTGTTGAAAACCATTCTGAAGTGTTCAGGCACTAGGCGATGGGGAATATTTCAATAGCTTTAGGTGATTAATTCAGGATTCTTTCAACAAACATTTTATGTAATACCAACTATGTGTTAAGCCCTGGGGACAAAATTGTAAACAGAACAGATGTTTCCTGCTCTTATTGGACCAAGAGTCCAACAGAGATGACCAGTCATTTCCATCTAGTGTGAAAGGTGCTCTGATAGGTAGACAGAGTGCTATGAAGGCTTAGAAGGACCAAAGGAGGCCAGGCTTCCTGGGGGTAGTGATACCAAAGCCAGGACCTGAAGGACAGCGAGTCGGGGAGGAGGTGGTAAAGTAGAGATTGTCACCAGCAGTGTAAAAAGCACAGCCCAGGTCCGAAGTGAGAGGAAGCATGGCACATCCCAATGACAGGAAGATGGAAGAGTGGCTGGTGAGTCCGGCTGCAGATGAGGCTGGAAGGGTGGCAGAGGCCAGGTCAAGAAGCAGGGAGTGTCATGAGGAGCTTTTGTTTTAGAAAATCCCTCTGAGTATGGTAGCAGTTGCACGCATTAGACCACTCAACACAAATCAAAGACCCTCGTCTTGGAAGGTGTCATGAGGGTGTGTGGTTTGAGTGATTGATGGAACTCCTCAGAGTTTTGTTCCTATTCCCAACAGGTGGAATACTTTCAGCTGCAAGCAACAGAAACTTTATAAAGTGGCTTAATAATCAGGAAATGTGTTATCTACACATGAGGACGTGCTGGGATGGGGGAGCATAGCACAATCTGAGTCTCAGTGATGGGAACAAACACATCACCTTTTCCCACTTTTCTATTCAGCCATCCTTAGCACTGGCCTCGTCCTAAATCTGGACTCCTTTGACACTGTCAAATGGATCTCCGGCACAGTTAGGGCTATCTACTTCTTGATTATCCACTGGAAAAAGAAGAAAACCTTTTCTCTGAGCATGAAATGTAAGACCTATCCTTTGTCTCATGACTCACAGATCACTGAATTGATCATGGTGGAGTGTGTCATGCATTTATTGACTTATATTAACCAAGATCTGCCTTTGGAACTGGAATGGTATCAAATTTCTCTGTGTCTTATGATTTTTTGAGTATATGGATACCTAAAGGAAATCATGGCTGTGTTAGGAAGGAAGAAGTTGAAGGATGGATTGAAGGATGGATTGAAGGTCTTCTGAATCATTACCAACTAGGCACCTTCTCTTTTGGACAAGAGGCCACACCTCTGATACTACTTGTGAACTCTACTATTAAAGAGCAGATGAGCTTTAGACCAACCCCCACCAATTTCCCTCTCAACATCAACAAGAATTGGTAACTCTTATGCCCCCAACCTGGTAAATCCAGTTACATGGAAGTAATCATGTGCCTACACAACCCACACACTGGACATAAGCAATCCTGGATAAAATAGAAGTTTATTAAACCAGACTTCATATTCACATAAAAATTTTAAAAGGACACCATCTAGGCCAAGACCCTTTTTTTCTTTTTTCCTTCATAGAATAATGTTGAGGATCAATTTCTCCAGCTTAACATCACCAGGCTTGGCAGCAGCTCATATTTGGAATATAAATGATGTCATCTGGTTGGCCTTTTCCCATCACAAACAGTAAATCTCCAAATCTGGAGAGATCTTTTATTTGGTTACACATATTGTACAGCATCAAGGGGTTAGAACACATGTGCTGGAGATTATTAAAATCATCTGGAAGAGAATGGCTTATTATTGGAAAGCCCAGAACTTATGACCCTTTAGCGTCTGGTGTCTCCATCAACTCTTCTTTTGCTCCTGCCTTTCCAAAGCTACAACTGTGGCCTATTGGCCATGATCCTTTGCAGACTAAGGTTTCTCTGGTGCACCATTTCTCTTCTCTAGAAAAAGCCATCCCTCGTGGAGTATAGCAAAAGGGGGACAGGACTAGGAGTCAGAAATCCAGTTGCAGTTTAGCAAATTGCCAAATACATGACTTTGGATAAGACATTCAAAATCTTTTAGTTTCAATTTCTCATCTGTGAAATAAAGATGATGATAACCAGCCTCACAGGATTGTTTGAGTTGAATAGTTTTCTTCTTTTTTAAGTCATAGAATATTTGCTTATCACTTTACAATTTAATAAAATCTCTGAATCATATTAACATAAGATTTATCTTTTGCAGGAAAGCTTTTACACTTCAGAACCTAGTTTCCTCAGTCATAATGTGCATTGTTTTCCTTTTAGGGTTGTTGTAAAAAATAAGCAAAATAACATCCACGAGGCGTTAGTCTCCGGCACATCATTGCATGTGAGAAATAGAAGTCCCTTTTCTGCAACCACTTCCTCTTCCAAAATTTCCTTTCTCTCCTCCCATAGAAATGGTAATAAGACTAAACACTCCACCAGCTGGAGGAAATGACTAGAGAGCAGAGAACACTGTGCCCAGGTTTGGGTCTTGCTTTACAACTTCCTAGTTGTATGAACTTTACCAATTTTTTTGATGTATCTATTCCCCCATCTGAAAATGAAGGAGTTGATATAAATCTAAAGTTCTTAAACTTTTGCAAATTCATAAATCAAACCGACTAACAACCAACAAACAAAACAGTCACAAAACAGGAGCCTAATGTAATATGATCAACTGTTATATTTAATAAATAGATTTTAAGAGCATAATTGCCATTCACCATTACCGTCATTCCAAATAAAAGGAAAAGAACATCAGAAAAGAAGGAAAAGCAATATTTCACAACATAAAACACCTCTTTAAATTGAATAGATTAACTTGATAGAAAATTGCTGCTGAATCCTATGATCCTCATTTCTTTTTCTTGTTTTCCCACAGAGTTTTGAAAATTTGACCAATATGCATCTTTATAGTAGCATTGGGATTCACTGGGTTGCACGAATTTCAAGGTTATCTCTTGCACTAATTTCTTATTGACTCTATCATAATCCCATCATGGAGGTTGTAATGCTTGAACAACAGTTTATTTAGGAAAAATTAGCACTAGCACCATGAGTCAGTTCAGAGAAGAAATCAATCTAATAGCTAATATTGCTGCACTGAACGACTGTGGGTCTAAACAGGGAATATGGTTTAGTGAAAACAGCCTAAGAATATATGTGAATTGACACACATTATTTGTCCCATGGGTTCTCAAGATACTTCCTTGCTCCTAATATTGATCCTTCCAACTCTGGCTTTGTTCTTTGCTGACTCTTAGCTGTGATGATCACACTTGCATCTACCTACATCAAAATGTGAAAGAGATGTGAGGGGACTAAATATATCCCAAGTGATCCCCACACAGGCACCACCTGCTCACTCTGAGGTCAGTTTTCTAACACCTTCCACTCTGATCTCAAGTCAAAAAGGGTGTCTGACTCCATCACAGTACTCTCAAAGTTCCTATGTGAATGCCTTCCATTTTATTACTAAGATTCTAAATTGAGACTACCTGACAAGTTGTTGCCCATGTTCCAACAATTCTGATGTTGACCAAATGAGAAATAGACAAGACACGCAGAATAGAGAGAGGAGGAGCTATTAAGACAGGTCAGTGTTTGAAGTTATGCTTCAAGTCATAGAAGGAGAGAATAAAAAACAACAGAGCTGACTCTAAGCTACTTAGAACAATAGAAGGTGCCCAGAACTTTGATTCCAAGTCATTAACGCAAATTTAAATTATATTGACTAAAACTCCCAAGAATGTGGATGGTTACAGATTGCACTCAAATTGGTTGAAATAAGAAACTCAAAGGAGCATACCTCAACTACCACTAGATTCACTAATGGAAAAATTCATGACCAGAATTAGGTAGATTCTAATTCTCATACAATCCTAGATAAATGAAATGGGAACCACAGTAGAAACAATGGCCAGGGTGTTGTACCTGACTGCTCTTTACATCTATTTTCTCACTTAAAACTCAGATCGACCCTGTGAGGAAGGAATGATAATTGTTATTATCCCTTCATTTCTCCCAGTGAGGAAACTGAAGTTCAGCTGGGATAAGAAGCTCATCCAACTAGGTGAGTGGCAGGGTGAGAATACAAACCCAAGTCATTTGATTTCAAGGCCAGTGCTTTTCCCACCCTTGGCTCCTCTCTCCTCCTTATAAATAGCTGTAAGACTCAGAGGTTCAAAGGAACTTCCTTTTGGTTCTCAGGCCCATTATAAATGCCACTTGCCCTGGAGGAAAATAAAGTCCATCCTCTTGCTGGCCTATGTGCTAAGTCATTGGCGCCCAGAAATAACCTCCTGGAGACTACAGGCCTCATGTTTACCACAAAGCAGTGGGTAAATAACTAGTTGGTGTTTTCGTGTTTTGTGGTCACTTAATCTGTTGTGTTCCTTCCCAAGACTCTGAAAGTTTCCTTTTTCAGTTAATTTTTATTTACGTTTCTGAGGTCTGTGTTGTTTGGGGTTTGGTTCATTGGATGTTTTTCTTGGAATATGTTGCCATTGGCTTCAGGATGTTCCTGCTCTGCTATTTCATGGAATTTTCCCTGAGTGTGGATTGCTATGTATTTCTTTGGGGCAGTGAGCCAAGGCAGTGCTGGTATGTAATCTATTCCTCTGGCCAGAGGACATCTTGTCACCCATCCACATGGTGCTTGGTTGTATTTCTATGCTGATAATTCCCCTCCCATCTGCTAATGCACAGCAACCTTGGACTTCAGCCATCCTGTGTGCTGTGCGTTATTGGCTCAGGATCAGAGGAGCCCGGTTGCTTCTGATAGAGATTGTGTCAACTGATTCTACCAGTTTGTCCTCTCATCCCAGGGTTGGGGAAGGAGATACCTGCCAAGTGTCATGGAAGAGTGGAGAAGGCTCGTAGGGTTAATGCTACAGACAAAGCAAGAGTGCGCAATTGAAAATGTCCAGCCCTGCCTGCAACTGTGTGCCCCAGCAGGAGACAGAGCCAGAAATGCCAGGTGCACAGTAGGCGCCCCCTGCTCCCCTGGCCCTCAGCGAGCCTCTCTTCCTCTTTGTCAAGCCCACAAAAATTATGTGCCAGATAAAAATAAGAATTTGTTCCATATCAAAAAGTTTTGTTCTTTGGATATTTTCCTTGTGGGTAGAAAAATACAAGAAAGGTCAAGTTGCATTTGGTCATTAAAATGGTATGTTCCTTTCAAGGCTTTTGGCCTATTAAGATGCAAAGCACATCATGAGGCAGAAAGTTGCCCTGGATAAATCCTTTGGCTATTTATTATTTCATTTCACTGCTTTGTTTATGTGTTCTATACCTCTGCTCTTCTGCAAAGAATTTGGAATAGCTTACAAAAATGTGTCAATAAAAACTGTAATATCCCTAAATTATTGGAAAAAGGTGGGTGAATGGATAATGTTGAGAATGCGAATAAGAATATTGCTTAACATTTCATGACAAATACCCTTCTAAAATTGCTGAAACTGATTTATATAACTGACTCAAAATCTTACTGTTTACCATTAAAAGTGTGTTGTGGTTCTCTACTTGTAGATAGTCTGAATTGGGTGCATCTAAGAAATTATATGTTATAATTTGAACTTGGAAGCAGAAGAGGCCAATCCAGATCCCATATCAACTAGCACATATCTGAAAACCACCAGTTTTTATGTTTGCAAGGAGATAAAAGAAGACCTAATACTATCTAGTTCCCTAATACACACTAGGCATTGTATCAAGTTGACATTTAATGATACATTGAATTCTCTCAAGTGTTCTATGAGATAATAATAACCTCCACAGAACAGTTAACATAATCCAAGCTGAGTGACTGCCCAGTTCACTCAACTAGTAGGAATAATTCCATGTGTATTTCATTCCAAAGCCACGGTTCTTCTCCTTAAACTGTCCACCTGTGAGATAGTGAAGAGAATGAGCTATACACTTCGTCTAACTGTTAAGTATTAAAACTCTCAAATGTCTTCCACTCAGAGACTGCCCTCAAATTGTAGGTTGACCAGGAAATAACAGCAAGCTAAAAGCAGGTTGCAGTGTTTGGTGTGAGAAGGAATACCTGCTGTTATGACATAAAGCATTACTATAAATATGTCCTCCTCCCATCTCATAAAGAATGTATCCAGGACCCAAGTTCTTACAAATTAGAGAAGATAGAGGGAGAGGGAGAGAGATAAAAAGAATGATTATTGGTATTTATTGCCAAACCAATCAATACCATTAGGAATCCTCATGGTCTCTAGTAGATCATATATCTAAGACTATTCTCTCTGTCTTTCCCTTTTTTTCCTTCTGGGAAAGCTCCTACTTATCCCATGATTTCTTAAATGTTATTTCTGCAGAGATTTTACACTTTCTTTCACATGACCCTAAGGAATTCTATCTTCTATGCAAGTACCAAACCTATATATGGTCACAGCATAAAATTTTAGTGCTATGATTGGTGTATGCTCCAACTTTCCAGTGGGGAGGGAGAAATGAAAACCAATTTTTTCATATTCTAACTTCTAATCAATTCATTTACTATTCAGAGTCACATTATAAATAGATGTCTTTACTGTTCTTATTTTGTGGATGAGACAAATGAGGCACAAATGTATAAAGTAATTTGCCGAGTGTGAGAACTGAGACTCATACCCAAGAAAGCTGGTTCCAGAATACTTGCTATATGAATATCCTCATCAGCACTGCCTGCACCCCAAGCCTCCTTGTATTACTCTTCTCCTCCAGGAGGTTTCTCTTCTCCTCTCCCAGTTTCCCTACTGCTTCTCTTTTCACAACTCAACTTCTTCCTTCTGCAAACACTCTGCCTGTCCTTTGATCATGGAGGTCAGTATGGAGTTAGCTGGAATACTATCCTGCCTTCAGGCTCCAAATCCTACTCTCACAATCTTCAGACTACTCAGCTACAAGGGACTTCCAGTTACCAGGGCCCACCTATCATAGGAGGGAGAGTAGAGGATTATAAATAATAATTATAATATTAAGAAAAGATCTGCTTCAGTTTGAGTTCACCAGAACCAGGCTCTGAATTGAAGATCAACATCCATGTAGGACTTCATTTCAGAGTATTAGAATATGTCATCAGAATGGCACTTGTAGAAAAGGAGAAAGATGTAGGGTTGAGCAGAGTGAGAAACTGAGCTGTGTTATAGTCCCTGAAATGTCTCAGCTGACCCATGTGAAGCTATTCAATTGAGATGAAGTAGATGGTCCATCGATCAGTCAAAGGAGGCAGGATGCCCCTTGAGAGGAGGTATGAACTTGGGCAAGGAGGACTGGCACCGAGAGCCATCTTGAGCATCATCCCAACAGCAAGAGAAGTAAGTTCTTTATTCCCAAAAAGGGGGAATGGGCTGGTGATGTGGCTCATCATAGCATCTGCTCAGTATCCCAGCCTTTCAATGCCAAACATAGCAATATTCTGAGCACTGTAATTTCATTTTCCAGATAGGATATAATACTTAGCAAGGTCAAGGAACATGATAGAGATCACTGAGCGGGTATCGGAACCCAAGCCTGGCTGACTGCAAAGCCCATGTTTCTTCGCTGCATTAAGCTGCCTCCCTCAGGCACATTATAAATTGCATGACAGCATGTATGTGGTAATATTTTGAAGACCAGAAATATACACTCACAGAGCTGAACTTTTTCCAGAACTGAACTCTCATCATCCCCTAAACAAGTAACTCCCTCCGAGCCCTCACACCCACTCACTCTCATTTTCCACATGTTTACTTGGATGTAGTCACCAATTACATACTGGGAAGATGTCATCTGGAAAAGAAGCCATGGTCATTGTCAAAGGAAAGTAGGGACTGCTCTCAAGTTGGGCTTGATGTGTAACCAAGAGCTGAGGCTACCTCACCTTTTAAGACAAAATATATTAACAATGTTTCTCAAAAATATGGTCCATTGACTCTTGGGAATACCAAGAGACTATCAGGGGTCTATAAGGCAAATAATATTTGCATTATAATATAAAGAAGTTATTCACTTTTTTCACTGTGTCAACATTTGTTCGGATACTTTTGAACTAATGGTGTGAAGCCACAGCAGATAAAACTGCTGGTGCCTTAGCAAGAGTCATGGCGGTAGCACCAAAGGGCATACATAGTGGTTGTATTCTTTAATACCATGCACTCACAGCTTAAAAGCAAAATTAAAAGTCAATTTCACTTAAAGAGACCTCTGAAGGAGCAGTAAAAATATTAATTTTATTACTTGAAAGAGCAACTGACAGACTATGGTCTTGCAGACTTAGGCATGTGTCATACATTTTCTCCAAAATTAATAAAAAGAGTCTGTAACTTCAAGGAAACAGCTCATGGCATTTGTTGCCAATGATTAAACTCAAGCTTGCAAGCAAAAACTAAAATTTTGGAAAACTCACATCTGCCATCATGAGCTTGACATCATACAAATAGTTACAGACTTTTCTGATGAGATTGGTGTGAGGGGCTGGGGTATGAGAGGTAAAGGGTTTACCTAGCACATGTGACAGCCTGGGTTTAGTACCCAACACCAGTGAGAGAGGAGGGGGAGAGGTGTGGTGATAGCAAGGAATGTAGTTTCTTGATATTGTATAATGAAATAAGTCAACATTTTCAAAATGTGCATAACTCAGTGAACTGATATTTTCCATATGGTCAGAGCCTGATGTTACAAAATTATGCATGAGAAAAAAAACCATTCAAAAGGAAAAAATATACTAAGAATTTCAATGTAGGGGGACTCAAAAAGCTTATTGATATGGTTTCAGATTTCACATTGCAACTAAATTTTAAAACTTGTCACTTGTTGAGTTTTGGTGTAGTATCAAAGAATACCCATAATTATCTGAAAAAGTGAGAAAAATATCAGTCCTTTATCTGACTACATATCTGTATGAGGCTATACTTTCTTTATAAACTTCAAATAACATATTGTACAAATTCTAACTGCAGAACCAGATATGAGAATCTAGGTATCTTCTATTCAATCAGGTATCAGGGATTTGCAAAAATGTTAAATACCACACTTCTCATTAAGTGTTTAAACATTAGAAGATATGCTTATTTTTCATTGAAAACATTATTTCTGTAAACACACAATGAATTTATTGTTAGTTTTTTTTAAATAATAAATATTCATATAATTTCTCAGTTTCAATTTCTGATATAAATTGATATAAACAACCAAAAATACTTTAGATTCCCCCATCATGTTCAACAGTTTAATGGATTTTTGAGACCAGAAAATGTTGAGCACCACAAGTCTGGGATCACTTAGTCGAAACTGAGAGAACAGACAAAAGATTTTTCTGAATGAATTAATTTAGTTTCGAGTACTGAAAGAATGAATAGAATAAAACAATTTTAAATAAACAACTGATGGACTATTTGAATAAGGATGTGGAGAGGGACAAAGAGAGCCTTGACTGAGCGTGTGCAGAGACGTGGATTCTAGAACATGGAAGTATGACAACTAGAGGGTCCCTTGAGGAGAAAGGCAGAATATAATTTTTTCGATTGCTACCATATGACAGGCACAATGTACCTGCTTCCTGAGCCTCAGTGGTTTGAAGAGCCAGACGTCATGATTCTCCTCACACAGTGTGAGTGGTCAAAACTTAGGCAAAGCACAGATGGGGTGGGAATCTAGAAAATCTTAGCCCAGCCCCGTCCCAGCAGCATGGCACCTAAGCCAGGTCTGAAAGGACTCCTGAGAATTAACTAGAGGGGGAAACGAGGCAGAAGGAAAGGTGAGCGGCATACTCCCAGAGTGTCACTTCTT
Organism: Sciurus vulgaris; assembly: GCF_902686455.1. NCBI lineage: Eukaryota > Metazoa > Chordata > Mammalia > Rodentia > Sciuridae > Sciurus > Sciurus vulgaris. The sequence continues at coordinate 44,872,833 of NC_136461.1, forward strand.
GGAGAACAGAAAATAGATCGTATGATCAGAAAAGGAATGTCCCTTGTGAATTTGGGAGCATCCCTTCGCACCTTCAGACTCCAGGATTTACCGAAACACACTCATTTCAGGTTTTACGTATTTAAGGTAACCCACGGATCTGTGATTACCACCTTATTGGTAGGACCTCTGAGAGCCCAGGCTTGGGGTTAGGGGTCTAGACACCGTGATTTTTTCTGAGTTTCTCATCCCTTGCATTGCCGCAGATCTTATCCAATGCCTGGGCCACATTAAGCCTTTAACGGAGTTAAGTATTTTTCTCTCTACTTCTTTTTCTCTGATATAACTGCTACCCAGATAGTCCACTAAAACTGCAGTGACAACTTTTCTTTCCCACAAGGACAAGTTTGTCCTGATTCTTAGTTTACATTTCCCAACCCAATCTGATTCAAAGGAAAAAAACCAAGAGGACTCCACCAGAAAGTGCAAAACCCAGCACACGAGGGTTGGGCGTGGGGAAGATGCCTGGTATGAGTCAGCTCCCAGACGCAAGCAAATGTTCGATCCTTCCCACCAACTCTTCCACGATTTCCTTTGTTCCCCGCTCCAGCCAAGATGCATCCTGAGCTGTGGCAGCTGATAGAAACTGGGCACTGAAATCCATGGAAAAGTCTGCAGAGACAGGATGAGTCTGGAGCCAGGTTTTCCAAAATCCAAAATGAAGGTGACTGTGAGGAGCCCTTCCAGCTGCTGCTAAAATGATAAAATAACAGCCACTTCCTCCTGTGTCTGGTTAAGTCTTCTCTGAACTCTTGCCCCATCAATCATCTCCTCTCTCAGAGATAACTTTTCCCTTTCTCTGGCAGTCTATAAGCCGCAAATCTCTTTCATCCAAACGGAATAGTTATTTTAAAATACTAGGACCAACAAAAACATAATGAAAAATTAAAACCTGTCCCTTATTCTTCCTTTATCTTTGATCTAACTTTTTACTTTCTTTCTCATCCAGTTTTCAATGTTATCTGAACTCTCTGGCTCCATTTATTTCCCATTCACTTTCAAATCCATTGCAGTCTGGCTTCTCTTCTTCCTCTCTCCTAATTGCTAATCCCATTGAGAAACATTTCTGTCTTTATCATATTTGACATCATGGAGCATTTGACCCTCTTGACCACTCCTTCCTTCTCATTTTCCTATTTTGACTTTTACAGTTTTCTTTCTTTTCCTTCCTTCCTTCCTTCCTTCCTTCCTTCCTTCCTTCCTTCCTTCCTTCCTTCCTTCCTTCCTTCCTTTTTTCCTATCTCTCTGACCATTGTCTTAGAGCTTCTCACTGCTTCTCTTCCTTTCCTCCTTGATGCTGGTGCTTCCTATATTTCATTTATTTCATTCTTGTTCTAGTTTATTTTTTTCTCACTCCTTATTTATAAACTTTGTTTAGTACATTCTATATACCCAGCTTTGTTCTATATGCCCAGGGACTAGCAGATAATACATTGTCCTATGGTGGTGAAAGTGCAGGGGGGCAGTAAGAAGGACTTCCTCACTCTTCCCACTGTTACCAGAGGATTCATCCTCTTTCACCATTTCACCTGCTACTAGAATGTCCTAATTCTATCATCATTGTCTTCAATTCTGAACTTCATCCTGGTTCCAGACCCATACCACTAGCTAAATACCTTTAAAAACACCAACCCAAATTCTTCAGTACATTATTTCCCATCAATGTAGGAATTGAACATGTTTTATTTGAATTAACTTTAAATTTTTCTACAAAGCTTAGGCTTCTCCTTATTCCTTCTATATCAATAGCATCATCACCCAATTAACCATTTAAGCACTAATGTTAGGAGACATTGAAGAGTCTGCCTTTTTTTCCTTCATCCTTCATCTAATCATTTTCCAGGTCACAAGGATATCTTCTCTTAAATATGTCTTTCTTCTATAACTCTTTCTTTTCAACATCTTTTCATTGTTCCCTTCCCTCTGTATTAAGTCTATTGGCTTAATGCATCCTATATGAATTCATTCCTCTACAGGATGAACTTTCTAACACACTATGTTGAGAAAGTTCTTGCCTTTCTCAAAACTCTTCATTGGTTTTCCTTCTGCTGAGTAAAAACAAAACTATTAGCAGCTAGCAAGGTCTTTCATTAGTCTACGGCTTCCACAATCAAGGTCTTCCTAATGTTCATCTGTACTTCCCTTTTCTTTCCTGTACAACTATAGAACCCAATGCTACAACCAAACTAATACTTTTAGAGTGGTTAGAATGCAAGGATACTCACACTTATGCCTCACTGATATTTATAAAAACTCTTATCTCTTGCTGAAATGCTATACTTTTCCTTATTTCTTTAGTACCTTGTCAATATTTATTATTTATTCCTTGGCTTAAGAATTCCCTTAGTCCACCAGGCATAATCAATTTTTTTTCTCTATAACAATTTGTGCATATCTAATTTGTAACAACTATCACATTTTTATTTATATTTTATTAGAACTTATGGTTATACATAGTAGTGGGTTCATTCCAACAAACTTATTCATGCAAGGAAATCAATTTTGGTTCATGAGTCCCCTTTTTTACCTCCCCCTTTTCTCTCCCATTCCCCTTCTCCTTCCTCTACTACACTTCTTTTTGCTTATCCATTAATTTGTAGTGATTGGTTCTCTGTGTAATCTTATCCTTCTGTCACCCTTTTCATTAGTTTACTCTAGCATCTTCATATGAGAGAAAACATTTGACCTTTGAGATCATGAGTTCGGCTAATTCCATTTAGCAAGACATTCTCCATTTTCATCATTTACCAGCAAATGCCACAATATCATTTTTTTTTTTTTACTATGGCTGAGTAGAACACCATTTATATATATATATATATATATAATATATATATATATATAATATATATATATATATATATACATACCACAATTTTAATGCATTAAACTATCAATGGGCACCTGGGTTGATTCCATAATTTAGTAATTGTGAATTGTGCTGCTATAAACATTGATGTGGCTGTATTGCTGTAGTATGCTGATTTAGATCTTTTGGAAAAATACCCAGGAGTGGGATAATGGGTCATGTGGAGGTTCCATTCCTCATTTGGGGGGTGGATCTCCATGCTGTTTTCAGAGTGGTGTACAATCTGAAGTCACACCAAGCTTAAGTGTTCCCTTCTCCCTTGCAACCTCACCAGCATTTAGTGTTATTCATATTCTTGTTCATTGCCATTCTGCACTGGAGTGAGGTGAAATCTTGGTGTAATTTTGATTTGCATTTCCCTGATTACTAGAGATGTTGGACAATTTTTTCATATGGTTATTGGTTTTGTATTTCTTCCATTGTAGAAATTTCTATTTAGTTCTTTTGCCATTTATTGATTGGGTTATTTATTCATTTATTATTTATTTTGGTGTTAAGATTTTTGAGTTTTCTTTGTATATGCTGAATATTAACCCTCATAAGATGGGTAGCTGGCCAGGAATTCACTCCCATTCTGTAGGCTCTTTGTTCATGCTCCTTACTCTCTTACTCATTTCCTGACCTGTACAGAAGCTTTTTTAGTTTAATGGCATCTCACTTATTAATTCTTGGTTTTATTTCTTGTGTTTTGGGGGTCATGTTTAGGAAGTCAGTGTCAGCACATATATGAAGGAGTGCAACTACCACATTTTATAAGATACTCTTTGCTTTTTTTATTCCTAAAAGTTATAAATTGTAGAGTTTTTATGTACTATCCCTACCCTACACACAGTATGTTGATGCTAAAAAATGTATGTGTGTGTGTGTGTGTGTGTGTGTGTGTGTGTCTTAGAAAACAAGTTCTTACTTAAATACATTTATTTAATTTGGTGTTACTTTAACTCCACAGGTCACTTTATTTTGCCACCTGGAATGTGTATCATTTCCAGATAATGATTTCACTAATACTTAATCTGTCACTGCTGAAATCTCCAACAGCTGATCCCCTAATATGGCACTCCTAATATGACAGCTAACAGTCATTCCTGTGCTCCTAATATGGCATTATATCTGGGGGATCTTCTGGTCATTCAGTAGCAGATTGATTATTTGAACCCATCTCATTACAGCATGGGCATTATTTAATCTATCATAGATTAATGTTTATTGCATATAAGATTTTCCTTCTCTGCCTGCATACTTAAGAGAGCTCTATCTTTTGTGGTCTTACTGAATGCTTGTCTACTGCTATCATGTCCTATATAACTTTGCTTCCAGCTACTGAAAATGTTTCATAGCAAGGAAGCCTGGAGGTGGTCCCATCTATAGAATGTGCTAGTCTTAACATGTACCCCATTGCTTACCTATAGCTGGCTTAATAGAATGACTCTAATCAAGGTTACTTTTGGCTCCAAGTAGGAGGCAGAACACAGAACTCCTGTGGAGAAATTCTTGCTTTCCAAACCATTACTTCGGGCTCCAAGGGTTTGGGTTCTTTATGTCCAGGGGAGAATTATCTCCATCAGATAAAAGTACTATTTCTGTTGAGACAGCCCCTCCTTCATACATTGGGCTTCTCATGCTACAGTGCCAAAAGGCAGAGAAGGTATCCACTGTCCCAGAAAGAGTGTTTGACTCCAAGTACCGATGAAACCAGCATGCTGATCTTTATGGTGGTAGAAAGGACTCTCTGGAGCTCAGGGGATCAATGGGGTACACCATGCTCCTCTGGCAGTAGACCTGCCTAGTGGAAACTGGGGAAACCCAAAACAGGATTTTCAGGAACTCAGATGTCCCAGGAATCAAACTTTAGTTACTTCAATAGGGGAAGAATGGACTTACAGTCAGCGGGGTAAGGGAAATATGAATGTGTAGAGGAAGAAGGCAGTTATAGTAAACTTACCTCATGATTGATTAGGAGGAAAATGAAGTTACTTGAGAAATTTTAGTTTTCTATCACCCCATTTTCCACTACCTCTTTGTATTAAGTAATAGTAGCATTCTAGATTTGGTGAGATATAACCAATTGAGACCCCCATGTGACATTATGGTATCTGAAGAGATTTTTGCGGTGTTCTATGTGAGGCATCCATTTTTATCTGACAAAGACAACAGAGATGCTGAAGGGCAAAGCAGTGGACAGGTCACATTCCTCCAATTGGCCATTAGATTCACTCTTCACCATCTTCCACCTTGCTCCATGCCCTCGGATACTGACTTTTGCAACCACATCAATGGGTTCCCCTATTCAATGGTTTCCTTAAGTTCAGTCAACATGGCAGGAAATTGGAGGGTGGAAAATGCAAGGTCGGGAATTTCTTCTCTTGGCTTTTTCCATGACAGCTCACCTCATGTTCACTGTGCTCTTATTTTGAAGACCACCTGTTCTATCATCCAAGTTGGTAACCACCTCCTTTCTTAAGGTTTCTAACCTAAAGCTATAATCAATCCCTGTTGTTAGTAGACATGGAACACTTCATCATCCCTGTTCCACCTACTCCATTACTACATTATTGTGAACAGATCATTTTACAAAACTATCTTCTAGTAGTCTAGTTTGAGAGTGTCATCTTTTTATAGCTGGGATGCTGATCAATGCAGCTGTTGTCCACTGCAAATTGGAACAATGGTTTTGATTGTCTGAGAATCTTATTTTGACTCTGTTACAGATTTATACTCCTGTAAAGGCCAGATTCATGAAACAGTTTCTAGGGCTACTTAAGAAACAATCTTATTTTTTTTTTCTTTTCTTTTTCCCTTTGGTGTTATTTTGTTTGTTTTGATGGAACTGTTAACAGGGCTTCCTACCACCCTTTCCCCAAAGCAAAAATTATGAGGTTATAAAAAAATGGGAATGTAGATTTATTTAAATTTGCTATGACAGTGAATTTCCATAGCTGAGGGCTTTGGACTAGGATAGTTGTCATACCCCTGATAACTGACAGTGGCTGTTTTGGCTGGCTCAGAGAACACAGATGAACAGCTGTCCACAAGGTCAGGCTACCATATAGTGAGAGGTGAATAAACTTTGAAATTATGCTCCACTTAGTTGCAAAGAAAATTATGACATGATTTTTACACCACCCCACTAAAAATTATTATCTGATATTCATTGATTAAGATGTGAGGGAAAGTGAATATAAATAAGTACAATGTTTAGTTGGCATTATTTTATAAAATTAAAGATTAACATACCCTCTGACCCAGAAACTCCATTCCTAAAGATTTCTCCCTAGAAAAATAATCACGATGTGTATTGAGAAACACATTTTTAAACAGTGTCATAACAACATTGATTGTTATTACAAAATAAGTGAACAAATTAAAACTGGAACAAACATAATATTTGATGTACATTGATGACATTTCAGTTGTGGCCCAGTTACACAAATATTTAGGGGATAATGAAAAGACATCTACTCTAGCTATACTCTTCTCCCTAGTTGAATCTTAGACAATTCTGCTGTAAAGAGTAACTTTCAAAAATATTAATTACATATTTTGAAATATGTTGCTTGGGAGAACAAATAATGAGGGGGGAAACTATGAGAAAAAGAGACTGATAAGAATAAAACTCAGGAGAGGTTTCTCTGAGAGCGGGTGACTCAGGGAGAGGGAGGAGCTCAGAGGCAGCTAGAGTCCTGGCTGCCATTTGCCCTCTCAGTTTGGTGATGAACTCTAAGCTATTCATTTCACTATTTCACCTCGTAGCTATATAACTCATATGTCTTGTGTCCCACAGGGTCCTGAAGAATCTTTTCACTTAAGAACAAAAATATCCAACCTTTTCTCTGTAGTTCTAACTGAATAATTTCTATTAATTCCATCTTCAAACTCACTGACTTTCTTCTATTCGCTCCATTCCACACGCAATTTTTTTTTTAATTTTTGTGATTGAATATTACAGTTCTATACATCTCCAATTAGACTTTTTTAAAAACCACTTTTATTTCCCTCTGAGAGCATCCATGGGTAGATTTCAAGGATGCTCACTTTTACCACGTGGAGAGCAGATCTAACAGCTGCTCTACAAGTCCTAGGTCTGATCATCCAGTATCTGGATCATCTCAGAGCTGATAACTATTCACATTTTCTTCCTTAAGAACAAAGCAAATTCTCCGGTCCTTGTATGTGAAATAATTTCGGATTACAGTCTGAACATTCTGTATTATTTTTTTGTCGAAGCTTTTGATCTTATTAAAATTCTATAGGGTGGTCAACTCATGTTAACTAGCTGTTGTCATCTGGTCATTCCTGTTTCAGCAGTCAATCAACTCAGGGTCACTCCAGAAGTGTCTCCCTGTCTGTGGATGGTGGTTCCAATGTCAGTACAGTGTTGTAGCCTGTGCCAGCGCTGTCTTTTTGAAACTCGCTTCATACCCAAGCATTTCACTCTTGGGTTCCATGGAAACAGGAGAACTCCTTTGCTAATTCCCTCGGCTAAAAGTGGGGCTCATCTCAGAATTGTATCCTCCCTTTCTGTACTGATGAATTATTTCATAGAAATTGAAGCCTACCATTCAGCAAAGTGCTTTGAGAAAAAGACATGAGGAAAAATAAGAAAAACAGAATGAAACAAGACTATCCCTGCATTCTCAGTCCCAATCATTTGGCCAGAAAAACACGGTGGTCGTCTTGGGGATGCCCACACCACGGCCATCACCACTGCCATACAGTTTAACAAATGGGGCTGATCCCAGCGAAAGGCTGGGTGCGAGAAAGAAAGGAAAAGAAGCACAAACAAAAACCCACAATGATCTCCCACCAAACCCGCCATACCCAGCCAGTCATCAGGGTCTGTATTCCTGGAGCAAGCAAGTGGGAGGCTTTCTTTCCAGAGTTTTGTTTATTTACACACACACACACACACCCACCTTGCCAGTTCAGGATGCAGTCTACCTAGACTAAGCTAGATGGGAAAAAGACCGTGAAACTCATTCCTATTGCGGAGCATCATCAGCGAGTGGACATTCCTCCTCAGTGAATGCCTGCCTTTCACAGCCGAGTCCTTAAGTAGTTATTGTGTGTGTGTGTGTGTGTGTGTGTGTGTGTGTGTATTTTTCCCAAGGTTTTAGTTGTAATCAGTGAAGAGGTAGCTTACTCCATCCTTGCTGGCAGAGTCCACATCGTCTTTGTTATGTATCAAATATTATTATAATACAATTAAAGATAGGAAAAAGAAGTCTGATCCTCAGAATGGTCTCATCATGTACTAGCGGAGACAGACTAAACATTCTTTTAGGAGTTTGGCTCTGACAAGAGGGAAACAAAATAAAGACCTGAAGTAAAGGGAACAAGAGTAGACTCAATAGGAGTTGTTGTTTTTTTGTTAATGAAGGTTATTTGTGGTTGGATTCATAACTTCTAGCCAACACTTAGCACATTCTAATTATTTTGTATTTATTAGAAAAACTTAATTGCGCCCTACTCCCTGGATATATGAGCATGTGAAAGCAGTTCCCTATCTGTGTTGTGTCATCTCTCACAGTAGGAAGTCAACATGCCTGTGGACAGATACCTAGGATTGTGGGCTCTTAGTTACCAACTGGCACTGTCAGGGATTCTACCCAAAGCCCCCTTGCTCTTCACTTATCACAGACCAATCCAACTTCAATTGCGAAACTTCGGGAATCTCTGCCTCAGGCAGTTGAGGCATGTTCTCTCTACCTGGGTGGGAGGTTGTTATTGCCAGGGAATTAACATCAGCTGGAAGAAGATTTCATGCGGCCAAGACATCTTACAGCCACTGAGTGACCAGCTTGTAAATCCCCAGCCCCCTTTTCTTCCGGTGGTTGTTCCCCAGCAGATGTTAGCTTCAGTTGCCTACAGGGGGTTCAATCATGCACAATTTATTGGCTACTTCCCTTCTCTGACTCAATTGGGTATTTATCTTTTGGGTTTCCTTATTTCCCTCTTAAATAAGCTCCATTCACGCTAAATCCTTATTTCAGGTCTACTGCAGGGTAACCTAATTGGGATAGATGTACACTGTATACACAAGAAAGAGAGTTAAGAGCTTTCCTTGTACACAGTCCAATGGACAGAGTACTGGACTTCACATCAAGAGGTTCTAGTGTATCCACTTAAGTTATGAATAAGCCACTTGATTTCTCTAAGGGCCTCAGATTTCCTCATTTGGAAAGTGGATGATAAAAAAAATCTACCTCATAGATCAAATAAAGTTAAGTAATATATGTGAAAATAGCTGTCATGGAGGCCAGCACACAGGGAGTAATACCTAGTGCATGAGTCCTTCAGGGAAGCATTCAGTGTTGTGCTGTGGACCAGGATGCCTGTTTTATTTTATTTTATTTTCTTCCTGATGGAAACTGGGATTTGTATTAACATGTCCAGTCAACATCAGGAATTGTCAATGGCAGTGAAACATTGGAGAGATTGTATTATTTCATCTTCAGCATGCTTCTAATTAGTAAAAGCCTGTTTTATTTCAGCATAAATGAGCAATGGCTCAGCAGATGGTCCCACTATTCTTGAGTTCCAATGTGCTCCAGAGGAAATGTACAACAAACACTTCAGAGTAAGAGCATTGTCTTTAATTTATATGGTGTTCTCTCTCTCTCTCTCTCTCTCTCTCTCTCTCTCTCTCTCTCTCTGAGAATTGTTCCATGAAGTTTTCATGACTTCATCAACTTTTAGATCAGAAAGGAACCCTAGTGATCAGTGGTAATCAGGACCCTGCTGTTTTTTGGCGTCGGGGAGGAATCCAGAAGCTCCAGTACCTTCCCTCCCAATCATATTCAGGAACAAAGACAACATATCATTCACCATTCAAAGATAACAAAGGAGAGACCAAGGTGTCTTATTAAAGTGACTTCAGAAATGGAAAGGGGTGGGGTATGATAGAGGAAAGATGTAGTAACAGAAATGCCCAACACACAGGAAATAAGCTAACATGGGTTAGTTTGCCATCCTGCACGGTTATAAGAGGGTTGATGAACTTACCTATGGGGTGTTCTAAGAAGGGATTTCTGCTCTGTGAGAGACCCTTAGCTGGGCACTCAATCTTTCAACTTTATGATTCTCCAGTTCTAGGATTCCTGCAGCCAAGTTCACAGCGTATAGTACGTGCTCAGTGAGAACCCCAGGATTAATTACTGCCAACCGCCCCCTTTTGTGTCCTCCAAGGTTTCGTTGAGGTCATTAATTCTCATCTCGCCTCTAAGTCCCGTCCTTCTTCAGATTGACACTCTATTCCCCTTCTTTATTCTTACCAGATATCATTCAGGACCTGCCCGATTTCAGTTGGTAAGTAAAACTGGAAGCCTGATATTTGATGCCAGATGGGGTTCCAGGATGTCAGGCAGTCAAGGGGATGATAGATGGCTATAGCAGCAATGCGGGCTCGTGCCCAGCCCTCCTTTCAAAAAGAACACACTGTCCAACTGCAAGGAGTGTAGTGAGTCTACAGCCTCTGGCTCTCAGCATCTTTAGGATCCAGCTCAACTTTTCAGCTGAGCCGCCAAATTCCCAGGGAGCCCCTTGCTGATGACTGACCATGGCAGAAGTGCAGGGCTGGCCACTTCAGCTTCATCTGGGGACTCCCCTTTCCAGCTCTTTGCTCTGCAGCTCCCAGTTAGACTGGCATCATGATCCGATGCCAACCCATCCCAATCTTGTTTCTTCCCTCTTTTTCTTTCACAGGTGTTGGACCTACACCAAAATCTGGAGGCTCTCTCAGCCAATTCCTGCTTCTTTGTTACCTCCATAGACCTCACGTGAAGCCCTTATAGTCCTAACTTCCAGCTATGAAGCCCCCAGTAAAAGGAAGAAAATCCATGTCCCAAAGGAGGAGACTAAATCATCTATGTCTGAAGATATTAGAAAACAAGAAGACACCTGAAGAATAAGATGTGTAAGAAAAGGTCAGAGGGAAACATCATGGTCTGGGGGACAGAGCCTGGAGAGATTCCTGGAGGAAAATGTTGTAGGAGGAGGGACTATTTCTGTAAGGGCTACCAGTCATACACTGAGATCAGTGTCCCCCAGAAAGCTAATACTTTTGTCTTCATGAGGACCAGGAGTGGAGGGGTGGCAGAAACTGCCTGTGTTCTATCCACTGACATTGCATCAGACATTGTTCATTGTTTTAAGGTCATTTATCACTGAACAGTTCCTGAGGATCAGAAATTTGGGAGTCCTTCTGGATCTTTGATTCCATGAGGTCATAGACAAGTTGAAGTCAGATTGCAATAATTTAAAAACATACCTGGGACTGGAGATTCTACATCCAAGATCACACGTGTGGGTGAGCTGCGGGCCTCAGTTCCTTACCTGTGTACCTCTCTCTGTAAGGACTGCTTGGGCCCCCCAGATTCCACCAAAGCAAAAGATTCAAGACAGAGACATCACCCAGGGTGGAAGCCTGTCCTTCCTAGCATAATCTGCAAAGTGGACTGCCTTCTTGTCTCCCAAACAACTGCTAAAATCCATATAGGACACCATATGCTATGGTCACACACACCAACTCTGGTACAGTATAGGAGAATGATATGACTACCAGGAGGCACGATTGCCAGGGTCATCTGGCAGGTGGTTACCACTAGTTCTAGAAAGCACAATATGAGGTCACTATAGGAAACTGAGGCACAGAAGCTACAGTGCAAGTGGTACAGGCAAGATTTTCACCGAGAGACTATGTTCCTAACCATTACGGCACACTGTCCCCCAAACAGTAACAGTAGAGAAAAAAAGAAGATGGATATGTTTAAATTTGATTACGGTGGGTCGATAAGCAAGGACTGTAGAGATGGCGACCATTTTTCTAGAAGTACAAGGCCTGACAGAGCAATTCCTGATTACCAAGGTTAATCTTTATACCAAACCTACAAGGAAGAAATTATTTTTCCATTGTGCAGGTGACAAAAGAAAATTCAGAAAGACTAAGCACTTTCCCACAGCCACACGACTAACTTATGGTGAAGTCTGCATTGGGCCCTCATTTGTAAGGACAGCACTCCAGCCTACACTGCAGCTGTCCTGGCACTGGAACACCAGGGACAGGTCGGGGCTTCAGAGTCTCTGGAATTCTAAGTAAAGGTGGGGAAGAGCACCTGGACACCTGTTGGTCAGGGGAGGTGGAGCAGGCCTGCCAGGAGGAGCATGTGTTGGAGGTGGTCAGTGTTTCTTGGAGGAAAACGTGCACACAGGAGTGTGCCACATCGGTGGAATTTTCATAGACTGGGACACATGAAGAAAAGATATCATCCAGAATTTCCTTTTGTTCCCCTGGCTGTCAGTCCCTCTCCCGCAACCCCCACCACACACTCAGGCACCACTCTGCAGACTTCTAATGCATTGTGAATTCCAACTGTTTTGTAAATTGTGTAAATCGAATCTAGCACTTTTATAGTGGGCTTCTTCACGGATAGTATGTTCCACAAGATTCACCGTGAGACCATTGTGCACTTGTTTTTCATTCTCATTGTTGTGTAGTACTCCATTGTGTAGATGTACAATTCATGGATCTATTACACCAGGGCTGGCAAACTGCAATCTGTGATCCAAATCTGGCCCACTTCCCGTCCTCTCTAGTAACAAACTATAGAAATGATCCCTGAAAGTAAAGTCTTCCATTTCCTATTTCTGTGAAGCCTACGAGTTAAGAAAGTTTTGCACGTTTTTAAATGCCATTAAAATTCAAAAGGATATTTCATGACATATGAAAATTATATGAAATTTAAATTTCAGTGTCCATAAATAACATTTTATTGGAACATACCACACATTCATTTTCATATTATCTATGGTTGATTCACATTACAATGGCAGAGTGAAGTAGTTCCAACAGAGACCATATGCAGCGCTTCTTTGCTCTGCAGACTGCTCTGGGACCCAGAAATAGCAGTGATGCAACTCTGATTTGATTTTTGCCTCTTGGCCTGCAAAGTCTAAAATATTTACTAGCTGACTTTCTAAAGAAAATGTTCGCTGACACCTGCACTATACCATTGATGCACATTTGGGTCATTTCCAGTTGCCTGCTATTATAAAAGCACTGCTTTGAAAATGATAGTTGATGTTCTTGGTGAACACATGCAAGCCATTATTTTTGGCGCATACCTAGGAGTGGAACTGCTATGTTCTCGGATGGGTTCGGCTTAGTAGGTAGTGCCACAGAGGGTCGTGCGAGCTTTACACTCAAATCGGCAATGTGTGAGAACTCCAGTTGCCCACCATCTTACCCATAATAGGTATTTTCTGTCTATTTCTTTAAACCATCTGGTGAATGTGAGCAGTAATGTGAAAATGGTTTTAGAATAATAATTTCAGAAACCTCTTTTTTTTTAAGGCTATGTTAATAGTTTCATGTACATTACCATTTATAAAGAAGTCCATTTTACAAATGTAGAAAGTGTGTTCTTCTTTAGATTACGTAGAGGGAAATGAGGGGGGTTATGGAAGATGGTGAAATGAGACAGACATTATTACCCTATGTACATGTATGATTGCACGAATGGTATGAATCTACATCGTGCACAACCGTAGAAATGAAATGATGTACCCCATTTGTGTACAAAGAATCAAAATGCAGTCTGTAAAAAATAAAAAAAAAAATTTTTTAAAAAGAGGTTAAGAAATATTCAGATCACACAGCCACACTGTGGCAGAATGAAGAACCAGCCTCAGCTGACGTGTTCCACGGCCTCTGGATACTCCATCTACCGTACCAAGCTGCCTCTCCCATGATGCTGGTAAAACCGCACCCTTGGAGAGAATCAGCACTAGAAGGATCTTCGAAGAGCACTCAAACATGTGTAAGGAAGAGGCAAGCGGTGGGTTTATGAAACCCAGGCCTGGGGGAAGGATGGACAAACACACCCTCATTTCTCCTGCCTCCTGTTACAGCGGTTAACTTTGCTCTCTCCAGCCCTCTGGCTGGTTATGTTTATTACATGTTCTGACAGTTGAGTCCTGCGGTGAAAAATGATAACAGATTTGTATTCTCAAGATCATCTCCAGATGCTGACCAGAGGTACCTCTGGATTCATGAAATATTTGTCTTTAGTATTTCTTGAAGATGGATGATGAAAAAAAAAAAAGTTCTAGGAACATTTCGGCATAAATCATGGGGAATTCCTTTCTTTGGCAATCTGGAATGCATTTCTCTATTTCTTTAAGAAGAATAATGTGTGTATTAATAACTTGGTTGGAATGGGGTCTGGGCCAAGAAGAGATGATCACGGAAATAGTTATTGATGGTTTCTTGTAACCAAGCAATCTGTTCCCCCAAACCTGGAGTCTGTCATCTGCAGGTGAGTGACTGCTGAAAGGCCACATCTGAGTCACTCACATGAGTCCCACCTCTCCATTCATCCCAACTGCTACTTCCTTACCCATTTTTTTTTTTTTTTTTTTGCCTAAATTTCAAAGCCCTTACATGGACTCAAACTTGCTCTACTGCTTCCTCACAAACATCCAAATTGACACTAGAATTATTCTGCTCCTCTTCATGCCATGGCGCTTCTAGGCATGCCGTCAGGTTGACTCCAAATCAACCATCACATGTAGCTTTACAACATTTCAGGAAATCAGGGAGTACAGTGCCTCTAATTTTGTTTTTGTACTTCAAAAAATTATTGTGGTTATTCTAGGTCATTTACCCTTACTATACATTGAAGAATCAGTTTGTCAATGTCTACCAAAATTGTTGCAGGTGTTTCTAATCGTTTCATTGAGATATAATTCGTGTACCATAGAGTTCAGCCACTTAAAATGTAAAATTCAATGGTTTTTAGGATATTGTACTCACATTTCTGCAACCATTCTAGAATATTATCATCTTCATCTAAAGAAACTCTGTACATATTAATTATCACTTCTTACTTTAACTCAAAATGACCACCAATCTACTTCACAAAGTAACTGTGCCTTCTCTAGACATTTCATTTAAATGAAGTCACACAACTGCAGTTTTAGGCTGATCACTGTGGTGGCACATGTCAGTACCTCATTCATGTCTCTTGTTGAATAATAATATCCTGTTTTTCGGATACAGCACATTTTACGTATCCATTCATCAATCCATGGACATTTAGTTTGTTGACACTTTTGGTCATTATGACTCATGTTGCTGTGAACATTTGCCTACAAGAGTTTGTATGGACATGTTTCGTTTTCTAAGTACACACCGAGGAGCAGAATTGGTAGATCACAGGCAACTCTAGGTTCAACATTTTGAGAAACTGCTAGACCTTTTTGCCAAAGAGCTGCATGAGGGTTCATTTTCTCTGTCCCCTTGCAACACTAGTTATAGGCATCCCAGAGAGTGCAGTGGTGACCTGTCAGGGCTTGATTTGCCTTTCTGTGAAGGCTGGGAAGGTTGAGCCTCTTCTCATGTACTTATTGCTGCATATCATATGAAGTATGTTAATGGTTGCATGTATTGTGCAGTAAGGGTCTTCATTCTTTTGCATGGGGTTATCCGGTTTGTTGAAGAGACTCCTCTTTCCTTTGAATGGTCTTGACACACACGGAAAATCAGTTGAGCATAAACACAAGACTTTATTTACAGACCATCAGTTCTGTGCTGTTGATCCATATGTTAATCCTTAAGCTGGCATCACACCCTTCATTTTATTGCAAAGTTGTTCTGGCCAGAACCTCCCATGCGATCTTCAATAGAAGTATGAACAGTTGCTATTCTTGCCTTATTATTGATCTTAGGAGTCCATCTTTTCACCATTTAGAATGATGTTGATTATGGGTTATTCGCAAATGCCCTTTATTGATCTATCAAGATGACCATGTGCTTTCTGTCATTTAGTCTATTTATACTATGTATGACATTAATTAATTTTGAGATGCTAAACCAACATTGTATTCCTGGAGTATTTCCCAATTGATCATGACATTTAATATTTTTAATATGTAACTGGATTCAGTTCACTAGTATATTAAGATTCCTTTTGGAACTTCTTAAGACAGCATTGAATCTTCAGATAAATTGGAGGGAGGATTTATATCTTAACAATATGAAGTTTTCCATTGTATGAACATTATGTCTCTTTCTATTTATTTAGGTCTCAGCAATGTTCTGCAACTTTTGGCCTAGAAGTTTTACACAAGTTTTGTAAAATTTATTTCTCACTATTTTGTTATATTGTTGCTATTGGACATTTACTTTCAACCAAACTGCATGTGTGGTTTTATAGTGGGTTTTGTATGGATTGTATCATTCACTTTTCACTCTATGCACAGTTAATATTGTAGTATTTCATGCCTGATGTAGAAATCTTGCAGCCGTTTAAGTTCATTGCTGCCCCATCACACTGTTCTGTTTGCAATATACAATATATCTACAGACATTATGAACCTCTCAAGATAATGCTATCTTTGCTTTATATAGACATGTGCCTTTTAAAGATATTAAGAGAAAGAGTGAGCTTTCCTATCAACCTGTGTTTACCAACACTATTCCTTCCTAAGAAAAGAATTAAAGGAATTTCTTCCTTTACCATTTTTGATAGTGCAGTTCTGGTGGCAAACAATTCTCTTTTCTTTTCTTTTCTTAACCTGAAAAATGTGTTTATTTCACCTTCAGGCATGAAAAGTGTTGTCATTGGCTATCTAATTCTGATTTGACATTTTCTTTCACCACTTTAAAGATAATTTTTCATTGTCTTCAGGTCTTTGAGTTGTAATGAAAAGTTCTTAATCTTTCTAACTGTTGTTCCTCTTTATGTGTGATTTTTCCTCTGGGTATTTTCGAGATTTTCTCTTTATCTTTGGTTTCTAGGAGTTGGACTATCATGTGCTAAGTATAGTTATCATCAAATCTATACTCTTGGAGAATCACTGAGCTTCTTGAATCTGTTTATTTCCTTCAATATTATGAAAATTTTTCATTCATTGTTTCTTTAAATACTTCTGTCTCATTTTCTCTCTCCTTTCTTTTGGAATTCTAATCTTTTGAAATTTTGCACAGTCTTTAGATGTTCTATTAATTTTTAGAATCATTCATCAGATTAGATGATTTCTAATGATTTGTCTTCAAAGATATGATTTCCTTTGTCATTTACATTTTTCTGATAACCTTACCCAATGGTTTTTAATGTTAGATGTTGTGTTTTTCATTTCTAAAAGTTTTATTTGGTTATATTTTACTAATTTTATTTATCTGCTTAGAATGCTTATCTTTATATTCATTATATGCATATTAAATTTTATCTTACTTAGCTATAGGTAGGTACTTCCTTAAAGTATTTAAAACTTGAGCTCCTGGTTATTTTAAGATTTGGCATCTGTTGATTATCCATAGTCTGTTGGTTGAAGATAGGTACACAGTTTTCTGATTCTTACTATGTTGGATAATTCTGGTTTATATTTTGGATTTTGTAAATGTTTTGTTTTAGCGATTTTTAAATTTGTTACATTACTCCAAAGATTATTTGTGATTCTTTATTTTTAGTTGGTTTACTTTTAGCAGGATTTTAAGTTGGTCAGACTGAAATTAAAGGTCATCACACCTGTGATGATGAAGACTTATCTCTCAGGTCATATATTTAAACCCTTGTTGCAGGCACTTTCAGTTGGCTCACGATGCATCACTCAGAAATCATCCAGAAACCTGAGCTATAAACACTGGATTAAGAAGTTCCCATTTTTTTTACTCTCTCATTTTTAGGGTTTTCTTCTAATTCTTCAATGAGTTTGGTTGTCTCAGTGTTCTTTTAGTTGATTCATTTTGCCAAAAAATATGGCAGGGCTTTCTATTAGAAGTTTAGTCACCTGATGCCAGTTGTATGATTTTGGGCACCTTCAAAGTCAAGTTCCCAAAACTAGAGAATTCCATTTGGTTCCCTCATCTCAAATATCTTCTCTCCTCCAAAATCTACTCCTTTTTTAAGCAGTCTCTGGAGCCTGTGGTACTTTTTTCACAGTTGTGTTACTTGCATGAGTAGTTTGTTCCTGATACTGGAGATGAAATATCAATTCAATTTTCTGCATTTAACACTTTTCATATATTACATGTTCAAGTCTATAACTTTAAAGTTTTATGAAGTCATTAATTGAGATAGATAAAGATGTTTTGCTAAATGCATGGAGTCTGAAATTAAAGGTTATGATTTCCAAGTTACCATCTTATTTTAACCTCAGCATTCAATTTAATTTCCTATTTCCCTTGGTTGCATAGTGTTGAGCAACCTTGATTTATATGGGGATATAGTTGCAAAATATGGTTTAAAAACCATTTTATCTTAGGATATCAGTCAATGAAATAGAAGCTTTACTTTGAGGTTTGCATAAAGCAGAGTTGAATTGGCAACATGATCTTCTTTTCCATGTTTTTTATAAGCATTCCATGGAAAGCAGACATCTGTTGTTAAATATATTAGGAGAATTTCCCTGATATAGTCCATTAGAAAATCACAACATATTCAATACTATGAAGAAATATTTTCAATCAAACTTAACCCCAGTGATTCCCAACATTATTGGCATAAAATTTCTATCCCCCCCCCAAAAATACTTATTATCAATTTGTATGCTAAGTATTCCTAATTCTGGAGAACAAAAATTGGTAATTCCAAAGGAAAAAAGAAAAGTAACTAGCACCTGATAGCTACCTGCTCAATGGCAGGCACTGTATGGGATGTCTGTCCACATTATTTTATTTAATTCTTGCAACAGCCAAATTTGGAAGGTTTTATTTTCATATACAGTTGAGAAATTAGGATGCAAGAAGGTTTTATGGATTTCAAGCAAACCTATAAAACACAGTCTCATACCTCAAAGAGCTTGCATTGTGTCCTTGCTGACCCAAAGTTCAGTGCTTTAGTCCCACCCAAGTATCGAAGTGGGCTCAGAGGAAACGGAGTTCAGCAAGGGTCAAGAGTCCAAGAATTCTCAGGATAGTAGCCAGAGACAGCAACCAGCACTATTTTGGAGAACAGCCACAGTAGCTGCCAGGAAGTTGGTTCCAAGTTACAGAAATAAAAGACTGAGCAAATAAAGAGAGAAAAGTAGTAGAAATATAAATACTTGAAGAGAACAGGAATAAGTTAGACTAAGAAGGACAGATATGAGAGGAACAGTAAGCCAAAACTAAGGTCATTTAACCAGGGAATTCGTAGATCCTATGATAATAGGTATAACTATTTTAAAGGATTGTTAAAGGAAATATGTAGGCTAATAAGAAATAATCAATTGCCAATGAGTTTTAGGGAGAAAGTGCAAGCAGATGTCAAAGGAAGAACAAATGCTCCAGATGAGAGCAGCTGACCATGTCCTTGAAGAGAAGGGCAATCAGCAAATGCTTGATGTCAGGATTCACATGTCCAAGGAGAGGAATCATCTTCCTAATTCAAGTTATTTTAGCGAACATTTCATATATATATGTAGGTATATATATATATATATATATATATATATATATATATTCATATGTATATATTTATATATGTTCACACATATACATGTATATGTGTATGTATATATATGAATATGCATACATATATAATTGTATGCATGTAAATATATCTATATTTATGTGTGTGTGTGTATAAAGGATTTTATGTTATGGAAATAAATCAGGTACCTGGTATAAACGAGTACACAACTTCTCGGCCTCAGAATCACTTTCCACTCTAAAATTATCTATGCAAGACAAGTGGCAATTTATTTCCCTGTAATTTTTTTTTTAAGTGTAAGCTTGATTTCTCCAAAGTACTGTGACTTCTACTGAAATACTTCCCAGCCTGGACTTTTTTTTTTTTTTTTTTTTTTTTTTTTTTTTGCGGTGCTGGGGATTGAACCCAGGGCCTTGTGCTTGTGAGGCAAGCACTCTACCAAATGAGCTACATCCCCAGCCCCCCAGCTTGGACTTCTAAAACCCTGATGTACTTTCAGTCATCAACTCTGTACTAGGAGTCTTTGCAGGTTCCTCAGGAATCTGTAAACTTGCCTTTAAAATAAAAACCATATTTCATTATTAAAATGATTGGATTATAAAAACTAGAGAAAAATATCACATGGTCCTAATACTCAGGGATAACATCAGTTGAAAGCTTGTATATCTATTTGTAGTTTGATTTGCTATGTATAATTTTTATGTAATTATGATGATATATTATATAAAATTATATGCAGAGTTTAAAAATATTATGTTGACATTTTCTGATTATAATACTATAATAGAATAATTTTAGGGGATTTAGAATTTTAGAATGGTATAAAAAGAAAACACAAATGATGTGAAATTCATCCACCCAAAGATAAAGAAATTTTTCTGGTATATTTCTTTAGAATCTTTCTTCCTTTTTGTTAATGTGATCAAATTGATACCATGTTGTGGACATTTTTAAGCATAATTAACACAGTCATTTCATAGAGAGGTCCTGGATATTTGATTATTTAGAAGGGGATGGGAAACCAATTATGTCCTTAACAATCTAGTTTCTCAGAATTTTCCAATATTAAAAAAAAGAAAGAAAGAAAGAAAGAAAAAAGGACAAGTTATTTAATGTGGGATTTTGTTTTGTTTTATTTTGGTACTGGAGATGGAACCCAGAGGTGCTCTACCACCGAACTACATTCTCAGTTCTTTTTATTTTTCAAGATAAGTTATCAGTAAGTTGCTTAGGGTCTCACTAAGTTGTTGAGGCTGGCCTTGAACTTGGGATCCTCCTGCCTCAGTCTCCTGAATTGCTAGGATTAGATATGTACCGAAGCACCTGGCTAATGTGGTTTTTTTTTTTTTTAAATGACAGAAAAAGTTTTAAAATGTTCTTAACAATGAATTAAGACCTGTATGCTTATACGAAATAGTGTTACACATTTAGTTGGTATTCTCCTTGTTTATATGTAGGAGTGAAACTATTTTCTTCTCCAGTGATTTGGTTATCTATGATACCTAGCATGCAATAGGTGGTTTGTGATTACCAATTGCAGAACTGTGGATCACCAGTTGCTTTTGTGCTCAATGATCACAAGAAATTTCACTGAATTGTAGAGTGTGGGTAAAGGATGCAATATTAAAAAAAAAAAATGTTTCCAATACTAGGAAATTTTAACAACAATATATAGCTGCACTGTGGTCATAATACCGACAACTTTGGAGTGCTCACTGTTTACCAGGGACTATATTAACCACTTCATATGCATTTATCATGCATTCAGCAAATGTGGGGCTTGCCTGCTAATTGCTGGAAATGCAATAATGAGAGAAGAAACCAGTCTGAAAAGGACATTGGTTTTCTCTTGTGGAGTTTAGAGATTAGTTGGAAGACGGACTTGATCAAATGATCATACTAACAGTTGAAAAATTACAGTCCCACTGTTCTGGATGTCTCTAACAGATAAATCTTCCCAAGACGAGGGATGCGTGGAAGGTTCCCTGAGGAACAGACTTTGACTAGGGTCTGCATGTTGAGAGGCAGCAAAACACGAGGACAGAGTGTGATTGAAATTAGGCTGTGAACAGAAGATTCTAGACCAATCTGGGTCTCAGAAGTTTGGCAAGGATTTTTGCCTTCATCATAGAAGCAATGGAAATTCACTGAGCACCTTTCAAACAGTGAGGTGGTAAGTGCAGATCTACAACTGCAGGGATAATCCTGCCTGCAGTGCAGTGATGAGACAGAAAAAGGACACAATGTGGGGGGATAGCAGCAGAGCTGAGGAGCAGGACACTGCTCAGGGGAATTTGACAGTAAATCTGTCAGCTGTTTCTGTTATGAATTGGATCCTGAGGGTGTGGCAGGTGGGTGAAGAAGAGGCAGGGCGGGGAGCATAATCCAAAACGGAAGTGGAGGGATATACCTTTGATAGGAGATAGGACACACCCTCCAATTTCCTTTTGAGGAATGCTTCCCTTTAATATAATTGGCTCCTGATTTGAGCCTTAATTAAAGTCAACCTGCATAGTCCATTCCTAGACTGCAGTGGTCAGGAATGAAGGTATAAGCCATCGCAGCCACAAGATGCAAAGAGACATTCACAGGTGTTCTGAAGAAAAGGAAGCTCACCAGGACACTCTCCTATTCCCTGCATGGAGAGGTGGGACAGTGGGAGGCTGCGAACTGGCCAGGTGGTCAGCAGCCATATTAGTGGGGAGCAAGTGGAGATGTCAGAGTCACCACGTGAAGCTGAGGAATGGAGTTATCACCCAGGAAAGCGGAGACAAGAGAGTGAAAGAAAACTGCAAAACAAAATAGGATGTTGGGCCAGGTCAAATTTCATGAAGCCAGGCTACTTCTGGGCTTTTCAGTTAGATTTGCCAATGATTCCTTTTTTGTTGAACCACAAATAAAAGCTCCTTTGAGTTGGGTTTCCTATCAGCCTCTCCAAAGGCCTGACAGAGGTGCAGGCCGTCCTCACGGATTCACTTACCTCGGCATCATTCAGTGGCTCTGATGCAGATGAAGAGAAAACAGACAATACAGCTTAATCTGGGGCTCAAATTTGGTCAAATGGCTGTGATACAAAAACAAGGGAGGGTGGATGTGGGGTGTTGGCAGGACAGTCATGTAGCTGAGGGAGCATCCAAGCTAAACTAGATAAGGAGTGAAATGGAAAAAAAAAATAGATGAGAGGTAATGAAAGACCAATTTACTGGAGGCCCCAGAGAGGTTAAAGAATGTTTGTACTATGAGTAAATTAACGACAACAGCAAAAGATCCGAATGGGTACAAGGTGACGGAGAGAAAGGAGGCTGCTTGAACTATGTTTTGGAGTTCAAGATGTGTTGAATGGTGACAAGGTACAGAGCAGACTGAGAAGAGGGTAGGTGGAAATGGAGTGAAGGAAGAAGGAGCGGAGCAAGGGAAGGGAGGTATTGGCACTGCCACCCACGGGGATGGGCGACAGGTGTGGGGTGGAGACAAGGAAGTCTCCGGCTCGGTGGAGACGTTCAGCCAGGACCCGGGAGAGACTGAGAGCAGGAGAGTCTTACTAGTGGCGAGGGGAGGATGGGCCTGCAAGCAGACCCAGGCTCAGGGCAAACAGAAGTTTTACAAGACAGTGGGAGAAACAGGAATGGGGAAGCAGCAGTGGAATACAAGGAACGCAGCAGACCCTCTCCAGCCTGGGAGAGAACAGAGTCCCTTCCAGCAGACTCTGGAATGTAAAATCCAGCAGGATCTCAGAGAAGGGAAGGGGGGAAGGGGACTGCTGAGTCTGGGGTGGCAATTCTGCAGGACAAAAGGCAAGGATTCAGAGGGTTCAGAGAAGTAGAGAATCAGGCGGGGGCGAGGGCTTTACCCTAATGTAGGAATAATTAAAGGCTATGGGTCAGTGGGGAGGGCTTAAACTATGACTGTTCACAGTTTAAAAAAAGTTCACAGATAAAGACCCAGTGGAAGGATCTGTTTGACAGACTGGGCAGTGGGCCTCATGCACAAGGCATGATTCACGTGAAGCAAGACAGTGAGGGTCCCAGAAGTTCCAGTGACTGAAGTCCGTGGCCTGGCTTAGTTGCCATAGTGAATAGGGACTGGACTCAGCTGTGCGGTCTCTGAGGCTGGGGAGGAGTGAGCCCAGGACCACGTGCACATGGGAGCTGTTGTGATCCTGGCTAAGTACTATGATTCCTAGTACTTTTAAGGAGGACTCAGGAAGTGTCAGCAATTCTGCTGTCACTGCTGATTTTGTTGTTGATTTTGTAATCTTTGATCCACCATTCCTGTCTGCAATTGTGAAACTCAGACAGCTTTGAAAAACTTTAAAGTGGGTTGTTTTGTTTTATTTTGTTGTTTTGCTTGCAAGTCTGTGGCCAGTTCATTTTTTTTCCCCATGACACAGGCCTGCAGAATTATTCATATGATGACCGCAGACTCAAGTTTCTTGAGAAACCTCAGTCTCTTCCCTGAAGGACAGAGGATAGGTAAGTTTTTCCAAGTCATTATGTATCATCTGCTCCCAAGGAGAGTTCAGAACTCAGATAGGTAGACAATAGGTAGGTAGGTAGGTAGATAGATAGATAGACAGACAGACAGAAAAAATTCCTGAATAAATTTCAACCTGAAGGGGGAATGAGAGATGAAGAAGACATATTTCTAGTAATCTTCACATTGTGAACTTTTAAAAAAAATCAAAACACATAGCAATAGATGTAAAGTATTATGTTCCACAACCTTTGGATTTTAAGTTGTGTAAATCAGTTAACGGTCCATGTCTAGGGGCTAATCTTGCTCACCACTTGAAATGCTTCTCTACCTCTTCTTATTCCTCTAGAGCCTTTTCCTCTGAAGATCAAGGACTGCATGTGGGGCTGACACCAGGGCACCTGTGTGGTGTATTTCAAAACCTCATCCATATTTCTCTGGGTCATCTAAGATGCCAAAGGCTGCTAGGGTGAGCACTTCAGCTTCATGGTGGCAAACGCAACCTGTGGAGCCACGGTGGCTGCCTCCTCTCTCCATGAACCTCACTTCTGCTTCGTTCAGAGTCTGAAGGCACCCAAGGCTCTGCACGGGGTGCAGAGTGGAACGTCTTGCTATCTCATGACTTGTAGTTAGGCATCGGCGTCAGGTCTGTTGGCCACTTTTTATATCTATACATGAAGGAGTTGGATGGCAGGAAAATCAGTTTTGAAGCACAGAATTCCATGCAGAATGTACATGTGTGCCATGGGAACCTTCCCAAAAGGGACTATAAGCTCTTTTTTTTAACTTTTTTTTAAAACTGCATTTTGGTTCATTGTACACAAATGGGGTACTTCTTTTCATTTCTATGGTTGTGCACAATGTAGATTCATACCATTCGTGTAATCATACATGTACATAGCGTAATGATGTCTGTCTCATTCCACCATCTTTCATACCCCCGCCCCCTTCTCTTTCTCATTTCCCTCTGTGTAATCCAAAGTTCCTCCATTCTTCTCTCACCCCACTCCCCAACCCCCATTATGTATCATCATCCACTCATCAGGGAAAACATTCGGTCTTTGGTTTTTGGGATTGACTTATTTCTCTTAGCATGATAAGCTTTTTCTCAGCAAAGGATACAATCAATAATGTGAAAAGAGAGCCTACAGAGTGGGAGAAAATCTTTTCCACACACACTTCAGATAGAGTACTTATCTACAAAATTTATAAAGAACTTATGAAACTTTATATCAAAAATACAAAGAACCTAATCAATAAATGGACCAAGGAACTGGACGGACACTTTACAGAAGATATACAGGCGATTAATACATATATAAAAAAGGGTTCAACATCTCTAGTAATTAAAGAAATGCAAATTAAAACAACTCTAAGATTTCATCTTACTCCAATTAGAATGACTATTATCAATAACACAAACAATAATAGATGTTGGTGTGGATGTAGGTAAACAGGTACACTTTTACACTGCTGGCAGAGTTGCAAATCAGTGCAGCCACTCTGGAAAGCATGTGGAGATTCCTCAGAAAACTTGAAACGGACCCACCGTTTGACCCAGTTTTCCCACTCCTTGGTTTATACCCAAAGGACTTAAAATTAGCTGTCACATAAATGTTTATAGCAGTTCAGTTCACAATAGCTAGATTGTGGAACCAACCTAGATGTCCTTCAACAGATGAATGGATAAAGAAACTGTGCTATGGATCCAAGATGGCAGACTAGAAGGTGACTGCATCTCCAGTCGCTCCAGAACCCAGGATTCAAGAAGGGGAGGCATTGAGAGACTCAGAATAAAAAGAACCACGAGGTAAGTCTCCCCCACCCGGTGAAGCTCAGCCCGGGCGGCAGGCCCGGAATCGGGTGGCTTATTAGAGTAGGGCAGGGCAGCTAGAGTCTTCTCCAGGCAGCCCTGGGCACTCCAGTGGTGGGCTCCTCCCAGACAGCCAGCTTCTTAGAGCAGGCCCCCCAGAAAGAGCCTTTCCACACAGAGCCAGCTCCAAGCCCTGGAACCAGTAGCAGGCTAGGGACAGCTTTCTTCGGAAGTACTGCATTATCAAGTTACTCCAAGACTTCAGGCTACTGAAGGCTGGGAGGTGATACACTGGAAATCTACAGGGACACTATAAGCAAATAGAGGAAATCTGCAATATCACAGAGTCCCACTGACATCTGACCAATATGAGAAAACAAGGGAAGAAAATGTCCCAAACAAACCTAGATACAATATCAATAAAACTAAATGACAGCACAGCAGAAGATATGTCAGAAAGGGAGTTCAGAATGTACATAATTAAAATAATCAGGGAAGCAAACGAGGAGATGAAAGAGCAAATGCAGGCATTGAAGGAGGAGATGAAAGAGCAAATGCAGGCATTAAATGATTGCACCAATCAACAGTTAAGAGAGCAATTATGGGAAGCAAGAGATCATTTCAATAAAGAGTTAGAGATACTGAAAAAAAAACAAACAGAAATCCTTGAAATGAAGGAAACAATAAACGAAGTAAAAAACTCCATAGAAAGCATAACCAATAGGATAGAACACCTGGGAGACAGAACCTCAGATATTGAAGACAAAATATTTAATCTTGAAAACAAAGCTGACCAAACAGAAAAGATAGTAAGAAATCATGAACAGAATCTACCAGAATTATGGGATATCATGAAAAGGCCAAATTTAAGAATTATTGGGATTGAGGAAGGCTTAGAGAAACAAATCAAAGGAATGAACAATCTATTCAATGAAATAATATCAGAAAATTTCCCAAATCTGAAGAATGAAATGGAAAACCAAGTACAAGAGGCTTATAGGACTCCAAATATACAAAATTACAACAGACCCTCTCAAGACATATTATTATGAAAACACCTCACATACAAAATAAAGACAGAATTTTAAAGGCCGCAAGAGAAAATAATCAAATTACATTCAGGGGAACAATAAGAATATCAGCAGATTTTTCAATCCAGACCCTAAAAGCTAGAAGGGCCTGGAACAACATTTACCAAGCCCTGAAAGAAAACGGATGCCAACCAAGATTCTTATACCCAGCAAAACTTACTTTCAGATTTGACGATGAAATAAGATCCTTCCATGAAAAACAAAAGCTAAAGAAATTTACAAAAAGAAAGCCGGCATTGCAGAACATTCTCAGCAAAATATTCCATGAGGAAGAGATGAAAAACAATGATGCAAATCAGCAACGGGAGGAGCTAGCCTAAAGGAATAGCCAAATAAAGGAGAAACCAAATCATGTCAAAAAAAACAAAAATGAGTCAAATGACTGGGAATACAAATCATATCACAATAATAACCCTGAATGTTAATGGCCTGAACTCATCAATAAAAAGATATAGACTGGCAGACTGGATTAAAAAGAAAAATCCAACAATATGCTGCCTGCAAGAGACTCATCTCATTGAAACAGATACCTACAGACTAAAGGTGAAAGGATGGGAAAAAACAAACCATGCACACGAACACAGCAAAAAAGCTGGAGTATCCATCCTCATTTCAGATAATGTGGACTTCAAGCCAAAACTAGTCAGAAGGGATAAAGAAGGACATTACATACTGCTTAAGGGAAGCATAAATCAGCAAGACATAACAATCATAAATATCTATGCCCCAAACATTGGTTCATCCATGTATGTCAAACAAATCCTTCTCAATTCCAGAAATCAAATAGACCACAACACAATAATACTAGGTAATTTTAACACACCTCTCTCACTGCTGGATAGATAGTCCAAACAAAAATTGAATAAAGAAACCATAGATCTCAATAACACAATCAACAATTTGGACTTAACCAACTTATATAGAATATACCATTCAACAAAGAACGAATACACTTTCTTCTCAGCAGCACATGGATCCTTCTCTAAAATAGACCATGTTTTATGCCACAAAGCTACTGTTAGCAAATACAAGAAGATAGAGACACTACCTTGTACTCTATCAGATCATAATGGATTGAAATTAGAAATAAATGACAGAATAAAAAACAGAAACTTCTCCAATACTTGGAGATTAAATAATACACTATTATATGATGAATGGATAACAGAAGACATCAGGAGGGAAATTAAAAAATTCTTAGAAGTAAATGAGAACAAAGACACATCATATCAAAACCTCTGGGACACTATGAAAGCAGTACTTAGAGGAAGATTTATTTCATGGGGCGCATTCAACAAAAGAAGTAGAAATCAACAAATAAACGACTTAACACAATAGCTCAAAGCCCTAGAAAAAGAAGAGCAGACCAACACCAAAAGTAGTAGAAGACAGGAAATAGTTAAAATCAGAGCCGAAATCAACGAAATTGAAACAAAAGAAACAATCGGAAAAATTAACAAAATAAATAGTTGGTTCTTTGAAAAAATAAACAAAATTGATAAACCCTTAGCCACACTAACAAAGAGAAAGAGAGAGAAAACTCAAATTACTAAAATTCGGAATGAACAAGGAAATATCACAACAGACAGGAGTGAAATACAAAACATAATTAGAAGCTATTTTGAAAATCTATACTCCAACAAAACAGAAAACCTTGAAGACATCAACAAGTTTCTAGAGACATATGAATTACCTAAACTGAACAAGGAGGACATACACAACTTAAATAAATCAATTTCAAGCGATGAAATAGAAGAGGTCATCAAAACCTACCAGCAAAGAAAAGTCCAGGACCAGATGGGTTCTCAGCTGAGTTCTACCAAACCTTTAAAGAAGAGCTCATTCCAATACTTCTCAAAGTATTCCATAAAATAGAAGAGGAGGGAACCCTTCCAAACTCATTCTATGAAGCCAATATCACCCTGATACTTAAACCAGACAGAGATACATCGAGGAAAGAAAATTTCAGACCAATATCCTTAATGAACATCGACACAAAAATTCTCAACAAAATTTTAGCAAATCGCATACAAAAATATATTAAAAAGATAGTGCACCATGATCAAGTGGGTTTTATCCCAGGGATGCAAGGTTGGTTCAACATCTGGAAATCAATAAATGTCATTCACCATATCAAGAGACTAAAAGTTAAGAATCACATGATTATTTCAATAGATGCAGAAAAAGCATTTGATAAAATACAGCATCCCTTCATGCTCAAAACACTAGAGAAAATTGGGGTAGTGGGAACATTCCTTAACATTGTAAAGGACAGCTATGCTAAGCCCATGGCCAATATCATTCTAAATGGTGAAAAACTGAAAGCATTCCCCCTAAAAACTGGAACAAGGCAGGGATGCCCTCTTCCACCACTTCTATTCAACATCATTCTTGAGACTCCAGCCAGAGCAATTAGACAAACCAAACAAATTAAAGGGATACGAATTGGAAAAGAAGAACTCAAACTATCCCTGTTCGCTGATGACATGATTATATATTTAGAGGAACCTGGAAATTCCACCAGAAAACTCTTAGAACTCATAAGTGAATTCAGTAAAGTAGCAGGTTACAAGATCAATGCTCATAAATCCAACGCATTTTTATACATAAGTGATGAATCTTCAGAAAGAGAAATTAGGAAAACTACCCCATTCACAATAGCATCAAAAAATAAAATAAAATACTTGGGATCAATCTCACAAAAGAGGTGAAAGACCTCTACAATGAGAACTACAGAATACTAAAGAAAGAAATTAAAGAAAATCTTAGAAGATGGAAAGATCTTCCATGTTCTTGGATAGGAAGAATTAATATTGTCAAAATGGCCATACTACCTAAAGTGCTATACAGATTCAATGCAATTCCAATTAAAATCCCAATGGTGTACCTTACAGAAATAGAGCAAGCAATTATGAAATTCATCTGGAAGAATAAGAAACCCAGAATAGCTAAAGCAATCCTCAGTAGAAAGAGCGAAGCAGGGGGTATCGCAATACCAGATCTTCAACTCTATTACAAAGCAATAGTAACAAAAACGACATGGTATTGGAACCAAAATAGACAGATAGATCAATGGTACAGAATAGAGGACATCGACACAAACCCAAATAAATACAATTTTCTCATACTAGACAAAGGGGCCAAAAATATGCAATGGAGAAAAGATAGCCTCTTCACAAATGGTGCTGGGAAAACTGGAAAACCATATGCAACAGAATGAAATTAAACCCCTATCTCTCACCCTGCACAAAACTCAACTCAAAATGGATCAAGGACCTCAGAATCAGACTAGAGACCCTGCATCTTATAGAAGAAAAAGTAGGTCCAAACCTTCAACTTGTTGGCTTAGGACCAGAGTTCCTTAACAGGACTCCCACAGCACAAGAAATAAAAGCTAGAATCAACCACTGGGATAGAGTCAAACTAAAAAGCTTTCTCTCAGCAAAGGAAACTATCAGTAATGTGAAGAGAGAGCCTACAGAGTGGGAGAATATCTTTGCCACTCATACTTCAGATAGAGTGCTAATTTCCAGAATCTATAAAGAACTCAAAAAACTCTACACCAAGAATACAAATAATCCAATCAACAAATGGGATAAGAAGTGAACAGACACTTCACAGAAGAAGATGTACACGCATTCAACAGATATATGAAAAAATGTTCAACATCTCTAGTAATAAGAGAAATGCAAATCAAAACTACCCTAAGATTCCATCTCACCCCAATTAGAATGGCAATTATCAAGAACACAAGCAACAATAGGTGTTGGCGAGGATGTGGGGAAAAAGGTACACTCATACATTGCTGATGGAGTTGCAAATTAGTGCAGCCACTCTGGAAAGCAGTATAGAGATTCCTCAGAAAGCTTGGAATGGAACCACCATTTGACCCAGGTATCCCACTCGTTGGCCTATACCCAAAGGACTACAGAGATACAGCCACATCAATGTTCATAGCTGCTCAATTCACCATAGCCAGATTGTGGAACCAACCTAGATGCCCTTCAGTTGATGAATGGATAAAGAAACTGTGGCATATATATATATATATATGTATATATACAATGTATATACATACAATGGCATATATATATATGTATATATACAATGTATATACAATATATATATACATATGTATATATATGCAATGGAATATTACTCAGCCATGAAGAATGATAAAATTATGGCATTTGCAGGCAAATGGGTGAAATTGGAGGATATCATACTAAGTGAGATAAGCCAATCTCAAAAAACTAAATGATGAATGGTCTCGCTGATAAGCAGTTGAGGACATATAATGGGGGGTAGGAGGGGTTAATGTTAGGGTTAGGGTTAGGTGTAGGGATAAGGAGGGTGGTAAGAATGGAGGAAGGAAGGACTGTATAGAGGGAAAAGAGGGGTGGGAGGGGTGGGGTGGAAAGGGAAAATAAAATAACAGAATAATTCAAACAACATTGCCCTATGTAAATTTATAATTTTTAATAAAAAAAAGAAACTGTGGTATATAGACACAATGGAATATTATTCAGCCATAAAAAGAATAATATTATGGTATTTGCAACTAAATGGATGGAATTTTATAATATCATGCTAAATGAAAAAAGCCAATCCCAAAAAACCAAAGGCAAGTTCATTTGACACAAAACCCATGCTGTTGTTTTTACATATCCCACTTAGAGTGATAATTCAAACATTTTACTTACAAAAAAATAAAAGAACTTATTTCATTATGGACTGTTCCCTAGAAACCGTTGGGGTACTTTATAATACAGTATTGCAAATTCCAAAAGTATCTGAATGCTAGGGCATGTTTGGTCCTCAGGGTTTCAGGTAGAAGATTAGAGATACATCTTACTAATTTTAGCCTCACATTTAATATTCCTAACCCCAATGAGGTTGGTGCTATTATTATTTTTCCCTTTTAACAATAAGGATCATTACCAGTGTTATTATTCTCATATTATAAAAACTGAGATTTACAAAGCTAAGTAGTAGACTCGGAATATGAACATGTCGGTGAGCTTTCAAATACCAAGCAGAATTTCTATTGGCCTTTGTCAGTGGCGAAGTCTATTGGCCCTGTGGCTTTCTCTGTCCTCTCTGGTGCTGGTGGGATTACCTTGTTACCACTGTTATCTAAAGAGAAAATTGATTGATTCTGGCTCCCAGGCCAGGTGTCGCATAAAGAAATGGAAACAGAATCTCTCTCTACGCCTATGTTCGCAGTCTGGTGCAGTAGGTAGAGAGAACTGGGCAAATCTTGGCTCCCAGGATGCATTGCGACCGGGGCTCCTTCTGCACCCTAGAGGATGAAATCAGCCCTTTTCTCTCTCCCCAGCCACAGCTCTAGGATCTGTGGTTTCAAAAACAGATAGGAGAGACGTATTTCTAAGGTTGTACATTGATCTGTTTCCGAATTTACGGCTAGAAGTTGGGTGACATGCTAACATTTCAGTACTATTGATTTTTCACCTTTATCTTTTATGGGGAGATAACAAGGAAAGCCATGTCAGTAGCTACCCAGATGGTGTTTTAAAAAATAGTCTTGTTCCTATGTTTTTGGGGACCCTCCTGCTCCCAAGAGTTTAACCACAGTGCCTGGTATAGCATGTCTTAAATTGATGCTAGTTGATCCATTATTTAACTAGTTAAGGAGTAACTAATTTCTGAGGAAGTTTTTATTTCCTCTAACCGGTGCTTGCAAGTCTCTTTAACCTGGTCATCCATAGGTGCTGGGTGAAAGTAAAACAAAACAGAAAACACCCACAGCAAATCTGAAAGTTTACCTAGCCAGCTTCTGTCATGGCAACGATGTGCCCAATCATGGCAGGGGAGTGGGTCTGGGGAGAAGCACAGAGTTTGTTGACAGACTTGAGTTGAAATGGGAGGAAAAAGGCAGAGTGGTTGAGGGCTGACCCTGGAGCCTACCCAATAGTTCAGTTCCATTAGTCTTGGTATTCTCGACAACAGCTTGTGAGTAATAACAACATTACCTATCTTGTATCTAAAGGGTTAAATCAAGCTTATGTACAGAAAGTCATAGTGAGCATTGTGTCTTAGCATTCGGTAAGCCCTCAGTATGAATCTACATCATAATTAATATTATGCTATAATACTAATTTATTGCTTACAGTGTTTTCTATGAGCTTAGAGGAGTGACTTCAACTTCCCTCACCTAGGTTATTCATCTATATGAAGAGTAATAACAATACACTTGCCAAGAGGCTGTATGAAGGAATAAGCATGAGATTGGAAGCCAAGTGCTTTTAAACCGTGAAGACAAAGGTTGGGGCGAGTGAGTGGTCTGCTCCTGTGATTAGGAATCAAGGGGACCCTTGTCTGTAGAGAGCTAAAAGACAATAATAAAAACAACTAAAATTGGGTCTGTTTCTTGTTACCCACATGTGCCCACAATTCTAATAAATGTCAAAGATGAAGAAATTCTCCAAAGAAAACCAAACTTTTCTTGCTCTAAGTAATTACTGCCACTATTGTTAGGACATTAATGATATTGAAATTAACTGTTTTACTTAGTTATCCTTTAATGCAAATTATGAAGGAGACGAATTCAGAGAACTTCCAATCATGCAGCTGATTTCAACTCAAGCAAACTTCATTTCCAGGGTAGTTCCTAATGGGATTGCTGAAGCTCTCCAGGGGTGACATTTGTGTCTCCAATCCCTGAATTGAACTGTAGATCAGTTTTTAGCAATAATAGCACAATGACTATAAGGATTAAAAACACAAGATGCTTATTAATTCCATTTCATAATTATATATGACCATTGGAGCATTTATTTGTATTTCAATTTTACAGTAGTGGCCAAGAGTGCAAACTCTTATTTACACTATGATATTCATTTTAATATTTACTCATAAGGTAATATATATCAAATTTAATAAAAACATTTTCATCCTCTGCATGTCTTTTCTTGTCATCATTATGTGTTTTACATCTATTAATGAAAATAATTTTTCTATTTTGGGAGACTGTTATGTGATCCATTTCAGGTGTCAAACATGCTAGTTTCCCTATTGCTGGTAAGGTCAAGTCTCCTATCCTTGCCTACCGGTGTCTAAAGGGACTGGACTAGCTGATCTGCAGGCCCTTCCCATTTGGGAATGTCTCTGGTTCCATGACCGTGATACATAAACACTCAATAATGGATCTTATTCCTAGACAGCCACTTCCTCCACCTTGGAAAACCTGAAGGTTTAGATGCAGCTTGGCAGTTCCTTCTTTTTCCTCCTGGTTCCACAGTTTGAATACCCTATGTGTATTTAAAGTTTAAATAACATACCTGCTCCACCAAATATACTGCCACTACATATTAATTATGTGACTCACATAAAAGAGGATAGAGTTTCTTGACAATTAAAAATATGGCATTTACAGAATATGTGGAAGAATTTTTTTAAAGACTCTGTGAAAGGAGGCATCTGTTATATTGCCAAGTTGATCATTCTATATTCCCTACTCCTAGTATTAAGTTCCCAATGTTAAGAGCCTCCAGAGACCTGCTCAAAACTCCAGATGGCCATATGAGTCCTTCAGCTTAGGGAGCTTTGTCTTTCAAAATTAGAACAAGAAAAATTAAAATATTTATCTGTGAAAACCTGTGTGAAGTTTCCCTTATTTTCTCTGAATTCTCTCTATAATTTTCTCTATAATTCTCTAAATATAACTCCTGCATGATTCCCTCCTTTGGGGTGATGAAATGCCTTGACCTACTTTTCATTTGTTCTTCCCACACATAGACACACCTGTATTAAGATGCTGGTTTTATTTCCATTACCTGTGAAGCCACAGTCTGGACTGAGGGGACACAGGCTGTCCAGTCTGAGCTTGACATCTCACATTCCCATGTGCTTCTCTTTCAGGATCAGCTTGCAAGTCAGGTGCTTTCACAAAGTGAGCTCAGTGAATTGAATACTACAGCAGTGGTTCTGAATGTGGTCCCTGGACCAAGAGCATCAGCCTCACTGGGGGACTTGGCAATGCACGTTCTCGAGCCACAGGCACCGGAGCCACCACATCAGAAACTCTGGGTGTGGCCCAGCAAAGAGTGTTTCCACAAGCTCTCTAGGTAACTAAGGTGCACAGTACAGTTCGAGAAACACTGCTCTACAATCACGGGGCAATGCCAGATCTTCTGAGCCTCAACCTTCCTCCAAATCCTCTCAACACAGAGACCCAAGAAAACACTACTCATGATCTTGAACTAGTGCTCATAAATAAAGCTATTTTCTAAGTATGATTAGTTCACAAACTAATTCCATAGATGATAAAAATGAGTCCAAGAAAAACAAAGTGGCAAAATAGCATCAGAAATAAAGTAGAAACCAGTTCTGGATTTCCAAACTCCACGATGGTTTAACTGAAGTGACGTTTCCTGATGAACAGAACTAGGAAAGGGGAAGAGGGGAAGGAGTTAATAACTTTTATAAGGCGAAGTTGTGGGATCTGGTTTAGGAACCATCACACAACCAGGGGTTGAGATGGAATCTGACACCCAGGTTGGGACTAGAATAGGCCAGAGTGAAGCAAAAGAGGCAAAGAAGAAATCTGAGCTGAAATTGGATGGGCATCTCTCCCCCTTACCCTGTTTGGGAGGCCTCCCTCTCCCCCCAGATCCCACCTCCCTGTGCTATTTGGATGAATTACCTCTCTCCGCGCCTGCTTCCTGGACCCTCCTCTACCCACAGCTGCTGGATCTGATCTCCATCCATCTTCACCCAGGCCAACAGTCCCAGGGAGCTCTGGGGAGGCTCCAGCCCACAGTCATAATGAAAAGCAGGACTTCCGGGAGCTGGCTGCTGATGCGAGAATCAGGGAACTTGATCACCTAATCACTGTGAAATTACCAGGTGTGACTGAGCAGGTAAAGAATATTTGGCTTGGGACCCTGACCCTGAGTCTACCATGTTTTCTAGGGAGTTTTCTAGGGAGCAGTCATTGGCGTGTGGTTTTTTTGCCACCCCAGTCCCATTGAGATACTGCACTGAAGTGCCTAAGTCAGTGGAAAAATCTGGGATTTATTTCGCTTTTGGTACAGAAGCAGGTGAATTCATCTCAGGTGGAATTTCCATCACTGCACCAGCGAGTTAAGATGCAGAACATCTTCAAGACTCCATTGTTCCATGTGTAAACTAAGATAATAATTGAGATCATTTCTGCACTGTCCACATCATAGGATGAGGTCAAGTGAGATAATGGTTGTGAAAGTGCTTTGCAATCTGCAAAGGTATCATACAGCTAAAACTATGTATTGTTATCATGACTTCAGATTTCCCTGACTGCCTTCCACAGTTCCAGTAATCACAGTTTTGTGGCTACATCTTGGAGTTTATCATTAAAAGGAAACGTTCTACCTCAGACATCTTAAATTCTAATACACAAATCTCTGACAGGGGCTTCCTATCAACACAGTTTTTCTTTCTTACATCTACCACGCATAATTTTTTATCTTATCAAGGATCAGTTCTTTGATCCCTTATTTATTTATGTTTTTGCTATCAGTTCCTCCTGCGTTCACTTTGTTCCTTTTCCTCTAGAACTTCATCCTCCACCACATTAGCTACTTCGTTTTGCAATGTCTCATCCTCTCAATCTCTTGTCCTTTCTGGTATTCTCACTCAACTCCTCAGCCTTGTGGAGGAACTCTCTGTCCCTTCCTCCTCTCCTTCGCTAAGCGCTATTGAAAGAAGTGATATTATTGAATGGACAGGTGCCACTACGAATTTATGATTTCCAAATTCAGTTGGGCCTTTTGCTAGAGCAAATATTCCAAATCATACTGTGTTAAAGACATCTGCCTAATTACTGCTTTCTCTTCCCTTGGCAGATAAACTAACACTTTAGAAAGAAAATTGAGGCCATTAGGTAGGCCCTCAAAAACTATCCTTGCCAACTAACCACAAATTTTAACCTCTACATCTAAATCCTGTCTTCCTTCCCTGGGGTCCTGTATCAGGCCAGAGGACACGCTTCTATTTCAGTCAAATCTCTCTTCTCTAGCCAATCCTCACCTCTGGAGAATCCATCTTCCCTGGAGAGTTCTTCTCTTAACAGATGAAAGGAGGAAAAGAAAGTCACCCCTGTGTCTTTTTCTAGCATCTGAGCTCATTTTCCTTTTTCCTCCAATCAGGTCCTTTGAAAGAGTACCCCATAATCACTACCTTCACTTCCACATTTCCGGTCTCTCACCCATGAACTAGTGCCCTCCACCGCTCTCCTGAACCTAA
Organism: Sciurus vulgaris; assembly: GCF_902686455.1. Lineage (NCBI taxonomy): Eukaryota > Metazoa > Chordata > Mammalia > Rodentia > Sciuridae > Sciurus > Sciurus vulgaris. The sequence continues at coordinate 44,909,772 of NC_136461.1, forward strand.
CTGGGTTACATTTACCCATCAGTTACTAACTCAACTGGCCACTTTGCTGTATTTCACTGATGGTCTAATTTCCTTTTCTTGTAATTCTCTTCTTTCTTGACTTCTGAGACATGAGTTCTTGCTGGGTCCTCTGACGTACCCTGGCATTCCTTTCTTACGTCATATATATTTAATATATATTTATAATACTGTCATTATAAGTATTATAATATTAATATATATTTATAATATTAAATAGTTACTAATCATTAGCTTCTTCATCTCAGCCTCTCCCTTAAAGGTTGGGTTTCCCAAGGGCTAATATGTCTTACAAATTTTTCTGAGTTATTAATTCTTTCTTGGTGATTTTATCTGCTCTGGGGGTTCCTTGCTGATTCTTTCACTGATGGTGATTCCCAATTCTGACCTAAATAGTGTGCAGTCACCTAGGCAACATTTCTACCTAACCAATGTGTCCAAATGGGATTCGATACCTTCACCTCAAACGTGGCCTTTCTCCTGTCTCCTTAACCTGATGAGTGGCAGCACCAGATACCTAATGCCCTTGTGGTAATTTTGACCTCTCTCCATCCCTCCCTCTGACATTGAATTAGTTGTCCAGCCCTGTCTACATCACTTTTCTCCATCTTCTCTGCCTCTGCCTAAGTCCAGCTTTTCACTGTCCTTCTCATAGATGGCTGCCAGCATTTTCTAATTGGTTTCCCTGCCTTTAGGATTAGATGCTTCTAATACATGCATCATATCAGAGTCAGCTTTCTAAAACCCAACCAGTATTCCTGCCATTTCTTAAGTACTCATTGTCCATCAGGTATCATGCTAAATTCTTTATATTTGTTGCCTGATTTGTGCTGCACAACAGGAAATATTGATGACTTGGGAGAAGAAGATTTTAGAAGAGTCACATTACTTGTCATACAACTACTAAATGGGCAAATCACCAATTACACCAAAGCCTTCGTGTCTTATGTCCATCCACTAATGGCACTCCACGGCTGAAAGGATGGGTCCAAATTCCTTGGTATGCCAATTCCCCAAAAACCTGCCTCATACTTAGTTTCTCATTGCCTCTCCAGGAAACTTTTAATTCTCTTTCTTGTCATACCTGAGGAATTTCCTATTATTTCTTCTGTATCCCTATGGAACTCTGTAGAGACTTGGATCCAAGCACCAGAAAATTTTCATCTTATTTGTTAATTTCTTTCCCATAGGGCTGTTTGTGAGCTTCTTGAAGTCATCTTGTCTTGGGCACCTAACATTATTTTTGACATAAAGTACATGAGTCCATGAACCACAGTCATGAACTACTACTCTTGCAAATAAAGTTTTATTGAAAAATGCCACCCCGACCTTTACTTATTATCTGTGGCTGCTTTTTTACTACAATTGACAGTATTGAGTAGATGCAACCAATATTATATGGCCTAAAATCCTAAGATATTTAATATCTGGCCTTATCGAATATGTTTGTCAGCCCCTAACAGTAAATGCTTAATTAATACTGAAAAAATGAAAAATTGCACTCAAGATTGTCTGAATGAAAATATGAATAATTGAATCATTATTAGGCACAGTACTTTTTCACAATGGGGCATAAGAATTAAAAAATGAATATAAGCAAGTATTTTCTAGCAAATAGCAAGTTTCTAAAACTAAGTTTTTCATATGTAAAATGGGCATTAACTGCATAATAATCCAAGAAAGTATTATTGTACAGTGCAAGTGAGAAAATGAAACAGAGAATCCCTCTTAAGAACCAAGCCAATGCCAAAAAACCAAAGGCCAAATATCTTCCCTGATAAGTGGATGATACAAAATGGGGGTGAAGGGTGAGGGTGAGAGAAGAATGGAGGAACTTTAGATTACATAGAAGGAAATGAGGGGGGTATGAAAGATGGTGGAATGAGGCAGACATCATTACCCTATGTACTTGTATGATTACATGAATGGTATGACTCAACGTGGTACACAACCATAGAAATGAAATTTGTACCCCATTTGTGTACAATGAATCAAAATGCAGTCTGTAAAAATTAAAAAAAATAATTAAAAAAGAACCAATGAGTAAATGGGTATGAAGAGTTATGCATAAGAATAGACTTTGAGAGAACTTTTCAAGATGACAGAATAGAGAAGTTCACTTTCTTGGCTGCTCCGTGGAGTGAAACCAAGATAGAAGAAAGGCAGCTTCTCAGCAAGGTGGATGAACAAAAAAAAAAAAGGCCGGGAGAACTTCACTGGAATTTAAAACTGAGTATTCAAAACATATTGGGGTCTCAAGAGGTTGGATATAGTAAAATAAGAATGAATTCCCCAGTGGCATAGCCACTGCTGCAACTGGGCCTGAAGCAGCAGTCAGAGCAGTCCCTCTGAGAGCAAAGTGGAAAGCCGAGGGAATTAAGGTAACCCACATTGTTAGGAGGCCGAGTCATGTCTGGGTATGGAGCAGAAAGAACAGAGATTAAGGACATTGCCTGACAAACCTGAAAGGCATGTCACGCAATATCCTTGTACAGGAAAGAAGATGCCACCTCTCCAGGTGGAGTGTGGAAGACAAAAGAGGGGACCATTTTGCAGCTGAGGAAACTGATTCTTGGCAAACCTGAGTTTGGCCCCAAATACAAGTCCAGTAAACACACACTGCATGCCATAGAGTGTGCTTAAGTGACCAGGAGAAAAATCAAACATGGAAAGGTATTTACACTGAGGACAACTGGTCATGGAAACCCACCCAGCTCTGCCAATTCCCCTCCAACCTGCTGCTTGCAGGACTGACTGGGAGAGATGCATCTGGTCAGGAACTTGGAAGGGTAGGGGCAGAAGAGATTGAGTTTGGAGACTAAACCCAAGACCAGGAAATGTGGGGGCCACAGGTGATATAGGGGACTAAGAATTGGCTCCCCCACCACATGAATGGAACCCAAGGGACAACTCTGGAGTACAGTGTGGACAAGCAATTACTGGGCCCTGGAGGTGCACTGATTTAAACTCTCCAGACCAACTGACATTCAGGGAAGAGCCTGGAGCCCGCCTAACCTTAAACCCTGTCTCCAGGAGCGCTGCCCATGGGATTAACTCTCTCACTCCAGAAATCTGGAGAGTGGAGCATCACACTCCGGAGGACCCCACCTAAAACTTCTGAGAAGAGAAGCTGAGAATCTTTTGAACTCCAATGGAAAGAATTCTTTAACTTTTCATCAAGTTTCTTTTTTTCTCCTTTTTTTTTTTTTTTTTTTTCTTTTCTTTGTTTAATTGTGACCTTAAGGGTACATGGACATTTAGACATACTCATATTTGTTTTCTTTTCTCATTTCTGACATTTCTTAAGCCAGTCATTTTTCATAGATCAGTATTTTAAGGACTAGGAAGTTTGACTAGTATATTTTAGTTTTGATTTGAATTCTTTTTAATTTTTATTTTTAATTTCTTTCAAATTTTTACTTTACATATATTTTTTCATTTGCCTTGATTCTCTTTCTCTCTTTTCTTCCACTAACAATCTATCTCTATTCTTCTCTTTCACTCTTCCTTTAAATTTTCACTTCTATCTTCTCTCCTCCTCCCTCATAATCATCACATCCTATATTACTTCTGTTCTCCTGCTGTCCACCATTTGAAATTGTAAATCCTTTTGCAAACTTGCTGTTTTTATTGTAGGTGATAACTGATTACTCTTTTCTGTTCATTGTGATAATAAACATTGTAGACATCATAGTAGGAACTATTTGGCTTAATGCTGTATATTGTTTGCATTTGGTTTTTATTATTTGTCTGCCCCTTAACAGTGAGGTACTGGAAACCCTCAGGGACACTACAAGTTCACAGGATAGAAATTCTACTACCTCAGATCCATGCTAGACAGGTAGACACACAAATAACATGAAAAAGCAAGGGAACAAATCGCCCCAAACAAATCAAGATATTCAATAACAGAATATGATGACACCATGGGGGAAGTTAGGTCCAAGAAGGAATTTAGAATGTATATAGTTAAACTAATCTGTGAATTAAAGGTCTATGTAAGGAGTGATATCAGAGAGAAAATACAGGATGTGAAAGAGCACCTCAAAAAAGGGATAAGATTCTGAAAAAAAAAAAAAAATCAAGCAGAGATCCTGAAGGAATCAACAAACCAAATTAAGAATTCAATGGAAAGCATCACCAATAGACTAGACTACTTGGAAGACAGAGTTTCAGGCAATGAAGATAAAATATATAATCTTGAAAACAAAGTTGGCCATGGAGAAAAGATGTTATGTGACCAAGAACAGAACTTCCGAGAAATATGGGATAACTTGAAAAGACCAAATTTAAGATTTATTGGTTTAGATAAAGGCTCTGAGATACAAACCAAAGGAGTGCACAATCTTTTCAATGAAATAATATCAGAAAATTTCCCAAACCTAAAGAATGAGATGGAAAATCAAAAACAGGAGGCTTACATGTGACCAAATATACAAAATTACACCAGACCCACACCAAGGAACTTTATTATGAAAATACCTAACATACAGAATAAGAATACAATTTTTAAAACAGCAGGTAACATTTAGAGGGAAACCAATTTGGATCTCAACTGACTTCTCAACCCAGACCCTCAGAGCTAGAAGGTCTTAGAATAATATATACCAAGTTCTGAAAGAAAATAGATGCTAGCTGAAAATGTAATTCCCAGAAAAATTAAGTTTCAGAATTAACAATGATATAAAAACTTTCTATGATAAACAACATTTAAAAGAATTCACAACTAGAAAGTCTGCACTACAAAACATTCTCAACAAAATATTTCACCAAGAAGAAATAAAAAAATAGAAGTGAAAACCAGTAATGGGAGGAACTACACTAGAAGAATAGTCAATCAAAGGAGAAACTAACTCAAAGAAAAAAAAATAAAACAGAAATAAATCAAAATGGAAGGGAATGAAAATAATTTCTCAATAATAACATTCGATGTAAATGGCCTACACTCATAAATCAAAAGGCATAGACTAGCAGAGTGAATTGAAAAATAAGACCCAACAATATGCTGTCTTCAAGAGACCCACCTCATAGGCAAAGACATCTACAGACTGAAGGTAAAAAGATGGAAAAAAACTTATCATTCACATAGATCTCATAAACAAGCAGGGGTTTCTACCCTCCTATCAGATAAAATGGAATTCAAGCCAAAGTTAATCAGAAGGAACAATAAAGGACATTTTATACTGCTTAAGGAAATGATACATCAACAAGACATAACGATCATAAATATTTATGCCCCAAACAATGGAGCATCTATGTACATCAAACAAACCCTTCTCAGTTTCAAGAATAAAATAGAACACAACACAATAATACTGCATAACTTTAACATGCCTGTCACCACTGGATAGATCCTTCAAACAAAAACTAAATAAAGACGCTATAGAAGGAAATAATACAATTGATAATTTAGACTTAACAGACATGCATAATATTTCATCCATCAATGACTGAATACACTTTCTCCTCAGCAGCACACAGATCCTTCCCTAATATAGAACACATCATGTAAGCAATCACATATGTTGGCATGAAATCATAATATTACCTTAATATAATTTTAGCATCTGTAGGGTTATTTTGATAACTCCCTTTCCATTGATATTAATTTTTGTGTTCTTGCTTTTTCTTGATTAAACTTGTTTGATTTTTATCAACTTTCAACTGTATTATTTTTTCCCTATTTTATATATTTCTGCTCCAGCTCTTATTTTTCCTTCCTACTATCTAATTTGAAAATAATTTCATTGTTAATTTAGCTTCTTTCTGAAACAAGCCCTTAAAGTAGTAAATGTTCATTTGAGCACTGTTTCATCCCAGAGATTCTGATATTTTAAGCTTTTATTATCACTCAGTTCAAAGCACTTTTTATTTTACTTTTTGTGCTCTGTTCCTTGACCTGTGAGATATATGTAAGTATGCCATTTAATTTTGAAGTAGTTGACCTGTGGAATTGGGGTTCTATATGTCTTAAGGTGGTTGATTTCTAACGTGATAAATCATGCCGGAAACGCGGTCTGCATGATTAAGAAGGTAATGGAAATGCTTTTTATATTGATTATATTGTTTATATGCATGTCAAAACATGTCAAAACTGATCAAACTGCATATCTCAAATATGTGCATTTTATTGTACTTCAGTTTTGCCTAAATAAGCTATAAAAAAATAGGAAAAAAAGAATGGACTTTGAAATCAGAACCTAAGTTCAAAAACTCCATTTTCTGTCTATTAACCAAAATCATTGTGCAAAACACTTAACCTCCTGACACATAACTGTACACATTAGTCATGATATACTTGTCATTAAAGTTGTTCCAGTGATTAGAGATGATATTTTTGGAATTAGATCATGTGTGTTGAAATGCCAGCTCTAAACCTTACTAGCTATATGATCTTAAGCAAATTATTAACTTTAATTTGCTTCTTTATTTTTGGAACTTTGATAATCCCAAACTCAAACTGAGTATGAGAATTAAATGAAATAATGCATACAAAGTGCTCAGAACAAACCCTGATACATAGATAATACTTGTTATCAACCGAATGTCTGTGCCCCCTCCAAACTCAAGTATTGAAGTCCTAACTTCAGAGTAGCTGTATTTGGAGGTGGGACCTCAAAGGAAGAAACTAAAGCTAAATGAGGTCATATGAATGGGAATTTAATGTAAGAGGATTAGGGTCCCTAGAAGGTGAGATGTCAGAGTGTGCTTCCTCTCTCCCTCCTTCTGCACTCTGAGAGTGCACCCTAAGGAGAGGGTATATAAGAACACAAAGGAGGCCATCTCCAACCTAAAGGAAGAGCACTTACCAGAACCCAACCCTGCTGGTACTTTGATCTTGGATTTTCAATCTCCAGAACTGTTAGGAAATGAATTTCTGTTCTTTAAGCCATCCAGTCTATGGTACTTTGTTATGACAGCACAAGCTGACTAATATAATATTCAACAGATGTTATTTTCTATCATCATCATAGTTATCATTATCATTATGATTAGCAGAGTTCAGTCCTTGACATACTAGATATTCAGTAACTTTGATCTGTTATTATTAAAATTAGTTATTAACTAAAACATTTTCTGGACAACTGACACCAATAAACATTCTCCAAGTTTCAGACAGGAACCTGTATATTTAAGACAAAGATGATCTTTTAGATGAACAAAACAGGTGATATTCTTCCTCACCATTTTTTCAGGAAAAAAAAAAGAAAAGAAAGGAGAGGGTTATGAACGTAAAGACCAGTTGGCCAGATCAACTGACTAGCTCATGCCAGAGCCAGGATTTGAACTCTGTCACTTAAATCTCAGACCATCTGAGGCCTCCACTGCATCACCGTCACTAAGTCTCAAAACCAACACGGAAACAGGCATAAGAAGACCTGGGCTCAAAATTAAATTGTGCCAGTTCCTGATCATGTGATTTTGACCTAGATATCTAACCTGCTGATGCTTTGTTTGCTCAGACGACCAGTTGGGAGTTATAATACTCAAGGTCCTACCAGGATACGGATGATGCACATGGTTGAAATGGATGAACACAAGTTAATGGACAGGATCAAGGACAACCAAGATGACACAGTAAAGCATACCCAGAGCAGGGAGTGTCTAGCAATAGCAGGGAGCCACTACCACCCCTGGGCTGGGGCTGAACCTGGAAGGAGCTACACCTGGATCCTCAAGCAGGGCCTCCTGGAAGGAGCTGTGACTTGTGAAGAAGTTGCAGCCAAACCATAGTCACAATATGAACTGGACCAAAGAAATAAATGCCTGCAGCTCATCCTCCTTTTGTCCTCTGTCTGCTGGTGTTGTGCAATAACATTTGCCAAACAAACGGGAGCCATTGTGTCCTTGGAGAACAGTGTCCCACGGCACAGATCATGACTGTGGAAGTAGATCCAGAGGGGCAAAGGAAAACATCCAACATGAATGATAATACCTCCCCCAGAGTCGATGTGAGTGAGCATCTTCATTTATAAAGCACTTATAATGCATCCAGAGTGCTTCAGAGGTGACAAAAGACTTTTCTTCTCTTGTTCATTTTACATTGCATCAGCCTATGAGATAGAAATTTTCATTCCTTGTTCTGTTGGTGCCAAAATACACAATGAAGCTCAGGAACATTAAGTTTCACCAGCTGAGCAGTGGTGTTCAAAATCTGATCTCCACAGTTCAAAACTCCTTCCTCTTTCAGGCCAGCTCTCTGTATATGTGAACATGTCAGCTGCAGCTCAAAGGCCACCCTCATTGCCAAGGTTTTAGGACTTTCCATACATCCCTTTCACCTTGCTGTCCTGGCAGCACCACGCTATGCAGGACCTTTAGACGAGCTTGAATTATTTTATTTACCTCCACAGACCTCAAAAGGACAAGTGCCGAATGTGTTTTTTAAGCACTCCCAATGGCTCGAGCTGGCCACTGTATTTGGATAAGGGGCGTGGAGGCTTCCCTAGCCACATCACACCCACCCCCGAGATAAGGGAGACAGGATGCCACATAACCTTCTGATATTTGCCAAAGCAGGACCTCATAGGGGAAAGAAGAGCTTGTGGGTGTGCCCAGTCAATCCGGCAGAGCAGACTAAACAAGCCCACACATTCTGACCATTTCCTTCCTTTGACTTTTTAATGAACGTTCTTTCTACCTGAGAGTGAAAACAGTCATTTGTTCATTCACTTCACATTCACTGAGCACCTGCCCCAGGACAGGTCTCGTGCTGGCACAAGTGGTGAAGAGATCCAAAGGCAAAGCTCAATTGCTCCCTCAAGGAGTCTGAGTCTGGTGGGCAAGACTAACACATAAATACACACAAATACACAGTGATGAGTGCCACGCTACCACAGCTTTGACCAAAGCTCCAAGAAAAAGGCAGCTGGAGCTGGGAACTGCAAGAAGAAAGACAATAAGCTACAAAAGGAGGATAATCATGATAATAATCATTCCACGAATGTATTGATTATCTTGCATGAACCCAAAGTTAGCCTAAGTATTTCAAAGCCTTCATCACTAGCCAGTTCTGTACTCTCACTTCACAGATCTGGATTTCAGAGAAGCAGTGCAGTGGGTCCAAGTCCACTGAGGGAGTGAGTGACAAGAGAGGCAAAGGACACATTCAGGGAAGGTGAGGTCCTTGGAGCAGCAGAAGCGACTATCCGTGGAAAAGGCGTGGGAGCGGAGTCTGGACCCTGACAGTGAGCCCAGATCGTGTATGATTTTTCCCACTTCACCCACTTAGACTTTTTTCCCCTTGCAATCACTGGGAAGCCATGGTCAGATTTTTAATTTCAACATGTCATTCAGGCAGGAGTGAGGAGAAAAATTGGAAGCAGATGGAAGACAAGGGACTAATCAAAAAGCTGTTGCCTTCATCAAGGCAAGAAACAGTTGAGACCTGAATGAAGTCTGTATTTAAAGACTGCAAAATCAAAGTGATCTGGAGCAACCGTCTGGGGTGAGTCCCCTAATAAATCATGACGGTGCTGTCACAGGAAAGTCCATTGAGATTATCTGCATTTTGCAGATGGGTTGTTGGGAGTCCAGAGAGGAGATGAGGAAAGGCCCAGAGGGTGTGAGCTCCAGAGCAGGCAGCCACCTCCTGACCCAGAGAGAGTTCAAAGCCCTCTCCTCTAGTCCCGCCTGCCTCTCACGTGCTATAACAGGGCTCTCTCCAGGGCACCACTGCACCTTCCCTGCTGAGGCCTGCATCCATTTGTCCCTCCCAGCAATCATCCTGGAATATCTCCCAGCACATGGACATGATCCAGCCCTCTAGGAAGGCTGCTGGGAAGAATCCCCTAACAATGAGCAAACGTTCAGGGAAAGCCCCCAGTGATTCCCCAGAGCAGCTCAGGCAAAGTCAACCTTCCCGGAGTTCATGCTTCACTGAGCAGGCAGATTGTCTGAGTGGGATCAGGTGATGAGGACGAACAGGATGGTGCTGCCTGCCATTGATGAGACCGGCTCTGAAGTGGAAGCACAAGCGCAGTCATTATTAGTAAGGAGACTTGCCTTCCGCTGGGTGCCAACCGCAGATAAGGGGAAAGAGGAGAGGCTGGGCAGAGGTGTCCTCTACCTGGAGACCTGGGGCTTGTTAAAGCTCTCACTCTGTGTCAACAATGACCACAGTCCTGCACAGATTCACGCTGGCCTCCTTTAGCCACCTGTCCAGCATCCCTGGAGGCTGCATTGACTGACTTGCATTTCCTCCTAGCCAGCCATGAACTCTCTGCCCAACAGAGAGGACTGCTCTCGTCCTTATCTCCCGTCCAGTCCCCTCCTTGGAAGGGGGAAGCCAGTCCAACAGGCCAAGGCTGGGGTGCCTTCCCAGCTAGCCAGAGCCTTGTGTCTGGGGGCTTCCTCAGCCTGCCTGCAGGCACAGCCGGAAGCAATGCCACAACCCATCCCCTTGCTTGTCAACAGCCAGTATCGAGTGACCTTGTCCTTCTCTTGGGAGAAAGAGTGTCTATTCTAAGTGGCCAAGCAAATGGCAAATATTAAAAAAAAAAAAAAAAAAATGTATAAAACTACAAGAAAAAGGGCCAGATAGCGACTTTGAAGACAATGCATGGGGCCTCCGGCAGATGGCCGCGCAGTAGGCATGTTCTCCTGCCAACTTACTTGAGGCAAGGGAGCAAGGTTTGCTCTGGTGTTCTGCCTCACAGCTTATCACCCAGAACCTTCCATGAGCATCAGCCTATCATTGCAGCATCCCTTGGAAATGTCCTAACAGGTCCCCCTCCTGCCTTTAGTCGTTTCTTTTTCCTGCCTGGTGTCTTCTCTGTCCTTTTCCGTAACTCTTACCCATAGTTAACATTCCAGCTCATCTCACACTCCTTTCCCATAAGCCTCGTGCCTTCGTCTGGGAAATGAAAGTCAGAGTCAGGTACATTGTCAAAGTTCCCATTGTGGAAATCTCTGAGAAGTGTATGACATGCCTTCCAGAATTACACATCGGTTGGATGACGATGGGGACATTGGTCCACAGGCTTCTCCCTCCCTATGTCCTTTTCCCTTAATCCGTGATCCCTGAATGATAGGTGCCCCAAGAGCATGGTCTTGGTTTACTTAGGGTAACCTAAAAGCAAATCCTGAGACAAGGGTTCAAGTGAGAGTCTTTAAAGGGTGACAGAAGGAACACCCCTAGGAGAACAGGGACTTGGCGCTGGGAGGGGAAGAAGCAGCGATCAAGGGTGTGTTGCCGGGAAGTCGCTGCTGGAGGAACTGGCACTGACTCCTAGAGAGGTGAGTCAACTATTGCAAAAACACACAGCAAAGGCCGGGAGAGGGCTGGTAGGACTGCCCCCGACACTTCCCTCAGTCATCACTTGAGGCTTAAAGCCTGCCTTTGGGATGGAGGTGGGAGTTTAAACTTGACCTCAGCACTTATTCCCAACGTACAAAGAAAGTGGGATCTAGCTGTCAGAGAAAGTCAGCAGGCAAAGAATTATGACTTCTGGCTTTTGGAAATCAGGTCCACACAGGCTAAGGGACACAGTGTGACACCACCCAAAGCCGTGTTTGACAGCAGGCTGAAGAAGCTCCAGGGTTTAGAACACCCTGTGTTAAGAAAACAGACAGGGACTCCGGCAGAACTAGGAGAGTCTGAGCTGTCCACCACAACTGTGGCTGAAGGGAGAAGTGGGACAAAGGCCAAAGGAGCATCGGGACTGTGCTGGACACCAGCACTTACTATGCCAAACCTCGCTCACTTCCTCTTCATCTTCTGAACACTTATTTTCTAAGACATGCATTAGGTTGAAAGTAGATTATAAACTTTGAGGGGTGGTCAGTGTTTGCAATTTAGTTTTAGCATTTGGCACAAAGTTTTGTAACTAATTATGATTTTGTCTACTTCTGCAAAAAAACAAGCACAAAAGCATGACCTTCTTCCTTTCCTAGCTACAAAGTTCTCTCTCTCTCTCTCTCTCTCTCTCTCTCTCTCTCTCTCTCTCTCTCTCTCTCTCTCTGCCAGTCAGCTGTACCAACTCTTATATCTGTTATTTATGATTTAGAAATGACAAGAATGAGATTTTCCCTTTCCCTGATAAAGCTAAGCTCATCTACCTGTTCTTTGGATGTTCTTCAACACTCCTCTTCCAGGCATCTTCACTCTTTCCATCATCTTTCTCTCACATTATTTGTGCACAAGGTGTGCATCCTGAATCTGGACCATCCTTCTCCTCTCTTGCACTGCTGGAAACCTCAGAGTAGCTCTAAGAAGCCTGTGGGACCGTGTAGGATCTGGGGTCAGCCATCAGTTCTGGTTCAAACATGGCAGCCAAAAGGCCTACCTCCCATCTAGTTTGGCAAGGACCCCACATGATGGAGTGTGTACCAGTAGCCTGGGAACTAGAGCACCTGCTTGCTCCTTGCCTTGGGTCCTGACAGGGTGAGGACAAACAGGAGGAGTTTGTGCGACTGGAATGAGGCGTGGAAATGCCCTGGTCATGCCCAACGCACGTTCCACCTTCAGCTTCACCCTCTAATTCCAAGGTCTGCCATTTCCTAAGACCCAGCTTAGCCTTCAGAAAATGAATTGCTCCTTGTCAAAGTCATTTGGATTCCTTTACAATATAGAACATTCCTGGTAACTCCATGGACTCTAGAAAACTGAATGGCTCAAAGATGTGGGATATGGATCAGACAAATACGATGGTCTTTCTGCCACCTTTTCTGCCACTTCCAATACTTTGGAGAACAAAGTTGGAAATTAATGACTAATCCTACATTATTTTAAAGCAATTAATTCATACAGGTACTTTTCCTGCCCCACTCCATCTTTTCCACCAATCTAATTCCAATTTCCCCTCTTGCCACAGGCCCTTATGCTAATGAGTTTCAAGAATGTCGTTAAATATTCATATATACTTGTAAAATATGCAGTGATGGTTTGGGGGTTCACATGCTTCTAATTTATATAAATTGCATGGTATTATAAATCTCATTCTGAACCTTACTCTTGTTAATTAACGCTGGGATTTGAGGGGAGTAGAAGGGTATGGTATTTGTTCTTTAATCTCTCTCTCTTTTTTTTTTTTTTTTGTTTGAAGCATAACACATACAAAGCACCATATTTGGCCCTTTCTGATGCCATCTCTCTCTCCTCACTAGAGAAATTCTCTAAATCAAATTCCATGTTAAATCACTTTCCTTTTGGTTGCTTTGTGTCTGCCCATTTATTTTCCCTGGTTTGGGCCTTTATGTAAATGAATCCTACAGAATGTTTTCTTCTGTGGCTTGCTCTTTTAGCTCTGCATTGTTACATTTGAGATCTATCCACCTTGATGTGCTAACTATGGTTGATTCTTTCTCTTTGTTGTAGGACATATTGCTATATGACTAGTTCATAATGTACAATGCTGTTCAAAATTTTGGCCCTCTTCTGTGTGTAACTGGCCAGTTACATATCTATGGAACAGTCTAGAATCAGAACGGCTATGTCACAACACACTTCTGTTCTGACAAATGTCAAACTGCTTTCCCAGGTTGGTATACCGGCTGCCACTCTCTCCCACAGCCTATGATAATTTCCTACTCCATATTCCTGACAATGCTGATGCTGTCAGACTTTTTCTTGCTGTCCATTTGGTGCCAAGAGAAAATGTTCACTGGAGTTTTAGTGTGAATCTCCTTAATTGTCAATGATCTTGAGTATCTTTTCATAACTTAATCACAACTTTATGGGACATTCATGTTTTCTCTTGGGTAAAATTCCTCTTTATATTTTTACCCATTTGTCTTTTAAATTATTTGTCTTTTATGTAAGAGTTTATAGGAGTTATACATAGATATTATTTTCTGGCCACCAGGCTTTGCCATGTATATCTATTCCAAATATCTTCTTCCAATTTGGGGCATTCATTTCAGCTCTGATTGTGTTATATTTATTAAACAGAATTCCTAATTATAGTAAGAAAGAAGTCAGAGCTGTTTCTGGCATAAAATTTTCTTCTGGTTTTTAAGGTATTGTTCTATATAAGTCCAAAGTTAAAATTGTATGTCATCATGGCCTTACTTATTTACATTCTCTGAAGCTTGGTTTGGGATATATTTGTGTCATGGGGCTTAATGAGGTCACAGTGGTGAATGTATGTAAAAGCATCTCGCAAAGCCCTTTATTTGTAACTGGGACTCCATGCATATTGGTGCATCCATTGGTACATAGCTCTAGCTCTGTCTCAAGACTGTGAGATTTTGGGTAGTAACTTAAGTTTACATTCACTTTGTGTTAGTTATAAGCTGGGCATTTTGCTAAATGTTCTATTGTTCATAATAACACTGTAAGATAAACAATATTAGCATTGTAAAAATGAAATAGTTGAAGCTCAGAAAGAATAAGTGATTCACCTTGGGTCACATGGCTACTAAATGGCAGTCATCATATTCCTAACTGCTTTCTATGAAATATTTTATGGGACGATCTATGTTCAGAGAACATCACAAGTCTTGTGGTCCTGGGAAGTCAGTTACAGCTTAAGGTGTTTGGTGTACATTTGAGGGTGTGGCAAAAGGAAGAACGCAAAGCCGAGCTATGGAACTTGCTGTTTTTCACTTTGCAGAACTCGTGATATGACTTGCTCTGGTCTGCATCCTCCATTCCCCCAAACTGGACTAAGAATCTCTTAAACTCCCTACTTCCCTAAGTGACTGCCTGGAACATATAGTCCTCTTGATTTGCATCCTAAAGAAGGTGCCCAGAATTTAACTAACCACACTGCTCCTCTCTACGGAGTTCCACATCAAGTAGAACTGTGCTCCAGCCATATGAACTGGATCCCAGTGATTATCTTCCTGTCAAAACCTTGAGTCACCCAGGACACACATGTCAGCAGGATTTAAAGCTCTGTTTGTATGCCTCCTCAGACAGAGGCAGACGTGGGCTCTCCCACTGCCAGTCAAACTACCCAGACAACCAAGCTACTCAGTAACCACTTGCTAAAGCTAACACTTTTTTGGCATTCAACTTCCCACTGGATGAATTATAGCATAGTGTACACTGAGCTCATTCAAATCACTGAACGTTAGATCTGGAGGGACCTTAGCAATCATCTAGACACTTCCCACATTATGGAGGGAAGAGAACGAAATTCAAAAATTGAATACATGGGAGCAAATCCCTTTACCTTAGACATTACATGACTGGACTTCCCTGACCTTCCTTTGTTATGGTGTTTTGTGATAATTTAAATAACATGCATGCTTCCATGAAGATATGCTTTAATTCTGGTACAAAGTTTGCATATGTAAGAGAAGAAAACCAAGGACTAAGAACAAATTTTTCTTGGGTAGGCCAAAGGTCTAAAATATTAAATTTGAAGTAAACTTTTGCTTTAAAATGAAAAATGCATAACTAAATATTATCTATTTGGACATTTTTTCTTTGTGCCCAAATAGACATTGTTAAACAAGCATACAAAGCAAGCAGTCACACACACACACACACACAAAGTAACTCTCATTTTATGTTGTGTCTACACCAAAAATAAATGCCATTATTCTGCCTACCCATGCCTATGGAAAACACTACTAATCAATGACAGCTCTCTTCCTAAATGAACATCTACAAGATTGGAGAAGCTTTCTCAACACAGAGTTCCAAGAAGCCACCAACAATTATTTCTTCAAAGTTTTCAATATTGTCAAGAAAAAAATGGACTCAATGTTGTACTCTATCATAAATTCTTATGATGAAATTTGTTTTGGTTACTTTTTGTTGCTGAAATTACAATCCCAAAACAATACAACTGATTTTGTAGGTTGATTTGGGGGTTCCTTCAATGAATTAGCCAAGGCTTGCTTGTGCAACCACATTCACTGAGGGATCCAGCTAGGCAGAAGGCCCAAGGTGGCCGCACTCACAAATCTAGCAGCTCACTCTCGCTATCAGTTGCAGTGTCTCAGGCCTCCACGTGGCCTCTCATCTTCTAGGAAACTAGACATTCCTTAGACAGCATCCTAGGGCAGCATTCCAAGTGGGCAAAGTCAGAAGTACCAAGCCTTGTTGGACATGGCTTCAGAAGTCACAAAACTATATTTCTCCCAGTTCTATCAGTAAAAGCTACTCCGATGCCCAGATGCATATAAAAAATGTTCCATTCCTAGATGGAAGGAGCAAGAATGCTACAATGAAAGAGAGGCATGTGCACGGTGGTGGAAAGGATTTGTGGCCATTAAGTCTAGAGTCTACCCTCTTACCACAGATTATTCATATTCCTCCCACAGGTAGGATGTGCCCACCTCTAAACTAAGATCTGTAAAAGTCTCATCCCAATTGTTTTAGTTATCCATTGCTGCATAACAAATTATACTAAAACTTAGCCACCTGAGATAACAAAAAATATTTATTTTCTCACATAGTTCTAGGGGGAAATTCAGGAGGCTAGTCAGGTGTTTCTGTCTCAGGGTCTCTTGTGAGGTTTCATTCAAAATACCTCCTGGAGTTATTCCAACCTGCAGGTTGGAATCATCAAATAGGGAAAAATGATCTACCAAAAATAATCCCATTCATACAAAAATAAGGACACCTAGAAGATACTAGTTAATAACAATGCTGAAATCCACATGCATATTTGCTGGACTGTCTACCCCAGGAGAGAGAAATATTCCTTGCCTGAGGATAGGTTCCTCCCAAGGAGAAGGGATCCATTGTTCTCAGCTCTTTGCTCTACCATTTGAGCTCTTTGTCCAACTTTCTAAAAGGGATTTCTTACATGCTCCTTCTTTTCCCAAAGGAAATGGCTTATGCATGTATCTGAGGTTTCCCCCAAATTTTGTACTTCCTGTTCCCCACAAGCCTCTCTTCATTTGTACCATCTCCATCTCTTCTAGTCGAGTTACCAAAATTCCATGTCATCAATGCTACCGGTGATACAATTCAACATATAGAACACATTAACGAGATTAATGGGGTTTCCATTCATTTTATCAGCATTCCTTCCATGTTTCCAAAAACTAATCCATAATTTGTTTTTGAGATAGACCTCTTTCTATTTTAGAAAATCCAGACTTTAAGAAAATTCCTTTGAGATCATTAGAACTCTTTCTGTCTAGCTAAGAGGACTAGGCAACTTAAATCTTATGAGACTTTAACAAAAAGCATTGCAGACACATTCCTGATTTGATTTGACCTCTTTTATTTTGATAATCTTTTGCCAGCTGGAGAGACAAAATATGAAGCAGTTTTACTTTCCAACCCAGAAAAATCCTTGTTCTTTTGTATTTTATCCAAATTCTGCTTGCAAACGTTGCAGTTTTCGAACTAGCTCATTGCTCTTCCATATTTTATCACACACAATGATGCCATTTGGTATTTTTATTATTATGTCAATAGCTCCTTGGCTAGTTTAAGCATGTTCATTTTGTATCATCCAAATCATGCATTTCTGTCCCCATATGCCAAAGTTGTCCTTTCTTTTTCTTTTCTGTGCCCCAACAGCAATTTTCTTTCTGCTCCTCTAGTCTCACCCCTGCTTGCTTCCCACCTCTCTCCACCACCAAGCTCCAAAGTCAAAGCTACATTGTTCAGATGTTTGTCATGGTAGTATCACACTTCCAGTTTCCAATTTATTTCAGTTTTCGATTGCTGTATGATAAATCATCTAGGAGTTAGTGGCTTAAAATGGTCACTCAAATTATTTGCAGCATTTGATGATTTCTCACAATTGTATGCTTTGGGCACATGTTTCTCTTGGTGGTTTGGGAGGGCTCATTCACAGAGGAGCATTCTGGCTGGACTGGTAGATATAAAATGATCTCATTTGCATGTCTACATTTGGTGTTGGCTGTCAACTAAGAATAAGTCTTTTTTTTTTTTTTCCTCAAATGGTGAAATTATGACTTCAGGGGACATTTGGCAAAGTAGAGACGCTCTTGATTGTTACAACCAGAGAAAGTTATTACATCTAGTAAGCAGAGGCCAGAGATATTGGTAAATACATCATAATACGCAGATCAGCCTCCCACAATAAGCTACCTTGTCCAACATGAATGATCTTCTTTAATCTTCACAAATACTCCATTAGATGAGTGTGACCCTCATTATTTGCAAATGAAGAAGGCAAGGCTAAGGTGAGTTAAGTAAGTCACACCATCGTAAAAGGCAGAGTTGGGGCCTCCACATATACAAGTCTGAGCTCTCCATTGTGATACTAAAAATGTATGTTCCTCTTGGCTTGTTACACTTCACAGAAGACAATATATTCTAAACATTAAAACCACTCCTAGACAACAATCTAAACTTCCCACCATTTATTTCTTCTTTGGCTCTTTTCCTTTTTAGCTTAACTGCTTTTCCTAGAAACAGAGCCCAAGGACAGGATTAAGTGCTAATGCTTTATTTAGGAGGTATAATCATATGGCTGCAGAGCTGAGCAGGAAGAGAGAAGAGGCAGGAAGAGGAAGTGATGCAAGGGGACACATTTCAGCAGGGACATCTATGCAGCTTTATGAGCTATTTTGGGGGGTGGGGAGTGCTCCCTGTAATAGGCTGTTGGAAGGAGGAAGGGAAAAGAAATTTATTTGCCAGATCCCTCACATCTTCTGAATTCCATTGTTCAGCATCAACCCTCCAGAGATTCAAGTCCACCACATTCCTAGGTTGCATGCCCCTATCCCTGGAGCAGTTGCTTAGGAATCCAGCTTTCACACCTGCAGTTGGTCTTCACGTGAGTCAGGAAGTGCTGTGAGACACTAATGGTTTCAGGCATGTTGTGGGCTAGCCTCAGTTTAACTGTGGGCTAGCACAGAGTCAGACAGCGGCAGCAGCTACAGCGAAGCAGCAATGGGGATTCAAGAGACAGGTGAAGCCAAGAAAATCTCAGGTAGGGTGGAAGTGTTCTGGACATGCTTCCACCCCTCTCCTCAACACCACTAGGAAATCTTTCTGATGCGGATGAGCTAGTATTATCAATGGGACACATTAAGCTTCATGAAACAGAAAACCCAAATCAACCTGGCTAAAATAGTAAGAAAGGAAGGAGAGTTATTGGCTTATATACATAGAAGTCCAAGTCATCAAGTATCAGACTTGACTCGGTTCTATGGTTCCAGCTTTGCTGCTCCTAGGATCTCTTGATAAACCTATCTTTCATGTGCCAACTTTGAGTCCAGGCTCCAACTGACATGGTCACAAGAATTCTAGGTTCCTCATTCACATATGACTGCCTCCAAATATCCAGAGGACGAAATAAATTGCCTTTCCATTTGGTTCTACCCTCTAAATGAAGAAACTGTTCCTAAAGGGACTCTTACCTCAGTTAACATCCCTTTGCAATTTTCTTGTCCAAGCTGGGCAGTGTGTTTATTCCTTGGCCATCCCCATTACAGGGTCTTTAAACATGTTGATTAGCTGAAGCCTGGGTTCCTGAACCAACGAGAAGAAGGGATAATTAGGACTGCTGAAACCAACCAGTGCCCAACTCCAGCCTTGGGATAATCCTCAGAATGCATGGCAATCCCAAAACACTGGTGGGGAAGGTGAACTTGATGTTAAACAGCAAACCACAATGTCAACAAAGCCAGTCTTAACATTCCTGAAGAAACAACACCCAAGCTGCCACCTGCATTTCTTAGTGGACAATTATCATGAGGGAACACTGACTCACTTCAGGCAAAGTATGTTCTAGCAGAACAGCACAGATCTCCATGACTCTACCTACGCCATCCAGTGCTTCCTTTCATCTCCCATCCCTGCTTTTGTGAGCCCATCTTACCTGCAAGCTTGTCTCAAAAACACTCGCTCATCCTTCAAAACCAGAAAACCCATGCTAAAGAAAATGGAAGCTTTAGAATTAGTGGGAATGCTGTAAATACAGATCAAGGTTTTTCAAAATGCATGATATGGGGTCCCAGAGACTCTGTCAAACATTCTCACATAGGGCCTTAAAAGGCTGAAAGGAAGAGCTAAACAGTGAGCCTCCAAACGCCCCATACCCACCCCCACCAAAGGAGCTCTGAATTCATTTATTTTACATAGTTACATAGTTTGCTTTGTAGAAAGAATTTCTTGGGGAAGTGAAAAATAGTTTAAGAAAACCCACATTAAAAAGACAAGAACACTGAAGTTCAGAGAGAACTAAGGCATGCATCAAAGAGCACAGTGTTGATGTCATCCTCCTCCTCAAGACACCTGTGCCAACGTCTGGAAAGATCCCTCCTACACCTGACAAGTCCCCTCTTCTTCAGAATCAATGGCCCCAACTTCTTCAAATCTCACTCACGTGAGGAGATTCCAAGTCATCTCACCAATCCATTGCTCAACTCTTTGTTAAAGTCACCCTTCACATATGGTGCCAAGAAATGAATATAATGATTCAGATGCATGTGAGCAGCACAGAGAACAGAACTGGCCCATGCCCCATCAGAGCATTGCTCTCCTAATAATGTAGCCAGGACAGCATTCACTAGTTGGCAGGCACAAAACACCATTGCTTCATACTGTCTGTTAAATCTTTTAAGACTTTTTTTTTTCCACAAGCTGTTGTAAAGACTTTTCTCCCCATCTTGTTCTCATTCTCTTGATTGCTTGAACTCAATTGCAAGAGTTAACATTTATTTCATTTATTCCACAATTCTGAATGCCCACCATATGCATTTCTGGGCATTTACAAATGCATTGAGAATAAAGATAGCAAACTCAGCTACCTAGAGAGACCAAACAGGTATGGACATAGGTAATGTAAATGAATGGAAGTGGTCAGACATAATTCAAACCTGTGAGGTAGGAGCTCTGGGGAACTAGTGAACTCAGGGGACAGTTTCTTTTTGCTATACATTGCCATGCAAGAATTAAGCCCAGAATTACTAGGTCTTCCGATTTTTCAAGAAAAGCTAGAAATGTGTGTGTTTTCTGGAAATAGCCAGTCTTTAAAATGTTGGCCCCTAGTTCTAGTATACTCTACAGACCAAACCAGACATCTGCAGGCTGGGTTCAGCCCATGGACTTCATATTAGCAAACTTTGCCCTATGGGGATAAGGGAGTTGGACAGTGCTGATTATTATTGAGAAAAAAATGTAAAATGATTTGTGCTATCTTGGATTTAGTACCATAACATTTATTTTTAATACTCCCCTGTTAATCATAGGCTTCAGCATTTAAAAGCTGGAAAGAATCTCTGGGATTATACTGTTTAATCCTTTTGTTTTACAAAGGAGGAATGCATGATTCAGAGAGAAGTGACTTGAATGTTTAATTAAATATATTCTTGTGAAATGAATTTAAGAATTCAAATTCTTGGAAGTAGAAGGAGTCATCCTGGTTTGCTAATCCAGGGTTTCTCATCTAAGCACTACTGACATTTTGGATGTGATGATTCTTGGCTTTCTGATGCACTGTGGGATGTTAACAGCATCCCTGGCTTCCATCCATTGGATGCCTGTAGCACACTCCTCCGGTCAGTAATAAGCAGCAAGTGGAGGCAAAAATCTCCAGATATTACCAAATGTCCCTGAAGGACAAAATCACCTTTTCCCATGAACACCTTTTCCCATGAACAAAATCACCTTTTCCTTTGTCTTACAGATGAGAAAATGAAGACTCAGAAAAATTAAGAGTTTTCCCCAAGGTTATGTGGGGAGGGAATTAGTGGCATGGATGGTACCAAGACTCAAGTCTCTTAATTCCTACTACAACATTCTCTTTACCAAGCCTGCAAATCAGAACCAGGATGATATCAGCAAAAGAGTTTTCCAAAACTACATGTTTTAAGTACAGAGGAAGCATGGTACAATTATGAGAAGACAGCTTCTAAGGTGGAGAGATATGGAACTGATTCTCAGCTCTTCTACTTACTAGCTTTGTAACATTGACCAAACTAACTTCTTTGAGTGTTTGTTGGTGGCATTATAAATTAGTACAACACTATGGAAATCAGTATGGAGGTTCCTCAAAATACTAGACACGTGTGGTGGTTTAGATATTAGGTGTCCCCCAAAAACTCATGTGTGAAACAATGCAAGAAAACTTAGAGATGAAATGATTGGGTTATAAGAAAATTAACCTAATCTGTGTATTAATCTCTGATAGGGATTAACTAGATAGTAACTCTAGGCAGGTAGGATGTGGCTGGAGGAGGTGGTCATTGGGGGTATGCCTTTGGGATATCTATTTTACTCTGGTTGAGCATAACTCTCTCTCTCTCCTTCCTGGTGCCATGTCCTGAGTCGCTTTTCTCCACTACACTCTTCTTCCACTGTATTCTGCCTCCCCTCCAGTCCAGAGGAATAGAGTTGGCCATCTATATTCTGAGAACTCTGAAACCATGAACCCCCAAATAAACTCTTCCTTCTCTATGTTGTTCTTGTCAGGTCTTTCCATGCTGAAAATAGCATAGAACCACCATATAACCTAACTATACCATTCCTTGGAACTTTTCCTAAAGAATTAAAGTCATCATACTATAGTGATACATACATACCCATGTTTATAATACCACAACACACAATAGTCAAACTATGGAATCTGCCTAGGTGTCTATCAATGAATGAATGGATTAAAATATGTGGTGTAGATACACAGCAGAATCTTATTCATTCATAAAGAAAAATGAAACTATATCATTTTCAGGAAAATGGATGGAAATAGAGACCATTATGTTAAGAGAATTAAGTTAAACTCAGGTCAAGGGATGTATGTTTTCTCTCATATGTGGAAGCTAGAGGGGCAAAAGGGAAAGAAAGCTTGAGGGGGCAGGGATCTCATGGAAATCAAAGGGAGATCAGTAGAAGAAACAGAGGAAGGGGTGGGAGATGGGGAGGGAGGGAGTGATATTAGCCAATCGATATTGTTGTGTTGTGTGCATTTATGAATATGTATCTCATTATTATGCACAACTATAATGTACCAATAAAGAATATGGAGAAAAGAGAAAAATTTAAAAAGGTGGTAAAAAGTATATAGGGCTTGCCACATAGTAGTAAATGGAAGTTTATTATTATTATTATTATTATTATTATTACCATTACTATTATTATTAACTGGATCTGGGGACAGCAAACTATGGCTCACAAACAAAATCTGGCCTGTTGTGTTCTTAGCCCTTAAGCCAAGAATGGTTTTCACATTTTTAAATGATTAAAAAGAAAATCAAGAGAACAATGCTGCTTTGTGATACATGAAAATGATGTAAAATTCAAAGGTCAGTGTCCATAAATAAAGCTTTATTGGAACACAGCCACACGTATTCATACATATTGTCTTTGGCTACTTTGGTGCTACAGCAGAGTTGTGTAGTTGCAGTAGAGATCAGAGGGTGGGCAAAGACTAGAATATGTACTCTCTGGTCCCTCACAGAAAAAGACAGTCATAATTTGCACAGAGCCCTCTGGTGTGCAGGAGGTAACAGCAAAATAATTCTTAATTCTTTTTTAATGTCCCCTGAAGTTCTATTACTAAAACCATTGTATTCAGGACATTTCTCAGCATTTTGTATTTCCAGAAAACACAAGTCCCCGGGTCATTTGCAGGACATGAAAAACTTTTTATAGATGTCCTCTCTTAAATAAATCTCACTGTAGGATTGGTACTTAGAGAAGTTCTTTGAAAATCTGGAATATTTATCAAAAAGAAAGGAAATGGTTTGCTCAGTGTTAAGCCAACCACATATTTTAACTGTAGCATGATTTGGACAGGACAATAAAGAGGGATATCCGGGAAGAAGGAAAAATAGATAAGAAAAATCTGCCAAGATTAAAATTTAAGGGATGTTGTCAATGTTACCTTTTTACTTTAAAACCCTGAGCATCTTGGTTATGATTTAATTTTACTATGTGGTGATACATGTTTACAGCCTTAACCTTGCCACCAACTAGATTTATGGTCCCCCAAATTTCTTTTCAAGTCATTACAATACATACATCGATTGTCTAATATGTACTAGGTGCCATACTAGATTTCAGAAACATGAAGGTAAATTAACATAGTTTTTTCCCTAGATGGTTTCACTGCAGACCTGATTTAGTCACTGAACTTCTATGAGTGTCATTTTCTCATCTACAAGAGTATGACTTTGAAATAAATATTCCATCCACGCAAGAAACTTTTATTGAGCCCCTTTGCCTTGCCATACGTATTTGCAAATAATAAAAGATGAAATAAGACTATCATCCTTCAATTGTGAAATGTATCATTCAATTGTAAAGTACACCTAGTCTCTGCCCTGTGAACAGTTCAACAGGTGATTATAAGACAATATACTAAATGCAACATAGTTGCACAAAGCAAATGAAAGGAATCCACTATTTTTACCTGAATGAGTAGATTCTCCATAAGAGTCGTAATGGTCAGGTAAATCTTAAATGATGTGTTCGATGGTGCTTTCATGACCTTTTTCACTGCTGGGACCAAAGACCTGACAAAAAGAAGTTTAGAGGAGGAAAAGTTTATTTTGGGAACCTGGTTTCAGAGGTCTCAGTCCATGGATGGCAGACTCCTTTCCTTGGAACCTGGGATGAGGCAGAATATCTCATGAGACGGGTGAGGCAATGGAAAGCAACTGGGGTCATGGTAGCTGGAAGGAGAGAGAGAGTGCTGTACTCAACCAAGACAAAATATATAACCAAAGGCACGTCCCCAAGGACCCACCTCCTTTAGCCACACCCTACCTGCCTACAGTTACCTTTGTATTGATTAGTTTAAAGTTCTTATAACCCAATCATTTTGCCTCTCAACACTCTTGCATTGTCTCACACATGAGCTTTGGGGGACACCTCATATCTGGTGATGTGGTATGTGGGGAAGTCCTGTCACTGGGAACGTATAAAGCCAGTCTAAAACAAATTTAGGAGCTGAGGAAAATGACTATGGCTAATAGAACCATCACCTCCCCCAGGGGAACTGACAATTCAAAACTAAACCCAAGGTAGATGGACAAGATTTAGTCTAATTTAATCTAAGACCAGAAAATGTGTCCCAAAGAAGTGAGTTAAGGCCTATCATTCAGGTTTCCAGGCATTTAGTTTTCTTATCGCCACAATTAAATTAAAAAGATTTAGTCTAAAAGAGATGATGGGATTCAGGTACCAGTTTCCCAGAGGAAAGGACTGATGAGTACCAGGACAGAGTCAGGCCAACAGCCAATTCTTCTTAAGATTTTAATCTCAGTGAGTAGGACAGAAATACACAACCAGGACAGGATCAAGAGAGAGCACCAACACGTTCACAGGTGCCTGGAAAAGGGATGCACCTGTCAATCCACGAAGTATCCCTAGTCCTCATGTGCATGTAACAGGGGAGTTTCGTGTGCCTTGTCAGTCCCGGGGGATCATACACTTACACGCTGGGGAATCACGACAGGAAGCTCAGGCAGTAATGACACAGAGTCATCACCAAGATCGAGATGGAGGGGAGGCTTTGTCAGTGGAAGCATAAGATGCATAATAGCACAAAAATGTACTTCTCCTCCCAAGCGATTCCAAACTTCCCTTTCTCTTCCTCGGAGCCGCCATCTGCACATGTGTCTGCCACACCATGGAGACAGTCTACTTTTAATGTGTCCTAAGTAACTTGGCAAGAGAAATAAGATTCAGACCCTTTGTTTAATGCTGTTCTGATTAAAGTTAATTAAATCCGAAATTTCCAATCCCATTGCACAAGGCACAGGATAAAGTCAGACTTTCCTTCCCCAGAAAGGATCCCTCGATGTTCAGACCCCTGAAGATTCTCCAGAAATTTTGGAGGCCTCTTCCTGACTCATCAACTGTATCTTCCCTTTTCCCATTACAACATCACTCCCTCCAGTTCCAAAGGTCTTCTGCGCCTGTCCCAGTGTGCTGGTTTAGAGCACACCTGGCCACAGCCAGTTGTTGACCCCTTGTCCCCACCCCACCACTTCTAATGAGAACCAAGTTTCACTAAGCTCCCTGGCCTGCGGTGCCAGAGCCTTCCCTTCTACCCCCCACACATCAGTCCCCAACCCTCTCCTAGGCCACGCACGGTGCACTTGGGGGAAATTCAGTCCATATGTTTCCTTTTCTTTCTACAGAACTCATCCAGTCATTGTTTAAAGAGGGAGGCAACAGCCAAGAAGAGCCATGTGAGGCCTCTGTTGGCCTTCTAGTCCTTCATTAAAGAGCAGGGAAAGAAGACCTTGCCAAGAGCAAACCTGAAACATTCCTCTGGGTTCGGTTCAATGCCTGCAAATCACAGCTCCACACAAACATGTCCTCAGGACTGGAGGTGCAAGACAGTGTTCAAGGAATCTCTTGGATGAAAAGATGGTTAAAGTTACTACTACCACTGACCCAGCTCTGTGATGTGTTAAGGGAATCTGTTTATGGGAGATTGTTTTACATTATTACCTTCCAAAGCTACATTTTCCCTCCCAGGGAGGATAAACTGTCCCTAAATATAAGTACACACTGGCAGAGAATCAACTACTTTATAGTCCAAGAGGAACTGAGATGTGTCTCAATCATTGCATTTTAAAGTAAGAGAAAACTTAGGCTCATAGAGGGCAAGGGACTTGTCTAAGATCAAAGAGATGACCAGTGTTTCATGGAAACCAGGACTTCCGATTCCAAATTCACAGCTTTGACCTCTGTATCTTGAACCCTGACCTTGTCACAGGAGAAGACGGGTCTTCAAAAAGGGTGCGAGGAATTCCTAGAGAGAAAGGGGAACTTGATTCAGGACCAACAGGGCTCTTTGCCTACATAACAGAAAAGAATTTTAGTATGTGCCAGAAGAAGGCATAGGCAGAGGTTTACATAGGAAACAGACCAGACACTCATTCAAGGAAGAAAGGAGGCAATCTCAAGAGCAATGCCTTTGGGGTAAAGCAAGAAACCTGTTCTCAAGGGAGAATGTGGTCTATCTCCAGCAACCTGTTGGAGTAGGGTGTTAATATTTATAGCGGCCAGTGGTAGGGGCTAGACCAGGGCGGAGTTATACAATTTCTCACCAGTTTTCCCTGCCCTTGGAGCATTTCCCTCATTTGACAAGGGTATGGGCTAAGGGCATGTCATTCAGGAGTTACAATTATTTCTGAGTGCTTGCTGCATCTCCATGGCTCCTATGTGTTTCCTTTAAGACTCAACATATCTCTATCTTAAATCTCTTATCTCAACCTTACACAGATGCTAAGTACCTGGTATAGACAGGACACTTTTCCTGTATAGACAAGAAAGTTTTGGACTTTCTGGCTTATTCTGGACCAATCTTCTTATAGTTTTCTTGATTTCTATTATCTATTTTCCTTGTATTTTTAAAACAAACATTGTGGCAGTTGAAGACCCAAAATTCCATTACTGAAATATAACTGGGAAATCTTAAGCATCCTATCCCACTAGAGACCTGAGAAGTCACTTGGAAGAATTAAGATAAAAATTGAATTTACGCTGGGTACCGTGGCACCCGCCTGTAATCCCAGCATCTCTGGAGTCTGAGACAGGAGGATTGTGAGTTCAAAACCAGCCTCAGTCAAAGCGAGGTGCTAAACAACTCAGCAAGACCCTGTCTCTAAATAAAATACAAAATAGGGCTGGGGATGTGGCTCAGTCATTGAGTACCCCTGGATTCAATCCCTGGTACCAAAAAAAAAAATTAATTTAACAATATCAATCTAACAATGCATTAAATAAAACTTTTTTTAAAGCAAGTTTCTTGTGTATATTTTGAAAATTCATGTTTTTCACACACACGTATTTAGCATCTTTGTATGCACCAAGGGTTCTTTTGACATGCTAGGGATTTCACAAAACCCAGAAATATTTATTAACTTCTATCTTTGCACAGATCTCTTCCAGGGGCCCCTAAGGAAGACTCAAGGAAGAGCCAAAGCCAGTATCCAAAAGACCCTGCAGGATAACCTGGCTATGGGGCACCATGGCTGCCACCAAAGACCACTGACTTTCAAGTCAAGAAATATAAGTCCAAAACTCAAGTTTTACATGATTTTTTTAGAAAAGTTGTTTAAATTTGACTGTTAACCATTCACACCCCCATCTCTTCATGGGTGAAATGAAGGTAAGTGCACAATCTTCCAAGAATAAAATGAGAGTACAATACATTTAAAGGACTTGACACACATTAACCAAAAGACAAATTCCCTTCCCCTGCATGTAAGATGAAGTCTACAGAGGCATACAGTCCTTTTGGCATTGACTGGTCTACTTTGACACCAGATGACCTTTGTCCCTTGACAGGGGAGTTCTGGAGATGGGAAGAACAAAAGAATCAAATTCCATGGGTTCAAGTTCCTTTGAACTATTATAAAAGGATAGATCTCCTCCCCTCTCAACTAGCGAGCCTGGTTTCATTCTTCTTACATATACCTTGCCTTGGCCAAAGTGAAACAAACCCAGATATTAAGATGTCCATGGTGGGATATTGGGGGTAGTGGATACCAGTCTCTTAGTGTGCTGGTCTATTTGCTCAGCTGCAGTCCATTAGATGAAATTGTAATAGTTTTATACTTTTGTTCAATGCTTAATCCTGAAGAAAGTAGACTGGATTGCTGCTTTTCCTTTTTCATCTTTCAGTATTTTGGTTTTCTTTTTATTTCTCATCATAATGTTTAGATAGGATATGTGTAAGGGAAGACAATTATAATGAAATAGGTAAACAAACAGAGGGCTTTAAGTCACATTTACAAAAGCCTTTCCCTCAGATATGCCTCATTTACCCAGAAAGCAGAAGAGGGCATGGGAAAGTCTGTTTCTGTGGACAGGGAAGTCATGCCTGCCAGTTATAGTGCCTCTTCCAAAATGCTCCATATATAAGATGTAGCATAATAAATCTCTCCAACAATCATCACAATGTGCTGTGCACCTTACAGATGCTGAACCACACTAACGACTAGAGGTGCCCAGATGAAAAAGACACATCTCTTTTGGCTAAGAGGAGGGTGGGATGAGTGAGGAATTACCTCTTGAGCAAAATATAATGAGATATTAAAAACTCCAGGTAAGCAAGATAAATAGATAGTAAAGCAACACTTTAATATATCAAAATTAATTCAAAAACCCCAGGCTACACAAAAGACTTTAATTTGCTTTTATTTTTATTAGTTAAATATGCACTTAGGTTATGAAAACTTTTTAGAAAGCCACAATCAGAGTAAAAAAATAATGTTAATCAGAAAAGCAAGCTAAGCACTGGATCTGGAAAACAAAAGACAGGGTAAATAGCAAGAAAACATAAATAGAAAGAAAGATCCACATGGAACAAAACAATTATGAAAATAACTATAAATGTTTTAAAACTCTCATTTAAAGAATGAGACTTATTATTTTCTAAGATAAAATTCATTGATTTGAAATTTAGGAATACAATTGAGAGTCAATAAATATTTATTTCCTTTGACCCAAAAATCATACATTAGGGAATTTGTCACAAGTACAGCTGAAATATGGAAAAAGCATCATTTGTAATTTTTAAAAATTAAAGAAGTCTCACCAGAATATTATCCAGTTATTAAAGAAGTCTCAACAGATTACCAGTTATTAAAGATAATGACTATGGAGCCCAAGAAACTAAAAAAATAATTGGACTACTTAAATAAAAAAAAAAATTGAGACTGCATAGATACACCTATACCACAGTACGACTAAATGCAAATTGCAGATTTTTTTAAAAATTAAAAGTAAATACATTAAAATTATGTTTTAATTTTTTAGAAGTCTGATTCTTTCCTTCTCTCTTCCTCTAGGTAAAATCTATTTGACAGGAAGAATAAGTACACAAAACTGTAGAGTGGGATGGGAATAAATACTCTAACTCTTCTCTCTCCCTTCTTCTAATCTCCTGTTAACTCCTTCCATTGGCTGACACTGCAGGATAAAGGAATGTAGATGGCATAGTCCATTGAAGTCAGCCTCACAAAGTGCAAAGCAGGTAAGGAAAAGGGTGAACAATGGATCTGGAGGGACAAGCAGAATATCCCCTGCAAAATTATTGATATTATTTTATTTCTCAAATGGAAAAATATATGAATTATAAAATTAATTGCAATTGTAACTCATTTCCCTTATCACTCAAATGTGGGTAAAAATAATTTATACCTCATAAAGTTATTGGTAACCTTGAAAATCAGCAATATCTGTCAACTTTTTTTGTCCTTAGGATTGTAATTATATGCATGTTGAAGACAATGGAGGTGAAGGTGATGGTGGTAGTGGTGGTGATGATGGTAGTTATAGTGGTGATGGTGTACACATTGGTGATAATTTTGGTGGCCTTGGTGGTGATGGTATCTATGGTGGTGATAGTTGGGATTCTGCAGTGCTGGTGTTGATGATAGCGATGGTGATGGTGGTATATACTATGGAGATACTTTTGGTGATAATGATGGTAATGGTTTATATAATGGTGATAGTTCTGGTGATGCTATAGTGGTGGTGGAAATGATGGTGTGTACAAAACCAATAGTCACATTGATAGTTGTGATAGTGGTGGTAGCACATCATAAGTACAGCCAAAATGTGAAAAAACTCTCTAAGGTCTTAAGGTAGTGGTCATGGTAGTTGTAACATGATAGTGATGGCAATGATGGTGGTGGCTGTTGTTTTCTCCCATAAACTGTGAATTTCTTGTGATACCAAGTGCATTTTTTTTTTTTTTTGATACCAGGGATTGAAACCAGGTGTGCTTAACCACTGAGCCATATCCCCCAGCCCAAAATGCAACTTTGAGACAGTGTCTCAGTAAGTCTTTAGGGCCTTGCTGAGTTGCTGAGGCTGGTCTTGAACTTGTGATCCTACTGCTTCAGCCTCCCAAGTTGCTGGGATTACAGGCGTGCACCACTGTACCAGGGTATAACTTTATTCACTAATGATTACTGTCATTAAAAATATATCTCCATTACCCTATGTAAATTTATGATCACACAAATGGTATGCCTTTACGCCATGTACAAACAGAGAAACAACATGTATCCCATTTGTTTACAATAAAAAAAAAAGAAAGAAAAAAATATATCTCCTACAGGATTAGGAATGATCAGATAATCCAGGGCCACCTTTCTGGTAGCTTTTTAATCCAAAGAGAAATTTATCTCAACCCAAAGCACATTCTCTGAGAAATACTATGTCTTTGGAAATGAATAAAGTTTCTGCCTTTATAGACTTCGCAGCCTGAGAGCAAGGACAGGATTCAGGCATATTGGAAGGTGAACTCAATATGCTGAACGGTGATCATCTTCTTCCTCATTCCAAGCACAGTACCCAGTGGAGAAACCTTGAAAAATACTCATTTAAGGCTCTAAGGATGGTTATGGAAATCTAAATCAGCTTGATTGTACAGAGGACAATATTGAGATTTACCTATTCTAACTACTTCACTTGAGTTGACTCAGTATCTCAAATGTTCTAAGAAATACCATGTTTCCCCAAATAATCATTGCCACCCCAGTTTGTTTGTTTTTTTCAGTCCAAATATTGGCTTATAACTTTTCATTGCATAATCATCACATGGTGTAATTCTGTTTGTCACACCACTTAAAAGGTAGACAGAGGTGCAATGCATTCACCAGAGGCACATGGATGCACATTTTTCTTCTTGAATACTGTGAATGATGAACCTAGAATTCTCAGCATGCGTACATTGATGGTTTATTTCCTAAAGCCAACTGTGTGCACTGTTTGTTTAGAACACCCTGGTACTACAGTACTAGTGGTAACCACATCTTTTTTTTTTTCTCCTTGATTCTGGGAACTGAACTCAGGGGTGCTTTACTACTGAGCTACATCCCAGTCCTTTCCATCTTTTGTTTTGAGACAAGATCTCCCTGAGTTACTGAAGCTGACCTTGAACTTGCAATCCTCCTGCCTGAGCCTCTTGAGTTGCCAGGATTACAGAGGTGTGCCACCACGCCTGAGAAGGGGAGCACATCTTATATGAGTAGTGTTCTGGATAGTGAATCAGATAAGGAAACAATGAGAGCAGCACAGAATCTTCAGGCAGAAGATTAAATTTGGTAAGTTCATACTTTGCACACTGCAGTAACTTTTCTCAAGTGTGATATTTCAACTGTAACGCACATATCAATAACAACTAATATGATTTTTCTTTTTTCAGACCTGAAAAATGTTCACTAAACTGTCAGGAAGAAATGATGTGTGTCCTTTTGAACTATTCAGTTTTAACATACACTCATGAGAATTCTGTCCATCCTAATCCTAATTTTGCACCAAAGTCAGTTTAATAATAAATGATTTTTAAGTAATACGGATGCGATTTTTTAAAGAAAAGCTTCACATAATGATCACATTTCACCTCTTTGCAAGAAAACAAAAATTGTCATAAAATCTGTTGTAAAACCTTATTCCTGCATTACAGATATGACAACCAAGACAAAGACTAAGCAATTAGAACTAATCTGCAGAGCTATCAAGTGAATAATTTGGGATTCAAACCCAGACAACAGCAATTCCAGAGCCTGGGGGCAAGATACCCATTTTGTCCACAGGGAAGGCTTCATGGAGGAGGAGACAAAATTAGGATTGAACCTAGAGAAATAGGCAGTGACATTAAAAAGACTTAGGAAAGATCTTCCAAGGCCTCGGAAACAGTATTAGACAGAGGCCCTGAGGGAAATCACAGAGATAGTCTGGATGACCTTCAGGAAGGCGGTCTGAAACTCAAATCTCAGGAGGAATGGATGGAACATCATGTCTGAAACAATGAAGGAAAGAGAAAACAAATTGGAATATCATTGCGTACTCTGAAGGATCTTTGATGACTGTTCCGTGTGACTGCAGAGGGACCTCTCTCCTCTTTCAGGTCTCGATGGCCTGAAAAAAAAGTGGACAAATGATGGTGGGGTATTGGACCACATCTCTCCAAATTTGCTGCTGTTTTTGTCACAAGCATAAACAGTGGTCTCAACAGAAATAGCATGATAGTACCCTGGACAAGAAGCAGGAATGAGCTACAGCAAAGGTCCTGACCTATACAAGTGAGGCAAGGTCAGAGTGGAAAAAGGGAGTCTTGCAACAGAAGCAGGAAGGTCCAATAGCAGCAATATCACAAGCCCAGGAAGAATTTCAGCCCAGAGACTGGTGAGGTTTCAGGGTAGAGCATAGTGGGGTTCTAGCAAAGGCAGCTCTGGGCACCTTCTCTCCATTTTCTTGTTTCCCAGCTGTATTTTATTGCCCTTACTCTGCCCTCTCCCCAGCACCTACAATCACAGCAGGACCACTGATTGTCTCTTCTACATTAAAACTGGCAGGGAAATGTGAAAACGCACTGTACCTCAGGACAGGAAGATGAATGAGCACAGGGAAATTATTTTAAAATCTCCCCAAAATAAAACTATGTTTGAGTGGTCAGAAACATGAAAGGAAACAAAAATCCCAGACAGGGAAATGCATGAGAGGGACACATTGTGCGTGTTTTCATTTGGCTTGGTTGCTTTCAAATAAAAATGTTGCTTGGGAAATATTCTGAGTGAGAATTTCTCGTTTGGCACAGAATTGGCTGTGTTTGAGCTCCTTTCTCAGAACACCAGGGCACTTCAAACCAAGTCCAGCATGTTCATCGTGGTTGGCTGCAATGTGCCCTGTTGCCAGTCCAGGATGGGCCTGTGGTTTGAGTTCCTCCCAACTTCCCTTGACGGTTTCATCCATCTTCTTTGACAGGCAGCCTGGGGAACCTGTTCTAGCTCAGCCAGGTCACCTCACTTCATGCTTACCTCAGTTTCCTCATAAGCAAATGAGGCTAAAGTGGCTTGTGCGACAAGCTCCCATCGAAATGAAAGGGTGGTCCTCACATGGGTGGGAGATCAGAAAGTGCAGGATGGAGCATTTACAGGTATGTGGACAGGAGGTGGGCATTTAAAGTTCTTACAAATGGAGCAATTAGCGCCTTCCAGATTCTGGCGGGTTAGGGAAAGATAGAAATCAAAAGAAATTTACAACCCATGGAAATATAAATGATCCAGTCAAAGGAAAAAAATAAAACCACACATGCATATTTTGGTTTCCTCTACTGGGGAGAAACACCCTAGACAAAAAAAAAAAAAAAAGTACTGATATGATAAGTCACATCTGAATAACTCAGCTTCTATCCATTTTATCAGTATTTATTCATTTAAATTTGTATAAATATTTAGCAAATGCTTACTGTGCTCCCTGGCACCAATTTAGCACTGTATAAAAAACAGTGAAAAATACCAAACTGATATATTTCTTCCCACCATCGGTCATGAACTACACACATGAACTGCAGCGACCACAGTAGAAATGAGAAAAATTGGAGGATCAAAGTTATAGTTAGGGGCAGATGCAAAGAACTCGCTGAGTCACTGGCCATGCAGTAGGAAGGTAAGAGAAGGTGGTAAGATGTGCTCCTAGAGTCCAGTTTGAGCAACTGGATGGGAAGAAGGGATATCTATTTGAAATAGGCTATCTATTGAGACCAGGAAGCTGCTTTGTGAAGCTCAGAATCCAACACACAGAAAGGATTTTATGTGTAATTCAGGTGCTTAAGTTCCATGCCTAAGGAATATAGAATGTATTACAGACGCAGAAAGGAAGGAGCCTAGAGCCTTTTTCTGCATTGGGGTAGAAAAAGAGGTGTCACAGAAAAGGCCTCATAAGAGCTGGCACCTGAAAGGCAAAGAGTAGTTAACAGTTTAGAAATGGAAGCTCTTCTAGGAAGGTGAACACAAATAATGATGTCCATCCAACAGAAATTCTTGAGAGGATCAAATGGGATCCTTTATGTGAAAGTACCTAAAACTATGGCCTGGGATTGACAGATGATGACTGCACATTTGCCACCAGCCTGTCCCACACCAGGACTATGTGTGTGCGTCTCTTTCCTCACCAATGAATGAAATGTAAATCGGCTTCCCTGCCTCTTTCTCATACACCTGAGAGAGGCATCTGAGTGATCAAAACCTGTTCACCTGCAGAGCTATGACTGAAGCTTATAAGAAGGAATTAACTTGTAAGGCTGTCTGTTTTATGCTTTTCATTATTCACTGTAATTCCTTTAAGTTTTAAAGTCAAGTTCATTTGGAAAATCCCTACTCTCTCCATTTCTCTGTCCCTCCCTCAGCAGTTCACACAGGACCCAGAACCAGGAGGTGTTCCACAAAAGGTCACTACACATACAGAAATCAGTAAAGCATCTTTTGGGGGCTTCTGTTTTCCAGAGACTGTATTAGATCTGGGGTCACAGAGACAATCACAGTGGAGTTTCTGTCCTCAAGAAAGTCATAGACATAAATCTAAAGACATAAAAATCTATGCATACATACTTACATACGGTGTGATAAATGTGTCCAAATAAATATATATGGTCTTTCCCCACATTCAGAAGTTAACAGACTACAGCCAAACCAAAATATTTTTCAATCTATAAGCATTTGCAGGCTTGAACTCTCCAAAGCAGAAACTTGAAGGTACAAAAGCAGACTCAAGTAAAGTCAGTGGAATTCCTTGAAGTTACCCATAAATATTCACCAAGCTTTCCCCAGTCCTATAC
The DNA here is from genome assembly GCF_902686455.1 of Sciurus vulgaris. Classification (NCBI taxonomy): domain Eukaryota; kingdom Metazoa; phylum Chordata; class Mammalia; order Rodentia; family Sciuridae; genus Sciurus; species Sciurus vulgaris. The sequence continues at coordinate 44,945,210 of NC_136461.1, forward strand.
CTACTCATAAATCCCTGTTACTTTTCAAGAACTTTTACATTTGATCAACGATGCAGGGTGATGTTTAAACCAGGCCATTTGGAATATTCGATTTTCATACATAGTTTTAAGATTTTAATTTCCACTCTGCAAGCTGGCTCGGATTTTCCCTGTCCTGAAATAAATCAGGATTTCCAAGACATGAAAGCAGGCTCCGAGCACAGAAGGGCTTTCTGAACGTTCAGCCTGGTTGCTTTGCTCAGTCAAGTCAGACTTACCAACAACTTGCCTCTCACCTCATCTCAGCCCCAGAGGAATGGCCTGGAAAACTGGCAGCTAATGTGGTGAGAGAAAAATGCCCAGTACTCAAGATCAATCTGTCAAAAAGAGGCAAGAGCCATTCATCAAAGGAGAGGGGGACAAACCCAAAGATGCTGTGAAGCATTTACCCAACCAATCTGAAATTAATTGGCCCTTCTACTAAATCTCTTTCTCTCCTCCATGTCTTGCCAGTGGCCACAGAGCTATAAAGGCCTAAGCAGCTTGAACAGAGGCATGGAGGAAGCAAACAGGAGATTGATAATATATCACAGACTCAGAGCATATTAGAGCAGACAGGGTCTTTGGAGTCCCTCTAAGTCAACTGCCTGGTTTAGACAGACAGCACTGAGAAAGCAGAAAGAGCCCCAAATTTGAGGTCAGACTGGAACATGTTTCTAGTCTCCGCTGTTATTTCCAAGCTATATGATCTTAAGGAGGTCACTTCAACCCATCTGAAAATGATATTCCTCATCTGACAAAGGGAAAATGTCTATTCCCTGGGATTCCTGAGTGTGATACTATAAAGAAATTCACCTGGGGAACTCCCCTGAAATATTGCCCCATCAATTTCACATTGATGTGATCCCCATTTCACTGAATTTACTCACGAGCCAAGGGCCAGAAGTAAATGACTAGTACATGATTACTGGTTGTCGTTTATATACCTAGTTATCTGTTGACCTAGGAGTCCTAGATTTAAATTACATTTAATGTCAATTCATCGTCATGGAGAAACCCACAATTTAGTGGGACCCTAATAAAACACGAACCACTTAGAGTTCACTTATTGACATAGAATTCAACTTACCTATTATCCTCCAAGAGCAGTGGTACCAGAGGGAAGGTTAGATTTTTTCAAAACATTTGGAGGATTTTTCCAAATGGCTTATGGTAGTTGCCACCACTGTAAACTCTCTGGCTTTCTTACCTCATCATCCGTTTCAGGAATAACGTTTCCCCATCGTCAGACCACGTCAATGCTTCCAATAGGATAGTTGCTCGGTTGATATGAAAGGTCAGAAAGAAGCGGCACACGTGAGAATGTGAAGGTGGCACTGGACCAGAGAGGGAAATGCGGGGGCAGGAAGAGACTGAGCAGAGGCCTCGAGGGGTGAGACCCTTTGGTCTCATAAGCATTTCTTGAGCACTTTCTTAGACATCCTAACCTCTCTGCCTGTGGGAATGTTTTATTGGAACCAGTTGTCATCATTTGTACATCAACAGGTTTCATGCGCACATTAACAATTTCTCCAAAAGTACCAGAAGGTGCGGTGACATCAGCTTTCCCACACGGCAGTAATGAGCAGGCCCATTCCTAGATAGCTGTTCTTCCTTGCAGGTGAGATGTGACCTGTCCCATATGCCAGGGTCGGCATGGCTCCCAGGACCTCACTCTCTTTTGCTTCTGGCTGCCACTGTGGGCGGTTAAGATGTTGGCCCTTCACTCACTGTGTGCCTTGTTCTCTGGGTCCCTGACCGGAGGGGCTGCACAGTAACAGGAAATGATCGAGGTGGCAGGTGAACCTCAACAAAGAGGCAGCAGTAGAAAAGAGCAGAGACATGCAGCCCAGGTATCTTTCAAAGACCAAAATCATGAGACTCAGGTCAAGGGGCAGGAGAGGTGGAGTGTGAAGTGATGCAGGGGTTGCAGCTCACATCACCAAGACAACAGTGACTCACATAAGGTCATTAGAGAGAAAGGCAGGAAGGGAAGGAGAGAGGGTGAAAGAAAAAACAAGGAGAAATGGAAGGGAGGGGAAAACATTTAAGTGTCTGCTCTGCCAAGCATTTCTACCTCAGTTGTCTGTAGAGGACATTGTGAGATACATTCTTGGACCTACTGAACTTTACAGCTGATGGACCTTCCAGGGATGGTGACTAATGGGGAGCAGATAAGGAAACAGGAGGTTTATTGCTTAACAATCTTTAACGATAAAAGTAAAAATGACAAAAACATCTAATGTGTATTGAACATGTACTCCTCGTTGCTTCTGTAGTAAACCTTTTCCATCCATAAATGATTTGGCATAATGTCAACTCATTATCATTGAGCAACAACTATTCTTCCCAGCTATTTTAAAAGGTAGCAATGATAAGAACAACCAATGGTTTTAATCCAGTTACAGAGTCACTGTGCCAGACATTGCTGGAAAAGTTTTACATATATTGCCAGGCGACATGGTGCAGGCCTATAATCCCAGTGGTTCAGGAGGCTGAGGCAGGAGGATCACAAGTTTGAGTCCAGTCTCAGCAACTTAGTGAGATTATCAGCAATTTAGTGAGAACCTGTCTCAAAAAAAAAAGGGGGGGGGGGGGCTAGTGATATGGCTCAGGGGTAAAGCAGCCCTAGGTTCAATCCTCTTACATACATTAATTGGCTTTGTAGCTAAAATCAAAAAGAATGAGGACCTTTCCAAGATTATACAAAGTAATGACACTGGATTTTCCACTTTATGAATCTGTAGGTTAAATTCTGAGCAATTACAATCTACCCACACTCTTTGACAAGCATTATATTTGGCATTAAACAATTCCAAAAACAAAACAGGCAATCTCAAAGAGTTCACAGTCCATTGGGAGACAGATATACAACAGGCTAATACTCAACCATCATCTCAGAGATGTGTGAAAACAGGGGCTATGGAAACAGAGTCAGGGGAGCAGTCAGGGGCAGGTAACTAAGTCCTCAGAAGGAATACAGCCCAACATAGCTCATTCTGGAAAGATGAAAACAAATTTGCCAGTGTAAAGGCTAATTTGAATTGCCAACTTGATTGGATTAAGAGATGTCAATGATTAAGAGGCCTCTGGGCGTGTCAATGAGGGCGTGTCTAGGAATGATTGGAATGTGGGATGGTGAACTGAAGTGGAGCCCCTCCCTAAGTGTGGGCAGCACCACCCAATAGGATGGAAGAAAAGTTGGAAGAACAAGTAAGCAGATGCAGATGCAAGCTCAGCTCCTCTTGAACGAGTTCTTGATTGCTGCTTCTATCGTCTGAGGATACCGGACTCTGGCTTCTTCAGTCTTCCAAAGTGGACTCTGCCAATGGAATGGTTCTCCAGGTAGTTTCCAGAAGTGTTGGTCTGGGACTAGAGTAGCACTGCTCATCCTTCTTGTTCTGGGGCTTCTGCATCTTGGACTGCCCAGCTGCATGTTCTTCTAGCTCTCCAGCTGCAAGTGGTCATTGTGGACTATCCAGCTTTTGGTCATGTGAGCCAATCTAATAAATCCCCTTTTTTATAATCATGCTTCCTGTTGATTCCGTTCCTCTAGAGAACCCTGAGTAATACAGCCAGGTAGGCAAGAGAGAGAAAAAAGATGTAAAAAATAGAAGTTTAAGCCTTTCTTAGGGAACATCAAGTGGTCCTATCTGGTTGGGAATCTGTAAGAGAAAAGAGTAGAGGAAGCAGAGAATGTAGGAGCAGGTGCAGCTGAACTATGAAGGCTGTGTCAGGCTATGCAATGAAGGAATGTAGGAAGTTAATAGTTCTTGTGAGGACTGCCATGCAAAAGGTGGATGTTGAATTCTAAAGGACTCAACGCTTGAGAAGGTATACTCAGGAAACTGTGGCAATAGCTCAGATGAGCCAGGATGAGAACTTGAACTGGGCAGCTGAAAGGAAAAGGATAGAAATTTCAAAACTCTAAGATTAACATTTGTAGAACCATGCCTTTGCAAGATGTACTGTCTAGCACTACATTAATCATTCGAGGGATAATATAGCAGGATAATCTCCACTAATTCAATTCTTTTGGGCTATACTGAATAAATTGCTGCACTCAATGGAAGGAAAATTGCTATTTTTATCTCTTTGTGTTTATATACATGATCTACCTCCTTCCATGAAGGATTCGAGCTTTCTGGAAAATCACTAAATGAAAAGCATCAATGACAAGGGGTTTACCAAAAGGACTCTGGAAGCATAAATCAGCTGTTCCTGTCAAGTACAAGTTGAAGATATCAAGAAACATCCTCTGCATCAACTCCAGGCTCCAAGTTGCTGTCCCTTCCCTTCTCTGGAGAAACAAATGGTGAGAAAGTATCCAGTTTGCTCGATTGCTAAATAGAGCATTTCTCTGGGAAATAGAGGAAATATGAAAACTGGCAATGAGTTTCAAACAGAACCTGCACACCCTTTCCTGGAGACAATTAAAATTATAGAAGAAGACATGTAAATAAATCAAAACTTTAAATGAGACAGCATCTTAAAATAGATAAACCCTAAGGAAGGTGAAGGTCTCAAAAAAAATGGTGTTAGTGCATTAGAGAGCAAAGCATTTTTTTTGCCTTCTCAATCTCATTTATTTTACAACAACCCACAAAAGAGGTTAGGAAATAATTATATCCATTTTATAGATGAAGGAACTGAAATTCAGAGGTTAAAGTGACTTTCTAAAAGTCATACAGACGTAGCAATTGGTGATGGAATTAGGTGCATATATCAAGTCTACTAATTCTCATTTCAAGGAAAATGAGAATGTTATAAAAATAGTAAGAGCTAATGCTCAGAGTATTCAACTGTGTGTCAGACACTAGTCTGTGTGCATTCTATGCATGATCACATTGAATTCAGAAACCACCCTATGATAATGGCAATACACTTTCCCATTTTACAGATGAGGAAGCTGAGGCTAGAGATGGTGATTACTGCAGGGTCGTTGTTGGTAGAACTGGGATGCAAACCATGCATTTGATGTTAAATCTAAATCATTACAAAAAAACACATTTAAATCTTGCCCTGACTAATTACTAACTATCGTCCTGGGTCAAATTACTGCATTTTTGGAATATATATACGTGTGTGTGTGTGTGTGTGTGTATGCTTAGAATATAGCTTAGTGGACCATAAATGAACATTAATTTCCCTTTCAACCACAAAAATTATCACTAGCAATTTTTATGATAGAAATAGTCATATTATTTAATCTAACACCATAAAATATTAGTACTTGTATTGACAGTTGAAAAAAATCAGAAACTATATCTGAAGCTCATCTCAGAGTCCCATTTCACTACTATTCTCAAAGCTTTCTCCCTAGATTCATAGGATAGAATTACAATTTCCTTTTGAGGAAGAAACAAAAACTACACATGTTCTTAAAATTAATTATCTTGCCAACAAAAGCCCATTTGTTATGGAATTCCCAAATGACCTTAGCATATTAAATTTGAGTTACTTATTAAAACTATAGTTTAAATAAGTAAAATCTTGTTAATAAAAAACCAGTCCCAGAAAATTATCTTCCAAATACTCTAGACTTTAAGAACTTTGAAACTGAGTCACTTCACTTTGAAACTCTGCCATATTTGAAAGACAGAGCTCTAGAATAGTGATCTCTGACCAGGGAAAAATGCTCCTTTGTAAACATGAAAGATTTTACAAAGCTGTTCCTATCATGCTAAGGGGAATGGATGTAATGAGTTTATGTTGATTTTAAAAATTATAGCTGTGTATTTATTCATTAATTTATACGTTTGTATTTTGGTAGTTCCAAGAGTATCTACATATACTAGTATAAAAAATAATATTTTGAGACACTAGATTTTCTTTTCCAGTATACAAATTTTTGTACCTCTATGGGCACATGAATTCCTTCAAAAAAATCAATAGCATCACTGGGCGGAAATCGATGTTTTAAAATATTAGAGCTAAAAGAAACATTTAAAGTCACATAAAACACCTCAGTACCTAATAACTCTGTCCCCACTTTAACATTTTGAAGTGAGCACACTCCAAGGCCTGGGAGTCGGAGGAACTAGACTAGTGGGCCCCAGGAGGCAGGGGGTGCTAAGTACTGCACTAGTTGCTCTCCCCTACTGTGGAGAAGCTAGGGAACCTTTTAGAAGCAGCTTAAATCTGCTTAGACCTCTCATGTTCTCTGGATTAGTCAGGGTCTTATCAGGAAAACCCAAACTATGCTAGTCATCTCAAATAAGGGAGGGAGAGGATTTAATAGGGTACCTAGTTCCAAAGCACTGGAAGGTAAAGGACGGTGGTGAATAATGCCAGAGATGAGCAACTTTAGGAAGCCGCTACCATTCACTGGGCTGGAGGCACAGAGGACACAAACATGATGTTAGCGGCTCCTGGGAGCCCTCAACCAGAAGCTGCTCAGTGGAGGGCAGCGGCCACTGCTTCTGAGGTCGGAGTCACAACTTCCCCATATACTGATACCACTGAAGCCTAGGAGAGCTGGCTGTCATCAGAAATCACCCGCCAGAGCCATTGCGGCTAGATCTACTAAAGGTCACCGGAGTAGATAGCCACCTGTTCCTGCTAAAGTCAACAGCAAAAGTAGAAAGAGAATAAGCAAGGCTTTCCCCCCGCACCTGTCTCCCTTCCCCAGTTCTACCTCTGCTCTCTGCTTTGTAAGCTGCTAGTTCCCACTGGTTAAGTAAAATGCCAGCCGTGAACGGAGGTTCAGCTGTGGTTGGCTGAAGTCTAACCCCCCCGTGACAGCCACCAGACCATGCAGAACTTGGGAGGGAACTGAAAGCATAAGGATCCGCTTAGTCTGACTCTTTGGTCATACAGATTCTACTTCTCCCCTTAAACCATATTTAATTTCCATCAGTAATAGAATCATGACCCTTCATAACATGGTATGCCTCCTTCCAGTACAGAGGTCCTCTTTTCAAAACCTGGGAGGCAAGAAACCCCATCAACCCCATATTCACGAGTCACAATCCAACTGGATTTTTTGTAATGGAAAAACTAAATAAAAAGACAAGTACCCCTAACACTAGAGTGCACATAAAACATTAGGAGTGAAGAAAAGATGAAAAGGAAAGAATTTGTCCATATGTGGAAACACGCATATACATCAAATATAAGGAAGGACATGGGAATAGTTTCTTTGGTCTCTTTCTATCATGGATCCTTTATTCCATAGGTAATATTTATCTACCTTCCCTACCCCTGCTCCAGCACTCTGGTGGAGAGACTCTACTCATCTACTGTTATTTCCCATCCCTGTCAGACCCCCTGCATCTACCAAGCACCACCATCGAGAAATAGACCTAGAAAGTGAGAAGAATTTTGTGGATACCATTCCCAAATTTGATCAATTACGATTCAGACAAGAACTCTCCATCTTTGATATTTAGGGAATATATGGTTTTATGACATTGTTAGTAATTTCAGTTATTTACTTTTTGAGTATAGATACATTTTTACCATTTATATTTGAATATATAAATATTCTTATCATCTTACTATGGTTATGTTTCCATCTACTATCTTGTTAGTTTTCTATGTGCCCCATTTGTTGTTGTTTCTTTTTCTTGGGTTTTTTGTTGTTGTTTTCGTTGCTGTCTGTCTTATCTACATTTCCTAACTTTTAACATTAATTGCATTAGTTTCTAGTATTGCATTTTACCTTTTCTCTTGATTTAACAATGAACGTATTAATTGTTGCTTTACAGTTTTCAGTTTGTATGTTTAACTTAACACAATCTACCTTCAAATAGTATTTTATTACTTCCACGTAAAGTAAAGTTAAACCAGTATATTTTCACTTCTTCCTCTCTCTTACTTTGGGATATTCATCAGACATTTTACCCGTACTTATGTGATTAACTCCACAATTCACTGTGATTTGTTGTTTAAAGAATTTTCTCTTAATGATCCTTTTTTGTAAATAGGAAAAAAAATATTTTGTACTTATCACAAATTTTCCAATCATGTTCTTTCCTTTTGTTGACCCCAGTTTCTATCTGGTATCCTTTGTCTTCAACACTGAAGAACTTTCTCTAATATTCCTTATAGTACAAGTCTGTGGGTGATATTTTCCATCCCCGTTTGCTTATTTGAAAACGTCTTTATTTTGCATTTCATTTGCGTATGTTGTCTACTTTTTCCATGGGAGATTTTATCATTTTGATCACAGTTATTTCAAATTTCCGATCTGATCATTTCAAAGTCTCTGATAATTCCAAGATCTCTGATTCTGGATCTGGTGCCTGCTTCCCCTCAGGTGTTGTCTTTTACATGTCTTCTAATTTTTTGTTGATCATCTGACAGGATGTACAAGGAAACGGAGTAGATAGGCCCTTAGTGTGCGTGTTAGTGTTTACCAGGCTCGGAATTAAGCAGGCTTTGCTTTTGCTGAGATGTGGGTGTCAGAAACTAACCATTTTTCCAGAAAGTCCTTGTTTTTCTCTCCCCTGTTGTTTTTGGATTTCTCTAGAGACTCTTAAATACAGTCTGAGGCCATGTTCTCAGCTGCAATAGCAGCCCCACGGATGCCGTGGATAAGAGACAGAGGCTTCAGCGACAATTTCTTTCTTTTTAACTATTAGGTATTGAACCCAGGGATACTTAATCACTGAGCCACATTCACAGCCCTTTATATATTTTATTTTGAGACAGGATCTCACTAAGTTGCTTAGGGCTTCACTAAATTTCTGAGGTTGCCTTTGAACCTGTGATCCTCCTGGGCCACAGTGACCAACTAGCAACAATTTCTGTTCCTGGGCTGCTTTTCTCAGGAAAGTTTTTTTTGTTTTTTTTTTTTTTTGTTTTTTTTCCTTTGTATCCTCCCTTCTCCCTAACATTCAAGGTGACAGCTTTCCCTGTGATCTTGATTCTAAAAAATGTTGTTGAATTCTAGTTTGTGAAGCATTTTCTTGCTGTAAGAGTGGGAGAGATACCCCCAAGGTCTTTACTTACTGGACCAGAAAACAGAAGTCTCATTGTCCTCCATCTCTGAAGTATATTTTTCTGAATATAGAAATTTAGCTTCACTCTTTTTGGTGCACGTTAAGATGTTCCATTGCCTTCTGTTTTGCATTGTTTCTGATGCCAATTCAAGTCATTCTATGTTATATTTTTTCTAAGTTCTTTCAAGATTTTTCTCTCTTGTCAACTTTCAGCAATTTGGCTATCATGGACCTTAGTGTTGTTTTCTTTGTATTCATTTGTTGAGAACTAATTTGACAACTATTTCTAAAATAATTTTCCTACCATCCCTCTTTCTAAGTATCTAATTATGTAGACATTAGACTAGATTTTTTCAGGATCACTGAGACTGTTGTTGTTTTAGTTCCTTTTCCATGGTTCCTAACTTGCTAATCTTTTGTTGAGTGAATATTTCACTTCACATATTACATTCTTCATCTCTAGAATTCCACTTTATTGTCTTTATACCTTTTATTTCTTGGCTCATTATTTTTACATTATTCTTTAAAGCCTTGAAAATATTTATAATAGCAGTTTTAGAGTCTTTCCTTGTCTGCTAAGTCCATCATCTCTTTAATTTCTGGGTTTATTTCCACTGATCAATGTTTATTCCATTTATAGGTAATAGTTTGTTTCTTTGCATATTGAGTAATTTTTATTGGTTACTAGACATTGAAAATTTTACATTATTAAATATATGGATTTCTCTGTCATTCTTTCTCTTTTTTTAGAAATAACTTTTATTTTTATTGTTAGCAAACTTAAAATTGTTACCCTAATTTATTTTATAATCAAAGCAAATTTATACCACCACCATAATATATGTGTCCTTCAAGGGGTGACATAATGCTACACTATAACCCTTTCCTCCCCCCCAGACCAGCACTTCTACTTTCCCCCACAATATCTCACAACAAACAAACAGTAAAAGAAATCCAAAGGAAATTTCTTTTCCCTTAGGTCACTAACACCTATTAGCCATTTTGTTAAAGCCGTGGGTATTTGGCTTATACATAAAACTCATTTGTATGTGTCTTTCTTAATAGTATTTTTTTCACTTGTTCTGTTTAGTTATACATGACAATAGAATGCATTTTGACATGCCATACATACATGGAGTATAACTCTCCATTCTTGTGGTCGTACATGACGTGGAGTTAGACTGGTCACGTATTCATGTATGAACAGAGGAAAGTTATGTCCAATTCATTTTACTTTCTTTCCCATTCCCATTTCTCCTCCCTTCCCCCCATCTCCCCCATCCAATTCCGTGAACCTCCACTCCTTCCTTCCCCCCAGTCTATTGTGAGTCAGCATCCACATATCAGAGAGAACATTTGGCCTTTGCTTTTTTGGAATTGGCTTATTTCACTTAGCAGGATAGCCTCCATTTACTGGCAAATGCCATAATTTCATTCTTCGCTGTCATTCTTCATAGCCTGAAAGTTTGTTTTGTCAGGAGTCTGCATGAGAACATAAACAAGGTGTGTATGCTTTGACTGGTTAGAACTCCCAGCCCCTCGTTGGCCCTAGGAATTGTTTGACTTGCACCTCCTTGTTGGGTATTCTTAGCCAGGTATTTGTTCTTTGCACTCACACTCCACTCTACACATGCATAGGATGGTATTCAGCTGAAGACTGTAGGGACCCATAGACATATTTCTGGATCTCCTTCTGGGCTTATAAATACTCCTTACTGGTACTCTACACTGAAGTTTATGCCACTTACACCTCCCCAAACTGTCTCCATTTCTTCAACTTGTGAAACTGACAAACTTTGCTAGGGTTCCCACATTCCAGAAAGTACCTCAGACTAAAAGCTGAGCTTATGGTAGGGCTGACCTCAATTGCTAACCTTCTCTCATGGAATATGGTCTTGTGAACATCAACAGCTGTATCATATATGTCATTCAGTTTTCTTGTTTCTTATGGCTAGTGAGCAACTCCATTACCAATTATAGGCACTTTATTGTTTCATTATAGAAAAAAGAATATAAAATCTTCCATACATTCATTTATACATTAATTTGACAAACAGCTATTAAATATCAAAAAAGTTCCTGGCGTTGTGCCTTAAGAAAAGCAAAATGGTAGACTGGGAAAAGTTTACACTTCAGAGTCAGGAGATCTGGACTTCAGTCTTGCTCCTCCATTTACTCATTGTGACAAGTTACTTAACCTCTCTGAGTCTCCTTTTCCTCACTGTTAGACCAGGATAATAATACACCTCTCTTACAAGATTATTGTTAGGATTAAATATATTGTCTGTAAAACAACTAGCCAATCCCTGGCATGTAGCCTGGGGTCTGATTGATTACAATTATTATTTTTATCAAATGTGTCTCTGGAAAGAACTGAAGGGACAATAAATCAGCAACCCAGAGTGAAAAACTCCTCTGTTGGAGGCTACTAATAACCCGATGGCTGGCAGTAAAGGGATAAACTGGGATACATCCAAGAGAAAGAAAGAACAATGAAAACTGAGAGCTTAAAGAAATAAACTTTCTCTCCTGGTTAAGTAAGGAAGTCTCACAGTATGCAATATGAGAATTTCAGAATAAGAAATACAGGCACACGCAGGCTCTGAAAGGCAGAACAGCAGCTACTGGTCCAGCTATTGGATTCCTTAAAGACAGAGGCCCCAGCAGCAGGAATGCCATGGATCCATGGCAGCCATGGATCTCTGTGTGAGGGGGATCACTGCAGCACAGACAAAGACACGGCAAGGAAGACGTGCCTCCATGCTGGTCTCCGTGAACCAGGTGGAGAACTCAGCTACATTACAAGGCTTGGTGACGTGCAGAAAGAAGAGTTTGCCAATGCCGTTAGCTACCCAAGAAAATAAAAGTATTTCAAGTCAACTAAACTTAGTAGCAGAATTCTTCAAATGCAAGTTTTGTTTTTCAGAAATACTCAAGAGAGCTGCAAGCAAAGAAGACTGAGGGTGAACAAAGAAGGGTAAATGCTGATCCAGGAATAGTCCATGCGACTTGTGAACTAGGGGTTGAAATAAAAGCATGAAACATAGGCTTTAATTTTTGCATCAGCCATTTCCCAGCTTCCACCAAAATGTAGATTTGGTGCTTTGGACTCCAACATCATTTTTCAAAGTAAACTTAACGGTAATGTGTTTAACACTATGTTCATTTCCTTACATTCAAATTTATTCCTCTTATAGAATGTAAGAACCTTCAGTTGAGTCAATGATGATATATCTTTCTTTATACCATATTACATATAATAGGGTATAAAAAATCCATTTCAAATCCTCTAAAGAGGTCTATAGTAGGTGCTCAATAAATATTTTAAGCATAAAAGTTTGAGCGAATTAACGAATAAAAAGAAAATCAATCTTTCTTACACAATTAACAGAAAAACTGTTATGAAAAGGTGACACTTTCATATGAAGCTGACCACTGACCAATCAGAACTGCAATGCTCATCCAAGTTAAGGCCTGGTTTTGTATAAGGCTTTTACACCATCTCCCTTTCCCTCCCCTGCCCTGTCAAGCCATAGAAAGTACAAACAGTCATGGTTACTTTAAGAAGAATTCTCAGAGGCACTAATTGCAGGAAACAAACCAGGGCAATTTGTGGTATGAAAACTTAATGAAATTTGGGAAATTTTATATAATATTCTCATTTTGGTCGGTTTCCACTTTATTACATTAAAATTCTTTAAAACAAAAGACAGTGCAAACCAATAAATTCAGGCAGAAAAAGGTCTTGTTAACTAACATTCTCTGAGGGAAACTTTTTGTGTGATTTTTCCCCCTTCCATGTTTTGTAGAAAACCAGAGTTTATTTAGTGTCATTCCTTAATATTTCTTAAAATGGATTCTCTCAGAGTGACCCTGTCACACTATGGAATAGAATTATATATTGTTCTTTATGTGGTTAATTTAAGAACAATTATGCCTGACATACTACAAATGATAGTGATAATTGACTTAGTTTTAAAAAGTCCAGGACTTAGAGCCAAAAGGATCCCTCACGTAGCCTGTTCTGAACTTACGTGCTCTGTCTGTGTTCTTTAGCATTCCATCACACCAAGATTTCCCTTTTGATGTCAAGGTCTTTATTACTCTTTGAGCAGACTTGCAATTTCCATGCCATCTATAAGTGCTCAAGGTTTAAGTTCTAAATTTGTATCAATTTTACCTTAGGAGATTAGATGCCCCACAGAGACACCCTCTAATGCATCCACTACTGGTTTTTCATTAGGCAGGGAACAGTAGCTTCCTCCACTTCCTTTGTTCCCTGATACCTGTGCCCCCTCCTCTCTGGAATCAGTTTTATTTTTATCTGGAGTCAGCGCCCTCTCTGTGATGTCTTTTTCTCAAAGTGGGAGAAATGCTTTAAAATTCTTTTCATGGGTATATTTACCTCTTGGCTAGAACCCAGACTTCAAAATTTTGCATTTTCCCAATTAGACAAAAATAAATGAGCTTTTTTAAAGGAGGATTTAACTTGTATTTAGTTGAATGTACAATATTAAGTGTAAGATGAAATGAGTTTTGATAAATGTGAATCTGTGTCATTCACACTTCTATCAAAATAAGGTTCATTGCCCAGGAACTTTTCTCACATCCTTTATGGCAGGATAACCTCTCTAAAATTTCTTTTTTTTTCGTTTGGTGTAGTTATGAGGATTGAACCCAGGGCCTTGTACATGCTAGGCAAGCATTTCATCACTGAGCTACAACCCTCACACCTAAAATTAATTTTCAATCATAACTTCATCTTGCCTATTTCAGGTTCTCATACAAATGGAGTCACATAGAATGTACTACTTTTTACCCAGGTGTTTGTGTTTTTGTTTTTTGTTTTTTGACTTGGCATAGGTTTGAAAGACTCATCTGTGAAATTCATTTATTGTTGAATATTAAAATGTATGCTACGATTTCTTTTTCCATTTACTTGTTGCTGGAGAAAAGTGTTATATACCATTTTGGACTTTTGTGGATGTTTTTGTATAAGAATTTTTGTGAACAATTACTTTCATTTCTCTTGGGAATATACATACCAAAGAGTGAAATTTGAAGGTCAAACAGTAAGTGTAATTAAACTTTGTAAGAGATTGTCCCTCTTCTCCAGAGTGGTTTAGTGGATACTATGAGTGCCACTTGGAGTCCTCCTTTCAGGACTAACACACACATTTCCTCATTGACCAGAAATGTGACAATCGAAAACTCTCAGCTAAATCCCTCTGTGGGACTTGCCCTCGGGAGAGGAGAGCCACTCACCCTAGGTAACACTCAGGAACAGACCAAAGGGGTGGGCAAGTGAGGCATCTTAGATGCAAAATTTAAGGAGACACTTGTGCTGTGGTTTGAGCAAATACTTTCTCTCTCATCTGCTTCCAATATATATTCACACACAATTTCAGAGTCTCTCTTCTCTACCCTCCTTGAGAAATGGATCTATTATTATTATTATCAGATAAAAGGCACAAATTTTGTTTTTGTCATCAATAATCACTTTTTCAATCTGTAGAACATTATGCAATTTCAAAAGCAACTTTATCTGTGTATTCTTTTTTATCCTTGTATGAAGCTTGGCAAGTAAAAACAGACTTTACAGTCAGAACTTCAGTTCAAGTCCTAACATACCACAAGTAGCACTCTTAGCCGTAGTTGCCTTCCCAGTACAGTATAAGGTCCTTCCTAACAATATGGGGTTTTTTTTAAAGGTGAGAGAATGGAAAAAGCATGGGCCATGATGGTATAAACTTCCCTTCTGCCAAAACACAAGCCAGTGATGGTGCATACTGGCTCTGCACTAGCAAAATATCTCTGAAAGTTCAGAATTCTCTAACCTATGAAAATTACTTCTCTCATTATAAGCCATTCTGTTTCCTTACTTGATACTAAATTATTAACCAGTAGATCTAAGGTTGACTCCTGTACTTTAAATAATGGACTAAGTCATTTAAGAGAAGTCATATTACTTGTCTTGAGTTTCATTTTCCCAACTGCAAAACTGGTTCCCAGAATTTGTTATTTCACTGTTTTGGGTGTGTGTGTGTGTGTGTGAAAAAAGGGCTATGCTATTTTTCATTGTCAATCTGTCATTTCATGAAAGAACAGAAAAAAAGACAATTCTTTAAGATAAACGTGCTCAGCTAATGAGATCAATGAAATTCCATCATGACCAAACCTGAACAGAGGACTGGCCTTGGGAGCCACGGTCCAGGTGATCACTAAGGTTTTTAATTTACGAAGTTCTGAGCCTCTTTGAAAGCAATACAAGAGTGTTTGGAAGAAGAATGCTTCCTTGGTGGTAGTGGTTTATGTTTCTGATCTTCTTGGGGAGTTTCATTAAGTGGTTTGCCACTAGGAGCTGGACAGCAACGACGAGACCTGACCCGTGGAAAGCTGCAGATTAAAAACAATTTTTGATTGCCAGTTTGTTTTGTTTGAGAAACAACAAGGTTTTAAGAGCCCCACAAACAATATGCTACCCCACAGCCTTGCAAGCCCAGCCAGGCCACCCCGATCTGGGTCGGGTAACCGCCCTTGCACTTGATGGATAAAGGAGAAGCAGGCTTTTCATTCACCACAGTCAGCTTTAATGGCACAAAGCCCGAAAAGGCCTCACTGAAGGTGAAGAAGTGACAATGAGCAGTTTTCAAACCTCATTTGCCAGCAAAACAATTCAATTTCATCCTTCACGTTTGTTCTTTTTCTAACCCACTATTTTAAAAGGTAGAGTGGGAACTACAGCAGGAGTAAGGTTTATGCTATGCATCAAGGTGTGTAAACCACATAGTCATATGATTTTTCTCATCCAGTTTTCATAGTACTCCATTAAAATATGCACAGTCTTCCCATCCCTTATGTGGAGACACTGAGGCACGGGCCAGAGAAATAATCTACACAAACTCACACAGCTAGGGACTCGTGGCATTGGATTGTCTGCCTAGGTTACAATCATACATCTTCATAGCATCCATAGCATCGTCTTGGTGCTCAGCAAAAGACAGGCACTGCACAAATATTTATGTGTGTGAATAAATGGTAGAATAAGTAAAGCTAAGGGAACACTCTCAGATTTATTCCTCTTTTTAGGCATCTATGACTAGCCATTGTGAACTCCTTGGGGGCTTCTTCCAGAGATGTCAGGGGATATGATCAACTTCCTATTTTATTAATCCAATACATATTCACTGAACAACTAGCACCTGAAAGGTAAGGTGCTTAATTCTAGGGAAGATTTACAGAGATAAATGCAGACCTTATCCATCTATGTCTGGAAGATGTAATCTCAGTAGAAAAATCATAATTTCCCTACACCCTTCCCACTTCTTCCTCCACCTCATCTACTGCCTGCTTCCCACATCAATAAGGCTGGGAAATGCAGGCATTAGCTTATGGAGACAAGGCTAAGGTTTCCTGTTACTCAACCCAGATTTCCATGACACTGAGATAAACAGGGAAATAAAACAAAGGTGTACCAGCTTTTCCATCACGACCATGTTCCTGGTAAACTCAGTATGCTGTATAAAGCCAGTACTTTATGACACTGACTTCCAGTAAAATTGGAGAATTCCATTCTCATCTTTAGTTAGTAATAGTTCTAACCCAAAATCTTAAATTAGTAGTTCTCAAAGCTGAACACACTCACCAAGGGAGTCTTAAAAACATATAATGCAATTTCCTGACTTCATTCAAGATCCACTAAAACTGAATATCTTGGTTTCATTTTCAAATTGCTTTTCCAAAAAGAAAAAGTTAGGAGCATGTATATAGCTTTGCTGTAAAGGGAGTAAAGAAATGAGGGGGGCAGAGGAGTCCACTGGAGGAGGATGAGGGGTAAAGAAAGGATGATTGTTTTGGGGCAAAATTCCAGGAATTGAACTCAGGGGCACTCAACTACTGAACCACATCCCCAGTCCCTAGTTTGTATTTTTTTTTTTTTTTTTTTTAATTTAGAAACAGAGTCTCACTGAGTTGCTTAGCACCTTGGTTTGCTGAGGCCGGCTTTGAACTTGTGGTCTTCCTGCCTCAACCTCCCAAGCTTCTGGGATTACAGGCTTGTACCACCATACCCAGCTAAGAAAGGGTTATTTCTGAAGATGATATATCTAACACCATGCTTCTATATTGATGGGAAAGTCCAGAACAGAGAAAGGGAGAGATATTAGTGATGCAGGAAGAAATGGGATTACTTGGGGCGAGGCCTTGAGTGAATGAAAGGGGATGGATCCAGGGCACAGCAGAAGAGATGCCCACTGTTAACATGTGTGTTCAAGGAGTTGAGGCAGAGCGAGGTAGGTTGCAGATGCTGGGTAAGAGTGTGTAGAAGATCTGATTTCAGTGAAATGGGAAGCAAGCTCATGAAGAAGACAATGGGGAAGAAGAGAGAAAGGATCTGAGAAGAGAACATAGGAAATTGTCACTTAGGAAAGTAGCATAGTGATGAATGAGAAAAATATAGGCATGAAAATAGCGCACTAACAACACAAAGATCTGCCCTTATGCCATTCATATTCCAAGGACACAGAAAGCCCACAAATAAATAACCAGCCTCATGCCAGATAAATGCCATGAAGAAACTAAACAGAGGGGAAGGGCATATTAAGGGCAGGATATTCTCCATGAGGTGGTCAAGGAAGACCCCAGGATTAGAGGACACTTGGATAATATCTGAATGAACCATGGAAGTAGGAATGTAGAGTGTGTCTGTTCCAAGCAAAGAGAGCCCTAAGTGCTACGTCTGTAAGGGAACATGTCCTATGTTCAAGGAGCAACGGGAAAAGTGGAAGGACAGGAGGCCAAGAGACAGACTGAAATGGGCCCTGTGATGCACGGCCAGGACTTTGAACTCATTCTTCATCTTTAGGGGAGCCGCGGAGGCGTTTGAACAGGAAATTAATCATTTGACTTCTCTTTTAATGGCATTTCTCTGCTAACTACTGAGAATTTCAAGTGGCAAATGTGGAAACAGGAAGAGCAGTTCTGAATGATTCCAACAACTCATGAAAGAGGACAGTGGCGAGGGAGTGAGGGTGGTCGAGTGGCGGGAAGTGTCAGATTCAGAATGTATTTTTAAGGCTCAACATCTGTGGATGGATGGATGCGAAGTATGACAGACAGAGCATCCAGTGCTTTGGCTGAGCGATGAAGCGATTGGAAACGCCATGATGTACTGAGCTGCAGAGAGTTGGGGAAAGACCATCGGGAGTGCAGTTTCCGCATTTTTCCATCTTATATTACCATTGTTAACACACAGAATATCATCCCATCGGACAATCAGGCATTGAGGTAAGAACTGTGAATTCCCAAAAGATCCAGCACCTAGCCCAATTTTTAATACATGGTAGGCAGTTGTTAAAATTCATTGAACAAGTCTTGAGATGATAGTCTATTGAATGATTGACTATTTGCCAAAAATTTGTTGACATACACTCTCACTACATCCTGATACCAAAACGTAACCCTATATTCCATGTAAGAAGTATTTTAAAAGAACAACCCAAGCTTCTTTTTAAAGGACTTACAAAACATACAAACTGCTGCCAAGTTTTATTAAAAAAAAAAAAAGAGAGAATAAACAAACAGTATTAAGAATAAAAATAAAATTATAGGATCAAGACAGTTCCATTAAAGGTAGGCAAAGGATATGAACTGTTGGTTTTGGGGGTGATCAAGGAAGCTGAATAACAAGCTTATAAGCAGAAACTCAAGTATTATTTGCCAGAATTAAAATCGTTAAAAATAAATAAATTAAAAAATCATAACAATTCAAATTAAAACAGAGATATTAACTTACAAGATTAAATTTAGCCAACATTAATAAATCTAGTAACATCTAATATTGGCAAGGATGAGGGAAAGAGAAGCACCATACCTTATTGGTTGAATCATTAAATGATCCCCTCACTTTGGATAGTAATTTGGCAATACTCGGTAAAGTTGAATATTTGAATACTCTATAGCAGTTCGACTTCTGGATTTCTATCCTAAAATGAAAACAAAAAACAACAAAAAAACTGTGTTACATATGTCCAAAAGAGACTCATACAAAGATGTTTACTGCAGAACTTTTGGGAATTGCCAAAGTAGAGAAACCCAATTCATTCTCAGTAGTGATGGCACAGGGACATTCATATGACATCAAACCATAATTAAAATAACAGTTACTTGTTGTGGGCTGAATTGCATCTCCCTGTATTGCAGTATAACTTTACCTGGAGATAGTGTCTTCTTAAAGGGGCATGTAAGGTCAAATGAGGCCATTAGAGCAGGCCCTAATTCAATCTGCCAGGTTTTCTTGAAGGAAGAGGACATTGGGATACACGAAGGGACACCAAGAATACGCACACACCGAGAGAAGACCAAGTGAGAACAGAGCAAAATGTGGTCATCTACAAGCCAAGGAGAAAGGCCTCAGAAACTACAAACCTGCTAGTATTTTGATCTTGGGCTTCCAGACTCCATAACTGTGCAAAAATGCTTGTCATTTAAGTTGGTGGTCTTTTTTTATATCAGCCCTAGCAAACAAATAAAATCTATTTTATACAATCTACATACATTACCTCCTTTCATCTTCACAACAACTTGATGTTAATATTATTATTGCCATTTTATGTCTGAAGAAATTTAGATTCAAAGAGGATATGCAAATTGCTTGATGTCACATGTATAATTAAAAGCTGACTCAGATTTTGAGCTGAAAAAAATCTGATGATAGGCCAGTTTCTAACAGAATATTAAGTCATTTAAAATTAATAAGTTAGGGCTGGGGATATAGCTCGGTTGGTAGAGTGCTTGCCTTGCAAGCACAAGGCCCTGGGTTCAATCCTCAGCACTGCATAAATAAATAAATAAATAAATAAATAAATAAATAAATAAATAAAAATTAACAAGTTAGCTCAAAACATATCAACAGAGGTAAATACCCAAAATGTACTATAGAATGCCAAAAACATATATGGAAGGGAACTTCCAGTATGATATGATTTTTAATAAGTTGTAAAACATACAAAGTAGAAGTTATCCCTTTGAAAGAGAAGGATAGAGTTACATTTAACTGTGTTTCGCTCCCTTTTTTTGAACACATACTGAAACAAATATGGTAAAATGCTAATATCTTTTTAATCTTTGTCAGAGTTGGTAAGTGTCTGCAAGATTATTTCCCATGTACTTTCTATGTGCAAAATGTTTCATAATTTAAAAAAAATTCCTTTTAAATAGACAATTTATTGCTTTAAGCATCTTTCTTTGTGGTTAAGTTGGACAAGGAACCCCATGTTCTTGTAAGGGCAGTTAATTCTGTCTGTCTTAAGTATAAACAGTGAAGAAAACATATTGTATGTGTGTGTGCTGGTGTTCTAATAGGAATATTAAATGGGCAATTTTCTTTAACATATGTTGGTTGTCTTTCAAAATAGTCTGGAAGTCTTACAAGTCAGGTTGCAGAGTTGATCACAGAAAGACCAAAGGCAATGATTAGAAACAGATGTGACACTTTAAAGGGCTTTGCTATAAAAAGTGAAAAAGAGGGAAGGAATGGGGGTTCAGCTAAAGTGAGAGTGTTCTTCCACAGCATCCTCTATCCTTAGTAAAGGACAGCTCATCACCATCCACCCCATGCCAAATGGATAGAGAAAGCAGCTAGATTTCTCCATAAGGATAAGAAAGAACATGGACTCAGGAACTGGTTGCTCTGGGACACAATTAAGAAGAATCCAACCAGAATCACTATATGGAGTATAAATGTTACCTAATTACAAAGAAAATGCATTAATGTAGAATTTATATACTACAAAGTTCTACAGAAGCTGAAATACATGGCAAATGAAGTCAAGAGTCTTAAGAAACCAAGAGTTCCAATGGAAATGCCTAATTAAACTAATTTCTGTCTATTTCTAGAACTTTGGTTAAAACAAAGCAAAAACTATGGGTTAATTTACTCTTTTCAAAAGCAAGCATCAAATGTTGCTCAGTATTGGTTGACAGTTCTCTGCGGGTCTCTTTCAAAACTGCACATCTGAGCAAAGGCACAGACTTCTTTTGTTTGAGGATATCTCTGCAAGGATATTTATATTATAAACAATCTTAGAAAGTAGTATCTCCCTTCAGAACAGAGAGCAGGATTTTTGCTCTCTAGTATAAAAGACAAAGATGCCCTAAGCTCAGGGCTCCTCAGCTGTGAAGCAGACACACTATTTGTGTAGCACCTACCTGGGACACCCTATATTACCCCATGGGATGCCAACAGCCAGAGGAACCAATGAGAACATGAAGCTTATTATGTTTGCTGTAATGAGTAATAAAGGCTTATAAAGTCAGCATCATGACATTGTGGCAGTAACCTATATTTACTTGCAAGTAGGATAAAATCTTAGTCCCTATACAGTTTGTAATGAGGGTTGTTGTATAAATGTTTGAAAATATCAAGTTCAGATTCAACAAATAGGTATTGATAACTTACCATTTGCTATGCACTGTGCTAAGTAAGCATTTAACATCTCTCATCTTATTTTGTCCTGATGATGGCTCTTTAAGATACTTAGGCATAGCTAGGTTATATAACCTACCAAAAGTTGCATAGTTCATGACCTTGGGCTTCCCAGCCCAGGCAATCTGACTAGAGAACCTATTCTTAATGACCTTTTATCCCTATAGAAAATTTTCAAATTGCTATTGTTATCCCTATTAAAAACCAGGCAGCTGGTTACAATGGCACACACCTGTAATTCCAGCAGCTCCAGAGTCTGAGGCAGGAGGACTTCAAGTTCAAAGCCAGCCTCAGCAATAGGGAGCTGCTAAGCAACTCAGTGAGACCCTGTCTCTAAATAAAATACAAAATAGGAGAAAAAAAAAATCAAAAAACAGGAACTGAGATTCCAAATAAAGTTTGCTCAAAGTCACAGAATTCATTCATGTGAAGTTAGGATATCAACTCCAATTGAGAAATTAAAAGTAAATATTGATTATTAAATAAAGAAGAAGCTTTCAGGAACTGGGGATATAGTTCAGTGTTAGAGCACTTGCCTAGCACTCCAGAGGCTCAGATTTGATCCCCCACCACAGCCCAAAGGAAAAAGAACAAGAGAAAGAAGAAGTAATAGTACTACTAGTAGTAACTTGCAGATGCTTGGCATTAAAATTTTGATTCTTACTATAATTTTTTTAGTATTTTGTAATTCATTTACTAAAAGTAAAAGAAGCACATTGTTGCAGAAAAGAGCAACCAAAAAGTGCCAAAATTGTTGGAAAAAATAGTTTGAGGAGAAACAAGATTTGCATAATTTCAAATTGTCTTCCCAGTTGCCAGGAAGAACTACCAAGAAAAATAATTGCCAAGAAAAATAAATAGTAAAGTTCAGCAGGGTATGGTGGCACTTGCCTGTAATCCTAGTGATTTGAGAGGCTGAGGCAGGAGGATTGTAAGTTCGAGGCCAGCCTCTGCAACTTAGTGAGACACTAAACAACTTAGAAAGACCCTGTCTAAAAAAAAAAAAAAAAAAAAAAGGTGGGGATGTGACTCCGTGGTTAAGTGCCCTTGTGTTCAATCTCCAGTACAAAAAAAAAAAAATTAAAGATGAAAAACCTAGCAGAGCAACCTAAACCAGTGATCAAGGTATGTTACCAGCAATAAGACAAATCAACACCATAAAAAAGTGCATATGAAAACAGAACATCATTGCTTTTTTAAATTTTTTTTTATTTTTACAGATCTCATTTTGATTCATTGTACACAAATGGGGTACATCATTTTGTTTCTATGATTGTGCACAATGTTGATTCATACCATTTATGTAATCATATGTGTACATAGGGTAATGATGTCTGTCTCAGTCCACTATTTTTCATACCCTCCCTCTCATTTCCCGCTACATAATCTAAAGTTCCTCCATTCTTCTCTCACCCCCCACTCCCCCACCCCCATTATATATCATCATCCACTTATCAAGGAAAACATTCGGCCTTTGGTTTTTTGGGATTGGCTTATTTCACTTAGCATAATATTCTCCAATTCCATCTATTTATCTGCAAATATCGTAGTATTATTCTTCTTTTAATTCTTGCAAAAATAATGTATCACCTCATTCTAGTCATGAGATTATCATGTCAGACATACCCACATTGAGAGACACTCTTCAAAGTAATTCATCAGTATTCATCAAAAGTATGAGGGTCATGGAAACCAAGGAAAGACTCAAGCTTTCGCAAACTAGAGGAGACAAAGGAGAAACACCAGCTAGATGCAATGGAGGTCTTGGACAGGATCCTGGAACAAAGAGGTGAAAACATATATGTTCAAATGCATGAAGTTGAAAAAGAACTGTAGCTGAGTTAATAACATTGTACCCATGTTAATTTCCTGTGCTTGGTCATTACACTATGTTTATTTAATATGCTAACAGTGGAAACAGGATAAGGGATATAAGGGAATTCTTTGTATTACTTTTTTCAATTTCTCTACAAGTCTAAAATAAATCCAAAATAAAACATTTAAAAACTAAATTATGATGTTGCTTGGATAAAACAATGTTTTATGAAATAGTATAACAATGAAGAGCATATTCTCTATATTTAAACCTCAGTTCTGTTACCTTTTAACTATGATTTGGTGCAAGTTATACTAATCATGTTATGCCCCGATTTCTTCCTCTCCAACAGGAGTGTCATAATAATTTCTTCTTTATAGGATTGTTATGAAGATTAAATATGGAAATCATTGAGAAAGGCAAGAACAGAGGTTGACAAGGAATGAACATTCAGCAAATGAACTCGGGTATCGCTGATATGTAGTGGTTCATCTAAGCCCGGAAGACCTTAGTTTCACCTGTCAAAAGATAGTCATACTGGGCGCGGTGGTGCACGCCTGTAATCCCAGTGGCTGAGGAGGCTGAGGCAGGAGGATCTAGAGTTCAACCTCAAAGCCAGCCTCAGTAAAAGTGAGCTGCTAAGCAATTCAGTGAGCCCCTGTCTCTAAAGTAAAATAAAACACAAAATAGGAGGGTGTTCTCTGAACTGGAGGTCACCAGCTCAAACACTTACACAGGCCAAGCCTGTGACCCCAGGAGTAGAGTCAGCCTGGATGAGATTCTGGTGAGCTGTCCCCCCAGGGACAGCTGTGCTCCTACTCTTATCATGACAAACTGGCCCAGTATTGCCAGATCTAATTTTCCAAGAAAAGCAAGAACTTGGCTTTTTAGAAGAAAATTCTCAACTTCTAAATGCTGGCAAATTATTTTTAAAAATGCAAAAGCTCTGAGAGCAAGCCTACAAAAGCCAAACCTGACACGGGCGTGATCTGGATGCGATGATGGCCTCCACCTTGAGAGGCCACCTTCTTGGCAGGGATAACCGGCAGCGTGGCGGGTGGATGGGGCTCTGAGGTCAAAATACCCTGGTAAAATTTGCTCTGTTGTTCATTAGCCTTAGCTGCACACATGTTCTTGCACACGCTCACACACATTGCCCTGTCCATATAAGCTTGTGCAACTCCAAAGTGAAAGTAAACAGGATTTTTAAACAGCCAGTAGGTGCTCAGGTACGTCGTGAATCCAGATGAAGAGTCCATGCTCTGTCCACTCCCCATTTCGTCTGCCACCAGGCCATTTTCCGAGGAGCTGCTCTTCAGTTAAAGGACTGCAAACTCCGTGATTCCTGATGTCCTTCCATCCCTGACCTTCCTCACCCCTGAGCTGAACATCCAAATGATCCTTCCCCACGGTGCTCGGTGCACTGTGGCCCTTGGCTAATGCTTGCCAGGGTCCGAGGACTCTGGCCTCTTGGAATTTAAGGCTTATAATAGTCTTGTACTTCAGCTGAAGAGGAAAAAAAGAGAGAAGTGAAGCCAGATACCACATGGGACTGGAATAAGCTCCCAGATTCTGCCTGTTGGTTTTGATTGTTTACAAAAGAAAAGCCAAACAAAGAAGGAGGTGGAATTTATTTCAGTAAACAGCATCTTTCAAAGAGAAAGAACTTAGTCTCCACCAGGAGAGGCAGCCTCATTGCTGTTACAATCAGAAAACATTTGCAAACAACCACTTGGTTAAAGAAAACAACATGTTCAAACAACAGAACTGTGGGTTTCCTGGAGCTTTTAGCGTGTGTGTGTGTGTGTGTGTGTGTGTGTGTGTGTGTTGGGAGGAGGGCAGGGAGAGATGAACTTGCATACATATTCATTTTTCCTTTTTATGTCTAAGAGTATTTGATACCTCTGGAGAGGAAGGCGAAAGTTTTATACGTGCAGTTCATTTAGGCACTAAGAGACTTTACACCCTATCTTGCCAAACATTCCTCCATCAGTAGAAGTTGGGACCAAATCCCAAAGCTGAGTGGAGTTCTTAAGGAATAGATTTCACCCCTGTTCCCCATCTGCCCTTCTTCTTTCTTCCTTGAGTTCTTTCCCCAAGATACTAATTAGCAAATTCCAGCATGGTAAAGCAAGCAAGGGAAATGGAAGAAGTCGGAGCTGAGTTCTGGTCAAGGTGAGCAGTTAACCCCCAGCAAAATCACACGCACACCCAGCTCCAGACACTCGGATCTCATTACTGGGAGATGCTATAAACCACGATGATCGTGATAGCTTGGCTAACAACTAGAATTCACTGAGAGCTCTCCGCACCAAGCACTGTCCTGAATGCCTCCTGCCCTCTGTCTTCTTCAACCTCACAGTCACTCTTTCTGAAGGAAAGGTGGCCCCATCAAGATTCAAAACAGAGAGGAGAATAGAAGATTGGAAAGCAGAAATAAGTAATTGCTCAAGGTTGTGCAGCTCGAAGTGAACGTGTTGGGATTGGGACCCAAATCTCTCTCACTCCAAAGTCCCAAGTTGTTTCACTACACCAATGGACGAGCACCACGGGGAAGCCACTCATGTATCAAAGCATATAAGACATTTTTTTGCGCATCTAAAGAAAATGTTCATTCCATGTCTACTGAATGCCCAGGATGTATCCATTATTGTGGCCATTGCTGAGAGTGAAGAAATAAGACACTGCTTGGGCACCTAAGGTGGTATCAGGGACAAATGAGGAAAACAAGGTGAATCTTAAGATCTGAGCCATAGGGATGCAGGGCCCGTTACACTCAGTGAGAGGGTTCTGGAAGGGTACCTGGAAAGGATGGCATTTGAGGTGGTCCTTGAAATAGGGACAATGTTCTCAAAGGGGAGGAAAGAAGAAAGCTTTGTTCTGGACACAAAGAAATGAAGAACTGGAGAACAATAAGGGATGCTGAGGGAAAACTACCCACTGAAACATGGCAGGTGTGTGTGGTGTGTCTTGAGAGAGAGATGAAAATGAACTTAAAGAACTAGAGGACCTTCAACATCGGGCTGAGCAGTTTGAACTTTAGGTGGTTAAGTTTGTGAGGTTGGAGTGGGATAAGTTAGATTTAAGACATGGGCCCACAGAAATGTTCCAAATGAAAAAGAAATTAACCAGTGGGGAACACGGGTTAAAAATGTAGTCCTTTAGAGTCAGACCTATGCCAGAAGTCTAGCTCTGCCACCCACTAGCTATATGACCTTAGATAAGTACTCACCTCTCTGAGTCTCTGACTTCCTCATTTGTAAATGGGAATAATAAGGATCATCTGGTTTGCAAGACTGTTGTGAGGGTTAAAGAAGAATGTACCGCAGAGTGCCTTTGAAAGGGCCTTACACATGTGAGCTATTATTCACGTGGTGGGTCCTGATTTACATAATGTTTGGTTTGTCAGTGGTTTGGGGTAATCAATGCCAAGGTCTTTCCTCCTTCAAAGCTTGCCCCATGGCTACACACAGAGAATTGGTGGTATAGTGGAAAGGAACACTAGTTTCGGTGACGGGCAGGCTCCATGTCTGATCCCGACTCCTCAGTTGTTGGCAAAGCCTACTCTGAATGACTTCAGGCCAAATTTGGCCTGTCTCTGAGATCTAGGGTCTCTCCACGTGGCGGGTGGCAGAGTTGATAATCAGCAAATATTTGTGACTTTCTCTTCCTTCTCAGGTCTGGAGTTGTGTTTCTAGAATCTAGTCTTATTTGACTGCTCCAAATCTCAGTTTTCTCATTAGAACAATGGGAATAATAATCTTCACTGAATTCTTTATGAGATTATTCTGAAGCTTACAAAGCAGTTGGGGTAACGGGAGTAACTGTGTGTAAACTGAGTTGCTTTACGGATATACGAGATCACTATTAAGGTCCAGCCAAGTTCAAATGGTTCCACTGCTGTCTTAGTCCCTGAGGCTAAAGGAGTTAATATGTGGAGTGGCCACGTGAGCTTAAGGAAGAATAACAATGAAACTTTCATCTCCTGGCCCAATAATAGTGAAAAACGGTTTACCTTTATGGGCCTATTCATTGCTACCCTGTGAAAACAGAGCTAAATGCTATAAAACAAGGCCAATTAAATCCCCTCCATTCTGCTTCCTGCCTCCCATCAATTTCACCCCTTTTTTCCTCCTCTCCCATGTAATAACCTCTCCCCTCCTTTTTCTTCATGGTGAAGTCTTCCATCTGTGAAAGTCATACAATAATAGACATTGGAAAAAACCACACCAGTACGCGCGCGCGCGCACACACACACACACACACACACACACACAACCCCACACACACACATCATGCAGGTCACACCAGCACAACCTTTCTTCCCCAAAAAATGTCTCGAAGAAATAACCACGTGGAGACAGTAGTATTGATGGAGTCACTGAGCAACCCTGGTGACCTGGCCCCAAGCATTCCCGACTCCCTTCCATATGCTCTGTACACAGAGACACAGGCTTAGCCAAGAATCAGCCCCAGAGTGGACAATTCAGAGCCCAAATGCCTTCTAATTAAAGCAAATACCAGAACATTTGTTCCTAGGGACAGCAAGAGTTCCTGACCAGGGAACTTCCCTTGGGTTCTTTTGCTGTCATAGGGAGTTGGAAAATATCGCCCCCACAGATCAACCCATGAATTTTTAATGCCCTGATTGGAAATAAGTATTTCTGCTTTTTATTTAACTTCTGCTCTTTGGGAACAGTATGGAAAGAGGAAGACTCTGAGCTGTGGTAGGAAGAAGGACTGGGCACAAACTGAAGCCACTGGAGTTCAGATGCACGTTCCTAGGCTGTGCCATCTGTGTGTGTCACCTCTCACCCGCAGCATGGGGTGATAAGGCCCATCTCCCAGGAGTGCTGGGAGGCTGGAAGAAGTGCTCCAGCAGTAAAGGGCCTCTTCCTCTGTGTTTCTACTGTGGGATAGATGTGAGAGGTTATCACTGTGCTGGGCAATGAATTAGGGTCAGGGACACAGGGCCTGGATCCCGGTTCTGCCCCTGACAGCTGAGCGGCCTTCACAAGCAGCTCCACCTCTTGCAGGCTTATTTTCCTCACACAGTTCAAGAAACGTTCACAAGCCCTCCATCCTGTGGCAGGTACTGCCCATCATCCTATAAAGGGTTAGTCAAGTACAAAAGATTAGTGCTGGCGATATAGCCCATCACGTAGAGTGCTTGCCCCTCAAGGTCGAGACCCAGGTTCGAGTCCCCAGCACTGTTAGATTGCGGAAATTCCAAACAAACAAAAGTACAAAAGGTTACTATTCCCTTACACTCACCCCCAGTTAATTATATGAATTACTCAATTCCATTATTTTATCGTGGTATCTTCCTTTATAATGGCCATTTTCAGGTTGTACTGTTCTCTGAGCTCTTGACCTTGGATTCTAGTTTTCGTTTTCCTAGATTTGAAATATTATTTTTAGTTTCGACTTTACTACTCTAGTAGAGTTATACTAAGGAACCCACGACACACCTTGTAGGATAGAATACAATAACAACCCGTAAACCAAAGAACAGACAGGAACAAAGGAAAATTTTTCCAGGATTCAAATTTACCAATTGATGTCTAAGTAAATCAGACTGGCAACCTGTTCTTACCCAACCTATCTTGACATAAAGATTAAAATAGGGATACTTCTTTTTAGGAGATTAAATAATGTTCTTTTTATAAAAAAGGGAACAGGCTTTCTTTAATTCATGCATATTGTAAAGAACAATAACAGTAGTTTTCCTGATGAATGGGTTTTAAATCGTAGGAACAATTACAATCCAAAAGTGTTCTTTTGGGACTGAGGTTATGGCTCAGCGGTAGAGCACTTGCCTTGCATGTGTGAGGCACTGGGTGCAATCCTCAACGCCACATAAAAATAAGTAAATAAAAATTAAGTTATTGCGTCCGTCTACAACCAATTTTTTAAAAGTGTTCTTTGTAACAGTATGGGGATGCATGGACCAGGACAAAGGAGGGCACAACTACTGAAGTCAGCAGACCCAGACAGGTGCAGACTGTCCTGAAGCTGCTGTGCCATTCAGGTCCTCCCAGGCCCAGGGAGAGATGGCGTCATTCCTTCTGCACAACCTGCCCCAGCCACATGGCTATGGACTTCATCGCAAATCATTCTGACTCAATTTCCACTCCCTTTCCCTCTCACCCTGCAGATTTCTTTTGTACTCCTTCCTAACTTTACTGAATGTTAATAATGCTCCTGGTGCTGTCCCAGGATACCACCAAAACATAGGTGAGCACAGTGGGGAGCAGAACGGCCAGCCCCTTCATCCTTCTGCTCCCTTTCCAGGTGACTCCTGGTCCACAGCTATTCCACAGGGCCCCATAAAGGACAAAGCAGACTCAATAAAGATCCTGGCCATACTCTATCCAGGATGCGGAGGAAGAAGTTTCTGCCTTCAGTCATTTGTGCCCTTCCTGTTTCCTTGTCCATGCATCCCCACACTGCTACAAAGAACACTTTTTGATTTCTAGTTGTGCTTAGAAGGAATTGTTTGGATCATGTGAGACAACTCAGATGGTAAAATGGAAGGAGCAGAGAATTTTGTCTTAAAGAGATTAGCTGAGACCCAGGCTCTTCAGAGTACAAAGAACCTACTACACATATGAAAATATCCTCCATCTGTTATCCACTACAGCAGCCAGTAGCCACGTGTGGCCATATAACATTTAAAATGTGACTTGTGAAACTGAGTGACTGAGTTTTTAATTTGATTTAGTTTTAACTAATCTAAACTTAAATGACCACATGCGGCTAGGAGCTACTGGGTTGGACGGCATAGCTCTGAAGGCTACATAACTGCGTGACCTTGAACCAGTCACATCATCTCTCTGACCCCCATATCACTCACCTGTAACATGCCCATGATCCTGACACTCTCTGATTTCCTGGGTTGACAAAGTACCTAACCTGACACTTTTTACTTATTCAGGACTCAAGAGACCTTAGCTGAATCTGAAATGTGACTTTCATAACAGTGTAAAAGAAATATATGTTAAAATTTGATGCCTGGATCTTTCTTTCTCCAGAATTGATTTCTCATGATTACGTTGGTCATCCAAACATCCTTTGCCATGACCTGGGAGAGCACGGGGACTGGAGAATGTCATGCTAGTTGCAGGACTGTGGGTACCAACCCCTTGTCCCTCACAGACCTGCTTTCCCGTGTCTTTTCCCCCCAAGGCTGGGAGTAGTTGAAAGCAAAGCAAAGTGCTTAGTATCTGATATAGCCACATGAGAACTGTGACAAAAACTTCTCTCCTTCTCCTGTTTTTCAAACATGTTGTTTTCAGGAAAATCCACCCATCTGGTTCTGATTCGTTTGCACTTAATTCATCAGAGGGCGATGTTGATGTTGTAATACCAGATTGAATTGCAAAAAAGTTTATATTTACATATCTCTCAGCCTTTTGGACAGCAGATGGACAAATCCGCCTTATGATCAGAGAAAGGTTACAAGATGGCAGTTCCAGCTCTCCTACAAACTCTTTATAAACCCGGAGTATGTTCTGCTCTCTGGGGTGTGGGCCTCCTCCCTGGGAACTGAGGATTTGGACTGAGCGGCAGCTCATTTCCAAACTAGAGATGATTCTCTAATGTGGAAAAGCCTAGAGGTTTTCCAGAGTATTGCTATTACTAAGAACACATACAAAATTGGACAGTTTGGTGAAAGAAGTCTAGATGTTTTGTAATGATCAAAAGAGAAAAGGAAATTTGGTTTGCAGAAATTCACAGGAATTCAGGAAAATCAAATCCTCCCAGATGAACCTTGCTCTTTTAGTTGATAAAATCACCTGGGTTACTAACTCAGACCTGCTATTTGAATAGCTGTATATTGATCAAAGTTCTCTGAGATGGTCTGATGGATAAAAGACAGCAATAAGGACTGGATAGATGTGTGGCTTACATGGCAAGTCCAGAGCTTAAATTTAGGGTGGTCTGGAATCAGAAACTCCATCTTTTAGCATAGAACTATGTTGCCCAGCAATGATCACAAGATGAGCTACGACTGGTATTTAATCTGAAGTGGAGTCACTTTAGGTAGATTATTGCATGGAGTCTGACTTGAGTTCAATGACCATGTGATATCTTCAGGGTCAAGAAAGAGAAGCTGCCCCAAATGCATCAAATGAATTGCAGTAGCTTCTGCATAGCTCTCCTCTCTAGAGTTCTCATGATTTCATTTTTCTCAAATCCTAAACGGTTATCTAGAAAATTCATCAACTAATATGACCATTGTGGAGATGTTTTCAACAGAGTTCTTGGTTTCCATGACCTCCTCCAGGATAACAACTCCCCAATTTTTATCTTCAAATATATTTTACTCTGACTTCCTGCCTTATATTTGCAACAGCCTCCTTCCAGTCCTCACTTGGAAGTCTTGTAGGTATCTCAGGCTAAATATGTTCAAAGTGAAGATTAACCATCTCAAACGGCTCCCCAACAATGTTCCCTGCCTCAGTCAAGAGCAATGCCATCTACACAGATGACCAGGAGACAGTGGTTCAAGAGACACCAAGTTTAGCCACTGAAAGTTCCTCAGCTTCCTGTTGAACTCTCATGAACCCTGAGGGTGAGGACATTGTCTTCATTTGTCACCCACTCATTGGGCCTGCCAGTAGTTAAAACTTTATATTCCATGCACTTGACGTTGTTAACTCAAGAACTTTCTAGAAGAGTCATTCTAGCTTGG
Source organism: Sciurus vulgaris (assembly GCF_902686455.1). NCBI lineage: Eukaryota > Metazoa > Chordata > Mammalia > Rodentia > Sciuridae > Sciurus > Sciurus vulgaris. The sequence goes on from NC_136461.1 coordinate 44,977,171, forward strand.
ATTTTGAGGACTGCAGAAGGCATTCTTTTTATCGTAGCACAAAATAGGTATGATAAAGTGAAAGTTAGACACCCCGTCCTACCTCCTGGGATTTCTCTCTTCCTTCACCCTGGCCTTGCCATCCAGGCTGTCTTTCTCTGCATCTGTTCTTCTGAACTAGACGGCAAGCTATGAATGATTTTCACTCTCTTAGCCCGCCAGTTCACAGCCCTGGTACATAGGAATATTCAGAGAAGAGGTGTGAATGAATGAAGGAATGTGGCAATGAACTAATGAATGAAGAATAGAGAAACCAAAGTGTCCAGCTGAGGTACCACTCCACCAGGCAGCCTGGCCAACTGAGCACACTGCTCCCTGCGGCAATCTAATCGCACACTCCTACCCTCCTTGCCCAGCACACGGAGCGTGGAGGCGGCTCAGGAAGAGTAATCCAGGAAGAGCTTAGGGGTCAGTGGAAATTTCTCACCAACAGTGAACAACCCCGTCTGACTTTTATAATCTCTCTCTCTCTCTCTCTCTCTCTCTCTCTCTCTACTCTCTCTCTCTCTCTCAAGTCATTTGCCATGTTTTTTCCTCTTCCCTCCTTACCCATTATTTCAATTATGACTTCAAACACCAAGATTTGATATGCAGGGCACTGTAAAAATGTGTTTTTCCCATCAGTCCGATGAAATAGTTTCCACTGTCTGTTTCCCCTGCAGATAGCAATCAAAGTCCGGGCGCAACAATAAAAAGAAAGTCCAAACTCTTGTCTGATATAGAATCTTAAACTTGTCCTTGGAAAGCGACACCCAAGGGAATTTAATCATAAACACTCTTGACTTGGCCCAGTCCATCGCTGTTTAATACAGGGTGTTTGGAATGATCTGTTTCTGGGAGCTGATTTTCCTATTCTTCCTGCTTAGTCTTCCCAGAAAGCCAAAATAAGAGATCTTTGAAGAATACTGCTCCCTTAAGACCTCCAGTGGTGTCTCCAGGGTCTAACACAGCTTTAGATCTGTCATTTCTTTTACTGCTACTCTGGCTATATCCCCTCAGCTCTGACAACACTGCCACCTGAGCTCTTCATTCTCTCAGACTGGTTGACTTTGCATTACCAGGCCAATACCTGGTCCTATCACTTACTAGTTCCATGATCTTGGACAACTGATTTTACCTCCTTTTCTCAATGTTCTGTTTATAAAAAACAAGAGTACTGACCTGAGTCTCTCTGAAGGTTAAATTATGTAATATAAGAGACTCTACAGGGGAACCATCCTAAGCGGATGGAGGGGACACTGTTCTGAATCCTTGCCAGTCTCTGCTTTCTCAGAGTTCCTGTACACTGAGTACCATGCTAATGGAATTTATAGACAGAATGGCTTTTAGAGATCATCAAGTGAAAAATCTCATTTCAAGTGCTTAGTACATGCATTGCACATGCAAATATACACACACACACACACACACCCAAACACCCCTCCCAACACAGCAAACTCACATGCCATATTATACCCACATGCCACACTACACACAGACACACACACACACACACACACACATACACACACACCACAAATACATATCACACATACCACTCTGAATACACACTTCTTATACACTACTTTCCAAACATTCACACGCACACACACATACAACATGCTACATACATACACTACACACCCACACACTACACACTAATGATACAGTACATGCACACACAAGTGCATTCACATACACAGGTTGATCACTTGGGTATTTATCATTTCAAATCCCAAGAATGGCCTGTCCCCTTGGCTCTTTTCTTATGAGATGGTCTTTGTAACAGCTTTGGTGCACAGTGCAAGGGTTCTGAGAAATGCTGTGGGAAACATGACGAAAAGAGATGTGCTGTTCTTCTAAAGCTTCTGGATCTTTGATGTGCTGAGACCTGTTTTCCATGCCCACTGACGATCATCATAATAAGTAACATTCACCACGGTTCAGGCACCAGGTTCGTGCATTATTCATAAGATGAATTTAATTAAACCGTGCAAGTCCCTCCGTGCATGCGGCTCGTAAGCAATCAGGTTGCAGGACAGCACTCATTCCTCAGTGCATTCTCTGCTGCCAGGGTCCCTGCAATGGCTGGGCTCCACCTCCAGCTTTGCTCTCTAGCAACTAGAAGAAGAATTTACCTCAATCTGGGAGTGTCCTAATGGTTAACTAGCAAAGGGACACTGCGTCATCTTGCTGTGCTTCATTCATGAATGTTCCAAAAAAATTAACTGGTGGGCATCCAGGGATTAGAGCCGTGGATCTCTCTGCCATTTCACGGAACAGTAAACATGGCTAATGTCTGTGGAGGTGGTATGTGACGCCTCTCAGAAGCCTGTTAGCATTCCAGGACACATGATGCTGGCTGATGTGTGCTCTAGCCTAGTGTCAGTAACAGGTTTTTACTCAAAATGCACAACGTCTTCTGTAGAGACCAAGTCAGCTGTTCTCTGCCAGCCTATGGTTGGCCATTTGGCCTATAGAACTCAAGCCAACAATTCACCCATGATGTCATACACCACGGGGGCAGAACAGTCATCCTAGTCCCTTAGATCTATGAAGGGATGGGGTTCCATGAAGCCTTGCAAGTGAAATTCTAGTGGTATCACTTAGAAAGCAGTCTGTCTGCTTTGGCGTGACTTAGCCATGTGGATAATAATTAAAACTAGCTCTTAGTGCCTTAAGTATGATAAATTAAGTATATGTATTTGTAACATACATGGAACTCCTGAGGTTCCAAGATGGTATAAGACTTTGAAAGAACTGGCTCTGGATGGAATCAGCATTTCCTAGCCCTTGTTCCATCTAAACTGGATCGGACACCCTATGACCAACTTTAGATCTGTCATTTCTTTTACTGCTACTCTGGCTATATCCCCTCAGCTCTAACAACATTGCCACCTGAGCTCTTCATTCTCTCAGACTGGTTGACTTTGCATTACCAGGCCAATACCTGGTCCTATTACTTACTAGTTCCATGATCTTGGACAACTGATTTTACCTCCTTTTCTCAATGTTCTGTTTATAAAAAACAAGAGTACTGACCTGAGTCTCTCGGGAGGTTAAATTGCGGGTCACATGGGATAAGCAGAACACCGAGTATCCCACAGTCCACACCAGCAGAGGCAGAGCAGGGTGATTGCTTGGTGTTTGTGCACTGCCTTGTGCTGCCCCCAGCGAGCCGAGATTGTCTGCAACTTAATAACAATAACTTTCTGGGGAAGGCCTGAGGCGTCATGCTCTGAGTGACTGGAGGTCCCTTCTGGGTGCAGCCTTGACTCCAAAACTCCCCATACACAGATCCCTGTTTCTATTTGACTACAATGCATCTTGAAGTCTCACATAAATGCCACTCTGTCAAAGTGGCCTTCCTTGATATTCCATCTAAGTAGGGAGTCCCACTCTTTCATGTTTCCATAGCATCTTGTGCTTCCTATTTAGTAATATCATACCTATAATAACCATCTTCATTTTTTGCTGAGCTATAAAAGTTCCATGAAGGCAGGGACCTTATTCAGCTACAATAGTTCCCAGCACTCAGAATGAAAGAACTAAACTTTCCCTCTCCTAGGAAAGTTTGGACAGGCCCAGAGAAGGCCAACACATCAATCAGAAGAAAGCTTGCCCAAAGTACCCAGAAAGAAGTATCAAATACCTTCAAGAAAGAGATCAACAGCTGGTCAAGTTATGTTAGTTATCTGTCAGGTCTATATGGGGTTAGGAGCCAGATATAGGAACAGAGGCCAGGCCAGAGGGCCCAGAGCTTCTGTTTACACCAGGCTCAGTCACTCAAAGCTCCCTCTAGGGGCCAGAGCAGTGCCATCTCAGCAATAGGGCTAGGGACAAAGTTCACAGTCCTCTGGCTGTTTTAGCCACAACAGATGGCTCTGTACCTTGACAAATGTTTTCCTTCTCCTTGCATGTCTAACAATTTCAAGTAGTAGGTGATTAGGAGCCTACAGATGGATTTAGTGATGGAGTGTCAGGGCAGGAGGTGTGTTTAAAGAAGACCCTTCTGCTAGATTATGTACCTATAGAAAAGTGGCATTAGAATCAGGAAGACCAGCTAAGAAGCTAACAGATGGGAGGGAACGAAGGAGAATAGAAATTAAAATGGAGAAAATTAGAAGAGAATGATCAAAATTGAAATGGACTCTGAGGGCACATTTTGTTCAGCTTGATAACGGATGGAGTGTATCTGTGATCGTGTCTCCCTCGGACTCACTTTCTGTCTGCTGAGTACTTTCCTATCCTTTACCGCGTTGGAGTCAGAGGAGAGCTGCTAGTTAGACAGGCTGATAAACAAGCTCCAGAGGTCATCTGCCGGCATCCCACAGCTCAGAGTGGCTGGGCATCCGGGTCCTACACAAAGCATCAGGCTATTGTGTAGCCTGGGGGTCAGGTTACAGGAAGGAACCCACCTCACTTTCCCTAGGAACAAGCAGTCTTTGATCTTGTTTATTGATTCATTCAACAAACTTTATAGCAGTGCATTTCCCAGAAGAGAGATCCAGAGATTCCTTTCAGCTCTGAGAGACTGATAACAACATCAGCAGTTGCGGGACCAGGGCTGCCGAGCACCACACAGGCTTCGCTCACTGTGAGGCAGACTCCCTTGTCATCTTTACTGCTTTTCCTGATTACTAAAGAAATTCCAAGATCATTGTAAAATATCCAAATAAGGAATATTAAAAAGATAAAATAATGCATTCTTTGATACTACTTACTTTTTTCCTACAATAATAGAAGAAAACATGGAATCCCTGTTAATCGCTGGGTACTTAGGCAAGACATCTTGATATAGAGCATTTAATCTTCACAAGAGTCCCAGGCAAGTGCTATTACTACCTCTATTCTACAGCTGAGGAAACTGAGTCTCCAGAAAGTAACTTACCCAAGTTCATCGCACTAGGAAATGGCAGAGGCAGAAATGGTAGCCTCACCCTACCACCCCAGGAGCCATTCACTGAACCACAGCCGTAAATAAGGGAACTCTCTCCAAGACAGATGCATCTAATCATTATTTCTGGAAGAAAAAGTTGTTGTCTCTTTCTGTTCTCCAAAATGTTTCTTGGGTTTTATTAATGAGAGTGAAAAGGCCAATCCAAAATCCATTAAAAAAAAAAAAAAAAAGTCAAGTTCGTCGAACAAGTTTAAATAGATTCTTTCCTACCAATTTGCTGAGCCAGAAAGCATTTGACCAAAGCAGGAAACTTGAATCTTGCATCAGCCTTTCTTCTTGGCTGCTCTACTAACTCACCAAGCAGTCTTGGGCAGTATGCTCCCTCTGCATCTCAGTTTCCTCATCTTCACCATCTGAGGTTTGGATGGTCTCTGAAGGCCCTTCCGGCCCTGACCTAAATGGTTTCTCTCATGACATTCTGGAATGAGATTGGGCTTATTTTGTAAGACCATTTGTTAAAAATAAAGCTTAAGTATTCATAGGAATATTCAGAGTCGTGGGCTTCCTAGGGAAAGGAGATAGAGGGTTTTAGTTTCCTATGGCTACTGTAACAAATTATCATGAACTTGGTGGTTTTAAAGCAGAAATGTGTTCTCTCCTTTCTGGAGGCCAGAAGTTTGAAATCAAGGTGTTGGCAGAGCTTTGCTCCCTCCAGATGCTCGAGGGAGAACCGTCCTTCCCTGTTCCAGCTCCTGGTGGCTGCTGGCATTCTTGACCTGCCTCTGCATAGCTCCAATCTGTTTCTGGTCTCTGTGGTCATGTTGCTTTCTCCTCCATTTCTGTATTAAAAATCCCTCTGCTGTTTTCTTATAATGTCATTGTGATTATATTAAGGGCACACCCAGATGATCCATGATGTCCCCATTTCCAGACACCTATTCAATCACACTGAGAACAATCCTTTTCCAATTAAGGTAGGATTTACAGGTCCCAAGGATTAAGATCTGCTATCTTTGAGGGCTGTTACTCAGCCTATTAAGGATGATCACTGAAAACTCCATTTCACGATGATGTTCCAGTTGTTTTCTCAAGGACATTATCATGCACAAAAGAAACCAAACAGAGGTAGATACAGTTATGCTGTGGGTATTTGGTAGGGGTAAGGAGAAGTGGAGAGCATCAAAGGCGGCTGATTATAGTGTGATTGCTACACAATGGCAAAAATGTGTGCTACCTGGAACAACACACAGTGGAATTATATTGACAGGTCAGAACCTGCACCTCTGCAATCTGGGACAAGACCACCAGAGAACTACAGGTTGGCCGACCGATGAGTAATTTTCTGACACGAAACATTTGTTGTAGCCTCGCAACGGCAAGGCGCTCAGCAACTCAGTGAGACCCTGTCTCTAATTAAAAACACAAAATAGGGCTGGGGATGTGGTTTCAGTGGTTGAGTGCCCCTCAGTTCAATTCACCACCCCCCCAAAAAAAATCAAACAGTTCTTTGATACTGGAAGTCTACTTTTACCCATCCAATTCCCTGACATATTATTATTTTCTTTGAGGAAAAAAATAAAGGGCACTTCTCATTCCCATCAGTACATGCTACTCAAACTCAGATGAGATTTCCCACCTTATCTCTTGCTTTGGAAATTCACTTATGTCAATAAATGTTCTTAAAAGCCAAGGCCCAAGCAATAATAAGCCAGAAGATCCCCCACCCCCTTGGAAGCATCTCAGGGAACTTGAACTCCTGACTGTCTTCTGCTGTGTGCCTTTGGTTGTCCTGCGTCGCTCAGGCACTGAGAGGTCGCCTTGCTCAGCCGCTTGTCTCTCCTTTGGTTTAGAATAATCTTGAAAAAAATGTCTTATCTCTGCTTCTAAACAGTGAGCTCTTAGATGGCAGGAAAAAATGTCTTGAAGAACATAATGGCTGATTTATTGAGCCACGTGTTCCCTCCAGCACTCAGCCCAGTCCCTATAAATCATGGAAGTGATTCCTGCTTTACAGATGAAAAACTGAATGCTCAGAGAAGACAAACTGACTGTCCCAAAGCTGTACAGAGAGTCAGAAATCATACTCTGTCCCCAGATCACAACTGCCTTCCTTATTGCTAACAGGTAGTCCAGAGCCCACAAAGTGAGATGAACCCTGGAGGATGTAGTTAATGGATTAGAAAAGGATGGAAGAATAGAAACTTTTTAAAAATAGTTATTTACATTAAGTTCGAGCCACACCACCTCTGGAATGCTTGAAGAGGGTGAGGTCGTGCGTGAGGGAGGGCAAAGCACAGGCAGGCTGGGAGTGCAGGGAAGTGCAAAGTGAGCCTATGAGTGGGCAACCCCTACCAGGCCCACAGCAAGTTCATAGGCATTCGTTGCATCTGATGCTCACAAACCACACCCGGAAGGACTGAAGTGCACCTTTAGTAACACAAACATAATTTAAGATGTTAAACAGCTACGATTCCTAAGTATGGGCCAGGATTCAATCCAAATCAGAAGATGTCTTGTCCCATGCCATTTCCAATCATGCAGCCCTGCCCGCCTCTCCCCGTGAATTTTCCTTGTAAGCTGCAGATCTCTGCCTCCATCAGCTTGGAAGCTCTGAGGCCAGCAATCTTCCCACCAGTTCCAAATCAGCCACCACAAGCACGCGCACAGACTTCCTTGGCTATATTTACAATATAATAAAACTTTCCCTTTGTGATATTTCCCATCGGGGTGAAGAAATAAGGTAAGAGGCCCAGGAATGGTTAGGAAACCTGTAAGAGCATAGAAACAGAGTAAAATGGACATTGTCTCATAGTTTTCCCAGTTCTTGAGAATTTTTCAATGACTTCTATAAATAAACAGAATATGCGTGTATATTTCCCATGACATAAGTGAAGTTGTAGCTCATTCAATTCAGAAACGTTATCGTGAGAAACCTCACACGTCCGATGTGTGTAAGTCCTGGCCTCCTCAGGCTCTGGCTGTGGGACAGTGGAAAGCAGAACCACAGGATGGTTTTAAGGATGAAGGTGGTGGTTGAAAAATCGTCTAGCACAGATCCAAGCAAATACCATTCATTGACTTATTCAATTAACCAGATTCTTATATAAAATGGATATACGTGCATTTTCATTCTTTAAAATGTAGCAACTCTGTTGCCTCAGTTCAACAACTCTAGTAAGTCAGGGGTTATGAGCTAATTAGATGTATCTTGCAAGTTCTTCTATTCTATAGACTCTCTGGGACATGAATATTTTTCTTCCTTAACTTTCTGTTCCCAATATTAAGTACAGTATCCAGTATGTAGTAAACAGTGTATGGACTGCAGAGTCTTCTGAGAACAAACAATGCATTGGGTTGAATAGAATAAAAATATGAATATAATCAGTTACAACTTTTACTCATGAGTATGCAAAGGAGAGGCCTCAAAAGAATCTTTTCAAGTGTATCTTCTAATTCAAAATTCATCTTCCACTCCCATTATGAGACACTTAAAAATGATGTGCCTTGGGCTGGGGAGATAGCTCAATTGGTAGAGTGCTTGCCTCATAAGCATAAGGCCCTGGCTTCAATCTCCAGCACAGCCAAAAAAAAAAAAAAAAAAAAAAAAAAAACAAGAAAAATGATGTGCTTTTCTCTAACATCATAAAATCAAACTTAAAATTCTATGTACCAAATTTGTAATTCCTAAATTATCATGTACTATTTCAGATATGTGATGAGCAATTAATCTTTTCCTGTTCACTCTCTTCTCCCTTATCTAGATATGTCAGCCAAATTTTCTGTGGGCACCTTCCTCCACTCTCAGTCTGTCTGTCTTTCAAGGGAGCTGATCATTTCTCTGGGTTCCAGGGCAAAACATGTGACCCAGATTCAACCAATGAAGAGTTCAACAGCACCCTGTCTACTGTGATTGGTCCAGAGATAAGCACATGATGGTCATTTCCAGGGTTTGGACAGGACTATTGTAGAAGTATATCTGTCTTTCAGCAGAGTGGGCCAGACTGGTAAGACACAAGCTGAAGAATCTGGTAGGGCCATCTTACTGCCATAAGAACTTGCTTGAGATTGAAGCCAGTCAGAGAACAGCAGCCAAGGTGGGGAGAGAGGCAGGTCCCTCAACACATCTTAATATTCATGGCTACAAAGGGACTTCATAAATCCCCCACCTTTGTTTTCTTACAACAAAGTAGTTTTTAAGATTTTGTTTTAAAGTTTGAGATGACTTCCTCAAACAACCAAGAAACATGTCTAATACAAATATCAAATGCACCAAAAATTTAAGAAAGTTGATAGAAAAAAAATACAATCTATCATTAATTTATACTGCCGTGTAGCATAAGAGCACTAACGTTCACTTCTGACAAATGACTAACTGGGCACAGTCAATCCTCTGAGCAGCTACAATGTGTTGGGCACTGAGTGGGTTCTAACACAGATGTGCTGGACTAGTGATTTACTTTGAGGGTTGACACACTGAAAACACACCAGTGCATGAGAACAGATGGGTTTTCCTTCAAAGGATCATTACCCTGTCTCTCCTTGGGTCCAGCATAAAGCGTTCAAGTTACTCTGAATGCATTTATTAAAAAGTGAATTAAAGGTCAGAAGTGAATTTCCCTTAGTCCTTAATTTCCTGTCTGTGTGCCAAGGGCAGGGGTGGGAGGGGCTTATTAAATACCAGATGAGGATCCAGGAGGCTGGGAGAACTGCAGTACTGCACCAGGCCAGCAGGATCTGGACGCTTAAGCTGGGAGAAGCACTTCCACATTGCTGCAGGGGAATGTGTGTCAGGAAAAGGACAAGGGTAAGAGTGAGAAGCAGATAGTCAGAGTTCATTAAGCACAGGAGATGAAGGACGGAAGAAAAATTTTGATCCCACATCCCATTTGAGGACTTTATTCTATTATTTTCCATCAGAAACAAGAACATACCACCACTAGGCTAGATTAGCACGAGGATTCAAACCAATTTGGGATTAACCAAAGGCTCTGACCCTGGCTGACTGTATATGATACCCAGTAAATTATGAACTTTCTGTGACTCGCTTTGCTCAGTGTAAAATCAGAACATCAACATCGTACTCTAGGATGGTATGAGAGGGTGTAACAATACGTGCAAAAGCACCTTAGCAAAGCAAGCTATGGACAGAGTAGATACACAATAGAAGTCCGATTTTCTTCTTTCCCTTCCCTATTTTGTATCGTTCAACAAATATATTGAGACTCTAGTGCACCAAGTTCATAGAATAGGCCAAATACATGATTGGAATCAAACCAGCTGGAATTTGCATCTTACACGTGCCTTTACCATTCATAAGACCTTGATAGAAGGTTTTTTTTGTTTGTTTTTCCTTAAAGTTCATATTTTCTTTCTTATGTGTGTGTGTTGTTGAGGATAGAATCCAGGGTTTTGCATATGCTAGGCAAGTGTCCTACCACTGAACTATACCCCCAGATCTAAAGTTCAGAATATGTTAGAATTAAAATAGCAAAATGACTACTACCTAGCCTATTTCATCACATTGTTATAAAGATCAAATTAATCAATAAAAAAATATCTGTGAACAAATATGTGTAATATATGCACTCATATACATGAGTGTGTACTGACACATTACACATCTGTGTAAACATATACTTACATATATACATATATATATACACACATATATATATATGAAGGTATACATGATCAAAAAGACATACTTGAAAATTCACAAGCACTGAAAGTTGGTTGTTCTTCATGACCTTGAATCTGGCAATGGATCACCAAAAGCATGAACAACAACAACAACAAAAAATCGTATTTCACCAAAATAAAAAAACCTTTCTTATCAAAAGAAATCAAAAAGATAATGTAAAGAACTCCTATAGACTAGGAGAAAATAGTTGCAAATAATATATCTGATAAAGGTCTAGTATTCAGAATATCTAAAAAGTCCCATAACTCAACAGAAAAAAACAGCCCTGTTTCAAAGGGAAAAATGAATAGAACAGACACTTTACAGAAGAGGGTGAAGCAATGGTCATCAGGCACATGAGATAATGATCTACATCACTGGTCATTAGAGAAATGCAAATCAAAACCACAGTGAGCTACCACTCCACCCACTAGGAAGACTACAATAATTTTATTTTTAAAAAGAAACAAAGGACAAATATTGGCCAGGATGTGAAAAAATTGGAATTTTCTCATTCTGCATTTAGGAATGTAAAATGGTTCACTACTATAGAAAATAGTCTGGTAGCTCCTCAAAAAATTAAGCATAAAATTATCATATGACTCTACAACTCTACTCTTATGTCTATACCCACATAAAATGGGAACAGGTACACAGACAAGTACATGCACACATAAAAATACTTAGAGGCCCTACTTGTAATAGGAGGTAGAAACATTCCAAAAATGTCTATCAACGGGTGAAACAACAAATTGCACATGCAATCAGGTTATTATTCAGCCCTAAAAAGGAATAAAGTACTAATACATGCTACAAAATAAAGGAACCCCAAAAACAAGGTGTTGTGTGAAAGAAATCAGACAGAGATGTTACATATTGCATGATTCCAATTCTATGAAATATCTGAAATGATTAACTTCATAGAGAAAAAATGAAGATCAGAGGTTGCTGGGGGTGGGGCAGAAGGGACAGGGAGAAAGAGCTTAATGAGTGATAGGAGAGATTTTGGAACTAAATCGAAGTGAGGATCACTCAACATTGTGAATCCATTAAATACCACTGCACTGTTCACTTTAAACTGATTCATTTAAACTGAAATTGTTGTGCAGATTTCATCTGAATAAATTATTTTTAAATAGATTGATAATATCCATAATGCTCACAGGAGGACCATGAAAGAATTGCTCTCTATCTAATATTTTGTTTTTAAGAAAAACATAGTAGCAATCCCATACATTTTTAATAACCAGGGAGTACATAAGAAATCAACTAATAATATTATTTTGGAAAATAGGCTATTGTAATCAATAAGACTCCAAAAATTTTTAAGCAACATAGCAGAATCATTGCCAATGATATCATTGTTTTATATAAAAACCATTACCAAGTGAAACAAAAAAAAATTTTTTTAAACGATCCATAAGATTGCCAAGATGGCATGCAATACTATGACATAATAGCAAGTTTTTTCCAAAGTATGTTACTTGTTTATTTTATTATTTGATGAGTCGTGTCCCTGTCTCTAACTGAAGAATGTTTTCTCTTCAGATTAAAACTAGCTAAATACTATTTAAAGAACACTAAGTGACAACATTTGTTCAACTCTGAAGCTCTGTCAGCTGAAAAAATAAAGTCGAAAACATAATTAATTTTGCTATTGCTAAATCACAATAGACTCCATCCTAAGTTTATTTATAACTTTGAATTTGTTTCTATTGATGGGATATGTTCTTTTTTATTATATGTTTTAAAGTTTATATAAAAACTACATTGTTGAAAAGAATGCTATTTGATCACGAAATCTGGTTTATTTGTATGCAGATCAGCCAGAGTCTCACTTGTTGTTTTGGTTTATCTTACTTGTTTTTGGTTGTTTTGCTTTTGGAGATTAGGTCTCACTAAGTGCCTGAGTTGGTTTCAAACTTGTAACCCTCGTTCCTTAGCCTCCCCGGTGACTGGAGGCTGGGATTACAGATGTGTGCCACCACTCCCAGGCCAGGTCTAACCTGCTGAACAAAAGTGCTCTAAGTATCTAAAGCAGAAAAAGTTAACATAAAGAATGAGGTACACAGGTGATAAAAGAATAAGAAGGTACACAGGAGACCGAGGCATCCCAGAGGGTCGGGAACTAGAGGGCTGCCTGGGAACCCAGGTCACTGGCTGAAACTGGAACCATCATTAGTCGAAGGCCATGGAGGAGATAAAGCCTCACCAGAGACACTACCCAAGACACAAAGAGAAGAACCATTCTGGTGTCTTCCTTCTTCCACCTTCCAATCTCACCCCCAGGTCATCTCACTGGAAAACCCATCTCAAAGCTAGCTGGTTGATGCAAGCACCGAAGGAAACAGACTTCAGCCTCCTGCTGGAATTCATCCTTCAGCATGAGGCCCAGCAGGGAGAGCGAGGAATGAACGGGAGAGCCAGAGGTCAAGGTCCAACACAGAGGGCAAACTAATTCCTATAGGAGGGGTACACACTGAACACATCGCAGGGCATGCAGTGATTCATATCTAGTCTGTCGTTAAGGATTTTACCATCTATTTTGTGAAACAGGCCGTGTAATAATTAGCTTATTATATATAGTTCACTCCTAAATATTTCAACAGATAATAAAAATAGAATTTTACAAAGCATTTTCACATACACATTTTTTTTGAAGGAATTAAACCTTGGAGAGATGCCATGAACTTGAAGTTGCCATGATCCTTAGTCCTTCCCTCTCCATCAAACTCTTTCATTTATACCATCATGGAGTCCTATCTATTTTTCTATTTTTCAAATCCATCCACTTATTTACACCCAACATTCTTTACTTCCAAGGTTAGTTTGTCTCTCACCTGTACTATTACCTTTGGCTGCAAATAATTTTTCTGTTTTCACTTGTTGGCCTTCAATTTGTTGTTCACACAGTCTCAATGATCTTTTTTTTTTTTTTTTCTTAACAGAGATATCATTATGCTACTTATTTTTTCAAAAACCTTTAAATTTTTCCTATTGCTCTGAGTTAAAGACCAAAGTCCTTAATGTAACCTAATTAGCCTTGCAAATTCTGGCCTCTACCCCACTTTTTGTCCCCTTTTCAAGCCCTTGCTGCATAAGCTTCAACCACACCAATCCGAAGAACAAGCTCCCTCTAACTGCAGTGATTTTGCATATCCTGGCCCAAGATCTGGAACATAGTCCTCACCTCTCCTGCTGCTCTCGCTCCATAACCCCATTCATAACCCCTATTCATCTTTCAGGATTTTATGTCCAACATCCCTTCCTCAGGGAAAGCTTCCCTGGCTCTCTCTTCAATCCCCTTTATGAAGAAAGATCCCCTTGCAATAGGGGCTAAAAGTCACTAATACTTAAATTCACAGTATTTTCACCTTTTGTAATGTTACATTTGTCCAGTGGTTGGATTGCCTCTGTATCCTGTATAAGATTTATGAGGCAAATACTGCCTCCTTCCCCTCTACCATATCCCCATTACCTTGTATGATGTCTTAGCCTGTAGAATTCCAAAGAATAACAAAGGAAGGGGAAAGTAAGCAAGGAGAAAGGAAGGAAAGATGAAGGAAGGAAGAGATTGCCTAGGGTCCTCAGAGTTGAGGTGAGAGGCAGGATTCTAAATCCAGACCCCTGGTTCTGCCAAAATGGTGTATCTCATGCAGCAGAGAGAAAGCACAGACATCATCCAAACTCTAAATAACCTGAACTTCCTACCCCTAAACCTGCCACTGTTGTCATCCTTGCATAAAACATCTCGGTGACCCAGTCAACACCCCAGTCCATCCATTGTGAACCCCTCCTCTTCCAGTGAACTCCTTCTCTATTCCTATGGTTGTAGTGTGAGCCTTGGCATCACTAGCAAATGCACCACCTCCCAGATCTCATGCTCAAGCACCCCACTTTCCAGCCATCACCTCCAATCTCTCCTACAGCTTCATGCACCTGCTCTCCCCCCGTGATGATCTCTAATCCATCAACCCAACATATCAAGTTTTCCTTGTTTAGCATTTTAATAATCCCTCAAAAGATACTTCAATCCCTTTGTCACTCTTTCACATGACAAAAACCCAAATTCTGGTTGAATCCAGCTAGTTTCCTTCTCCATGCTTACTCTTATGGAAAATTATAGAGTTGAAAGTCTGTTTGCACTTTAGTAGTGTAATCACAAATCTCAAACCCCAACTGGGCGACACTGATCAACAAGGGAACTCATTCTTAGGTGTTTTACTTTAAGACACCTCTTTATCTCCAAGACAACCTTTTCATATTTTCATTCTTAAACTGGCTACCTCCTCTACAGTCCTCACATTCATCGGATGCTTTAGTCTCACAAAGTGAGAGAATGAAGACACATAAGGATGCTTTCGATTTTCCCATGCTTAAATCTATAAACCTTTCTTCCTCTGGATGCATCCTCTCCTCCCTTTCGGCTGTCATGGTCCTGCCTCCGTTCAAGGACTAGCGACTGATCCCTCTCCACGGTCTCATTCCTTCTCATTCCTCATAGACTTCTATTATCTTCTTTCTCTTCTGCACCATCAACCTCTTCCTTTGCTGAATTATTTCCATAAACATACTCCAAAGTAGTATCCCTCTTAAAAACATTGAATTTCACACCCCACTAACTACTGTCACATTTTATTCTTCTTAATAGCAAAAGTTCACAAGAAATTAGTATATACACACACACTGCTATCTCTTCTCTTTCCCTTTCATTCTTCAGTGAACTCCAACCAGCCCTCTGTCCCTACCTCAGTAGAACTTCTCCTAACACATTTGCCAATGGTTCCCTCCTGCCAAAACCGGTGAGCACAGTGCTATGCTGATTTTTTTTTTTCTCAGAAGGATTTGACCTGATATTTTCCTTAAAACACCTTTTCCTCTATGGCTTCCAAGCCACCAGATGGCTCTGGTTTTTCTTTTATCATCTGGGCTATTTATTTCAGTTTTCTTCTACCACCAAGACTGACTATCTTCTACTGGCGGAAAGGATTTACCCTCTACCTACCCCAAGTGGGAGAAAACACTATGAAAAAAGCAGAGAGTCTTGAGCCATGCCTACTGGTATAACGGAAAGTCTTAGCTCCCCAGCCAAACAGACCAGGGCTCAAATTTGAAGTCTGCCACTTACTATTTGTGGCATCCCCTAGAGCTCCACCTCCAATATGGTAGCTCCACCTCCAATATGGTAGCTCCACCTCCAATAGGGGGCTATTTCGACTTAAATTAACTGAAAGTAAATAAAATTAAATAGTCTGTTTCTAAGTCCCCCAGTCATATTTTGAGTGATCAAAATGTAGTAACTAGCAACCACATTACATAGCATAGATAAAATGTTCCCATTATCTAGAAAATTCTACTTAACAGAAACGATCTTGGAAAAACTCACTTTGTCTCTTGGTCTCATTTTTCTCACATGTATTTAAAGCACAGTGCTTGGCATAGAGTGAATCCTCAATATGTTCTCACTTCATTCCTCAAAGGGTATGTGCCACTTAAGGTCAGGACCTGCAGGAATCATTTTTGTATGCCCCATGCCTTCCTAGTTCAATTTCAGACTCAGAGGGGGTGCTCAGTAAACTTCTGTTGAACTACACTCCTTATTCTCCTTATTCTTTCAAATTAAGCATTAACCTGTTTTTCCAGTGTTTTTCCATTGGTTTTTCATTACTACAATGAAATACCTGAGGCGGGATAACTTTATTTTAAAAAGAAGTGCATTCACTCACAGTTCTGCAGATTTAAGAACAGTGCTGGCATCAGCTCAGCTCTGGTAAGGACCCTCTTGGTTGCCTTTCATCGTGGCAGAAGCCTGTCTGTAAGGAAAAGATCATATCACCAAACAGGAAGACAGAGGGAGAACGGGGTCTCAAGATCTTTTCTGAGGACGCTTCTCTAACTGACCTAATGGCTTCTCACTAAGACCTACCTCAAAGGTTCTGCCACCTACCAACACCACCATCCTGGGGACCAACCTTCCAACATATGGACTCTGGGAGCGAGGGGACACATCCAAACTATAGCACCCACCATCACCTGAACTAGAGATAAAGAGAATAAGATTGACAATATTTGTTAGTAATACCCCCACACACACATTGGGAAGACTTAGTAAGATGCAAGACCCAATATTTATGGAATGAAGAAAGGAAGGAAGGAAGGAAGGAAGGAAGGAAGGAAGGAAGGAAGGAAGGAAGGAAGGAAGGAAGGAAGGGAGGAAGGGAGGGAGGAAGGAAGAAGAAGAACAGGAGGGGAGGACAGGGGAAGGAAGGGGAAGGACAAAGACGAGTTGTCAACATTTACTCAGTGTAGGTAAGTGTGAAGTGCTTTTTTGTATTACTTAATTTAATACTCATAAAAATGCTATAAAATCACATTTATCCCCATTTTACTGGTGAAGAAATAAGAGACTCAGAAATTCAGAGTCAAAATTCAAGCCCATGTCTGAATTCAAAGTTCATGCTCCCAGCTGTTATATCACTTCAACCTCCCAATGATGAAGGAATGACATTTACATCTTATCTACTCCAGCAGGTTCTTGTGGTAATAAAATGAGTTAATATATATGAACACTCACTGTAAAATCTATAACTATCCTGCAAAGTGATCACTATTTTGTGCTTATCACTATTCAGCACCCCACTCTGGAGTTTCTAAGTTGGAACACAAGTAGATAATTTAATCTCTCAATGCCTAACCTCAAAACCAAAACAATAGTGGTAGAATAGTAATACTATGCATGCCTCATTGTATTATTTTGAGGATTATATAGATCACTATGTTTAAAGGGCTAAGAAGGGTTTCTGTGCCATCTTTCACTTCATGTAAATATTAGCCACTAATATCACTATTATTACTATTTCTATTTCATGCTGAAGAAGCAGGAATAGAACTATCTTAGAACTGAAAAATAACTTTGACTAGCGGTAAAAAGGCTAGTTTCCTCCACTTTATTTTTCTACTCTAAATCCAAGTTAAGTATGTTAGTCAACATTTTCATCACCAACACCTAAAGAACTGACAAGAGCAATGTAGAGGAAGAAAATTTTATTTTGGCTCATGATTCAGCGGTTCAGTCCATGATGGCTGACTCCAGAGCTCTGAGCCTGAGGTGAGACAGAACATCATCGCAGAAGGACACGGAGGAGGAAAGGAGCTCAAGATATGACAACCGGGAAGCAGAGAGCTCCAGTCACCAAGAACAAAATATAAACCCCAAAGACATACCTCCAGTGACCCACCTCCTGCTGACATACCCTACCTACCTTCAGTTACCATCCAGTTATTCTGTATCACTGGATTAATTCACTGATTAGGTTACACTTCTCATAATCTAATTGTTTCACCTCTGAACATTGCATTCTCACAAAAGAATCTTTTAAAGTTTATTTATTTGCTTTTTATTTTTACAGGCTGCATTTTGATTCATTGTACACAAATGGGGTACATCATTTCGTTTCCATGGTTGTACACGATGTAGATTCATACCATTTGTGTAATCATACATGTACATAGGGTAATGATGTCTGTCTCATTCCACCATTTTTCATACCCCGCTTCCTCTCATTTCCTTCTACATAACCTAAAGTTTTTCCATTCTTCTCTCATTTCTCACCCCTCCACCCCCATTATCTATCATCCTCCACTTATCAAGGGAAAACATTTGGCCTTTGGTTTTTTGGGATTGGCTTATTTCACTTAGCATGATATTCTCCAATTCCATCCATTTATCTGCAAATGCCATAATATTATTATTCTTTATGGCTGAATAATATTCCATTGTGTATAAATACCACAGTTTCTTTATCCATTTATCTGTTGAAGGGTACCTAGGTTGGTTCCACAATCTAGGTGTTGTGAATCGAGCTGCTATAAACATTGATGTAGCTGCATTACTGTAGTATGCTGATTTTAAGTCCTTTGGGCATAAACCAAGGAGTAGGATAGCTGGGTCAAATGACGGTTCCATTCCAAGTTTTCTGAGGAATCTCCATACTGCTTTCCAGAGTGGCTGCACCAATTTGCAACTCCACCAGCAATGTACAAGTGAGGGATGCCTCATATCCAAATGGTAACAGTAAGCAAACACGTTCTTCATTATTATTGGTTTTTTTTAATCATTCATTCAGAACTCAGAGAGGACAATCTGTCTGGAACACTTCAGCATTTTTGAGACAAAGATCTGATCAGTCCCCACTCAGGCCAGGGGTGTCATATGCAGCCAGCATATATATGAGCCAATGAGCCCCCTGGTGCAACTCAGTCCTCCAGGTGGAGGACTTACAGTGTGAAACGGAGGTTTTCACAGCCCAAAGTGTAGAAAGCAAGGGCTGACGACTGGGTCAGTGTCCACTGGGCAGGCACAAAGCATGCTTTAGATGTTTCGAATTATCTGCAATAGTAACTAATTGAACAAAATTTCCCCTTCTGTGGTCTCCTGGAAGGCTCAAAGCCACTTTATTAATAGTAAGTAAAAGTATGAGAATTGCATCCATCCTTTACTTTAGTGGTAGTTCTTATTTACGATTTTTTATTGTCCTTGAAGGACTGACTACTGTTGGATTTCAGAGAGAGTCTCAGACTTCACTGGGGGAGGGGTGGGAGTATGGAGTCAGAGGAAGCTGATTCAATTTATTACCAAACATTTGTTGGATGGTAAAGAATTGTTTCCACAGATGCTGACTTCAGTGTTTGAAACGTCAAGGGCCTCAAAGGTTCAAGATCCTCACGCACTTGGAATAACACATTTCAAGAGCATTTTCTTGCTTTCTTTCTTTGAATAGACATGGAGGATATTTCCCAGTAAAACGCTGCGAACCTGGCCTAAGAACTTGCCAGCAACCCAGCTTCAGGAAAGTCAGGGGGAATAAATAGTGGGAGTTCTTAGAATAGTAAGTCACTGAGCATCAGCCTCACAGGTGGGAGGGACTTAAAATGACAGATGGACATCTCCTACACCTGATGCACTCCACTGACTGTGACTGGCGGAGGGGCAGATGAGGAGAGTGAAGGCAAGGAACTCTGAAAACCCCAAGATTTTATTTGTCATTTAAGATGATGATGTTGAGAGAGACAGCCCAGAAAAAAAGAAAAAGAAAGGGGAAAGAGGCACGCAGAAAGAGAGGGGAGAAGGGGGAGAAAGCAGCTTAGATTGAGCCCTTCTGTGGGTTCAGATCTAACAAGTGGACACTTTGAATGGATCCTTTCATTTCAGCTTCAGCGAAGACTGTCAGGCAATTATTATTATTCTCATTTTACAAATAAGAAAACTTGAGGTTCTGAGAGGTAAATAACCAATGTAAGATATCATTAATATCTTAATCATTAATAATTAATACTTTATCATTAAGTATTAGGAGGAAACTCAAACTCAGGTCTTTCTTGTCTTAAACCTCATACCCTTTGGCTACATCCATACTGAGTGTCAGGGATATTATCACAGAGAATCCTCATACAGCCCCACAAGGTAGATAATACCATCCCCATTTCACAAACAAGGAAACTGAGATTCAGAGAGAGTTAAGGATTTGCCAGGAGAAATATGTGGAAAGATCCTGGCTCAGGAGGCAGACAAATCCTACATCCAAACCCCAGTTTTACACTGTATCAAGTAAACAACAGGATAACAATGTGTGCTTTATGAGAATCCATAGAGTCAAGACATGTACAGTGTCTACTGCAGTGTGAATTCTCAGTAAATGGTAGCTGCAAGCTAAAGGAGCCAAGAGACTTCACACACATCCCCAAGAGTGATCTCTAAGGGATCTCAGTGACTTTAACAGTAGATAGGAACAAGGTCAGTTTTGACCAACTTGGTCTTAAAAACCTGGCAAGAGAGCACAGTCTAAGGGCAGTCCTGTAAGAAAACCCACAAAAACCACGCCGGACATGGGAAATCACATAAGAGGGTTTATTAAGCAAACAGAGTGTCTCCCTGCAGGGTAAGAGAGAAAATGAGAGGAAAAGAGAAAGGAAAAGAAAGGGTGCACGCTAGAAAGAGTGGAAAAGCCAGGAGGAGAGAGAAAGCAAGTGAGTAGGAGAGAGAAAAGCATGAGAACAGATGGTGGAGTAGCTACCCTGAAGCAGTTGAATTCCGCTGGGCTAACAGGGGACCAATAACGGAGAAGGATACTCGCAAGCTGACTGATAAACCAATAGCTAGCTAGGATGTTCACAGATTGACAAGAAGTTGGGGGGCGGGGAAAATGGCTGCAATGGAAAGGGTGTGGAGAGCAGCTTTGTATTACAAGTCCTACATAACATTTACAAGGAAAAGCAATTTTAAAAAAATATATATAACTTAAGATGTATACTTGTGTCAGCCCTACCAAAAACAAGTAGAACTGGAGGCTATACAGGAAGGGTTCTTGTGTGGGAGGGCCTAATAATAATGCTGGCAAAGGACTCCAGAGTCACAAGTTTGTCCTGAGTTAATTTGAGCCTGATCTCACAGACCTACAAATCTTCCTAACCTCCTACATTGATAAACTTGATCTGCTTTTCACTGATATAAGTTGGTGAAAAACAGATTACTGTCTTCATGGTTTGCAGAGACTGACTGAAATATTAATTGCCTTTGTGCTAATTGTTTACAAAAAAGTAATGCTTTGCTGTCTTAGCGTAACAGTGGTCTACTTTCTGCTTTGAAAATAGCCCTTGCTGCTCTGTCACTGCAACTGACTTTTTAAATGGACGTGTTTCTTTCTCTTCCTCTCTCCCTGCTCCTCCCTAATCTTTTCCCTTCCCTAAATTCAGAGGAAACAGGATTACCTTTCTTTCCCATTTCAGGCAGTTTTATCTGTCCCTGAGCACACACCCACCATAGCAACGAAGTAATCCAGATTTGGGGATGGTACCAGAAGATCTCAGAAAATACTGTCTCCCAAATTAACCAGTGAATCACAATCCAATGGGAACATGTGGAATGTAGCCTTTGAATCACCTCTTTAAAAGCCCCCTGTTCCTGCTGGGGCAAATCACAGCCTCTGGGACAGGAGTCCCCTGTGTTCCTCCTTTCCTAGCAAAGCAATAAAACCTTTTCTTTTTCCTTAAAAAATAAAAATAAAAAAGTTGCTATTTTATTATCACCCAACTCACATTCTTTTATGAAATTAAGTGAAAAAAGTTAAGGGTCACCACACACTTCCTGCTGCAGAGCAAGTATCCAAAAACTGCAGCTTTTTTTTTTTTTTTTTTTTTTTTTTTTTGCGGTACTGGTGTAGCTATTATTCTTATAAGTATCAGAAATGGCCGCTATGTTCTTGCCCTCTCCTGACTCCACAAACGGTGAGGGGAGCCCCCAGCCTACCTCCCAGGCAGCATTTCCTCCATCGCCACGCCTAGGCTTCCCTCCAGTGAAATCCCATCGCTCCTCCCCTGCCCCTGCGAGCCACTGGTGTTAGACCTCGCTCCACTGCCATGTCCCTGCAGTCTCAGGGCAGAATAAAATCCAGTCCTTCCTCCGAGGGATGAAAGGTGGCTTAAATAATTAACTATTGTAAGGTGCTTTGAAAAGAGAGCACAAAATGCCATAAATCCCAAGAATTAATTCATAAAATCAGTGGTGGGCTGGACAATTATATATGTCATATTTGTTCAGCTGTGAGAAGGGTACAGAACTCCAGCTTGTGGAGTGTGGTCCAAATCTCTCAAGACCGAGGATTTCCTGCAACTCTAGATCATCTGTGTTCTCTAAGGCGAAGGCCATAATCCCATCTCCAAAACACAGTGTTTGGAATTGTTGTATTTTACTAATTGTTTTTAAGCCTCTCCACTCTCAGGCCTAACCTGCATGGTAACCTCCCTTGCAAAAGGCTGAGTGAGCAGCACGGAGACGTGGCGTTAGCAGAGCTGTGTTGGAGTCCTGATTCTTTCACTTTCCAACTGGTTATTAAACTCCCCTTCTCTCTAGAAAAGAAAAAGGTCAATGGTAATTCTAGTCATTTAGGTTGCTGTAATGAGCTCCTGGGATAATGCACATGTGTTCATTCACCAGAATTTACCGAATAACTTATATCATGCCAAACTTAAATTATGCAATAAGAATAAAAGCAAAAAATCTTGGTCTTAATTTTCAAAATAATGAAGTAAACTGATGATTGCTACAAGGTGAGCTAAGACCTTGACACTCCAAGTGTGGTCCACAGATTGGCAGCAGCAGCAGTAGCATCCAGGACTTTCTAAAAACACAGAATCTCAGCTCAACCCCTTGCCTACTAAATCAGAATCTGCATTTTTTACAGGCTCCTGGGGTATTCCTACGCACATGAAATATTGACATGCCCTGGGTTCGGGTAATCTAAGGAAAGTACAGGGTGCTTGTGGGAATAAACCAGTTATAATGCAGATGTTTTCTAGATGGGTGGGGCTGCTGGCTGCTGAGGGCAGCGGGTATTGATTGTTAGGCATTCAATATAGTGGGAGGAACATATGCAAAAACACACACCAGCATGACACTGTCAAGAAATCTGAGGAACTCGATATTTCAGCATTGTGACTTGGATTTTTTTTTTTTTTTTAATCAATAAATGCTGTAGAGAGTTAGCTGTCATTCTTTAAACATAGCTCCTAAACAACATCTAAGATCCTTCCCATGCTGGTCATTTTCGTGTGCACTACATGGATGTCAGCCTGCATCTGAGCTTTAGCCTCAACTCTAACTGCTTCTGTCATGTAAACTCCAAATGAACTTACTGGCAGGGAGTTTCCAACAGTAAGGAGGTCAGATGGAAATCTGTAATTTGTAGCCCTTTTCAAATGTATTTGGTGTTTGAGACAGAGAAAGAGAGAGAGAGAGAGAGAATAGGGGTGGGGGATAGAGAGAGAGAAGAGGAAGAAGAAGAAGAGGAGGAGGGAGGAGGAGGAGGAAGGAACAGGGAAAAAGAGAAGAAAATGAAAGAAAACACAATTGTTTTCAGATTAGCTTTTCCTTCATCTTGCATAAAAAGCAAGGCTGTCAAGCATAAATACTGTCCATGCCTGAGTTTCTACTATTCTTGGGCACTTATATTATTTGGGTTTATCTCTTTTTACTTCCTTGGTCTTTCATTGACCTCAGTTTTGTTATTTTCTACACAGTTTGGGTTGGTGAACAGTCATTCCGTGTATTTACACATGCCCAGTCTCCTCCGTGTGGCTCACAAGCCTTCATGCTCTGCACTTGCCAGCCTTCCTAAGCTTACTCAAAGTTCATTGCCAGTCTGTAAATAGAAATAGTTTCCCTCCCCTGAGAATACCCAGGTTCCGGCACCGAGTTCTTTTGGAAGACTCTTTCTTCAGCCTAGAGCCTCTTGATCCTCAGAAAACTGCTCCCTTTTTGGTAGGAATAGTTGCCGTATCATCTATTTAGGATCTATTATGCATGCACATTTAGCAATTTTTATTCACCCTTTTCTGATTAGTAAGAATGCAACCATATTATGGACCTAAATTTTTGTCCCAATGACCTAATGACATTTACAATTTGCAAAATACTTTCATATTGATACTCTCATTTTAACTTCTAATTACCTGAGGTTGTATGTGTCAGTTATGGTCAATCTCACTCTTACATAGTAAATCATTGTTCAATATTTAATATTTTAGTATTAATTCATTCAACAGATATTTAGTGAGCAGAAACTATGTCTCAGACTATAACCCGTCACTCCACTCTCTTGTAAGATCTTGGGTTTAATTAACCCTTGCCTCTCACATCCACAGGTGCTCACATGGACCTCTGTGGTCATCTCCTCCAGCCTTTGCTCCAACGTGCCCACCAGGGTCAGCCTCTCCTTGAGCACTGTCAGTGGGGGAGGAATCTCATCCCATGAGGATGTCCATTAGAATGGACTTCATCCTATTGAGCAGAGTTCTCCCTCCTGTACCGACTACCACCCACCAGTCTGCTTCCACTCTCTATTCCTTCACAGAATGCCAGTTCTCACTTCCATAAAAGCTTTACACAAGCATCATTCCAGGGTCATCTGCAACTTCCTTATTTCAGAAATAAGAGTAATGAAGGGAATTGCTAATGACAAACTCACATCACTGAAATACATGTGATAAAAACTTCCCTGTTTTCAGGTCAACATTATACCCATAAGAACATGTGTCTTCTTAATTTACCCTGATTGAGTTCATCAATAAACCAGCCAGCCACCTTGCACACTCCCTGTATGTGCTCCAATATTTCTTAATATTTTTCACTAACTTCTCTTAGCTTTCATAAGACATGAAAGATTTAGGACTTTAATATGCCTTCATAAATACTCAGTTCCTTCCAATGAAACTGCTAAATCATTTTACTAGTTTCTATCAAAAACATGCCTTTTAATTGGAACATGAACTGATCATTGAACAAACACATATGTGATTCACACTACAGGTCAGGCATTACAAGGTGCTGGGAGTGTCACAAAATTGACAAAGGCATGGTCTCTGCTCTAGAGAAACTTGGAGCAATCCATTTGAGATCATGCACTAACCTAGAGGTTAGGCTTGTGGACTCAGATGGGCTTCGGAGAAACTCGTATCTCTCCCACTTATTACACAGTCCTAGACAAATTGCTTTATTGCAGTAAATCTCTATATCATCATTGGTAAAATGAGGTTATAAGATATAGTATTAGTCTCAGTGTGTCCTAATGAGTATTGTAAGTTATAGCCATGATTACACAATCATTATAATTAAGAAATATCCTGTTAATTTAGCAAAAAGATTAGTGTATATGTTCCCTGAGAAGCAACCTATTATATACGGTTGACACAGATATAAGCCATCCAGATTCCCCGAAAGGAAGTTCATGCTGACCAGCTATGAAAGGTGGAATGAACGTGATCTCCAGATGCCACTACACCAGGGTCAGCTCAGCTGGAAGAAGCTTGTTGCTTGTGGTTGTGCCCTTCCTTGAGACAGCTCATATCTGGAGACTAGGCAAGGTGGAGCCATTGAGCCTGGGTTAAATCAACTCCAGTACTCCCTCTGCCCGATCCTGCTTCCCCACAGATGCTGATTCCTAGTAAACTCAACGTCTAGCTCTGCCTCCAGGGAACCCAACTTGTGACAGCTTTGACACTACATCGTCAAAGTCTGAATGCTGACTTCCATTCTCTGGGCTGTCCTGGGGTGAGAACCCTCATGGTGTGTTGCCTTGGTTTTTTAACCTGTGAAGTGATAGTTTTTTTTTTTTTTGGGGGGGGGGTGGGCAGTGTTGGGGATTGAACCCAGGGATTTGGGTTTGGTTCTTCACTATAAAATGAAACAGTTATCTATCTTGTAGAGGTAGTGTAAAGATCAAACAAGTTAATCCACATTCAGTGCTTACAAGGGTGCCTGAAGACCTTTAAAGATTCGGGAAATGTTAGTCGCTATTTCCAGCATGACCAGAGCCCAGGCCCTGCACCACACCTGGGAACACATAGACCTGTTGTAGTCTTGCTCACAGGGGTTCTACTAAATAGTATGGTAGATGCATGTGTCAATGACAGAGACGCTGTAGTTGTGGAGAGAACATATTATTTAAGAATCCATGATCTGAATAAAACATTCTCCTGATGCTGGGATGGGTATGAGGAAAGACAGTTGGGAACTGTTTCATAAACAAGGCGACACTTGCGTGATTGTGCAAAGATTGGGCACAAGTTTGATGTGAATTCAGGTCAGGCCATGATATCCAACCTGCCTCATCTTTTACCCTACACAGTGGCAGACTTCAGTAATAATTCCCACAGCTGCGTTGACAGTAAATAAAGGATGTCCACTTCTGTCCTCTCTCAGTCCATCATCTTCTTAACAGAAGGCCGCACTCTAAGACCTCAGCAATTACCTTAACCCCAAGGTCAAGTGAAGCTCTACCACCAAGCTTTCCTCGAAACAGGCAAAACAAGAAGGTGTTAATTCAATTGGATTTCTGAGTTTTACTCAGGAAATACAAGAGTCATTTCACCTGAACTAGTCACAAGGCTTCTATGTATCCTGAAGACTACAGGAATTTCTCCCATTCACAAGCTTTACCAGGAGGGACAGCTAAAAAATGAAAGTATGCAGTATTAGTCCCTCGGAGCTATTTTTTCTCATAAACTTTATTTATAATACAAATAAAAGGACAAGGTTTGTTACTCACGCTTATAACCCAATGAGCAGAGTGATTGTTATATTCGATTACCGTCTACTTGACTTATGTATTTTAATAAAACAGGCAATGTATGCATTTTGTTCCCAAATTCACAGATATCATGGGAACTGTAAATTACATTAAACAGTAACTTGCTTTTAACATAACTGACACTGTTATATAAAAACAAATGACATAGTCAACTTTTTTTGTGAACCTTGAAGAATTGAATGGGTAAGGAAAATATAAGGAAAGAAGAAAATATATTAATTTTATCCTCATGATAACATCCATGAAATTGAGAAATCATTCCCATTCTATATATGAGAAATTGATCCATAGAAGAGATAAGCTTCAACAAGATCATGGCCAGAACAAAAAAGTACTTTCCTAAGACAGCCACAATGCATGTAAAAAGTTTGAGCTTTAAGTCCAAAAGATCCAAGTTCAAATTGCAGGTCAACCACTCATTCGTGGGATCTTGGGCATGTTTTTTAATTTCTCTGTACCTTAGTCACTCAAGCTATAAGATGGTAGATAAAGTAACTTCTGTCTCTCATTTCACTGAGAGAATTAAACAAGGTGCAATGGATATCCAGCAACAATCAGGCTGCCCTTTCTGCATCCTTACTGAGTTCCATAGTCCTCCCACTCTCTACACAAGCATAGGGTTTCTAGGATCATAATGTCAAATCCCATCCCTCACCTGTTGGTTAGAGAGAAGAACGGCTCAGCTTCAGATACCCTGTCCAACAAGCCTAGAGCAATAGGTCTCTCCAACCTCTCATACCCAGAATCCCTAAGTTTCTTCATTACTAACAACTTCTTTTAGGAAGGTTCTAACTCAGTCTGAG
Organism: Sciurus vulgaris; assembly: GCF_902686455.1. Taxonomy (NCBI): domain Eukaryota; kingdom Metazoa; phylum Chordata; class Mammalia; order Rodentia; family Sciuridae; genus Sciurus; species Sciurus vulgaris. Next base: position 45,004,714 of record NC_136461.1, read on the forward strand.
TCAAACCTGGAGTTTCTAGAATCTAGTCAGTGTAGAAACCTTCTTGCGCATCAGAACTTCCCCCAAATCTGTTCTGTACACCACTTGTTCCAAGGGTATCAGCAAGAGGACCACTGGTATAGTCTGTGCTTTTGTGGTGTCCCAGTGTCTACCTACTGATGGGGTAAACCAAGAGGACCTGAAGTACAGTCACATCCTCAACCTCATTTTCTCTTCCATTCATTTTTGTGAAGACCCTAATCATATGTTGTGGAATCAGTGATCTACAGAACACAATTTCAGAGACATGGTCTCTATAGAAACACTTTGGATTTGCAGAAGACTTTTAGTCCACCTAGAATCTTGCTTAAACTTGAAGTTCTAGAAATCTGGAGGTTCTGGGCATTGAGCATCATTTACTCCAATACTTCCATATTACCCACAGGAAGTAGAAGATTCAGAGATGGTCAGTGACTTTCCTAAAGTCAACAAGTAAGTTGGTGGAAAATGTGAGAGCTGAACCGGTTTCCCTGAGTCCATGCCACTATTGTCTGCACAATCACAGGAACTTTCTGTTTTCAGCAGAGGTCATAGGTTGTAAGAGAATTTCCCTGGTACTAACTGATTCATTTTTTTATTTACAAATATTCATTGAACACCTTCTTTGTGCAAGAAAATAGACCCAATAAGTGCTAAAGACCTAAAAGCTCTGGTGCCTTCCTTCTAGGAATTCATACTCTAATGTGAAATAAGACATATAAATATCAAACAGAGAACACAATCTGGTTCTGCTCTGAGAGTGATAGATACAAAAAAGTAAGAAAATGGGAAGATAAAAGAAGGTTCCCAGAAGATCCCAGAGATTCTGGAAGGAAAAGAAGCACCTACCACGTGGTGAAGGCTGGGGTGGGGATTGGAGAGGCCATCGTGGACAGTAGACCAGGCAGTACACAGGCACAGTAGCTGGGGACTACATGCCACCTTGGTGGCAACTGGACACAGTGGGGGACATTTCTGATGCTCTAAAGCTTGTGATCCTGTCACTTCTGTTCCTGTCTTTGTGTATTCATTGATTTGTTCACTCATTCATTTATTTCACAAATACTAACTAACATTGATTATGGATTAAGGACATGTAGAATACAGCAACAGTTTCTACCCCAAAAACCAGTGCCAGACCAAATCTCTACTCATCCCTTCACGTGCGCGTGCACACACACACACACACACACACACACACACGCAAAGAGAGAAAGAAAAAGAGAGAGAGAGAGAGAGAGAGAGAGAGGGAGAGAGAGAGAGAGCTTTTCTTGCTCTTGGCTTAATGAGCACACAGTAAAAGACAGTAACTGTCCTGGTATAAGAAAGTCTCTACCAGTTAAAACTTTCTTTGGCCTGATACAATTCTCCATTGGCTTTTAAAATTACCTGCCCTCCTGGCTCCAGGTGGTTCTCACAGTTCATAACCCCCCACAGCTGCCTGCTCTTTCCTGAGAACTTTCCAGGGTAATTAACTGCCTTTCAGATAGTGCAGTTTTCCTGCTCTGTGAATGTGAACAGGGGCTCCGTTCGGAGTGCCGGGCATGCTGCCCTGTTCCAGCGCCTCTCCAGAACTGCAGGAACACTGCATTAGCTCAGGCCCAACTCCTTCCTAGAAGATGTGCCCCTGAGATTTTTTTTTTTAAAGCACCACCTACCTTGAGATGATACTCTTCATTTTTCTCACAAGAATTATCTTTGGGGAGAGAAAATACGAAGTGCCAGCAGAGCACTTGAGCTTAGAAATCAGAGAAACTTGACTTTGACTCTGATAACTTATTTTACCTTTATAAGACTCTACTTGCTGTATACGTAAAATGGACTTTGAGAATCTACCTCATAGGGCTATTACTAGTTAAATAAGATAGCGTGGGTAAAACACCTGATAGTAGCAGGTGACTGGTGACCAGTCTAGCTCTCACCTTGGCCTTCGACCCTTAGTGTGTGCTTCTTGACAAATTGTGATGGCTCAGTGTCCAAAGGTGACCAAGGATCTAATCCTCCTGGGATGAAAGATTAATCACTAGTTTCTTTGACTACCTCCTTGAACTGGTAATGTACTAATGCACCTACAAGCTAAATGTTATACTTCTTCATGGATCAAATTACAAATGGTGTTTATATATGGAAAATTCCACATTTAATTCCTAATTTATTAATGGAGTCAGAATGGAATTTTTTTTTTTTTTTTTTTTTTTTTTTTTTTTTTTAGTTATTCAATTGAAATTTCCATTTCTTACAAATAGCCATGTGTCCCTTGGCTGGTAACTTAAGCTCTTTGACTCTCAGTTTTCCCAATATAAAAATTCTGTCTGTCATTGAAATATCATGAAGAATAAATGAGATAAATGCACCTAAGGCATAATTTTTCTCAGTGCTGTTTCCCTAGTAATTAAAAATAACAGAAAATAAAAACCATCCCTACCATCAGTTGGATAGAGTTCAGGAAAAACAAAAGAAAAAAAAAAAAAAAAACTGGAGAAAACAAACATAAAAAGTTAGCTGTAACATAAAGAAACATTCATTATGAATTTTATTACTCCAACTACTGTAAACTGTGTTGGAATCTGAGCTGCAAAGCTACCCATTAAACTGTCTGCTCTTTCCTGTTTAAACAAGGCCCCTCTTGGGCCTCGCGGGCCTGAGCCTTCATGGGTCTGCATCCAGGAAGGAAGACGTTTCTAGGGTAACCGCGGAGGCCTCCTCTGGAGGCTCTCTGGGAGAGGCCAGGATCTGGTGCAAGTGACAAACCCCAGTTCCCTTGATAACATACAGAAAGGTAGCAGCCATGATGTCCAGGCGTGAGCAGAATGAGCGCATTCAGGCGTGAAATCCCTTTCAATCGGTCGTTTGTTTCCCTTGATGGAGAATTCACTTTGTGCCACTCTTGAAAAATGGCCGATCTAGGCTCTGTGGTGTATAAATCATAAATGTTCCAGAAGGAAAGATATTTTTGTGATGGGAGGGGGAGTTGTTGGTATCCTGCCTTAATTGGTTTTTAGAAGGTTTGCAGGAGAGTGCAGAGAATAGCCCAGTAGCTTCATTTTATAAATTGGAAAATAGGTCATGAGGGGGAAAGGGGGGAGGGGAAGACTGGCCAGAGTCACAGGGTGGGGTGGTTGGTGTCAGAACAGCTCTTGCTGAATATAAGGCTTGAATGCATGACTGTGACTGTCACAACAGAGGTGTGAGTGTTGTCCTGGGGAGCTGGACAAGACACAGTGGGATATTAAAGAGAAATGCCTGAGGCCCCCAGCTAGAAAGAAGAGATGGAGCTCTGGCTGAGAAGCAAAAGGGAAACAGTGGCCACCATTTATTTAGCAGCACAAAGCACTAAATTCTTCATATGCATTGTCCCATTAAATCTTCATGACCACCTTATTCAGCGAGTGCCAGAATTGGCCACTTTTTGTTTGTTTTTAGTTGGAGAAACAGGCTTAGAGAGGTCACTTTCCCACTTAAGTAGTTGATGGCATGGTCAGGATTCAAACTCAGGTCAGTTTGACTCCTAAATACAGGTTATTTATTGACTACTTATTTCTCTTCATAAACAAGTGCAAGAGTCTGGCTTGTGGGAAGGTTGGGGACAATGCTCTGGGCTGAAGAAACAGTCCAGACAAAGGCACAGAGATACAGTGTAGGCCATCTCCATCTGGTACCTGTCGACTCCTAGTGAAACCACCAATCTCCCTCAGTCTTCTCTGGGAAAAAGGAAACCTTGGCATTGCTTCCAGATCCTAAGTACCTGACTCTGGTCAGAGTGGGACAACATGAGACTTACCCAATAATAAAATCACACACACAGTTGGTGGCCTGAGTGCATCCCCTATATCATCCTGGAACCTGGGGTAGTAAAATCCATAATGAACCATTCTCTCTTTTACGACTCACTTTTACAGCCATGGATTCCTGGAGGCTCTCTGATCATTGGATGTCTCCCCATTTTGGACACACAGTGTCTAAAGAATTTCCCTCTCAACATCTTTCCATGGGGACGCTTTGACCCTCCATGCCTAGAGCCAAAATGGTTCTAGTTCCATAAACAGTCTTTCATGGAAAATCCATGGTTGAAGTGGATGGAAAAATTGCCTGCCTATCAGGAGGCTACGATGGTCCAATCCAAACAGTGAAAAATGAGGAAGGTCATCCAGAGGTCAAGGCCAAACTGGCCGCATATGGGTAGGGCTTCTGCAGAATAGAGCAGCCATAGCTGAATGCTTGCTCATGAAAGGTAAAAGAAGTGGGGAGAAGGAAAAGGAGTGGGAAAGTGAGCTTGTGAGTACAGCACTTTATATATCATGTCACACCCTTAGTATAATTCCTCTTTGCCACTGTACAGGGAAGAAACTGAGTCTTAGATAGGTTATATTACTCACCTGAGATCATATAGAGGGCAGGTAGCCAAGCCAGGATTCCTACCCAGAACACTCTGATCCCCAAACCTCCATTCTTTCCACATTGCTCCAAAATTTCCAATGCAGGGATCAGGAGGAATTTCAATTTTTTGCCACCATTTCATCCTCTGTTCCTCAGAAGCCTGTTGGATTAAAAGAAAAGAGAAGCCCGTGCTTTGGCAGGCAGCATGGCACAGTGACAAGTACCTGCTATTTCCCAGGTTCTGTGCTAGTTCCAGAGAATTCAGAGATTCCTTCATTCTATAGGTCCAGTCCGTAAATGTGTTCAGGTGTCATCTGTGTGCAAGGTGGTGATGCTAAAGGGATGAGCAAAAGGCAGGGACCAAGCTTCAGAAACGTTCTTCCACTGCAGAGTACTATGAAGGAGCAATGTGTGCTACGAAGGAGCCATGGTGAGTGGGATGCCTAGAGGAGAGGGGAGCTGGTGTTGCAGTTGAAGGCAGAGAAGGTACTCCAGAAGGATAACCAGCCAAGTTAAGCAAGATGGAGCAGCGGGAGACACACTGGGGGAAACGGAGACAACGGTGAAGGCAAGAGGTAAAGCAGGCGTGCTTTCGGTTGTACTGCGGGAAGACACTGTGCTATGGGAACAGAGCTGAAAGGCAGCTTACCAAACCTGGGGGCAGGGAACCGGAAGCAGTGATGTTTAAGCTGGCCCCCGCAGGATGAGCAAGAACTTGACAGATTCACACAGAAGAAGCAGAACAGGCAAAGACTCAGCGGTGAGAGAGAATATAAACATTTGGGGAAGTAGAAGCACTTGTGTGTCTTACGGAGACCAAAAGGAAAAGAAAGACCCAGGTGAGGTGGAGATATCAAAGGGAGTGGCATTGGTGGTAAATGACTCTCCTTCCGAGGGACATTATTCTGGTGGCAGACCTACACAGGACTCAGGTGGGAGATATGTTCTCGTGTGGCTAATAACAAGGGGAGAGAAGTAGGAGAAGGAAAATGAGCTCATATTTATTGAGCACCTACTGCGTGCCACAGACTTCAGGTAGAACTCCATTCTACCAATGAGGAAACTGAGGTAGCAGAAGATAAAGGGATCCGGCACATTCACCTCTAGTAAGCAGTGAGCCCATATTCAAACTGTTCTTTCTGGCTTCTGGAACCATGTTCTGCCTCTATTTCCAAGGACTTTCTAGGCCCACCAGAATATTTCCCAAGTGGGTAATCAAGACAGACAAACAATAATTAATTAGTCAGGATTTCCATGTGTAAACGACATGAGTCTAACTTCAGTTTGATTAGTCAGAATTGGCCAGTTGAGGACACGTGTAGCATCCCGGCATACCAGGAGCAGGACTCCATCCACCTGGCCCTTGGGAGCATCACATTAAGACCCCCTGTCCTTCTCATCTATCAGCTCTTGGGCTTTGCTCTTCCTTCTTCCATGGGGCAGAAGCATGATTACCTACGGTTCTAACAGCCTCCACCACTGCAGAAGGACCCACTCTGTTTTGAGTTTTAAATCCAAGGAAATATCTCCAATTTGGCCTCATGTGAGTCAAGTGTTTAACCCCTGCCTACTGAGGGTCAGTCTCCAAAACTCTTTGTGGGTTAAACAGCCACTCCAAAGGGTATCTACGAAATTAATAACAGTAGTCATTTATGGGAGGTTAGAAATGCCCCAGACTCTGAACTGAGGGAGCATGTGGATTCTATGATGACCTTCTGTGACTGTCACAACAGGCACCAGAGACAGTGATTACCTTTAGTTTAAAAACAAGGGAACTGAGAGTCAGAATGACCTCTTAGCTTGTCCAAGCTCTCACAGCTAGTGAGAAGTAAGGCAGGATCAAGTCCTTTTTCAATTCCAAGCCACATCCTTAGTTCCTATGTTCACTACTCCTTAGTGTCTGTGACCGGTGCCCCATTCTTTGGTTTCTATGAGCACCAAAACCATGGTGGATATAACCCAGAAGTTCTGGGATCTAACTCTGCCATCATCCAGCTATGGAGTCTTGGACAGGGACCCTCGTCTCTCTGGACTTCAGTTGTACTATGTGATAAATGGAAATAGGAAATCCTACTTTATCTATTTTTATGATAATGAGATCGAGACCACAAGTGATAGTGCTTAGGGAAAAAATCTCATGCAAAGCAAAGGTCATCTATTGTTATTTTATTTCTCATAATCCTAGTTGCCTTGACTTTGTAACTTTCTACTTTTAAAACACACTTGTCCTTGGAAATACGAGTATGTTTGTGAAGATCCAAAAAGCAGACAGACCCAATTTTAGGCTGTATACATATATATTATTTTTTAGAACTTCAGATTGACAGAATTTAACTGGGAAAATGGAGATAGAGTTAATTTATCACGAATCCAAATGTTGGGCTCTTCTTGGCTTCTTAAAACAGACATAAACATTGTTCCTCAGGATTCATTCTGTGCCGACGCCACCTGCTTTCTGCTTATTTTTTCATTTCACCCGGTTCACTGGGATTGAATTATAATTGGTTTCTGCTGGATGTGCTCATGCTGTGAAGCTCTGATTAACAAAAAGAGAGATTTTTCTTTCATTTGGGAGCTGAGTTCTGCCGTGTGCAGGGTCTCAGATGGCACTCCTTAAAGAAATTGAGGCTCTGAGGAATCATCTCCATCCTGAGGAAATAACGGCAAGAGGTTTGTAAGAAGCCTCCGTCAGCCAACAGTTTGCTTATGGCCCATCAGTTACAAATTTCCCCAGACTAAGAGCTGTGGCATAACCCTTCCTAACTCCCATGGACTCGCACAGTAGACTGGGCACTGGATTTCCCAGGAATGTCTCCTGCCTGTGTCTTCTTCTCCAGTAGTGTGTCACAGCCTTAGCCCAGGCCTCCACACCTCTGCCCCAGGACTGTTTAAACCGGCTGCCAACCAGATCTTCCCCTCCACACTGGTACGAGGATGATCTTAAAACATCTGATCATGTCAGCCATACTCATCAGACTCCTTCTCTAGATGTTAAAGTCCATGATGTCGCCTCTGCAAATCCTTCCACCATCAGCACCATGTCACCCATTCATCTTCTTCTGTCATCAGCAATGATACTTACTAGCGTGGCCTCCTTTTATGAAGGGACCACTGTACCTAACACCGTATGACACTTCTCCACAAATTCTCAGGAAACTCCTAGGAAATATTATATATATATATATATATATATATATATATATATACATATTTATATATATATATTTAAATATATATATATTTAAATATATATATATATTTAAATTTTGAGATTCAGAAAGTTAATGAAACTGCCCAGAATCATACAAGCTGAACACACAGTTAATAGAGTAAGACTCAAACTCAAGTCTACCTGACGCCTGACCATTTTCCCCTCTGCCACAGACTAAGAGCTGTGGCATAATCCTGCCATTCCAAACTCCTGTCAGTCCCCACTAGGCCATGATCTTCCTATATACCATCTTTGCAGTTGCTCCTATTTCTACTTTAAAGGACCTTCCCCTTTCTTTGACAACTGGATAACAGATGCCCATCCCCAAAGGTTGACTCCAATATCACCTCCCTTAGGAAGTTTCCAGGACATCATAAGAAAAACCATGACCCTCTCTTCTGTGTGTGTCATGACAGAATTGAGTACAAACCCGAGGAAAGTGAGGTGGTCAGTTTGATGGCACAAGTGGCACATGCAGCGAAAGCATGGAGAAAAAGTCCAGAAAGGTCCGTTGGGCCAGATCATGGGCCCTGATCAAAGAGGTGCCTTAGGAGGCACAGGTACAGGAAGGGGAAGAAATAGGAAAGATTTGAAGAAAGCTGTCACAATTAGCCAGATGCAAGATGAAGCAGGTCTGAACAGAACTCACCATCCAGAGGATGGGGGATTTGGTGACAGAGGAGTAGGGTAGATGAGTGGAAGGAGAATCTGCCTCAAAGAATCCAAGATTCTCACACTGGGTATTCAGAGAATGGCAGACCTATGGGTGGGAGAATGAGCAAGTGTGGGGGTGAAGACAGACCATGGGGTTAGTGAGGTGTGAGTGGGACTCCTACACAGTCTTTCGTGGACAAGGAAAAAGGGCCCGTGTTGGAGTTGCCCTTGTAGACGTCATCCACATGGGGGTGAGAACAGAAGCCAGAACAAAGTATCAGATGGTTGCAACTGTCAGGAGAAAGGAGGACAAGGCCAATGGCAGATCCCTGGAGATACATTTAGGGACAAGAACCAGGAAGAGATAGAAAAGAAAGGGTGCAAAAAGGAAGTGAGTGGTTTTTACAGGTCTACTGATGCCTAGTGCTACGTGACGTCGAGAAAGTACTTAGCTACCCTGGATCCCTCCCCACCTTTTTCCTTTTTTTTTTTTTTTTCTTTTTTTTTGTACCAGGAATTGAACCCAGAGGTCTTAACCACTGAGCCACATTCCCAGCCCTTTTTCTTTCTTTCTTTCTTTTTTTTAATTGAGACAGGATCTTGCTGAGTTGCTTAGAGCCTCACTAGGTTGCTGAGGCTGACCTCAAACTTGCAATCCTCCTATCTCAGCCTTCCCAGTCACTGGGATTACAGGCATGTGTCATGTGCCCCCCCCCCCAATTTCAAAAGTTAAATTGTAATACAAATATCTCCCTTGCAGAATGATGAGAGGATTAGAGATGAGTCATGCACCAGCACTGTGCTTAGCATATACCAGGCACTCAGTGAATAGTCCCCCTAATGGTTAGTAGTGGTAAGTTTGTCAGTGAAAGAGGCTAAAGTGAACAGTCCTGAGACATGTGCTAGGAACGCTGGGTTATCTGTCAGGGCTCCTGGCTATCTCTATTTTAGCAAAGATGAAAGGATAACCCAAAGGTCACCATCTGCTGCCATTGGTGTCTACAACACTAGTTCAAAAGAGCAGAATATTCTGTCACATGCTGGACAAGCCTGAGCTGTGTTTTCCTTCAGACCACATGCCATCAAGCCAGTATCCACACTCAGCCCACTTCACAGACATCTGGAAAATCTCAGAAGCGGGAAAAGTCCACAGGAGAGGTGTCCAGGACCCGGTTACACTGGGCAGGCTAGAGCAGGGAGATAAGAGGTCATTTGCCAGACCTCTATGCCAGGTCCTGCAGGGATTTGGCCTCTTCTAGTGGAGGAAGCAGTGTGTTAAGAAGAGCACAGCATATGTGTCAGGAAGCCTGGTTCAAATTCCAGCAGTGCCACCTACTAGTTTTTGGAGCATCAAGAAAATAATTTAGGCAGGGCAGGGTAGTGCATGCCTGTAATCCCAGCAGCTCCGGAGGCTGAGGCAGGAGGATCACAAGTTCAAAACCAGCCTCAGCAAAAAAAATGAGGTGCTGAGGAACTAAGTAAGACCCTGTCTCTAAATAAAATACAAAAAATAGGGCTGGGGATGTGGCTTAGTGGTCAAATGTCCCTGGGTTCAATCCCTAGTAACCGTCCTCCAAAAAAAAAAAAAAAAAAAAGAAAGAAAGAAAGAAAATAATTTACTCTTAATCTTTTTCTCCATCTTTTTCTCATGTTATGTGTGTGTGTGTTATAAGATATGTAAAATGCCCAAATCATGCACACATGATACAGATATCATACATGGTGGTTTTCCTCCCTCTTACAAGACCAAATTACATACCAAAGTCCATTCTCTCATAAGGATCCTCATGGTCTTAGCTCTTCTTCCCAGGCCAGAAATTCTGGAAAGAGATATAAATATAAATATAAAACATCTACCTAAAGGAGGTGATATTGGGGCCAGTTTCCTAGGTCACTCTTAGCCCAGAAGGTGGTCTGAAGACTGTCTATTTTGCTTAGTATCACCTAGACTCTCCATCAGTTTGTGAGCACTAGATTGAAGGCAGTGAATTACATGAGACAACCCTGGTGGGCACTAGTAGTTAGGATATTTAAAAAAAAGTAATAATGATGGCTGTATTTATTGAATACTGTCTTAAATATATTGTCGCTACATTTCCTTGAGCTGTGCAAAGTAGATGGCATCTTCTTTTTACAGAAGGAAAAACTGCCGCTCAGAGGAGTTAAATGAGTTGTTGGAAATCACACGGCTCGTACACAGCAGAGAAGGAATGAAACCCAGATTGGATCTTAGCCTGTGTTCTTCCTTCAATGCCATGCTACCCGCTTATAGCTAGAATAATACATGTGATGTGCCACAGAGGCCGAAAGTCTGCACCTCAGGATGAAACTGAGCATCTGCAGGTGGAGAAATTCACAGAGAACTAAGCTGGGAGGCAGAAAATGGGATGCATCCCAGCACCTCTCTCACCTCAGCCTCCTTGCCCATAAAAAGGGGTAATAACCCACAGCCTGCCTACGACCTAGAGTTTCGGGGTGGATCAAATGGAATTTTATAATTGAAACCACTTTGCAAACTATCAAGTCCCATATAAATCTAAGTTATTATTAATTGCTATATCCATTAAATAATTAAATCCCTGCTATAATAATGAAACTTAGAAATTACTGTTAATGACTAATAATCAAAATGTACATTGTTGGTAATTATGCTAATTAAAATTCTCGGTAATAATGATAATTAGCACTGATACTGAGAAGTGGCCCACTGGGTGTGGACTAGCACGAAACTGTAGTGTAAACATCCCAAATGAGAGCTGGCCAAAGGATACAGAGCCAGGCAGACTTGAACCACGCAAACAGATCAGCCCTGCTCTCGCTGAGGAGAGTTCTGCTGCGCTGAGGTGAAAGGGATTGATAAATGCCCAAACCACCCAGTGTGAGACCAGCATCTGAGTGGCAGCTGTCCCTGAGGCTGTGTTTCTGTATCTCTGTGTCAGGACACTTCCATATCGGATCACCAGTGTTCTCTAATGTGCAACCTTCCCATCAGATGGCCAGTCTCCTGGCCCACCAAGATCCGTCAGGTCCTGGTCCATACAGGCTATCTTGCAGGTAGCCTTCCAGATTTTTTCAGAGACACTGGAGATCTCTCTCCTTTGCCCTCCCTTCCCCTTCTCTAGGCTTCTGCTAGAGCACTCACCATCCCAGCTCCACCACTCACAAGCTGAGTCTCCTCGCTTACTTTAAGGCTTCAATCCTTCCTCTGCCAAATGAGGATTCTAGCAACACAGACCTTAGAGGATCATTTGGAGGATCAAGAAAGACCTGAGACTTTCAAAACAGGATTAGTCACACAGCACTCAGTTCATGTTCCTCGATTACCGTAAGGATGTCTCTCCATCAGTCACCTGCCAGCCCGTGAACTCCCGCTTTCTGTTTCCCTGTCATCTACGCTGGTCACACGATCGTTTCTCCTTTCATTATTGTTATTGATGTGAAATTGGATAGATATTCAAACTCTACAGACAAGAATACAGGAAATGGGGTAGAAAAATGACTGGCCACAAAAATCAGAAGTTTGGTTTGAACCTGGCTTTCTAGCTACTTATCATTGGCTTTATGGGAGTCCTTTCCTCTTCCTAGGACTCAGTTTCCCCATCTAGGAAATGGGACTGGGGACCCCCAGTCTGCCTTCCTGACAGACTCCACTGTGAGGTTGGAATGAGGACACAGATGTGAAACTGCTTTGTGGACTGAAAGTCGCTAATCAAATATAAGATACTTTTACTATTATTAGAACCATCTGGAGGTTGTTTGGACTTACAAATTGATAGAATCAGTCAACACTTACTTGACTTACACAGAGCGGTTGTTATGCTTCGGTATTTTTTTTTTTAAGCCCTGAACCCTGTGCATGTTGTGAGTCTTTTTTTTCACCTTCTCCTCAATTTGAGAATTTTTAAATTTATTTTCCCCAAAACTGAGTAATAATAGGGATTAAAAATATAGCCCAAGTTGAAACTTTATTCAAGATTTTCAGTTTCTACTTCCCTTCAGGGAGTTTCTAGAGACCCAGTTAATAGCTGAGTTATTAAAAGCAGCTCAGCTCCTAGGGTGTCTTGAGGTTTCAGGAAGCCTCAGGGGTTACTTTAGGATAAGGGAGTATAAGATGGCTAGTAAATTTGAGAAAGAGGAAGAATTCAATAGATGAAAAGAACACTGGACTAGGAGTTAGAAGTCCTAAATTCTATAGCCTTGTCACCTGGATGTCTCCCCTGTCGGGACCATGGTTTTCTCATGTGCAAAATGTGTGTGAACTCCCCCATCTTATTAACCTTTACTTCACAGCAAACCACCCCAAATCTTGGTGACTTCAACATGGAGTTTATTTCTCACAATTCCGTGAACTGGCAGGACAGTTGTGGCAATCCTGCCTGGCACGTTCTTGGAGCAGCGTTGGGCTGGCAGGTTATTGGAGACCTAGGCTCCAGAGACACAGCTCAACTCTGAGCCTGGATGTGGGGAGCAGCTTCCACTCTCGAGGAGCCACGAGGGTAAATTCTCCACGTGACAATGCTGCTTCAAGACAGCAAAAAGCTGAAAGAGTGTGGTCACAGCACACAGTATGACTTCCTCAGTATTCTATTGGTTGGAACAAGTGGCAAGGCCAGCTCAGCATCAAGGGTCAGGGGAAAGACTCCACTCCTCAAGGGGAGGAAGGCAATGTCACACTTCAAAGAAGGACATGTTCATGCGTCTTTGACTGTTTTTGTAGCAAGCTAACATGTCTATCCTGCCTTCGTGATTATGTACAAGCAGGTAAGCCAATATAATTAAAGATGCTTTGTAAATAGTGTTTTATTATGTCACAGGTGGAAGAGGGCTTGATTTTTGTTCTAATATTTGTGTTTGCATTATTCAACTCATTTCAAGATGATTTGGGTTAGACTTTCAGATTTTGATTCTCTTTGAGTTAAGCAGAAGATATAAGAATATAAAGGAAAGCATCCCAGAGAGGTGATAGAATTAGAACATCATCATTTTCCAAGTCATAATGAATTAATGGATCCAGGCTGTAAGCAACTATGACAGCTCACATCACAAAAACCAAGATGACAGAGATGACAAGTTCACCAAGGACAAACATGGGACCACCTATGAAATTTTCTTACCACAATGGAAAAAATCAAACCTAAATCTGATCAAGTCTCTAGTAACAACTCCAAATTTTCAGGAGCTACAGAATAAAGAGGAACATGTTACACTGTACAATCCAGACTAGGAAACACTGTAGGAAAACAACATGTTTTTTTGAATAAATAAATTACAAGGGGAAAAAAGAGATGGAGAAAAAACATGTGCATTAATAAAGACCAATTAAAATGTGTGGAACTTATTTAGATCCTGATTCAAATGAACTATTTTAAAAATATTATGACATTATAAGACTACTAGCAATTTATATATTGGTGATATTAAGGGATTATTGTTATTTTAGGTATGAGTTGCATTATGATTTTTTTTTAGTTGTAGATGAACATAATACCTTTATTTTATTTATTTATTTTATGTGGTGCTGAGGATCAAACTCAGGCAAGTGCTCTACCACTGAACCACAACCCCAGGCCATGATTATGTATTTTTAAAATACTCTTTAGTTTTTAAAATATGTATTGAAATATTTGCCTGTAAAATTATATCATAGCTGAGATTTATTAATACAGAGTGTGAATAAGTAGATGGAGATAGAGATAAAGCAAGAATGTCCATGAGTTGATAATTGTTGAAGCTGAGTGATGAGTACACGGGGGTTGGTTACAGAATCATGGCTAGTTTATCAAGTATTTTAATTGTCCATAACAAGTATGTTTTTATTTTTTAAAAAAGAGTGAAATGCCAAACCAAAGACATTAAAAGAAAATGAAACCTCAGAAAAAATGTCTTTAATTAACATAGATGAAAATCTTCAACAAAACATCAACAAAAGGAATCAAGCCATGTATTAAAAGAATTATACACCCTGACAAGTGGGATTTATCCCAGGAATGTCAGGCTGTTTCAACAACCAAAATTCAATTAACATAATCCATCACATCAGCAAGCTAAAACAGAAACATTACAAGATCAAAGCAATAGGTGCACAAAAGATATGACAAAACTTCACACCTATCCATGACAAAATTTCTCAGGATTCTAAGAATAGAGGAAAAATCTCCTCAACCTGATGAAGAATATACACAAAAAAACTACACTAATATCATGCTTAATGCTGAGAAATAAGCTATTCCAATAAAACCAGAAACAAGATAAGATGTCCCCTCGTACTACTCCTTTCCAACATAATACTGGTAGTACTGACTAATGCAATAAGAAAAGGAAATAAGAGATATATGAGAAGAAAGAAATTGAATATTTTATTCACAGACAACATAATAATTTACACAGAAAATCTAAAATAATCATTAAAAAACCCTGAAACAAATTATAACAACATTGCAGGATACACAATTCATGAACAAAAATCAAGCACTTTTCCATATACATATATATATATATATATATGTTAGAAATGAATGAGCAGAATTCGAAGTTAGAAATACAATACTATTTATATTAGCAACCCCCAAAGTTAAATACTTAGGTATAAACCTAATAGATCTTGTACAAGTTCTATATGGGGAAAACTACAAAGCTTCGATCAAAAAGAAAAAAAAAATCAAAGAAGAACAAAATGAATGGAGAAATATTCCATGTTCCTAAACAGGACGATACAATCTTGTCAAGCTGTCAGTTCTACAGATCCAATGGGTCTACAGATCCAATGTAGTCACAATCAAAATCCCAGTAAGATATCTTCTGGATATCAACAAACTTATTCTAAAGTTTTTATCAAAAAGGACAAGACCAGAAATGCCAACACAGTATTGAAGGAGAACAATGTTAAAAGACAGACACTGCCTACCATCAAGACTTACCAGAAAGTTACAGTATCCAAGAAACATGGTATTGGCAAGAGTTAAAAAATCAGTAGTTGACAGGGCCTGGAGACAGGGTGTTGAGAGATGACAAGATGATGCACAGAAGATTTTCAAGGCAGTGAAAATACTCTGAATAATACCGTAATGATGGTTACAAGGCATTGTACATTTGTCCAACTCAAAGAATGTGACATTAAGTGTGAACCCTAATGCAAACCATGTAATTGTGGTGAGTAGGATACGTAGGTTTATTGATTATAACCAAGGTACCACTGTGGTGGGGGATATTGACAATGAGGGAGGCTATGCAGGTTTTGGGGAGCAGGGAGTGTATAGGAAATCTCTGTACCTTCTCTCATTTTTTCTTTGTATTTAAAACTACTGAAACTTGAAAAAATAAATAAAAGTAAGACAAAAGGTTGGACAGTCCTGGGTTTGAGAAGCAGCTCCCAGGACTCCTGTCTTTTGCTGTGTGTTCTTGCTAAGCTCACCTCACTTATCCGCCATTCCATTTCTTTACCAACAGCCCCCCTACACGTGTGTTATTTTCCAATGATGCTGTGAGACCCAGCTGAGCTCACGGACGCGAAAGCATTCTGTGAACCATGATGGCCACTCATCTGCAAGGAGCTATTTTGTCGTTATCACTAGCAGACTCGAAAATAATTTGGGACTTTTGGTTCCCGCTGTCCCCTTCATAACAGCATCTGTTCACACTTGGTCTGCTCCCATGAGAAATTCTGCACAGTGGGTTCACAAAGCTCTTTGAGCAGTGGTTCTAAGATTGGCAAAGAGTCAGAAAATTAATTTCTAAATCTCATTTTTTGCCTTTTGGGGAAAACTTCTTCTGATCAAGATGGAACAGGGGGAACTGGATTTGTCCCCCTGATGTGTACAACAACAACAAAAGAATAGACAATACATATGAAGCCAAGATTTTCAGGGAACTGAGCTCCAGGTAAAAAAAGGTAGTGGTCTCTGAGATGTGGGGAAGAAACAAGCTAACTCCCATGATGCCTCAGTGTATTGCTTTAAGAGAGTTTCCAGACCCCTAAAATAAAAAAACCAGGAAGGAAGAAGTTAAATTGACTTTGTTCAAAGATGACATCATCTATGTAGGAAATCTAATAGATTCTCAAAAAGAAAAGAAAAAAAAAAAAAAAAAAAAAAAAACAACTGCTGGAACTACCTGAGTTTAGCAAGGCTACAGAAAGCAATATCAATAATAACAGAAAGATCAATTCTTTTTCTATATACTAGCAAAAAAAATCATAATTTTTTTAAAAAATTATTTTAATAGCATCAAAATATTGAATATTTATTGATCAATAGAAAAGATCCATGAAAACTGAAAAGTGCAAACCTTTGTTCAGAGATGTTAAAGAAAACCTAAATAAATGAAGAGACTGCCATGACTCTATGTGAGATCAATCAATATTATTAAAGGTCAGTTCTCCACGAATCAACCTATATAATCCCAGTATAAAAAAAATCATAGCAGAATTTTTTAAAGTATATGATTATAAAATTTATATGCAAATGCTTAGGATCTAGATCAGACAGAACTATTAAGAAGAACAAAGTTGGACAACTTCCATTATGATTTCAAGACTTCCTACAAATCTTACATTAATCCAAACTGTAGTATTGGCATAACAATAGAATAGATCAATGGATCCTATTTTTCCAACAAAGTTGCAAAAGCTACTTAGTAAAGGTTAGGCCTTTCAACTTTTTAACAAATGGCACTTTAAAAATTGGATATACACACACCAAAAACAAAAATATAAAAGAACTTCAGTCCATAGCATACTTTGTACTATGTAAAAGAATCAGCTCAAAATGAACCATAGATCCAAACATAAATTAAAACTATAAAATTTCTAGGAAGAAACAGGAACAAAGCCCTGTGACCTTGTGCCCAGAGAGTTCTCAAGTCCAGCAGCACAAACGCCGACTACAGATCAAGTGGACTGCTGGCTAGAGGAGTCGCTCTGTTGGCAAAGAATTACCAGGGAGTCTCTAGGGTCTTGAAGAAAAAGCAAAGACTAATGAAAATTCCTACGTAAAATCTTTACAGCTCTCTGAAGTAAACTAGATTCATGTGGGTTTTCAGTGATTCCACAGAACTGGAAAGGCCATATCTGGGGAAAAACAGTTCCTTTTAGTGACTTTTCTTTTAGGCCCAAATCCAGAACTTGTTTTTATTTAAGTATTTACCAAAACATCCCTCAGACCCCACTAGGGTTCTTTCTCATCCTTTTGAGAATTGAGAAAATTATTATTCAGACTTTGGAAACGTTCCTCTCGCTGCTACTATTCCTTCTACCCTCTTTGTATAACCAGGTCTCCAAGCACAGACATGATGCTGAATCATTTAGATCTCAGCTTATAATAAAGGATGGGGAGACCTGATGTCCAGCCCTTACCAGCTCTGATACCTTCTTAATCTCTGATTCCCAGGGAGAATGGCATTGCAATAAAAGAGGCTGAATGTGATGTTATAATCAGCAAAGGAACTTCAACACACACACACATGCACACACAGGCAGATACACATGCACACAGAGAGGTAGATACACACGCACATTTCTTCCTCGTATTCCCAGGTTGCATCCAGGAATAAGAATGCTGCTGTAATTTGGATGTCGAATGTCCCCGAAAGTTCCATGTCTTACAGGCTTAGTCTCCAGGATGGTGCAATTGGGAGGTAGTGGGACCTTTTGGAAGTGGGGCTTTGTGAAAGATCCTTAGTTTTGGGGAGTGTGCCCTCAGAGAGGATTGTGGGACGCAGTCTCTTACTCTCCCTTGCCTTGTTTCCTGGTTCATGGTGCAGGCAGTTTGCTCTGTCATGCACTCCTGCCCTGATGGGCCACCCTTGCCAGTTTCCCCAGTGATGAACCATCTGATCTTAGACTGGGACCTCAAGAATTGTAAGCCAAAATAAGCCTTTTTTTTCTTCTTTATAATTAATTCCCCCAGGTATTTCATTATAGTGATGGAAAACTGACCAATAGGGTGACCACTCTTATTGGTCAGTAATTCAGTTAAACATGAACCACACTGGACTTAGATTAGGGAGTTTTTGTTAATAGCCAATCACGTTGGTTCATACCTTGATTCATTCATTAGACTAAGATTTACTAAGCACTTACTATGCCCCAGTTACTCTGTGGGGTACTGAAAATGCAGAGCTGATATCTAATAAGGGGAAAAGCGAAACTCTTCCCATTCAGCACCCTGGCACATGAACCCTTTCTTCCTGGGGAAGTCTTCCTCTCCTTTCTTCACATGGCCATTTCCTGTTCTGCATCAAAATAATCTAAATGTAACTTCCTCAGAGAGGAGTTCCCTGACTCTAAATCAAGTTGAGTTCCCTTGTTACTTATTTCCTTGTATCTGTCCCTTCTTTTTCCTCAACTCCATGTCTATTGGTTTCTCATTGTACTCTTGCTCCACTTGACACTGTCACTGAAAGGAGTAGATGCTGAACCTGTAAAATCTGAATGAACAAGGGGGTCTATGAAGGGCACAAAGTACATTTTAGGAGTAGGAGTGCAGAAGGTAGTTCTCCCAAGAATGTTGACCTGCAAGGGTCAGTTGAAGGTAGGTAGGCGAAGAATTTTAAAATGGGAGAGAAGGTATCGGTTCT
Source organism: Sciurus vulgaris (assembly GCF_902686455.1). Lineage (NCBI taxonomy): Eukaryota > Metazoa > Chordata > Mammalia > Rodentia > Sciuridae > Sciurus > Sciurus vulgaris. The sequence continues at coordinate 45,023,546 of NC_136461.1, forward strand.
TGGCTCAGAGGTGGTCCATGATCCATGATCTCTTATCTGAAAAACAACCTCGCTGGTCTCCAAACTTCTGGTCTCCTCAATTTTTCAGGCTAAGAGTTATTATGCCACAAAGTCAATTATGTCACATCACTTAACATTTCCAAAATGCAGTGGGTTGGTTACTGAAAGAAACCAAATTCTCCAGCATGACACCAGTCCCCTTCCCTACATGACCAGCCTGCATTTGTATCTCACTGAATCTGCCACTTATTTCAGAATATAAGCATGGTGCTATCTCCCACACTGATCAGGTACTCTTCTTCTTTTACTTCCATGCTGACTCCCTTACTCCATTCTCCCTCTGTTGCTATTCCCTTTGTCTTATTCAGACACATCTCAAATGCCATGTTCTCTGTGGGTGTTTCCCTGGTAAGCTACCCCTCCTTCTCTGAAGGAATCCCTCCTCCCTCTCCTTTCTACTCCATATTCTTCTACTTCCTTTCTATGCCCCAAAGTCATTCTGCTTAATATCATGGCTTCTATTTTACATGTCTTTCCTTAGTTTGCAAAATCCCCAGTTCAGGTACAGAAAAAACACTCAATAAGTTTGCTCAGTTTAACAACCCTGATGCACCCCTACAGGGTACCCACTTCTGTTTTCCTTAGCTCTCCATGGTGGCCACTGGGAAAGCACTCAGAAGCTGTTCTCTCAAAAACCACTCTGCAGTCCTCTCACTCCAACTCCAACAATTCAGTTTAGTGTTTGTGAAACATTTAGTGAGCGTCTACCATACTTTAGACAAACTTCTAAGGACTAGAGATGCAAAAATAAATCTCTCTTCCCTCAAGATGCTTAAAGTGATGGGGAGACAAAGAATAAGTTAGTATAATATGAAGGGCACCCAGAGCTGAAAAATACTTCTGAGAATTAGAAGAAATGACAGAAACGGGCAGAGGATGCATCATGTGCAGGGGGGTTAGATGGTACCTGAAGGAGTGTTTTCTGAAGGCCTCTAACAGAAGGTGGCTTTGGAGAAAAGACTCTAAACGAGAGAATAAGTAGATGGATACCTTGGGTATGAGTCATCCCAGGCATGGGGAACCAAGGACAAAAGTGGCAGAAATGTCAGCGATCCAAGGTAGAGAAGAGGCTCCTCTGCCACAGTGCAATAAACCGATGGATTGTTTTCTCTCCAAATGCATAATGTTAAAACCCAAACCCCCAGTGTGATGGCATTAGGAGGTGTGGCCTTTGGGTGACCCTGAAAGAGTTCTCTTACCCCGCATGAGAACACAAGATGTTGTCTGTCTGCAGCCTGGAAGAGGGCCTTCACGGGAACCTGACCATGCTGCCACCCTAACCCCAGACTCCCAGTCTCCAGAATTGTGAGAAATCAATGCCTGTGTTTACAAGCTGCCCAGTCCATGAAACTTCATTATAACAACCCCAACTGGTGAAGACACCCAAAATGGTGTGTCTCAAGATCAAGTCCAAGGCCAGTGTGGGTAGAATAGTGTAAGTGAAGGTGTGATGTTGGCAGACACAGTAGGAGATGGGGTGTGAGAGGATGGAACCTGGAAGGGCCTCTTTCCAAAGGAAAGCCTTTGGAAAGTTGGGAGCCACAAAGTGAAATAAGTTGACATGTATTTTAAATCATATTTGGCTGTGGTGTTGAGAAGCGACAATAGAGGAGAAAAAAATAAAAGCAGAGGGAGCCATTGCTACCATAATCTAGGCAGAAAACAGTGGCGGCTAGATAGAGCCGTGCTTATGGTAGGTGAAGAGTTGGTTCTATTTTGAAAGCACTTGCTGACAGATTAAACGTGGGCATGAGAGGAAGAGAGGACATCGGACAGGCCATAGGTCTTTTGAGCTGAACACTACATGAAGGGGGTTATTGTTTACTAAAATGGGGAAGACCGTGAGAGAAACAGGTCTCATGCCGGACCAGGAAAACTCAGGAGTTCAGCGGTAGAAAGCTCAAGTCTGAGACTCTGTTATCATCCAGGAGATGTCAAGTTGGCAATTAGAAAGAACAGTCTGGAGTTCACAGAAGAGGTCCAGGGCCAGGAACACAAATTCGAAATTTGTCAGCATAATAGCATAATGATAGCATTTCTGCCCGTGAGACTGGATGACATCATTAAGGGCGTAGAGTCGGAGAAGATGGGGTTTGGGGTTGAACCCAGATGTACTTTACTATTAAGAAGTCGGAGGAACCAGCACAAAGCAAAAGCAGCCAGCAAGTAGGGTGCACGGCCAAGTGAAAAAAGCATCAGTTATGTCAACCATTGGACCAAATGACATGTGGACCATCAGACTGAACCACGCAGAAATCAGTGATCTGGATGAGAAACCCTCTGTGAACAATGAAATGAAAGCCTGACTGGGGAAAGCTCTAGAAAGAATGAGAGGAGTAGAATTGATGGCAAGGACAGATAGGGCTGCCATTTGTCTTGGTTCACAGTGGCCACCCCAAAGTGCACTGCAGTTACAATGCCCCAGTCTGGATGATACATTATATAGTGATTCTAATACAGACAGTTCTCTATTAACATGCTACATCCATCCCGCCACAGAACTGTGCATGTCTTCCTTTCTAGCTTTCTTGATGTTAATAAGGGTCATCTCTTGCCCAGTCCAGAGAGCAAAGTCCTGGAGGACTGTCCCTAGGATGGTTGTTCTCAATCAGGGCTACAAAAAAGAATCACCTGGGAACCTGATCTGACCTCTCAAATTTTTAATTAAGGTAGTTTCCTCTCCAGGATATTCTAATGTGTAACCAGGGACCTCTGTCCTGATTAATGAAACAGCAGACAAAGGTCAATCTGTTTGAGGTGATTATGTACCCCACCTCGGCAATCTCTCCAGAATTTTCCTCCCTGTCTATTCCTATGTCAACGCTCTAGTTCATATGACCCTTTTTTTCTACCTTGGACTATTGAAATTGTTCTCCAAGTAGTTTTTCGGCCTCTGGGCTCACTTCCCCTTATGTTATCAACTTATTCCTCTCAATTCACTTTGTCCTTCCTTTAAAAAATATCTGATGTAGCCTTATGGACTTCGGGTTAAAATTTAAATTTCTATAAATGTCTTTCAAAGTCTCATCAGTGTCCGAGAGTTGTTTTGTGAATGAGTGAATGACCCAGGTCAGACCCCTGGGACAGACAGACACACACACACACACAGAATGAACCACGGGAGAAAGCAGCAGGCGCTCTAGTGGGTGGCTTTTAAAGTCCCAAGGGAACTTTTAAGAATTTTCAAACCTCGGAGGGTAAGAACTCTTTCCCTGGACGCGTATATTCTTGAGCACATTTCGCTCACGTAAAATTTGCCTGCAGTTGGAGTGGAGTAAAGGGAATAGGGGCAAGGTAGAGAGTGGGATCCCTCCTCTCTACTTGTCTTCACCCCTTGTCACCTGCACCCCAGTCCCACTCAGAAACTGCATTTGTTTCTCAAGCCATGCTCTCTTGCTCAGGTAGCATTTGCTTCCCTGGACAACTTCCCCTCTCCTTATTCAAGGAGCCGATTCTACCTATTCCTCAGGTCTCAGCTACGTGATGAATTCCTCCGCAGGCGTCTGCACCCACTCGGAGCCTGGCCCAGCGCCTTGCTGTGGCACCTCATAGCTCTCTGCACACCCTTGCCAAGGGCCTCACCTCGCTCTACTGCAATTGTCACTTTACACGTCTGTGGTCCCAACTAGCTGACCAGGACTCTGTTTCGAGGCTGTTTCGGTAACTGTTGCGTGAACAATGTGAATTCGGTTTGAAGGATTGGTGGAATTACCTTAAAAAAAAAAAAAAAAAATCTCAGTGCAGCATCCTCTTTTGAGATGTGACAGTTATGTGAAAAAGTTACACATCACTCCTGCCTGGCTGCCCCCCACCCCCTTGGGTGGACATGTGCTCCACATTGGCCCCCGTGCCTGCAACTTGTGATTCATGCTGAAAGCACATCTGAATCCTTCATTTTTATAGCTCCTTTCTGAGAAAATTACCCAATCTGGCAGTCCTTCCGGCCCCAAGGCTACTTGACAGATCACAACGAACCAGGCCAGAAGGGAGGGGGAATGAACTCCACCATCGAATTGTCCAATGCTTGAAAAATGTTGGCTTTGAAATAATGCAGGTCCTCTCTTGTGCATTGCCTATAATCAGAGGAAGGTGTTCTCGGCTGGGCCGGGGCAAGGAGGCCTCTGCGTTCCTGGCTGAGCTCTGTCTCCTCAGCAGTGCTCCCTGCCAGGTGGAGTGTCACGGCTGTGGAATCAGAGAAGTTGTGCAAGAGGACGATGAGGTTTTCCAACTCAGCAGAAGGACGAGTCTTAGAGAATGAGCTCAGGGAGAGTGGGAGTCCAGAGCAAGGCCAAGAATCACGCAATAAAGTACACGTGGCAAGAACCAAGGATCTCAGTGACTGCAGGATTAAGAGGGAAGTAAGTGAGCAGAATGTTAGGGCACAGAACGAGTGTGGTCAGGAGCACGTGAGGAAGTCCAGGGCTTCCTCACAGTCTGTCATTTGTTGCAGTTTTCTACAGAGCCAAGTTTCCTAGTTAAACTAAATCTTGATCTGCACAACAACCCTAGTTTCTGTTATTATTCCCATTTTAGAAATGAGGAAATTGAATTTCAAAGAGGCCCACAAGTGATCAAGGCAGGCTTTCTGCCCAGGACCTGTCTTATCCAAAGTCCCTGCTCTAGATTGGAGCCCTCCCTAAGCCACCCTAGACTGAGCAACACTGAGTCCTAACTCTCTCTTTCCTCATCTATCAGATGTTATAACCAACGAGATGACTTCATTGGCCGTTAAGGACCATGCAGATTTGATTTGCATGTGTTCATTTACTTGCACACTTGTTCATACCCTATTTCATTCCACAGTGAGACCATGAGACCACACTCATGGTGTGAACAATGATGCAGATCGGAATACAGAGCAGGCTGAATTCTCTGCTTGACAGACCTCCATCAGAGGACTCCACGTGCACAAGTGAACCATGATGACTCCAAGCTCACGTTCATAAATTCATGCATTCAACAAATCCAGGCCAAGCCCCACAGTGGGCCAGACCCGAGTGCAGTATATGAATGAGGAGGAAGATGTGTGTGCCACTCTCAAAGATCACAGGGTCTACAAGAGAAGATATAGAAAGAAACAGGACATTTCAGTAGTATGCTCAGCACACAGCCAAGAAAACCAAGTTGGGGGACTGTGACAGAAGGACATCTGACCCAAGGAAGCACTCCTGGAATTTCTGAACTTTTCCTGAAAAACAGATGTGTTTACAAGGCAAAGCCTGAGGGCAAAAGAAAAGTAGGTTATTCACACCCAGGGAGAGAGGGTGTGTGCCTTGGCCTGGTTGTGGAACTGCAAATAATTGGTCTGGCTGAAGTTTAAAGTTGTAGAAGAGAGTAGCGCACACATGATGAAGTTACCAGAGCTACAGAACCTCCCTGGCTCTGCTCACCGTAGCCCATTCCAGAACACACTGAAACGTGTCGATGTCTTCCAGAGCCTTCAAGAGCCTTCTACCTGCCGAGGCACTGCACCTTCTCTGGCTGCTTCTGTGAGGAAACCAACTCCTGCAACTTATTACCTACACCACATCTCTTCCCTTAGAAGCAAAGACAAGCTAAAGCTGGAAGAGGTTGCATCTGTTTCTCTTACTTTCTGGGAAGCTAAATGCCTCATGGGTCAGGTCTTGGGTTCTGGAGACAAACTGTCCACTGACTAGCTGCATAACTGTGACCAAATTGTTTATCTTCAGTTTTCTCACTGGAAAAAAGGGGACAATAATATCACCTACCATATAAAGGTTTGTGTGAGAATTAAATGAGATAATACATATTGAGGACTTAGAACACTGCCTCACACTAGTAATTGTTCAAGAAATGCTATTTATTATGATTATTATCTGACACAGCAACTTGTACAATTTTCATTTTTCATTTCAATTACTTTCCATGGTTAGATACATTTGCATAAAAAAATGAGAATGAGGGAAAATATAAATAAGGATCTGTGATTAATAGGAGGAAAGAACTCAGAACACAAAAACACAGAGTAAAAAGTCTCACAAGGCTCCTGTGGTGCAGTTTCAAGTTTAACTTCCAGTTTCCTGGCAGCCAAAGCACAAAAGAGTGCCAGTCCATAATTATTTTCACAGGATAATTCTAAATGGATTTATTCCATAGACTTCTCACAGGAGGCACCATGTGATATAGTCAACAATATCCACAACTGTATCCCTACAGCAAGAGAATGAGAACATACCCAGCTCCATTCTGCAGCGGGCCTGGACCATGTGGTCTGCCAACCTCCAGATGTCACAGCCTGATTCTAAAAGAAAATGAGAGCTTCCGGAGACGTGAATGGCTGTTTACCTTCCAAAGATCCCTTGGTGAGAGTCCAGCCCTCAGCTAGTACTGGGAGGTAAGTGTGGGTGGGAGAGGTGGAAACCATACTCACTTCCTGGACTGGGCCTGGAGCGGGTGAAGTCTCAGATGCTGGTTAAGGGTTTTCAAATAAAAGTTACTTCTAGGAATGCTGTCTAGCTGCAGTAAGACCAAAGCAAAACAGGAAAAGCGGTTTGGAAAGCATCGCAAATACCTAGGTAAAATGCAGATCTAAACCAGGTAGTGCTGTGCAGACAGATGCCCACAGAAGGGCCTGCCTCAGGCGACCTGCTACATGACTGCGCTCACGCTTGGGAAGAACTGGAGAAGATGGAGAATGGACAGGCTCAGAGAAGGGGATTTGAGTTTCCAGTTGGCAAGAGTCTGGGTTAAAGTCTTTGGAAGGAGAACCAGTGTGTGTCCTGCTGATACTTCACTGTGTGACATCGCCCATATCATGGGACCTTCCAGAACAACTGTTCCCCTGGTTGAGCATGTCCTGCATGCCCACCAGAGTCATTTCATCTTTGCATTTTTTATCATTTCATTCCCAAACAGCCTGTGGTTTGATGTTATTTTCCATACTTAGGGATGAGGAAAGTGAGGTCCGAGGGCTGAACTGAGCTACCCAATTTCACATGGTGAGTGAAAGAACCAGAATTCAACCCAGGGTTGAGGATGTCCAATGCCAACGACCTTAACTAATATGCATTTGGTGTCCCACTCATTTTATTTGGATAGTTTGAGACTCACTGAGATTTCATTGCTAACCCCCACAGAAACCATTGCCCTGAGTAGAGGCACAGAGTCCTTAGCCTAACTGAATTTCCATGAAATTCAAGGTGACAGAGCTATAACACCAGAACTTCACAGCCTCCCAACATCTTGTCCTTGAAGCTTTAATTGACCTCTTAACAAGAAACCCAAATGGCAAAAAACCATCTAGTAAGTGTCCTGCCAGCACCAGTGATGAGCAACTCCACCAGGGCCCAGAGTCCAATCCTAAGAGAAGACAGACTCAGCACCATCACAGTCTGGCCCCTTCCTTCCCAGAATTCTCACTTTCAGAGGAAAGTCACTTTCGGTTCAAAACAGACAAACAAACAAATAAAAAACCTCTGCCGTTCCAACTGATGAAGTCCACTGGAGAAATAACACCCATTGTTGACTTTCATGTGAGATAAAAAGATGGGGTGGGGGAAAGCAGGCCCTTTCACTAACTCAGTACCTCTTCACTGAACTGCTCAGTAAATATCCTGAGCAGCATAGGGGTCAAGGAGAAGGCCATCAGAATTAGGATGGACCTGGGTTCAGATTTCACCTCCACTATTTAGTATCTCTGTGACTTGAGTGAGTTATTTACCTTCTCTGAATCTCAGAGCCACACCAAAAAATATAAACAACCAGGAATGTGGTATGGAGCAAGCCTGGTAATGTCAGAATAGCTAGATCCTTCTGACATAAGGCAAACCAGAGGCCAGCATGCAGGGGTAAAATGAGTCAGGCTTTTACGACTAAACTGACTTGAATCAAGTCTCAATTTCACTGCTCACAAGCTCTAAGACCCTGAGATTTTACTTAAACCCTCTGACTCTCCATTTGCTCACTATAAAATGGTTTAAGAATCCCTGCCTTGCTTGAGAGTGAGAAAACTTTTGCGAAGTATCTGAAACAGAGCAGATGCTCTAAAGGTAGTGATTGCTAATCTTTACCAAATGCCACACTAGGCTCTGGGCTGCAAGGATGAACACTTAATGTGCCTGACAGAACTAACTACGTGTTTCCTTTAGCTGCATGTCCCTTTCCTTATCCATAAGATGAGGCAATACTCCCTTCCTGCCTCATTCATGGGGCTAATAATAAAATTAATAGCAAGCCAAGAGCAATTATAACATACAACATTTACTGAATGATTATAATATAACAAGACCTATCACCAGGCATGTTATGTGCATTATTTCATTTATTCTTTATAGTTGATAGATGTCCATCCCTTGATCCCTGGTACTTGTAAATATTACCTACTATGGAAAAAGACTTTTACAAATATAATTATGGCAAGGGTATTTTTACAGGATTTAATCACAGAAACCGTAGTCCTACACCCATAAGGAATTGAATTCTGTTAGCAACTTGAATGAACCTGGAAGTAGTCACCCCTGAGTCTCAAAACTGGAGGACAGTGCTGCCAACACCTAGGTTTCAACACATGAAGCTGGAGCAGAGACACAGCTGAGCCACACTGTGTCCGGACCTCTGACCTGCAGAGCTGTGAGATAATAAACAGGTGTCATTTTTAAGGTGGTGTGTCTGTGTTATTTATTATAGCAGCAGCAAGAAAAAGAAAATCCTCCATATAGCACTGGGAAGAAAGAATCATAACTCCTAGTTTGCTGATGAGAAACTGGTAAGGAATGATTAAGCCCACATGAGGCTACAAAGAGTAAGTGGCAGAACTGCTTGATGACTCTTACTTAAGAGGTTTTGTTCCTAAAAAGACTCCCCGGCTCATAGTAAGTCCTCAATAAGTAGTTCTGAAATGGATGGATGGATGGATGGATGGATGGATGGATGGATGGATGGATGGATATGAATATTATGTACAAAAATATGAAGTACACTGAAAGAATTGTCACATGTGTTACATTAAACAGATCCAATATGACATTTTAAGAATATTCTGAGAAATAAGATAAAACCTGTGCCAAGAGCACTGTACCAGGAGTCAGGTGACCTGTGTTCTTTTCCTTCCTTTGCAATTTATTTTATGTATGACTTAGATCAACTACTGCTCTACTCTGAACCTGTGTTATTGTTATGAAAATGGAAATGATAAACCTGGTGCAGCCTCCCTTTCATGAGTGCCAGGAGACTCCCATGGGACAAGATGGCAAGAGAGTGAGCTCTCACAATCCAATGCTGCATGTGGTCTAGAAATGTTTTCTGGCTGGTGCCCTGTGCTAGGCAGCTTGAGATGTGCTGAGGATACAGCCATCAGTGAGGTGGGGGAGCGTCATGGTAACTGATTTGAAAACACATCATTGAGCAGCTAGATGAAGGATTCAAGATCAAATTACACCAAGAGAATAATGTTATCAACCCAATACGAGGTATGAGCGTTGGTTGGTGGATGGGTGGGAGTCCAGGAAGAATTTCCATTAAAGGTTCCATTTGAGCCACCTTTCAAAGGATGAGTAGAGTTGGCTAAGTGTATGTGAGGAGAAAGGACCTTTCAGCTAAAAGGAACAACCTATCAAAGTCCCCATGTCCTGTTCAGAGAACCACTAAAAGCTCAGGGAATTGTCATTAGAGATTGTCACACGTAGTCCCCTCCACTTCTTTCTAGCACTTTGGGACAGCACTGACTTGCCTCCTTGAAGTTGGATATGGCCTGTGATTGACTTTGTCCAACAGAATGTGAGTGAATAGAAGTGACTGCTGTTATTTGTGCAAGGGAGAATCTCAGGGTCAAGAAAATACATTTTAATAACATAGGAAAATGTTAAGCCAATGTATTCAAAAAATCATTTCAAGATCTTATCAATACAAAAATTATTAATGAGATAGTTTATATTCATTTTTGTCATAAACCTTTGAGATACACTGTAATCATGTATTTTATATTCAAAGAACATATCAGTTTGGATAATCCACTTTCAAGTGCTCAGTAGCCACATTTACCTGGGAGCTACTGTGTTAACCAGCACAGATAAATCCCATAGAGGTCCCATGGCCTTTGACTGCATGAGAGACGTGGAGCAGGTGCCCCAGCCCACACAGTAAACATAGAGCATTAGCAAGACATAAGTCATTGTTTTCATGAGTCACTGAGCTTTTGTTTGTTATCACAGCATAACTTCTAACCTGTGCACACCTCATGGCATACAAAGAAAAACCCTGGGAGACTGGAAAGCAAGGCAGGAGTCAATGAAAGGGATTTGGGATTTCATCCTGAAGAAATGCAGTGGACCTAATGGCATGGTGGATTTGAGGGGCCAGAATGGAGGCAAAAATAACTAGGCAGCTGGTGCAAGTGAAGGGACAGAGAAGAGCTCAGATGGGAAGAGCAACGTGAGGTTTCTCACCAACCTGATAAGAAGCAGCTGGTAGTTTGGTGGTTCATCCAGTGAGGGGACCATCGACATGGCCTCCCGCAATCTTCTGTGGCATCAGTTTTATTTGTAGCGATTGGCTGCAAGGAATTAGTACACAGATCCATCATAGTAGAAAGCTTTGCCTTCATAAAGTATTTCGGATCAATTTCAGGATCATTTTCACATTTCAAGATCATTTTCCTCTTGGTTTTTCATCTAGCCCAGGCCAGACTTCAAAATCTGGAGCTTTTCAAAGCACTCCAGCAGGAGTGGAGATTTTTCCTTCCTGCATTTTCCCCCGCAAATGAAGAGGAAAGCCAACGTTTGTTGGAATGATTCCATATCATCCACAGAGAGGAGATCAGGAACTGGGCTGAGAAGGGAAGGTCACACAAATACTTAAGTATTGATAGGATGTTACCATATCCAGATTTGTTCTATGAATCTGATCTATTATATTTTGAAAATTCCAGCACTTTATTTTTTCAAAGACTGTATGTGGAGGTGCAGACAACTTGAGGCTATTATAGGCTATTAGCATGAAGAAATCTACAGGAAGCATTGTGGTGAAATGAGAGTGATAGCCATGAAGAAGCTCTTTTTTTTTGTTTTTTTGTTTTTTTTTTTTTTTTTTTTGTTGTTGTTTTTGGTATAGAATAGTTTCTGTTGCAATGATTTTCAGATGATGTAATCAACCTTGGCCAGTAACGTGGAAGCAGAGCCTCTGCACAGGCATGAGAGCATCAGGAATGATTTGTTAACTGCTGTGTAATGATGCAGACCTCAGGGCAGGTCCATGTTCTACCATTTAATTTGCTGTGTGATCTTAAGCAAATCCAATAATTTTCTGAGCCTTGTTTTCCTCATTTGTAAATTGAGGGCAGTAATCCCTATGCCCCAGGGTGGTTGAGAGAATTGAGTGGGAAAACTGGCAGGTTAACTGATGTTCCATAAATTTCAGTTCAATACTTGAGTAATTATGTACATGGATTTGGAGCTGATATTCTTAGGATAAATATCTAGCTCTGGCACCTCCTAATTGCATGGTCTTAGACAACTCACTACACATATCATTGGTCTATGTTCCATAAAATGGAATGACAAGACTTTCCCAAATTAAACTAAGCAGACATTTATTTCAGACTTCATTCTTTGGAAAGTAGTTTGGGTTGAGGATAAAAATTCTGATAATTCATTTTGGAGATGAAGTCAAATAAGCCAGTGGGAAGAAGAGAAGTTAAGTATGAAAAAAAAATCTATGCCCTAATGTGATGTGTGCATGGCTATGTTGCCACTCTTCATGATGACCCACAAAGATAAGTCCATTCCATGAAAGTGTGTTCATTCCCGTAGCAGATATGGCTTTACAGAAGGTTTGCATGAAGACACAGCATCAGAGCACTCCACAGAAGGGAGAAGAGAGAGAAATGGACTGGCTGCATTCATCCTGGTCTCCTTTTCTCATTGGTCAAGGTTCACCCCATGGAGAGCTACCTCCTCTCACCTCTGTGTGTATCACTTGACTCCTTGCTAGCTAATAAGAAAGCATTTCAACTCTCTCAAAGGTGAGATGCCATCTGTGTGACTTGTGAGCCATCTGGGTCAGGCAGGCCTGGGTTTCATGACCCCAGACAGCTCACAAGACAACCTCTCCAACACAGTCACCACCAAATACTCCAGTCCCATTATGCTGTGCTCAACCCCTGTGCCCAAGAAAAGGTGACATCCACAGCACAGTCTGAGACCAAGATCCCAATTTCTTTTTTTTTTTTTTTTTTTTTTTTTTTGGTACCAGGGATTGAACCCAGGAGCACATAACCACTGAGCCATATCCCAGCCCTTTTTTATTTTTCATTTAGAGACAGGGTCTCACTAAGTTGCTTAGGGCCTCACTAAGTTGCTGAAGCTGCTTTTGAACTTGAGATCCTCCAGCCTCAGCCTCTGAGATTACAGGCATGCACCACCATGACTTAAGATCTCAATTTTTTTTTATTTATCTTTTAATTTTTCACAGATTGCATTTTGATTCATTGTACACAAATTGTTTCTATGGTTGTACATGATGTAGATTCATACCATTCCTGTAATCATACATGTACATAGGGTAATGATGTCTGTCTCATTCACCATTTTTCATACCCCCCTCCCTCTCATTTCCTTCTACATAATCTGAAGTTCCCCCATTCTTCTCTCACTCCCCACCCTCATTATATATCATTCTCCACTTATCAGAGAAAACATTTGGCCTTTGGTTTTTTGGGTTTGGCTTATTTCACTTAGCATGATATTTTCCAATTCCATTCCTTTATTTGCAAATGCCATATTTTGAACACTTAAATGATCTGTCCATCTTATAAATGATGACCTGAAGGGAATTGAGAGGGAAATGGACTTCCTTCAATCACATGACTAACATTGGCAAAGTCCCTTGGATCTGTGCTTCTTAAAATCTAATGTGTTCCCCATAATTATCTTCCTAAAATGGAAATTCTGATCCCATTGGTCTGAGATGAGACAGAAATGGGGTCTGTAGATGAACTTGATGTAGTAAGTCTTAAGCTGGCACAGTCACCTTGGAAATTCAACTACGTGCCACATAAGTGAGACTCTAGCACATGCTTGACTGTAATCCACCACCTCAGTACACAGTTACTCTCCTTGTCCAATACTTGGACCTGATTCTATCTCACAACTAAGCTTCTACTGGCTTGGCCTGTTATTTTCTCACTGCTGTCAACATCTAACTGATAGTTTAATATTTCATCTTCATTTTTGGTTAAGATTTTGGCTACCCTGAACAGTCCCATCATCACTTAACCTATGCTGCCTGGAGTTGTTTTGAATACACACCCTCCCTCTACAACTTGGCCAGAATCTTCCAGCCCAATACATCCCCATGATCAGTGTCTCCAATGGACCCTCCCTAGCAACTTCTCACATGTGAAAACGGAGAGAGCAAGCGCCTAGGTCTTCTACAAACTTTCAACTAAACCACCAGCCTTGATTCTAAGATTTAATGAAGTTGGAGGGAATTGGTAGGATACCAGAGGAGTTTTGTGTTGGAATGTGCATTCATTCTCCAAAAACAAAGCTTGTATTCAAACAGGAATACTCCTGTTTCCTAAAAATCATAACAAAAATAGACCTTTCTTCCTGTTTAACCCACATGCAAATCAGATTGCGCTTTGGAGTTATTGGCTTACTGAATGAAAGACTGCAAGCAGATCTGAAAGTATTGTTTGAGGTTTACTACCTTTGATAGTAAGAACAGAGAACCAAAAAGGGCTAGAGTTAGTACTGAAAGAGAAAGAAGAGAGGTGTGGACTGGACCACCTTGGATATTCCCAACTTCTTTTTCTACTGTGACTTTGAATGGATGGCTCATGCAGGCAGCATTTCTTCATGACTAGGAGCAGGGGTTCCACAACCGACCAATCTATTAAAGTTCCTTTCTACCATTTACTATGTGTGTGATCTCAAGCAAGTTGTTTTTCTTTTGGTTGATCAGTGTCCTCAATTGCGTCATGGGACTAACAATACCGTCTGATAGCACTGGAGTAAAACTGGAATGAGTTAGACACTTAAACATAAGTCGCTTAAATGTTTCCCACCACTTAATAAGCACCAAAATAAATAAATAAATAGCACTCTTCATATCAGCTGACACTTCACCTTTTTAAGAAATTATATTGAAATGCATTAATGGGGAGTAAAACGAGAATAGGAATATATTATGGCAAATGGCAAATAAGTACTTGTGCTAATTTTTTTCAGGAACCAAAACTTACACTTTAGGAGTAAAGGGACACACGCGTAAATTCAATAAAGTTAAATTAAACCCTATATAATTATATTAGGATTGGAAATGATTAGTTTGAACTCACAATTTTAAAAGAAAAAAAAAAAAAAAGGTACTTTTAAGCTCTGCCTCCTCGAACAGTCTAGAATCAATCATGACCCCATGGCAGTAAGCATGCTTAGCACCCAAGATGTCACTAATAGATTCCACAAGGGAAGCAGGGACTCCTCCTAGAAATGGATGGTGATTAAGTTCTGAAGCAAGAAAGTTCCAGGGACTTTTTGTACCAGAAGTGGGGAAGCTATCAAAGTCTACTAAGGGTGTGATAAAAGGAGTCAGGGCCAAAATAATGATGGCTGCAATATACTGAAATACTACATATAAAACCCATGCACTCGTAATGATATTCAATAGGAAAAGAAATAAATAGCCTCGATGTTCTCAGTTTCCCATTAGCTCTAACGAGGCACCAAGTCTGTGAAAATTGGCAATTAGAGGGAAAGAAGCATTTATCCTGTTTTTCCTAAATTAAATATGTTTCAAGGTAATCAGATATCCATAGCTTGTGAGCATAATGACTCCTTCCAGAATAATTCTAGCCAATAAATGTAAAAGATGAGAGAACAAGAAAAAGTGCCAATTTTCAACCCCTAGTGAAATACTTGACTTTAAGAAAAGATTATCCATAGATGAAACCACCACATAAAAAAGCTAAAGAGAAATTTTAGAATGGAGATATCAGTCACCATCTAAACCACTGATCAAATTAACACCATTAAAAATAGAATGAACAGATTTATGTGCCCTCTATTATTATGCAATGATGAAATACACAACACTAGTGCATGCCTGTTATCCCAGCAGTTCAGGAGGCTGAGGAAGGAGGATCACAAGTTCAAAGCCAGCCTCAGGATCTTGATGAGACCCTGCCTCAAAATATATATATATATAAAATGGGCTGGGGATGTGGCTCAGTGGGTAAGTGCCCCTGGATTCAATCCCCAGTACCAAGAGCAAAGAAAGAAACAAAAGAAAGAAAGAAAGAAAGAAAGAAAGAAAGAAAGAAAGAAAGAAAGAAAGAAAGAAAGAAAGAAAGAAAGAAAGAAAGAAAGAAAGAAAGAAAGAGAAACATACACACAACACTGATGATGTAATACTCTTGAAAGGACAAACCTTGGACTTGAATCTAATCAAGACATTAGAACCAAATTCTAATTCAAATAAGTAGGAGGGGGCATAATTACTATTAATAGGAGAAATAAAGAAATCCATTAAATGGCACCAAAAAGAAACAGACAAATCCAGAATTTGACCATTTCTATACAACCTTGTTGGGGGCTGTGCCATGTTGACCACATCGGCAGCGAGGAGGTTAATTGACATAAGCACACTCAGGTGATTTATCGTCCACGCACACAATGTATGTGCATGTGTTCTCAAGCACTCCTAATTGTGCCTGCTCGGACATCTAGCGTCTTGCTAATCTTTGCGTAAGAGGCGTGGCCCTGCTCTCCGCCTCCTGGAGGTGATATAAGCGTAAGCAGAACGAGACAGCACGGAAGCAGAAAAACAGCGCAGCAGCAGCCAGAAGAAAGGAAACACACGGCAGCAACTAGTAGGGACACACAGCAGCAGCTAGAAGAACACGTGCGGCAACAGCGAGTAGGGGCAGCGGCGGAAGGCAGATTGCAGAACGGAGAACTGAGACGCATCACTAGGGCACCTTAGGTAGACGCACCCTTAGTTCACAGGATGCAGGACTTTAAGGTGTAGCAAGTCTCTTCCTCTAAGCTCTAAGCAAAGCCTGTCCTTCTCTCAAAGTCTCTCTTAAGCAAAGTCTCTCTCTCTCCTCTCAAAGCAAGTAAACCTCGTTTCCTCTATCCTCTATAAACAAACAAGAAAGCAGTGCACTAAAGAGAAAGATAGAAGTGCCTCAGTTTCCACTCCACCACCCATAAGACCCGTGCAAGTTGTTGCTGCAAGCGGTGACAAATATCCACGGATTTTGTACCGCAAAGAGCCAGCGACACAACCTAGTTTTTTCAATGAGAAAATGGAATTTAAAATGGAGGGATCAGGGAAAAGGAGCAGAGAGGTAAAGCTGTTCTGGATTACAAGAGACTTAAGCACAATAACCAAATATAATCTAGGTGGATCTTATCCAGATCCTCATTTGAACAAACTAACAGTAAGAGCACATCATTGAGATGATTGGAGGAATTTGAATTTGACACCAAGGCATTTTAGTGATTGCTAAATTATTCACTACAATAGGTTTGATGATAATCCTATATATTAGCTAAGCAAAGTCCATATTCCTAAAAGATGTATTCTGAAATATGAATGAGTGAAATGACTTAAGATCTGGGATTTGAAAAAGCAAACTTTTGGGCATAACTGGGGGGTGGAGAGTTGAAGCAAGCAGGGCAAATATGGGTCTGGATATATGGAGTTTATTATAATGTCCTATTATATACTGTTTTTATACTATCATTATTGTTATGATAGTTATATTTGCACTACATTGTATATGTGCATAATGTTTTATAATAAAAGTGTTTTAAATTAGGAAAAAACTTGATATAGGCCTAAAACAGGTTTTACTAAAAATCATTTGCAAACTTTAAATTTTTACTAATAGGAATAAAGTTTCTGTTCCAACACCCACCACCATGCCATGACATCATGGTTGTTAACCTAAGGCTCCATCCCTACAATGATCCATTTGGATGAGTATATTAATCTGTCACTCACCAGGGAGGAGCAGACCGTGTCTTATTTGGTTTTGAACCTCCAACTCTGCACTGGTACATTGGGCTCAGAATTAATGCACCTCACAGGTGACTATTCTTTGGAATCAACCAGAGAGTGTTTAAAATGCTGACATCTAGGCATTTGTTCCAGAAATTCTGATGGGGAAAATCAGTGAGTGGTCTGGGAAATCTTCATTTTTAAGTTTCAAGTTGTTCTGATTGTGGATGGTTTTGGAGTCCACACCTTGAGAAACACTTACTTAGATGAACTATATTAAACCATCGTGTGGGGTAGTTTCCCAGGGGAGCTAGGGAATAAGGAAAGTCAATAAATAAACAAATGGATGGTATATATGCCACTATATCCATCTATTTCAGAGACTCTGATTTCTGAGGTTAAATAATGAGAAGGGCTGATTAGCAAATGGCTAAGGAGATACAGCAGCTCAAAACGCAGCATTTGATTTCAATTTTATTTTTGTTTAAATGAAAACTTCTGTGGGAGTCAAAAGTAAAGCTTCTTGATTACAGACGGTGCAACCATGAATAAACATAAATCCTGGCTTTCCAAGCAGCTTTGTGAGTGGATATGGAGCACTCGGCACTAACTGGTATGATTGTACAAGACATGTGCTTATAATAAGATTTAAATGAATATGGGCTTCCTCAGAGTCCACTTTATAAAGTCTCTCATTCTTTCACATCAGCCCCACAGGAATCTGTTTGAGTCAGCCAGATCACTGGTTGGAGCAATGATGTCTCCATACAATTTCTCATTCCACGCCAATATATTGTTGGTGCTAAACAGTTGCCTCATGAGCCCGCAATTGCCCACCACCAGAGGAGTTCAAGTAGGGGACAGAGAGAGGATCATTTAGTGATATGCTGCCTAAGAGATCCTGCACTGGGCCTTGGAAAGAAAGTTCAAGAGTTCCACCAAGTCTGTTCCTCAGTCACGCATTTGATCTTTGACCGCCCCCATGCAAATTTGTCAAGTAAATGTTCTGCCCCTGCCTGAAATGCCTTTCTCCTGTGTCTGTGCCTGACCAAGTCCCACCTATCCATTAAGCCACAGTTCAAGGACCAGTTCCTCCAGGAGGGTTTCTCTGATGCTGGGCTAATGCAGAAGGCCCCTCTCTGTTTCCCTAAAACTTACCTGAGCTTACCTCCTCATAACAACCGACTGTTTGATTTTGTTATCCCTGCCTCTGCTATGAGACCACATCCCACTCATTGCGGTTAACACAAGTGTCTTGCATAAAACCTGCCATGTTATGATTACTCAGCCAAGGCAGGAAACTGAATAAATGAATAACTACTTAACTAGCAGATCTAAGTTACTCAATAATCCAGTTCCAGAGTTAAACTCAGTTCCTCAGTAAAGATCTTAGAAATATCTTCAGGAATTGCTAAAATTTGAGAGAAATAGAGAAACGCCACAAGATAGGAGATAGATAATAATGTTGGTTTTCAGTGGGTTGAGTGCATGTCTCACATGCACAAGGCCCTGGGTTCAATCCCCAGCACCACACACACACACACACACAAAAAGCAATTAATGATGAATTTAAGAAACTCTGAGCAGACTAAATTATATCTCATTCGTATCACAATATAGAAGGATCTGAGATAGATATAGTTTTTCAAATCACAGGTGCTGCCAAACGCTTTATCCCATTCAAGCATTTGATAAATCTTGCATAACACCCATGTGGGGAACAGAAAAGCCTAGTAGAAAGATAATTCCATTAAAATGAATACATAGTTGATTACATTTCTGTATAATAAATAGCTTTTATGAATGGATCAAGATCATTCTGGAAGGAGAGTACTCCCATCACTTGTGGTCCTTCCTCTAGCAACTGTACAAATTGCTTGGTGAAGATTTAGAAGGTAAGCTTAGCCAATACCTCCTTTCATTCAACAAGCAGCTATTGAATACTTGCTCTGTGCTTGCTCTTGGGAAGGTCAAATAGCTAATTACAATACAAGGAAATGAACTTATAAATAGATTCTAAAGCAGAATCTCCAGAGGTAGACCTGGAAGTTTTTGTTGTTAGTGAGAAAGCCAGGCAACCCTTGCCATTAGATGAGATATTTGAAACCATGGTAGATGATGGAATTAAGTTTAAACTCTCTTTATCCAAAAATAAATAAATGAATAACATTAAAGGGAAACATTAAAGGAGCAAAATTTTGAAAATACCTCCACTGGCAAAAGCAATGAATTGAAACCCCAAAGAAGCATAATAAT
Source organism: Sciurus vulgaris (assembly GCF_902686455.1). Classification (NCBI taxonomy): domain Eukaryota; kingdom Metazoa; phylum Chordata; class Mammalia; order Rodentia; family Sciuridae; genus Sciurus; species Sciurus vulgaris. Next base: position 45,042,824 of record NC_136461.1, read on the forward strand.
GACTGATGCTAAAATATTGTGAAATGAACTGGCAGGAGTAGCTCAGTGGTAGAGTGCTTGCCTAGCATGCACAAGGTCCTGAGTTCAATGCCAAATGCCTCAAACTATGTACTTTACAAATTATACAGCAAAATAATGTTTTTAACCTGGTTTAATAGGTCTGTTAAAAGGAAGGGGTATCCACGTCTCCTCCCTTTCACCATTTTTACAACAGTGGTAGAGAAATATAGAAAATAACAATAGCACTAGGATTCCTTTCTGAGCCCCAGTGTCCTCATCTATTCAACATGCATAATATGACCTGCCATGTAGAGTTGTGTGGAGTCTCCAAGTATGGGTGCACAACAGATAATTTAACGAGATTTATTTGTTCATCAAGTATTTATTGAGTAACTACCACATTCCTGTGATAGACTCTGAATGTATGTAAAGCACTCTTGCACCATGCTCAGAACATACTATGTAGACACAATTATTTATCCCACTATTATTAATTATCCTGGTTATTCATCCTGCCTTCAGAAACAAAAACGATGCCTGTTCTTCCAGGCTCAGCAATAGGACAGTCGGTGCATGGGCTATTGTAGCTGGCACATGGTAAAGCTCTTCAGAACTCTTTCCTTATCGAGTGTCATTGAGGGTTCCAGTCAGAGACAGACTCTCAGGAGTGTGTTCACTGCTGGACTCTTACGAGAATCAAAGCTTTTTGACATCAAGTCACAAATAGCCCCTGACTAGTTCAGCTTCCATTGAATTTCTCACCTCTAAATGTCTAAGGGCTGCTAGTCTGTAACATGAAAGGTGGGTCTTAGTGTGACCATTTGGAGTTGAAAGAATTCTTAAGATTATCTCAAAACATATTGGTTAAGAGTTTGGGCTTTTGGGATTCAAACAGCCCTATGTTCCAACTCCTAATTGCTGACCACAGGAAAGTCATTTGGTTTCCTCATAAACTAAATGCAATATGATGAAATTATGCATCCAGAAGGAGCTCACTAAATGGCAGTGATCAGCAATATCCTCAAAGGTTGCTGTTCATTGGTTCTCACCTGGTTGTAAGAAAGTTCTCCGTGTATTAAAATGAAATGTTCTTCCCTCTAACTTGATTCTTCCCATGGTCTAAAATCTGCCCTCCGAAATGCAGAGAGTCTGTCGTCTTTCTCTCTTTCTCTATAAAATCTCTTCAGATATTTGAAGATGGAATTATGTCTCCCTGTTAAACAAGCATACCAGCTTCCCGCCTGGGATACAGGACTTTGAGTGCTAAAATGGGCACTTCCACGAGGTGTGGTGGCACACACCTATAATCCCAGCAGCTCAAGAGGCTGAGGCAGGAGGATCATGAGTTCAAAGCCAGCCTCAGCAACTAAGCGAGTCTTGAGCAAACTAGCGAAACCCTGTCTCAAAATAAAAAGGGCTGGGGATGTAGCTGAATGGTTAAGCACCCCTGGGTTCAATCCTTCGTACCAAAAAAAAAAAAAAAAAAAGAAAAGAAAAGAAAACAAGAGGGGAAGTTTCAGGAAAACTAAGATGACTGGAGTTTTAGTCAGTTTTTTCACTGCTGTGACTAAAGAACCCGACCAACACAATTATAGAGGAGAAAAGATTTATTTGAGGGTTCATGGTTTCAGAAATTTCAGTCCATAGAAGGCTGGCTCCATTCCTCAGGGCTCAAGGTGAGGTTGAATATCATGGCGGGAGAGTGTGGCAGAGGGAAGCAGCTCACATGATGATCAGAGAGCAGAGAGAGGTTCCACTCACCAGATACAAATATATACCCAAAGCCACGCCCAATTCCCACCTCCTCCAGCCACACCTACCACTTCAGTCACCATTCAGTTAATCCCTATCAGGGGATTAAATCACTGATTGGGTTAGGACTCTTACAACTCAATCAATTCTCCTCTGAATCCTTTTGCACTGTCTCACACATGAGCTTTTGGGGAACCCCTCACATCTAAATCATAACTGCTGATGACCCTATGCCCTGCTCTGTCCTTCTCTGGTCTGAATAGCCCCAGGGTCTTCAAACATTGCTTCTGTGACACATTGTATGACTTCCTTGTCATCCTATTCTCTCTCCTCAAAGACATTTTTCCCCCAGTGCCCCTCATCATCTGGCACAGAAGATTTATGCTGTGTTGTGGATGTGATGTGACATACGACATTGATTCTCCTCAGGCTCCACTCAGGTGCAAAGATTTTTGTAAATTATTCTCCTAAGTTCCTGTGTCACTACATGCAAGACCGCCTTGTTTACTAGTTCCTTGCTTTTGCATTCTCTACTTTTATTTTGCTTCCCCAACTAAGCACATATTCTAATGTGGAAAAAATTAAATGAGGATTTATGTCATTGTTAATCAGTAGTTGCCTTTTATGCATATATTTTCGTAAATGGAATTATGTTATAAACCTCACCTTACCCCCTTTTTAAACTAAATGCTATTATAAAGCTGTCTGTGTCACCATGTAAACATCCTGTTCCTTACTTCTAAACACTGTACAGTATTCCTGAACTTACCTCATCCTCTTTTTATAAATCCAACCTCTCAAAGTTGGCAAAAGGTGATTTCTAACCTACAGCTACTACATATAATGTCGTTATGAACATCTTCATTCATTTCCCTTTCATGAAAATTCTCTTGGATCACTTGAAGTTGTCAAAATTTCCTTGAGCTCATCTAGCCAATTCCCTAATGAAGGGAATTTGTTATTTTTACATGGTTGGAAGAAAACAGGATATAGTCTGAACTTCCAAGAATGACTCCTAGAAGTGCACAGCACCAAGGAGCAAAAGGTTTCTGTCACCATCTGGGAGCAAGGGAACCTGGGAATCAATACCATCTCTCCTGTAACCACAGCTGGCAAGACATGCCCAGGGTCCAGCCACCCTGCACCTTATAGAAGAAAAAGTAGATCCAAATCTTCAACATGTCAGCTTAGGATCAGGCTTCCTTAACGGGATCCCCAAAGCACAAGAAATAAAAGCAGGAATCAATAAGTGGGATAGATTCAAACTAAATAGCTTTCTCTCAGCAAAGGAAACTATCAGCAATGCAAAGAGAGAGCCTACAGAGTGGGAGAAAATCTTTGCCACTCATACTTCAGATAGAGCACTAATTTCCAGAATATATAAAGAAATCAAAAAACTCTACACCAAGAATACAAATAATCCAATCAACAAATGGGCTAAGGAAATGAACAGACACTTCACAGAAGAAGATCTACAAGCAATCAACAAACATATGGAAAAATGTTCAACATCCCTAGTAATAAGAGAAATGCAAATCAAAACTACCCTAAGATTCCATCTCACCCCAATTACAATGGCGATTATCAAGAATACAAGCAACAATAGATGATGGCGATGATGTGGGGAAAAAGGTATCCTAATACATTGCTGGTGGGACTGCAAATTAGTGCAGCCACTCTGGAAAGCAGTGTGGAGATTCCTTAGAAAACAGCTATCCCACTCCTTGGCCTATACCCAAAGGACTTAAAATCAGCGTACTACAGTGATGCAGCCACATCAATGTGCATAGCTGCTTAATTCACAATAGCTAGATTGTGGAACCAACCTAGATGCCCTTCAACTGATGAATGGGTAAAGAAACTGTGGTATATATACACAATGGAATACTACTCAGTCATAAAGAAGAATAAAATTATGGCATTTTCAGGCAAATGCATGAATTTGGAGAATATTATGCTAAGTGAGATAAAACAATCCCCAAACCAAAGGACAAATGATCTCTCTGATAAGCAAATAATGATACATAATGGGGGACTGGGAGGGAGGCAACAATGGAGGAAGGATGGATTGTATAGAGGAAAGAGGGGTGGAAGGGGTGGGGGGAAGGGAAAATAACAGATTGAGACAAACATCATTAGCTATGTACATGTATGATTACACAAATGGTATGACTCTACTTCATGTACAATCAGAGAAACAAGTTGTACCCCATTTGTTTACAATGAATCAAAATAAATTGTTAAAAAATAATAAATTACAGCATTTTAAGTCTTTGTGATCATGCATACCAGCAAAAACAGCAGAAGCAAGATCTCTGCCTCATGATAGTCACCTCCAAATAGCACACACTTGTATGTGCTTAGAGGAAGCTAGGTCACAGATGGAACCTCAACAACTGGAAAACACAGATTTTAATATTTTTTATAACTTAGTGTGCAGGAAACCATGTAATACAGTGAGGAAGATGATACTTGGGAAAACCAGTTTTTTTTTAAATTTACCACAAATCAAGGGTAAATCTGCCAGATCATGGACATACAAAAACTGAATTTCCCCAAGTAATTACCACATTCTTCCTCTGAAAGAAGAATGCTGATCAAACCTGTGCTCCCGCTAGCAGTTCCTGAGGATTTCTGGTCCCGTTGTCTCTGATAACATGTGTGCTATGGTTGGGATAAGTAACCCCTAAAGGCCTGTGTGTTAAAAAATTGGTCCCCAGCGTGGTGCTATTGGGAGGTAGTGAAGACTTAGGAGATGGTGCTTAGTGAGAAGCCCTTACTTAGATCATTTGGGATGCATCCACAAAAGGAAGGAGAATCCTGGCCCCTTCCTCATTCCCTTTGCTTCCTAACTGTTGAGGTGAGCAGGTGTACTCCATCATCTACCCCCACCACAATGTGCTGCCTTACCACAGGCCCAAAACAATGGGTCCATTTAATCATGGACTGGAACTTCCAAAGCTATGAGCCAAAAAGAAAAGAAAAGAAAAAAATCTTTTCTTTACAAGTTAATATCTCAGGTGTTTCATTATAGTGATGGAAAGCTGATTAATACAATGTGATGTGACATAGCACTCTAATTATTGCCAACCTAGTTATGTCAAAGTAAAAAAGCACATTTTTAGTCTCCCACTACCCCAGTGGAGCTGATTGAACTTGACTTCTAACGTTTTCCCCTGGGGCTTATGATATGATCTGCTGCCAAAATAATTCTCCTCGAGATAGTATTTCCATTATATGTGTGTATTCTAGGCTTGACATTTGTCTCTTTAAGTTCACCTGAGTAGTAGATACCCCAATGCTCTATTCTATCAAGATTATTTTAAAATCTTTATTGTGTTTTCTTTTTTCTCCTTTAGCTTTAAAAAAGCAGAAACAATGAAAAAGTCAGTTAATTCTCTACTTTGCATGTGGAAAACCAAAATATCAAGTAACTGGTTCAAGGCCACCCAGCAGTTGATGGAACAGGCATGATTTTAAAGTGCATTTGAAGTCAAAGCCCTTCATATACAAGATCATAGCATACTTTGCAAAACATGCAGTATGCGTGTTACACTAATTAGTCAAAACTAATCCAGACTCCTTTCAATTTAATGATCTATATTATTTTCAGAATTAGAATAGTTCCTTTTCTTCATGAAGTCTTATGAGAAAACACCAATGTGGCTTACTGAAAGAATTTTAAGACCTCAAATATGATTTTTCTCATTAAAAATGGTCAAGAAGAAAATGTGTCTTTGTATGACTTCTCCACTTTGCACCTGCTCTTCCCTGTAAATCTCCTACTGGACAAGTCACATTCATCCTCCAACTTTTTATTTGATGTGTTTTGTCCACCATCATCCTCCAGAGACTGACTCCAATCTGTACGCAGCAACTCTTTTAGAAATCCATGCACCTAAACCAGGATGGGAAGAAACACATAAACAATCACAAAACATGATATAATTCACCTCATAATGGATGCATCGCAAAGGAAACATAGAGGAAGAGGCACCTGATCTCACCAGAGGCAGTCATGAAAGATTGGGTGAGCAAGTGATTCCTGAACGGACTCTTGAAGAAGGAGCAAGGTTAGCCAGAGAGCCAGGGAGAGAACTTCAGGCAGAGGGAACCTCAGGGGCAAAGGCAGAAAGGAATGGACGAGCATCTTTCTCCTGAAAGCAAGCTACACCTTTCCCCAAATATCAGTCATTTAAATCTGGGTCTTAGAGATCACCTTTGTAGTATATTTTTACTTTACTCACATAGAGAGATAAGTCAGCTTGTTATCTGTAATAACCCAGTAGTACATCAATGATTCATCAATATTTCTCCAAATTACTTTGTGATAAGAATTGTCTGGGTCCTTTGTCGAAACGCACAAGTTTCTGGGCCCCTGGGAAGTTCTGCTCAGTGGGTCTGGGATGAATCCTGAAACTCCTGTTATTTAACAAGAGCCCCAGGGATTTTCTCATCTTCTAAAGGTTTAGCCATTGCTGGACTAACTTGGGTCCTATAGTCCCCGCCCTCCTTCCACAAGCCTCTGCAGGGAGGTAAATTCCAGTGCTGTGACCTGCCTTTTGGTCAGCTAACAATTAAACTGTGTGAACGGCCATCTGGATTAAGCACGGGTATAGCTCCTTAGAGAATGTGTCCTGCACCACATTCTCCTTTATAAACCCTGCCCCAGACACCTACATTCTCATCAGATCCCCTCAACAATCTGACAAGTGAAGATTTTCTACATATTACAGATATGGAAACTGAGATGCGAGAGGTTTGGACAATGTGTAGACAATGCTGCAGCTTAGAATAAGTAGCCAAGTTGGAATTGGAACCAAATCCTTCTGAATCGAAATTCCTCCCATCTTTCTGGGTTCTGGAAAGGTCTTTGATAGACTCTGTCCTCCCAGAATCAATCTATATAAATGGCTAGCCAGGGTTGAGGTCTGCAAGCCTGGACTCAGGAGCCTTTCATTTTGAGTTGACCCCTCATTGACCTCCACTCCCCCACCCCACCTGCTTCACCCCAAGCAGCCATCCTGTTTGTGCCCTGCCACTGTGCTGCAATTTTCCACCCGGATTATTTGTGGCTATAACAAGCAAGGCCACGCCAACGTCTGGCATTAAAAGAAGCATGAGCCTTCATTCCTGAGGTAATGAGACCATTTTTTCCAGGTTCCTTCCTCTAAAGTTCATGAACTTAATAAAAAATAAAATAAGACCGGCTCTATTACAGCCCAGATCTGTACAGCAGGAAGCCAGGGCTGATTGGGCAAAGTCAGTGCCTGGATAAAAAAGAAAATGCACACATAAACCAGCTCTGCCACTACCTTGTACCCAATCCACAGAAAACCACAGTGGCAAGCACCATGGACCGCTTCCGCACTTCCTGGCTATACATGCTGTCCACGTTGATATCACAGGAGCAAAGTCAGCCTCAGTGCAACAAAGTTAACATTTTCTCCCTCTTGGAAATAGATCTCTGGAGAAAGCTGACATTTGGCTCTTCCAAGTGGAAGGACATTTGCATCCACCCAAGTCCTAGACACCACAACTCTGATCCCCAGAAAAGAGGGGAAGACCCAGATGAGTGGAAGGAGACTCCCTGGCTCTGCCCTGATTGGTCTTTTTCCTCACCAACAGAGCTAATGTTTCTGCAGCCGCCCAGTTCACGACCCCACAGGGGTCCTTGTCAACATTCCAAATGACTCTTCCTCTGAGACTCTTGATGTCCACTCCCGGACCCTAGGACCCCAGCTCCCAGCAACTCACTCTCACAACTGCAGCTCCAGGGCCTGTTAAAGGAAGTACATGCAATGATACTTCATCGCCCAGGGCATGGGGGCTACTACAATGGGAGTTTGCAGTGGAGGGAGGATTGAACCCAATTGAAAACCAGCCAGGGCAGAAGGAGTTGCTAGCCAAGGAGCAGAGTTAGAGTCAGTGGAGGAAAAATTCCTAAAAGGAAATGGCAGGGTTAAGGGGGACTCTAGCTGAACTGACCTTGCTGAAGACAGGCCAGCCTCATTTGCCGCCACCGGGAGGATGGGGAAGGAGGAGAAACCTGAGCAGGTAGTAAAGGTGATCGGGTATGGGGGGGTCCTTATTAAACTGTCTTAACAGGATTCTTGCTGAAATTAGATTTACAAGGTGAAGGTTCAGGAGCTTCTCAAGTAAAGAATCTTTGTGGAGTCTCGCCGGAGCCTCCATAGGTGTCACCTTCCTGCCCCTCAGCTGCCTGCTACCATTTGTACCTCTGTTCAGAAGACACGTGCTGAGTGCCCCTTACACTTACCTCCAATGAGACTCACCCTGCTTTCTCAGTGGCTTCGCTTCCTTCCCCCCCACAATACTGAACATCCTTCCCCAAACTCCAGACCCTTCCTTCTGCATCTCCCAGTCCCTCATCTTCCCTACAAGGACGACCGAACTGCCAGAGAAATGGGCCTAAGTTGCTGTACCGCACCAGAAAAACATTCACCAAGCCTGCCCAAGCTTCCGTTCCTATATCCCAAGGTCTTCATGAGGAAGACGAAAACGGAACTAAACGCCCAGAGCACTGAGTAACCCGCCTCGGTCTCCAATAGACACCATCCCCACCCAACCCTGTGTTTGAAGTGAGGCAGGCCTACATTTGAATCCTAGCAATTCCTTTAATTGCTGTGTGCCCTGAACCATAGCCCCTCATCTGAGAAACGGAGGCAGAAAAATAGCAAGCTCTTAAGGTCATGGAGAAGATTTAGAAACAGACATGTCAACAGCCCATTAGAGCCATTGTGCTTTCCCTAAATGAAAATGGCATGTCTGGGCTCCAGGTCCTGCTCGCGTTGCCCGAGTTCTAGGTGGTTTTCTTTTTTTTTTTTATCAGCAGCCTCACCCTATTGGATCGGAGGAGCCCTGCTGATGACAGGTTTAAGACCTGCTAGGCTCCTAGAACCTGCGCAATTGCCTCCTAATTCTCAGCTAAGACCATTGAAAAGATTGTGGAGAGACTCAGGAAGCAACGATCTGGAGCTCCCGCAGCCTGGGAGGTTTTGTGCCCGGGAAAGGTAACAGTGTGGGGCCTGGAGCTCAGCCTTCCAGGCCCTCCGACCCCACCCCAGATGTGGTAGGCAGTGATGATGAGAAGTGTGGAGCATTTCCTATGAACGAAGCCATCGGGCAGGAGAACAATGTCGTCATTGATGGGGAAAGGTCGCTGGAATTCCAAGGACACTTGAGGCCTTTCACTGGCTGAGACAGAGATGCCTAATATTAATCCTACGTAATATGAGTCTCTGACAACCCGCTTTCTAATGGCCTGCTGGCAGCTCAATCGACCATTCACTGTGATTCAGTGCATCCTCAAGGAAGTGCTTTGGAGGGGGCAAAACTTTCATTTTTTACCTATGACCCAAAGCTCACCCAAAATATATTAGCCTGGGGTCATTATGATTCTTGGGGGGAAAGGTGCTTCGCTCTACTGAAGGTTTACTTAATTTTTTTGAGGGGTTCAGCTCCAAACACAGGGAGATCCTTTTTCTTTCCTTTATCGCACACACATTTATGGTGCCCAGAATGTAACAAATACTCAGGCTTTTGCTACTGCCCTGTTGGTGTTGGTTTCCGGCCTAGGACTTATGTGAGTGCCCATCTCTTCCCACACTCTCTTCGTAGTGGGGCTGTAGAGTTCATTCATTTATCCAACCAATATTAAATAAGAGCTTCTCCTGATCTCAGCACCACAGTGAGGGACAAAAAGGCAAATAAATAGAACCCCTCTCATCCCTTACACAGCACATAGGCTAACAAGCATGTCAAACTGGGATTTCATTCATTACGGCTAGGGGTAAGGAGTGCTTTGCTAGGGGAAGGTCAGGTCCAGGTGATGACCCAGAGCCGGGGTTCTAACCTGCAAGGGGAACTTGGAACAGATCTGGGGAGTCACTGACACTCCACCTGGAACTGGACGGAAGGCAAAGAGTTAGATGGGGACAGAGGGTAAGAAAGGCACAAGGGAAGTAAAGGGAGTTCATTGTAACTGGGCCATTGAGAATAGGAAGAGAAAAAGGAGAGACATGGTGGGCTGAGCCAGGACATGGGGGAGGCCGCCCATCACATCCATGACCACCTTCCACACTGGGCCATTTGCAGACTTCCTTTTGCTACCTGGCATCCTGTGAGACCCCTACCCAAGTCCAGTTTTCAGAGTCCCAGGTGAGGCACAGCTTCCCAGGGGGCCCCCTTATCAAGGCAGGAAATTCAGGCCAAACTTAACCATGTCACCACCATCTGATTCCTGCAAATGGAAGAATTGTTGCAGGTGACCTCTGATTGAGAACATGGCATAAAGCCTGGGAAGTGACTAAGAGAAGCTGAACTACCCCCACTGCTTTCTTTGTCTTCTCCAGCTGGGGAAGTCACCTTCTGGAGACTGGGGTACTATTCAGTGACCCTCTGTTTTTCTAAATGAGTTCTTATCTCTGGTTTGGATTAAGCTTCATCTCCAAATGAGCATGTCTACAGATGAAGCTTTGAGAAAACATGAAGAGCAAAAGCAGCGTTGAAGGGTAGGAGTTTGGCCAACCTTCACTTTATTTCTAAGAATGAGAAGCCAGTAGAAGTCTTGACATTGAGCCCAAGCAATGATGTAGATGAGGTGGTCAAAAAAGAGGCCTGTGGACATTAGAGGCAGAAGCAACAGAGAGCCAGAGCTGGCATAAATGCACCCAGAGCACATCACAGCAAACTCACTCGCCTGCACCCTTTTGTGGACAGCTGTGATTTGGCACAATCACAGGTCAGTGACAGTCACAGCTCCTCTGGGATTCAACAAAACATGTGCTGAATGCTTCTTTGGCAATCCCTTAACACGCATTCAACAAACCTATTACATGTCTTGCATCAGTAGAGGTGAAGGCCTGGTGTTATGACAGCACAATGTAAGGTCGCCACCTCTCTGAGCTGATGGCAGGTCTGAAAGGCTTGTAGGAAGAGGAGCCCTGGCATGGATAGCACACATTGGTGCACACTATGGCTTGCATCCTGAACGTCCCCCAAAGGCCTGTGCATGAAAGGCTGGGTCCCCAAGAGGTGCTACCATCAGGCAGGGGAACCTTTGAGAAATGGGGTCTTGTGGGAATTCCTTAGGTCAGTGAGAGCAAGCCCTTTCCTTCTTCTCTTTTGCTTCCTGGCTGTGAGGTGAGTGATTTGACTCTGCCATGTTCTCCTGCCATGGCGTGCTGCCTTGCCACAGGCCCAAAGAAACAGAGCCAACTGATCGTGGATGAGAACCTCCAAAAATATGTGCTAAGGAAAATCTTTTCCCCTTCTAAGTTGTCTCAGGTCTTTGTTATAGCAACAGAAAGCTGACTACCACAGCATATGATATAGATGATCGTCATATGGCATGATGCAAACTCTGCAGCCAGGCTGCCTGGGTCAAATCAGGCCCTGCCTGTCACTTGCTGTGTGACCCTGGGCAAGTAACCTTGCTGTGCTTCATTTCTTCATTCATAATTTGAGAATATTAGTGATACTTAGCTCACAAGCCCAATGTGAAAATTTAAAAAATGAGCTAATATATACAAAGTGCTTAGAACCATATCTGGAATGTGGTAAGTGCTATATAAATGTTAGCTATAATTAAGGAAATGTGTGGCTAATTTTCTATAAATAGACATTATTTTTTAAGGAGTTTAAAGTCTACTGAAAAAAAAATAGTAAAATCTACAAGGGGTTTCCATAGACCTCCTCTCCTCCCTATACAACTTCCCTTATTATTAGCATTTTGCATTAATGTGGTTCATTTGTTACAATTAGTGAACCAATATTGACATATGAGCTCCAGTTTAATTTACATTAGGGTTCACTCTTACTGTACATTCTATGGTTTTTAGCAAGTGTATGTCATCTGTGAGTCTTTACAGTGTCACAGTTTTACTACTCCACAGATTCTCTCTACCCTGCCTGTTTGTCCCTCCTGCCCTTGGCCCCAGGCCACCACTGACCTTGCTGCTGTTCTGTTGGCTCACCTCTGCCAGGATGTCAAGCAGTTGGAATCGGGCAGTGTGTAGCCTTTCAGACGAGCTTCCTTCACTTAGCAATGTGTGTTTCAGTGTCCTGGGCATCTTTTCCTTAGTGAAGTTTAATAAGGGGTGGACACACTCGGACCAAGCTGAATGATGGAATCTGGGCCCTCTGCTCTTGTCACTCTGCAGAAAGTTATGTGAATCTCTAGAACTCCACTGTTTCACCTTTACTTAAGTGAAGCCTTCAAAATACAAATGTTCCCGGGAGGTCATGTTTTCAATATTTCAGGTCTGGCCCATAGCATTTTCAGCTAGAAGAACTTTTAGCAGCACCTGCTCCCAAATCCATGTCTGAAAGATGGGGATGCATCCGAAGGGTACAGTCAGAAAGGAGTGCCAGGCCCCTCCTCTACCACAGCACACAAATGCAGGCACAGGCACAGGAGGCACACTCCCTAAAGCAGAAAAGTCACAATAACAAATTAAAATACAAGTTTCAACCAAAGATTCTATGCAAAAACATATATCATGTGATATTTATTTAATTATCACAAATAACAGCATTACAGCACATTAGGACTCTTTATTTACCAGCATGTATTTTACAGGTTATCTGTGAAATGTAAGATGATATGTGGGTAAAAATTATGAGTTGGACAGAAAGTAGACATAGGTGACTGCTCAGCAATAATCAAGGAAGCTTCCCAGAAGTGACATTGGATCAGGACTCTGAACTATGAACACAGGTGGGGGCAAGGAAGGGCACTAGAGGGAACCAGGGATGGTGTCAGTGGTGATTGTTCTGGGAAGGGTGAGTAGCTCTGCCTGGCTTAGGAGAATGCACCCTCTGATGTGCAGGAGAGAGGCTGGAGGTCCCAGGGTGGCCACAGTCCCAGAGAGACCAGGCTGGGCAGTCAGAAGGCCCAGCCCCTGTCTTCCCCCTGTTCCCAGCCTGGCTGCTCTTGCAGGAGCCCTTCCTGCAGGGCTGCTCCCCTCGCACTTGCCAAAGGCCGCTGCCCAGGTTCTTAGGGAACTCAAGGACTCCCACTTCCAACCCCGCGTCCTTGGCTGTGGTGTCTTCATTGTGCCCCTTAAGGAACGAGTTTCCTCTCGTTCCTGAGGGTCAGACAATAGAATTCTTGTGAGAGAACCTTCTCTGGAAGAAGACATCAAGGCAACCTTACTGCAGCCCAGTGGTGGAAGGCAGCCCTTCCTTCCTGGAAATCCAGCTTGCTGGCCCAGTGCCTGCCTGCCTGCCTCCTCCCACCCTGGCGCCTGCCCCACCTCTGCTTCCCTAGCAGCCTCCCTGAGGCCCTCCCAGCCTCATGGACTAAGTGACTTCCCACACTAAAGCCCAGGCTCTTGGGTGTTGCAGCCCGAGTTTCAACCAGCCTCCCCAAGCTTGTCAGATCAAGGAAGACTGTGGGTCTGCAGGCCACCGCGTTCAAATAAACACCCAGTCAACAAGCAGGCGCCTGCCAGAGAGCAGTCAACAGAGCTGCACAGTGGAGGGAAGGGGGGCTGGGATAGTGAGGCTCTCTTGCCAGTCTCTGCAGCCCCTGTCTCCCTCCTACCAGCCTACTGTCTTCAGATGAGTGTGCATGCACACACACACACACAGACACACAGACACACACACACACACACACAGTCCCATTATTACCTGTGCTTGCTCCATTCCCCGCCCCCTCCACCACCCATCTTTCCTGACCTCCCACGGCCCCTCCCATGCACCTCCATATCACAGTGACACAGTGGCGACAGAATGAAAAGAACAGGAACCTTAAAATCAGATAAGCTTTGATTCACAGCTCTATCAGTTGTTGGGCCATCTTGTGTAAACCTCTTCAGACTCATTGTCCTCACTTGCGACCGAGAGATTTAAAAAAATAAAAACTCATGAAAGTTACATTGCAGATTAAAGGATATCAGATATGTGAGTAATCTAGATATTGTGTGACTGGCACACAGTATCATCATCAGGGTATTTCCCTCCTTAACTAACCAAACTCAATTGCATTCAAACAAAGTGCATTGTTGGACTGTCTCATAAAGATCACAGAAGGGAAATATAGGAAGAGCAAAGGCTGAGACAAATCCTGTCTAGAATTAGGTGACTTTGTATTGCAAAGAATACAAGCCAAACTCAACTTGGCTTCAAAAGAGTATGATCGTTTGGCAAAATCTTATCAATACCCCTAAAATCTATTTTCCAATTTTTGTCTTTATGAATAGATCTGTCTCAAAACTAGTACTCATCTTCATGCACCCTCCAGAGACTACATCTCCCAGCTTCCTAGCATCTAGATATGGCATGCAGTGGAATGTAAGTGATGGACATCAATACAATTCTCAGGTCACATTCTCTGAGAAAAGAAGCTGATTTTCCTCCCTATTTTCTTTTGTTCTTCTCTGTTATGGTTTAGATATGAGGTATCCCCCAAAAGCTCATAAGTAAGACAACGAAAGAAAGTTTAGAGGTAAAAAAAGATTATAAGAGTCTTAATCAGTGGATTAATCCATTTATACAGATTAACTGGGTGATAACTGTAGGCATGTAGGGTGCAGCTAGAGACTGTGGGTCACTGGGGTTTATGTCTTGTTCCTGGTGAACAGAGATCTCTCCTCTCTCTCTCTCTCTCTCTCTCTCTCTCTCTCTCTCTTTCTCTCCTTCTCTCTCTCTCTCTCTCTTCCTCTCTTCTTCATTTTTAGTTTCAAGTTGTTGATTGTGGATGGTTTTGGAGTCCACACCTTGAGAAACACTTACTTAGATGAACTATATTAAACCCGTGTGGGGTAGTTTCCCAGGGGAGCTAGGGAATAAGGAAAGTCAATAAATAAACAAATGGATGGTATATATGCCACTATCCATCTATTTCAGAGACTCTGATTTCTGAGGTTAAATAATGAGAAGGGCTGATTAGCAAATGGCTAAGGAGATACAGCAGCTCAAAACGCAGCATTTGATTTCAATTTTATTTTTGTTTAAATGAAAACTTCTGTGGGAGTCAAAAGTAAAGCTTCTTGATTACAGACGGTGCAACCATGAATAAACATAAATCCTGGCTTTCCAAGCAGCTTTGTGAGTGGATATGGAGCACTCGGCACTAACTGGTATGATTGTACAAGACATGTGCTTATAATAAGATTTAAATGAATATGGGCTTCCTCAGAGTCCACTTTATAAAGTCTCTCATTCTTTCACATCAGCCCCACAGGAATCTGTTTGAGTCAGCCAGATCACTGGTTGGAGCAATGATGTCTCCATACAATTTCTCATTCCACGCCAATATTGTTGGTGCTAAACAGTTGCCTCATGAGCCCGCAATTGCCCACCACCAGAGGAGTTCAAGTAGGGGACAGAGAGAGGATCATTTAGTGATATGCTGCCTAAGAGATCCTGCACTGGGCCTTGGAAAGAAAGTTCAAGAGTTCCACCAAGTCTGTTCCTCAGTCACGCATTTGATCTTTGACCGCCCCCATGCAAATTTGTCAAGTAAATGTTCTGCCCCTGCCTGAAATGCCTTTCTCCTGTGTCTGTGCCTGACCAAGTCCCACCTATCCATTAAGCCACAGTTCAAGGACCAGTTCCTCCAGGAGGGTTTCTCTGATGCTGGGCTAATGCAGAAGGCCCCTCTCTGTTTCCCTAAAACTTACCTGAGCTTACCTCCTCATAACAACCGACTGTTTGATTTTGTTATCCCTGCCTCTGCTATGAGACCACATCCCACTCATTGCCGTTAACATAAGTGTCTTGCATAAAACCTGCCATGTTATGATTACTCAGCCAAGGCAGGAAACTGAATAAATGAATAATACTTAACTAGCAGATCTAAGTTACTCAATAATCCAGTTCCAGAGTTAAACTCAGTTCCTCAGTAAAGATCTTAGAAATATCTTCAGGAATTGCTAAAATTTGAGAGAAATAGAGAAACGCCACAAGATAGGAGATAGATAATAATGTTGGTTTTCAGTGGGTTGAGTGCATGTCTCACATGCACAAGGCCCTGGGTTCAATCCCCAGCACCACACACACACACACACAAAAAGCAATTAATGATGAATTTAAGAAACTCTGAGCAGACTAAATTATATCTCATTCGTATCACAATATAGAAGGATCTGAGATAGATATAGTTTTTCAAATCACAGGTGCTGCCAAACGCTTTATCCCATTCAAGCATTTGATAAATCTTGCATAACACCCATGTGGGGAACAGAAAAACCTAGTAGAAAGATAATTCCATTAAAATGAATACATAGTTGATTACATTTCTGTATAATAAATAGCTTTTATGAATGGATCAAGATCATTCTGGAAGGAGAGTACTCCCATCACTTGTGGTCCTTCCTCTAGCAACTGTACAAATTGCTTGGTGAAGATTTAGAAGGTAAGCTTAGCCAATACCTCCTTTCATTCAACAAGCAGCTATTGAATACTTGCTCTGTGCTTGCTCTTGGGAAGGTCAAATAGCTAATTACAATACAAGGAAATGAACTTATAAATAGATTCTAAAGCAGAATCTCCAGAGGTAGACCTGGAAGTTTTTGTTGTTAGTGAGAAAGCCAGGCAACCCTTGCCATTAGATGAGATATTTGAAACCATGGTAGATGGAATTAAGTTTAAACTCTCTTTATCCAAAAATAAATAAATGAATAACATTAAAGGGAAACATTAAAGGAGCAAAATTTTGAAAATACCTCCACTGGCAAAAGCAATGAATTGAAACCCAAAGAAGCATAATAATGACTGATGCTAAAATATTGTGAAATGAACTGGCAGGAGTAGCTCAGTGGTAGAGTGCTTGCCTAGCATGCACAAGGTCCTGAGTTCAATGCCAAATGCCTCAAACTATGTACTTTACAAATTATACAGCAAAATAATGTTTTTAACCTGGTTTAATAGGTCTGTTAAAAGGAAGGGGTATCCACGTCTCCTCCCTTTCACCATTTTTACAACAGTGGTAGAGAAATATAGAAAATAACAATAGCACTAGGATTCCTTTCTGAGCCCCAGTGTCCTCATCTATTCAACATGCATAATATGACCTGCCATGTAGAGTTGTGTGGAGTCTCCAAGTATGGGTGCACAACAGATAATTTAACGAGATTTATTTGTTCATCAAGTATTTATTGAGTAACTACCACATTCCTGTGATAGACTCTGAATGTATGTAAAGCACTCTTGCACCATGCTCAGAACATACTATGTAGACACAATTATTTATCCCACTATTATTAATTATCCTGGTTATTCATCCTGCCTTCAGAAACAAAAACGATGCCTGTTCTTCCAGGCTCAGCAATAGGACAGTCGGTGCATGGGCTATTGTAGCTGGCACATGGTAAAGCTCTTCAGAACTCTTTCCTTATCGAGTGTCATTGAGGGTTCCAGTCAGAGACAGACTCTCAGGAGTGTGTTCACTGCTGGACTCTTACGAGAATCAAAGCTTTTTGACATCAAGTCACAAATAGCCCCTGACTAGTTCAGCTTCCATTGAATTTCTCACCTCTAAATGTCTAAGGGCTGCTAGTCTGTAACATGAAAGGTGGGTCTTAGTGTGACCATTTGGAGTTGAAAGAATTCTTAAGATTATCTCAAAACATATTGGTTAAGAGTTTGGGCTTTTGGGATTCAAACAGCCCTATGTTCCAACTCCTAATTGCTGACCACAGGAAAGTCATTTGGTTTCCTCATAAACTAAATGCAATATGAAATTATGCATCCAGAAGGAGCTCACTAAATGGCAGTGATCAGCAATATCCTCAAAGGTTGCTGTTCATTGGTTCTCACCTGGTTGTAAGAAAGTTCTCCGTGTATTAAAATGAAATGTTCTTCCCTCTAACTTGATTCTTCCCATGGTCTAAAATCTGCCCTCCGAAATGCAGAGAGTCTGTCGTCTTTCTCTCTTTCTCTATAAAATCTCTTCAGATATTTGAAGATGGAATTATGTCTCCCTGTTAAACAAGCATACCAGCTTCCCGCCTGGGATACAGGACTTTGAGTGCTAAAATGGGCACTTCCACGAGGTGTGGTGGCACACACCTATAATCCCAGCAGCTCAAGAGGCTGAGGCAGGAGGATCATGAGTTCAAAGCCAGCCTCAGCAACTAAGCGAGTCTTGAGCAAACTAGCGAAACCCTGTCTCAAAATAAAAAGGGCTGGGGATGTAGCTGAATGGTTAAGCACCCCTGGGTTCAATCCTTCGTACCAAAAAAAAAAAAAAAAAGAAAAGAAAAGAAAACAAGAGGGGAAGTTTCAGGAAAACTAAGATGACTGGAGTTTTAGTCAGTTTTTTCACTGCTGTGACTAAAGAACCCGACCAACACAATTATAGAGGAGAAAAGATTTATTTGAGGGTTCATGGTTTCAGAAATTTCAGTCCATAGAAGGCTGGCTCCATTCCTCAGGGCTCAAGGTGAGGTTGAATATCATGGCGGGAGAGTGTGGCAGAGGGAAGCAGCTCACATGATGATCAGAGAGCAGAGAGAGGTTCCACTCACCAGATACAAATATATACCCAAAGCCACGCCCAATTCCCACCTCCTCCAGCCACACCTACCACTTCAGTCACCATTCAGTTAATCCCTATCAGGGGATTAAATCACTGATTGGGTTAGGACTCTTACAACTCAATCAATTCTCCTCTGAATCCTTTTGCACTGTCTCACACATGAGCTTTTGGGGAACCCCTCACATCTAAATCATAACTGCTGATGACCCTATGCCCTGCTCTGTCCTTCTCTGGTCTGAATAGCCCCAGGGTCTTCAAACATTGCTTCTGTGACACATTGTATGACTTCCTTGTCATCCTATTCTCTCTCCTCAAAGACATTTTTCCCCCAGTGCCCCTCATCATCTGGCACAGAAGATTTATGCTGTGTTGTGGATGTGATGTGACATACGACATTGATTCTCCTCAGGCTCCACTCAGGTGCAAAGATTTTTGTAAATTATTCTCCTAAGTTCCTGTGTCACTACATGCAAGACCGCCTTGTTTACTAGTTCCTTGCTTTTGCATTCTCTACTTTTATTTTGCTTCCCCAACTAAGCACATATTCTAATGTGGAAAAAATTAAATGAGGATTTATGTCATTGTTAATCAGTAGTTGCCTTTTATGCATATATTTTCGTAAATGGAATTATGTTATAAACCTCACCTTACCCCCTTTTTAAACTAAATGCTATTATAAAGCTGTCTGTGTCACCATGTAAACATCCTGTTCCTTACTTCTAAACACTGTACAGTATTCCTGAACTTACCTCATCCTCTTTTTATAAATCCAACCTCTCAAAGTTGGCAAAAGGTGATTTCTAACCTAC
This sequence comes from Sciurus vulgaris, assembly GCF_902686455.1. Taxonomy (NCBI): domain Eukaryota; kingdom Metazoa; phylum Chordata; class Mammalia; order Rodentia; family Sciuridae; genus Sciurus; species Sciurus vulgaris. Next base: position 45,061,895 of record NC_136461.1, read on the forward strand.
AGCTACTACATATAATGTCGTTATGAACATCTTCATTCATTTCCCTTTCATGAAAATTCTCTTGGATCACTTGAAGTTGTCAAAATTTCCTTGAGCTCATCTAGCCAATTCCCTAATGAAGGGAATTTGTTATTTTTACATGGTTGGAAGAAAACAGGATATAGTCTGAACTTCCAAGAATGACTCCTAGAAGTGCACAGCACCAAGGAGCAAAAGGTTTCTGTCACCATCTGGGAGCAAGGGAACCTGGGAATCAATACCATCTCTCCTGTAACCACAGCTGGCAAGACATGCCCAGGGTCCAGCCACCCTGCACCTTATAGAAGAAAAAGTAGATCCAAATCTTCAACATGTCAGCTTAGGATCAGGCTTCCTTAACGGGATCCCCAAAGCACAAGAAATAAAAGCAGGAATCAATAAGTGGGATAGATTCAAACTAAATAGCTTTCTCTCAGCAAAGGAAACTATCAGCAATGCAAAGAGAGAGCCTACAGAGTGGGAGAAAATCTTTGCCACTCATACTTCAGATAGAGCACTAATTTCCAGAATATATAAAGAAATCAAAAAACTCTACACCAAGAATACAAATAATCCAATCAACAAATGGGCTAAGGAAATGAACAGACACTTCACAGAAGAAGATCTACAAGCAATCAACAAACATATGGAAAAATGTTCAACATCCCTAGTAATAAGAGAAATGCAAATCAAAACTACCCTAAGATTCCATCTCCCCAATTACAATGGCGATTATCAAGAATACAAGCAACAATAGATGATGGCGATGATGTGGGGAAAAAGGTATCCTAATACATTGCTGGTGGGACTGCAAATTAGTGCAGCCACTCTGGAAAGCAGTGTGGAGATTCCTTAGAAAACAGCTATCCCACTCCTTGGCCTATACCCAAAGGACTTAAATCAGCGTACTACAGTGATGCAGCCACATCAATGTGCATAGCTGCTTACTTCACAATAGCTGATTGTGGAACAACCTAGATGCCCTTCAAACTGATGCATGGGTAAAGCAAATGTGGGTATATCTACACAATGGAATATACTCAGTCATAAAGAAGAATAAAATTATGGCATTTTCAGGCAAATGCATGAATTTGGAGAATATTATGCTAAGTGAGATAAAACAATCCCCAAACCAAAGGACAAATGATCTCTCTGATAAGCAAATAATGATACATAATGGGGGACTGGGAGGGAGGCAACAATGGAGGAAGGATGGATTGTATAGAGGAAAGAGGGGTGAAGGGGTGGGGGGGAAGGGAAAATATACAGATTGTAGACAAACATCATTAGCCAATGTACATGTACTGATACACCAATGGTATGACTCTACTTCATGTACAATCAGAGAGAAACAAGTTGTACCCCATTTGTTTACAATGAATCAAATAAATGTTAAAAAATAATAAATTACAGCATTTTAAGTCTTTGTGATCATGCATACCAGCAAAAACAGCAGAAGCAAGATCTCTGCCTCATGATAGTCACCTCCAAATAGCACACACTTGTATGTGCTTAGAGGAAGCTAGGTCACAGATGGAACCTCAACAACTGGAAAACACAGATTTTAATATTTTTTATAACTTAGTGTGCAGGAAACCATGTAATACAGTGAGGAAGATGATACTTGGGAAAACCAGTTTTTTTTTTAAATTTACCACAAATCAAGGGTAAATCTGCCAGATCATGGACATACAAAAACTGAATTTCCCCAAGTAATTACCACATTCTTCCTCTGAAAGAAGAATGCTGATCAACCTGTGCTCCCGCTAGCAGTTCCTGAGGATTTCTGGTCCCGTTGTCTCTGATAACATGTGTGCTATGGTTGGGATAAGTAACCCCTAAAGGCCTGTGTGTTAAAAATTGGTCCCCAGCGTGGTGCTATTGGGAGGTAGTGAAGACTTAGGAGATGGTGCTTAGTGAGAAGCCCTTACTTAGATCATTTGGATGCATCCACAAAAGGAAGGAGAATCCTGGCCCCTCCTCATTCCCTTTGCTTCCTAACTGTTGAGGTGAGCAGGTGTACTCCATCATCTACCCCCACCACAATGTGCTGCCTTACCACAGGCCCAAAACAATGGGTCCATTTAATCATGGACTGGAACTTCCAAAGCTATGAGCCAAAAGAAAAGAAAAGAAAAAATCTTTTCTTTACAAGTTAATATCTCAGGTGTTTCATTATAGTGATGGAAAGCTGATTAATACAATGTGATGTGACATAGCACTCTAATTATTGCCAACCTAGTTATGTCAAAGTAAAAAAAGCACATTTTTAGTCTCCCACTACCCCAGTGGAGCTGATTGAACTTGACTTCTAACGTTTTCCCCTGGGGCTTATGATATGATCTGCTGCCAAAATAATTCTCCTCGAGATAGTATTTCCATTATATGTGTGTATTCTAGGCTTGACATTTGTCTCTTTAAGTTCACCTGAGTAGTAGATACCCCAATGCTCTATTCTATCAAGATTATTTTAAAATCTTTATTGTGTTTTCTTTTTTCTCCTTTAGCTTTAAAAAAGCAGAAACAATGAAAAAGTCAGTTAATTCTCTACTTTGCATGTGGAAAACCAAAATATCAAGTAACTGGTTCAAGGCCACCCAGCAGTTGATGGAACAGGCATGATTTTAAAGTGCATTTGAAGTCAAAGCCCTTCAATACAAGATCATAGCATACTTTGCAAAACATGCAGTATGCGTGTTACACTAATTAGTCAAAACTAATCCAGACTCCTTTCAATTTAATGATCTATATTATTTTCAGAATTAGAATAGTTCCTTTTCTTCATGAAGTCTTATGAGAAAACACCAATGTGGCTTACTGAAAGAATTTTAAGACCTCAAATATGATTTTTCTCATTAAAAATGGTCAAGAAGAAAATGTGTCTTTGTATGACTTCTCCACTTTGCACCTGCTCTTCCCTGTAAATCTCCTACTGGACAAGTCACATCATCCTCCAACTTTTTATTTGATGTGTTTTGTCCACCATCATCCTCCAGAGACTGACTCCAATCTGTACGCAGCAACTCTTTTAGAAATCCATGCACCTAAACCAGGATGGGAAGAAACACATAAACAATCACAAAACATGATATAATTCACCTCATAATGGATGCATCGCAAAGGAAACATAGAGGAAGAGGCACCTGATCTCACCAGAGGCAGTCATGAAAGATTGGGTGAGCAAGTGATTCCTGAACGGACTCTTGAAGAAGGAGCAAGGTTAGCCAGAGAGCCAGGGGAGAGAACTTCAGGCAGAGGGAACCTCAGGGGCAAAGGCCAGAAAGGAATGGACGAGCATCTTTCTCCTGAAAGCAAGCTACACCTTTCCCCAATATCAGTCATTTAAATCTGGGTCTTAGAGATCACCTTTGTAGTATATTTTTACTTTACTCACATAGAGAGATAAGTCAGCTTGTTATCTGTAATAACCCAGTAGTACATCAATGATCATCATATTTCTCCAAATTACTTTGTGATAAGAATTGTCTGGGTCCTTTGTCGAAACGCACAAGTTTCTGGGCCCCTGGGAAGTTCTGCTCAGTGGGTCTGGGATGAATCCTGAAACTCCTGTTATTTAACAAGAGCCCAGGGATTTTCTCATCTTCTAAAGGTTTAGCCATTGCTGGACTAACTTGGGTCCTATAGTCCCCGCCCTCCTTCCACAAGCCTCTGCAGGGAGGTAAATTCCAGTGCTGTGACCTGCCTTTTGGTCAGCTAACAATTAAACTGTGTGAACGGCCATCTGGATTAAGCACGGGTATAGCTCCTTAGAGAATGTGTCCTGCACCACATTCTCCTTTATAAACCCTGCCCCAGACACCTACATTCTCATCAGATCCCCTCAACAATCTGACAAGTGAAGATTTTCTACATATTACAGATATGGAACTGAGATGCGAGAGGTTTGGACAATGTGTAGACAATGCTGCAGCTTAGAATAAGTAGCCAAGTTGGAATTGGAACCAAATCCTTCTGAATCGAAATTTCCTCCCATCTTTCTGGGTTCTGGAAAGGTCTTTGATAGGACTCTGTCCTCCCAGAATCAATCTATATAAATGGCTAGCCAGGGTTGAGGTCTGCAAGCCTGGACTCAGGAGCCTTTCATTTTGAGTTGACCCCTCATTGACCTCCACTCCCCACCCCACCTGCTTCACCCCAAGCAGCCATTCCCTGTTTGTGCCCTGCCACTGTGCTGCAATTTCCACCCGGATTATTTGTGGCTATAACAAGCAAGGCCACGCCAACGTCTGGCATTAAAAGAAGCATGAGCCTTCATTCCTGAGGTAATGAGGCCCATTTTTTCCAGGTTCCTTCCTCTAAAGTTCATGAACTTAATAAAAATAAATAAGACCGGCTCTATTACAGCCCAGATCTGTACAGCAGGAAGCCAGGGCTGATTGGGCAAAGTCAGTGCCTGGATAAAAAAGAAAATGCACACAATAAACCAGCTCTGCCACTACCTGTACCCAATCCACAGAAAACCACAGTGGCAAGCACCATGGACCGCTTCCGCACTTCCTGGCTATACATGCTGTCCACGTTTGATATCACAGGAGCAAAGTCAGCCTCAGTGCAACAAAGTTAACATTTTCTCCCTCTTGGAAATAGACTCTCTGGAGAAAGCTGACATTTGGCTCTTCCAAGTGGAAGGACATTTGCATCCACCCAAGTCCTAGACACCACAACTCTGATCCCCAGAAAAAGAGGGGAAGACCCAGATGAGTGGAAGGAGACTCCCTGGCTCTGCCCTGATTGGTCTTTTTCCTCACCAACAGAGCTAATGTTTCTGCAGCCGCCCAGTTCACGACCCCACAGGGGTCCTTGTCAACATTCCAAATGACTCTTCCTCTGAGACTCTTGATGTCCACTCCCGGACCCTAGGACCCAGCTCCCAGCAACTCACTCTCACAACTGCAGCTCCAGGGCCTGTTAAAGGAAGTACATGCAATGATACTTCATCGCCCAGGGCATGGGGGCTACTACAATGGGAGTTTGCAGTGGAGGGAGGATTGAACCCAATTGAAAACCAGCCAGGGCAGAAGGAGTTGCTAGCCAAGGAGCAGAGTTAGAGTCAGTGGAGGAAAAATTCCTAAAAGGAAATGGCAGGGTTAAGGGGGACTCTAGCTGAACTGACCTTGCTGAAGACAGGCCAGCCTCATTTGCCGCCACCGGGAGGATGGGGAAGGAGGAGAAACCTGAGCAGGTAGTAAAGGTGATCGGGTATGGGGGGGTCCTTATTAAACTGTCTTAACAGGATTCTTGCTGAAATTAGATTTACAAGGTGAAGGTTCAGGAGCTTCTCAAGTAAGAATCTTTGTGGAGTCTCGCCGGAGCCTCCATAGGTGTCACCTTCCTGCCCCTCAGCTGCCTGCTACCATTTGTACCTCTGTTCAGAAGACACGTGCTGAGTGCCCCTTACACTTACCTCCAATGAGACTCACCCTGCTTTCTCAGTGGCTTCGCTTCCTTCCCCCCCCACAATCTGAACATCCTTCCCCAAACTCCAGACCCTTCCTTCTGCATCTCCCAGTCCCTCATCTTCCCTACAAGGACGACCGAACTGCCAGAGAAATGGGCCTAAGTTGCTGTTACCGCACCAGAAAAACATTCACCAAGCCTGCCCAAGCTTCCGTTCCTATATCCCAAGGTCTTCATGAGGAAGACGAAACGGAACTAAACGCCCAGAGCCTGAGTAACCCGCCTCGGTCTCCAATAGACACCATCCCACCCAAACCCTGTGTTTGAAGTGAGGCAGGCCTACATTTGAATCCTAGCAATTCCTTTAATGCTGTGTGCCCTGAACCATAGCCCCTCAATCTGAGAAACGGAGCAGAAAAAATAGCAAGCTCTTAAGGTCATGGAGAAGATTTAGAAACAGACATGTCAACAGCCCATTAGAGCCATTGTGCTTTCCCTAAATGAAAATGGCATGTCTGGGCTCCAGGTCCTGCTCGCGTTGCCGAGTTCTAGGTGGTTTTCTTTTTTTTTTTTTATCAGCAGCCTCACCCTATTGGATCGGAGGAGCCCTGCTGATGACAGGTTTAAGACCTGCTAGGCTCCTAGAACCTGCGCAATTGCCTCATAATTCTCAGCTAAGACCATTGAAAAGATTGTGGAGAGACTCAAGGAAGCAACGATCTGGAGCTCCGCAGCCTGGAGGTTTTGTGCCCGGGAAAGGTAACAGTGTGGGGCCTGGAGATCAGCCTTCCAGGCCCTCCGACCCCACCCCAGATGTGGTAGGCAGTGATGATGAGAAGTGTGGAGCATTTCCTATGAACGAAGCCATCGGGCAGGAGAACAATGTCGTCATTGATGGGGAAAGGTCGCTGGAATTCCAAGGACACTTGAGGCCTTTCACTGGCCTGAGACAGAGATGCCTAATATTAATCCTACGTAATATGAGTCTCTGACAACCCGCTTTCTAATGGCCTGCTGGCAGCTCAATCGACCATTCACTGTGATTCAGTGCATCCTCAAGGAAGTGCTTTGGAGGGGCAAAACTTTCATTTTTTTACCTATGACCCAAAGCTCACCCAAAATATCTAGCCTGGGGTCATTATGATTCTTGGGGGGAAAGGTGCTTCGCTCTACTGAAGGTTTACTTAAATTTTTTTTGAGGGGTTCAGCTCCAAACACAGGGAGATCCTTTTTCTTTCCTTTATCGCACACACATTTATGGTGCCCAGAATGTAACAAATACTCAGGCTTTTGCTACTGCCCTGTTGGTGTTGGTTTCCGGCCTAGGACTTATGTGAGTGCCCATCTCTTCCCACACTCTCTTCGTAGTGGGGCTGTAGAGTTCATTCATTTATCCAACCAATATTAAATAAGAGCTTCTCCTGATCTCAGCACCACAGTGAGGGACAAAAAGGCAAATAAATAGAACCCCTCTCATCCCTTACACAGCACATAGGCTAACAAGCATGTCAAACTGGGATTTCATTCATTACGGCTAGGGGTAAGGAGTGCTTTGCTAGGGGAAGGTCAGGTCCAGGTGATGACCCAGAGCCGGGGTTCTAACCTGCAAGGGGAACTTGGAACAGATCTGGGGAGTCACTGACACTCCACCTGGAACTGGACGGAAGGCAAAGAGTTAGATGGGGACAGAGGGTAAGAAAGGCACAAGGGAAGTAAAGGGAGTTCATTGTAACTGGGCCATTGAGAATAGGAAGAGAAAAAGGAGAGACATGGTGGGCTGAGGCCAGGACATGGGGGAGGCCGCCCATCACATCCATGACCACCTTCCACACTGGGCCATTTGCAGACTTCCTTTTGCTACCTGGCATCCTGTGAGACCCCTACCCAAGTCCAGTTTTCAGAGTCCCAGGTGAGGCACAGCTTCCCAGGGGGCCCCCTTATCAAGGCAGGAAATTCAGGCCAAACTTAACCATGTCACCACCATCTGATTCCTGCAAATGGAAGAATTGTTGCAGGTGACCTCTGATTGAGAACATGGCATAAAGCCTGGGAAGTGACTAAGAGAAGCTGAACTACCCCCACTGCTTTCTTTGTCTTCTCCAGCTGGGGAAGTCACCTTCTGGAGACTGGGGTACTATTCAGTGACCCTCTGTTTTTCTAAATGAGTTCTTATCTCTGGTTTGGATAAGCTTCATCTCCAAATGAGCATGTCTACAGATGAAGCTTTGAGAAAACATGAAGAGCAAAAGCAGCGTTGAAGGGTAGGAGTTTGGCCAACCTTCACTTTATTTCTAAGAATGAGAAGCCAGTAGAAGTCTTGACATTGAGCCCAAGCAATGATGTAGATGAGGTGGTCAAAAAAGAGGCCTGTGGACATTAGAGGCAGAAGCCAACAGAGAGCCAGAGCTGGCATAAATGCACCCAGAGCACATCACAGCAAACTCACTCGCCTGCACCCTTTTGTGGACAGCTGTGATTTGGCACAATCACAGGTCAGTGACAGTCACAGCTCCTCTGGGATTCAACAAAACATGTGCTGAATGCTTCTTTGGCAATCCCTTAACACGCATTCAACAAACCTATTACATGTCTTGCATCAGTAGAGGTGAAGGCCTGGTGTTTATGACAGCACAATGTAAGGTCGCCACCTCTCTGAGCTGATGGCAGGTCTGAAAGGCTTGTAGGAAGAGGAGCCCTGGCATGGATAGCACACATTGGTGCACACTATGGCTTGCATCCTGAACGTCCCCCAAAGGCCTGTGCATGAAAGGCTGGGTCCCCAAGAGGTGCTACCATCAGGCAGGGGAAACCTTTGAGAAATGGGGTCTTGTGGGAATTCCTTAGGTCAGTGAGAGCAAGCCCTTTCCTTCTTCTCTTTTGCTTCCTGGCTGTGAGGTGAGTGATTTGACTCTGCCATGTTCTCCTGCCATGGCGTGCTGCCTTGCCACAGGCCCAAAGAAACAGAGCCAACTGATCGTGGATGAGAACCTCCAAAAATATGTGCTAAGGAAAATCTTTTCCCCTTCTAAGTTGTCTCAGGTCTTTGTTATAGCAACAGAAAGCTGACTACCACAGCATATGATATAGATGATCGTCATATGGCATGATGCAAACTCTGCAGCCAGGCTGCCTGGGTCAAATCAGGCCCTGCCTGTCACTTGCTGTGTGACCCTGGGCAAGTAACCTTGCTGTGCTTCATTTCTTCATTCATAATTTGAGAATATTAGTGATACTTAGCTCACAAGCCCAATGTGAAAATTTAAAAAATGAGCTAATATATACAAAGTGCTTAGAACCATATCTGGAATGTGGTAAGTGCTATATAATGTTAGCTATAATTAAGGAAATGTGTGGCTAATTTTCTATAAATAGACATTATTTTTTAAGGAGTTTAAAGTCTACTGAAAAAAAAATAGTAAAATCTACAAGGGGGTTTCCATAGACCTCCTCTCCTCCCTATACAACTTCCCTTATTATTAGCATTTTGCATTAATGTGGTTCATTTGTTACAATTAGTGAACCAATATTGACATATGAGCTCCAGTTTAATTTACATTAGGGTTCACTCTTACTGTACATTCTATGGTTTTTAGCAAGTGTATGTCATCTGTGAGTCTTTACAGTGTCACAGTTTTACTACTCCACAGATTCTCTCTACCCTGCCTGTTTGTCCCTCCTGCCCTTGGCCCCAGGCCACCACTGACCTTGCTGCTGTTCTGTTGGCTCACCTCTGCCAGGATGTCAAGCAGTTGGAATCGGGCAGTGTGTAGCCTTTCAGACGAGCTTCCTTCACTTAGCAATGTGTGTTTCAGTGTCCTGGGCATCTTTTCCTTAGTGAAGTTTAATAAGGGGTGGACACACTCGGACCAAGCTGAATGATGGAATCTGGGCCCTCTGCTCTTGTCACTCTGCAGAAAGTTATGTGAATCTCTAGAACTCCACTGTTTCACCTTTACTTAAGTGAAGCCTTCAAAATACAAATGTTCCCGGGAGGTCATGTTTTCAATATTTCAGGTCTGGCCCATAGCATTTTCAGCTAGAAGAACTTTTAGCAGCACCTGCTCCCAAATCCATGTCTGAAAGATGGGGATGCATCCGAAGGGTACAGTCAGAAAGGAGTGCCAGGCCCCTCCTCTACCACAGCACACAAATGCAGGCACAGGCACAGGAGGCACACTCCCTAAAGCAGAAAAGTCACAATAACAAATTAAAATACAAGTTTCAACCAAAGATTCTATGCAAAAACATATATCATGTGATATTTATTTAATTATCACAAATAACAGCATTACAGCACATTAGGACTCTTTATTTACCAGCATGTATTTTACAGGTTATCTGTGAAATGTAAGATGATATGTGGGTAAAAATTATGAGTTGGACAGAAAGTAGACATAGGTGACTGCTCAGCATAATCAAGGAAGCTTCCCAGAAGTGACATTGGATCAGGACTCTGAACTATGAACACAGGTGGGGGCAAGGAAGGGCACTAGAGGGAACCAGGGATGGTGTCAGTGGTGATTGTTCTGGGAAGGGTGAGTAGCTCTGCCTGGCTTAGGAGAATGCACCCTCTGATGTGCAGGAGAGAGGCTGGAGGTCCCAGGGTGGCCACAGTCCCAGAGAGACCAGGCTGGGCAGTCAGAAGGCCCAGCCCCTGTCTTCCCCCTGTTCCCAGCCTGGCTGCTCTTGCAGGAGCCCTTCCTGCAGGGCTGCTCCCCTCGCACTTGCCAAAGGCCGCTGCCCAGGTTCTTAGGGAACTCAAGGACTCCCACTTCCACCCCGCGTCCTTGGCTGTGGTGTCTTCATTGTGCCCCTTAAGGAACGAGTTTCCTCTCGTTCCTGAGGGTCAGACAATAGAATTCTTGTGAGAGAACCTTCTCTGGAAGAAGACATCAAGGCAACCTTACTGCAGCCCAGTGGTGGAAGGCAGCCCTTCCTTCCTGGAAATCCAGCTTGCTGGCCCAGTGCCTGCCTGCCTGCCTCCTCCCACCCTGGCGCCTGCCCCACCTCTGCTTCCCTAGCAGCCTCCCTGAGGCCCTCCCAGCCTCATGGACTAAGTGACTTCCCACACTAAAGCCCAGGCTCTTGGGTGTTGCAGCCCGAGTTTCAACCAGCCTCCCCAAGCTTGTCAGATCAAGGAAGACTGTGGGTCTGCAGGCCACCGCGTTCAAATAAACACCCAGTCAACAAGCAGGCGCCTGCCAGAGAGCAGTCAACAGAGCTGCACAGTGGAGGGAAGGGGGGCTGGGATAGTGAGGCTCTCTTGCCAGTCTCTGCAGCCCCTGTCTCCCTCCTACCAGCCTACTGTCTTCAGATGAGTGTGCATGCACACACACACACACAGACACACAGACACACACACACACACACACAGTCCCATTATTACCTGTGCTTGCTCCATTCCCCGCCCCCTCCACCACCCATCTTTCCTGACCTCCCACGGCCCCTCCCATGCACCTCCATATCACAGTGACACAGTGGCGACAGAATGAAAGAACAGGAACCTTAAAATCAGATAAGCTTTGATTCACAGCTCTATCAGTTGTTGGGCCATCTTGTGTAAACCTCTTCAGACTCATTGTCCTCACTTGCGACCGAGAGATTTAAAAAAATAAAAACTCATGAAAGTTACATTGCAGATTAAAGGATATCAGATATGTGAGTAATCTAGATATTGTGTGACTGGCACACAGTATCATCATCAGGGTATTTCCCTCCTTAACTAACCAAACTCAATTGCATTCAAACAAAGTGCATTGTTGGACTGTCTCATAAAGATCACAGAAGGGAAATATAGGAAGAGCAAAGGCTGAGACAAATCCTGTCTAGAATTAGGTGACTTTGTATTGCAAAGAATACAAGCCAAACTCAACTTGGCTTCAAGAGAGTATGATCGTTTGGCAAAATCTTATCAATACCCCTAAAATCTATTTTCCAATTTTTGTCTTTATGAATAGATCTGTCTCAAAACTAGTACTCATCTTCATGCACCCTCCAGAGACTACATCTCCCAGCTTCCTAGCATCTAGATATGGCATGCAGTGGAATGTAAGTGATGGACATCAATACAATTCTCAGGTCACATTCTCTGAGAAAAGAAGCTGATTTTCCTCCCTATTTTCTTTTGTTCTTCTCTGTTATGGTTTAGATATGAGGTATCCCCCCAAAAGCTCATAAGTAAGACAACGAAAGAAGAAGTTTAGAGGTTAAAAACAGATTATAAGAGTCTTAATCAGTGGATTAATACATTTATACAGATTAACTGGGTGATAACTGTAGGGCATGTAGGGTGCAGCTAGAGACTGGGGTCACTGGGTTTATGTCTTGTTCCTGGTGAACAAGAGATCTCCTCCTCTCTCTCTCTCTCTCTCTCTCTCTCCTCTCTCTCTCTCTTTCTCTCCTTCTCTCTCTCTCTCTCTCCTCTCTCTCTCTCTCTTCTCTCTCTCTCTTCTCTCTCTCTCTCCTCTCTCTCTCTCCTCTCTCCTCTCTCTCTCCCCTCTCTCTCTCTTCTCTCTCTGTCTCTCTCTTCTCTCTCTCTCTTTCTCTCTGTCTCTCTCTCCTCTCTCTCTCTCTCTCTCTCTTCTCTCTCCTCTCTCTCTCCTCTCTCCTCTCTCCTCTCTCTCTCTCTCCTCTCTCTCTCTCTCTCTTCTCTCTCTCTTTCTCTCTGTCTCTCTCTCTCTCCTCTGTCTCTCTTCTCTCTCTCCTATCTCCCCTCTCCTCTCCTCTCCTCTCCTCTCCTCTCCTCTCCTCTCCTCTCCTCTCCTCTCCTCTCCTCTCCTCTCCTCTCCTCTCCTCTCCTCTCCTCTCCTCTCCTCTCCTCTCCTCTCCTCTCCTCTCTCTCTCTCTCTCTCTCTCTCTCTCTCTCTCTCTCTCTCTCTCTCTTTTTTCCTTCCTGGACATTGTGTCCTGAGCTGCTTCCCTCCACCTTGCCCTTCCATCATGATGTTCTGTGTCACCTCAGACCCAGAGTTATAGAGTCTACTGACCATGGACTGAGCCTCTGAAACCATGAGCCAAAATAAACTTTTCTTTCTCTACATTGTTCCTGTCAGATCTTTGGGTCACAGTGATGAAAAAGCTGACTAAAATATTCCCTTTGGCTGAGAAATGGATTTACTGGAATGATCACTTTGAACCTAGAAATGGAAGCCACATGTTGCAGATGGCAGACTTCTGGCATAATATGTGGAAAAGAAATGAGCATCTATTTGACTTAAGTTCCTTTTATTAAGGAGTCTTTGTTGTAGCAGCCTAACCTCTAACTTACTGATACAATTCATTTCAGTTTAGACTTCAAAATAGTTTCCAACACTCTCACCAAGAATCAGATTACTTTCATGTCTCTGGTCTGCCTCCAGTGGCTCTATCTTATCCTAAACCTCTACATGCACCCCTGCTCCACTTGGCTTTTACTCCCTCCCACCTACCCTAACCCCAGCAGCCTGAAAATGGATTTAAGGTGGTAACAACATTTGCTGCGATAGGTAGAGACCTCAAATCCTCCCAAGAACCTTCTTAGCAAGGAGTGATTTTTTTTTTTTTCCATTTAGCATGTTAGCCGAATAGAAAACCAAAGACAACAGAATGGCTAGTAAACTAAAATGGCCTGCAGCTGTTCATTTTCTTTGATCATCTTGCTGAATTGTTCAGCAAGAGCCACTAGATAAGGATCTACACTAAGAATAACAATGGGCTCTGGGTTCAGGCTGTAATGTCCAGAGTGTGTTCTTCCGGGGCCCTTTCAGATCCCTATTGTGAGAAGCAGGCACCTCTTTCCCACACAGGGTCCCACCCCAACATACAATGGAGTAAGCTAATTCCCTAAACTGAAGTTGAGTGCCATTAGGAAGTAGAAATCAATACTGGGAAGCCAACAATGGCCAATGTCCACTCCATCACCTGTGCTATTACCGTCCAAACTTATGACTCCAGCCAGACCCTCTGTCCTTTGCCCCAGACAGGACTAAGACTAGAGTGAAGTAAGCAAGGTGTCTAGGGTGAAAATTTTAGGAGAAATTCACTTTTATGTGCTGACCCTGTACTTAGGGGATCCTGAGAGTGTCTCCTTAAGTGTTTCTCCTTCTGTGCTTCCTTGACTTATCTAGCCATGACCTTGACCCTGAGGCCTGTGTCTCAACCCTGGATCCACCAGGTTACTCAAGATCAGCATGAGTAAGACAACTTCCACTCCCCAGACTTGTCCCCTTATTCTCCCTGTCACAGGAAGTGGCACCAGCACCCACCACCTGCTGCTGCTCAGGCTAGAATCCTGGGAATCATCCTTGACATGATCCCCATGTGTCAGTCAACCTTTTGCCCCAGTGAGTTATTTTGACTCATGGTTTTAGAGGATTCAGTCTATGGTCAGTTGGCTCCAAGGCAGAAACCATGGCAGAAGGGTGTAGCAAAGAAAAGTTATCAGCTCATGGCCACTGGAAAGCAGAGTGGGAGGTCAGCGCCCTTGTGATCCAATCAGATCAGAATGTGCCAGAACTTTGTTAGACTTTGAAATTGCAGAGACTAAAAACCCGCCTCTAAACCTTGCTTCCTGGAACCATGCTTTCAACAGGAGACTTTCGGGAATGTTCCATATCCAAACCATATCACCCCACCTTCTCCTCTAAGTCCTAACCACTCAGCTTCATGCATATCTCCAAAATCTCCACTTCTCCAATCCCCACCACCTAGACATTACACTATTCCATGATCATCTTCCATGCTGCCCCAAACATTCATCCAACTTAGGATAAGCAACTCAAGGAGCTTAGATATCAGCAGCAGCCTCCAAAGGGGCTTCCCAAATCCAGTTTTGCTTCCCTCCAATGTCTTTTCCTTAACATAGCCAGAATGGTATTTCCTAACTTGAACTAAAACAGTCCTCCATAATCTGACCCATCTACTTCTCTAATCCTGGTTATTACAGCCACACCCACCCCACCACACCACAGCCATATGATCTTCTCTGAGCTCCATGCTCCGCTGCTCCCTCAACAAGAGTTTCCTTCTCCCATCCATCCCTGTCCATGACTTACTTATTCTTCAGGTGTCAGCTTGCACTTCATTTCCTCCACAAGTTCTTCCCGATTCATAGACTAGGTGATTCCAGTTGCTCATGTTCCCATGACACAGAACTCTAGTTTTAAAACGCTCACCACATTGTTAAAAAGTCCTCATTGACTGTCTGCCTTCCCTGCTTGGCTATAAGCTCCTTGAGTTCTTATAAGAAATGGGATGAATGTTAGGGGCATGAATCAATCCTACAGAACCCCAAATTACCACTCTGACCACTCCTTCATTTGTTCATCTTTCATCTAGTAAGCATTCAGAATGTGCCAGAACTTTGTTAGACTTTGAAATTGCAGAGACTAAGAAGGCATGATCCCTATTCTCGGGGCACCCAGGGTCTAGTTGACAAGCTAAGAACCCAAGCTTCGGTTAGAGACAGTGATTCCCTCACTTGCACAAAGGGGCTATCTACTAAGGCAGGTGTCTCTGGGACCTTGTTGCACCCTTGTTGACCCACTCCTAACTTTAGCTGCAACTGTGATGTTATTCTATATAAGCTCAGAATCACATGGTGCTGCTTCCCACTTTGATCAAATAGCTCTCATCTTCCAACATTCTGCCCCAGGACTCTCTCCCATATTGCCAAATATGCTTAACATGTAGGTAAGTGTCAGTCCAGAAGTGCAGGGGCATTGACAGCCCCTAGCCCCCACAATGGCTCCTAATCCATAGGGCATGGCCGCTGGCAGGTAAGTGCTCAGCCTCCCAATCTTGTAGGAGACGAAACTGAATTGCCATTGCCTACAGCAGGGCCTTCAAAATCACAAACTTATTTTGCCTTTCCTCCTTCCTGGTTCCCGATCCTTATTTGAAGCTTTGATTTGAGTGGCACCCAAATTAGGGTACCAAATTCACAAAGTTACTGTAAAGGCTCACTGATCCCCATGAATAAAATTCTCAACACATTTGCTATTACACTATCAGTGCTTAATAAACTCTGGTCATTAATGATGGCTTTTATATTCTTGGTGGATATACTGACAAGTATCTCCCCAAAAGATAAATGCTATAAAGGAAGCAGAAGGGATAGAAAGTGCAGAATGAAAACAGGTGAAGGAGCCCTTAAGTTAGGATGCTTCAAGATGCTTCACAGAGGAAGCAACTCTTCAGTCAAGCTTTCTTAAAGGCCCAAAAGTCAAGAGAGAGAATTTCCAACGAGGGATATATAGCATGGACAAAAACCTGGGATGTGGCAGAACATGGCATATCATGCGAAAGAAGCACTACAATTCTGTACTGTAGGAGACGAAAGAGAGGGCACACCAGGGTTGAAATCATGGGGGCAAATGGTGGTAGAGTCACAAGGAACCCAGCTGAGGAGAGAGGCAAAGACTGAGGCACCTGCAGAGGCGCCTCCTGGCTCCAGCAGACAGCCACAGAGAAGGCAGGACACACGTGCGCCTGCAGCCCCACCCCCCCACCCCTGAGTGCTTGTCCTGTGCCTGTTTATTTGCACTCTGCCTGGCTGTATATAATTAAGGCCTAATTCATAACCCGCCCCCTTCAGCACCCTGCAGGGATGGGGAAGCAGGGATCATCCCTGTCAAGTGCCAGACATTTGGCAGAGGCTAGGAACTGCCAATGACTGTGGAGGTGAAACAGGAAACTCTTCTGGGGCAGATGCCTGGAAATGCAGTGTTGCTGAGTGAAAGGCCAGTGGCTTCAGAGAAGTGGTAGATGATAAGACAGAGTGGATTTGGGCACACCTGCGTGGCCCTCGACAAATCACTTCCCGAGCCTGAGATTCAATTTCTTCAGCTTCCTGATGTCCCTTCCTGTCTGAGGTTTCAGGGTTCCCAGGCAGTACATGAACCTCACTTTGAAGGTTAAGATGGATTTCGTTACCCCAAACTCCTCTTTTGAGTATCTAAATGAGTAACAGAAAATGAAATGAATTTGAACTAAAAGGAGCTCAAAGAAAAAAGCTCAGAGGTCAATGCCACCTGCGAATTTAACCACAGGACACATGAAATAATAGGTTGGTGGAGGGCATGGAGGGGAGAGTCAGACAGGCTACTTAGAAGTACCAGTTGGCTACCTTTCACTTTCATCTGAATTCCTTTAGTTCAAAATTGGTAGCTAAGAGCTAACACACTTTTGCTCAAGTTCTTCCGGTTCTGCACTGTAACCCAGCCACGCTGTATGAACTAACCTGCACTATAACCCAGTCACGCTGTATGAACTGGTCTGCATTCCCTAAATTGCTCCTTCCTTCTCTCCTGTTTCTTTGTTCATGCTGTTCATCCATTCCACAAACATTTACTGAGCTCCTTCTTTGTCCTGGGTCCTAGTCAGTGGGAAAAAAAAAAAAAAAAAAAAAAATTGACCCCTGTTCTCATTAGACACATAGTCTACCATCAACTGGATTAACTTACTAGACATTAACTAGAAAATGGGATGAAGAAATGGAAACTTGGGGGTTGTACATGTTACACAGGTGAGGAGTGCTGTTTATGAGAATAATGGCAGGAGAAATGAATTGAGTGACGGAGATCAGGGAGGTTTTCTTGGAGAAACTAATATCTTTCGGTCCTTTCTTTTAAGGGGAAAAAACCTATTGAGCTTTATGAGGCAGCTCAAATAATGCCTCTGTGAAGTTGTCTGATGCTTCCCAAGCAAGATAGTCAATCATTCCTTCCTCTGGGATCTGTAGGTGTCATGCTATGGACACTAACTCAGTTTTGGGGAAAACTGTTAGTATCTTTAGCTGTGTTCTCATTGGTCTTCCATGGAAGTCTGTACTGCTCATTTCTGCAGCTCCTGTGCCATGCCAGGTACAAGAGATGTTCAGGAAACTTGAGAGAATGGAAACACAAATCTGCTGCAAAGTCAAGATATTTTTTAAAAGTGAGTAACTTATTACACAATTAGCAATCCAAATAATGTTCAGGCTCATGCTTTTTTTATTCTTAGTAAAACAAATACTGTTCTAATGAGTTTGCATGGATATATTATACAATTAGTGAAAATAAACCACATATGAAAATTCTAGACCTGCCCTTCAACTAACGGATCATAAAAGTCCTTCACTGGATTTTAAAGACAGTCATCTGTAATTTCTCCGTATGCTTAACGTCTGGCTGTCAAAATGACTGAAGCAGTGTGGTTTCTTATTTCAAATATGCATTTTTATGATGTGGTCTACCTATGTGGGCAGGAACACTTAGGAGAAGGCAGGTGGGTTTCTGAGTACTGAGACAGAAATAAAAAGAACTTGGTGAAACTCCATCTCTCAAAAGTAAACATATTTGTTGCCTTTTCTATTCACAAAGTAGAGTTGTTACAAAATGGGGGCCACAATTACTTGGTTTGGTATCACCCTGGAGAGGAAAGTGCTCGGACTTCGCCAATTCAATTGCCTCCATCCAGAATGTCTTTGCACCTATCAAAACTGTGTGCATCCTTCAAACCCCATCTCAAACACATCCTGTTTATTTTACCAGTGGTTGGATGATTGGAACTTACCTGAGGTTGTAAAACACATCAACGGCAATCCAAGACTTCAAAGAACAGGGGTCTAGCCACCTCTCTTAAACTCCTTCCTCCTCACTAGGGTTGTCCAAAGTGTATGGGATCCTGAGTGTCTGGAAAATGTTATCTATCTTCCTCTCCTGCTCTTAATCCTTATTAACACCAAAAGGTTGTAGAAAACCCTGTGCCTTAGCTACTTTTAAAAATAAATATTTTTACTTAATGAATCATTTTCCAATTATTTGAGCCTTTACCCCCATGACATCGCCCAGAATAGTTGATACAGAAAATACAATCAGGGGAACAGTGTTCTCTATCTTGACTACCCCTTTCCCTCCCCATCTTTTACTTGGCAGAGCAAAGACAGACAGTTACTATATAGGTAAAATGCTAAGGCATTTGAATAATCACCTCTATTCATAGCTTGTTCTAATTTCAATTTAAACAAGAATCCTATCTTAAAAAGGAACTATAGAAATGGAAAGGCAATTTATGAAAAAAGAAACAAATTTCCAGTTAATATATGAAAAGCTGTGGGGGGTCTCACTAAATATTCAAAGAAAGGTCCAGTAAAACCAAGTTGTCAAAGGTGTTTTATTTTATTTTATTTTTAGCGATAGCATGCTGAAATTCCCTGAGATTTTGTCTATTTTCCTCTTGTGTGTGTGTGTGTGTGTGTGCGCATGTGTGTGTGTGTTTCAAATGTTCTTCAATTTACATGTATTTTTTTTTATTTAAAATTGCTTGAAACTTAGGAGAATTCTGTTACAAGACTGAACAAATTTTGCTATGTGGAAAACTGGGAAAACATGATTTTTACATTTTTAAAACTGGAAAACTATTACCTTTAAAATCTTTACTAGACTCCAGGTAGTAACCCATTGCTCCCTTAAATGAGCCCACTGGCTCACTCCACAGGGGTCTAGAGTCGCTTGTCTTTGTGTATAACCCTAGTTCCAGACCCATCGCCAAGTCCTGGCCAGTGAACTAAGACCTGGGTTATTCCTGGAGACAAAGTCTCTACCCCTGAAGCTGCAGGGTGTCCCCACAGAGAGGTCCAACAGAGAAGCAAAACCAAGACAGGTAGGGGGAGGGCAGGTGCTGGGAAGGTTCAGGGTCTTGCAATCAGACCAGCCTTGCTTGGAATCCTGGTTCTCCTTCCTGCCATGGACCTGAGGAAGTTCCAGACTCTAAACATGGTCTCGATTTTTAAGACAGTGACCACAGCAAGAGACAACAGGATGGTCAGGAGGCTTAAACCAGATGAAGCAGGCATTCAGATGTGGACTAGGGCCTCTGTTTTTGGAGAGATCTAGAAAGCATTTCCTAGAGCCTACAATTTCGGACTATGAGGCCCTTCAAAAAAACTCCTGCAAATTCCAGAGTTTTGTGGCACCAGCGTATATGATTCTAGGGTCTTGTTTTAAATTTGATGATTCTGTTTTACAAGGTACTGAGCCAGACATGAAAATCAGGACTTTTTCAATTTCCAACAAAAACAACAATATCATTAATCACACATGGATTGTGAGCGCCATAGTACTTCCTGACTTTTTGAGGGAGGAGATTTTCACTCCAAATTAAAATTAAGGCGTGAGCTGTTCTTCAGAGTCCTTCACCTCCCTGCGTCCTGTCCCTCTGAGCCCAGCCCCACCTCCAGGTGCCTCCACCTGCTCTGCAAGGTGCAGAGTAAGTGCGGACTCTTACTCCCTTTTCTTTTTCTAGAGAGGGAGAGAAAAAAAAAAAATCCTCTCACTTTGTCCAAGAGAGAATCTTGACTCTTCTTTTGTTGCTGAAGTTCTCACCTACACCTTGATTCCCAAATATTTTATCAGGGTATTTTCATAAGGAAAGAGGAAAGATAGTGACTTCTCTGAAAGGACTCCCAAAGCTAGCCATTAAGATTTTTAACTTTTTAATTTTTTTTTTTATTTCATGCCACACATTCAGAGGCCACATTGAATAGTAGTGTGGAGTGGAGTGGGTTTTAATCCTGTTTAGCTGTGCCACCTTGGACAAATTATTTAAGCTCATTGTCTTCCTATGTAAAACAAAGATCATAATAATACTAAACTTATGGAGTGTTATAAAAAATAGTTAATATAGAAACTGAGAACATTGCTTCACACATAAGTCTCAGTAAATGTTAGTTATTCACTTTTATTAAACACGTGTCTTACTTACTGTGACTGCTTTGCCTGATCATAGGACTTTGTCTCATTTGAATCATTTACTTAAAATGCAATTGACATTTATTTATATGGTATTGCTAATAGGATGCGCCATTTTGATGAGTGGAGTTCATTATTATGGAAAATGATGATACATGACTGGAGATCATGCTATGACCATGACAGCAGTATAGTATGACAGTTTAGAATCTCATGTCCTGGGTTCAAACCCCAACTCTGAAACTTACTAGCAGTGTAATCTTGGACAAGTTGCTTGATCTCCTTGAGCTTTGGCTTCCTTATCTGATAAATGTGAGTAAAAATTAAAACTGCCTTAGAGAATTGAGAAGATTAAGAGACATAATATGTGGGGGGAAAAGAGTACCTGCCCAGTGCAGGGCACATGTTCAGTAAATTCGGTAGCAATGACAGTAGTGGTGGCAGTAATAAACAAATGGCATAAAACATGCGCACATGGTAGGGATTCCACTCAGAGTTTTTCACTTGAGAGTCTGGGTACTTATCCCAATGATGCTGCCAACTCCCAACTCCTATTTATAAATAATTTTTGAGAATATCAGTCACCCAAAAATTCATCAATAGCAATAACCATTGATAAGATTTTGACATTTTCATTTAGTTCATATTATTTTTACGTCATTAAGATAATTTTCTATAGACATTTTATATCCTATCTTTCCACATACCATGATATGAAAAGCATGTTCTCAGGCCTTTAAATTTTTATACTTCATTTTAACAACCACATAATACACTATTGTAAAGATCTACTATAATTGATTTAACCACTCTCCTGGTACTGGGCATGCAGGTTTTTTCCAGTTTTTTATTGTTATAAATAATACAGCCATGAATGATTTCATCCAGAAGGTTTGTCTTCATTTAGAATCATTTCCTTCAGCTACTGTCCCAGGCAGAATTACTGGGAGAAAAAAAAAATTGAACTCAAATTTATTGTATTATCTGTATTGTCATATTGCTGTTCAGATGTTTTCCATATTTGAAGGTGATGATCCCGTCCCAGGTCTTTCTTCCGAGATGAACACCCTCAGATCCTCCAGCAACTCTTTGCATGACTGCATTCCCAGTGCTGTCACTCTTCTTGCCCCTTTCCTCTAGAATCCAAACATAAAGTCCTAAACTGGCATCCAGAGTTCCTCGAATCCTACCCCTACTTCTCTTTGTTCCTCATCTCTTGTTGCACCTCACCTCGTGTTCCAGCCACCTTCCCTCTACTCAGCCACTGCCCCCTACATCCACCTGTTCCTTCATGAAGCCATTCATATTCTATTCCTTCTGTCCAGAATGTCTGCGTTAGTCAGCTTTTCATCACTGTGACAAAATACCTGAGATAAACCCACTTACAAAGATAAAAAAGAATTGTTTTTTTGTTTTGTTTTGTTTTCAGTTTGCAGTTTGGGCAGTTTCAACCCATAGTCAGTCGATCTGTTGCTCTTGGGCCTGTAGCAAGGCAGTATGTCATGATTGCTGGGTCATGGTAATCAGAAAGAAAGAGGAAGGGCTGGAATCCCAATATCCCCTTCAAGAGCATGCCCCCAGTGATCTATCCTCCTTCCACTATGTCCCACCTCTTATAGGTTCCACCACCTCCATACAGTGCCACAGACTGGGGCCTGACATTTAACACATGGGCCTTTGGGGAATATTCCAGATCTGAACTATAGCAATGACATTCACATTGCCCAGGAAACTCAATCTCCTCTTTCAAGACAGGCCTAAAATATCATCTCTTCTCTGAAGGCTTCTTGGTTCCTTTTTTCCTAACCTGAACAAAACTCACTGCTCCCTATGATAGACTCCGTGCCTCCTGCTAGAGGAGCAGTCAGGCCTCCACAGAATGGAGGCCCACTCCCACTTGCATAATTCAAGTGTGAGTTAATAAAGGATACTGAGGAAGGTGTGGGCAAAACATGAAGCTCCGAGGACTGACCCAGTACTGACCCAGTGAGTCTTAACCATCCTTCTACCTGGTGAGCAAGGTCAGCAGAGCTTACCAGAGCTCTAAAGGAAAGCATCTAGTGGAGAGGTCAGCCTTGAAAGAAGCTGTGACTCCCATCCAGGGGCAAAATCATCCCTAGGTGACCCCACAGGGAAGGACCAGGAGAATAAATACCTTGACTTCAGGATACTCACTTCTTTCCTTCTCCCGCCTGGGCTTCCTCTATTAGAACCCAACTATATCCAGAGGCCTGGGAAGCCACTGCTGCCTTCCATACAGGTCACCCTCCTGAGGCTCAGAGAATGGTGGAGAAGGGCAGAGGGTAGACCTGAGGGGCAGAGACAAGGGCCCCAGCCAGATATTAAAGCTCATTACCCTGGAGTTGTTGGCTAGTGTGCTTTGCTCTCTGACTGAACATTTACTGTCACACCTCCAAACCATCTTAGACATTATGGCATGACCATGTGCTCTGCCACTCAACATGTGTCCCACCCTGGCCCTGTCTGATGCCTGCAAAGACAAATACAAATGAATTAGGACAACTGAGGACTCTTGGCCCTTGACTTCCTTGGAGTCACCTCTCTTTCCTCCGACTTCCCAATTCAGTCACATGGACAATTTGTCATTCCCAAAACACGATGCTCTCTCTATGCTGAACACATGTTCCTGGGTGGAAACTTCCTGCTTGTTCTTTTAAGACTCAACTGAAGGGCCACTTCCACTATGAAACTTTCCTTGCTTCCCCCAAACACTTGCTGGTCTCTTTCTTCAAAGTTCCCTTTGCAGCTTATATTTTATGGCCTTTCATATTATAGATGTTTATAACTCTCCCCAACTATAATCTCCTTTATAGCAAGAGCCCTGTCTTACTTCATCTATTTTCCCTAGTATCTAGCAGCATTTGTGGCACATAGTAGACTCTCAAATCAATGAATGAATCATTGGATTGAATCAAGATATTTGCAGTTAATGTGGATTTCTTGATTTGTGCATCAGTTTGTTTCTTCATGTAGGCTTGTGTTTTTGTCCCCTTTTTCATTGCTGCAACCAAAAGACTTGACAAGAACAAAATAGAGGAGGGAAAGTTTAATTGACACCCCTGGTTTTAGAGGTTTCAGTCCATACATGGCTGATCCACTGCTCTGAGCGTTAGGTGAGTCAGAACACCATGGAAGACGGGCATGGAGGAGGAAAGCAGCTCAGGACATGGCAATAAGGAAGCAGAGAGAAGAGCTCCACTCATCAGGGACAAGACATAAACCCCAAAGGCACATTCTCAGTAGTTTACCTCCTCCAGGTGCACCCTCCCTCCCTATAGTTACCACCCAGTTAATCCAGTCAAGTGAATTAATGCACTGATTAAGTTAAGACTCTTATAACTCAATCACTTCAAATCTGAATTTTCTTGCATTGTCTCACACATAAGTTTGGGAGACACCTTATATGTAAACCAAAACAGCTGGTTCTCTATGCACTTCTAAGCCACCAGTGTGCAACAGAGAGCAGAAGCTTATGTTCTGAGCATTTCAGCAGCAGCTGACACTGGGTGCCATCTTCCCCCAGTAGAACCTCTGCATGAAGACAGGCAGGAGGTCAAGGAGGAGCTGATCCATGCAGAGCTTACCCATCGTACATCCATTTGACAGATGGACCCTGTTAACAGGTAACTTGCCAACAAGCCCTTAGAAGCTCTTGCGTCTGCTTCCTAAATCCATTTTGGAGCAAAAATCTATTTTATTAGCTGAAGACAGAATAGACCAATTCCAAATATTTGGAAAAGCTTAATCTTGCAAATTAGCTGGCTGTCCTCTGGCCACATGGTAGCCACTTGTGTGGGAGGGAAGCAGGCCCATTTCAGGACAGACCTTTCTCTGTTTCTTGAGAAAACACAATAAAACACCCTTCTCCTTTCATCCACATCTGGCGGCTGCAAAAACTGACCCGTGGAATTCACGTTTTCATACTGGACTATAGCAGGCCAACGGCCGGAGGTTATTCTTGCTGCATTCATGAAAGAGCAAAGCCTGTCAGGATAAGAAGGCTTCTGATGGAGTGCTTATTGAGAAAACATGCAGAGATTTCTGTTTCCCAAAATTAGAGAGGGAGCTTATGATAAGAATTCTTTCATTGATTTCACCTCTTCAACTGCTTCCCCATTGTTCTGAGGAATAATTACAAGCCCTGAGATTCAGATTTGTGAAGAAAGTCCTAGATAGTATTTACCAGAGTTGAATAGCTCAAGGGATTCTAACTCTTACAATTTCACAAAACTTCAAGGCAACCACATTGTACCCACCACAGGGCCACCATCCTAAGTAAACTGAAAAAGAACTTTTCTTGCTGTCATATTAGGCTGGAGTTTTATGAGCTCGTCCTATTCATATTTTAAACTGTGTGTGCTGATTGGTCATCTTCCTGGAAGAAGCAGGAATGGGCTTGGGAGAAGAGAAAGGCACTTTTCCAGAGCACTAGATCAGGACATGCATGGACCACGATGAAATGTGGGATCAGTTCAAATGGGGTTCAACAAAGAAGCTACGAGCACAAATAAAGCAGAGACCAGAGGGAAATGATGAGAAGGAGGTTCAAAGTGAACATTGGAAGGAACATTTAGGGCAATAGCTTCTTAGAGATGCTAACACCTTGATGAAGAACTAAAGATCTCTGGCTGGGAAGGTGTAGAAAGAGCACAGTGAGGCTGGAACTGTCTGTTTGTCTTCAGTGGAGGAGATGTTTACAAGGTTTGATCTGGGAATGTCCTGCCTGCCATGTGGTTTAGAAATCTCCAACTATAGCAAAGCATAGTCAATACAGGTCAGTCCAGAGATCAGGGGGATTAGTGGTTCTTCTAGTTGCTGAGCCTTTTGAGGACACAGAGAATGTTTCATACACCTTCATAAATCCAAGTCCCTATACAGTTTGTGTTATGGAAAAGAATCTAAGAAAATATTTGTCCACTGAATTAGTCAACAAAACATGTATTAGTCAATGACTCAACAAACTACTTTCTTCCAATTTTATATTAATCCAGACAAAATTATCACTGAACACAGTTTCTGATCAACATTCACTCTATGTTGTCCTCTCTGTCAACATAGCAGCAGAGAAAAGTGATCACAGGCCCTGTTCTCAGTCTGCCACCCCTCAGCTACCTGGAGAACTTTCTATCCTCATGGTACTGCCCAGGCTGTTGGACTGACTTTGACTTTGACAATTTTGCTACAGCATCAATTGCTTCTGAAAACTTACCTAGCAAAACTGCCTCTTCCTCTACATATTTGGTAGAGTCAGTCTATCATCACACTTAGTGCTTAGGGTACTTGTATGGATGATTATGCTCTGCCTTCTTGGAAGGCATGAACTCCATCTAATGCAACTGGTATCCTACTTAGTCTTTGACTAGCAAATGATTGACATCACAAAAGACATCCAGGAAGGTGTTTTCTGAAAGAAAGTTTTATGGGCCAATTTTATGTGTATGGAATTTAGGTACTTCTTAGCACCAGTAGTTAAGGCTACCATCTTTGACCTTAAATGCCCAAGAAGAATAGCTGAACCAGCCATTTTGTAGCACTGATCTATAGGAGGCTGGAAGAAAATAGCAAAGCCTATGCTCATTTTGTGTCTGACTACCTTTATTTATTGCTAATATCACTGAAAGAGCCTCCATAATCTCAGAAGATGCAAGTAATCCCACCTAGCCAAGGAAGAGTTAATTAAGAGCTGTATGACCATATCATTAGACATCAAATCTGGCATCAGCAGGCTGGTCTAGAGAAAAGTGCCACCAAACATCTCCCACCAACCACTGTACTGGGCAAGGGGGAGTCACGGTGAACCTTGAGAATTTGATCCTGTACCTTCGATTCATCAGAAGTTAATTCCCCACTAATGCAAGGAGGTGCATTACTTATTTGTGGATGTAGACACACTTATCATCACACCACAGGTAATCTCACTTATATTATCCATTTTCAGTTTTCTTTCACCCACTTATTCTTCAAGATGAGATCACCTTCATTTCAATCATATATAAATTTGGTTTGCTGAGTCAGCTCATTGCCCCTTCCCATTTTATTCATTATAGCTTCACTGTGAATTTTATTTTGTGGCTATTACTTGTCATATCAAATAATGTAGATCTAATTTTGACAGAAACTTCATTTCACATTTTTTTGGCAGAAGAGTAGTCAATTACAAAGTTAAGTATATGCAGTTTAAACCATTGTCACTTTTATTCTCTCCACCTGCATTCCATGTACCCTGGGAAAGATTTAGCCACTTTTAATGATACCAATGCATTGTGATAGCCAGGCTTACATCCAAATGAATAATAGGATGGAACTTCTTAATCAGGTTTTGCCTATCACAACAGGAAGGGCAAAAAACCTGCTTTTGCTGGGGCTGTGGGATATAGAGAGCCCCAGCACCAGATGAGGCTGAGTCACGAACACTATGAAGATGAAGTTGAAAAGTTAGGAAGCAGCTTCCACCTGCCGCCCATCAGTTTCTTCACTCCTAGGAAATATCATTTGTCTGATGGATAGGTGCCTACTTGTTCAGGGGGTATGCTTTACTTGATTGGGGGACCATGCCTGAAGGGCCAGTACAAATGCACTCTTTCCTTTCTTACAGAACTGCCTCAGATTTGGGGCAGAAACTGACCAGGAGTGGGAAGGCACCATAGCAACTGGGCATCAGCCAGATATTCCAGGCTCCAGGATCCGATAGAATCAAAATGGCTTAAAACTCACAACCCTGTTCCCACCATGCTTATTCTAGGACCTTGAGCAAGTTGCTTAGACTATCAGAGGGTTCATTTTCCCATGAGTAAAATGAAAGCATTGGTAAGAATTTATGAAAATAATAACTTAATTCTGTTTAGTGTTTACTATGGCCCAGGCATTCCAAGTGCTTAAAGAAATTGGTGCATTTAGTCCTGGAAATGATCCAATCTTGTAGGTGTTATTACCCTCTTTTACAGAGGATGAAATGGATGCCTTAGAGAAGTCTAGGTTTCTCAGTCAGTAGTGGGTGGACCTGGGACTGCAACCAGGGCATCTGCCTTTTAGATCTCCCTCCCCCACTCCAACCTCCACTCCATACCACCTAACTAATTAACATAAGCAGCTTAAGTACACAGGACGGGGCCTGATCAAAAGGGTGTCAGAAGCCTGCCAAAGTGCCCTGCTACAGGACTAGGTATCCATGCAGCAGGAATATAAGTATGCTTCAGAATGGAATGCCCTCTCCTCTCCCAACATCAGACCTGCCTCACCCTGTCTAAGGTATGGCAAGTTAGAATAAAAAATATTAATTTAAGCCCACAGCATATAAACAGGAGGTGCCTCTCTGTGTCCTCTGGCCAAGTCCTCTCTTAGTCCAGGAAAATGAGGCTTTCTAGGGAAGGACTTGGTAAGGTCAGAAAGCATGTTGAAGCACAGGCTAGTCCCAGAGGCTGTCACCCCCCAGCACTCAGGAGAAGAATCCAAAGTCTAAACCAACCATGGCAACTGTCATGTTCACGTTTATAGAGCCCACAGGCACACAGCCCAACCCTTTGCCCTCTTAGATTTATCTGAAAATAGCAGTCTCCTTGTCCCCTAAAGTTCCCAGCAGAGTCACCGTCGAGCTTTTTCTAGGACAGAGGTACTTCATGGATGTCTGCTCTGACTCCCAGAATAAGAGAAGCATTGGAAATGGTGCTGGAATCAGAGGGATGCATGTCTCCAGCCTCTCTTCTGACCTCTCTTCTGATGGTTTTAACTCCGTTCTGACAAGTCCTGCTCATGGAGCAGTACGAACTCATTGGACGCCTCCTTGCCCTCTCTGTGACCCCCTCCCCTTCCCTGGCCATCTCTGAGCCAGTGCTCAGAAGGCAGACAAGGTCAGGATTGTACCTTTTTCCCTTAGTAAACTGGGTGGTCATTGAGCAAATTACTAAATTACTTATCTGAGTTTCAGTTTCCAAATCTATAAAATGGGATAATTTTTATCTCCCTCCAAGATCTCAGTGAAGATGAAATGAAGTGGTATAAGCACGGGGTCATGCTGTATAGTCTGCAGATGATCCTCCTTTCTGTTTTATGATAAGCCCAAGTTGTGTATACCCTGTTCAAAGTAGAGACACAGAAGAATTAAAATACTGGCTTTTCTTTTTATGGCACTTGAAGTTTACAAATTACTTCTGCTTGATATTATCCCTATTGATTGAATTTACTGATATGTCAGTGACATTCCATTCCCCAAGTACTTATTAAAACTTAAGAGTACCTCATAATGTTGTTGTAAGGATTAAGTAAATTTGTACATTCAAATGTTTATAAGAGAATTGCTTATTATAATTTATATTGCTAGTATTATTACATTCCAAAATCTCTGGTAGATGTTAAGGACACAGAAATGCATAAGATACAGATTCTGTACCCAAGGTGGGTATGAGCATCCTATCAACTTCATTGAAAGGCTAACAAGAAAGACTCTGAAAAGTCATTGACTGGCCAGGGTCATCAGCTGGTATGCAACAGAGACAGGGCTCAAGCCCTAACTTTTCACTCTAATCCCCATGTTCTTTATATCAGGATCTCAGAGAATGTTTTAATTCCACTTTACTCCAGTATGATTATATATAGATATATTTTTTTTCTCTCCAGGAAGCATTTTTCTGTTACTCCATGTTTAGGAATTTTCGCTGATGATAGAAAATCAACAGGCTCTCCCGCACAGCCGGACTCAGCTTTTGAATCTTGGGTTTGCAGACATATCAAGATATTTCTCTCCAGTACGGACAATCATTCCACCCATGATTGCTGGATCTGTCTTAACCTCCAATTTCAATACTTGGCCTTGACTTAGGAAGCTCTTCAGGGCTGTCTTTAACTCAGAGAGAATAGCTTCAGGTAAAGGAGACACAGTGGTCACTGTGAAAGGTACTTCTCCACTGTGCAGACTCATAATGGTCGAAAAGGCATAAATGATGCCTTGGGTATTGACTAGGCGACCATGTTCAGCAAGCAAGTTGATCAGGTTAGATGTGATGGGGGAGAGCCTCTCTTGGGCTGTCATCTCATTAGGCTTTTCATTTTGACAGAACGCTTAATGTAGGGATTCAGAATAGAAGCCGCCACTTTGGGTTCCTTCAGGAGTTGTGCTACTCTCAACAACTCCTTTTCTACTTGTTCCAGTTTATTCTGTTTAGATGCAGCAGAATAAAGAGTAGTGGCATAGTGACCTTCAATGCCATATATCTGAACAGGTGGCCTCATGAGCTTGGAAATGGTCTGACCACAGAGGTACTGAAGCATCGCACCTGTCGCAAGAGCTGGGAAGCTGCTGGGGTGGCCATCTTCTCCCTGGTGGCTGGATTATATATCCTTGACCTTGATCTTTGTCACTAAGTCTTTTTCCAAAATTCCCAACTCCAAATGCCAATTGGGTTTCAAGTATGGAAGATAATGGCTTAAAAGATTTAAAAATAGGAAGGGATCCAAGATGACGGACTAGAGGGAGGCTGCGTTCCTTGTCGCTCCGTAACTCCGGTTTCAAGCAGAAGATATCTGTTTCTTGGTGAGGCAGTTTTTGCTGCTTATCGATCCCCTGTTGTTTACCCCACTTGTCTACTGCGATCATCTCGAGTCTGCCAGCATATCGACACCTTTCTTGAGTGCAGATTGCTCACTGTCTAGCACCTATCATCCGCCATTTACCTGCCTCTTGCCTGTCCATCGCCTGCCTTACACCTATGCATCACCCACCACACGAAGTTCACCTCCCGATCGTCCGACGACAGTCAGCAAACTGATCGCCGACTGCCAGTGGAGCGCCAGCTGCCTGCTGTTGCCTGGAAGTTCACTGTTACAGTACCTGCAGGTTTGATCTCATGTGGCTGCCACCATTTTGAGACAACAGCCAGGCCCCTTAAGACCCCTTCCGACTGTCTGAGCCCGGTCTCCAGGATCCCTCAGCCCTACCGATCACTCCCTACCTCCAGGGCTCTCACATTGACTGACTGCTCCCTGCCGCCAGGACCCCCAGACCAACTGACTGTGCCCTATCACTGGAACCCCAGACTGATTGATTGCAACCAGCCTCAGGATCCCACAACCACACCAAACACCCCTGACCTCCAGGACCCCTGCCTGACCAACAATACCCGCCTTCAGGACCTCCAGCTGACCACGTCCACACCCTGAGCTGCAGCTCCCCATTTGCCAACACATTTGGAAGCCAGGGTGGCCATCTTGGATAATCCTGGAAGCCATAGCTCCGATCCTTAGGTGGGGCAAATCCCATCCTGAAACGCCTGCTGGAGGCTTGAAGCTCATTGTCAGGTACCTCTCATGCATCAGGCTACTGAAGGCTGGGACATTTGAATACTATATGACTGTTATAGTGTAGATTTTCTTTTTTCTCCTTATTGAACAATTTTAAGTTTTTATTTCTTTACTTTTCTTGCTCTCTTTTCCTTTTGTATATCTGTTCCCTCACAGTCTCTTTCTCCCTTTTTGCAAGCTAACACCCAATTTCTTTTGATTATACTCTCACACTTTCTATTATCTAGAACTTCTGTGTATTCTTTTCTTATCCCATTAAGAGCTACATCCTACATCCCTCTGCATCCTCATTCTCCTCCATTAGAAACTGCAGACCTTATGGCAAATCTGTTTGTTATACTGAAGATAATATTTGAACTCATTCTGTTTATTATGACAATATTGTTAATGTCCTCTAGGGGCTATTTGGTCTAGGATTGCATAGTGTCTGAATTGGGCACTGCTAGTATTGATCTCCCCTTAAAGAAAACATTTTGGAAACCTATAGGGCCACTATAAGCCTGTAGGGGGGAATCTGCAATACCCCAGATCTGCACTGCTAGAGGGGAAGATACATGAACAACATGAAAAAACAAGGGAAGAAAATGATCCAAACAAATCTAGATTCTATAGTAATAGAATCCAATGACAGTATGGTAGAAGAAATATTAGAAAAGGACTTCAGATTATACATTATTAAGATGATTTGCGAACCAAAGGATGAGATAAGAGAGCAAATACAGGCAATGAATGATAATACCAATAAGCAGTTGAAAGAGCAACTGCAGGAAGCAAAAGATCATTTCAACAAAGAAATAGAGATTCTCAAAAGAAACCAAACAGATATTCTTGAAATGAAGGAAACAATAAACCAAATAAAAAACTCAATGGAAAGCATCACCAAAAGACTAGACCATTTGGAAGACAGAACCTCAGACAATAAAGACAAAATATTTAATCTTGAAAATAAAGTTGTTCAAACACAGAAGATGGTAAGAAATCATGAACAGAATCTCCAAGAACTATGGGACATCATGAAAAGACCAAATTTAAGAATTATTGGGATTGAGGAAGGCACAGAGATACAAACCAAAGGAATGAACAACCTATTCAATGAAATAATATCAGAAAATTTCCCAAACATGAAGAATGAAATGGAAAATCAAATACAAGAGGCTTACAGAACACCAAATGCACAGAATCAAAACAGGTCCACACCAAGACACATTATAATGAAAATGCCTAACATTCAAAATAAAGATAGGATTTTGAAGGCCGTGAGAGAAAAGCACCAGATTACATATAGGGGGAGACCAATACGGATAGCAGCAGACTTCTCAACCCAGACGCTAAAAGCTAGAAGGGCCTGGATCAACATATTTCAAGCTCTGAAAGAACATGGTTGCCAACCAAGAATCCTATACCCAGCAAAACTAACCTTCAGATTTGAAGATGAAATAAAATCCTTCCATGATAAACAAAAGTTAATAGAATTTACAAATAGAAAGCCTGCGCTACAGAATGTTCTCAACAAAATATTCCATGAGGAGGAAATGAAAACAACAATGTAGGTCAGCAAAGGGAGGAACTACCTTAGAGAAAAACCACTCAAAGGAGAAACCAAGCCGACTTAAAAACCAAAAATAAGCCAAATGACTGGGAATACAAATCATTTCTCAATAATAACCCTGAACGTTAATGGCCTAAACTCATCCATCAAAAGACATAGACTGGCAGAATGGATTAAAAAGAAAGACCCAACAATATGCTGCCTGCTAGAGATTCATCTCATAGAAAAAGACATCCACAGACTAAAGGTGAAAGGATGGGAAAAAAATCTACCACGCACATGGACTCAGTCAAAAAGCGGGGATTTCCATCCTTATATCAGATAAAGTGGACTTCAAGCCAAAGTTAGTCAGAAGGGATAAAGAAGGACATTTCATACTGCTTAAGGGAACCATAAATCAGGAAGACATAACGATAGTAAATATTTATGCCCTAAACAATGGTGCATCCCTGTACATCAAACAAATCCTTCTCAATTTCAGGAATCACATAGACCACAACACAATAATTCTGGGTGACATTAACACACTGCTGTCACCACTAGATAGATCTTCCAAACAAAAACCAACCAAAGAAACCATAGAACTCAATAACACAATCAATAACCTAGACTTAATAGACATATATAGAATATTCCATCCATCAATGAGGAGATTCACTTTCTTCTCAGCAGCACATGGAACCTACTCAAAAATAGACCATATGTTATGCCACAAAGCAGCCCTTAGGAAATGCAAAAAAATAGAGATACTGCCTTGTGTTCTATCAGATCATAATGGACTGAGAGTAGAAATCAATGACAAAATAAAACACAGAAATTACTCCAACACTTGGAGACTAAATAATATGCTATTGAATGAAACATGGATAACAGAAAACATCAGGGAGGAGATAAAAAAATTCTTAGAGGTCAATGAGAATGACGATACAACATATTAAAATATCTGGGACACTATGAAAGTGGTACTAAGAGGAAAATTCATTGCATGGAGCGCATTCCAGAGAAGAATGAAAAATCAACAACTAAATGACCTAACATTACAGCTCAAAGCCCTAGAAAAAGAAGAACAGAATAACAGAAAAAGTAGTAGAAGACAGGAAATAATTAAAATCAGAGCTGAAATCAATGAAATTGAAACAAAAGAAACTATTCAAAAAAATGACAAAACCAAAAGTTGGTTCTTTGAAAAAGTAAACAAAATAGATAAACCCTTAGCCACACTAACAAAGAGAAGGAGAGAGAAAACTCAAATTACTAAAATTCATGATGAAAAAGGAAATATGATGAAAGACACCACTGAGATACATAACATAATGAGAAGCTACTTTGAAAATCTGTATCCCAACAAAATAGAAACTACCAAAGACATTGACAAATTTGTAGAGACATATGCTCCTCCCAGGCTGAACCAGGAGGACATACACAATTTAAACAGATCAATAACAAGCAATGAAATTGAAGAAGTCATTGAAAACCTACCATTCAAGAAAAGCCCAGGACCAGATGGATTCTCAGCCGAGTTCTACAAGACCTTCAAAGAAGAACTCACTCCAATACTTCTCAAAGTATTCCAGGAAATAGAAAAGGAGGGTACCCTACCAAACTCATTCTATGAAGCTCATATCACCCTCATACCCAAACTAGGCAAAGACACATCAAGAAAAGAAACTTTTAGACCAATATTCTTGATGAATATAGATGCAAAGATCCTTAACAAAATATTGGCAAACCGTATCCAAAAACATATTAAGGAAATTGTGTTCTTGATAATCGCCATTCTAATTGGGGTGAGATGGAATCTTAGGGTAGTTTTGATTTGCATTTCTCTTATTACTAGAGATGTTGAACATTTTTTCATATATCTGTTGATTGTAGATCTTCTGTGAAGTGTCTGTTCATATCCTTAGCCAATTTGTTGATTGGATTATTTGTATTCTTGGTGTAGAGTTTTTGAATTCTTTATATGTTCTGGAAATTAGTGCTCTATCTGAAGTATGAGTAGCAAAGATTTTCTCCCACTCTGTAGGCTCTTTCTTCGCATTGCTGATAGTTTCCTTTGCTGAGAGAATGCTTTGTAGTT
Source organism: Sciurus vulgaris (assembly GCF_902686455.1). Lineage (NCBI taxonomy): Eukaryota > Metazoa > Chordata > Mammalia > Rodentia > Sciuridae > Sciurus > Sciurus vulgaris. The sequence goes on from NC_136461.1 coordinate 45,095,982, forward strand.
TTAATCTATCCCAGTCATTGATTTTTGCTTTTATTTCTTGTACCATGGGAGTCCTGTTAAGGAAGTCTGTTCCTAAGTCGACAAGTTGAAGATTTGGACCTACTTTTTCTTCTATAAGATGAAGGGTCTCTGGTCTGATTCGAAGGTTATCAAGAACACAAGCAACAATAGGTGTTGGTGAGGATGTGGGGAAAAAGGTACACTCATACATTGCTGGTGGGGTTGTAAATTAGTGCAGCCACTCTGGAAAGCAGTATGGAGATTCCTCAGAAAGCTTGGAATGGAACCATTTGACCCAGCTATCCCACTCCTCGGCCTATACCCAAAGGACTTAAAATCAGCATACTACAGAGATACAGCCACATCAATGTTCATAGCTGCTCAATTCACAATAGCCAGATTATGGTACCAACCTAGATGTCCTTCAATTGATGAATGGATAAAGAAACTGTGGTGTATATATACAATGGAATATTACTCAGCCAAAAGAATGATAAAATTATGGCATTTGCAGGCAAATGGATGAAATTGGAGAATATGCTAAGTGAGATAAGCCAATCTCAAAAACCAAAGGATGAATGATCTCGCTGATAAGTGGATAATGACACATAATGGGGGGTGGGAGGGGTTAGTGTTAGGGTTAGAGTTAGAGTTAGGGAGGGGGGCAAGAATGGAGGTAGGAAGGACTGTATAGAGGGAAAAGAGGGGTGGGAGGGATGGGGGGAGGGAAAAAATAACAGAATGAATCAAACCTCATTACCCTATGTGAATGTATGATTACACAAATGGTATGCCTTTACTTCATGTACAAACAGAGAAACAAGATGTATCCCATTTGTTTACAATAAAAACAAATTAAAAAAAAAGATTTAAAAATACATATGAATAAATGCATATGAATAAATATGCATATATATGTATGTATGCACACTCACAGGGAAAACACCAGTTGTTTACCAGGTACTAAACTAAAGGTCTGTCACATGTAACATTTCTGATAAGTATTGTGGACTGTTTTAATCAGCTTTTTTCACTGCTGTGACTAAATGATCTGACCAGAAGGAAAAGTTTATTTTTAATGTTTAAAGGAGGAACAATTTATTTGAGGGTTTACAGCTTCAAAGATCTTAGTCCATAGAAGGCTGATTCCATTCCTCAGGGCTTGATGTAAGGCTGAACATGGTGGGAGAGGGTGCCAGAGGGAAGCCGCTCACATCATGGTGATCAGGAAGCAGAGAGAAATTCCACTTTCCAGATACAAAATGTATATCCCATAGCCACGCCCCAATTAACCACTTCCTCCAGCCACACCCCAGTTACCACTCAGTTAATCCATCAGGGATTTAAATCACTGATTGGGTTAAGACTTCTACAATACAATCATTTCTCCTCTGAACCTTCTTGCACTGTCTCACACATGAGCTTTTGAGGGACACCTCACATCCAAACCACAACACGGACCTCATTATACTCCTCAAAAACGACAATTAAAAAAAAAATTATGCTTCCCAAGAAGCTAGAGGAGCTAAGATTTAGACCCCTCACTCTCAGTCATAATTCCCAATCTTAACCCTGCATAAAGATGGCTTCTTCATATCCAGGCTAACCTCTTAGTCAGCAGTTGCTGGTCCACACCTTATGTGCTTTTCTTCCCTTCTTCCCTGTTCAGGCTGCAAATATTTCAAATTTTTCACTTTGCTTCCTTTTTAATTATCCATTCTAACCTTAGGTCAGGTCATTGCTCCCAAATCCTACTATATGCATTTAAAAAGATTCAAGCAGCATCCTGAATGCATTTCTGTTTAGATATCTCTTCTAGATATCCCATTTCATCACTTTTTAATTTGGCCTCCATAAGCTTGAGGCATGGATGCAGTTCAGCTGAGTTCTCTACAGTGGTTTGGAAATGATGGCCTTTACTCCAACTTCCAACAGTATGTTCTTCATTTGCGTCAGTATCTTGACCCCACACATAATCCGATCACTAACATGTTCTAAAGTTATACTCCATGTATGTATGATATGTCAAAATACATTCTGCTGTCACGTATAACTAAAAAGAAGAGCAACAAAGAAGAAGATGTTCTAGTTCTTCCCTAGTCTTCTGGTCTTCTGGTCCTCACCAGAATTGCCCATAATACTCTGCTTAAATCATCCTAGGCATTTTCTCACCTGCTCCTCCAAGTTCCTCCAACCTCTACCCATCATGCCACTTCCTCTTTTTCAGGTATTTTCATTATGAACAACAGCCCCACTTGATGATATCAGTTTTCTACATTCATCTGTTTTTAATTATAATGGAATACCCAACGGTGGATAATTGATAAAGAAAAGAAGCTTATTTCACTTACATTTTTGGAGGTGGAAAGTGCACAACAATATTGTATTGGCTTTGACAAAGCCCCTACTGGCTGTGTTACCTCATGGTAAATGGCATCCTGGCAGGTGCACAAGACAGAGGGAAAGATCACATGGAGAGACAAGAAGCCAGAACACAGGGAAATGTTAACATTGCTTTGTGTGTGTGTGTGTGTGTGTGTGTGTGTGTGTGTGTGTGTGTGTGTGTGTGTGTTTCGGTACTGGGAATCGAACCCAGGACCTTGTGCTTGCAAGGCAAGCACTCTACAAACTGAGCTATCTCCCCTGCCCACCTTGCTGTTTTGATAACAACTCCCACTCATGACAGTTATCTCAGGATCCCATGAGAACCTCCTCCCAAGGGCAAATGTCCTACTGGCCTCTCTCTAAGTTCCACCTCTTAAAGAATCCACTAGCTCCCACATCACCACCTGGGACCCAAGCTTCCAACACAGGAAACTTTGGTAGACAGGAACTGATGGACTACAATTAAAAAGCAACTTAAAGTAGCCTTTATGGACAAGAATGTAAAAGTTACTCAAAAAATTTAAAATATAACTATCATATGATGCAGCAATTCTGAATAGGTACCCAGAAGATATTGAATTAGTATGCTGAAGAGCTATCTTGTACTCCCATGTTCATTGCAGCCTTGAATCTGACTTTATTTATGTTTCCATTCAATAAATGAATAAAGAAACTGATAAATGCACACAATGAAATATTATCTAGCCTCTAAAAGGATGAAAAGCCTGTTATTTGAAATAGCATGGACAAAGCTATGGACTTTTCCTTAAGTGAAAGAAGCCAGGCATAAATGTGTAATTTCAGAAAAGTCAAACTCAAATGGTGATTACCAGAGGTTGGGAGTGGGAGATTAATAAATTTGTTTATTATACTTTGAGATGGATTTTTTTTCTCACACGTATGAGAGAGAACATGCAGTACTCGTTTTTCTGTGTCTGGTTTATTTCACTTAACATAATGTCCTCCAGTTCCAACCATTTTGCTACAAATGACAGAATTTCATTTTTTATTCTTTATGACTGAATAATACTCCAGTGTGCATCTATACCATGTTTTTATTTATCCCTACATCTGTTGATGGACACGTAGGCTGATTACATGAGTTAACCATTGTGAGTAGTTTCTCAGTTAACATAAACATGAAGGTATCTTTTGGCATGCTGATCTCATTTCTTTTGGATATATCCCCAAAAGTGCGATAGACTTACCTTTAGTCTTTTTGAGGAACCTCCATTCTTTTCTCCATAGTGGCTATGCTAATTTACATTCCCACTAACAGTAAATAAGGGTTCGTTTTTCTCCACATCTTCAGCAGCACTAGTCTTGCTGATTTTTTGTTTTGGTTTTGGTTTATAACTAAGCATTCTAACTGGGACAAGATGGGACCTCATTGTAGTCTTAATTTGCATTTGCCTGATCCAGTCTCATTCTTCCAATGGCCCAGACCACATGGGCTCTCTGTCCAGTTAGGGTCACACATCCCTTCCCATTAGCTCACTTGGGTGGAGTGTGAAATGGTTCCAGGCTCTCTCTCTACCTGGCTCCTACCTGTCCTTCAGGAAATGCACACATAAGTCTTTGACCCAACAAACTCTAGGAGGCAGACGAATCCAAGCGTTACCCTCTCTTTCACCTTTTCCATCAACAGGCAGCCAGGCTACTTCTGCCAGCTGCTTCCCCAGGCAGGATCAGATAGTCCCATTGTCACCCTGGCTACAAAGGAACCTTACCAACCTGTGCCAAAAGCCCCCTGGAAGCCCTCGTTCTTGTTTTGAAAAAAAGGAGGAGGTGTCGTGACCCTGAGTCCTTCCCTAAGGAAGCGGGTTTCAAAGTATCCCTCATGCCAAAGACACTCTGTCACAAATCCCCCTTTAGTCTCCTATCTCTTCATCCATCTCCCATCTTTTATATCTTCAGTAAAAATACAAGATCCAAGAGCCACAGTATCTATTTTGGGCCTCTCTTTTATAAATCGTGGAATCTTGGAGCCTTGGCCAGAGCTTTCATTTGAACAGTCTATCACATAGATAAGCAGGCCCACGCTTTTCACACCAGCTAGCGTACAATGCACAGAGCGTTTCCCACATTGGCTCTTATGTAGAATCTCTTCTCTGATGTGGAGTCTTCTCATGTCTAGACTGACCCCCTTTGGACTGGATGACCTGAGTAGTTGGTGACATCACTCTGCCCCACCCTCCTGCATCCCTGGTCGACTGAGCCACATGGGTGGCATGAAGCCTACGTGGCATGCATAGGCCCTCTGTGACTGGTTTTTGATTCACTTATCTGAAGAGATGTCAATGACAGCTGCTTCACATTCCCTATTCCCATGGCATCCACTGCCCATCTTCCTCTCAGAGGCGCCCATTCATGCATGGCGTGTGAAACACAGCACACCCTGGGCCAAGCTATTGCCCTTGGGGTATTTCTTCACTGTTGATAAATGAAAGAATCAATCTTTCCTGAACCCCTACATGCCAGGTGCCAATCCTTATTTCATTTATCTTCCAAAATGATCCTGAGGAATAAGTATGATTTTACGACTTTTCCAGGTAACAAAATCAGGTTTCCAGCAGGATACATGACACTTGATGACACCCAGCCTGTCAATGGTGGAGCTGGGCTTAAAGTCCCTTCCAAAACCGGAAGGCTGTAATGAAAGGAGAAGTCACCTGGGAGACAGGGACCATGGGGTGTACCCAGCTCTGCCATTAATTTGAGTGTGGCCTCGGATAATTTCCTTCCCCATCTGCATTTCCACATCTCTGAGTGAAGAACTTGGGCGCTGTGACCACTGGTGTCCTTCCAACTGCAGAGCTCAGAGCCATGGAAGGTGCTCCTACCAGTGCCTATTCCGCACTGGCCTGCCCAGATGTCTTAATTCAGTTTCCGGGTGGTAATCAGTCTCATCATGCTATTTCCTGTCTGCACTTCTAACCTCCCTCATTGGGGCTCATCTGTATGGCTTTTTGTGTTGCTCATGTTTACCAATGGCCTGATTTAGAATCATCTGCAAATTTCATTAGAGAGTAACTATTCGCCACCTACCCAAGGAAACCTCACAGGCCAAGAGAAATATCAATGGCAGAGCGTGCATTCAGATCCCCTTCTCCTTTTTCACATTTTTCTCCAAATAATGACTCTCAAAATGTTGGTACTATCCCAAAAATACCTGATTCTGGATCTGACAGACTGTGCTAGGAACCTTGAACAAAGATTAAGTAGAATCTTTACATACCCTTCCTGAATTTCAGTTTCTTCAACTGGGAAGCAGGAATAAGATACCCACTGAAAGGGTGCTTTGGCATATTAGAATTACGTGTGTCACGTGGAGCATCCTAGTACCCGGCCTGGAACCATTTACTCCCTCAAGGATTTGTGAATAACCATCAGGCAAACAGAGGTTCTTGGTTGTGAACCTAAAATGCTTCTGTCTCTTTTTCAGAATAACATTATGGGGAATTTTTCCTAGAAATGTATAATATCGCCCACACCCTTAGGCACAGAACGTTTATCTTTGGTTTGCAAATAAAGAAGGAAAAAGAAATCCAGGTTCTTCCTGGAGAATGACCTTGGAATTCTTTAATCTTGCTAAGTCTCATTTTATTTAGCCTCTAAGCCTTTTGCATTTGAAGGAGTAAATGAATAAACAGGTATAATGTCTGAATACAATAGGTGCTCCATTTACTACATGGATCTGGATGTGAGTCCCTCTCCTCCACTTACTAACTTAGAGATTCCTTTGGAAATCCAATTTCCACATATCCAATGGAAACAATTCTCATCTCTCATGTGAATGTGAGATCTACACAACAGCTGGAGTGGACGCACCGGACTCACGGAAGGTACTCAGCTCATGGTAAGACTATTCCCTCTCACTTCCTGAACATTGTTTTGTTGTGTTGTCACGGTTAGGAACAGGATGATAAAGTAGAAATTCACAGAGACAAAGCAGGTGAAATGCATTCCCTTCGTGGGAGGGCTCCTAAGAGTTAAACATGGGACTTAGTTGAAATATCAAGATGGTTCTGCATAAATAAAAATTTTACAAGACAATCACATTTGGTTCATATCAAAATCACTCAGATCCAAAGATGCATTCCAAGTCGTTGACATCCATTTCAGTTGGATGCAAATCCAATTTTTTAAAAATTAATCCAAACTTGACAAGAAGCTGATCTCATGTATCTTTCCAGAACATCCCAACATCCTATCCCCCGTCGATTTCCTGGGAAGGAAGTGGGTAGTGTGGTTGTCAGAAAAAGAAAGCTGGAATCTGCAGCTTCGTGAAGGACTGAAGCAGCCTATTTGACTCTCAGAAATTACTCCTGGGTAAAATATGAAATGCTTCTTAGGCTGTTGGCCTTCTAGCGTGTTCTGGCCTCTGCCTATCTCTTAGGACTCTCCCCTGTCACAGCCCCCATTATATTTTACACCCCAGATAAAATTAACTTTGACTCTCTGTTTTGTTTCTGGAAGGCTCAAATATACCTGTCACTCCCTGAGAGCCCCTGTGCATCTTCAAGACCAACATAATCTCTACCTCACTCCTGACCTCTCTGCCCAGCCGCTGGCATAATTATCTGCTCCCTGGATATGGTTTCATACTTTGTACCCTCTGTATTAACACTCTCTTAGAAATACCTACTTGTGTGTCTGTTTCCACCACTATACTTTGAATTCCTGGTATGGTATCTACATCCTATTTCCTCGGATCCTCATGTTCATAGAGTAGGTATGCACGTAGTCACAGTCTGGAGATACTGACCACTGACTTGTGTGTAGTGCTGGAAATCTGATGGGGAGCATGCACCTTGTACACTCCAAGACCTTACAACCAAGAGGTGCAGTCCATACAAAAAACAATGTAACATAGCACGGAAAAGGGAGGCACAAGACACAACTACTCTAAGGAAAAGAGATGCCAATATTAGACAGAAGAGATGCAAAGTACTTCTCTTCAATTTGAATTGTGTTTAGACATTTATAATTTCAGATTTGTATTTCAAAATGGCAGATTGGACATAAAACCCAGATGAGATCCCACTGAACAGACAATAAAGTTTTACAAAATAAAATACATAAAACCTTATTAGTCTGATAAAAAAAAAAGAGGGTGGTTTCCCCACATCAGTGACTTAGACACATTTCTAAAGGGTAGAAAGCAAATAGGGTCCCTGAGGCATGAACTAGGGCACAAGAACTTAGTGCGAGGCACAGATAGCAGACGGCAATGAGCATGTGAGTGGTGTTGCTTGATGGAGCCCTAGGAAGGCCTGTGGAGGGGAGCCAGGGAAGGCTAGAGTCGGCCACCAGCCTGGGGCAGGGCAGTACTCCAGGGGTGAGACAAAACAGGAAGACCCAATGCTTCCTACAAGGTTTTTTTATTCTGTTTTCTGTGTTTCTGCTTTTTTCTTCTTTTTCTTAGGTGGTTTTTCTTCTCCCATAGCTGCAGCTGCCTGAGGACAGCAGGAACAGGCCTCATTACCCATGGCTGCTCAGCAGAATACCACCAACCCTATTCCATGCCTGGCCACTTGGCTTCAGCTATTGCCATCCTGGGCTACAACAAAGAAGATGCACCCAGCTTGCCAACAGGGGCAGGGATCCGCAATGTGGCCATTTCACCTGCAATTCCAGATGCCAGTCCAAGGCCCAAGGTTCTTGGGGAGGCGGCAAAGGGTACAGGCCACTCCCCACAACTCCCCACTGCAACTGCAGCTGTCCTGGGTGCCCCAAAGACAGCACTTCATTCTACGCTCCCCACCCCCCAACACAACTCCAGATGTCCCCACAACTCTAGAGAAGTCTCTGTTTTGGTCTGTATGTGCACCTCCCCCACCCATGATATCCAAGGGCAGGCAGACCCAGAAAACATATAGCAGACTCTCATGATAGTGCAGAAATTCTTCAATTAGCTGGTAGGTGACTGCACCTGTACAAGTTTCCCCCTTTTATTTGTGTGAGCATCACTCTTCTTACCCTTGGGGAGCCAGTCCAGGAAAGTTCCATCCCTTGTACTGCTTCCCTTGTGCTGCACCCTTGGATTGCAAGTTCAAAGCCAGTCTCAGCAACTTAGCAAGGCCCTAAGCAACTCAGTGAGATGCTGTCTTGAAATAAAATACAAAAAAGGGTTGGGGATGTAGGATGTGGCTAAGTCTTTAAGTGCCCCTGAGTTCAATCCCTAGGAAAGAAAGAAAGAAAGAAAGAAAGAAAGAAAGAAAGAAAGAAAGAAAGAAAGAAAGAAAGAAAGAAAGAAAGAAAGAAAGAAAGAAAGAAAGAAAGAAAGAAAGAAAGAAAGAAAGAAAGAAAGAAAGAAAGAAAGAAAGAAAGAAAGAAAGAAAGAAAGGAAGAAAAGCTGTTAACAGTAAGGGATGCCTAGCACTAGTAGTAAGAGCTGATAAAACTGAGAGCTGCTGGGAGCTGTTAAGACAGCTTCTGAGAGGTACTGAAAGTCACCAAGAAAGCTGCTAATACTACTCACTTAGAGTGGCTGGTGTTCAGAGCTCAGAGGTGCTTGCACTCAAAGATTTAGAGCATTTAACAATAGATAAGCTGTACTTGGCCTTTGCATGATTTCTATCTAAATTGAGCAAAAGAACCTTCAGCTAGTTGTTAATAGGTGGGGACTGGTGACAGAGGCAGGTAAATCCATAAGCCAACCATGACCTGCAGAAAAAGAAAAAAGATACTTCCATCCACAATGGAAATGTATTATGATTCTTAAACCTTGGGTCCGACACTTTGGACATTGTAGGAGCTCAAGCAAATTGGTCTGCACCCGCCACACAGTGAAGACAAGCCTACCACTCAGTAAAACCTGCTTCTTCACACAGAGCTCTCTACCTCTCCCATATGGAGAAAAGTCCTGCTGGGAAACTCAACGTGCTGGATTACCAGAACCCTTGCCAAATCCCTATCACACAAGAGAGTCACAAATAAAAGTTTTCTAATTTAGTCAACATTTGAGGAAAATTGAGGAGAAAGAAAAAGAAAAATACAAAAAACAATTAAGATTAATAACAAAGAGATAAAAAAAATCAGAAATAAGCAAGCAATGGAAGAGAATTTCAAATTAAATTAAATCAGTAACCTCTGGGAAATTTGAGAAGTTATTTTTGCCATGAGAAATAGGCTGTCAAGGGTTCTTAGAAATGTAAACTATGTTTGTCATTATTTTTTAAAAGTCAATGAGGGCTAAATATTAGATTGGTCATGGTTTAAGACCAAATTGGTGACCTGGAAGATGAAGTCAATGAAATCTCATGGAACATGGAGAAAAAGGTGAAGAGGAAGAAAATATGAGAAAATTAGAAGTTAAAATAAATGGAGAATAGATTTAGAAGGGTCAAAATTCCTCTAATGGGAGTTTCAGACATGGAAAGGATAGGTGAAAAGTTAGAAAGTTAGTCAAAGCAGTACAGATATTATTAAAGAAAAAAGCAGGAAAAAGAAATATTTCTTGACCTACATAGGAATACGATTGTATAGGTTGGAAGAGTGACTTTAGTGGGACATATGACAAATGGAAACAAAACAAAGCAAAAGCTGAGCACCAGTTGTCATCTAGTGGCATTTCAAGAAGACCTTCCTAAAAGCTGTCAAGGGCTATGGCAGCCAGAATACCCACAAAGGAGAAAATCAGACCACACTCAGATCTCATGTCAGCAACCACTGAAGCCAGATGAGGTGTCCTCAAACTTATGAGGGAATGTGCTTTTGAACCTAAAATTCTATAAGCAGGGTAAGGCTAATTAAAGAAATTTCATCTTTTTTTTTCAAGTTTGTACTCTTACTTGCTACATTGGTGTTTATTAGTAAAGCAATAAAAATCATGGCAAAATATTAACTTCCAATGAAGCCATTTACTATAATAAAATATCAGAATACTTTAAAAAAGAAAAATTCTAGAACTTGAATATATTATCTGATAAGCCAAAAAATGATTTCCCCTCCCCAGTCCCTATCCTAATTCCAGAAATCTGTAAATATGGTACCTTTCACATAAGGAGGCTTTGTAGATAAGATCAAATTAAGGATCTTAACATGGATCATTAATGGGAAATGTTAATGCAGAGAGTAATTAGATTGATTTAGTTAGCCACTGCACAGTGTGTACATGTTTCAAAACATCATGTTGTGTACCACAAATATATACAATTTTTATTTGTCAACTTTAAAAATTAATACTTTTTTTTTCAACAGAGCACTTTAAGAGGAAAATGTTCCTACAGAAAAGTGGTCAGAGAGGTAATGATAATGGATTTGAAGGTGGAGGAAGGGATTCAGAACCCAAAGGATATGAGCAACTGTCAGAAGCTGGAAAAGACAAGGAGAGAGTTTGACCAAGGGACTCAGCACTGCTAATATCTCGGTTTTAGTCTAGGGAAACCCATGAGAACACCTAGCCTACAGAACTGTAAGGTCGTACATTTGTGTTGTGTTCAGCCACTAAGTTTGTGGTAATATGTCATAGCAACAATAGGAAACTATAGTTGCTTCCCTTATTCCTTTTCTGAAAAGTTACTTGAGGATATAGTCTAGAAAAATAAAAATGGAAGCTAAGGAAAATCTCTATGATGCAAGGGACAAGGGAAGTCATCCAAAAGCAAGGTATGAGAGAGAGTGACCCAGTAGGGTACATCCAGCAAAAATTAGAGGATTGAGAAGCAAAACAATCTTAAATATGAGAAGAATATACTTATAACTTCTGTATATTAAAAATAAAGAGGGGAAAAAATAGAAATAGTATACAAAAATCATAGCACAGATATGTATTATTTTAAGCATTTGATAGAAAAGAGAATCTATTCCTTCCAATAGAGGAAGATTTCCCTTCATGCCCCATGACTTAGAATTACCATTTTCTTCCCCCTGTCAATCAATATACTAGATTCTATAGTAAATATTTACCGAATAAAATATGAGCAAATTTGGGGGGGGGGGGCTGGGTTGGCACTTTTAGAGTCTATCTATAGACAAACCTATTAAGATTTAGTAATAATTAGAGTGCAGAATATCATTGGTGTCAACGCTGGCAATGTGACAGTGATGTTGGGCATCAGAGACCAGGAATGAAGGCAGGAATGAGGACAGGAAGCATGGTCCAGTAGTGTCCTCTTCCATGGCTGTGAACACTGTCTAAACAGCTGACAAAATAAAAATTTAAACATATGGAGTCTTAACTACCATCAACCATTCACTGAACAGATATTCACTAAGTGAGTCTATGCTTGGCATCCTCTTGGTATTCGGAATATAGCCATGAACAAAACAGACCATTTCTCCTTCCAACACAGTCTGCACTCTAGTGCAGCACAACAGACTACAAATGAAGGAGCGCCTCACCCAGCAAGCTAGACAGTGTCAAAGTGTGACGTGGGGAGCAGCAAACTCTTCCTACAAAAAGCAGGTAGAGAGTAACTACTTTAGGTGTCGTGGGTCAGAGACCTCGTCTGAACCTTCCACTATGCCACCACAGCAGGAATGCAGCCATAAATAAGACACACACTCACATGGCTTTGTTCCAATAAAACTTTATTTACAAAAACAGGCAGTGGGCCCAACTTGAACATGGCCTGCAGGCAGTCATTTGAACACCTTTCCTATAAAACAAGGACAGAAACTAGGGAGAACCATAGAGAGAAGCGTTGCAACTTCAAAATAGGAAAATGAGAGGAGGCTGATTCAAGGCAGTGAAGAAGGGGAGGGACATGGGGGAAGAGCGTCCCAGGCAGAGAGAGCCGAAAGTGCACACTCGGAGATGAGAACACTTCGCTGGAGAAAGGGACGGTGAGACTGGAGCAGGGACAGTGAGGATGGAGCAAGGACGGAGGGGAGCAAAGTACCCAGGCAAGGTGGGAATGTGAGTCTGGAGGGAAGGTTGGGTGCACCTGTAATCAAAGTGTGGTCCTCTACCCAGCAGCAGCAGTCTCTGGGATCAGAATCTGCACTTCAGTGTGCCTCCCCAACGGATCCTATCTCTGTTAACATTTGAAAAGCACTGGTGTGGAGCCTCCTGGTTGGGCTTTTATTCTGAAGTGGGTGGAAAGCCATTGACTGATTCTGACAGAGGGCTTTTATTTTAAAAGGATAACTCAGGTTACTATTTTCACTCCCCTCCTCCCTGGTCAGGGAAGATGGAAGAAGACAAGTTGGGGTGTTTCAATAACCCCCGTGAGAGGTGATGGTGGCTTGGAGCGCCGTGAGTTACCAGGACATGGCATGAGTCTAGATATGTTCTAAAGTAAAACCAACGGGAGCATCCATCAGCCCAGATGTGAGTCGCGTGAGGTACGGAAGGGGCTAGAGGATGATCAAAAGGTTTGGGACTTGAACAAAGATGAAGGCAACCTTTCCTGAGTGGGGAGGAGTGTGGAGAAGACGGAGGCCAGTGGAACCAGGGGCCATGACTTTAGTGGGCAACCTTGAGGTCTGTGACGTCTAGTGACTTCCTCCCAAGGGGAGATTCCAAGCAGTCAGTCTGAAGTTCAGGAGGGAAGATCACCCACCTGAAGATCTGCAGATAATAAGGAGCAGGAGAGGTGGAGATGGAAAGGGACCCTGGGAGTGGAGCAGTTATGCAAAATCTTTCATTTCGTGGACCCAATAAATACTACTTCAGCTCAAGAGATTAAGTCATACCCCATAAGCATATAAATTAGCGTTATGGTAGTAACTTCTTGAACTAAAGTCAAAAAGTAATTGTTTTCCTAAGGGAAAGGAGCCTGCCCCCAAAGTGCAAATATTCTACCATTCCATTTGCATGCGGTACTTAGAACAGTCAGATTCACAGAGACATAAATTAGAAGGGTGCTTCTCAGGGCTGGTGGGGTGGCAGGAAAGGGAGCCACTGTTTAATGTGGGAAGATGGAGATGTTCTAGAGAGGGTTGGTGGCCGTGGCGGCACAGCCAAGTCTATGTACTCCATGCCCCCGCACCATTTAAATATGGTTAAAATGGTAAATTATATGTTATTTATATGTTACCATAAGAAAAAGATTTAAATTTTTTTAAATTCACATAGTAGTCGCACGCACACACCCACACCCCAAATTGAATCGGTCCTGCAGGGGATGGGGATAAGAGGGCAGGGGGAAGGGAGGCATACTTTTTATTTTCTCTTTCCTGGACTGTTTGCATTCTTTAACCATGTGCACTCATTATTTTCATATTTCAAAATAAAATACTTAAAAGAATGAGTATGAAAAGGGAGAATTTCGGTCCGTGTTTCTGCTTGACTGCATTCAAATGCTCAAAACACTATTTTATAGAAGGCGATTTCCAAGAAGCCTTCAAAGCCCCTTTTCATTATTATTACTAGAAGCCTTTCCCCTGGAACCAGACACTTGTGTTTTTCCTATGGAGCTTGAATTCAAAGCCTGGGAGGGTGAGTGCATTGGGAAGCCTCCAGGTCCGGCGCTCTGCCTTTGAACTGCTGTGTTTTCCAGGGCTCCCCACGCATCCCTCATCCAGCTGGCTTCCCATCCAGGATTTACTGAGTTGTCCAGGGGGTGCCCAGAGCCTGCTGGAAGGTGACCAGAAGCTGAAGCAGACCCACCAGCGAGGCCGACCTCAGGAAGATCCCAGACTGCAGCTGCTCATCACCCAAGCTGCCACCAACAGGCCACGGGAGGCCAGTGAGAAGGCCTTCACCAAGGCCTCCACATCTCACAAAACTCCCCAGAAATTCTAGATGCCAGCCAGAGGATTCTAGCGCGTCCACGTGGGAAGAGACTTCAGAAATCATACTGTAAAACTGTTCCATTTTATAATGGGGGAATGAGGCCCAGCAATGTATAATCACAAACCAGGAGTTAGGAGCGGAGCCCGGATCTGATGTAAGTGTGGCTACCAGGAAACACACCGAGCTCTAGATTCAAGTCGGAAGGCATCTTCCGGAACGCAGGCCCTGTCCTGCTGCGGGTAGGTGGAGGAAAGAGGGTGGCTAGGGGATGGGAAGAAGTGGCTTCAGGGAAGAACACTTGTGGTTCCAGATTCCTTGGCAGACAGGATAGCAGCATACTAAGCAAGCCAGAATGAAGTCAGAATTCTTAGATTGACTGTGAAGTCATTCAGTGGATGGATCAGCTCTTTGTTGATGGCTCTGTTTTCATGTTCTGTGCCAGACATGGCTTCACGTGCCATGGATGTGGAATTGAATCAGACATGAAAGAGACCCATAGTCCAGGAGACCAGATGGTAATCCTGGCCACTAATGGAGTCAGTTACACTACAGTATGATAGCACGGCATAGAGTAAGATGTCCTCAATCTTTCTGATCATTAGAATACCCACCCTAGACTTGCTGAGTTTGATTATTGTGGGGAAAGTCCTGGTAATCTGTGTTTTTATCAAATGATTCTTATGATCAGTCCCACTAACTTTGGAATCATTCAGAGCTGGATTCAAATTCTGGCTCAGACCAGTGGTTTTAACCGCCTGACAAAAATTACTTATCTAGACATTCACCATTTACCTGTTCTCAGATTCCTCAAGATTTATAGCCTTCCCTCCTCTCAAGATCCAAGGTCACTCCATACTGCTGTACAGGTAGTGTACTGCACCAGCCAAGGAACTGAGTGCTTGCTGAGTGCTTGTTAATTTCTTCCCAAGAGGAAAGGGCCCCATTTTTTTTTTTCATCCAAACAATTTCAGCCTTGATTCTTCTGAACTGTGTCCTCCCAGAGGGAGCAACATTTTGTAATTCATCAGCCCAGAGGAACCACTTTTTTCTAATTTGTACAAAACCAGCACATATACTAGCAAGGCCCCCACAAAACCATTTCTGAATATAAGGCCCCTCCTCCACACAGATGCCCGCTAGTGCTGGTGCCTGCCAGCCACACCCAGGTCACTCTGCCATACTGCACTTGCATCTTCAGTGCCTGCCTCAGGCTCATATGGGAGCGAGACGCTGGCCTGGGACTTGCCAGTCCTCTCAGTCCTATAGTAAAGGACACACCATCCCCAGCACCGTTTGTCCCACACCTAGAAAAAAGGGCATTGCCGCTGTGATCTACAATGGAAGCCTGGAGTCAGACCCGAGTTCAAGTTCTGCCTTGCCTTTTATTGCGTGATCTGAACAAATTAATTATTGTCTATATAACATAGATGTTAAAGTTTATTATGCCCAACTTTTTTATAGGGTTGAATAAGATTTTGCAATAAGAGTTCACAGCACAGGGTTGAGGATATGTTGAGCTCCTGTTTCCTGTGTGTTCTATCATTTGATTTAAGCTGTACATCGTCCCTTTTGGATAACTGTTACTGTTACTGTTACTATTACTCCAGTCACAGTGAAAGAAAATGAGCATTTGGGGTCTGCCAGAGGAAGTGGCACAAAGCCAATGTCCAAACCTGATTGTAATGATCTAATCCACGTTCTTTCTATGTTGCCTCCAGATCCAGACATTCGCTCTCCTTGGGGTTCCGGGTTCAATGAGTAGAAAGGATTAGATGGAACCCTGAATTTATAAATGCAGCTAGGTTGCCCTTAGCAACCCAGTTAGAAGGACAAATGGGCTTCTGATCCGAGTGCCGACTCAGATCTGTTAGTGCTTCCTGCCCAGAGGACGGTGTTACGCAGGAGTTCAAGGGCAAGTCGGGGTTCACAGGGGATCAGGATGGACTGATGGCATCAGCCATGGGAAAGGGATCCAGGAAAGATGGCAGGTCCTATGGAGCACAGCCCGCCTCGGTAAGAGTGCTGAGACTTCCCAAAGGCAAATACACTTGATAAAAAGGGAGATCCAAGGGCACTAAATGAAGCCTTTAAAGACCATTAGCACTTTATTAAGGCCTTTTCCCAGATGCAGCCTGACACAGCCAAAGAACACAGAATGGAGGAGCATTTGGAGAGAAGGTGTGGGGCTGTCCAGCCGCATTTTATTGAAGGAGCAAAAACTCAGCTGTGTCTATCCCCAAAACTTCCCTTCTAGGCTCCACCTCCCTGAACGTCCAGGGAGGCGGAGGAGGTCGGTATGGAGTTCTGAGACCTCCGCCTGCAGCCAGGCAGCATTCACTCTCCTCGGGGTTCCAAGTTCAATGAAAGGATTAGATGAAACCCTCAATTTATAAATGCAGCTAGGTCGCATCTAGAAACCCAGTTAGAAGGACAAATGGGCAGCAGCTGATCCTAAGCTCTGGCATACCATCTGTAAAGCGTGGATGAAGAACCACCAACTCACTGTGCTTTGCAAGTACGGAGCGAGAACTACGAACCACAGCCGCAGAGAACCCACCTGAGCAGGCGGCGACTGAAGCGCCATTCCCCACTCCTTCCTTTCTCCCCGAAAAGCCGCACTGTGGCTTCTTTGTACATCAGGGTTGTTGAGGTATGGTTTACATACGGCAAAATTCATTCGTTTTGGGGAACCATTCTCCAAATTTTGGCAAGCACGGGCAGTGGTGTAAATACTACCATCATCGATATCAAAGGTGCCATCATTCCAGAAAATTCCTTCATGCCCCTTTCCGGCCAATGCCTCGCCCCTACCTCCAGCCCTTGGCAAACACTGATTTTTATTACTGCCCCTATAGTTTTATTTTTTATTGCAACCTATTTTAAATGTATAAATCCAAACAGCAAATAATTCTCTTGAGTTTTTCCTTCACATCCGACTCAAAAATAGCTCAACTCTGACGGCAAGCTCTCTGTTCCAGGAAAATTCTTCATTAAATAAATGAATTCCATGTGCATATTAAAAAGACATTCAGCTTCATATTCCTTCTATTTATAGCCATCGTTCAACCGCCAGGGGCCCAGGGAGCCTGTCAGGGTCTCACTGTCTTCTTCAGCTCACACTCTCTCCTCTCTGCTCCAGCCCAACTGCAGATCTGGCGCCAGGCCCAGGAGGTGCAGGAGGAGCCAGGAGGTGCAGGAAAGCCAAGGTGCCAAAAGGAGCTTGCGGACGTGTTTCCTGAGGAGGTGGGCTCCCCAGCCATCAGCTCAAGCTTCAGGGTGCCCTGCAGTTCCTGGGGGATGCACGGCCACATAATAATGGCCGACAACATGTCGAGTAAAGGGCACAGGACTAGAAACAGAGGTAGAGGGAGGGTGGAGAGAGTCAGGTGGTCTCTAAAGTCCTTTCCTACATCAAAGTCCACCACCCAGGTGAATCATGCAATAATTTTTAGACACCACCTACCTTTCCCTGGTCCTCACTTCCATGTGCCAGACACAAGAATTAAAAGTAGGCAAATGGAGCAAAAACAATTAGACTTGGTTTCTGCCCACAAAGAACATACTGTCTCAAAGAGGAAGGAAACATACAGACAAGAATGTGGTTGAATGGTGAAGAAAAGTTTTGGGCCATTATGGAGGTAGAGGAAGTGAGGGCTTGACCTGACTTTGCCCCCACGGGTTGTCTGATGTGGGCAATGTTGCTTCACCTCTCTGAGCTTCAGCGTATCCACAGGTAAGCAAGAAATTATATCCACCCTCAAAGGACTGTCCAGAGACATGAAAGAGGGATATAAATCACCTCGCCCTGTCGTATGCAGGCTCAGGAAAGTGTTGATGCCTCCTTACCCTGGTTTAGGATTCTCCAGAGAAACATAACCACTGGAAAGTAGACACTAAATGCTTCTATATGTTTGTGTGTGTGTGTGTACAGAAAGAGAGGGAGAAGAAGAGATATTTATTATGAACAATTGACTCATGTGACGAGGGAGGCTGAGAAGTCCCAAGATCTGAAGTCATCAAGCTGGACACCCAAGAAAGACAAGGGTCCTCATTCAAGTCAGAAGGCCTGAGAACTGAGAGAGCCAATGGTGTATGTTCCAGTCTAAAAGGCAGTTCGAGACCCAAGAAGAGCCCATGTTTCAGTGTGAGCCTGAAGACAGGAAGTACTCACACCCTAGCTCCGCAGTCAGGGAGGACTTCCCTCAGCTGATCGGCTGAGGCCCACCCACCTTCGGAAGACTAATCTGGTTGACACAGTCTACTGATTCAAAATGACAAGTTCTGATCTCATCCAGAAACTACCACACGGGCACATCCAGAATAATGTTCGGCCAAATATCTGGGCACCCTAGACGATACACGCCCAAGAAAGGAAGTGATATTCTAAAAGGGACTAATTCCAGAAGGCTGGAATTTTGAAAGAGAAGTTATTTCTGACTGCTGGGCATGGAGGAGGTGATCTTGAGACTTTATAACTGCACCTGCACCATGTCCAGAATCTGCCCCATTCTACAGGACAGGTCTGCTGTCAATCTCATTCATTTCCTGTCAGCCTCACTGCGCCTCAAGATGGGAGGCCTCTCTTTATGCCTTGCATCCTAGACCCCATCTCAATCCTACCACTCAGCAGGCTTCTCAGGGATCTTGTCCATGACTCAGTGTCCAGTGCCTGTCACATGTTGTAGGGGTTCAGGGAACATAGGTGTGTGACTATGAATCTAACCCAACCGTTTCATGCTACAGATAAAGCACTTAATGTCCAGGGCTTATTTGTTTATTCAGCCAGCATGTGCTGAGCCCCTACTATGCTCTTTGAGGGCAAGACGTCATGCATGCCTCTGAAAGCTCAGCCTGAAAGGGGAGAAAACTGAGAGAAAGAGAACCCCGACTATGTGCAAGGCTGTTTCTATACCTCACTTTACCATATCTTCCCAGAGTCTACGCATTCAGTCACTTATCCAAAAGTATTTCTCAAGCACTAAGAATTCCCAGTATTGCTACATGTTCCAGGGATACTGCAGTGAGCAAAGGAGGCCTCCAGCCAAAACAGACAGATAGACAGACAGATGACAGATGGAATAAAAGAAGACAATTGTGAAATTAACAGTATTTGTAAAATGCACAGCAATCAAAACAGAAGGAAGATGAGAAACTCAGGGAATATGTAACAGTATCTGAGTTGAGAACTAAAGGTAAAGGACCTGGTCCTTAACCAGATGTGTCAGGAATATCTACATACAGGACGCTATAGCTTGGGCCATGAGAACAGCCCATACAAAGTCCTGGCGACATGGGAGAACATAAACAAATTAAAGCTTTCCTTTTGTGTCAAAGTCTTTTTCCACTTAATTTTGCCCAAAACATTATATTAAAAAATTGACCACAAACCATTGTACACCATGGTCTCACTCTGAGACTTTATTAGACTGAAATCTGGTTAAATGGAACTCCCTGTGGCTGAAAGCCAACAGCTTCCAACATTCATTGTTCAGAACATTGGGTCATATTGGGCTGTAGCTCTTGGTCAGGGAGTGCTAGAGGGCAGGGGAGGGGACACTCCTCTACTGCCACTGTGTGTATCTTTGTGGCCTGTGGCATTGGTTTCAATCAATCATTATTACACACTTTGGATGAAATCCTGCTTCCAAGGATCACAGGTGTGGGAAGCTCTCAGAGGGCTGCACTGGAGGTTCTCTGAAGTCCTCTACTTGCGTTCTTACCATAATCAAAGTAGACGTATTCAGCCTAAGTTTTCTCATTTAATAAGTCCCTCCTTTTTATTGTGGGCTTACTGTATGTCAGACAGAATGCTACCCGCTTAGAACACATTCTCTCTGCTGTTCCTGAGTACACTCAATGGGCATGGAAGCCTGTGCTAGGATTCTCAGGGCATAGATGTGGAAACTGAAACCCAAGAGTGATAAACTGATTTGTTCATATTCACCCAGGTAGGATTAAAAGTGGTCTAGAGTTCACCAAGCTTAACTCCTCTGCCAACTCCTTTCTATTGTTAGAGGTTAATACATTTCAACTGAATTTCTTTAAAAAGGAAGATGGAAGTAAGAATGGATGTTCTGTCAGTGGAAACGACCTTGCCCGGTGATTGACAGCGCAGATCCTTCAGTCAGGCAACCTGGGTTGGAACCCTGTGGCCAGTTTTGGGGAGTTGGGCCTGGGATGTCATTTCTCAGTGGTCCGTTTTCTCATTTGCAAAACAGGAACATTAACATCTGAATTGAAGGTTTATTGGAGTAACATGCATAAGGAATATGTAATGGTGGTTAATAGGTAACGAATTCCTTAACTATGACAGTTATCACCTTAGTTGAGTCTTGGCTTGTGCAGGGCTTGTTCACTGGATGATAAGGGAAATGTAGGGCAGTGTTGAATCAAAACTCATCCAGTCCTCTTGAGAACTCCTCAGAGTGGCAGGCATGTTCTCATTCACTATGCCATTAGAGCAACAAGGATCCATCCCTTGTGTCCTAACAAGTCCAGATCTCAACACGAATTCCTCTCCAGATCTGCCTGGCCATCTCAGAACCTTCTGGAAGACCTGTGGATGAGTCTTGACTTACATCCCTTTCTCTTCCTGCACCGACCCCCACAGACTAGTACCCCTCCACCTTCCACCTTGTCTCCTAAACGTCCTTGAACTAGCTTAGGTTCTTAAGCTCTTAGGAGAGATGGTCCAGAACAATTTATGTGCACCTCGTCCTTTTTGAAGTGGATATCGTTTAGTAACTAATAAAATGTCTAAGAACCTTGGCTTAGAGTCCCCTAGCCCAGCCCCAAATACCAGCTCTGGGACTGGAATAAGTTACTTAATTCTCTGGGCCTCAATTTATGCATGTATTAAAGGGGAATAACAGTATTTACCTCATGGGGTAATTTTGTAAGGCAAATGACCAAATCTTATAAATCACTTATCCTTTAAGAACAAAGAGGTTCTTAACAAACATTTACCGTGTGCTCGGCTGCTGTTATCACCATGATATTTTCCAGTTTACGCATCTGAACCTTTCCACATGTGGCGTGTTCTTGGACACAGCCTGGTGGAAGACAAAGTTTGTTCTTGTTGGAGAGTAGAGGGCTGGGCTCTGGGAAGAGAAGTGGCTTGGCTCAGGACACAGCCTGCAGGACCAGGGCCTGAATCCTGAATCCTGGTGCCTCAGTGGATTTCACTAGTACGGTGTCATTGCTCCCCCTAACACTCGGTCCTCCTGTAACACGGAGTAGAGCAAGAAGATGCAGCCATCGAGGCCACCATTCACCTTGATTCATTCGGCGAGCATGTGCCAAAGTCAGCTAACCGTTCAGAAAAACTGCAGCCTTCGAGCAGAATACATTTATCACAAAGTGCTTTCCCCTGGGGAGGGAGTCACAGCATGGTTAAGTACCGGGTCTTTGGAAAAAGGTCCAACTTCAAGTTAGCACTCTGCCCCTGACCATCAACCTGGCCCTGGGCAAGTTCCTTAGTTTCTACAAGGTTTGGTTTCTTCCTATATAAAATGTGACTGACAGGAGTACCTGCCTCTTCCAAAGCTCACGGCATAATGGAGACACACAGAAGTCCTTAATCAATGTTAACCAGTATTATTATCCTTTTTTTTTTTTAACCCTCCACCACATTAGTGAGGCATCAGTGAGACTTCTCACCCATAGAGATGCTTTAGAGTGCACAGGGCTGCCTTAATGAGTATCCTGGGTGTAAACTGGGCGTAAATATGGGCCTGTGGCCACTCCATGTTGACCTTCTCTCCATTGGTGTGTGCCAAACTGCTTTGGGACCTCACGGGTGTTGCTCTACTTCCTTCTCCCTGTCCTCCTCCCTCGAGTCTCCTCTTCCTTGACACTGGTGGCCTCAGACCCTAGCAGCTCCCTAGTCTCCTTTCTTTATCACTCTTCTCATACCATTTCTTTAAGCAAGTACCTCTGTTAAAACTGACCGAAGTCCATCAACGCCACTGGATGGTAAGCTTCGTGAGCACAGGCTGTGGCTGTGTGGCTCATCCTCATGTCTCAAGTTTCTAGCAGTTGCTGAATAAATGAAAGAATTGATAAATAAGGTTCCTATTATAATCGATCTGCACAATAACTCTGCAAGACGAAAAAAGAATTATTGGGTCTGTTTTATAGATGGAGAAGTGGAATTGGAGACATTAAAAACATGCTCAAAAAGTTATACAGAGAGTCAATCATTGTGTACAGGGGACTCTGGTCCAGAATGTGACTCCCGGGTCAGTATGTTTTCTGCTACTCCATAATGGCTCTCAATGTCCCATCCCCCTGTCCTCCGCTTCTGAAAAGCTCAGGTTCTACAGCTAATAGCTAAGAAACATGAGAGTAATTTCTCTGAACAAAGAAAAGTCTTCCTTTCCTTGTCTTTTAGGGAAGGACCTTTGAAAAGGAAGTTTACTTCAACCAGAAATAAGAAATAAACATTTTCAGCAGGTCCAAGGCAGCCCATTTCAGTGGTTATTTAGATTTAAACCCCAGGGCAGTGTCCGGCCAACCCCGTCTCCCCACGCGGCAGCACAATACCACCAGGTTCAGGCCACACTCAGGAACCTCAGGCCAGGAGAAGCCCATAAGGAAACAGTCAGAAGCCCGGTGCTCCCAGGCAGCCGTGGTGACTGAAACTTGAGAGGCCTCCTGAACTTGGAGGAGAGGTCAGTCGACCAAATGCTCCATTGTCCACTGAAAATTAACCCAGTGCAACTCCAGAGTCCTCAAAGAGGGTTCTAGTCACCTACAGCAGAGGACTTTGCATTTTTCAAGTGCTTCCATAAACAGCTTTGTCTTCTTTTTAGCCTACCAACAACTCTCTAAAAAGGAACAGAAACAGGAAATGCAGCAAAAATGGTTAAGATCCTGAAATTTGGTGCCAGATAGGTTTGAATCCCATTTCTATTACTTTCCAGCTATCAATCTGAAATAGGCAAATCACAGAGCCCTTCTGAGCCTCACTTTTCTCATCTATAAAATGACAGGGGATTGCACACAACAGTCCACCAGACCGGCCCAAATGTTCACTAGTAATTTAATGTGAATGGTCCTTAAATCAGAATTTTAGGATTCCGTTTCATGTGAGGCCCACCAGCAAACATCCTTCCCTCCGTTCATCTCCATGGCTGAGCAGCAGGCTGAGGAAATCTTCATGGGACGAATCAATAAACCAGTGACCCTTTGTCCCATTATGGTCCCAAGAAATGGTTCCCACTCTCCTGGTTTGGGGCCTAAATGCTTCTTGATTAACTGCTTGCTTTTTCTATCATGGATTGATGAGTCACAAACCAGTGGACTTAGAGTGCTTTCAAAGCCATCAGGTTAGAAGAAAAATCCTTTCTAGTGCTTGCCTAGCGTGGAACAAGGCTCTGGATGGATCCCCAGCACCTCAAGAAAAAAGAAAGAAAGAAAGAAAGGGCAAACGTTTTACAGCTCACAGAGGGTGAAGGAGAGACAGGCTGTGCCTGCTGACCCCTCACCAAGCCTGACAGGTGAAGGACGGCCTCGTCACTGCAGCTCTCTGCACAGGCACCTGGGGACTTCTCACTTACCAGCCCCTGCAGACCCGACCGTCTGTGCGCAGCAGCCTCTGCCTCTGCCTCTGCCTCTGATTGGGGAGGCCTGAGTCAGGCGACCAGGGGGTCCTGCTGATTGGAGTCAGCTTGCTGAGCTGTCAGTTAGAGAGGAGGGGATATTGAGTTCATCAGTCATGTTGACAGGGGGCGTGGGGTGGGGAAGGAGCCCCCTAGTGCAGGAGAAAACCTCATGTGGGGCAGAGCTGTGACGAACAACTGGACTGACTTTGGGCAGGGTGACCCTGGAGACAGAGGAATGACCCACAGATTCCTAATTTTTGTTTCAAATTGCACTCAATGATGAATGATACATATCAGCCTTTGGTCTTCACTCCAATATTCAGTCTAAGAAAATCTGTCCATAATTTTCTGAATTTCTTTCTTAATATTTTGTGGATCTTCATGTTACTTCAGACTTTGTTTTTCAGTAATTGGGTATTCTACTATTATTTGAGAAGGAAGGAAGAAAGGGGAATTTATTGAACATCTGCTTTGTGTCATGGATGTATCTACATGTATTATTTTTTATTCCCTGAAAAGTGGGTATGGATATTTCCAATTATAATCATGGAAATGTGAAACAAGATGACTGACTTGCTCTGTCCCCTCACAAGGCAGGGACAGACCAGAATTTCAACTCAAAGCTATGCATCTCTGATGTCCCAACTGTACCTCTGCTCCAAAAAGCAGTAACGGGAGTTGGGTTTGCCTGTTGCTCATCTGTCAATAATATTTTTCACTGGTTATATTTTTATTTTTGGGAGAGGATAACAGGGATTGGGGAGGATACCCAGCGATGCTTAATGACCAAACCACATCCCCAGCCTTTGTCATTCTATTTTATTTTGAGACAGGCTTTCACTATGTTGCTCAGAGCCTTGCTAAGTTGCTGAGGCTGGCTTTAAACTCAAGATCTTTCTGCCTCAGCCTCCCAAGTCACTGGGATCACAGGTGTTCACCACTGTGCCCAGCTACTGGTTATGTTTTGAAGTGAATACTTTCTCTCAATGTGTTTTAGCCAGAGCTCTGTTAAATTAGTTAGCTAAATCTTCATGCTAATCATTGTGGGACCTCAGTGTCCTAAGGCGCTTCAGTCCAGCTGGTCTCTGGGAAAGCCCTTCCTAAAACCTACTCCAGGCCTGGTCCACTCTAGAAGCCATGAAGATGCCCCTTTTTTCTAGATGCTCAGAGTCAGAACAGACCTTGAGGTTTCTCTTTTCCAAATCACCAGGCTGCTCTGATTGGCATGGAGAGGTGAGAAAGAGAATTTGACAGTTGATGCTTTGGGATTCCATGACTTATTTTTTTTTTTTTTTCAGTTGTAGGTGGACACAATACCTTTATTTTATCTATTTATTTTTATGAAGTACTGAGGATCGAACCCAGTGCCTCACACATGCTAGGCAAGCACTCCACCACTGAGCCACAACCCCAGACCAGATCCCAAGAATTTATTGAACCATCTTTTCTGGTTCAAAGTCTGTACCTTCCCTGTTCTGCTGTCTTAGCCTGCCTCTCAAGTCTAAGGATTACATGCCAGCTTTAATAATTTCAGGTTTATGATATTGAAACAGATTTGGAAGGGAGTGTACGACTGTCAAGTTCAATCTGCTATTCAATAGTTGGATCTCATCTACACCACCCCTGCCAACCTGTTAACCCTGTGTTTACCCTCCCCTAGAATGAGGAGCTCATTACCTCTTTCCTTCCTTGGATGATATGGCTGTTTAGAAAATTCTCCCTATCTTTAAGTTGTTTCAGGAGTGAGGAAAATGTGAGCAAAGGCATAAAGGATATAAACAGTCCTGATTTTTTTTAATGAAGATGCACAATTAGGAGACTAAGTAACATGCTCCCTACTGCCTCGCTGGTATCGTTGGATAGGTTTATTTAACCTTTGCAGGCCTGAATATTTATTTCCTTAGCTGTGTAATAAGGTAGTGATACCTACCCAATCTACTCCACGGACTTACTCTATGGATTAAATGAGATAATGAATAATTACTTTCACAGAGTAAAAGATTATATGTTGTCTTAGCCAATTTTCTGTTACTATAACAAAATACCTGAGACTGGGTAGTTCATTTTAAAAAGAGGTTTATTTGACTCAGTCTGGAAGTATGAAAATTCAAGATCAAGTGGCCCTTTCCATTTGGCCATTCATGAGGGGCCTCAGGATAGAAGGCATAACAATGGTAAGAGTTTATTTGTGAACAATATCAAGTGGTCAGACAGGAAGTCACAGAGATTCGGGGATGAAACTTTCTTGTTTGTTTGCTTGTTTGTTTGTATGTTTTTTGTACCAGGGATTGAACCCAGGGGCACTTAACCACTGAGTCACATTCCCAACTGTTTTTTTTTTTTTTTTCTTCTCTTTTTTTTTTTTTTTTTTTTTTTTTTTTGGAAAGAGGATCTCACTAGATTGCTTACAGTCTCTCTAAGTTGCTGAGGCTGGCTTGAATCCTCCTGCCTCAGCCTCCTGAGCTGGGATACAGGCATGCACCACCACGCCTAGGGAAGATTGCTTTTTTTATAATTCACTCTTGCAGGAACTAACTGGAATCCTGTAAGAACTACATTAATCTCTTCTTAGAGCTTCACTCCATGACCGAATAGCTCTCACTAGGTCTCACCCCTTAAAGGTTCTACCACCTGTCAACATAATCACATTGGATCCACCTTCTAGTGAGTGAGCCACTGGGGGACACCCTGAACCATAGCCAAACCATAGAATATGCATTATAACAGGGTAATTATTATAGTAGATTCCCTCTTACCTTTGATACTTTTTTTTTCCCACTTTAAATGAGAAAGGAACCAAAGCTTTGGGGTTTTGTTTATTTGTGTGCTATTTGCAAGGCAAAGGGGTTGACATCTGTCATAAAATCCAGAAGAAGTTCTTGCCCAAGTTTTGCCATTGAGTGCACCCAAAATATTTCTAGATGACACCATGGAATGGTTTTTCCCTCCCTCCCAATCCCCTTCCGGGTCCAGGCTGTATTCTCTGGGCCTCGCAGAGAGAAGGTTAACTCTTACGCTGATGTGCACCAACCCTGCCCGGGACTTGTACTGACAGAGACAGATGTCAACAGGGTGAAGCTAACAAATTAATTTGGCCCCATTACTTGATCCAGCTGTGGGGAGCAGTCTCTGGAGGAAAGCAAAAGGGGAGAAGAAGATGATAACCCCCCCCACTGTGCCACAACCCATTCTAGTTTCCCAAGATTATTGAACATAGACCCCCAAACTGACTATTTGCCCCATAAAAGCTTTCTAAAACAACATCGTCAGGTCCTCCAGACTTGAACACCTCCGGGTAACTGTGACACCACCTTTTGGGAAAGACCTGCTTAATAATTTCAAATATGACCATTATTGATTAGATGCTAGACCATGGAACTTTCAAAATAATCCCGTGGTGAGTTTTTTCATACCCATTATTTAGAGATGGAGAGTCAGGCTGAAAGTGCTTAGTTCACAAGGTTCAAAGAACCAAAACTAGAATCAAAGTCTTTTGACTTAAAAATATGAAGAAGTATCAAAGGCAGCCTCTGTTCAGCACCTATTCAACAAAGATGCCAATATCAATTAAATCCCTTCTCTGAGGCTCTGACTAAGCATTGAAGGTGGGAAAGGATGCAGAGGAATATTTCACTGTACTGAGGAAGAGTTTGGGGACAAGTTTCTTTCATCAGCTATTTGACACCTGCTTCCTAATGTACACTAGGTGCCCATCAATGCCCAGGGTGTGAAAGCACACACAGGAGTGGTCAAAGCCCTCAAAATGAAGAGCACGGATTGGAAGGAAATCCCTCCATATAGTTCAGTAGGTGCGGCCATCAAGGCCTACGTAGGGTATTTAGGAGCACAGACATGTCTTGCATGGAACAGACCTGGGAAAGGGGTAGAATAAGGACAGGGAGGTTGCGGAGGCTTCTGGAAGGAATTCTCATGTGACTTAGTGTGGCTTAGCCAGATTAACATGGAAAGAAGTCATTATGCAGGAAGTAGAAGCAGAGATGACAAAGCACTCAATGTGGAAAACCATAAACTTAAAATCTGGTGAGAGAAGTGCTAAGAGATGAGTTTGGACAGAATGACCCCACATCGTGAAGGTTGACCTCAATGTCAAACACACCAGAAAAACACAGGAGGGTTTTGGGCCATTGAGTAAAATTATTGGACCTGAGAAATGAATTTTTTCATCATCCTAGTAGCTGATTATGTGGACAAAGTCCCAGAAACACACAATGTTTTAATCTGAGATCGTTTTCTTCCCCAGGTATGATGTGCTTCTGAAGATTGATATTCATGAAGGCTCTCAAAGTTACAACTGCTCTCTCAGAGGGCGAACTTTGGAACTTTCAGCAGACAAAGTTAAAACCAAGAGACCTTGGCAAATGGTACAATCAGAGCTAAAGTTCAGCCTCTTAGCATCACTTGGAATTTGTTAATACATACTGAACATCTCAGTGAGCCTTGCGCTGGCAGGGGTTGTGCACATCTTTTTGGGATCCTTTTGCCCTCACCCAGGAACATCCAAGTTCTGAAAGTAGAGGGACATGAGCTTAGAGTGGAGGAGGAATACTCAATTCTGAGTATCTTCCCTGTCACCAGTGTTGATCAGACTGTCATCATTGTGACCAAAATTCTTGTCAAGAATGACTTAGAAGAGGAGAAGTTTATTTTGGCTCACAGTTTCAGAGGGCAAGCCCTTGGTCGACAGACTCCATTGCTCCAATGCTCAAGGTAGGGCAGAACATCAGGGTGGAAGGGCCCCATGCAGGAGCACGGCTCAGCTCATGACAGGCAGGAAACAGAGAGGTGGGGAAGATGGCCACAGGGAAGGGGCACCCTTCCAGGCACATCACCAGTGGTCTTCCTCCTCTCACCTCAACCGACCTGCCTACAGTGGACACCCGTCAGTCCATTCCAACCAGGATGAACCGAAGGGGTTACAACTCTCATAAGCTGAGCTTTTCGCCTCTGAACACTCCCACATTAATTAACACAGAAGCTTTTGGGGGACACCTCAGATTCAAACTACAACATCACCTGTTCACCATGCAAGACTTCTAGATTGGGACCGTCAAAAAATCAGTTTTATGAAGGTATAACCTACACACAAGGAAATACACTCACTTGAACAATACAGTTTGTGGCTTTTAACAAATGTATACTCTCATGTAACCATTACCACAGTGGAAGCTTCCTTATATCTCTTCCAAGTCTGTCCCACTTCGCGCCTGCCTTACATCACAAGACATCCAACCACTGGTGTTCCCTCTGTCACGATGAATGGAATGATATTTATCTGTGCTCTCCTTTTGCGCAGTCTGTTTCATCCATGTTGTTGAATATTTCAATAGTTGATTTTTATTAATAATTCCACTATTTGTCTATTCACCTATAGGTGAATATTTGAGTGGCTTTTGGGTTTGGGATATTATGATAAAGACATTATGAACATTTGTATACATGTCTTTGTGTGGACATATGATTTCTTTTCAGTAAGTATCCAGAGGAGGATTGCCCGGATGTATGTTTTTTAAATATATTTTTAGTTGTCAATGGATCTTTTATTTTATTTATTTATTTATTTATTTATTTATTTATTTATTTATTTATATGTGGTGCTGAGCCTCTAACCCAGGGCTTCACACATATCAGCAAGCTCTCTAGCACCGAACCACATCTCCAACCCCATGCATTTAACTTTATAAGAAGCTGTCAACCTGTTTTGTGATGTGTGTGTGTCACATTTTACATTCCCACCAGCAACTTGCAACTGGTCCAGGGTTCCATATCCTTACTTGGTCTTATCAAATTTTTTTAATCATTCTAATCAGAGTGTAATGACATCTAATTGGTTTTTATTTTATGTTTCCCTGATACAGTGCTTTTGACTGTTTCCACAACCACATGGGACATAAAAACTTCTTTATGCCTTAATAAGTAATCTTATTGTTGCACAAAAATCAAGTTAGCTTTCCTTTTTTTCTGTGGCTCATTTGCAATGTAGTGTGGTATAAACCAGAAATCTTGGGACAATTTGTGAAGAAATCTTGGAATACTACACAAAGGTTAATATTCAAAGTTGTTTGGAGGCTGGGCACTCTTTTCATGTGCCTTTTACTCAATTGTACATCTTGTTCTAAGAAGTCAGTTCTTACCTTTTGCTCATTTTTTTTTATTTAATTGGTAATAACCTTACTGAATTATATAAGTTCTTTATTCTTGATTCAAGACCTTTGTTAAACATATATTCTGCAGAAACTTTCTCTCAATCTAGGGCTTGGCTTTTTATTTGACAGTTTATAGAACAGAAATTTTAATTTAGGTGATATTTATTAATTTTTCCCTCTAAGTCTCATGGGTTTATGCTACTCCAGTTTTATAAAGATTTTCTTATTTTCTTCTAGAAGTTTTATAGTTTTAGGTTTTACCTTTAGAACTTTGATCCATTTAAATTGGTCGTTGTGTATAGTGTCATTAAAAGCTCAAGGGTAATTTGAGTAATTTGAGTATCCAATTATTTCAGCAACATTTGTTGAAAAAACTCTTTTCTCCCTTGAATTACCTGACACCTTTATAAAAAGTCAATTGATCATATCAATTTCAGGACTCTGTACTCTATTCCAATGATATATATATCTTTCCTTACCCCAAAACCAAACCACACAGCTCATTAAACCATAAAGTTGGGTAAAGTTTTCCAATTTTGCTTACATTTAAAACTTTATTTTTGGTTGTTTAAGTCCTTTGCATTTCCATATTTAATTTAAAATCAGCTTGTCAATCTCTACAAAAATTCTGCAAGCTTATTGACTGAAATTAAACTAAACCTACAGATCAATTGGAGAAAATTGATATCTTAATAATATCATATTTTCCCTACCATGAACCTGGAATAATTCTCTATTTATGTACATCTTCTTCAATTTCTCTCAGTACTGTTTTATAGTTTTATTGTCTCAATCTCACCCATATTTGATTTAATTCATTCATAAGTATTTTGTATTCTGTTAATGCAATTATAAATGTATTTGCTTCTAATAATTTCAATTTCTAAAAATTCATTGCTAGCATTTGAAAATATACTCTATGTAACTGATCTTTTATTCTGTGAACTTGATAAATTTGCTTTGTAGTTCTTCCATAGATTCCTAAGGGCTTTTTATAGTAATCATGTAGATTACCATAAATATAATTAAAGGCACGTGGCATTTTACTGTGTAATTGGTGTGCCTTTTACTTCATTTCCTTACCTTATTAGTCTGGTTAGAAACTCTAATATAAAGTTGAGTAGAAGTGGAAAGCATTGGAATTTACTATTTGTTCTCAGTATTAGTAGGAAAGCATTCAGTCTTCCACTTTTACACATGTTACCTGTAAATTTTTCATATATGCTCATCAATCATTTTGAGCTGCTATAACAAAGTCCCATAGAGTGGGTGGCTTATAAACAACAGAAATTTATTTCTCACAATTCTGGAGGCTGGAAATATCCCTTTTCCTTCCACTCTTTTGAAGAAACACACTATTACGATCATCGTTGAAACCCCCTGTGTGCCCTTTTGGTCTCCTACCTCCTACCCTTTCCCTATGGAGACAACCTCTATTCTGATTTTTGTGTTTATCATTTCCTCACGTATTTTTTAAGTTTTGCCAAATGTGCTTAGTATTGCAAGCATCTGAACTTTATATAAAAGGGATCATAATGGATGTTCTCTTCTGCAACTTTCTTTTTCCACTTAACTTTATGTTCTGGAGGCTTATTCATATTGTTTCTAAAGCTCTGTTTCATTATTTTTTATTACTGCATCATTCCATAGCCCGAAAACTCCTCAATTGATTTAACTTTTCTATTGTTGATGAATATTTGGATTATTTCCAACTTTTTGTTACTAAAATAATGCCGTTATAAACTTTCTTTTATGTATCTTCTCCAAATTTTTCTAGAATATGTATCCAGGACTGCTGTTTCTGGATGAGAGGGTTTGCATATCTTATTAGGTAACCGAAAATGGATCTTCAAAATAGTTGCATCAATTTGCACTTCATCATCATTGCAGAAATATTCCAGTTGTTTAACATCCTCATTTGACATTGTCATACTTTACTGATTTATTTTTTACTCTATCCACTTTTCCTTAGCACCAACCACCACTTTCTCCTAAGTTCCAGACCCATAAAACCACCAGCCTGTTTAATTTCTCCTCGGGGTTCTCTTCACGCAGAGCAAATGTAAGGTGCTGCAAACTGACAGTGTCTTGTTCAGTGAGTTGTGCCATCTTTCCCGCATCATCAAATGAGAGACCCAGAAGCAAAGAATCACCCTGGACTTCTTCCCTTCCCTTTGATCCTACATCCCTTCAGCAAAACAGAGTTTTGTTCATTCTGTTGCCCCAGCGTCTCTTGAGTCTGCTCCCTCTCTTTCGTTGTGGTTCATGGATACTTCTGGTCCTCCTCTTTCTGGGCTGCTAGGATAACTTCACCTCCTCATTCTCTGAAGTTGGTAAGGCCATGTGATTCGTGTGAATATGAAGTATGTGCAGGTTTGTCGCTCTGGGGCAGAAGTGCATGCACAGCCACGCCCTAGACCCTGTCACAGTCAGGAATCAATCGGCCTTGATTCCTGACTGTGAACAACACAGAGCAGGACTCTGCTTTCACCAAGGCAACAGGTAGCATAAACTAAAAAATCGACCTTACTGTTTTAAAGTCATTAGAAACTTGAAATTATATGTGAATATGGCATTACCTAGACTATTCTGACAAAGGTAACCTTCTTTCCATCTTCAAGGCTCTCAAACACAAATAAGCAGCAGAACTAGAGAACTTTCCAGTTACCTTGGAGTTCAATGCAATGAGATTTGATATTTTTTTTTGCAACTTCCTGAACAAGCTCTTATGTTGGCATAAAAATAATAGCCTTTGAGTGCCCAAGTTCAGAGCGTGCTGTGTTCTTTCCAAGTGGCATTAGTTGAGGTTTTGGCACCTTCTGCCAGAGCACAGCTATTCTCTATCTTCATAAAAGTCAGCTGTTATCTTCTTTCCAAAGCCATCAAATCCCAAAATAGCCTAAGCTGGGAGTAGGCTAATATCTTCCTGGCAAAGTCCAGCATCAGGTTTCAAGGGCACCGTTTAACATCCAGCTGACTGAAGGACGTAAGCTAGACTGTCTGTAATGGTCAAAGACCTACAAAATTTTGTTTTTAAGGAACTAATCAAATTGAAGTCATGTTATGACACTAACTGAGTGAAAGGAAATTAACATTGGTTGAGCCCCTCCAAGTGCCAAGCATTTTATGTATACCGTCTTGTTTAATCTTCAAAACCACCCTGCGTGTTTGATATTATTAGTCTAGCTGACAAGTCATTCCAAGAAAATAGATCCAAATTGAGTAAGTGGCTAACCAAGGTCACAGTAAAGATCCTGGGTCTAAAGCCCAGAGCTTAGGACTCTTCTGAGGTCTTCTTTTGACTCCACTAGAGGCTCTTAATTGTGTATCATTTTACTTAAAGTTAAAAAAATAATAAGCCAAATCCAGACAACGGAGTTTTCCAAGTCTCGATTCGCTCATCTAGTAAACCTCGTCTCCTACTTAGTGTAAATAGAACTGGGGGAGAAGGGAAATGTGGAAAAACACAACATAAAATAGACGAAAGCACAAATGAATCTTTGCCCTCAAAGGGCTCATGATAGTAGTGGCATACAATCACACACGGGCAGTTACTCACAGTACGATGTGATCATTACATCTATTTTCCAGACATTCTCTAAGGGCTGAGGATTTGGAGAGATAAAAACAGTTACTGCTTTCAAGGAGCACACAGTCCAGTGTCCCAGGGGGATAATAGAAGACCCTCATGTAGGGGTACGGAGGAGGATGGGGCCAGTTCTTCTCAGTGAGTCACAAAGACTTCATACTTAGGGTGATTCCGAAGATAGGTTTTGAAAGATAAGTGGATGACAAGGAGAGAAAGAGCATTTCGGGCCAGCAGAGCAGCAGCAGATGCAAAGGCCCAGAGGGCAAGGCTGTGAATTGCATCCTGAAAATCAGGAAGAGCGTTCCAGAGGAACTGACCAGTTCCCGGATCTTAGAGGATGACTAGCAACGTCCCAGCTGACCAGGTGCAGAAGGGCACCACCAGAGCAGGCAGAACAGAAGATGCCAAGGCACGGAGGCTTCTGAGGGAAGCTAAAGCGGTTATGCCTGCATGAGGAAGTGGTTGAAAACCTTTGAAACTGGAGAACAAAGGTCAGAGGCACATCTTGTAGGGCCTTGAATAGTTGGTGAAGAAAACAGAGACCCCTTAAAAGCAATAAACAACTGTGAATGTGATGTTTTCTTTTTCTTTTTCTTTTTTTTTTTTTTTTTTAGCTCAAGCAACAGTTTTAATTTTAAATAATTTTGAGGAAACTAATTTGTTATTTAAAGCATTTTTATTTTTAATTAATTTTTATTTGCTCTTCATATGTTCATATGTTTATATGTTTATATAAAGTAATCAAAACATCAGTGCTTAACACAGAGGTTGGGCCGGGTGTGGTGGCATGTGCCTGTAATCCCAGTGGCTGCAGAGGCTGAGGCAGGAGGATGGCAGAGACTAAGCCAAGCTCAGCAATTTAGCAAGGCTATAAGCAAACTAGTAAGGTCCTGTCTCTACAAATAAAAAATTTAAAAAGGGCTGGGAATGTGTCTCAGTGGTTAAATGCTCAATGTTAACTATTATTTTATGAAGCTATCATGTCAGTCAGCTTGGGCTGCTATGATCAATAGCCTGGGTGGCTTATAAACAACAGAAATTTATTTTCTCCCAGTTCTGGAGCATGCACGTTTGAGATCCAAGCTCCGACATACTCAGGTTCCGAGGGTTCTCCTCTTCATTTATAGACAGACACCTTTGTTATCTCTTCACATGATGGCCAGGCAGAGAGAGAGAGAGATGGGGAGAGAGAGAGAGAGTGAATGGCTGTTCCTAGGAAGACAGGAATTCATCACAGGGCATCACCTTCTGGACCCTCATCCCCTCCTGGAGGCCCCACCTCCAAATACCATCACACTGGGGACAAGGGGATCAACATGAATTTTGGGGAGAGCCATTCAATTCTTAGGAATTCTCTTTATAAAAGGCTTTCTAAAAAGAAAATAATATGGTCCCTTCTGCAATAGAGAAAGATCCCCAGGGGCAGGTACATGGAATGGCACAAAGGAAGTGCCCCCTCTCACCGCTGGCAATAACTATTCAAGTAGGCAGGTTAGATCTCGGCTACCGTTCTGTGCCCTGTGTGTCCCCTGCACCCACCATCACCTCCCTCTCTCACCCATCTGGTGATTTTCTGCTTATGTGCTGTTGCTCGCATTAAATATGAGCTTTCTGAGGCCAGAGGCTGTATCGATTTCTGTGTCCTCAGCATTGCTTGGCAGAGAGTATTAAAAGAACATTTAAGTGAAAGTGAGTCTATACTGCTGCATGCCACCGTAGCTGGTCTCCACCCAACTTGGGAGAGATTTCCTCTTTCCAAATTCCACATTCGAGTGCCCCATCTCTGCAGCCTGATCTGGTCCCAGGCTTATGATGTCATGTTCCCAGAGTTCCCATAGAGACCATGGGTGGTAAGCATGCTATCCATGTGCCCCTCACTTCCCAGAACCTTCCATATCCCAGCTTCCAGTTTCTCTGCCCTTGCCTTGAAATTGGCGACAAATGAAACTTGCAAGCCCATCTAGGAAATTACCTCAGCACCCAAGTCATTTCCTGGGGCCGTTTACATTCTTAAAGTATGGAGAGGTTGGGGTGTTTTTCTCAAATTCCCTGGACCACTGGTAAACCATGTTCACCCATATAAATGGATGGGAGATGATGTCACAGCACAGTAAAAGCTCCTGTTGCCTTAGCCCTCCCTTCGTGTTTAATGACTGACTCGAATTTCTCTGACCTTGGCTCCCTCTTGGAGGCTAACATGTCAGATCACTGGGGCTTGTCTCAGACTCTGCCTCTTGAGACTGGGGATGGTCAGAGAGCTCATAGAAAAAGAAATGGATTTTCTAACATTGGGTGTTAGACTGCATGTCCTACTGACACGTCCCAGATGGACCACTGAGCCACTCATTTATCCAAGCACATTTATAGAGCTCTTTCAGTGGACAAACCTGTGCTGGATTCTGAGGGCACAGAGGTGGGGAAGGCATGTGCCCTGCCCTGGAGGAGACAGCCTGACACTGTTTCCAAGATAAAGCAACCATGACAAAGATCGGCTTCACTCTCATTAAAAAGTGTGCCATGGAGGTAGGTGCAGAATATATACAACCACCTGGCAACAATACAATTAAAACAACACTGAGGGTAGTGAGAACTTCAAGGGGAAAAATATATATGTACATATACTATGCATATAAATATATTATACATACCTATGTGTATATCCTATTTTGTGTATGTGTGTGTGTGTGTGTTTAATATATGTTTACAGTGCTTACTATGAGCCTAGTGCTGTCATAGACATTTTCACAAGTTGACTTATTTAATTCTCACGATATTTCCATGAAATATCATTGCTATCATCATCCTCATTTTACAGATGAACAATCTGAAGCTTAGACATGTTAAGTAATGTGCTCACCATCTATTGAGTCATTGAGTAAGGGCCCGTGTCAGGCAGAATATTTCCCAACACTCTTATTGATCACTATGCTCTGAACTGCAGGGGGTTAATCATGCAATCCTTCCCAGCTGGGAAAGCTACATTTGCATGGAGGTGTTGCATGGATGGAAACACTCTGAACAAACACTTGGAGTTGGAGTTTTTCAAAGAATGGCAAATAAGATAGTTTGGTTGGAACACAGTAAAAGATGCATGTCTTCCACTTTGAGAAGGGGTCATGTGGAAGAAGGGACAAGACTGGAAGAAAGCATGAAGGCCAATGGGTGGCGGGTACAGGCACATAGATGCTGGTTGGTTGTCCACCTGCAAGGACTGTGTGAGAGTGCAATTATCTGCCTGATTTTCACTCTGTTTGAATTCCCCAGCCTGTCTGCTCACCCTGGTGGCCAAGGACCTGCCTCTGGAATCCCACCAGGATGACTTCTTTCACCCAACGATGCTAGAGCTCAAGCAGCAGACTCTCCTGCCTAAAAAGACCATTGGTGCCCACAGCTGACAATGAAGGCATAAGCAGCTGCTCCAGTTGTCTACTGCTCTGAGATAAACCATCAGACGTTGATAATGTAAAACAGCAACCACTTTCTTGTGGGCCAGGAATTGGAAAGAACAAAGAGCTTGTGCATGCTCTGCAGTATTTGGGCCCTCAACTGGAAGACACTAAAGCTAGGGTGACTTGAGAGGTGGTAGCAGAAGAGGTCTCCTTTACTCACATGTCCAGGGTTTGCCATCTGTGGATGAGATGTCAGCTGAGGTTGTCAAGTGGAACACTTAAACGAAGCCAATCCACCTAGCTTCTGTGCTTCCTCACCCTCGCTTCCAAGAGTATTGACCCAATAAAACCTGGCAGACACTATATTCCCTTTGACTGGCCTCTAAAGTCAAATAGAAGGACAGTGTAGTCTCAACCTTCACCCCCCAGATTCAAGGGAGGGAAGCTGAACCTCCTCTATTGAAATTCGTTTATGTCAAAGCCATATCGAAGGATAGGAATGTGGAATAGGAGAATTATTGTGGACATTGTTTGGAAATATAATCTCTCCCAGAACCTCATATTCAGAGTTTGGAACAGCTGAGACTGGCCAGCTCGCTATAGAGCTTGCAGTAAGTGCCCGCTCAGCAAATACATGTCACCTTAATCCCACCCAGTTACTAAAAGTCATTTCACTGCAGAATCCTTTTCCTCTGTGATCTTAAGGGGCAAGCATCCCTCAAGCCTACTTTCAAAAGTAGTGATCCAAAGTTATTGTAGAAAATGTGACCTCAAAATGAGTTCCCTCCTTGGGACTCTGGCACCAGGTCTTCTCTCTGCTTTGAACACTCTTGCCTTCATCTTTGCAACACTGGGTTTCTCTGCACTCAGCGCTCAATTCACACATCGCCTTTTTGCAGAGGCCTTCCCAGATGAAGCTTCCAACACACTTTCTGCCCTTGTCCATCCCAAACATTCCCACTGTCTGAAATTATCTTGCAGATGTGTCTATTTCCTGTGCCTTCTCCCCACCTCACCGTCTCTGCATCACAAGAACCATTAGGGTATAGATGTTGTTTCCTATCTCTGGCGCACAGCAGGCATCCAGGAAGGCATCCACTGAAAAGAGGAAAACAGTGCCATCTCCAGAAATTTGTCTGTTTCTCACAGGATTCTGGGTAAGAAGAAAAAAAGCCTTTTATATGTATCTCAAAGAAACATCAAATTCCTTCCTTTCTTCTCGTGGCTTCCTCACCTGCCTTCTCTCCCAAATTTTCTCCTAATATGTACATATATTTTTTCTCCTAAGATTAGATATATAATATATAGCTTATGTATTACATAAGACATAATACATATACATATATACTTATAACACAGGAGAGTACCATATACGATTCTGCAAAAATCTAGAAAATATAGGCCGGGCGAGGTGGCACACATTGTAATCCCAGTGACATGGGAGGCTGAAGCAAGAAGATGACAAGTTTGAAGCCAACCTGGGTAATTTAGCAGACTCTTTCTCAAAATGAAAAAGAAGAAGGGCTTGGGATGAAGTTTAGGAGTGCCCCTGGGTTCCATCCCTACCACCATGAAAAAAGAAAAAAAGAAAGAAAAATATAATAACTGCTTCTTTTATTATCTATCCATTGACTTTCAAATCAATCAATGTATTTCACTGCAAATTCCCTCATGAGATTTTTTTAATCAAAAATGCAGCTAAAATACATAATGAGAATATATAATAAATTATAACATTTTTATTTTATTAACAATATTTCATTATACATGTATATACTTATCATTATATATAAACATGATATATACTGTAATATTTATATAAAATACAAACATTTTATAATATTTATATAAGGTATGATTATAATATATTTATGTTAACTATAAATGATTTATAACATTTGAAGTTATATTTGCTTGAATATAAATTGTATATATGTGACATTTATATAAAACATAAAGACATTTTAAAAATACAAGAGTGCCTTGAAAATGTTTCAACTTTGTTTGAAGTGTTTGAGTTTTCCTAAGAATTTCACACTTTGGTGGGAAAAAATTGTCTATCTCAATGAAGCAGAAGTGTATATCAAGAAAAATAGAAATATCAAAAGCACTAAAAATAGCTCAGTGGAATTGGATAAAGCCCATCAAATTGAAAGACCTGAAATATGAACGAAATACATAGCCCAAGAGACAGAGCAGAATTCTATCCTCATGCACTTCACTCACCTGATCTCATCCTCCGAAGAGAGGATTCAGCAGGCCTGGAGGCTTTTCTGATGTAGGTGGACATGTACTTGTGCTGTGTCACCTGCAAGTCTTATAGATGATCATTAGAAAGAAAAAGGAGCTGTACTCTGAATACTCACCTTGGGACCTGTCTTCCCTATACCTCCCCCTCCCTGGCGTGCTTGCATGCACACACACACACATACACACACACACAGGCATGCACACACCACTGTTCGCTAATGACTAAGTAGCACTCATTAGCCACCTGCAGGTGCACTGACTTAGGCACATCAGGTTTTACCTAGCATTTTTCACAGGAATAAAATTATACTCACCCACACACCCAAAAGGAGGTCTGCTAGGAATCTTTTAAAAACCGGGTGCTTAATTTATATGAGACGGTGTCTAGACATTTATTTTCTGGAAATATTTAACTTGGATAAGACACGTGGCCCCTAAGATGAATGCAGGATTGAAATATTTCACTCGAAAATTTGTGCAAGGAAACGTCTGGTTGAATGCAATGAGGTTAAACATCAAAATATTTTCCTAGGACAGAAAGGTCATCCTGTTGGCGATGTGCTGGAAGGACATTACATCTGAATACTTCTGGTTTCCTGAGCAATCATTGCTGTTATTATGCCTTCATTTCTGTAGTTACACATGCAGGTACATGAATCTGTTTGTGAGCATTGCAGCTGAGATGGATACTGGGGGAGAAATACCAGAAATAGAAATTCTAGAAATCATATACAATGGGAGCTTTATTAGACTTTGAAATTGAAATTTTCGCTTCAATATCTTAGGCCAGAAGAGGACAACAAATTTTTCTGTAAAGAGCCAAACAGTAAATACTGTAGGCAACTACTGAACTCTACCAGTGCGTTGTAGAAGCAATCAAAGACAGTACACATTGGGTATGGATGTGTTCCAATAAACTGTGTTCACAAAACCAGTCACTTGCCAGTCCCAGACTTGGACTAGAAGTGTATGAATTGCTTTAACAGTGACCCATGAAAAGAAATGTATTTTGTACCATCACCCAGAATAAACATATGCGTGCACTTCTGTGCCTATACATGTGTATTCACAAAACAATACTTACCTTTATAATGAGCATATACTCTAATAGCTTCTATTCTTCCAATTTGATTCTAAATCACTTTTTAAATGCTGACAGCTACCATCTAAATTGATTTCAAGACTCACTAATAGGTCATAACCCCTGGTGCACAGAACACTGCTACGCTAACTCTCTGCTTACACATAAAGTGAATAGCGTGCAAATAGCTAGAAGCAGACAAAGAATCACTGTCCCTCTGCTAATGAATGGAAATGCTTGCCCTTAGTCGAAAGGCCCTGCTGCCTGCTCCGGGTTTTCACATCTCTGGAATCTGATAAAGTTGTGACCCAATAACCACAAGAACATGCATTGCAGAAAGTAATGGGTATAAAAGGTCTGGGCAAAGGCCAGAGGACAGGAAGCTGGATGCTTATCTTTTTCAAAGGGGAAGAAATGGGGAAACAGAATCTTTTCCCTTCAAAATGGGCCTAGTAGAGCTGGCAGCAATATTTTTTAAAATGGAAAGAAAACAACAAGGAAGAACTTTTCTGAGGCAATGGATTGCCCACTGGAGGAAGAATCTTAGTCCTGCTATGACCCCTCTAACCAGTGGCCTCAGTAGGAGCTTCTTTCTGGGCCCCGGCCTCCTCACCTACAAGTTTCTGCTCCTCTTGAGCCTCAGATGCCTTAGCCATCAAGTAGGTGAGTTTAGCTAGCTCAGAGAATTGTGATGGTGAGGAAAAACCTAATTATTATGATTTAGAAATGAGGTAGGTCTTCCCCAAGAGTTCACTCATGAGACAATACAAGAGGTTTCAGAGGTGAGATGATCATATGATGAGAGCTGTAACCCAATTAGTGGATTAATCT
Source organism: Sciurus vulgaris (assembly GCF_902686455.1). Taxonomy (NCBI): domain Eukaryota; kingdom Metazoa; phylum Chordata; class Mammalia; order Rodentia; family Sciuridae; genus Sciurus; species Sciurus vulgaris. The sequence goes on from NC_136461.1 coordinate 45,136,962, forward strand.
ACAGATGGGGATTAACTGCAGGTAGGGTGTGACTGGAGGAGGTCAGTCACTAGGGTGAGCCTTGGGATATATATGTTGTCCCTAGTGAGTAATGCTGTCTCTCTCTCTGTTTCCTGTTGTCTTATCCTGAGCTGCTTTCCTCCTCCATGCCATCTCACCATGGTGTTCTGCCTCACCTCAGGCTCAGAGCAATGGAGTCAGCTGTTTATGGACTGAGACCTTCGAAACCATGAGCCTCAGATAAACTCTTTCTCTTCTAAAATTGTTCTTGTCAGGTCTTTTGGTCACAGCAGTGTAAAAGCTGACTAACACATCAATGCACTTTAACACTTACCGTGGCCCAGCACAAAGTCAGTACTTGGGATGTAAAACTCGATGTGACACTCCATGTGCAATGCTCGACACTATTTCCCCTACCTTTTTATTTTGAAAAGTTTCAAATAGAAAATTTTCAACAGAAAAAGCTGAAAGAATAATCCAATTATTTTTCCTAAACTTTGATTTACCAACAGTTAGTATTTTTCCCTACTTGTACACATTTTCTTTTTCTTTATGTATGTGTACACAGGCATGTTTTGTGAACCATTTAAGAGTAGTTTGCCAACATCAAAACACTTCATTCCTAAATAATTCAATATGCATCTCTTATTTCTTTCAAAAAATTACATTCTTTCCACAAGATATCACTTCGAGACCCAGGAAATTTAAATTTATAAAATGTTATCCAATGTTGTTCTATATTCAAAGTACCGCAGTAAGGTACAGAATTCAAATAAGGATCATGCACTGCATTCGATTGTCAGGGCTCTTTCGTTTCATCTGATACAGAATCTCCCCTCACCTTGTTGCTTTCTTTCAGAACATTGATATTTTTGAAGAGTCCAGGGTGATTGTCTTGTTATATGTACATGGGATAGAACAAATGAGTAAATATACTTATTTTTTATGCAAACTATAATTACTGTAAAACATGAGAAGCACAAATATGAATAGGTGAACATGAACTCTATGGTTTTAGAGGCATCAAAGCCAGTTTTAAAGTTCTCCAGAGATACACAATAAATAGGGTGTGTGTGTCGTGGGGTAGGGAGAAAGAGAAATGTGTTTATGTAATTTTCTCTGCACTGAAAAGACCCAGAAGTAATGATACTCCTATAGCAGCAAGCACACATAGTACCCAAATCTTGATTTCTAAATTCCATTATCCACCAAAAAGAACCATTTTTCTATGGAGAAATTGCTAATCTTAGTTCTAGGACAAAAAACAAAGTCTGGAATATCTCGTGCCAAAGAACAAGGAGGCACCCACCGATGGATGGAAACATGTCAAAAGGACCTAAGGACTGGGTTGAAGGAATTCCCACTAGTCAAATAACTGGGAAATCAAAAAGAACAATGATGGCAATGATCTATAGCACACTTAGCAATAATTAAAAAGAACACATAAGAGCATGATAAAACAAAATAAAAAGTTGCACAGTGGGGTAGGCAGGAACTGCTCATTGGAAGAGTTGCTACCAGATCAACTCCGTGATCTCCAAGTTTTCATGTCACAGAACTCGTGGAAAGGACAAAAATAGACCAGTCTCTAATACTCACAAATAAGAGCAGTTTTACTTCCTCCATATCACTGGGGAATCGTGTATCTTAGTCTTTGCTCCTTTTCCTATTCACAATCCTTCATGTGAGTTGGAAAATCCAACATATAGAATCAGCCAAAGGCATCCTTCTGTTGTAAGTTATATTAAAAGATGCAAGGGGGACCCGCGATTTGCCTACTTCCAAAATTGATGAACCCTTAGACTGAACTCAGAGGAGTAAGAACTCCAGAGAAAAGGAGCTGCTTTTCTGCTCCTCTTGGCTGTGACTGACTCGACGGGAAAGGTGAGCTCAATTCTTGGACACAGTTAACTGTACACTTGTCCCTAGGAAACGGTATTGATTTGAGTTGGGAGAGAGGGCAGGAGTGAGGAGCGCGTAATAAAACGAGTGACCCCGAAATGACTGAAACCAATTGGAATGGCTGTGGAATAAATATAAAGGATGTGACACAATGCCAGTTCTGCTATGTCCCGAAAGGGGACATTATGTGATGTTTCTGTGTTTCTCAATGACACTCTCAGAAAGGCAAAAGTGACCCATGCTGGGCCAGGGTTGTGGCTCAGTGGTGGAGCACTTGCCTGGTACGTGTGAGGCCCTGGGTTAGATCCTCAGCACCACAGCAAAAATAAATAAATAAATAATATAAAGGTATTGTGTCCATCCACAAATAAAAGTATAAAAATAAAAAAAAGTGACCCAAGCTCAGAGAGTTGGGTGGGCTGCCTAAGGCCACACAGGCACTCAACAGCAGTGCTGGGTTCTCACTAATCCTGCAGGGATCAGAGCACGTGAGTACGTGCCGGGCCTCTCACGTACTCCGGCTTTTAATCTGAACATGGGGTTAAGTGAGCAGAGACAGATTCCAGCTCTACCTTGGCAGGACCTTGAATGAGTTACTCCTCTACGAAACTGTTTCTTCTGCCTTTTCTCAAAACCTCAGCACCCTCGCCCTCCTGTCTCTCTGCCTTTCCCCTGAACCCATCCCTCCCCACCCCCATAGCTGCAGGCTCATTTCTAATGAAAATCTGGGTCTCTTCTGCACCTGTGCCCCAGCCCCAACCAGCACAACAAAGGGCAGGTGCCAGGAGACAGGACTGAAACTAAAGGTGGAGCTGAACCTCCTCTCTTGCCTTCTTGCCTCCAGGGCCCTAATAAGGATGCAATTAGATAAGATCTGGGGAAGAAGCTCTGGGCCAGTTAGGAATTTGTTGTATAAGAAATCCCAAGCACTCCAAAAAGTTCAAAGATCCACCACCTGGATCTAACAATGTTAGTATTTTGTAGCAACTGCTTTTCTTAAATTGAAATATTCATTGGGGTTGAGGGTTTAACTCAGAGATAGAGCACTTACCTAGCATGCACAAAGCCCTGGGTTCAATCCCCAACACTGCAACACACACACACACACACACACACACACACACACACCATTGGGTTGAAGACTCACTGGAAGGCTCCTTGCAAGGCACGTCCCCTCCTCTCCAGACAGAAGTAGTTATTTCTTACCCTCTAGCACCTTGTATGCTTCCTAATCAGGTCTTAAGGTGTGCAGAGTTAATACAGTCTTTTATTGTGTGTGTTTTCTAAAAGTACATAAATGAGATCATGGCTGTGCATTTCTGCAACTTGGTTTTATTTATTCAGCAGCATGTTTCTGTGACATTTCGACAATGCTAAGCATAGCACTAATTTATTCTTTCAATTGTTGTTTCAATATTTCATCTACAAATGACCTGCTAATTTATCTGCACCCCTATTAATGTTCTCTTAGATTATTTCTAATATTTTACTATTATACAGAACACTGAAACTTAATATTTTTGCACATCTCTTTTTGTATGTATTCAGGAGATTTTTCCTCTAAATTTTTACTTCATAAAGGAAATTCTGGTTCCACTGCCTTCTTGGTATCTGCCCTTAATAGGTATTGCCAGTTGTTCTGCAGAATGATTTTACCAATTTATAATCCCACCAGCCTGCTATAATAGTTCTTATTTCACCTTAGGCTCATCAACACTTGGGTTTCTCTGCTATTTTTGCCAATTTCATGAATGGGAAATGGTATCTGATTGTTCTCATTGAACTATCCCCAACATCTAGTAATACCAACATTTTTCATGTGATTATTGGCTATTTGAATTGCCTCCTTGTAATCCACTGATTTTTTTCCACAGAGTTGTTTGTCTTTTTCTATTGACTTGTATGAATTATTTATACATCCCAGATAATAATCTTTTAAAACTTAAATGTGTTGTAAATATTGGGATAGGCTTTGTGAACTTCAAAGCAGCATTAAAAAAAAAAAAAAAAACTTGGATTTTTATTAGTGTTCATTTTACTCTTACATATGTCTTATCACCTAAACCAGAGCCCCCAGAGGACAGAGAATGTGGCTTCCTTATGTTTATTTATCCAGAGTAAGTGTTAATAGGAAGCAGCCTGGAATTATGGGGGGGAAATTAAGGCTTTAAAAATAGAAATGGATTTAATACTGCCTCTGTCACTGTGCAGCTATATAAGCTTGTTCAAGTCACTTAATCTCCCTAAGACTCTGCTTCCTTTGTTCTAAAATGAGAAGAACATCTCACATGGTTGTGCAGAGAAACACATAAAATACAGCAGGTAAAAGTGCTTGGTATGGGGCATGGAATATCTATTCAATAGATGCTAGTTGAAGAGAAATATTCATGAATATTGGTTGGTGGTTAATTTAATTCTTCAATGACAGCATAGTAATAGCTTCACCTTACCGAACTTTTCTTACTGCTCACTGCTATGTTTCATAAACAGCTACTCTCTATATTTTTATCGTTTTTTTACAGATGAAGAATCTGAAAGTAAAAATCTGAGACTAAGTCATCTTGCAAGGTATTACAGCTTATAAATGGTGGCATTAAGGTGCAAACACCGATCTCTCTTATTCTTGCCCTGAAATTGATTCAATCACCAGCCAGTACTCACTGGATGTTTACTCTGTGCCAGGTACTACACCAGGCACAGGCATCTTGTCCACAAGATGAACAGAGCTCCTTCCCTCAAGGAGCTACATTCTACTCGAGATCCAAAACAGAAAGCAAACAGACAAATTATGATGTGTTACCCTTGTACAGCTCAGAATACGGCAAAGAACTTAGAGATGATTGTTCAGGGTGCAATCAAGGAAACCCTCTCTGAGAGATGACACTGAAGACAAAATAGAAGAGATAAACTGACCATTTGAGGAGTAAGAGCACTTCAAGCAAAAGCAATAAAAGGCAAATTCCGTTCCCATCAATAATATGAACTAAATGGAAACTACTGTTATTCTATATCCCCCACTTAAGACTCCTGCTCACTCCTTTTTTGCCTAATCCATGGCAAGGAAGAAAGTGTTGTGAGCCCCAAGCAGCTGAGAAAGCCATCCTTCTACCCTGAGCCCAGATCACCCCAGCTGGGCAGCAGCCATCTGGACATCCTCCAGGCAGAGCCGCTCTCGTACCACCTTCCCTTCCACATCACCGTTCCAGCTCCCAGGCCCTGAGCCTGTGAACTCAGCCACACAGGTTGGGCTCCAGTTCCCAGGTAAAAATCGATTCACCCCAGCTTTCCCCACACCATCTACGGGCTGGACATTTGCAGATCCGTCTGTACGTGCATTAGCTGAGAACCCCAGAGGACTGATTCAAGTCTGGAAGAGGGCCAGGTTTTCATTAAATCCCTGTAAACCAGCACTGCAGTTCTGCAGGGCCACATCTGCTGAGGAAGCCATCTGTGATTCGTATCGTCGTGCTCCAACAAAACGCCAGCAGTGTGAAAAAACTCTCCCCTCTGCTCTGCAGTGAACTGGAAAAGTAACATTAGTAATCACTTTTGCAGGCTCCATAATGACATAATGGGCATTGGCTTAAGTCTTAAACGGCAACTGACAGTCCCTGCCAACAATCTGGGTGGATCCAAATTGTCCTAAAAAACATAGGTCATCACTCCACCTCTCTACCTAAGAAATTATAGGCACAGAATGTGCACTTTGAGATACAAGGAGAAAAAAAAGAATTAAAATGCAATGAGTGTCTGCCCAGTATCAAGCACTCGACAACCACAATGACCTAAAGAGCAGGCATTGTTGTACTCGCTTTACAGATGAGGAACCTGTGGCAAGAGATGCTAGATGGCTTCTCCAAAGCATCCAGATAAGTGATATGGCTGAAAGTTAAAACCATATCTCCTGAACACCAGAGCTGGTAAGCTTCCCGCTACTCCGGAAGGAGAATTCTCAGAATGGCATGCAAAGCAGGTGCTGGTAGCTTGTTTTGATTTTTCATCACCTACAACTCAAGGGTGCATTAAATGTTAAACAAGATAGGAACCATCGGCTACTTTCCACCTCCAGCATCCAGGAGTTAAGTGAAACCACTTAACAATGGAGACTGCATATGGGTCCATAAGACTGGCTTTGAGTTGGATGAACTGAAAAGAGGAGGAGGTTCTCGTCCCTGCTGGATTCTTGCATCCTCCTCCTCTTCCAAACCCAGCCCACCCTGACACCTTCCCCGCAACAACACAGCTATTCATGATGTTGAGTCCATATCCAAGAATAGAACTATCCAGTCAGTGTCCATTTCACCAAGGGTACCTTCCAAAATTGTGCTCACCTCCGTTTTCTGCTGCAGATTGTGGTAGTTAGTCCCATGCAATCTTAAAGCTAGGCGTCCTTTTCCTTTTGAACTTGTAAGATCTCTCCAGCATCATTAAAGACAAAAGGATGGACTCCATAAGGAGTGGGGGTTAGAGAAAGCAAAGGCTACTATCAGAAGACATGCACATTTAGAAGCAGAAAGCAAAAGGAAAGAATGGAAGAGAAAAACTTTAGGACCAAACAGAGTAGGCTTGGAACCTTGGTTTTGATGCCTAACATTGTAAGATCTCAAACAAATATTTACCTTTCTGGACATTCTTATGTGGAATTTGGATCTTACATTTCTTATGGGATCACTGTGAGAAATTGAAGCAAAGATACATCAAGACACAAGGCTTTGTGGATGTCCACAGAAGTTCCTTTGCTTTCCTTACCTTTCATATGTGTCTCACGTATGGCTAAAGTTTCCAAGAAAGATTTTTCTAAATGTCAAAAGAGTTGACAGCTTTGTTTAGAAGGATACTTTTTGATATCTCAGATGCTGTTGTATTGTCCACAGCCTCAGCAGTTTCTCCTCCGCTCTCATACAGACGCCTAGAAATAATTTCCTGCCCCACAACCCATGGAAGCCAAAGAGCACCTGGACAGAAAGAACGCCTCATGTCTAAATCACTGAGGGGCACGCACCCTCTTCACAGACAGCCAGGTTAGCCAAAGGTTCAGCTTTAAAAGAATAAGGAAGAAGAAGGAGGAGAGGGAAGAAAAAGTGCTGAGGCTGAAGGAAAACTGCAGCTGTGGAAGAGTTTTGGGCTTGACTAAGATTCATGAAATCTACCGTCACGTTCGATGCCACGGTGTCGTCTTTATACAAAGAAGCCCGTTGGAATTCTGGCCCTATCACTTGAGCAAATTGCTCAATGCCTCTGAACTTCAATTTTCTCTGCTGGAAAGTGGAGACTGGAGATGATAATAACTCCCTTGCAGGATGATTAGGGGATAACAGATTAAATCCACACAGCTACTAGGCTCAGTGCCTAGGAGAGAGCAGGTGCTTAATAAATGCCTGTTTTATTGCTTACAAAACTCTTTTTATACCCACAACAACCATGCAGGGCAAGAATCACTGATCTTTTTTTTAATCTTTTTTTAAGGTGAGAAAATGGAGATTCAGAAAAATAAAGCATCACATTCAAAACCCCACAGCCCTGGCTTGCAGCTTGCACTGAGAGAATCCGCACACAGATTTATTTGACGGCAAAGCCTGTTTTCTTTCCAACACACACACACCGCGGCCACGTCCGTTCCCGTGGATGCTGAGAGGGGAAGGAGATTCTAAATGCATTCCGTCTCCATCTGAGTTGCTTCCTTTCCTCTGGCTCATTTGTTCCTGTCTCTGTAGCCCTGGCAGAGGCCTCTGCTCTGCTGCCAACTTCCACCGCAACCACCCTTGCTGCCAACTGAGGCTCCCACCCAGTCAAAAAGGCATTTGAGAAACCACATCCCCTCCCCTCTCCACCCCCCATGTTCCTTTGAAGTGAGCCTGTCATTTGATCAGGGCCTACTCAGGTTACAAGTCCCAGGCTTCTGTCCCACCTGGAGCCCTGGGCTCCTCTGTGCTTCAGTGCTGACTTGAGGTGAGTCCACCTTATTTCTCACAGAGTTTAATCTCAATCCAATCTGAATTTACTAAGTACCTACTCTGCTCCAGATATGAGGCTTGGCTCTGAAAGAGAGAAAGGAGTGAAACATGGGCTTGTGCATTCAAAGAACCTGTGGAATAAGATGGAACCCAAATCAGTTGAACAAATTGCTAAGCACCTCCCATGTGCCAAGCTATGTGCTGGGCACTAGGGAGTACAAGACAAGTATGATGTCAGTGCCCCTGGAAGAGACAGTTGAATGGAGCAGCATCCTGGCACACAGTACCTGCCAGATCTCCATTGCCTACAGTGGGTTCCATATTGTGCTTTATGGACATTCTCGCCAGTCTTCCAAATAACCTTTTGAGATAGATATTTGAAAGGGCAGAAAAATTTCTCTGTTCAAAACCAACCACAATAATGAAGATTCTAGACTCCGGGTCTGCTTTTTGTCTCAAAAGTTGCTAGTTTCTTGGCAGGGTGGTGGCAGATCCATTTTCCTATTATTACCTCACATTTGAATAGAGCACAAGGATTTTCCAAAGCATATTCTCTCCATTATCTCATCTGAGCATCCACATCCCTGTCCTGGTCATGCAGGGCTTTCTGGGAGGCCCAGCAAGGGTCACGAGTCATGGGGGAAAGAAAAATCTGTGCCAAACCTGCTGAACATGACAACCCTGTGTGAAGGAGGTCACATGTTTTCCTCGCCCAGTTCACGTTTGAAGACACCGAGGCCCAACTCTCTCAAATTCAGAGAATTACTCCAGATACACCCTGGGTTTAAACTCCAGCTCAGCAGCCGCCAGCGCTTCTGACTGAAAGGGCTGCTCTCAGAACACACCAGGACTCTCATGGAGGAGCTCGGGCAGTGTCCTGTCTTAGGGAAAGGGAGAACAGCTTGTGAGAACTCAGCACACACTTGCCCCTTGGTCCATATGACTTTGGGAGGCTTGCCAAGCCCCTCTGGGCTCAGTTTCCTCCGCTCTCTGCATCACAGTTTCTGTGAGGAGCAGGTGAGCTGCTAAACGGGAGAGAGGGAGGCCTTGGAGAAGCCGTGCGTGCAGGAGGTGGTGGTTAGGAAAGGGCCGGCCAGCAGCTCACTGTGGAATGAGGGGTCCAGGAGATAAAAACAGGCCATCACCCCCCAGGACCCCTGCTTAAAGCCGTCTCCTCCAACGTGTCCCAGCAAGGTCACTCCAGAGCCAGACACGCTGTCCTGGTGATTTATCTGCCTCTGCCCCTTCAGCCAGGCTCCACTGGCAGGACTGGGGGAGGGGTCTTCACAGAAGCAGACGGGTTTGGTCACAAGGTGACGGCGCCCATGCCAAGAGCCCACTTTGTTTTAATGAATGACACCAAACACTTCGGCCATAAACTCTTCAAATTGCTGTGTCTGGCAGTAATTACATGCCTCCCATTAATAAATCCTACTTCTGAATGGTTTACTGCGCCCCTTTCTTCAAACACTGCAGGCTGAAACCTGTCAGAGGGGGCCAGAGGCAGTCTTGTGAAGCGAAGGCATGAAAGGGCAGCAGCCACAGGAAGTGAGTGAACCGCAGGCTGTCCTGCAGCACACGGGTCCCCAGCTGGGCAGAGGCTTGTGATTCCCACCCTCACATTCAGTCAGTCACTGACTCCTGCAGGTTCCGAACCCCGAATTTATATCAAAGCCACCTCACCAACACTGATTTGGTTCAGAAGTCATCATCTTCACTGAGTATATGAGACATCTGTCATCTTGTCAATATCCTGTCTGTCTTCCACAGGCTGCCAGACAGATCTACCCAACACAAAGATGTGGCCTGTCACTGTCCTGGGTAAAGGCCGCACAGTGGTCCCCGGTGTGCAAGATGAGGTCCAAACTGCTACAGTTAAGGTCCTTCAGGATTTCCTGCTACCTACCTAGCTCGCTGCCCAGAAACTGCCCATCCACTCTACTCTGCCCAATGGATCTCCGAGCGGTGCCTGGACCACCACCAGCAGCATCACCTGGGAACTCTTGAAAATGAGAATGCTCAGCTACTGACTCGAAACTGAGAAGAGGAGCCTAGTGACACGCTTTTTAATAGAGCCTCCAGGTGATTTGAAGCAGGCTATAGTTTTTGAAAACATGTCTTTGCCCATTTTTTTTTAATTTAATGCTTGCAGGAACCAGCTGGGGGTCTTGTTAAGACATAGATTCTGACTTCCTTGATCCCAGATGAAGCTTAAGATTCTGCCATTCCAGAAAGTTCTTAGGTAATGTCGATCTGTTGAGTAGCAAAATCTGGACCATGGTGAATTACAAATCCCCTTCGATTCCCTAAGCACACCTACAACTCCTTGCTTTGTGCCCTTGTGACTCCTGTTCCCTCCACCTTCCCTCATTCTCCTTTCCTCCTTTTCTCCCTGCCCTTATCCACAGAACAATTCACTCATCTATCAAATGTCAACATAAACAGTCCCTCCACTCAAGACTTCCTTAACCCCCCTAGGTGGATGAAAGCCTTCCTTTTCTTTACTTCCACATAACTCTGCACACACGGATCATACCATGCTGCCTGTCTATGCCTGCTCCCTGACAAGGAATAAGACCATCACTCTACCTCTTGCATCTCCCTACCCACAGAACCAACACCATTCCTGCCACAGGCAAGAAAGCAATGGATATTTTTTTGCTGTGAGTGAATGAATGAGTCATAAATGAATGAATGAATGAATGCATGCATGAATTCTTAACAACCAATTCTACAGGTGGATAGTGTAGTCAAGTATTTGGAAGTAGAAGTGTGCCTTCAACAGCATCCCAATTTCTCCCATGAGACCATTATTACCTTGCTAGATTGCTTTTAAAGTAGGCCACAGCAAAGTGTTTTCTAGACCAAACCAACCGTTTAATTCTCGAAGACACAAAAAGAAAGATGGTCTTCCTGAACCAGGAACTACAGAGAAAATTTCCAAGGGGGACTATCCAAACAGAAAGCATGCACATATGAATTTCTCAGATAGAAGATGCCACACACAGAAATTACACAAAGGAAGCTCCTTTATGTATTTATGTATGTATTCTCTCCACAAACATTTAGCAAATGCTGACTGTGTGACAAACACCATTAAGAAGTAGGGATATAGGAACTGGCTCTCTCCCTAATCCTGAGATGTGTGTCTAATGGAGAAAGTAGATACACAAACAGATAAGGACAATGCAGAGTGATGTGATGTATAAAGGCCATGGAGCAGATGCTTTTAATTTTGCCAGGGAAGATGGGGACAGACATTAACAAGAAAATGATATTCAAACAGAGTCTTGAAGGGTAAGTTAATCTTTCAGTAGGGTAGGATACTTTAGGCAATGAAACAGTACAGGCAAAGGAGCAGAGGTCAGAAAAATCCTGCACATTTAGGGAACTAGAAAGCTCTGAGTCAGTTGGGGTTGATTAATTCCAACTCAAAAACTATACAAGAACTTCATTTGGGGTCTCAGGAATTGCAGTTGGGAAACAGGTTCAGAAAACTCTGAATGAGTGCAAAAGAGGTAGAGAAAGTGGGAGCTTACCTAGGCAGAATGCTCTTAAATCATTACAAAGTCATTAAAATTATTCAAAGAGGAACTCCTACCTACTGATGTTGGAAAAGAACATACAGAGCTACTTGACAGGAGCTACGAGACTAAAGGAAGGTCAAGAAAAGGATGGATTAACCAAATAGCAACGTCCATAAAACAAGAGTCTGTAGCCGCTTGATACTCAGCTCTGGACATTGTAGGTCTCTACAGCCAAAGGGTGACCTTGACCTAAGTCACCTGAGGTCAGTGACTTGAGACATATATAGGTCCTGCTCCTTGTGTGGCCTCGGGTTCCATTTGAAGGCTCTTTCAATGTTGCTTCCATCTTGCTCTCCCCTTTATCTTCACGTTGGACATTTGTGGGCTGGGGGGAACCAAAGTAAGGAAGTGGAACAGAACCAGGGCAGGCACTTAGCAAGCTCTCATCGAGCACCTGCTGTATGTGTGGCACTGAAGGAGCCACTGGAGATACAGACGATAGTAAATAACAGGAACGATTTCTGCTGCCCTGGAGTTCATAGTTCAGTAGGGTCAGTAGGGAAAACACAGAGAGAAACATGTAAAAAAAATATTGGCACATTATAATGGATAGCAAACTGAGAAAGAAAAAAAACAAGAGTGACAGCTTTAACTTTCAAATGGCCAGGGAAGCGCTTTCAGAGGTGAGTTCAATCAAAGGAGGAATAAAAGAAGGAGAGAGAAAAGAGTTTCCTGAACAGAAAGGACCAGGCAAAATTCCCAAGGTGGGCAGGAATGTAGTGACCTGGGGAAACCCAAAGTGGCAGAACTCTGGAGGGAAAGGACAGTGATGTAACTGGACAGGAGGAGACAGGCTAGGTAGAGTGCCAGGCCAGTCAGGTCTCACAGGACACAGGGGTGTCTGTGTTCATGCTACCAAGCACCTCGGGAGCCTCTGGAAGCTCACCATGGTGGGGACCACATGACCTGATTTGTTTGAAGTGTTTTCTATTTCCTTTTTTTTTTCCCCCTAGAAAAGTGACTCTAGTTTTTTTGTAGAAAATGGGTTAGAAGGAGATTGAAAGCAGACGCTCATTTAAGAAGGAGACTGTCATTCTGCTGAGAAGAAGGCCAGAACCAGAACCAATGTGGCGGCAGAAGGATAGGGGATACAGCCCACAATGTCACTCCCTTAGGAAAAGTCTGCTAGATGCTCTGAAGCAGGAACCTCCTCCACGTAAAGCAAACACACTGCAAGTTCTGTCTCAGGAGGTAGCCAGTGAAAAAAGTACTTTCCTCTTTGCAGCATGCTCACCATCTACCTGAGTGCTGAGTTGGGTCCCCATCGATCCATCACCCATTTGACTCAAAGCATGAGGAAGATCTATGGTGGCCATATTTCCAGCCAACATCTGTACTGATGCCTGCACCTGCTGAAACAGTCTGTCACCTTTCCAGTGTAATGCTGCCAGGGAAATGACCTTGGACCAATTTCCAGAAAACTGCTCAGTCAAGTTTCCCATCAAGCTGAATTCCTGAGAAATTGGGATCTGTGCACTGTTAGGGAAGAGGCAATTCCACAAAGATGGCAGATTGTGCACAGCAGGCACACATCTGCTTCCCTTCCTTAAATCCTGTAGAACACCAACCTGTCCATGGGAAGCATGTTGTGATATTTAGTAGCATTTTAGGAAGGGGACTTTTTTTTAACTATGGTCATTTAGACATTTTAGCAAATCCTAATCATAAATCTAAAATATCTCCCAAAATAATTTAATCTAACTTCCTTTTTAACAGGTGGGCAAACTAAGATCCAGAGAAGGAAGAGTGACCTGTCTGAAGTTACAAACTATTTTTGGCAAAGATGTAGCTTCAATGCTGTTTCTTTCAGCTCTTGATTCTGGGCTCCTTCTCTGTGACCCCACATAGGCTTCACATCAGTTAATTACTTATTGAGCATTTACTATACACTGGGTTCTAAATCAACACCATTATTGAAATGAAATTTTAAAAGATTAAAACATGCACACAGGCAGTATTATAAAAAAAAGAAGCCTTAATTTTTTCAGAATCTTGAATGAAGTCATGAGTATTACAATACTATAAATTCCTAAGACAGGGAAAGTCCATTCATCTCTACATATCCGGAGAAGGAACTGAGCAGAGTACCTATGAATAAAGGGATGCATCCCATGGCTGTTTGAGTATTGTTCACGACTATAAAATGAGACTAACTGATATCCAGTGCAGATAATTCCAAGCAGCTCAGTTTTCTTATCGGGCCTCTGATTGGTGACTCAGCCAGTAGTAGGTGGGTGGCAATGATTGTTTTTCCCTTGCTGGTCAATTGCCTTTTCAGGTGGTCTTTATGAAGCCATTCATCTTTTAACCCTGACAGTCACTGTGACCCACTGCGGCTCAGGAAAGGAATCTTTCTTAATTACCAGACCTTTCTTGCTCCCCTGAGATCCCTGAGTACTGCACCAGGTGGAGTGATGGATGTGCAGCCTGGTCCTACCAGCAACTGAAGCATCTAACTTGCTCAGGCCTGAAGGCCTCACTAGCTATCCCAACACATTTAGAGGTGGGACTCTGGCAAGCCACCCAAGTTTTATGTCTCCAGGAAAAAAAAAAAAAAAAAAAAAAAAAAAAACCTCTCTCCTCCAGCATTTGGAGTATTGCTAAGGGTTAATACACAGACTTTAAATACGCAGAACTTGATTTCCATCTTTTCCACTCAGTGTGAAATGAATCACTTAATTCTCCACAATTTATCTCTTCATCTATGATAGGTTCTTCTCACCTATGTCACTTTGAAATACTGGCAGGTTTAGTCCTGAGATCATTTTCTTTTCGTGTATATACTCATTTCTTGGTGAGCTTACTTATGACTTTAAATATTGCTTATGTGTTGTATCAGTGAGCTTTGTGTTACTATAACAAAATACCTGAGGCAGCTAACTTAAAGAGGGAAAAGATTATTTAACTCCCAGTTTTGGAGGCTGAAAGCCAAAACAACATGGTGCAAGCACAGCAGATGCCCTTTGACCACTTCACTTCATAGTGCACAGGGCAGTGGCAGGAGCAGGGATTCCACAATCCCTTCAAAGGCCTGTCTTCAATGACCTAAGGACTTTTCACTAGGCCCCACCTCTGAAAGATCTATGGCACCTTCCAGTTCCCCCACCCTGGGGACTAAGCCTTCACATATGACCTGTTTGGGGACACTCAACATCCAAACCATAGCATATGCCATACTGCTAAATGTTTGTTTAGCTCAGACCTCTCTCCAAACTAAAATGAGTTCCAAGTACAGCAACTCCAGCCCCCATGTCTGTAGATGCTAAGGGATGACGTTTTTCTCAGACTCAAAACTCCTGATTTCTCAACTTTACTCCTCTGCCCACTACCTCAAATACTTTGCTTATCCCAACAGGCGAATTTTTGCTTTGAAAAGCTTATCTTCAAAAAACAAAACAAAACACTACAGAGGAACCTGCAAGTATCAGTCAAGTGTGAGAGAAAACGATACATCCCTCCAATAAGTAAAGAGCTAAAAATTAAAATTGAAGTGGCCCCCCATATTTTCCTAATAAAGTTACCAAAATTAGCAGTAATGTTATGCAATATCACCAAGGATGCAATTAAACTGGTTGCCTCTTATATTTCTCAAGACATTGTAAATATGTTCAAGCCTGCGAGGAAAGCAAATTGGCCATAGAAACGAAAAGCCATGAAACTGGCCCCTTTGTTTCATCAGAATTCAACTTCAGGAAATTCATCTTTAAGACATAAGAGTTGCTGTCAAAGATTTGTGCACAGAAAAGATATAACAATTTTGGTATATCCACTCAATAAAATATTAAAATACCATTTAAAACTACAGCCATGAAAGCCAGGTGCGACGGCACATGCCTGTAATCCCAGTAACTCAGTGAAGCCCTAAGTAACTCAGCAACACCCTCTCTCAAAACAAAACATAAAAAGGGTTGGGGACATGGGTCAGAGATTAAGGGTCCCTGGGTTCAATCTCTGGTACCAAAAAAGAAAAAAAAAAAAACCACAATAGTCATGAAAATAATACACCTAAGATACACACACACACACACACACACACACAAAATATGTTAAATATATGTAAATATAAAGTTCTATTTATATATTATATAATATATATAAATAAACACCAAGATTATAATTACATGTAAGTAGTGAATAAAAGTAGTGAATAAAACATTATAATAGGAAACATACTAATATACTCACATTAGATATGACAGAGTGGTAGAGATAAATACCTTTGTTGAAATTTGAAAGTGGGCTTGCTTCCTAAAGAATGAGAACAAAGTGATTTTAGAAGATTTTTTATGCCTTCACCTGTCCATCCCTCCCTTTCCTTACCTTCAAATATAGATGGGAACAATTTCATCTCTGGTGTGTTACAAGTACTACTGGTCAAGTTAATATATCTGGTCCATTAATATAATGTAACAATATGATATTATGTATGTTATATATCAGGTATAATATACCTGACACAAAGCTTTCAAGTCCTTAGGACAGTATCTGGTATACAGCAAGTACTCAATAAATGTTGGTTGCTGTTGCTGTCTCATGCTCTATCTCTGCCTTTCTGCTCCATTCCTCTACTATGCTATGCTGGGGTACATTTCTTCTTGCTTAGGTCCTTTAAGTAAACCCCTTCCTGGTTTACCTCCAAACTCCAATTTATAACCCATCCTCACCACAATTTTCTTTAAAAAATGAACAAAAGCAGACCAAAACACACACACACACACACACACACACACACACACACACAAAACAAAAACAGAATGGCCAGCCTCTCCTTGCTCGGGAATGTCCACACACTGGTCAGCCTATGCTTCACACTGAGGCTAAGATTCTTTATAGACCTTGCATCACAAACTTACAAGGCAGTTCTCTCCATGATTGAAGAGCGAGCAGTAATTTATTCTGATCACCTAAAATAATCTGGGGCTACGCTTAATCCTTATAAGCACCTTGTGGCGGTTAAATATAATGGCCGTATTGCAGCAGAGGAACATACTGAGATAAGAGACTTGCCCCAAGTAAATTATGGAAGGAGATTTGAACTCTCTCTTCCCCACACTAACCCCAGGGCCCATCTTCCTCCCACCTTCCTCCCCATTTGCCTCTTCCCTCTGGTTTAGGCCTTCGAAGTCACCATCCCATAAGCATGCCACACTTCTTTCAAGACCTGTTTGGGCTACTGTCTCTTCACAGAATGGCCTATACACACACCCCTCTTCCCTCTACATGCATGTGTGCACATGTACACACACACACACACACACACACACACACTCCTATCTAATGCTTAGCCTCTCTCCTGAGTGATATTCTTCCATCTAAGACAATTTAAATGTTTCCTACTTCTTTCATAAAGTCATCCCTTACTCTGCTCCATTCATCAGTTTATTTTAATAGATGATTTCTCTGCAATTTGTATCACTCCAGTTTCTATTTGTAGAAATAGTGCAATACAATAGGATGTCACAAAGTTGACACCCAGTATTCAAGTCTTTATTCTACTATTTGCTGAAATTTAAGAAAATTTCTTCTGATCTTTGAGTTCCTCACCATAAAAATAAAAGAATAATAGCATTTAATGCCAGGACAAGCATAAGAGCACATGACCATGCTGACATGCGTGAAAATATCTCTCAAACTAGAAGTCTGAGTAAAGGTTATTGTTATTAATATCGATTACTATAGAACGGGGAGCGGTCGTGCACACCTGTAATCTGAGCCCCTGGGAACACTGAGGCACAAGGATCACAGTTCAGCCTGGTTGAATTAGTGAGGCCCTGTCTCAAAATAAAAAATAAAACTAGAAAAGGGCAGGAATCTAATTCAGTGGTAGAGCATTTACCTAACATGAAAGAGACCTGGGGTCAATCTCCATTACCAAAAAATGAATAATAATAACTAATAATTATTATTCAAACACTAAATTGCTACTAATTGCAAGGTATGGAGCATTTGGATTGAAATGTATATTTGAATATCTACATATTCTGATTTTTTTAATGAATCAATGAAGGCAGGGGCTTCAATGCCATGTGTCACAATGCCCGGTGGCCCAAGGCCAGTCAAGAAGTGATGAGCATGACCCCATCTCCCAGGTGCTTGCAGTCTAGCAGCTAACACTGAGGGGCCAGACATAAGGAGAGTCTCCTGGGAGAGGGGAGGGGAGGCAGAGGGGCAGGAAGGGGGTCTGCCCTGTTCTGCTGGAGGAAGCATTTCATGGGCGTGAGAGCAAGCCCACATCCTGACCCAACCTGTTATCCTAGACTTGCGGCCTCCCTCTGGGCCGCCGTCTCTTTCTCTATAAAGTGGTTTTAATGAGCTAGATGTCCAAGCACCCTCGCCCCAACTCCAAGCCTAGCAAAGTATCTGCCGTCCAGTATTTGTTCCGTAAATATTTGCTGAGTGGATAAACAAACTCTGATGCTCTGATATGCAATTTAAGACCAGGTCCAGATATGTGAAGGGGAGGAGGGTTCTTCCAGAAAGGAAGACGCACCAGTTCCAGGCTCTCAGGAAATGATTCCTGTAGAGAGCTGGAAGATCATACTTCTCGTTTTCCAAACATCCAGGCCAGGTTTTCTCTGAGACCCTGACCATTCTTGAGCAGGGAGTGTTTAATTATTTCTCTGCAAGTCTGTACCCAGCTGGATAGAGTTAATAAACCAGCCAGGTCTTTATCTTAACAAGGAGTCTTAGGATCAAATTCTACCCTCATTAAAGGTCCAGAAATCTCCCTGACAGCAGTGGGAGTTCTGCAGGCAACCTGAAAGTGGAATTTAGTTTCTGAGTGAATTCTTCCTTGGGCACAGGCATTTAGAGATGGGAAGAGCTGTGTTATTGGAAGAAAAGATAAAAAAGAAAGAAACGTGGAAGGGAGAGAGAGAGAGGGAACATAGTTACATTTGCACATAACTGTCATTCATTCAGCATCTCCTAAACCCAGGAATTTTAAATGCTTTATCCCTATGAGTGTTCCCAGCCAGCCCTCACCCTGGAAGGCATTACTACCTCCATCACACAGATGAGACAACTGAGGCTCACAGTCAAGTCATCCGGCCAAGGTCATACGAGGAAGTGAGGCGGCTTTCTCTTGAACTCAGATTTCTCTAACTCCAAAGACCACTTCCATTTCCACACCGCTACGAAGAGCCTGCCCCTTTCCTTATAATATAGCCTGCACAGTGGCAGGAGCCCCGTAAGGGCTGGAAAGTATGTGCGGATGTTGGGTGAGCACATTTCCTTAGAGCTGCAGGAAGACACCACACCCTGCAGAACGACTTGAATGGGGTGGACTGAGTGGCCAGTTGTATTACCGTGTTCTTTTTTTTATCTTTTATTTTTATTTTTTAATTGGCAAGTAATAATTGTATACATTTACAGGGCATAATGTGATGTTATGATATATGTTAATATTGTAAAATTAAACTAGTCTAATACATTCATCACCTCACATACTTATCCTTTCTAGATAGTAAGAACATATAAAATCTGCTTTTAACATGCAACATCATGAACAATAGCCAAGATGTGCAAATAGCTGAAGCGCTCATCGGTGGGCGAATGCATAGAGAACTGTGGTTCACATGCAGAATGGCATACTATTCAGGCCTAAAGAAGGCTAAAATTATATCATTTGCAACAACATGGATGAATCTAAAGGACGCTGAGCTGAATACATTATTTTTCATCTAAGTTCCAGTTTGGGGGGCCCCCAGGGACCCAGTGAGGTTAACCACTGGGGCAAAGTGCAAAGGTTAATGGGGTTCCAGGCACAGGTCGAATCAAAAGAGACTAGAATTCAGGGTTGAGAGGCAGTAGACAAAAGAAAGTTGATTATCAGAGTCACAAGGCAAAGCAAGTCCAGAGGTTGAAGCAGAAGTAATGGATTTGAAAGCAGCAAGAACCAAAAATAGCAGAAAAAATAGCACAGAAGGGGCCACACCAAGTGACTCACAACCAGTCCATGAAAGAGGTAAACAGCTAGTCTCCCCTTTAAGCCAGTGCTTGGGACATGACTGGACTTAGAGACTGCAGGAGAGACATTTAAGATGTCCCTAAAACGCACCTTTAATTACCAAGTGAGGAATGTGCAGTGGCCTAATGAGCCAAGGCTGGAATGAGGACAAAGCAGGCTGTGGCATTGTCCATCTTAGAGAATCCAGTTCCTAGTCAGCCCTGATGGCAAGGGAAATGAGGCCTCTATCTTCCCCTCTGTCTTTCCTAAATCCCGTCAGCTGGAAAAGGAGTCTAAGGTGTTCTTGAAAAAATGACGAAGTTAAGTGTGGTGCATGCTGGTTAGGGGACACACTGCACCTTGAACTGCTGGGACAGAGAGGCCTGCAACCGTCTGCAGCCTGGGGAGGGGCAACTACAGATCTGGCCTCTGCTGATCTCTCACCCCTTCTACTACCCTGTCACTTCCAAGGCGATGGCGCTGAGATGGATGTTGCCCAGGAGCCCTAGTTGCTTCCTGATCGGTGCTCTTTACTCCTCTCTGCATCTCGATCATCTGCCACAGAAAGGCCGGTTCTGGCCAGACCAGAAACTTTTGGTCTTGCTCTTTGCTCACTTACCTGATTGGCTGTAGGGAAATCAAGAAAATAATACAATTCCACGGTCATTCTTTTAGTATTCTATTAGGCAATGGTACCAGGAGACTCTGACCTAGACTTGGAATTATGCTTCTCTTTTTTTGTGAGGTTCTTTCACCTGTCTTAGTGGGAGGGAAGTTATCCACATTTAGCAAAGGAACAAACCAAAGCCCTCTGACATCTGACCCTGCTGCCTCTCCAGCCTCATTGACCACCATCACACTGTGCAGCTCGGCTGAACTTCCCCACTCCTTGGACACTCCAAATGCCTTCCCATCTCAGACCGCTGGTGCCCACTGCTCCTTCCTTGTGGCATGTGCTTCCTCAGCTGTTTTCCTGCTAGCCCCTTCTCCTCACTCAGTCCAAACATCATCTTCTCAAAGAGCCTTCCATGTCTGCCTCCTATCAAGTAGTCCCACCTACCCAACACAAAAGCACCAAAATTTGAAGCTAGACCATCCTTCTTGTAAATACCAATGGAAAAACTGCTTTTTATGACTTTTGGGTTTTATAAAATAAGATATGAGTTAATTTCCCAGTCACTCTATCACAAAAATTTGAAAACCGATAGCACATGACGACCTAAATTAACTTTGGGTGGTGCTTCTTGGACGGAAAAAGCCAATCCTGCTTCTGAATGCAAGTAGGGCGAGGTGCCTGGGTTCCCGGATGTTCCCATCCAACAGTGCAGGGCACTAGTGAGCAGGCTGGCCTGCTGGGAGTGGTGGGTGGAAGAGGCTGGTGAGGAATGCTAGCTAGTCCTTCCTGGATGCCTTTGTCAAGGACCAAGAGCTTGGTGATGAGTTGGGTGGGAGGGCTTCAGGCTGTTCTCTGAAGAACATGTTATTAATATTCTAATGGTGGTGATTGTGAC
This sequence comes from Sciurus vulgaris, assembly GCF_902686455.1. Classification (NCBI taxonomy): domain Eukaryota; kingdom Metazoa; phylum Chordata; class Mammalia; order Rodentia; family Sciuridae; genus Sciurus; species Sciurus vulgaris. The sequence continues at coordinate 45,157,864 of NC_136461.1, forward strand.
CCAGAATTCCCTCCCACACAGCCAGGGTGGAGAATGAGGGAAGGGAGGCTCCTTGTCTGAGTGTTTATCCCACATACTTGCACTCAGGCGAATATCCACACTCACTCACAGAGCATCCACACAAGATCACAAAACAACCATGCTCAGTGAGAGTGAAACTGTACTCCTGCCCAATCCCCAGGGGTCTTCCATGCACCTTTCACAGGTGCATATAGGAGAAGGAGCTCATCAAGTTCCTGGCAATAACTAACAACTGAAGAGAAGAAATTCTGGACTGAAAATCAGAAAACTTGGGTTTGGATTCTAAATCCTTTTCTTCCTAGCTAAGTGTCTTCTGAAAACCACGTTATTCCTTTGACCTCAGTCTCCCCACGGTGAAACAGAGATGTGAACCTAATCTTCATCTACAGCTCTAAGTTGCTCAATGAACAGAGGAGACAATGTACTCAAAAGTCCAGGGAAATCTATAAAACACCACACAAATTTGGGATTCAACAAGCAGTTCGGTTTAATAAAGAAGAAAGAGTCCTATGTACATGTATGATTATGCAAAAGGTATGACTTTACTTTGTGTACAGCCAGAGAAATAAAAATTGTACCCCATTTGTGTACAATGAATCAAAATTTTAAAAAGAAAGAAAAAAAAGACGAAGAAGAAGGAAAGAGTGCCAAAGGAGTCCTGAAGATACACAGATCACTTACTTCTTTCTCTGAAGAGCTCCTGATGGACAGCAGCATTATATTATAAACAGTAGCAGCATCCGTTTTACAAAAAGACTCCCACTGGAATACCTTTAAGTTGACAAAGGGGCATTTACAGATCTGGCCTCTGCTGATCTCTCACCCCTTCTACTACCCTGTCACTTCCAAGGCAATGGCGCTGAGATGGATGTTGCCCATCTCTATGACATTTTAAGAAAAATTGAATTTGTTGACAAGCAGTCTGGATCCATATTCATCCTAGATCACTAAATGCAAGAAGTGTGTGTGCATTCATTTTTATTCTTTATCTGTCCTTTGATTCAATAAATGGTCTTCTGCCTCCCTAACTTTCCTGGGGTTTGAATCTTCTGGATTTCCATGACCCTCCAACCAGTAATTACCCCTCATTAATTTTCTACAGCATGCTGGGTAAAGCACTAGCCCTTTGATTCATTATGACTTCTTGACACATAGCCTAGCCGATAAGTACTATGCATATCTCATTTGATGTACAAGGACACTGGCTTTCAAAGAGGTTATATGAAGTGACGCCCTCACTCTATACCTGGAAAGACAGCAGAACATTCTACCAACACAGTGCCTCCTGCCTGTTCTATGGTAGAAAGGGTCATGAAGGGTGATGTCACCCCTCCCTGCACTTCCCGCAGCTCCTCCTTACCAGCAGCTCCAGCCCACTCAGCCTTCCACACAGCCCACTCTCAACTTCCCCTGAAGTGAGTGTCCCAGGGAAGTTCACTTGAAGCAGATCAGCAGGACTTTCCACTCAGCACAGGACTCCAGTCTTGCCAAGTCCTCCAGCAGCCAGGCTCCTGGAGGTGGGCCTCATGCATCCCCATTGCATAAGTGTTATTCCAGTCAGTTCCTGGAATCGGAAATATGGCAAAGCATTCACCTGGTGGGAAGCCCTTGCCCAGGAGGGATGGTTGTTTGGTTAGCTGTGCCTCCAGTGTCCTTTCCAGGAGACCAGCCTGTGAAAAAGTCTGTCTAGCAAGGCCCAGTTCTTGAATCAAAGTTGCTTGATTTTTCCTATTCTTCAGTAACCCAATGTATATTTTTCTTCCTAAGGATCTCTCCAATTCATCTTCACAGCCTCTGTCCTGGTTCAGGCCTCTCTATCTCTGGCTGAAATCACACTGTGGCCTCTTTGCTGTCTCCTAGGCATTCAGCCTCCCACAGGGGCAAAATAGAGGCCAGCCCCAGTATTGCAACCAAACCCCATCCTACTACAAGAGCATCCCCAATGTCAAAACCTTGCCAAAAGCCAATCCTACTACAGAAGGCCCCAATATATAATCCTCCAGTGGTTCTCCAGCACCTGAAAAATGAATACTTCTACTGAAAATGGGTTATTGCCATAATTTGAAAGAAAATGCCTTAAAATACTCATTCAGATATGCCTCCCTCCCTAGATGGCAAGTTTCCTGAAGTAGGAAGTGTGTCCTTTGTTGGTCTCTGTATCCCTAGAACACAGTTCAGTGTCCCACACATAAAAGATAAGTGCACAAGATGTGTTTGTTGACGTTCAGTGAACTAGGTCTGGTTTGTAGCTCAGAGGTAGAGCACCTAGCATATAGGAGGCCCTGGGTTTCATCTCTAGCACCAAACAAACAAAAAAAGGTTCAGTGAACTGACACTTACTAGTTAATCAGAGTTCAAGAAGAGTAATGAGACAGCCAGGGTAGACTGGGATGATAAAATTCCAGTCAAAACAGATTAGCCAGTGTCTGCAGCACTATCTGAGACAGAAGCATAATTTCCATTATAATTTTTGAAATTTAAAATGGTTCTTAGATGTTCATTTCCAATTTATATTAGACTAGGACTCCAGATTGGGGTTCACTGATTTGTCCAATTTGTTCTTCTACCCAAGAAGGAGTTAATGCTCTTCAAATTGCCCAGGGGCCCTCATTTTAATGAGCTCTGGTGAAGAACCAGGTAATGAGTAGAAATAACCAGAACAAGTTCAACTCCCTGCTCTGTATTCCCATTTATTTGGAACTTCACTGATAACCTCTCTAGCAGCTATGTCTCAGGGAGTCAAAACTCTATTCTACCATTTACTAGATCTATGACATGTAACAGATTGCATAACATATCAAGACTTCATATTTTCATCTGTTCCTGGTTTAGTGATGAAAAAGAAATAAAATTATATATATATATATATAAAATGTTTCACATATTGGCTGATACATTTGAGGAGCACAGAAAGCCATTAAAATTATTAAAATGACTTCTGTACAAATCAGTCTGTCACGCAAGTCTAGGCACTTGAATTGGGTCTGGGGATAGTGTCTCAGTCATCTTGCCTCTTCATGACCCTCATGGGTAATGGTCTTGATTGAGTGGGTGTCAGCAAAGGATTTGGGACAAGAATTGACATGAGGACACTTGGGCCACTGGCCTCTAGCAAGAACAAGGTCAAGACTGTAGGGATGGCAACAGATGCGGACTCAAGCTGCTGTCTTTGATGCAAAGAGATCACACTGCCAGGGGAAAGCAGCAAAGTCCACCTTCCAAGAGGCCATTCAGGAGATCAAGAGGAACATCCCTATCACTCCTTTAGTGACTTAGATTTATCCTGCAGTCCCATAAACTCAGAAACCTGGCTTTGTGAGCCCAGGAGCTGATCCTTCCCTCCTATGCATCAGGAATCAATCTCCTGAGAGCTGCAGTAACTCATGTTACTTGCTGTATTCTAAGGTTAATAAGCTCACATGGAAGTGAAATCTTCAGCTTGGCTCAGCCAGTACATTCTCTCCCCATGGGCCTCCCTGCCTGGGATGTCACATCACACTAGGAAGGTTGCTGGGTGAGCTAGGTATCCCCGCAAGAGGAGTTAGATGAATAAACCATCTAATAGCACTCAATTAAGATAGCCTCATGTGATCCCTAGCACATAGCATGGACAGAGTGCCAAAATGTCCCTCCCTGACCCTGCTTTCCTTCCCCTTTCAAATAAATTTAAGATCTATGGTTGGATTATGATCAGCTGAATCTCACAGTCCTGGGAGCCACCCTGTCTCCTCACTAATCCTCTTATGCCTATCTTAAACTCCAACACGCAGAGGATAATCTTCACTCCATATTTTCAAGTTTTCCCAGGAAGTTCCTTGAAATCCTGTGTCCTGGTAAGAACAGTTTTCCTTTAGAATAGACTGGCACAATGGAATGAGCATAAAATCCATCGTTGGAAAACTGGGCTTAAGAACAAGCTCAGACATTTTGATGAAAAGTCTCTCATCCCTCATCAAATCTCTCCTCATCTATTAAAAGGGAATGAAATGCTAATAACTACTCCAGGGTAGTGGCAAGGATCAAACGAGGTTAAGGATGTTATCTATCCCATACAACATGTTAGTTATTACTTTTGTTCTTCTTATATAAGGTCTGGGAAAACAGAAAAACACAATTTGACTTTCATTAAGGCAGTTTGTAATTGACGCAAACAGAAAAACCACCCTTCAAGTGTGAGGCAGGATTTAACAGAATCACTGAGTAACTGTCTTCACTCCCATTCCGGTCTCATCTCTTTTGCTTCTGAAATACTGGTCTGACACAGCCCTAAAGAATATGTCTGAGAAAGCATCCAATTGGATGGATTTCCTGAAGAGCTGTCTGGGGAGGAATTCAATGTTTTCATTCCATCTTGCATATAACTGAAAACTTTGGTGATCTGGAAGCCAAAAACTGGGTGGAGATTCATTGAGAAGATAGCCAGGCTCTTTGGATACCAGAAGGAGTTCACTTGAGGTTGGATGGATTCCACTGTCAAGTTATGGCAGACACAGGATTCTTTTTTAATGAGAGCTAAGCAGCCCACCCCATGTAGAATATGAATAGCACGAACAGTATTTGGCAAATGGGTCTACCTGCTGGAAGGTCATTCATCCAGGGTCAACTCAAATATGGCCCAAGGAATTGGGAGGTCCTTGCAAAACATCTGCTGCTGTTAATTACAGAATGGTATGCTGTTGAAACCAAAGCAGATGTTGTCCTTCAGTTTTTTCATTCTATTGCCAGCCTTGACACTCATGCCCCTTACTTCCTAATTTTGCCAGGAGACATCTCCTGACCATAATCCCCTTTTGTGGGGATTACACATTTGCAACTTCCACCTGTCTATTCATAATGCTCTAGCAATAATAGAACACAAGGATCTTTTCTACAAAACCATAGTACCTAGCATGGTATTCAGACCAAAAAATATCTCAATGAATGTTGGGTGGATGAATGAATCATTAAGTCAGTCGATAAATAAATTTATAAATGAAGCCTTTGCTTTCCCTCCTCAAAGATGCACTAGGTGTTTTCCTTGTTGTTTTCTAGTTGATCTCCTTGTTTTATTCTAGAACAGTCTTAATTACATGGTTTTTCCAAACATAGCAGGAAAATGGGTCAGCAAAACCCAAAGAATCAAAATGAGTTTCAGATTTATTGGATTTAATTCCCAGCCATCTAGTAATAGCACAGGGGAGCCTGACCCCCAGGTTAAGGTCTAGATGAACCAATTAGATAAGAGATATGAGACATAACCTATTCTGTTAAAGTGATGGACTATTTTTTAAAATCTCAGGTTGTGTCTCCAAGATGAAGGACCTGGGTCAATACCGCTTCTTATGGTATGCAGAGACAAAAATAAGACTGATGTTTTTCAAACCCAGAGGTGTGTGTCTTTCTTACAGCTGCTATAATGTAAACATCGGCACCCTCCATTTCACCACTGAGAAATCTGAGTGTCCAGCATGCAAAGCAGCCTGCCCAGAACCACATCATTAGTTCATGCATCCCAGAATCAAATTCCAGTCCTTGCTCTTCCCACCCACCACCAGAGATGGCCAGGTGCATGATCCTCCAGCTTGAGATACCAGGAGGCATTATTTAAATACAAATTCTAGAGTCCATCCCTAGATTCTCTGATTCAGTAGGTCCTAGAGGATGAGAATTTGTATTTCTAACAAGTTCCCCAAAGGAGATGATTATGCCAGTCCAGGGGTCACTCTTCAAGAACCATTTGACTAAAGCATTAGATAGAACTATTAATTAGAGTTAATAGAAAACAACTAGTAATAATATGAGCATAAAGGAGCATTTTATCATAAGAACATAGGGGCATGTCATGAAGCTCATTGGGTCTTATATAGGTTCTGGAACCAGAGACAGATCTCTAATTTCATCTCTGTTTCTCCCAAATTTGTTTCATTCTTCTCCATCTGCTTAAATTTGCTTCTGAATCTCCCTTCCTATCTGGTGATAGACAACACTACTAGCTGCATCTTCTAAGTTTATACTATTCAGAGCCAATGGCCCAAAGGAGGACTAAGTATCTCCTATGGTCTCAGTTCCAAATTCTCAGAGGCCAACTTGAGTTGGGTGCATATTCCTGGTCTTGTAATCAGGATAGGAGAGTAGGTGAAAGATGCCATACAGGTTAGTAACCATGTAACCATGTAACCATGTGGGCTAACAAATAAGGGTAGTTGGTTGAGAAAGAAATTGGGTAGTGCTGACCACTATGACTGGTGTGCATAAAATGTGCATAAAGATAAGAAGTAGGTAAGTTCTGTTGAACCTGCATACTGACCAGAATCCTGATAAACAATGGGCGGGAAGCCATTCTGATCATAGTGATGATGGCCTTCAGAAATAAAAATTTTCCCTTGGACAAGAAGAGACAGTAAATAGTAATTCCATCTGGTTTGCAAATTCTCTTCAACAAGCCTACACAGACAATTCCTAGGGCTAAATAGAACCAGTTCTGTTTTCTTATAAGGAGAACAATGGAATGTGGAATTTCAGCCCAGTGCAGCTGGCCAAGCTGGGTCAGGGAAAAGCCACAGATTCCATTCATTAATGCTTTGCAAGCCCACCCCATCCTCACCCACTGCTTGCCAATCTGCACCATGCAAGGAAAAAACCTAGAGTTGCTAAAGAACTTGAGGCACATCTGGTCAGATATTCAATGAGGGTTCCCCATATGGGTACCAGCAAGGCTCAATATTGCATTTCCACTAGATGATACTCTGTGCTGCTGAGCTAGGATCTCGTTCTCAAGTTGCCCCAGAATAATAGCTGGGCAGCCCCTCTGAGCCAAATGACTGCTTGCTGGGAATTCCTGTAATGGGTGTCTAAAGAGGAGTCAATTTCTGACCTAGCAAACCAAGAGGCCACCACCAGTAAGTCAGTCAAATTCCATGCCTTTCCATCTCCTCCACATAAATGTGCTTAGCCTGACGTACTTGGTTGGAAACTTCTGCACCATCAAAAAGAAAATCTTTAGAAGTTCCAGGGTAACTATTTGTATTTGCACAACTTCAAAAGACCCCTTCAGCATTTCCTTCCTGGGTCTTACTATACTGGAACTATACTTTCATTTCCTTCCATCATGGTGTCTGCATCCTTTGGGTAGAGGTTTGAAATGTAAAAGTGTATAAGAACTACACATTCCCCGCTACTGGCATCTACTAACACCAGTGGATAAAAGCTGTCTCTCCTTTTTCTTTCCTTTTTTATGCTGGTTGCTGGACATCTATTTTTCTTCCATTATGTTCTTTTGCTTCTTTGTCTGAAGCACTATTAGACTTACCTTCCTATTCAAAGTTATAGTTCACTCCAGGGCTCTTTGTGGTTCCATAAGCCACGATGCCCAAAGCTAGTATGTGGGGCCACATACATGGGCACCCAGCAGTCTTGTTCTGTGTGCACTCAGTCCTGAACCATCTGTCCTTATCTCTTCCTCCAGCCTGATGACCTTGCTCTTGATGTGCCCACATGCTGATTTGATTGGTTTTCCATTTATATATTCACCTCACCTAATGAATTTGATTTTTCCCACTTTCCTCTTAGCTAGAGATATTCAGATCATCTTTCAGCTAACCTCTGGTTCTCTTCTCCTGGCCTGAACCTTTTCGGCTGGACACCTCCCTTGGTTGGGGTGTACCCTGGTGGCCTTACACATCCACCAACTCCACCCTGCATAAGTGGTGTGCCCATGAAGCCACCCAAGCTCATGAGAGCTGAGGGTGAACAAGGTGAACTCTGGAAGGAGCAGGAAGGTGTTCCGCCTTCATAAGGGGAGCCCCCATAACCTCTGCGTGGTGAGAAAGACACCATGAACCTTCTGCAGTCTGAACTGCACAGAAGGAGGCAACTATGTGAGGAGAGCTCAGTAACACCAAAAAAGAGCTCAGAAGATTCAAGAAAGAAGAAAATATGTTTCCAGGGAAAGACTCAGTCTAGGCTCTCATTATAGCGGACTTTCAGTTATGTTTCCTGGGTTATGTGGCTACTATCAGTTTAACTTCTGCCTGTCTTTCTTAGTTCCTAAATGTTTCTGAAATCAGTTTCTCCTGGTTTTCAGGCTTAGTTTACTCAAAAGCACCCTGAAAAGTGCCCAGAGACCTTGCCATTTGCCTGCTGAGAACCCATCAGTAATGTCCCATTACCCACGGGGTGAAGTCAACTCCTCCTACTGGACCCAGTTCCATAGGACTCTGGCCTCCCTGCCTATCTTATTAAATAGCTGTCTCTACCACAAGGCTACTGGTTTCCTGAAAGCAGGACAGTACCTTCCTCATTCCTCTGTCCCTTTGCCTGGACACCACACTTGACCCATGATGGGCACTCCAATGGGTGACTGTATTGACTGAAAATTAATACCATGGATACAGTGCTCCTAATTGAGATCTAGTCCTGTTTATTTCTAATCTTTCTGTGAGAAAACACATAAGGTACTTGGCACTTTTCAAGCCCCTCAGTGGCTCTGGACCTTGCCAAAGCAGTCCACAGGCCTGTGGGTTCTGCCCCAAAGACTGCATGGCTGTAAGAAAGCTCAGCTTGCTGTGGCTCAAAGAATAGAAAATAGGGGCTAGAGTTGTGGCTCAGTGGTAGAGTGTTTGCCTAGCATGCATGAGGCCCCAGGTTCAATCCTCAGCACCACATAAAAATAAAATAATGGTATTGTGTCCACATACAACTAAAACAAAATATTTTTTTAAAAAAAAAAGTAGAAAATAGCTTTGTAGCCACCAAGAGCATGCAGCCAAGGAGATTTTTTTTTTTTTTTTCTAGTTTGAACCCACACACCAAGATAGTCCAAGAGATCATGAAGCAAAGTGAATATCTGCTCACAAAGGAACTTGACTCCCCATGGAGGTCACCCCAGTACTAAGCCCAGCCCACCTTAATATCCAGCACCAGGTGAACTCCATATTCCACAACTACATGATCTCCTGGTGTCTGGTCTAGCTTCTGTTTCCACTTACCTTCATCCCAAAATGTCTCATGGAAAGGTTTTTACTTCTAAGTTGGCTCCCAAGCATGAGGGAATCCTCTCCTGTCCAGCAAAGCTAGGGCCTTGACTGCATTTTGCAGGCTATAGTCTGAGAGGCCTCTCAGTGGTCACGCCTGGGTGTGGCAGCAATGGTCACTCCTTCTCACCGTTGATCATCCTGACTTCTCCAAGCCTCAGATAGACTAGAAAAGAGCATGCGAAGCAAAGGCCAGACCCACCCCAAGGACAAACAGACACTTGTCTTAGATCCAGATGACATTTCTGCTAACTTGTGACTCTTTATAAAAGGAAATTTCTCTGGCAGGCAGCTAAAGTGGGAAAGTGGGGTAAATCAGTGTGTGCAATAAAAAGAGCAAGACAATGATCCCAGAAGGTCCAGGACTAGGTCCTTAGAATGACCTAAGGGATCTTCTCTAAGCCTGAGCCTCCATTGCCAAGAAGGTGAGTAGATAAGAAGCTACCACATGTGAGCATCTATAGGACCAGGTAAGTTATGCCTCCCTGACCTCCAGGTTTTTCATCCATAAAAGCCAGAGCAATTCTCCCCTGAATCTTCTCAGCAACTTTCTGAGACTTATGCTTTTTTTAATAACTTTCCAGAATCCTACAGCTGCTCTATAGAAAATGGATGGAACCCAGTTCCATCTGATTCCCAAATTACTCCTGCTTCCAAAGTAAATAAGACATATCCATAGTTTCTGCCTTTAGAGAACTCAAATTTTGAAAGAAAGAAGTTATACTTAGATCTAAAGGATATGTTTTATGCTCCTCACATAGTAAGGAAGGTCTTCCTGGGATAGGAGACATATGCACTGGGCTTTGAAAAATGGATTTCATACCGTCTTTTTTATTTCTTGACCACTAGAAAAACTGGACCCAAATTTGTAGCTCCCCAGGGACAAGCAGAAAAAACTTGTTAATATCTTTGGCATGTGCATATCTTATGTGTCCATAGCTTTTTCCTTCTTTCCTACCTTTATCTTCTCTCTGCTACATGGTTTTCCTTGAGATGTACTTGGTCTTGTTATTTTGAGTGCACCTTTCAAAGTAAATGGTTATCAAATATTTTTTTAAACCATGCAGAAGATAAGTAGAACAAAATAAATAGTTCATAGGATGAGAGTGGATTCCTACTCTATCTAAACCAAGTGTAGACAGGCAAGTGTAGACACTTTTTGGCCAGTGGTTGGTTTTACTGCTTACCTCTTGTCCACCCTCTGCCTTCAAAGCCTCTCCTTCCTGCAGGTGTGGCTGCTTATCCTCTCCACTGGTCCTTTGAGGGGCCCCAAAATAGACTGACTGCTGTAGCTGAGGGGAGTTTCAATTGCAAATGGGGTGCTAGGTTCCCATTTGTCCCTGAGCCAAGCCCTGTCACTAAAGGAAGTTCCAAGGAGATACTGGAGAGGGAGATCTCAACTCAGGATGATGGGTCCTTGACTTACCAGTTTTCCTTGGGCTTGCACATTGTCCTTGCATTGTGCTACTTTTGGGACAAAGATATGGGTATGAGGACAGGGCTGGGATGCTCATGAGTTGCCTATTTTGCATTCTACCAGTTCATGGGTATTTCCCCTTTGAGATTCAGTAATTTTGTTCTCTGTATCCCCAAATTCCAATCTCAGGCTCTGCTGAGATTTCCTGCCCAATCCCCAAGTCCTTCCTGGGTTAGGCTTTTGTACTTGTCAAATTGGTCCTAGGATCTGAGGCCTTAGCTCCAAAACAAAGGCCTTCAGCTGGGGCCAAATGTGAGTGCAAAGTGGCCAGCAGTGACACTTGGTGGGGTGTCCAGTTGGAGTCCAGGTTCTTGGTACCCTATACAAAGAGTTGAGCAAGACATAACAGGCAGAAGTAAGAGGCAGAGGATAGATTTATTGAAAGTGAAAGTAACATTGGTAAAGTAGAGTGGAGTGGGCTGAGTGAGAGAGTGGCTCGAGGCCCCCAGGTCTGGCTGAGTCTTATCTCATATGCAGATCTGTGCCTCATTCCCCTCTCCACACAGACCTGATTGAAGACCTTGCCCCATTTGTTCCCACTGGTTACTTTATATTTGCCTACTTAGAATATAGAACCTGTGGCAGAGTTGCCATGGGCAATAAGCCCTCAGCGGCAGAGTTGTCATGGTAAGGGGACTTACCATAAACAGGGACGTGATGACTCATCTTCTCTTCTTGTACTCCAGCTGACATTTTTCTGGTACCCTACCTCCACCATCTTGACATCCCTAAACTCCTACCTCATTTTTTCTTGAGAGACATGATCACAAAATTTTGGGATGGGGTGTGGCTGAGACACTGAAGATCTCATCTTCTGTAGTTCCTTCAGGTGCCTAATGGGGGATCATGAAGCTCCTAGCTTGTCAGGTCAAGATGAGAGAGTGGGACACTCAGGTCTATTTGAGGAATCAGACTGAAGCCCTGCCATACCACCAGCTGGAGTTTGATAGCCTCTAGACAAGAAGAAAGGAAATGTGTTAGTAGATTTAGCAAAGAGGTCCTGAGCAACAGAGCTCGAGGGAGCATTAGAAGGGGTTCCACCAAGAGTCTTAAATAAGACATCCTCTAGACTACCAGAGAGATCTTTAGATAAACCCTGAAATAGGAGAGGGAGAGTAGTTGAATAGTCCTCCCTCCTAACCCTGTGCCCACTCCAGCAGTTATCCCCAATCCCACCAGGAGAGGAATTAGTCATATAGTCTAATAGACCTTTTTTTTTTTTTTTTTTTTTTTTTTTTTTTTTTTTTTTTTTTTTTTACTTTTGGTGAAGTATCTATTTATTTCTAATGGATGTTGCTAAGTGTGTGATTCACAATTGATTATTAGTGGCTATCTGTGTTTGGAGCTATACAATCATAGTAGCAAAAACCAGAAACACATATCAAATCCACCTAAATAGGAGGTGAGGAAAATGTGTTCATTAATGCTATTAAGCTCGAATTGGCTCAGGACAAACTACAGACTGACTCTATTAGAGTTCTTTGTGATAGTTATTAGGCATTCCCAGACAAGAACCCTTTCTTTACAACCTCACAGTTCTACTTATTTTGGGGAGGACTGACATAAGTATACACCTCAAGTTACATTAAAAGAACTATGTCTTTTCTTTTATATGTCCATGAATGACTTTTCTTTGGTTACACTTTCCAAGAGTAATAGACCTTGTTCTTATCTACTATTAAGGTCAAAGGTGATTCCTCAGGGATCACACTTGGGAATTTGTGAGAAGCCTCTTGGCTCCTTTAGATTTCCTCTACCAGTTGTACCATCTGCCAAGATGGGGAAGGGTCTTGTTGACCACACATGGCTTCCCTTGGAAGCATCAGGGACATTTCCCTCTCCAATGACCCTGCTCTTTGCAGAATGTACACTTAGTTGACCTCCTATTCTCTAGAGTCCTCACAATCCCCCAATCCAGAAGTTAGGTGACTTGCCAGAGTTGCAGGATCTTTAGAGGGGTCTCATCATTCCCTAGGTTGGTTGACCTTAGTGGGCAAGGGCCAAAATATTGACTGACTTTTCCTTAGCCCTTTTACTTCCTTGGTTCTGGTCTCCAAGTTTTGGTTTTAAACATCTAGCAGATCAGTTTCACTAGTCTTGAAGTAGAAGTAGTGGGTTTTAACTTTAATATCTAATTCAACAATTATCCCTTCCATTTAATTAGAGTAAGTATTTGTACTGTTAGTCTGCATTCTATCCTATCTGTCCTGGAGGTGATGGTTTATTATCTCAAATTAACTCAGGTTGTTTTGTTATATGTAATATTTCTGCAAAACACTAACTAATAATAGTTATAAAGTTTTATCAGGAAAATACAAAGTGAAGTTAACAAGAGCAAAAACATACTTAGTTTGCATAATAGTTTTGAACTTAGAAACATAATTTTTATAACACTAAAGTATCTTTGGTAGCTATTTAGCCTCTACAGAGGTCCATAAGTTTATCAACCCAATCACATATATAATACATTACATCTGAAATATGAATCAAACAAAGTTTGAGAACTCTTAACTTTCTTTTTGTGGAAAAAGTGGGAAAATGTTTTGATGTTCCAAATTGTCAAAACCTTTAAATAAATCAGGCTGTCCTTACTACTTTTCCAAAAGTACATTTAAATTCCCATCTCAGTGTATATATTGACAAAATTTTTATATCACTTATTGATGACAGATTATATTTATTCAGTTACAAAACAATAAATAACATAAATAGAGCCACAGTTATAAAGCAAACATTTAAAAGACCTTACAAACATGTTATCTTATAGAATTTAAGAAGAAAAGAGTACTTAAATTTGTATTTAGCAGTTGATGTTTTGTATTTTAACTTGGAAAATTAATCAGATGTCTCCTCTAACAAACACATTTATAAACAGTCATCCAATTTGTTAAATCTAGTTCACCCATTTTTATCTGTTAACTTTTAAATGAAAACCAAATATTAAAACAAGCCTAATTAACATTTTTTCCTGTGAAAGAAAAATCCTAAAAGCAATGGACAATTACACTTTAAACATTTTATAGAAACCAATACTCTATTGATTAGCTGACCACCTAGGAAAATGGGTGGGTTAGTAATTTTAAAGACATTTTTTACTCCAATTTTTAACCAATTTCAATTTGTTTCATTTAAGTTTTATTTGTCATGTGAACCAAAAAGCATTTGGATCCATTCTTATTTTGTTTGTTTGTTTAATATATGAGAGCTCACTTATCCATACACCAATTTTGGTACCATATAAATGACATATAGACACAAGCACATATGTAGACATACAATACACAGGTATGCACAAATATACACAAAATCAGGAAACAAAGATTTTATAGTGTTTTTACAAGGTATTAGATTCCCACAGGTAGGAGAAAAAGAGAACTACACTCAAAATTATTCTAGTAAAGAGTACAAGGAACATCTATATCAGACCGGGCCTACTTTGGATTAGATTAGAGTCAGCCCAGATACTTAAAGAATGTGGGAGCCCATGATTTCCAGGGAGACATGTACCTCAGGAAAAGATTCAAGACAAAGAAAACTTGTAAAACAGCCATTTATGTCCCACAGCAGTGTGGATTTAAAAGTGACACTCTTTTTCCTCTGGTCTCAATCTGGTTTGAGGCAGTTTCTTATGCAGCTTACATTCCAGATGCAAGTTCAGAGGCATAGTTATCAGACAGGCTGCTAAAGAGTAAGGGAAGTGGTGTTTTTGAGCGTGAGAGGTGAAGGGCATTAACAGGACATCTTGACCCAGAGATGCAAAGTGATCCTTTACCTTCATGTGAATAAGTGTTTCCATCGATTGGAGCCTTGGGTGGGGTCCCATGATGTTCTGTTTATCTGGAGACTAAGATGAGAAGGTAAGAGGAAAAGAAAGTGATCTCTACCCTAATGGGAACTAGGATTCAAAATCTCATAATCATGGGCCTTCAATTTCTACAAGGGTATTGCCCTTACCAAGAATTTTTTAATTATCAGTGTTAACTTTGTTCCTCAAAAAGACCAAGGGCGCAGACTCAATTTTTACCTTCTAGGCCTGCAACATCTAAGTTCCAGTCAAGAAATCTTTAAGTTGTTCCAAAGTGTGCTCTAGCCAAAACCCTGTCAATTATCTTAAGATTTTTCCTCTAGTCACCAATAATCTGAGGTGAAAAATAAAAGTTCAGAAAAGGCTCAACAGAGAAAGAAACCAGGGAAGAACTGGAGTAACCAATGATAACCAGGTAGCGAACACCAAATAGTTACAGGACAGAGGTCCACAGCAAAGCTGAGGGTGTTTCAAAGGTTCCACTACAAGTGTGTTAGAAGAAGGAAGGAGCTGCTGAGCTACTTCCTCTGGTGGTTTGTATGGAGGGTGCTGTGGGTGTTCCCCTGAGAGACATGGGGCTACTCAGTAAAGAGTCATCTGATGTCTGCATCTGAGGTAGGAGCTGAGACTTCTCTGGGGACCGATGGATTTTTGTCTTTTCATGATGCAAGATTTTTGTGTAAAGTGAGGAAGGCTTGGATGTATGAGATTTCTAACCATATGTCTTGTCTTTTGCAGAACAGTTCCAATTGAAGGACAGTATTAAAATTTGGGCTACTATTAATGGACCATTGTACTGAGTCTCTTAACCTATACTGGGGCCAAGTAGTATTACAATAGAAGATAAAGCATCCCTTTCTCAGATTATCAGAAACAAAGTTGTCCCAGTGGTATAGAATAATCCAAGAAGGGTTTCCTATGGTATGAAGGTAGTTCCTCTCATGGTTGTCTGTAAAAGAAGGAAACCCTAAGGATCTAAAGACTAGATTGCATATGTTTACAATGAATAAAAAAAAGAAATATAGTGGTACAACAGGACTGTAGAATACTAACGAATCTGTTTGTTTGCAAAAAGAGGTTTATTGATATCACAGAATCATTGTAATGATATGGGATTCATGCTGTATTTACTTGGTCTCAACTAGTTTGGGTCACCTGTTTAATCTTTTTTCAAATATCCAGACTCTGAATAGGATGAGATCCAGGTGGTGGATATTGGAGCTGCTTGGGGAGCTGTTTCCATCATATATATCTCTACTTTTTTTTCCCCTAACACTATGCAGAGTTCCTTTCTTTACTGTGGTCATGAAAAAAATAAAATTTGTGATAAATGAAAAAAAATATAAAGACTAGATTGCAAATTCCGTCAAAGTGTCCCTCAGACAAATGAATTATATCTGACATAAGTGGGAATCCTGGCTTAGGATGGCCAGATGTCTATGACCTTAGAACTGGCATCAATGCCATGATTGAATGTTCCCTAGGACATATTCCTCCTCTAATTCCATGAGTCGCTTTTGGCTCCCGAGTCCCTCACTGAGATGATGAATGCATTGGTAGACTGACCTGGCATTAAAAGATGGATGGCAAAAGACAACAAGTCCAGTGAAACTTAGGGCTGGGGAGAGATATAAGAAGCTGACCCAAAGGTCCTGGGAGAATAAGTGCCAGTTTGCTTTTTGAGGTTTGCTTTTAAAATGTTGGAACAAGATCAAGCTATCACCAAGGGTAGAGACCAAAACTAATTTATGGAACTTTAGGATAAAGTGCACAACTTTGGGGATCCTTGTAACAGTTTTCATGAATCAAATGAAATTTGACCTCCCTACCCAAGAGGCTAAGGAGCACCCAACCTTTTTATCAGTTAGGAACCACGTGGTTTCATTCCAGCAGTCTGACCTTTGCTTCCATTCCCTCACCATACCTAAATAATAAATGGGAACGCAATCATCCTCCATGTTCTCAGGCCTCAAAAACCACCACAACCAGTAGACCTCAACACCTCCATTAGGGATGGAGAGAAAAGATTGCTGCAAAGAGGCATTTGCTCTCCAGAAGAAGGTATGAGAACATTTCAGGAGAGGAGGAATTGGCAGTCTGTGTGCATAAAGGCCTATAAGAGGTCAGTAAAGAAAGAAAAAAGAGGAAGGAGTCATAGAGTCAGGTTTAATGGTCATAGTAGAACTAGAAAGGGAGGTTTCAACATGATTAGCCTTGGCTGAGCTATTTTCTTTGGACAACCGCAGGGTTGGGGTGAGTAGATGGTTTTACTATGTGCCTGTGATGGTGAGTTTTGCCTTCATTCCAGCACAGACTAAATCTAACTGCAGCTTACAACTGGATGATCTTGTCATAGGACTCTTCAAGTGGAAGACATCCTAATTGATCTTAGCTGCCCAAAGCCTGCACCTGCTGAGAGTATAACCATGGGACAAAGGTATCTCATTGCCTATGACAAAAGAAATTGAGGCCAGGAGGAGATGGCAATAAGCAAAAACAAAGACAGATCCAGAGGGCCCTGAGGACTTAGTGCAAATACGACAGGGGGGGCTGAGCAGTACAAGAGTCCAGCAAAGTCACAGGGTCTCCACCCTTTCAGGCTATAGAGTTCCAAACACTCCAAACAGAGGTGTCTTCTGATCATCCCAGGGATTCCTCCGAAACCACCAGTTGCTCTTCAGTCTGGACATAGTACTATCAGAGAGCTTGATAGAAGAGAGAAGTAGGTTTAGGTGACTGCAAGAGGGGACCTCCCGCTCCCATAGCAGGACTTGCCTCCTGGCTGGCTCGACAAATGATAACAGTGGGTGTCCACTTGGAGTTCAGGTTCTTGGCATCCTGAACAAAGAATTGAGCAAGACATGCAGAAGTAACAAGAAAAGCATAGATTTATTGAACGTGAAAGTGAAAGGAACACTTCATAATGTAGAGTGAAGTAGCCTGAGTGAGGGAGTGACTCCAAGTCCCTGTGTCTGGGTGAGTCTTGTCTTATATGTTAAGCTGTGCTCCATTACCCTCTCTGCACAGACCTGATTGAAGATCCTGCCCCATTTGTTCCCATTGCCTAATTAGAATGCAGAACATGTAGCAGAGTTGCCATTGGTGAAGTGGCAGAAGTTGTCATAGTAACAGGACTTACCTTAAACAGGGACATGATGACTTATCTTCCAGCCTCATACCCCAACCAGCACTTTTCTTGTACTCTGCCTCCACTATCTTGATGTTCCTAAACTCCTATCTCACCAGGAGAAATTAGGCACAGACTTCAAAGTAAAGTAGCTAAAGTCACCTGAGCTTTAAAATCAGTGGATCCAAACAGAGATATGTAAAGTCACCTGGAGGACAGAGAAGGGCTCTCAGGCAGAAAAATCTCAATTGGCCTGCACGATTATGTTAGCATTTCTAAAGATAGATGAGTCACCTTGCAGCAGAGTTGATCAACCTTTTTAATTTAAAAGGAAAAGGTCACAATGTCATAATAAGGAGCACTGTCTATGGAGAAGATTAAGCCAAACAACTTTTTATTATTTGCAACCAGATTGGTAGGACTGTCCCTACTGTGCCATAATTGAGATATCTTATTTAGATGTCATGAAATATTTCACACATCCATTTCTCCTTGTTTCTATTTCATGCTTACTATACACCCACACAGAGACACACCCACTCGTGCACACGCATTGCACATAGGATTTAGTTTTCCCAGTAGATCAATCAGCTTCCAGGGAAAGTATGAGCTTATGGTAACGGGAGAATTCCATTTCTGCTAGTTTCATTTAGCAAGTGGACAATTTGGCTGCTGAGACCTCCTTCAATCTCATGAGCATAGTCTACCCTGAGGCTACCCAAGTCACAGGTACACTGCCAAATTCATCTACTCAAAGTAAATGTCTAAGCCTAAAAGTATGCAGGATTATGGAGAATTCACCAAGGGAGAAAATATTTCTCAAATTGTGATAGACTTTGGCAGCTGAACCATTTGGGGTCTTTGGGTAGGAGATGCAGCTCCCAAGAAGAGCACTTTTTCTGACGTTTTTAAATTCCATCTCTCCCAGATTCCTTCCAAGTGGCCACCCATGGGAGTGGGTATTTGCTCACCTACTGTCTTCCCCTTCCCAGGATGCATGTTCACCTTCTTTCTGCCACGGACTTCACTACACGGTAGACTCTGTATAGACTGGCCACTGCAGTTCCTGGGAAGCAAACACACTTGGCAGGTGAGTCCTGTGCAGCTGGGCCTCTCTAATCAGCACCCAGTGTTGAGGATTATCACCAACACCCAAGCCGTCCCTTGATCCAGTTGTCCTACTTTCTAACCAAATTCAGTTCCATAACTTCCCTCCCATTTGGCTCCCTGGCCACTTCCAACCCAGCCAGCTCAGACAGGAAATGGAGACTGTCACTGTGGATGACTAACATATTAAAACTTTCCATATCTTAGTACAGAGCATTACTCAAATTGGTTCAAGAAGCAAGAAGGTGGAATTGAAAGTGTATGGACTTACAAAAACAAATATTTTATGTTTTCCTATCCAAATGGCAAAAATCTTTTTTATAGTCACTTATTGAGGGGATGGGGAAACAAGAATAGCCACACACTGCTGGAATTAAAATTTTGACGTTTCCTGGAGAACATTTTGGCAATGTAGCATATTTAAATGTCTTTAAAATCAAAATGCATTTTAAATCATCAATCCCACTTCTAGGAATTTACCCTAAGGAAGTAAAGATATATACAAAGATTAAGTTATAAGGTTGTTTATTGTCACATTGTTTGTATTAATGAAAAGTTAGATATAAGCTAAATATTTAACAACAGAAAATTGGTTAAATAAACAGTATATTCATATAATGAAATTCTATTCAGTCTTTTAAAATGATGTAGAAACCCATTTATAAACATAAAAGGACATTTATTATAATACCATTAAGAAAAAAAGTTGGTTGCAAATACATAAATGGAAAAGAGTCTGAAATGACATACCAATGTGATTATGATTCTGATAGGTGAATTTATTTTTTACTTGTTTATCAGTATTTTATCATTTTTAGACAATATTATGTATTGCTTATGTAATAAAAAATATAGAGTTTGCTTTCTTTAAAGGTTTAGATTTGGAATTTAAACTGATTTCTGTTCAAACCCCAGGTAGGTCATTGATTAACAAAGGGGCCATTGAGAAATCACTTACACCCCAAACCTCAGTTTCCTCATGTGCAAAAATCACATTTTTCTCACAAGATGGTTGTGGAGTTTAAATAGGAAATCATCAGTAAAGTGCCTGACCCAAGCAGTCCTTGAAGAACACTCTTTCCTTTCCTTCCAGGATGTCCAAGAATACTTCAGAATAACAATTCACAAAAACAAAGTGATGAAATACATACCTACAATTATGTAACACATAGGTTTGAAAAATTAGTAAAGATTCATACTTAGTGCTCTAGTCTTTATGTTTTAACCCAATCTCCTTAATCCCAGGTGGCCCACAGAGATACAAGGGTATAATCAGACAGACTGTGTTACCCAACCCTACCAGTAGGTGGGGCTAATCTTCACCCTGGGTCCACACAGCCCCACACACCTACACACCAGGCACCAGACAAAACATCATGGAAGGTCACCACATCAGAACTTACTACAAACATCTGGAAGCCTCCTCTCTCAAGCCTACCCCTTCCAAATTCAATCCAGTTCCTGTTGGCTGCTCTAAATTTCATTATCTATCAGGAATCAAATGAGATTTGTCCTGACTTCTCCCAGTTTCTCATTCCTTCACTTGCCAACCACTATGACTGCCTAGTAGGTACTGAGCTTTGGGTTAGGATTCAGAGATGAATTGCAGACAAACTCTGCCCTGGGAAGCCTCAGAAATTTTGGGGGAGAACAGGGACAGGACAGATTGTCATACTATACTGCTGCATTATAATACGTATTATTGTCGTAATATGGATACAGCACTTGCTAGATGCCAAAACTCCTTCTAACCACTTTATATATGTAAATTTGTATTTAATTCTCACAACCTATCTTTACGAGATAGGTTAAAACTAACTCTATAAGTGAAGAAAGTGAAGCATAGAGATGTAATTTGTCCAAAATAGTACAGTTGGTAAATAACAGAAGCAAGATTCAAAATGAGAATTTTTAAACTCTTAAAAAATGAGGACTCCAAAGAGTTTTTGTTTATATGGATCATATACAGTGATATTTACCATATTAGAAATTTAAATATAGAAATGTTATATACATTTATTTATTTTTAAATAAAATTATAAGTCAATTATACATTAACCTATGTAAAAGTGAAAAGAATGTTATTATTTCATGTTCAAAAATCTCTTCAGTGTCTTATTCATTAACAAATAGTCTCACATCTTTTGCCCTCAGTCTAGAGATTTGTTATTTGGTTGAAATTCGTGAAAACATCTGGCCTCATATGGACATGGAATTGAGTCTTCTTTGATACTACACTAAAACTCGACAAGTGCTGGTTCCTTAAAGGCACACTGCAAAATGGAATCTGAAGCTGGGTGCGATGGTCTGAATGCTTTCCATTATTCATGCTGGAATTTAATCCTCAATAATACAGTTATCAAGACATGCAGCCTTTAGGAAGGATTAGTGCTGATATGAAAGCACTGGAGGAGACTAGATGGGCCCTCTTTTGCCCTCTGTAATAGTCATCTTTCCATCATTATAACAAATGCTTGCCATAAACAATATGTAGAGGCAAGATTCGTTTAGACTTAGTTTTAGAGATTTTAGTCCATGGATGATTGTCTTCATTGGTTTGGTGCCTGTGGTGAGACAGCACATTGCGGCATTATCTCATGGTTGGGAAGTGAAAGAAAGAGAAAGGAAGGGGCTGGGCATTCAAGGAGGGGATGCTCCCAGTGACCTAAAGACTTCCCACCTTCTTAAAGTCCCACCAACTCCCAAGAGCACTCACCATGGGCTGGGGACCAAATTATAACACATGGCCTTTGAGAGACACCTAAGATTCAAACTGTAGCAACCTTCCACCTTTCACACAGCATCGAAGGTGTGTCATCATGGAAGCAGAAAGCAGCCCTCACCTGACACTGAACCGGCTGGTGACCTGACCTTGGACTTTCCAGTCTCTAGAACTATGCAAAATAATCTTTATTATTCAGACTTCACCCAATCTGTGATATTTTATTAGAGCCACAGGCATGAACGAAGATGTCAGCTCAGAGTGGAGGATATGTTTTGTAGAATATCCATTTTTCTCTTGAACTCATATTTTATCAAATATTGTCACTTGTTTTCCTCGAAGTAGCAGCCCCAATCAGCCCCAATTTCATATTCCCACTGCCTCTCTCTCTCAGGGAATCTGCCAAGGTTGAATAACCAGTGTGGCTATAGGTCATTCTTTCAGTGGAAAATGGAGTTTCATAAGAAAAAATGGCTAGTTCAGTTTCTGACTCAAACAATTGCTCCAACACTTTCCTTTAAGATTGCCTTGTACTTTGGTAGACAACCAAAATGTTTTATTTTGTCACACAAATGATTAAGAAGACAGGTGTCTGAGGGTTAATATGTAATAATTTTGATTATTTTTACTGCTTCGTTAAGGACATTCTTAAGTGAAAATGTTTTAACTGTGCACCTGTGAGGAATAATATAACCCTGAGTCCAGAACACTTGGTCAACTGCCTGGCCCTGGACAGCATTGCCCCCATCTCTAAGACTGCCTGGAACTCCAGGTTCTGCTTACACAGATCACCAATGATCCCCTACCCTCCAAATCAGCCCCAGCCTAGGTTAGACAAATCCTCAGTTTACCTCATCCCCATAAACACTGATTGGACTCTCAGCCCCCCCAAAAAGGGAAAAGGGAGTGAAATTCGCATCTGGAACTGGCAGTTCTAGCACTAACTCAGCCCTCATCATCTCCGTTTTGCCAGTGATGAATCTAACAATGGAGGGAGGAGGATTCTAGCACAGAGCTGTCTGCCGTAAAGGTAAACTCCTCGTTAGCTCCTTCGGGTCCATTCCCACAGCCCATTCCTGCCCTCTCTCAGGACTTCCTCCCATTCGTGTCTGCCGGCTGGTGAGTTTCCAGCATGCCTCACAACCAAAATTTCCTGAAATGAGAAAATTCCCAGCACTGGCTGTTTTAATCATCCAGTGTCTGAATCCCTAATAATCACAAATCACTCAGATGTTGGAAAGTATGAAACACATCAGTCCCCGGGATGGATAACGATAATGTCTGAATCAGGTTCACTCTGCCATTGTCTGTGGTGGTGGTGCCCAGCCCCCAGCCTTTCCTCTGGGAGTACTTCCACCCACACTGCAGGTCTATCATCTCTGGGTGTCCTGCACACGGGAGTCGACATCCTCTGGCCCCTGCCTCTTCCCTGGAAAAGCCAGAGCCCATTCAAACCAGTCACAAAACAACTCCCCAGGATGTGACCAGGATAAGAATCACATCCTAAGACTCAGTTTCAGGAAAGTTAAACCCAAAATAAACCCAAAGTTGAAGTAAATAAAGCATTAGGATTATTTTGGGAGAGCAATTTCACAGAACTACAAAAGAGGGGGGGAAAAGATACTGTTGTCAACAGCCTTTGTTCAGACATTCTGTGTTTCTGGTCCATCTTGTTAAGTGGCAGTTTGGTATCTGACATTTATGCGAGGGGAATGACCCATGTTTACCAAAATTATACCATTTCTTCTGAGGGTAGTCCTGTAAGCGCTAGTTTGAGATAGGGCAGAGAGTCTGATGAGGACCCAAGGCCGTGATGATTAAAGCCAGGCTAGCAAGAACATGTAATTTGTGCCAAAGAGCTCGGAGAACAATGGTGAAGGGAGAACTCCATTGAGCACACGCACAGGGACATCGCCTTGCAGCCTTGGGTCTGGAGGGAGAAGGGTCACACACCAAGAGCCTCCCAAGGATAAGACAAGGAACAACATTAGGCATCAAGAAGGGCAAAGTGGGGGCTGGATGTGTGGCTCAATGGTAGAGCCTGTGGTCAGCTTGTACGGGACTCTGGGTTCAATCCCTGGCACCATAAGCAAATAAATAAACAAATAAACTAGGAAAGAAGCACATGAATAGGGACAGAGTGGGATAATACACACCAGCTAAGCCTTAGCCCCACTTGTACATTCTGCCAAATGGAACAGGTTCTATCACTGTGACAGCTGTGAGCTTGCACTCATTCACTCTCCACCCAGTCCTTAATGAGGATGTCATCCCCAGCGAAGCACGAGGAATACCGCAATGAGGAGATGTAGATGGCGCCCTCAAGGAGTGTCCGGGCCAGGGGAAAAGGAACTCTTGAAGAGGTCATGAAAAGAAGGTCATGAGCCAGTACATCCCGATGGGGAAGGCGGGACCTCAAGACGCCTAAGGTCTAAGAAAATAGACCTTAGTTAAGAATCCCAGAAAGAATGATGGTCAACATTTTGACAGATGGAGGTGGATTTTGATGGTAATCCCAAAGATGCCCATCAACTTTCCGCACTGATCACCCCACTTACATTCTTCAGCATTGGTAAAAGCTTTATGATGCTTAATTCAATTTTGAGAAGCAATAACTTGGTGTATTTGACTTGGGAAAGCAGCATAATCGAGTGGAG
The DNA here is from genome assembly GCF_902686455.1 of Sciurus vulgaris. Taxonomy (NCBI): domain Eukaryota; kingdom Metazoa; phylum Chordata; class Mammalia; order Rodentia; family Sciuridae; genus Sciurus; species Sciurus vulgaris. Next base: position 45,181,791 of record NC_136461.1, read on the forward strand.
AAAAACAGCACATTGCTAGTTTGGCGTGTTGGGGGAGACAGACCTGGTTTGATCCCTGTTGCCGCTGCTTACTGGCCATGGACAACTTAGCCAATGTCTGGGATCCATACCTATCGTGCTGGGGTGTTAATAGAGAGAAAATGAAGCAATCAGAGTACCTGGCACTTAACATGTTCTTCTTCCTCTAAGATCAGGTCATACATCCTGAGAATCCTTCATTTCCATATAGGAGCATTCCTTGGCGACCCTACAGCCTTCACCCAGGCTGCTGTCATCTCTTTCCTGTGGCACAGAACAGCCTCAGGGCCTCTGTCCCTATTCCCTGACTTGTTCACATTCAGTCCATTCTCAAACAACAACCAAAAGTGCTTTGGAATGCACAGGTGCCCGTGCCTTTCCCAGCCTGAAATCTTCCATGGCTCCCTATTGTTCCAGAAAAGGTGAGACTTTGACGTGACCTTCAGGGTCTTCATTTCCTAGCTCCTGCTCCCTCTCAGCCTCATCCCACCAACACCCACCACGCTCCACTTCAGGTTTACCTCCAGGACTTGGCAGCTACTTCCTTCCACGTCACCCTGTCCTTCTCCGCAGCTGATGCCTCTTCCTCCCTTCCTTTTGTGGAGGAAGCTCTATACTTCTATGCTTCCTCCAGGGAGCAGGTCATGATTGCTTCCCTTCCTCACCCTGTGCAAAAAACTGCATTCACCAGTCCTCTCTCTGTACTCTTAGAAACCCCTACTTCCCTTTTTCCTCTGAATATCACACTCTTTTGCAATCTACTTCTTGGTATCCATCAGTAGATAGAAAAAAAATTTAGGTGTCGATTTTATGGTTTTTATTCCAAATCTGGCTTATTTTGAGTGAATGAACAATTTCTCAGCTAATGAATGGTAGAGATGAGCTTAAAACCCAGGTCAGTCTTACCCCTAAACTCAAGGATTCCCATCGTCCCAATTGAAATCTAACTAAAATCTGAGGTAGCATAACCCATACCCTCAGATCCATCTCCTCGCCAGTTCCTCACACACGGGTTTTTCATGTCCCCTCTATTGGACAGGGACTCACTTTCTGCCAGAAGCTCATACCTCCCTTGCAGGCTTCTCCAGGCACTATTTGGAACATACAAAATTATTGTTCTCCAGAAACAGGCTGAAGTCACTGATTTGGGTGAAATCATGATGGAGTGGGTAATAAGCAGGGGGCTTTCCTGGGCTCTGATTGGGAGGAAGGGCAAAAATCACATTGCAGCTCAGTTCAGGAGAAAATTCTTGGAAATTTGAACAAGGGAGTTTGTTTTTTACTCATTAAACTGCATTGAGCCAACCCTTGTTCTTTCGTCAATATTTGTGAACTGAAAACATGACAAACTGTCCCCTGTGCTGCTCTAAAAGTGGACATTGACTGATGGAACCAGGAACAAAATTCCCTGGGAACAAACAAAGAAGTTGCATGACTGCCTATACAAAGACTGTCTACCATGGAAGCTTCTGACTGTGGTGGGAGGTACACTCCATCGGCTGATCACAGGTCTGCTACCCTAGAGTCATGTGGATCCAGAACGTGAAGGAGCTTCAGTGTCACACTAAGCAGTTTGGATAACAGTAATAATGTTACTTCCTAAGGACCTGCATTGTGGTAGACACACTTTAACGTGTCTTCCCTAATCCCAAACCCTAAGGGTTTGCACAACATTATTATCAATTTGGAGAATGATTGGCAGAGAAGTTAAGGGACTTGCCATTGCCACTCAGGAGCAAGGTCAGAGATGGGATTCAGATCTATCCCTTTTGTTCTCTAGCACCCTCTTGCCCCCTGGGCCCTGGCATGCATGTCTCTCCCTGGGGTGGCCCCTGAAGCTTCTTCTCTTCTCTGCTTATACCCTCCTCCAATCTGTTGTCCAGCCAAAGTGCTCTTGAAACATGCCATAGCGATCTTTCATGTGTAGTAAGCATTATTGCTACTTGTCAACATCTGTCCTCCCTCCCACAATCTGGTGGTTTGGGTAGGAACCAGTCTTGCCCCTGAGATGAGCCAAGTCAGCCAATCCCATAGTGCAGTGGTCCCACCACAGGACTCAGTACAGGGTTTTGCATGCCCTTGGTCACAGAGGTTGGATGGGCTTGGAGGGAGACCATCAACTGGGTGCTCAGGCTTGACTTTTGAGGTTGTGGGGGTCATGCTGTTGTTCTGCCTCATCCTGGAGCGTGAATGAGGAAGCGCGGCCTCAGTGCTGCCTGCAGCCAATTTTGACCTTGAGGCAAACCACTGTGAGGAAGATGGTGCTAAGGGAATCATGGGGCTCAGGGTGGGAACCCTGACGGCACCACATCTGAAGCTCCCCACCTTTCAACCTCGCAGTTATAAGGAACCAATAAACCCTCTTTACTCCTCAAGCCAGCGTGGGTTGGGTTTGCTATAACTTGCTACAGAAGGTCTCCTGGGTGATTCAAATGCCTCCTGGTGCACTTGGAATTGCATCCAGATGCCCTACCTTGGTATTAAAGGCCCACTAAATTCTAAGATCAGTGAGTGGTGGGCCAAGAGTAGATTTTCATTGGCCCCACCATTGCCAGCCCTTGCTAGCCTGCAGCAGACACTCTGCTAAAATTTTTTTTTGAATGAGTGAACCCCAGTCTCTCTCCAGCATATTATCTGCTTCCCAAAAACCAGAAGTCTCCCCCAAGCCCACTCCTGCTGCATCTTCTGCTGGAGCCACCTCTGCACACCGATTGTGTTTTGCAGAATACCAGTGTTCTTGTTCAGCTCCTCACATGTGTCCTCAGGAGCTCACGCTGGCATGCCCAGCAGTGCATCTGACTCCAGGCTTCCAACAGGCAGCAGTGGCCAGTGAGGACCAAGGTGCAGGCCGTGCAAACACCCAGGAAGGGGAGCTGGAAGAGGCTGGAAGTCTCACAGGCAGATCAGGAGGGCCTCAGAGCCACTGGTTTGGGCCATGCTGCGTGACAGTGGGCGCTCTGTGCATGAGGAAGATCCAGGTCCAGGTCAGAACATGTCATCCTTGTTTATCTAACCCATATTCTCCTTCCTGCCCTCGGCCCCTGGCGCCACCCTTTCCTCGACTGTTCACCCGGTGACTCTACCCAGTGTCCAACCTTTGTCTTAATTCTCTGCAGTGCCTTTTAAGGATTTTGTTTGCTTTTCTCTGTTCCCCCCTCTAAAACGTAAGCTCCATGACAGAAGGGATGTGGCCGCCTCATTTATTGCATCGAAATCTCCCAATGAATCTTATGTACCCGTACAGTTCCCCTCATGCCCCTGTAAGTGAGCAGTGTCCTTGGGTAGGGACCCCTCCCTGTGACCTCCTGGTCAGGGCTCCTGCTCCCGTCTAGAGTAATCCTCACCCCACACTCATGTTCTGCCCAGCACACGGTTATTTCCATCACTTTCCTTATCATAATATAAAATGACCTCGTTTATTTGTGTTTACCTGTTCGTTATCTGAATGTAAACTGTGGCATCCTTTGCTGAATCCCCAGGGTGATGGCTTCCTGGCATCAAGTAGGTGCTCAATGAACTTCTGTGGCTGGAATAAAGGGATGGGGAGGGAAGGAAAGGCTCTCTGAGGCTGTGCAACCAGTGGGTGTGAGAAGATAAAGGAAAAGGGGATCAGAGTTGACTTAGAGTGTCTCTGTGAGGTAAAGAGGCCCACTGAGAGATGAGAAAGCAAAGTCGACAATGTCATCACCTCTTCCAAGTAAGCTCCCTGCCGAAGTCCCCATTGGACATCCGGTCTCTCTGATTCTTTTTCCAGTTCCTTTTCTGCTCATCCTGTTGAATGCTCACCTACATATTCTTCAGTCATCCACCCTTTCTCCTATCCGAATTGTCCAAATTTCTGCAGGGTGCCAACTGGCTACTTGAGAAACTGTCACTGTCTCCAATTTTGCTGGTGGCCACTGGGTTCCAACCATACTGCTTCCACGAGGCCACAGCAGCAGCCAATGCCAGCCTGACATTTTAAACGTTTCTCGGTGCCTTTGTGCTACAGTGAGGCCTCTGGCTTCTCTTTCTTTCAATTATTACCTTAATCATGCCCGGGAGACCTAAGGAGCCAGTTTATTTTGACTGGGAGATTGTTAAACTGCAGGAGGCAAGCCAGAGACACAGCCAGGCTGTGATTTCCATTGCTCACACAGGCCGCAGCCAGGGGTGCTGAGAATAGCCAAGGCCACTTCCTGCTGGAGGAGGAAATGGCAGTTTCCTCCACTCCCGGAAACATTGCTTCCTCTCTGGTGCCTAGCTCCGTGTTCACCCATTAGACAGCCTCTCCCCACCCCGAAGCCCCAGAGACCGGCTCCAGCGTGTGGAAGACATCCTGTTTCCCCTGAGGAAGTGGGCCAGATTGGAGAGCCACCCGGGTGTAAGTGGGGAGTAAGCGGGCAGTGGAGCAGGAAGGGGCAACCAGGACTTATGCTAATAGTGACCCAGCATCCACCAGCAACTGTGCCCCACCCTTCACTCTGTCCTAACCCTCAGCCAGCCCAGTGAATTTGGCCGACGCTCACCCGACTTTGTTGTTCAAAGTCCTCCCAAGACCTCTTTTTGTTTTGTTTTAATTGACACATCCTAATTATACATATTTATGGGGAACCGTGTGATAATTTGATAGTTGTATACAATCTGTAATGATCAGTCAGGGTAATTAGCATTTCCATCTCCTCATATGTTTATCGTTTCTTTGGGCTTGGAGACTACAAACTCCTGTCTTCCAGTTCTTTATTAAATGTGTAATAAGTTGCTGTGAATTAGGTCGTGGCACTTTTTGTGGAATGCCAGAGCTTATTCCTCTGCTTTAACTGCCTTTGGGTGTCCCATGATCTCTCCTGAGTCTCAGAAACTTACTTAGTCTCCTCCCTCCACCATCTTTCTCCTGTACCACGTCATTCCAGATCAAACGCAACAACAAACAACAACAGCAATAACTCGTTCCTTTGTTTCTACAAAAATTTTTTTCATTTTTTTAATGCTCACACCACACATTCCAGGAGTTAGAAAAATCTCTGGGCATTGAGTGGTTCCACAGCACCATCGTGTTGCCTGGCAAGTAACCTCACAAGAAAGCTCTGGAGCCGGGTGCCACGAGGTCAGATCCTGCTCCCTACCATCTCTCTCCCTGTAAAGTGTACCTCACTGGGCAGGAGGCAGGGGGAGGGGGTCTTGTAAGATCTCTGGGGCTCAGCTTTCTCTGTGTAGGAAGATTGATGGTTGCCCTTTCAGGGTGCTGGTAGATTTAATAAGATGAAGCACTTAGAACAGATAAAGTTCTCTTTATCTTTTCAGGACTCAATAAATACTCACTGATATTTTGCTCTGTTTTCTCTTCCCTTTTGTTCCCAATGAGATTGGCTTAACAAAATCTTCTCAATCTCATTTTCACTTACCATCATCTAAAATCAACTACTTGCCAAATGATATTTAGGATACCTCATTTTTTTTAAAATAAACTTTGTATTTTAAAATAGTTTTAGACTCACAGAGAACTGCAAGGGTGGTAGAGTTCCCAGATAGTGCCCACCAATGTTCCTCAGTGCCAACACTACGTAAGAACACCGTGCATGTGTAACAGTTAAGGACCAATCTGCTCTGAAGAGCTGAAGTCCATGCTTTCTCCAGACGTCTTTAATTCATTCCTCGTGTTCTCCTTCTGTTCCACCATCCCGTCCAGCATACCACATTCAGGCTCCTTCTAGCCTCCGACCATTTTTCAAACTGTCCTTGTGTTTTTATGACCTTGGCTGTCTTACAGAGTACTGCTCGGGTATTTTGAAAGATGTTTCTTAATCAGGCCTGATCAGATGTTTGTCACTTAATTAGGTGGATAGGGTTTAGGGTTTAAGGCTTGGGGGAGGAACACCGGAGAAGTGCCACTGGATCACATTTTATCAAGAGCCATTCAGTCAGCATGACTTTCCAGCGTTCGTGTTGACCTTGATCGCCTGGCCGAGGAAATGTGTGTCCAGTTTCTCCCCGGTAAGGTTACTTACTCTCTCTTTCTCTCTCTTCACACTGTATCTTTTGGAAGGAGGTCACGGTGCACAGCCCACGCTTCAGAAGCAGGGAGACGGGTCCCACCCCCTGAGAGCAGAATAGCTGCACAAGTTATTTGGAATCCTGCAGCATGGAAATGTGTATATTCTTCCAGTTGGTTTACTTCTCCAATTATTTGTTTGTATCAGTTTGAACCCACAGATATGTATTTTATGTGTTGTGTTATAATCTAATGCTACCTTAGTTGTTTTGTTTTCAGGTTGTCCTGGTTTTGGCTATTGGGAGCCCTTTCTACATCATTTTGACATCATCCCACCATGGTGTTTCCTTTGTTCTTTTCTGTTTTCTTGCTTTGTTTTGTTGTTTTGTTTTGTTGAGCAATTCCTTACTTTCTGGTACAGTAAGATGCTCTAAGCTGAATCATTAAATTTCCTAACCCAGTCATAATTTCAGCCATTTTGCCAATGATTTCTGGTCCCTTTTCTTGCAAAATGGTATTAGAAACCAAGTTTTGGTCACCAGATATGCTTGCTGCTTACAGGCATGTCATTCTCAGCTGACAGAGGAAGAAAATACAGGTTTGTGTGCTAACCTGTACATACACATATATCTAGAAAATTTCTATATGTGATCACCTGCATCTACATTAAGCTAAAATGTGGTTCATACTGATGTCTCCAACTCTAATACTTTATCACAGGACTCATTCTAACTTCCTCCTCTTGCTTACTTATCCAGTCCTATTCTAATAATAAGAAACCTACCTCTTGCCAAACATTTATTGAATTTTAATATAGCTGTATCAGAATTGTTAACCCATATTCCTACAGGAAACGGTTCCCTGAGAGCACAGTACTTATATGTAGTGTCTTTGGCCCTTAATTTATAGACTCCATTCATTTCCAAAGTTACTTCATCGGTCCTCCACACACTGCATTTCTAATATCATTAGGTTGTTTTATCACATATGCATCTCATTCTGGAATCCCTTGACCTCCTAAATGAATGTTTTTAAGTTTGGGTACATTAAAGTTCATTTTGTGCAGCAAAGTTCTACATGTCTCTATCAAGTACCCACAGTGACAATTTAATACAACACAGATTCAGTATTCTAAAAATCCCCTGTACTTCACCTGTTCAATCCCGCCCAAATTCCGGGCAATTACTAATCTGTTTGCTATCCCTGCAGTTTCATTTTTTCTAGAATGGCATAGAGCTGGCATCCTACAGGGAGCATGTGACATCTTCACGCTGCCTGCTCATACTTCACAATACACATTTCAGATTCATCCTCACCTCTTCATGAGGTCAAAGCTCCATTTTTATAAAACCATGAAGCTGCATTCCACTCTGCATGTATACCACAACCGTCTATCCATTCACTTACTAAAAGGCACTTTGTGGGATTTTTTTTTTTTCCGTCAGTTTATGGACATAATGAAAATAAAGCTGCTATAGGTACTGGTGTGCAGGTTTCTGTTTGGACATTTGTGCTCAATTCTGTTGTTGAAATAGCTAGGAGTACAACTGCTACATCTTATGGTAAGTGTATGTTTAGTTCTGTGAAAAGATGTCACACTGTTTCCTAATGTGGCTCTACTCTTTCATATCCCACAAGCATAGGATGAGAGTCCTTGTTGCTCCATGTTCTTGTCAGCTTTTGACACGGTTAGGGTTTTGGATTTGGGCCATTCTAATAAGGGTGTAGTGATATTTAATTGTTATTTTAACTTGCAATTCCCTAATAACAAATTATGTTGACCATTTTTTTCATATGATTATTTTTTGTAGAACTTATTTGGGGAGGTGTCTGTTTAGATTTTTTTGCTCCCTTTAAAATTAGATTGTTTTTCTTATTGTTGCATTTACATATTATTTGGTATATTTTGGATATAAGTTCTTCATCAGATATAGGTTTTGTTTTTCTTTTTCTTTTCTTTTTTTTTTTTTTTTTGGTACTGGGGATTGAACCCAGGTGTGCTTAACCACTGAGCCACATTCCCAACCCCTTTTTATATTTTATTTGGAGACAGGGTCTCACTGAGTTGCTTAGGTCCTTGCTAAGTTGCTGAGGCTGGTTTGGAGCTCACAATCCTCCTGCCTCAGCCTCCCAAGCTGTTGCTGGGATACAGGCGTGCACCACCATGTCCAGCCTATCCATCTTGATAATAGCTTCCACAGATCACCAGATTTTCATTTTAATGAAGTCCAAATTACCAGCTTTTTCTTTCATGGCTCATTCTTTTGGCATTGTACCTACTACTGTATGGCCAAATCTCAAGAGAGTTTATATATGTTCTCTTATATAATGATTGGACTACAGGTCAGACAGGGGTATTTCTGCATTTTATAGGAGTAAGAGTTGTTGGTCACAGTTTCCCCTGCAGTACATTTAAACAGACAAAAGGCATCGAAAGAAAGTATATGTTTAAAAAAAAAAAAAAAGCAGCTAAGACAAACATTAAATGTGTGATTCCCTGTTCAGGCTTAACATTCATGAACATTGAGTACCTCACGTACCACACAGGCGTATTGTTTTAATATGAATATTATTATTGCTGCTGGAATGCCCCCCCACACACACCACCAACACTCTTTAGATAAAACTGGCGCTTTAATAGCAATCACCATGTGCATTGGTTGAGTCACATCCCCCAGCACAGTGACCTGCTTCTCCCAGGAATCTTCCTACCTTCCTTTGGGAAGCAAACTGGACTTCAGGGAAGGGCAAGGTTAAGTCATTCAATGTCCCACTGTGGGTAAATGGTAGACCCAGGGATTGAGTCCTGAGTGGACACCAAAGCCAGTGCTCTTAAGGAGCCCTGGAGGCATGGTGCATGCCAGGGCCCTCAGCCAGGGACAGCCTGGCCAGGGAGACTGATGTCATCCCCTCCAGGGAGGCCCCTCCTCCTCCCGTGCTGACCTGGCCTGCCTCAGGCTTCACAGCCTCCAGAGGCCTACCATATAATTTAGGCTTCCCTCTCCCGGCAAAGCATAATCTAGGAAAAGAGGAAGCAACCCTAGGATGTGCCTTGTCACTGAAGCGTGTGAATGTGGGAAGGAACCAGCCCTAGGGAAAGGATAAAGAATTTGGAAAAGAAAAAAAAAAAAAATTACCATTTTTTTAAATGATAGAAATTTTTGCTGAAACAACAACGTACACAATAAGATGTATCAAAGGAGCTTATAATTATGCCAAATTAAACTGTGTAGAAGCCTCTCCCTGGCTGTGAGAAACATTTGTTTCTTGGTGAAGTCCTGATCCATGACTGGACGGGAGAATCACAGTTCTGAAAGAAGCAGCTTCATGAGAGAAAGAAGTCATTCCCAGAAGAGCGGCCTTTGCCCTCCAGAGCTGGGAGCTGACTGGCTCCTCTGGAGAGTGTGAGCTGCAGGCATCACTGAGTCACAGTCAGAGCCCAGTGCTGGGCAAAGGAGCTGCTTCTGGTCCTTACCCACCCATCCCGTCGGGACTTTGTGTCCAGCAAACATTAGTCTGCCCCCACCCCCAGCTTCAACCTCCTCCTCAGAGTTCAGTAGCCTGAGAGGTGACCCTCTCTCCCCATGACCCATCCTGAGTCCCAGACCTAATTTTAGTGTACCAGTGACAACTCTGTGCCCTTGCTTGACCTCTCTGGGCCACTTTCTTTCCATGTGTAAAATAGGAGTGATAAGATTCTGGGGGCTGGGCAGGTTGCTCTCACCTGTGTCCTTTGAAGAAGATTGTTATTCTAGCAGAAAAAAACACAAGGAGGTGACTGTGTCATCAAGATCGACCTTCACAGCTTGCTGCTAGGTCCACAGGTCCCCTGGGTGGTGAGTGTACGTAAAACATTTAGCACACACACTGACTCAGTCGATGCCCTCGTCCTTTCCTTCCTTTTTTTTTTTTTTTTTTTTTTTTTTTGTATCTGTTTCAAAGCGTCCCCAACCGACTTTTGCACGCTGTGCTGCCTGGGACAGGGCAGGTTCGCCCCAGTCTCCACGGAGGTCCTGAACTCAGTGCATGTACAGGGAAAGCTCCAGCTCTGGGGTAATGCTGCCATTCAGGTTTCAAAGCCCCACTCTGATCAGTGTGACTAAGGGAAGGAACTGGGACAACAGGAGTCGGGGGATTAACCAGCCCTCCCACCGAGAGGCCAGGCAGCCCATGTCACCAAATCCTCCTACTGGATTAAGCCCTAGCCTACAGATCCCCCCCAGCCTTGAACAGATGTGACACAATGGGACACTTTCCGGGCCTTGGTCCAATGAAGGAGCTAAAAGTAGATGCAACAGGCACATGGCACTTGTCACTCTTTCCATCCTATTTGTAGAGGCAGCAGGCTCTTTTGAAAAGAACATCGTTCAAAAAATCTGAGTGTGTCCCAAGCTCTGCCAGCTGTGTGACCTTGGGCAGGTCACTTCTCTTTTCTGGGCCTCCAGTTCCTTCAATAGAAAGATGGAACTTATTGTATGACTTATACTGAGGTCCTCATGGAGGACTCTGAGGTAATAGATCAAAAATGTATTTTCTCAAGGAACCTGTGCACAAAACATGGATCATGTGACTGTCCCTGGCTGGGATAAAGGCTGGGCTCAAATGTCAAATCAAGTCTGTGTACCCCTGACGCTCCTTCCTCTGTACTCCATGGTGCCCCACACACTGTCTTGTGACTTCTTCTCAACTGTGGCTCCTCAGAAACAGGGTTCTACAGGATTTATCTTGGCTTCCCACATCTGGCCGCCCATAGGTTCCTAGAAATGTATATCGGAATAAAAGCACTCTGTAACTGACACACCGTTTGTGGTCATTAGCGAGGGTCTCTATCAACACGTCTCACCTCCTAGACCGCAGAGACTTTGAAGCTGGGGACCAGGGCTGCCATCCATGTATCACCATGGTACCAAGCTCGACACATGTGGGTGCTCAGAGAATGTAGGTGGAAAGCAAGAAGAAAGCCAGGAAGGGGAGAAACTGAAGTAGAAACCCCCAGCCAGCAGGAGCAGCCTGTTCTACCAGCTCAGCTGCTGGGCAGACCACACTCAAACCCTGCCCCTCTCTGTGAAAGTAATGTCTGAGCCTGTTTCCTGCTGCTATAACAAAGCACCACAGGCTGAGTAATTTATAAATAAGAGAAGCTCATTTCACTCACAGTTGTAAAGGATGGGTTACAAAAGGAAGGTCCCATGACCTCTCCTTTGAGGTGGCTAAAGAGGACCCACTTCCCCTCCTTTATCCCTGAACACACCCTGCTGTTTTCAGCCACTGCATCCTTGCCCCATGCTGTTCCTTTCTGTTTGGAATGCCTTCCACCATCTCCACACCAGGGTCTCCTCCCACTCTGAGACTCCCACCTCCGCCAGGCTGGCAGCAATTTGTCTGGTTACCTCATTTTTCAAAGCACAACTCCAGTGTGACCTCAATAGCAATGGAGGCAGCATGAGCAACAGGCATTAGGATCAAACTTCGTCCCTAGCATCAACAATAAGCTCTGCGACCTTGGGAAACTCACACCCCTACCTTTTCACTTCAGTTGGCTCCTCCGTAAAATAGAAATGAGAACACCTTTCTCATATGGTTACAGGAGAATAAATTAACCGGTTGGTTAAGGATGTGAGTAACTTGGCATAGCACTTGACACATGGGATGCTGCAAACGAATAACAGTTACCCCTGTGCACTTACTATTCCTGGGCCTCCAGGTGGATCAGGTGTCGCTCCTCTCTGCTCCTCTGGCACCCTGTCCTTACTCCGATAACGGAGTATCGCTATGGATATCTGCTCATTACTTGTGGACCTACTAGACCGTGGGCAACTTGTATCCCCGTGACCAGTTGCTGGGCCTGTCTGTCGCATGAGTGAATGAATCAGTGGAATGAATGCATGCACACAGAATGGATGACTAGACTATGCTTAGGCTACTTTGACAGCATTGCTTGTTCTAAGCCTCACTCAGTAGGGCTGGAGATGGGACTTCCCATCTGGGCCCATGAGGACATAGAGCAGTGGGGACAGTGAAACTCAAAAGTGGATTTTACAACTGCTGAGCTTGCCTCTCTCACCCACTCCCAAAACCTGCCAGGTGGTTGATAATAAATATTTGGTTGAACTGCATAGATTCATTCATCCATCCAACAAATATTTATTGAACCAGACACTGTTCCAGGCAATGGGGTACAGTGGTAGATAAGATCAGCCTATTCCCAGGAGAAGCAAAGAGAAATATGATTCCTTGTTGAATTACATGATGAGAGGTGGCATAAGCCAGTGTCACCTATGGCTGTGGAAATGGGAATGGAAAAGGGGAAAAGCAGTGGACATGGAGTTGGGGAGCCTGCAGCCTTAATTTTGCTTCCAGCACAGTCTTCTCAAGAGTCACTTGGCTTCTCTTTGCCCTGCCCATGTAGCACATTACTCATGCAGAGGTGGCCCTATCTTCCCTAGCCATCATGAGGTCAGTTACTCATATTGAAAATAATTATAGGAAAGGATTCAGAGCTGTGGGAAGAATCAGCTCATTGGCTTTGCAACCTTAAGCACATCAGCCACCTCTCCAAACCTCTACTTCTTCATCTGTAAAATGGGGACAAAAATACTCACCTGGCATACCTCACAGAGGCAGTGGGGCCTTAACCTAGACCAGGGAAGAAAGGAAGGGCTTTGTAAATAGTAAAGAGCCCTGACTTTGTCACTCTCTGCTGTAGGTCTACAGTTAATCTACTCATCCTTCAATTTCAAGGTCTAGCTCTTCCTCAGATGGTTCACTAGGCCTCTTTGATCTTCAGTGTCCTCATTTGAAAATGGTAAAAGGAAAAGAGAGGGAGTGGGGTATGGACTGAGACAGACCTCATTACCCTATGTACATGTATGATTACACGAATGGTATGAATCTACATCATGTACAACCATAGAAATGAAATGATGTACCCCATTTGTGTACAATGAATCAAAATGCAGTCTGTAAAAAATAAATAATTTTAAGAAAAAAAAAATAAAATAAATACATTATTCCAAAAAAAAAAAGAAGAAAAGGAAGGAAATGGGAATGCAGGCAGTCCGGTGGCACACGCCTGCAATTCCAGTGGCTCAGGAAACCGAGGCAGGAGGATCATGAGTTCAAAGCCAGTCTCAGTCATTTAGTGAGACCCTAGGCAACTCAGCAAGACCCTGTCTCTAAATAAAATACAAAAAGGACTGGGGATGTGGCTCAGTGTTTAAGTACCCCTCAGTTCAAGCCCTAGTACCAAAAAAAAAAAGACAGAAAGAAAATGGGAATAATAATCTCTACCCAGTCCATCCCACAGTGTTGTGAGAATTGGATAAAGTGATGGAAAGACCACTGGTAAAAATCTTTCCAAACATTGCAAACTGTGAAATATACTGTAAATTTGAGGCATGGTTATTTTTGTCATTCTGAGAGGTTATGCTCTTAGTAATAGAATTGGACTTGAACCCTAGAAAGACAGGTATTATGGTCTGAATATTTCTGTTCCAAAAACTTCATACTTTGAAACTTACTCCTTGTGTTGTCAGGTGAAGCAACTGGGGGCTGATTAGATTTTGAGGGTAGAATCTCATGAATGAATGAAAGCCCTGATAAAAGAGGCCAAAGAGAACGTGTTTGTTCCTTTTTTCAAGTGATTTCTCAGCAAGAGACACCGTTTATGACACTAAATCTGCAAGCACCTTGGTCTTGGACTTCCTAGGCTCAGAACTGTGAGCAATACATTTCTGTGGTTTATAAACTAAGTCGTCTAAGGTATTTTGTTATAGTAGCCCAAACAGACTGAGACAATGGAAAGAACAATTGAGATGATCTCCATTTATCCCAAATACATGTGCAATCTCACTTTATGCTTAAGGTGACACCATGTATTATTTAGGAAAAAAATTTCCATTATTAGAAAATGGGGTAGGAGAAAAGGAACTTAGGTTGCCAGTGTTTACCTGGAGCAAGGTGCTTTCCCAACCTAGTAGGAAGTTAGATTCTACTTAAGTTAGGATATTTATGACAGGAAGAAGAATAAAAGGCAATCTATAACAATATCTATTATGTCAGATGGCAAATAGTTCAGACATAGGGGGCCCAGGTCAGGTATTACAGCATCTCAAAGGTGTCATGACCACCAGCCAGATTCTCCTTGATGTTTTGATGGCAAGAAGATGACTCCCATAGTTCTGAATGTCACACTCTGGCTCAGTTATGTCCACCAGCAGGAGGAGGCAAGTGTTTGTCTTGGGCCTCTCTCAAGAAAAGCACAAGGAAAACTTGTCCAGATATGCCACTCCTATTTTATGGTAAGGGGCCAGAGACAGGAGAACAACAGCACACCCTGTACCTGAACAAAGCAGGGAAAGAGAGGGGATTTCCTCCATGAACAACGAAAGCAGTATTCCGATAAGAAGAATGTAGAAATGGCTTTCGGAGAGACAACCCGGTGTGCTAACACAGACTTGGGTTCTCAAAGGTCTTTTCGAGCCTCAAAATGCAACCAGCTGAGATGAGCCTGGGGTCCCAAATCTTCACATGAGGACCTGAGATACCAACTGCTCTACCCCATTCCTACCCCAGTTCCCAGCCCGCCCTGTTCCTGCAGGATAAACTGGGCAGAAGATAGGCTGACAGTGAACCAGCAACCCCACCCCGGAAGTGGTTCCCTGAGCTGCAGGATACTCCTCAGCCAGCCTGCCTCTCCAGCTGCTTCTGGGATTCCTAGTTCTAAAAACTAGCCCCCTGGGTCCAGAGCCAATGACCACTTACTTTACTTCTCTCTATTTCGGATAAGTAAAATGCAATCAGTAAGGTGATTTAAACAAGATCAACTCTTAGGCTGAGGATGTAGCTAGCTCAGTAGTGGAGCACTTGCCTAGGATGCCCGGGGCCCTGGGTTTGATCCCAGCACTACCCACACACGCTCGCACACATGCGTACACACACACATGCACACACATAGATGTGCACATACACACACACACATGCACGCCCACACACATACATGCAACACACACACACATGCAACACACACACACACAAACACACACACACCTATCTCTCCCCCCACCCCACCTCTTTTTTTCCCTCACGCAAGTCCATAAGTGAGTAATCCGGGGGCTCCAGGGTCTTTAGGTATCTTCCTGCTCCTCTTCCCTCAGTAGACACCCACCCTCAAGGTTACCTTGTGATCCAGGTTGACTTTCACAACTCCGTCATTGTGTCATATTCCACATTCTAAACACAAAGAAGAAAACAAAACAACAACACAAAACTTCAAGTGCCCTCTTCTTCTCTGCCCTTTCCCTAACAGAGCTTTTCCCCATACTTTCTCTTTGTCCTTGGTCAGAACTTGGTTACCATGCCATACCTTGATGCTAAGGAAGTCGGGCATGTTGCAACCCTGACTTCATTAAAGAAGTAAGAAGGAAATGGCCTTGGAGGGCAGCTGGAACTCTGCTACCACCCCAGGGCTGACCCTTGCAGACGGACGCACACTGAACAAGAGACTGAGTTGACCATCTCAGTGTAGGGTAGAGGACCCTGGTTTGTTTTTGTTTTTTTTTGTTTGTTTGTTTGTTTTTGGGGGGGGGGACAGAACCCAGGGCCTTGTGCTTGCAAGGCAAGCACTCTACCAACTGAGCTATCTCCCCAGCCCTGTTGTTGCTTGTTTTGTTGTTCCGGCTGGCTTTCATCTGGCACCTATGTGATTTTGGCCAAGACCCTTCCCCTCTCTCAATTTTCTCAGGGCTGAGATGGAGGGTGGGACAGCCAGACCAACTGGTGAAATGAATCAGAAGACAAGATTCATTCTTTCATTTGTTCATTTATTCAAGAAGACCCTACCAAGGCACCTTCTGTCTGCCAAACTGCACTGGGCACCGAAAACACAGAGATGCATAAAAACCCTGCTTCTGGAAGCTTATAGTCACTTGCAAAATGCCCAGGAAAACATAGGTTATGAAAGATGGTGCCCAGATCTCTTTTAAACCTAAGGACAACTAAGTGGGAGGTTGAAAGGGGAGGGTCTGTCCCCAGCAGGGGTCCTCAGCCACATCATCAGGATGCCAAAAAGTTGAGCAGGAGCTAGTGGGTAAAAGAAGTCCTGAAGGGGCCGGAAGGGATTCACCATATGAATAGGTACAAATCCACAAAACAGAATATCCAGTTCCGGAAATATTTTTCCACAGAACACCAGCCCTCAGGTAGAGCTTTTTCTGCCAACTGGGATTGTTTATCCTGCTCATTTGCAATCAAACAGATTTGGAATCTGATTCCAGCTCTTCCATCTAGCACAGGGATGTGAACTCAAGCCAGGGGCTTCTTCTCCCTGAGCTTCAGTGTCCTTATTTAGCAAAGTCTTCCGCCACTGGTGGCAAGGACCAAGCGAGATATCATGCATAAACATGCCTAGGGGGTCCAAACACTGAGGACTTCCGCTGCCCCCTCCCTCAGCCCATGGCTTCAGGAGATGGCTTGGGCAAATGGCTTATAAAGGGCAAGAGTGGTTCCTGTGTTGGTGGTGTTTCATGTGCTAACTGGAAAAAATCAGGTGAGAGTGAAGCCACCACAATGCCTGCCAGGAGTTGACTCCGTTGTTTGCCCCGGGAAAAGGAGCTGGCAGAAAGCTTTTAAAGCCGGGGAAAGGTCACCCTCACTGGAGAACAAACCATCATGCCTTCTGGCCCGGTGACCTCCCTCCTGTAATTCCCTAACTGCTTGTGCGGGTTCCCCACCCCTGGAATATGGGAAGGTGGTCCCTGGGGTCGGGACTGAATGTGTGGCTTGGAGGGACAGGGGGAGGGTGATCCCGGCTGCCTGGTGGGGACACATGTGCCTGTCTGTGTGTCCCCCGGGCTGGCGCCCCGGCCCCTGGCCCCCTGGGATGCTGCTTTCTCAGTGCTGCTGTGTCCTCCCCCCAGATTCCTCCTCACCCACAGCTCTCCCTTCTTCCTTTCACCTTCTAAGCCCCGCCCATCCTTGACAACTGCGATGCCAAGAAGCCCTCCTCAGCACACTAGTCTACACCGTTTCGCACCCTCAAGATGTCTTCAGATTGGACGGCTCCAGGACAGTCACTCTCTCCTTCCACTGTTTCTCTTCTGTCACTCTCACCTCACTCAGCCAGGGCCATCTGGCCTCCCACTTCCCCTGTATCGCCACTCTCAGGGGCCCTTCCCTCTGCCCCCCACCCCACCCCCGTTCTAAATCTAGCCTCGCTTTGATGCCCCAGCCAAGGCCACCTGGACTGTGAACTCTGCCATAATGATTTCAGTTCCCCATATGTGCCATGTTCTGGCTCGCCTTCCCTAAGCTTGTCCTTCAGGTCTCAGTGTAGATATCACCTCTTTGACCCTGGCCTCCAGCTCCACTCAGATTAGGCGCTGCTGCTATGAATCCTCCTGTATCCTGTGCTTCCCAGTGATGGCTCTTATCATTGCTGACGTTAACTACTTAATGCCTTTCTCTCCCTCTTGTGAGAGCAGGCAGGAGCTCAGTACCCGGCTTTGCGTGCAGGAGGTGGCAGGTCCGGCAGGTACCTCTCTGGACGTGCATGGCTTCAGCCCCTGCAAAGGGTGTCCCAGCTGTGCAGGAAAGGGAACGGGGTGGGGGTGCGCCAGCAAATAAGCACACGTGTTTCATATTATACGCAACATTCTTTGCGGGAGCCCCAGTGAAAAATGCACATGGCCAGCCATCCCTTCTGCAAGGGAAGGGCCTCAGGAAGGCCATGTTGGCCGCTGGTTTATCAAAAGCTAGAGACAAAGTGGAGGCTCTGTTCACGTTAGAAAAACAAACTCTTCCTGCTTGGGCTTATACTTTTAAGGATCAGGAGATGATCCGGAGATCAGCAGATACCTGAGGAGGCCACCTGGGTCTCAGGACAATGGTGAAATGGGCCCCAAGTCCCCCGGCTCCCTGGCTTGCTTCTGTGTGGTGTTAAGGGACTCACCACCTTGCTAGCCTGAGGAAATAACTCCTCACCTCACTGGGCAGGCCCGACGAAGACTCCGTGAAATGGCATTTGAAAGAGTGCTTTGTAAAACATAAAAGGGATTCTTCTTGTATTATGTGTAGAAAATCCAGAGGAAAATATTGTCCAAAAACGATCAGCCAGCCTGAAACAGTGGGGAGCATATGGACTTCTGGACAGGCAGGATTGGATGTGGGTCCCACCTTCACCATTTGCTGACTGTGTAGCCTCAGGCAAGTCACTTCACTTCTCTGAGCCTTAACTTTCTCACCTGCAAAATGGGGTAAAATTACCCCCCCACACACACACACACACACCACAGGGTTGCTGCAAGGACTAACTCTGATATCTTCTGCAACCCTCTCTGGTCCACAGAAGGTGCTCACTATGGGGGAGCAAAGCAGCCCCAGGATGCCCACCTGCCTGGGTTTGTGAACATTCTGAGCATCAGCTCTGCTCTGTGCATCCCTCACTGGAAGGAAGAGGCCTCCTCCTTCTCCTCCTGGACACTGAAAAGCTATTCTTCATCCTCACAGTTCTGGCAGCCCCCCTGGTTGCCTCGATCAGGTTACAAGCCCATTTGTTTTCCCCTTTACAAAGCCACTGAAGTCTGAGGGGAACTCCCCCTTCTCCAGCCCGGTGAGCTGGGCCAAGGGTTCAGCTCTGGGTAGCACACTCCAGCACTGCTCATGAAGACACACAGAAAATGGCACAGCCAGCCCCCTGTCCCATCCCTTGTATGTGTCTACATCAATTTCCAGGTCCCTGGGAGTGGTCCCCAGCATCCACTGCTTTTCAGCTAAGTTCCCTGGAGAAAGGAGGGGAGCTTCTTAGCCCCACTCAAGCCAGCAGGTACAGTGAGAGATCTGGCCCAAGGCAGAGGGGCAGGAACTAACATTTGCAGACCATCTCCCACTGATCAGCGTCTCTCAGGCTTGTCTGTCAAAACTCAGCAAAAGTACTGCTTTTTTGGGAGCCCCTCCTACCTTCACCTAAGACTCCATGAAGTTCTCTTGCATGCAATCTGCATTTCTTCTTGCAATTCTTATGTATGCAAGTTTGTTTTTTCCCAGTACTGGGAATGTACCCAGGGCCTTGCACATGCTACGCAAGTGCTTTGCTACTGATGTAAGTGAGTTTGTTACTGTTGTTTTGTTTTATTTGTGTATCTGGGGATTAAACCCAGGACCCTATGCATGCTAGGCAAGGGCTCTGCCACTTAGCTACATCCCCAGCCCCAGTATGCATTTAAAGTCCTTCGTTCCTGGTAAACCTCCTGAGAAAGTACAATCAAGTCTGTCTCATACTCCAGCGTTTCTTTAGCACATATCACAGTGCCTGACACAGATTAGGTGCATAATAGATAATTACTGAATGAAGAATGATGAATGAATGAATGAATGAACGAATGAGCATCAAGGCAACCCTGTAAAGTAAATAGCACTTTCTATATTTTGCAGAAAAGGTATCTTTCATGAACTGTGTCACCTGGGGCAAGACTCTGAGAGGTGGGATGTCTTCCCCAAGGTGACATGGACCGTAAGTGACTGAGTCAAGTTTGAATCTGAGTTTTCACTGGGCCTTGCTTTATTTGATTTATATTATGTGCCGGCTGAAAACATTAACAAAGGCGATTTTTCCAAAATAAAGAAGCTGAAACTGTTTTCCCATAGTTCCCTCTCCACCCCCAGCACAGCCTGGTTTGCACTGAGCTTTGTGCAGCCCACACAAGGCAGAGGAAAGGAGACAGGGGCTGCCCTTGTCCCTCAGCTGCCAGGGCCTGCATCCTCCATGGAGCCCCTCCCAGCCTGTCCCCACCAGGGAAAGGCTTGGATAAAAAGTCTCAGGAGAACAAAGACCACATTTTCCCCCTTGGAGCAAAGAGGCCACTGCTGGGGAAACAATGGCCTTGCTGGGGATCAAAGGAGCTGGGCCTGGGGCTGGGGACAAAAGCTGAGCCCCAGCTTGATAAGAATGACAGTCTGCTCTCCCCTCCCGTCACAAAGGTCTGCAGCGAGCCTGCAGGCGCTCTGAGGCCACCCGCCTCCCCAGCCTCACCTCCAGCTCCTCTGCCCTCCCCCACCGCAGGTCTCCCAGTGTGGAGCTCTTCCCCAGGGAGAGAGTCCTTCCCCTGTCCAGGCCTCCTCCTCGCCTACCTGTCCCCCCTGTCCCCTCAAGTACACCTACCCAGATTTCAGCAGTTACTCCCCAAATCCCCTCCCTGTCCTCCCTGATCCTGTGAGGCCGGGCTGGATTGCACCCTGCTGTGCACTGCACAGAACAGGGTTCCTGCCTCTAATCGCAGCACGGAGCACACTGACGTCCCCACCAGACTGTGACCATGTGGAGACCAAGACCACCTCTTCACAATCTTGTACGTGCATTGCCTCACACAAGAGAAGCCTGACGGGTGAACATTTGCTGAATGAATAAAGCAGTGAGCGGTGGAGAGTGAGCTCTCCTAAGGCCTGGATATTCATTTGGGTGCCATGCCTTTAGGATGAGTCAAAACTTCTATGTTCTTCACTGCATTGTACTCAACTAATATTTTTAAAGTGCCTGCTATATGCAGGGCACTACTAAGTGCTGAGAATGGAATGATGAGAAAAACACAATTCTTGTCTTCATGGAGTTACAGACTATTGGTCAAGGACAGGGATACAGACATTATTAAAAATAATTAATAATTAAAAAGTATGAATGCTATGCATAGGGCAGCACAAGAAAGGGGCATGTTAATTTATGTAGCAATATTGTTGAGAGTTCGATGTGTACCAGACAGTGTTCCAGGCTCTGGAAGGAATGTATCTTTTTTTTTTTTTTTTAGTTTGTTCTTATTAGTTATACATGACAGCAGAATGCATTTCGATTCATTGTACACCAATAGAGCACGACTTTTCATTTTTCTGCTTGTACATGCTGTAAAGTCACACCATTCCGGCAATGGTAACCGTCTCATTCCACCATCTTTCCCACCCCCGTACCCCTCTACCCCTCTCCCCTTTGCTCAATTCAAAGTTCCTCCATTCTTCCCATGCCCTGCCCCATTATGGGACAGCATTCACATATCAGAGAAAACATTTGGCCTTTGGTTTCTATGGGGTTGGCTTATCTTGCTTAGCATGATATTCTCCAACTCCATCCATTTACCTGCAAATGCCATAATTTTATTCTTCTTTAAGGCTGAGTAATATTCCATTGTGTATATATATACCACAGTTTCTTTATCCAATCATCTATTGAAGGGCATCTAGGTTAGCAGAAGCAATGTATTTTTAAGGAGTTGACACAGCCAACAACAGGGGAAACTGGTCCAGGCAGACAAGGCTGCCCAAAGAAAGTGACAGCTAAGCCAAATTTAAGGGATGAATCACCACTTAAGAAGCAAAGAACAGAGGGTAGGGAAACTAAAAGTATGTCACAGTTGGTAATATTGATTGGGATGTGTGGCCTATAGGAAAATAGGGTAACTCACTAAAATGCTCACAAAATGATAGAATTCAGCAAAACAGCCGGGCACAGTGGCACATGCCTACTATCCCAGCTACGCAGGAGGACAAGCAGGCGGATCGAAAGTTAGAGAGCAGCCTCAGCAATTTAGCAAGGCCCTATGTTGGAAATAAAAAATAAAAAGGGCTGTGGATATAGCTCCATGGTAAAGCACCCCTGAATTAAATCCCTGATACCAAAGAATAAATAAATAAATAATACAAATAGATAATATAAATAAATAAATAATAAAATAGGCTGGGGATATAACTCAGTTGTATGGTGCCCCTGGGTTCAGTGCCCAATGCTGAAAAACAAGTTAACAAAGCAATCCAGAAGGTGTGACGGTCAAATTTAAAGTACAGAGAAACTTTGTGCCCCGCCCCAGGTGGCCCTTTTGCTCCTGGCAAGTGGAGAGAAAGTCCCGGTTCCACGTTGCTGCTTCGCAATGGCTGACAACCATTAAGGTGGTTGGGAAAGACACTTCTCCAGCCTGAAGACAGGCCCCTAGATTCAAAGAACAGAGCCATCCCAGGAAATGTCCCTCTGGAGGGCCAGTTAGAATTGAGAGGCTGGAACCTCCTATTGACGGACTGCCGTTTTCCATAGCAAACAGTAAACACCGCTTTGCGATGTTGTGTTCTTCAACAAGGATTCACAGTTTGCAAGGCACTTTCACACAAATGGTCCCATTTCTTCTAAGAGCAAAGATCCAGCCCAGATTTTGGCGTTAATGAGAAATTAATTCTAGCCTAAGTTTCCTCACTGGTCACTTGGGGCAGGAATGAGGTTAGAACCATGCATGAGTTTATTAGGGCTGCGGTGGCAAGTGCCACTCCCTGGCTGTCTTAATCGGCAGGAGTGTCTTTTCTCACAAGGTTGGAGGCTAGAAGACCAAGAATCAGGTGTCAGCAGGGTGAGCTTCTGCTGAGGCCTCTCTCCTGGGCTTGCAGATGGCTGCCCTCTCCCTGTATCTTCATCCACTCTTCCCTGTGTCCTATCTCCTCTTCTTACAAGGACACTGGTCATGTTGGATTAGGGTCCACCCTGAGGTCCTCGTTTTAACCTAATGACCTCTTTAAAGATTCAATTTTCAATTACAATCATGTTTGGTAATACTGGAGGCTAGAACTTCAACACATGTATTTGAGGGACACAATGTTGCCCCTAAGACATGGAGTTTTTTCCAAATTTCTGCAGTGCCTGTCATACTGCAGGTCCTGGAGAGTAGGTGAGTATCACTGGCAGGGATACTGCAGAGAAGAACTTAGGGGTAGATGACAGCCGGCTCTGTCCTATGGGCTAGAACGGGCATCCGGCAGCCAGGGGATGGGGAGGAGCGCTGGCTTCTAACGCTGCCTGACGACACTGATAAGGTGTCATGCCTTCTCCTCGGTGAGGACCAAGGGGATGCGCCTCCTAAGATCTGCGTCCCGTCCTTCTCACAGAGTTCCAATGCGAGTCCCCAGCATTTGCCTTGCCAGGAACAGGACAGGAAGGAGGCAAAGGTCCTGCCATTTTCACGACCTTTTGCTCGCAGAGACTCAGCTTCCTGCTGCTGCTTCTGCACACGTGAGGGGAAGCAGTCCCCGAAAACACTCTTAGCTCACCTTTCCCCCGCTGCCCTCCCCAGAAAGCGGGAGCCAGCATTGTTCCTAGAGGCAATCAGTTACGAAATCATCAGGCGCAGAAGGCATGACTTAAAGAACCGTGCTGGGTCAGCCCATTTGTCCCCAGATCACCCACTAAAATAGGTGAGTAGACTCATTCCTCTCACTACCTGCCCTTCCGTGGCATGCCCAGACAGCGAACCCTTCTGGAGCAGGTGACAAGTCCAGAGTATGCCCTTTGAGGTGACTTTCTTACTGTGTTACTTGCTCAGTGAGATGTTAAACAGGTCGCTGGGGTTTTTTGCTGTTTTTTTAAAGATGATATCAGCATATCCTATTTGCAGTGTGGGCCCAGGCAGTTCCTAAAGACTGGCTTTAGTCTATTGTATTTGCTTCCTCTCTGAACCCAGTCAAATCAAGATAGTGACGCCAAAAGAGATGAGTGAGCAGAGGACAGATGCTGAAGTGGCACTTTGGCACTGAGGGAAAAAAATGGAACTCTTTGTGCCCATTTGAGACCCATATTTTGCGTTGATTTCAAAAAGATTCATGCTCACTGAAGAAAATTTAGAAAATAGAAAAATGCAAAGAAGTTAAATATAGGTGTGTGTGTGTGTGTGTGTGTGTGTGTGTGTGTGCGTGCACATGCACAATACGTAAGCCTATCATTTAAGATAATAGTTATTAGTGTCAGCATGTTTTACTCCAGTCTTACTCCTTGGGAAGTGGAGATCATACTGCACATAAAGTTTTCTACCTTTGTTTTTGTTGTTTGTTTGGTTTGGGGTTTGGGGAGGATTTGTTGTTGTTGTTGTTACTGTTGTTGTTGTACTAGGAACTGAACCCAGGGGTGCTTTAACCACTTAGCCACACTCCCAGCCCTTTTTCATATTTTATTTATATTTTATTTAGAGACAGGGTCTTGCTGAATTGCTTAGGGTCTTGATAAGATACTGAGACTGACTTTACCTTTGTTTTTTTAATTGGTGTCATATCTTAGGAATTTTTTTCAAGAAAATCTTCAAGATCTGAATAATATTTCATCAATTGAGGTACCCCTGTTAACTTAGCCATGCTCCCATTTCGGATGTTTAAGGTTGGTTCTATTTTCTCCTTTTATTGTGGGTAGCTTTTATTTGTTGGGCTATCATTAAAAAATGCTACCTCTTTTATCCACCTTTCACTAGGGAAATATCCCAGCCTTAATTTTCTATGCTAGGTGCCTTTTTTTTTAAATCCTATAACCTAGTTTTTTATGGGTGCATATCGTTTGCATGGAATGGTGAGTTCCACTGCTCACAGGCTGTCTTCTTACCACTCTGAGAATGAAGTAGTAGCCACATGTAACAGCAGAGGATCTCAGGAGCCAGGAGATGAAACCAGCTGTAAACCCAGCCCTAGAGCAGAGCCCGCTTCTTCAGGCCTCAAGCTCCTTGGCTCTTCCTCCCAACCCAACCTCAGGTTAGCAGGGGGATAATGGGAACAGGTCCTGCCATCAAGACGTGGAGGGAGCAGAAATTCTGCCCCTTTAGGAGAGGAGGCTTACAAGGCAAGGAGACCTCCCAGCATCTGCCAGCCAACAAGCCTGTGACAATAAGCAGGCACGGAGGGCAGATTCATGGCATGTGTATGGAAGTTAGGGATCTTCATCCAAAGATGGGAGAAATGGGACGCTGTGGGTAAACCCAGAGGGTCTGATGTCACGCAGACTTGAGTCCCATTCCCTGCTCTATTACTTAGTGGTTGTGTGACTTTGGGTCAGTCACTCATGCTCCCTAAAACTCATTTCCTATAAATTCAAACCACATAAGGTTGATCTGAGGATCAGAGGCAATGTGCTTTGGTATATAAGCTGGTATATAGGATGGGCTCCAAAATGGTCATGATTATTTTTAGCACCAGATTATGGCCATCCAACTCTGGCTACGTTCAATGTTCATACAGAGGCTCCATGTTCAAACAGGCGCAATATTCACCATGTTCAATATGTGATGGAGGAGACAAAGGGGGCACAGTTGATCTCTACTGTTGATCTTTACATTATATGTAAAGGCGAGACAGAGTTAGAAGTCCTGGACAAAAGGCCTTGCTCCATTGCTCAGCAGCTGAGGTAGAAGGACCAATGACCTACCTTTCTGAGCCTCAGTGACCTACTCTGTAAAATGGGGATAATAACAGTGCACCCTTCACTGGGCTGTTGGAAGGGAGAAGAAAGCTTGTAGCTATATAAGCACATAATTGCAAAACTTTCTACCCTTGTCCATTAATTTTATGTTTATTATTCCAACTCAATGATGAGATGACCCTCCCGGGGTTACAGGTATAAAATAAACTGAGTTTCTGATGAAATGCTGCTCTCTCCCCTCCACTGCCCTTCAGAGCAGGCACTGTATTTCATGGTGGTGTTTGGGGGGTCGCCAGTCACGATGGCCAGTGCATGCCTGCCATTTGGAGGGGCTTAGGATGCTGCCTGTGGAAGAATCTTTCATCTCCCAGGAAATGTCTGAGGTATTAACAGAGCCATAGTGCCTCATCTCCAGGATTGAGAACGTCAGGAGACCCTTCCCCAACCCCCTCACCTCTAGGCGTGGGACACTCACTGGTTTGGGATGCTGACCCTCTGGGCTGGAATGCAGTAAGCTCAGCCTGACACATCTTCCATTAATTTCCTAGGGAGAGAAAAGTTCCAGAGAGGCAGACTGCACTTACCCATCTGATCTCAGTCATCCGGTGTCTTTGGGGTTTTATCTCTTCATCTATCGCAGCCACTGACTGACACCCTTCACTTGAATGCCAATTATACGAGGCCAAATACTCCTGGTCCTCACTGGGCAGACTTCCATGGATCACTAAACATGGATGGAGATGGCATGCAGGGGGAGTTGGAGTGGCTTACAGCAGCTTCACCCCATAAATTCTGACTAGGTGTCCTCTCAGCCACTGCTACCTTTGCTCCACTGAAACTTTTGGTTCTGGTCTCCTGAAAGCAAAACTGGGAGCTGAACTCTCCAAAGCCAGGTAAACCAGCCCTAGGATTTGCTATGGGACTTGAAGTTAGTGTACAGTAGGCCCTTGGCCCTCACCCAAGGCACAACGAACACTTTAAGTTCTCTGTCACACATGCTGTGTGATCCTGGGCAAATTCACTTTGGTTTTCTGAGCCTCCTCTGGAAAAGGGGAGCATGTATAAAAGGTGCATGGGAAAGAAGCAAGAGTTCTCACACTAGAGCCGGCCGGGGTCACCTTCTGCTCCTTTCATGTGGTCAACTGAGTTCCCTTGGTCTGTGGTCCTGCGGTTTAACGGCTCAGAGCATCAGGCTCCTTACCTGTAAAATACAAATAACATCAGCCATTCTTCAGGTTGCTGAGAGAACTAGAGACGGTATCTGAAGAGCACCTGCCAGGAGAAGCAACTATGAGTATTTCTGAGGGCCACCTTGACTTTGAACGGCAGCAAGGTCAACTTGGTGTCTGAAGCCATCACCCTCTTCAAAGGGCAGAATAGGATAATGGCCAGCCAGTGAGGCAGCGCTGTGGGCTCCGCTGGTGAGCCACACACACTAAATCAGAACCAGCTCCGACTACAGAGGCAGCGCTGAAGTGCTTTGAGGAAGAAATGAACACTCTCCCTTCTGTTCTTCCCTACACTCCTTGCCTGCCCTGGTTCAAGAGCTGAGGATTCCTCTAAACAGGAACTCACAGAATAACCAAAATGGACTCTCAACCTCTGATTCTCATCCCTTCCTCAGCCCCCAGGTTTTCCCTGGTCATTTATCACCCAAGATCCAGTGTCACCTGACTCCCTTCTCAAAGAGCACCATGGATCCTGGGTATCCCCCAAATAAAGGTCAAATACAAAGTACAAAATTAAGGTCTTCTAGAATTTTCCACAGTTTATCCTGAGAAGAGTCCATGGTACAGTGGGAGCTGGAGCCCCAGACTAGGATTCACACACCGGGTTCCAGCCTGCCCATGCCGCCTGGGGTCTAAGTGATAGAGAGCAAACTTCCTGGAGGAAAGGAGGGAGTATTCCTCAGACCCTGTGAGAGAAAACACCGCTCAGCACTTCTGCATGTTCCCTCAGCTACTCCTCACAACAGTCTCTTTGAGGAGCAAGATCTTGTCTCTGCTGTGCAGATGTGGGAACAGAACTCAAGATCAAGCAACTGGAGCAGAGTCTCTGAGCTCACTTCCTGCTTGTCAAGTGGGGATCCTACATCTGCCTTCCCACAGGAAGCATGAGGACCCCCCACCAAAACCTGTGAGGACCAGAGCATTTGCTTGCCCACAGCAGTTCTGCTCGGGTGTTGGCGTTGATTCTGACTTCCTTTTCCGGATCTACAGCTAAGCTACAGAGTCCAGCATGGTGCCTGGAACTAGTTTGGTTCTGGTAAAAATGTGCCAGGTTTTTAGAGCCTGGAGTCATCGCCAGGTCCCCAGGGGTTGTGACTAGGATGTGGTTTGAGCATGCTACCCAAAGGCTCACATGCTGAAGGCTTGGTCCTTGATGTGGCGGTAGTGTGACCTTTATGAGGTAAGGCCTAGTGGGAGGTCTGTAGGTCATTGGGGATGTGTTCTCAGAAGAGAATGTGGCTCCCCAGTCTCTCTATGGCTCCTGCCTTGTGATGGGGTTACTCCCTGTCACACAAGCTCCCACCGTTGTGATGCCATTGTGGCTAGGCACTCACCAAAGGCCAAACCAGTGACCCCTCACCACCCAACTTAGACCTTCAACTGTGAGCTAAGTGAACCTTTTTATCTATAAAGTTAGCTTACCTCTGGTACTTAGTTGCAGTAATGGAAAACAAACAAACCAACAAACACACAATCCTAACAGAAGGAACAGGAAACTTCTACCTAGCCTCAACTAGAGCAGGCTTCTTCATTATGCATTCTTCCAAAGTTTTCCCTCAGAGCTCTTAAAATGATACATATTGTAAACATGAAGGCTGTAAAATTCCTGAGGGTAAGAATTATGTCTAATTTGCTCATTACTGTATCCTCAGTGGAACTGATTTATGTTTATTGAGTGAATAGAAAAATGAATAGAACTGCTTTGCCTGCAGCAGTGTGTGCGCAGTATGAATTGCAACAGGAAGAAGCAGTTGAGGAAAGTCAGCGAGATACACCCTGATGACCAGCATTTGGCCCATCAGAGGAGCAACAAGGAGACGAAGGTAAGGTGAGTTACAGGCTCCCAGGAGGGCAAAGGCTTAGCCCCAAGGGCCCACGTTCAAGATCCCACTCTGCCCCAACTCAGGTTGCATGATGTTAGGAGGTCCTCTCTCACCTGAGATGTGCAGACAGGGTCAGGGAACTTACGACGTGCTTCCAAGCCTGATATTACATTTCTCCACCTGCCCATTCCTCTTGCTCCAAATTCAAGAACATTTTGAAATAACTAAATCTGCGTCCCAGATATGGGAATACCAGAGGCAGATACTGAGATTTTTACATATGCTTCTCCAACACCTTCCTCAAAATGGTGCAAAGACAGGTGAGTCAACAGGGAAGAGAGGCCCCAAATATTAGGATGAGGATTTTGACTTGGGGTTCTTTTTTAAATGTTTTTATTAGAGCATTATAGTTTTCAGAGTCGCTGAGAAATCGTACATGCATGAGATTCGATTCCCCCTTTTCTCCTCCCGCCCACCCTCCCTTCTCCTGTTCTCCTTCCTCTACTCTGCTAGACTTCCTTTCACTCATCTATTTATCTTTGGATAAATCCAAAATCGCCTGGATTGGTTCTTTTTACTTATACATAAAGGGGAAATCCCCATTGGTGTATTTATATAAGCACCTAACATGATTTTTAAAGAATTCATTCCGCCTTGCCTCCCCTTTAGGATGAGGTTTCAAATGCAATCCGGAGGGATCCTCAAACCCTAGCAGTGTCTCTCTTTCTCTGCTCCCACCCCACGGACATGCATACCAAGCTAATCCTGCCCTCATCTGGCCCAAAAGAACACCAGACAGGGTTTGGGAGGGGAAATTGCCATTCGTGTCCTGTACACTGCCCCCTCTCCACGCGTCTCTTGGTTCAAAGCCTGGATCAGCCAAACACGAAGCATCAGCTCCTCAGCATCACCTGGAGCCGGGAAGTGCAGGTTCCTCAGATCCCTCGGATCTTCTAAATCAGATCTTTCCCTCCTCGGTGCCCCACCCGCTTCCTAGTCTTACACAGTTTTGAGGTTCGCTATGTAAATGCAGAGCAGTTTGGGGACAATGCAAATGTGCCAGGTACCCAACCTCGTCCTCTAGGAAAGCATAGCGCATTCCCAATACGCCACCACTTGGACCTTCAAATCCAGCAGTTTCATACAGCTCAAGCCAATTCGCCGGTTTGCTTGATGCAGACGTCACCGTGCCCTCCGGGTCAACATAGCCATTCCTGTTGTACGGTAGAGGACATGGGTCTCTGAGGAGTCACGCCACTGCTGCAGGACACACGGCTGGAGGAAGGCACGGCGGAGTTTGAATGCAGGGCCGCCTCTGTCCCCGAACAATCCCCCACTGTTCCCCAGGACAGCTGAAGACCCAGACAGATGCACATGGTTTCAGTCACAGTGTCCTGGCTGGATGCTGCTTCTGACTCCAAACAGAGCCCTGCGTTTGTCCTCGAGGCTGGAGCTATGCGCTTGTTTTCTGAAAGCTTTGTTTCTTGTGGAGAATTAAACTGACGTTTCTCCTGGAATTACTTTTGGAAAGGAGCATGGTTACGGATCACCTGGGAAGAGGCTTGGAAACCAAGCATCTTGGGGATATTGTAAGGCCTACCCCTCAGGCAGTGCCCAGGGGCCTCGTGTACCCCCGAGGTCTCCAGGGCCCCGTTTCAGCAAGCTGCTGCCATGACCCTCTTCGATGGCCCCCGAGGTATAGCAGCCTGAAGCAGCCTTAGTGAGGGCTGAGAAGATGTTCCTATCCCCAGTGCATCAGCTCTGCCAGCTCCAGCCTGAGTGGACAGCACTGCCGGGCACACAGAGGAGGAGCCAGGGACCCACAGACACGTGCTCCTGGTTCCCGTAGCCTGGGGTACAGGCCCTCCCTGGTGAGGCCAGGGAAGGGTGAAGGAGGAGGCAGCGAGGCCCAGAAGGACCCCGAGGTCACATCTAATGTCTCTGAATTCCTTCAAGACCCAGTGTGGTCACTCTTGTGGTCACTTCAGAAGTGAGCAAACAGAGAGGCAGTCCACCCTCTCCTCAGCTCCTCACAGGATTTGAACCCAGGCCTGCCTGATTCCCAAAGTCCCTCTTCATTGCGGGAAAGATCAGGAGGCAGGAGGGACTTACTCTGTACCTGGCACCATGCTAGGTTCCTCTTGGTCATCTTTATTCCTTCTAGCCTCCTGTGAGAAGGTTTCATTATGCCATTGGCCAGGTAAGAAAACCAAGGCCAGGGTCTTGGAGTGCTTGCCCAACATCACTCGATAATAAGGAGCCAAACTCAGCTGTGGCCCCTGGGGGTTTGCATCTGCCCACCCAACACACACACACACACACACACACACACACACACACACACACGCTGCCTCTGACACTGAATCCCAAGGTCTGGCTCTTCCTAAATCTGCCACTAGCCAATGTGTCACGTGGGGGATGAATCACTGTCTCTCTGAAGCTCAGTTTCCCCTTCTGTATCATGACAAGGTCTCAAGAGTCTCCAAGATTTATAGACATGACCCCACCAGAACCCTGTCTCCGTGTCCTCTCTGTGAGAGGAGGCTCGACAGATCCTCGACAGGTCCCTCCGAGGCCTGGCCTGGCCAGCTCTCCCCCGCAGGGTGACCAAGGTGGGCGCCGGTGGGAAGTGGTTCTGGGCTGGCCTAGAAGCAGGGTGTGCTTCTGCCTAGCTGCCTGTGTAAGTGTGTTCCCAGGTCATCGGCCCTCCGGGTCCATGGCTTCAGCCTTTTCCACCCCCTCCATATCTGCAAGTCAGGGCTTCCTTGCAGACATTCAGCCTGGGGCTGCCAGTTAGAGGAGACGTTATTAGACAGGCCCCCTGAAAGGAAAGAAGCTGATCCGCTGCTGTTCCACTACACGCCAGGCAATGGTACAACATGCCAGCCAGGCACAGGCCTATAATTCCAGCCTCTCAGAAGGCTGAGGCAGGAGGATCACATATTTGAGGCCAGCCTCAGCAACTTAGCCAGTCTTTGTTTCAAAATAAAAAATAAATAAATAAATAAGAAAGACTGGGAATGCAGCTCAGTGATAAATAACATTTTTTTATATAATTATAAGAAGAAATGATATAGGGAGGCCAATGAGAATAAGAACAACAACAACAGTGAAAACAGCTTTTTCTTTGCATCAGTATGCTGGTCCTTTTGCCTTCACTGTAGTGATTCTCATAGCAACTGGATAAAATATTTACTATTACTCTACTCATTTCACCTATACAGCCCCCTGAGGCTCAGAGAGGTCAAGTAATTTAGAGGAAGTCACACAGCAGATAGCTGGCAGATTGGGAATACCCATCTAGGTCTGTTTGACTTGAAAACTTTGGCTCCTCTTCTTTAAACTAAGAGGACTCCTGGAGGAACCAGATCCACTTTGGTCAAGGCATTTAACCTCTCTAATCCTCACTTTCCTTTTAAGTAAAAATGGAGTTGTACAGGGACTAAAGAAGACACCAGATCCGTCTGTGTATTTAGCTAGTCATTCCACAGCGGGACTTCCTTGGGTATCAGGCACTGAGTTGGTTCTGGGCTTGACAGCTGATGAGACTCTCCACTGCCCCAGACAATAGGCATGGAGGCAGTGAAGAGATGCAGCGCACTGTCACCGGAGCACATTCCCACACCCAGAGGCGCTGGGCTGCTGCTCACCAACCTTATGTCAATTATGAATGTCACTTATTGAAACAGTGAAGGCTCACTTCCCTTCTGAGGCTCACTTCCTGGAGTTCTCCCTCTGGCTCCTGCATCGCTCAGACAGACGCCTGGCCTACGCGACTGGACCCTGCAACTGGCTTCAGAACTTGCGACACATTGTACTCTTTTTTAACTCTCCAGGAGCATGCAGCCTGGAAAATCCCAAAGGTGACTCAGAGATTTTCAGGGAAAGTGACCAAAGTTGAGGCCATGGAGGGCCCTGGATTCTACAGCCTGCAGCCTCCTGGACCCCAGAGCAAGAGAGAGGACCAGGGCTGAATCACACAGACAGTGGAGGGGCTGCCCGGCCCCCGGGAGAGGAGCGCAGCAGGGTCTAGCACCCGGGTCCCCTTGCCCTTGTGGCTCTGGCAAGTCCCTCCATGCCTCGGTGTCCCTGTCCATAAAGCATGGATAGAATTTCTCCACTGTCCCTCCCGGGGCTGCGGTTGGATGGAATGGGAAAGTACAGTATTGTACAATGGAGCCCCACACAATGGGAGCCTTTCAGTCTCTATTTATTAGTACACGCTTTGTGTCAAAAACTGACAAAGTGGCCATTCCCATCCTGAAGGGCGGGGTGGGGGTCGATGCCTGCGATGGGAACCAGCGCCTTTGCTGGAGGGGAGCCGTCCCTCACGGTGACCTGGCTGGGGGGACGCAGGTGGGAAGCGAGCTGCGGTTGCCTTCCCCTGCCCGCCTGGTCTCGCTGGGCCGGCTGAACGCAGCTGGCTCGGAGCCCACTGGGCACAGGTCAAGTCCCGGGCGCAGAGCAGGGTGAGGAGGGACACGGAGGACTGGCGGGGGCAGTCAGAAGACTCCTTGGTTTGGGTCTGTCCCCAGGAGGCGGGGAGCCACTGCAGGGGCACCGTCACCCCCCACTTCAGAAGGACTCCTCTGAGCACAGCGAGGAGGAGGAGCCATGAGAGACGGCAGCCAGAGGCCAGTCAGGGCTGGCGCCCGCATCCAAGCAGAAGGGCATCGTTTCAAGCCATGGCGGGCACGCTCAGGACAAAGAGACCTGAGTCACTAGGCAAGGTCTGCCCAGCACATGAGGAGTCACAGGGTCTTGGGGTGGAGCTCAGGGTGCGGCACTTCCCGAGCATGCACGAGGCCCGAGTTCCATCCTGATCAGTGGGAGCAACAAAAGACAACCTTTCCTCTTCATACCCTGCACCTCCACTGGAACACACACACACACACATATATACACACACGTTCCAAAAACATTAGTCCCCGCCCTTGGGTTGGTCCTGGGGCTGTCTCAGGCTATATTCAGATTCAGCTGTCACCTGTTGAACATCCTCATGGTGGCTCACACTGTGCCAGCTGCCCTCACTGCATTATTTCATTCAGACTCTCTACAGATCTGTGGTCTGGGCACTGTGTTCTCATCTTGTCATTGAGCCATGCAAAGGTCAGATGTATTCAAGACTTGTCCAGTGGTCCTACAGCAAGGAAGCCACATTGCCA
The DNA here is from genome assembly GCF_902686455.1 of Sciurus vulgaris. NCBI lineage: Eukaryota > Metazoa > Chordata > Mammalia > Rodentia > Sciuridae > Sciurus > Sciurus vulgaris. Next base: position 45,215,189 of record NC_136461.1, read on the forward strand.
TATATTACATTATTTTCCATTGCTATGACAAAATATCTGAGGACTAGGTCATTTTCAAAGAAAAGAGGGTTATTTAGCTCAAAGTTTTGGAAGTTGAAAGTTCAAATAGTATGGCACTGTCTTTGGCAAAGCCACCCTGACCACATAGCATCTTGGTGGAAGGCTTCATAATGGGAACTTTTGCACGAGGAAGAGTTCACATGGAGAAATAGGAATCCAGAAGCTGGAAAAAGGCTAGGCTCACTCTTTTTATAGCAAGTGTCTCTTAAGAACTAACCAAGGTCTTACAAGAACTACCTTCATCTCATGATGCCCCAAATGACATAATTACCTGGCATCAGGCTCCAGCGTCACCACACTGAGGACCTAGTTTCCATCACATGAATCCTTGGAGGCCACACTCCAGCCATATTTAAACCACAGCACCCAGGCCTTCATGTCTGACTGATCCAGAGCACATCTTACTGGATGCAGAGTAGCTCACAGGCTCTTTTACCATCCCACCCCACCAGAGCCTCACCAGAGTTCAAAATCTTAGACTTTGACCCTAAAGAGGTGTCCCCTGTCAGAGACATCTCCTGTAGGGTCCTCAGCAGACAGAGCGGACGTGACACCATCTTCCTGTTGTCATAGGAACCCCATGCTCTGCCGGACCCTAGCAGGCCAGTGATCCCAAGGTCTGCCCTCCCTCGCTTCGGCACAGAGGGTATTGTCTGCTGTGGGACGTGCGAGCTTCTTGATGTGCTGTCACAACGTGACCACCATGGCAGGTTACACTCAGGCACGTACTGCATGCCAGGCACTATTTTAAGTGCATTGTTTTTATTTGTCTCAAAACCCCAGTAATGAGTTCCGCTAGTATCCACATTTTACAGAAGAGAGAATAAAATACATCGCCGAAGGAAACAAAGACAGTGAGCTGCAGGGCTGGCTCAGAACCCAGGCTGCGGGGCCCCGACACCTGAGCTGGAAAGCCCCATGCACATCCAGTACCGCCTCGTTTTGAAAACAAGGACCGTGTGGCTCAGGGAGAGGGAGTGATTGCCCAGAGCAGTGACAGAGCCTGGGCTGGACCCCACAACCCTTACGCCAGTGCTCGTCCCCCCTCCTGGTGCTCCCTCCCCAAGCTCTGCCGCTGGACGCAAACCGGGCTGGGGTGAGACTCCCCTCCAGGAAGCCAGTTTTCAGGACATTAAAGTCTCTTGCTAATGACCTGTATTCCTCACATCCAAACTGGATCTTGGCCATGTACTTCAAGCTACTCCTTGCAGGAGTCCCGAAGCCTTTGGCTGGGGAATAACCCGAGCCAACATTAATTCCAGAGGCAGGAAAGCCCCTAGGGTCCCATTCCTCAGCTCCTACTCCACCCACAGGAGGCTGCTCTGAAGCCAATGGAAGAAATGTCTTCTTTTCCTGAGACCCTCAGGGATGACACCTGGTTAGTGTGGGGTTACCACTACTTCCTAATTATTCATACCCTGTGTTAATTCTATAAAACCTCAGGATAGAAACCGTCTTTATGCAAAATCCTCATTGAATAAATGGGGAAACCAAGGTCTGAAAGGAGACTGAGCCATGCTCCAATGGAGAAACTGAGGCCTACAAGGAGACTGAGCCATGTTCCAAGTCCCACGGTAGGTCCAACAACAGGCAGATGCAGACTGGACACCAGATGTGTTCATTCTGACTTCTAGCTGCTTCCACTACACTTTGCAGCACGTTGTTTGCCCTGAGTAAATACTTTTTCAAATGTTTTATATTATTCTTAAAATCCTGAAAATTGCCGGGCACAGTGGTACACACCTGTAATCCCAGCAGCTCGGGAGACTGAGGCAGGAGGACCATGAGTTCAAAGCCAGCCTCAGCAGCTTAGTAAAATCCTGTCTCAAAATAAAAAATAAAGGGCTAGGGATATAGCTCAGTTGGTAGAGCCCTTGCCTCGCATGCACAAGGCCCTGGGTTCAATCCCCAGTATCTAAAGGACGAAATCCTGAATAACTGTAGATGTCTTTAAAAAATGTATTTGTAAGAATAAGGAAAAAATAGTTCAGGAAATAACTTATCACTTCTTACTTAATCTGCTTGCCTCAGAATGACTGGGCCAACTACCAAGTCTGTCCTCTTCCTCTCCCCTGAGACTTGAAGGCAGTACATTAGGCCATATCAATGAGTTCCATGAACTGATGGTTGTGAATTGCTTCAGCTGACATTGCTTTCATGTTACATTTACAGTAGCCCTGTGAGGTAAGCACATGGGTTTTGCAAGAGAGACTGTGTGAGTGGCTGTGTTGCCACTAGACTGGAAGATGATTTTTACATTTCAGTGAGGTAAACTGAAAGCTGGATTCCTGCTGCCCAACCCCCTCATACACAAGTTGTGTGAACTCAAAGGTATTTCTCTCCTCTAAGCCTCTGTTTTCTTCAGGTCTAAAATGGGCTCATACCTACCTCACACACATGCTGGTATGACTAAGGTAAGGCATCCAGCATCTCAGAGCACTGGGTCAACGTTAGAGAACATTATCTGCCACCCACCGCCAGGGACTACATTACAGAAAAGGTAGTCATCTCCTGGGGCTTGTTATCTAATACAGGCAGAAACTACAAAGGAGCGTGAGAAAGGTTTTGATAGATTCCAGATGGCAAAACCACAGTGGAAGCTAAATGTGTTTAGGATTGGCATGACAACTGTGGTTCATCTAATCAAAGCAAATCCAGGTCTTGTGTTGGAGCTACCAGAAAGATATGCTGCTTTGTCTGCTGGAAGTGAACCCAGGTGTTTTGATCAGTTTTTTCATTGCTGTGACCAAAAGACCCAAGGAGAACAATTTTAGAGGAGGAAAAGTTTAGTTGAGGGCTCAGAAGTTTCAAAGATCTCAGTCCATAGACAGCGGGCTCCATTCCTCAGGACTTGAGGTGTGGCAGAACATCTTGGAGGAAGAGTGTGGCAGAGGGAAGCAGCGCAAAGATGGTCATGAAGCAGAGAGAGAGGAGATCCAAGATGGCGGAATAGAGGAGAACATTCCTGGCTGCTTCATGGTGTGAAACCAAGAAGGCAGATAGGCAGCTTCTCCACAGGTGGGTGAACAAAAAAGAGTGGTGGGTGTACTTTACTGGAACCGAAAACTGCACAGTCAGAGCAGATCAGGGACACAGGAGGTGGATATAATAAAACAAGGAAAAAGTCCCCAGCAGCATAGTCACAGCCACAGCCAGGCCCAAAGCTCCAGTCAGAGAGGTCCCTCCATGAGCACAGACACGGGTAATTAAAGGAACCCACGTTTTGGGGAGGCCGGAGGTGTCTGGGTATGGAGGGCTTATAGAACAAGGGCATTGCCCAACAAACCCGAAGGACACGCTGCACAATATCAGAGTGTGGGGAAAGAGGCCACCATCTCTCCAGGCAGCACACAGAGGACAAAGGAAGGAACCATTCTGCAGCTGCAGCACAGGGGCCAGCAACTGAGGAAGCCGATTCCAGGCAAACCCAAGTGTGGCCCAAAATATAGGCCCAGTAAACACACACTGCATGACACAGAGCGTGCTTAAGTGACCAGGAGAAAATCAAACATGGAGGGAGGATTACACAGAGGACAACTGGTCGTGGAAACCCACCCGGCTCTACCCCTCCCCTCCAGTCCGACTGCTTGCGGGACCAGCTGGGAGAGCTGCATCTGGCCAGGAACTCTGAAGGGTGGGGGCGGGAGCAACTGTCTGGAGACTGAACCCGAGACCAGGAAATGTGGGGTCTGCAGGTAACACAGGGGACCAGGAATTGACACCTCCACCGCACGAGGTGAACCCAGGGGACCTCTGGGGTAAAGTCCTCCAGCGTGGACCAGCAAGTACTGGGCACTGGAGGTGCCCGATTTAAAATCTCCAGACCAGGTGGCATTCAGCATAGAGCCTGGAGCCCACCTAAGCCTCAACCCTGCCTCCAGGAACTCCGCCTACGGGATCACCTCTCACTCCAGCCATCCAGAGGGTGGGGCAGCAACTCCAGAAGACCCCACCTCAAACTGCTGGGAGGAGAAGCTGAGAATATTCTGAACTCCATGGAAGGAATTCAACTTTTCATCAAGGTTTTTTAAAAATTCTTTTTACTGTTTAATTGTGATCTTAATGGTACATGGACATTAATACAGTTCCCTATTTTTTTTTTCTCATCTCTAGCATTTTCAAAGCCAGTTATTTTACATGGATTAATTTTTTGTGAACTAGGGTATTTGATTAGTGTATTTTAGTTTTCTTTTCTTTTTCTTTTTAATTTTTTATTTAAATTTTTGCTTTATAAATATATTTTTTCCTACCTGTTTCTCTTGATTCTCTCTTTTCTTTTGCTAACAATCTCTATTGTTCTGTTTTTCACACTTCCTTTAATCTTTTACTTCTGTCTTCTCACCTCCTCCCTCCTAATCATCACCTCCTATGTCACTTCTGTTCTCTTCCTGTCCACTATTTGAAAATGTAAACCCTTTTGCAAGCTTGCTGTTTTTATTATAGACATAACTGACCAAATCATGTCTGTTTATTGTGATAATTAACATTATAGACATCACAGGAGGAACTATTTGGATTAATGCTGTAAATTGGTTGTTGTTATTATTTGTCTTCCCCTAAATAGTGAGGTACTGGAAACCTTCAGGGACCATACAAGTCCACAGGGTAGAAACTCTACTACCTCAGATCCATACTGTTAGATGGGTAGACACACAAATAACATGAAAAAGCAAGGGAACAAATCACCCCAAGCAAACCAAGATATTCCAATAACAGAATCCATTGACCCCACAGTGGAAGAAATGTCAGAGAAGGAGTTTAGAATGTACATAGGTAAACTGAAGTAAAGGATGATGTAAGAGAGCACATACAGGTAGCAAAAGATCACTTCAATAAAGAGATAGAGATTCTGAATAGAAAAAACCAGAAATCTTGAAATGAAGGAAACAATAAACCAAATTAAAAATTCAATAGAAAGCATCACCAACAGACTAGACCACCTGGAAGACAGAACCTCAGGCAATGAAGACAAAATATATAATTTTGAAAATAGTGTTGACCACGGAGAGAAGATGTTAAGAAACCATGAATAGAACTTCCAAGAATTATGGGATAACATGAAAAGATGAAATTTAAGATTTATTGGGATAAAGGCACAGAGACACAAATCAAAGGAATGCACAAAATTTTCAATGAAATGATATCATAAAATTTCCCAAATCTAAAGAATGAAATGGAAAATCAAATACAAGAGGTTTACAGGACCCCAAATGTGAAAAATTACAACAGACCCAAGTCACATTATAATGAAAATGCCTAGCATACAGAATAAGGATAGAATTTTAAGGGTATGAGAGAAATATATCAGATTACATATAGGGAGAAACCAATCTGGATCTCAGCTGATTTCTCAACCCAAACCCTCAAAGCTAGGAGGTACTGGAATAACACAGACCAAGCTCTGAAAGAAAATGGATGCCAACCAAGAATTCAGCAAAATTAAGCTTCAGATTTGAGGATGAAATAAAAACCTTCCATGATAAACAAAAATTAAAAGACTTGACAACCAGAAAGCCTGAATTTCAGACTATTCTCAACAAAATATTCTATGAAGATGAAATAAAAAACAAACAAACAAACATGAAAACTAATGAAGAGAGGAACTGCACTAAAGGAATATTCAATCAAAGAAGAAACTAATTCAAATTAAAAGCTAGAAATAAACCAAAATGCCCAGGAACACAAATCATATCTCAATAATAACCTGGAATGTTAATGGACTAAACTCATCAATCAAAAGACACAGACTGGCAGATTGGATTAAAAAACAAGACCCAACAATATGCTGTCTCCAAGAGACTCAGTTCTTAGGAAAAGACATCCACAGACTGAAGGTGAAAGGATGGGAAAGCACATCACTCACATAGATCGTGTTAGCAAACAGGGGTTTCTATCCTCTAAAATAGACCAAGTTAGGTAAGCTGCATAATTGTAATTACACAATTGTAATATTACCTTAATACATTTTTAGCATCTGTAGGGTTGTTTTGATAGCTCCCTTTCCATTGATATTAATTTTTTCTTTCTTTTTCTTTTGATTAGACTTGTTAGATTTTTACCAACTTTCAGCTGTACTATTTCTTTTCTATTTCACATGTTTCTGCTCCTACTCTTATTTTTTCCTTCCTTGTACCTAATTTGAAAATAGTCTGGTTGATAATCCAGCTTCTTTCTGATACAAGTACTTTAAGTTATAAGTATTCATTTGAGTACTATTTTGTCCCAGGGATTCTGATATTTTAAGCTTTATTATTATTTAGTTCAAAGCACTTTTTATTTACTTTTCTTGTACTTTCTTCTTTGATCTGTGAGATATTTATAAGCATGCTGCTTAATTTTGAAGCAGTTGAGTTGTGGGCATGGAGTTCTATATATCTTAAGGTGACTGATTTCTAATGTAATAAATCATGCAAGAAAGAGCATGCATGATTTCGAATTTTTAAAATTTATCAGAGCTTATTTTATGACAGAATATAGTTTATTCTTATTAATTTTCTATATGTCATTCTTGTGTATAGTTCTCTATAAATAACAAGTAGGTCAAGGTGGCTGATAATTTTGTTAAGTCTTCTATATCATTACTCCTTCCAGCAAAATGAGGGGACTTAAAATCTCCAAATAACTGTGGATTTGTCTTTCTAGTTTGATTAATTTTTACTTCATGTGTTTTGAAATTTTGTTATTATGTATGTACACATTTAAGACTGTTATACTTTCTTGAAAAAGCTATCCTATTATGATTGTGAAATGTTCCCCTTTATCTCTGAAAATACTTTTTCTTGAAATTTATTTTATATTTATAGCTCTACTTCAGATTTCTCATGCTTATTTTCCCCTTCTTTACTTTTAACCTGTTGGTGTATTGATGTTTAAAGTGTGACATATGTAGAGAGCATACAGTTACTGTTTGCTTTTTACACATGGTAAACATTTATACCTTTTAATTATAGTATCTAGTTCATTTATATTTAAATTAGTTATTGATATTGAAAAAAAAGAACACTTGACGTGAAGGTCAGTGGAAAAGTGGCTAAATGATAGGTTTGATGATGCAATATTTTGGAATATGGGTTGAATAATCCTACTGTCATGAGAGAGAAGATTGTTGGAATGTTTTTGTTGCAATTGTTCATTCTCTCATTTATCATATGGTACGCAGAAACATTTATTTTATTGTTTGTTAGCACTTTTTATATTGCACATATTATTTTACATATATATGTCTGTGTCTCTGTGTGTATACACACACACACACACACACACACACACACACAAACATAGGCATCCCATTATGGTTCTAATGTGAAATTCTCTAGCAACAAATAATGGTGGGTATATTTTCATATGTTTATTTGCCATTTGATTATCTTCTTCAATGAAATACCTGTTGATGTGTTTTGTTAATTTTGTAATTGCACTATTTGCTGATTATTGAGTTTTCCAGTCTTTGTATATTTGGTAAACAAGTGTGTGTATTGTAGTTTTCTCACAGTAAAAAAAAAAAAAGTCAGGCACAGAAGGACAAATATCACACATTCTGACTTATATGTGGATGCTAATGCTGATCTCATAGGATAAGAGAGTAGAAAGTAGTGACCAGAGCTTCAGAAGACATGGGAGAGAAATGACTTCTAATATTCTATAGCAAAGTAGAATAACTACGGTTGACAAAAATTGATAAATATTTCAAAATGAGAAGATTCTGAATGTTCCCAACAAAAATAAATGATAAATATTTGAAAACAAAATATTTGAGTGGTTGATATACCAGTTGACCTGATCTGATTATGCATTGTAAACATGTACTAAAATATCACACTGAATCCATAAAATGTGTGATTGTTATTTGTCATGAAAAATTATATGTAAATAAATATTTTATATCTATTAAAAAATTCTGTATGGAGGGAAATGATTCAGTGAGATTTATTTATTCAGTAACCACCATTGTTGCAGATTTGGGAGCTATAGTGTGAAAAACACAATGTTCTTTTAGCCTCCAATATAGTTCTTCCACATCTTAGATGTCATTTTAAGTAATGTACTTATGTTTTATAATAGATGATGGTATTATGAATACAAAAGTAAAGTGTTGCTTTGCAACCAATTTCTCTTTCTATTTCTATCACAAGAATTTTTTGACTATTCAAACATATTGGTTTTTAATAGAATGGTAAAGAAGCATGTCAGCATACCTACCAGTTCCCTTACTATTCACTGAGTAGTGCTGATTTCAATGATGATTTCTCCTGGGAAAAAGACTGACATCCTTTCCCTATTCTAATATTCAATGCTGAACCTAAATCTTACCAAAACCTATGTCTCTACTGAACATTTCTGGAACTCCTAGTCAGCTCTGATGTCATTAGTATTAAGTGGATCAGAATATCATCTCTGCAAGCAAAACAAAAATTCCTATTCATTTGAATTTCATTATATTTCTTATTCCAAACATTAGTTTGGAAGCAATCCGTTCTTGATATATGACAAAGCAGAGCCATTTAAAACAGAGATTTGATCCCTTAATTAATATTCTAAGAATTTAATATTCAACATTTTAAACACAATGCACTCAGCCTAATACTTCACATGTACCTGTTGTGTTTTATTTGGGCATCATTTTGCCACTCATGTGAGTGGCATTCAATATATTGTCGTCCAACAACAGATCAGCCACATAAGTCTCAACAGTTCCTGTTGGCTTCCTACTATTTTGATGTAATTGCTCTTAAAGGAGTATCACATTCCCTTAAGACGTTATTTTTATGCTTTTTTGTGCACATATTACTTTTAGCTCCTGCAAGAGTTTGAGAGTGTTTTCTTTTACATAAGAAGGAAAAGAAGAGGAAGAAAAGGTTTTGAGACTAACAATCTTATAGCAATATAATTTTTCCTTTGCTTTTTCTTTCTTTTTTCCTTTTTTCCATCCTTTGTTCCTTCCTTCCTTCTTTTTTTCTCTTTAGTGGTGACAGGCAGAGACAGAAGCATTGATGATTATCCCAATAATGGAATATAAAAGCAAAAGCTAACCAACTCTTGTTGGAATACTTCTCACCTTACAGCTACTGACTTATATCTCAATTTTAAACTGAATCACATGCTTTAAAAAATCCAAATTTGTGTAATCAAAGCAATAACCTTAATGGAAACTTTTACTTTTCATTTTATTTGACTTCAAGCAGCATTTGACTCTTACCTTATTTACTTCTTTTTTAACTTTAAAAAACCAACAAGTAACATTGTATGTTTTTTATCATGAGTAACGGGGTTTAGAAGTACAAATGCATTGTAGAATGGTTACATTTAGATGAATAACAAATGCATTGCCTCACATAGTTATTTTTGTAGGGAAACACTTATCCACTCTCTTCAAATTTTTCAAGAAAACAATACATCATCATTGACTAGAGTCACTTTTCTATGGTGATAGATCTCTTCTAAAACTTATTCCTGCTATGTAAATGTAAGTATATATCTTTTAACCAGTATCTTCCCTTCTTCCCCCAATCATACCACCCTGTAGTAACCACCAATTCTACTCTCTGAAATCAGTTTTTTCAGACTCCACACAGATGAGAGATCATGGATATTTGTGTTTCTGTAACTAGCTTAATTCACTTCACATAATGGAGCAAACTCCTCACTTCCTGAAGTTCCTTCTACCTTCTATCTGACTCTTCTGACTCGTCTACATGGGCTTTAAATGAAGACCTAGCTGATCAGCATTTCTTACTATACCTCCTAGTTAACTTAATAAAATCGAAACTTGTATTCCCAACAGAAAGATTTCTCTAAGATTCAAATCTTAAAATTCAATTATTTGATTAATGTCTCTTTCTTTGATGTAGAAAAGTTAAATTCAATTAAATATTTCCAAAGCAGAACTTTTATCATAATTAATTCTTTTAATTTGGTCCTTTTCTGGTGCTTCTCCCAATGTATGGCCTCACCACAGGTTCAATTTGTCAAGGGTGAACCCATAATCTTCTTCACTAACTTCCTCACAGTATACCCTTATAATCAAGGTGCCGGTCGAGCCCTGTTGCTTCTATCTCTAAAATACGTTTATCCATTTTTCTTTGTCCCTAGCTCTCTCTTCCAAAGCCAAAGAACCATTGATTGTCACAGGAATACTATGGATATCTAGTACGATGTCTATTGTTTTGCAAATAGTTTTATGTGTATCAAAATAAACTATAAATCATGTAACACAAATTAAATAAATACATTCATAGTTAACTTTTTCTTTTCATAACATTCAACAAAGAAGGCTTCATGAAATTCTACCTGTTTCTTTTTAATTCAATAAATCAGTCAAGTTGAGAATCCATTAAAAAAACAAAAGCAGAGACTCCACTTGCCAAACACAAAATATATACCCCAAGGCCACAACCCCAGTGACCCACCTCCTCCATCCACACCCTACCTGCCTTCAGTTTCCACCCAGTTAATCCCATCAGGGGATTAATTCACTGATTGGATTAAGGCTCTCATAACCCAATCATTTCTCCTCTAAACTTTCTTGCATTGTCTCACACATGAGCTTTTGGGAGACACCTCACATCCAAACCATAACTCCAGGGAATACAGGACTGGGGCTGTTGGCTGCCATTTTGCCACTCTGTGGAAACTGAGAATTAATGCAGAGTGGAGACAAGGGACCTAAGGAGGGAGCTAGACTCGCGATGACATATTTGTGACCTCCCACTGCTAACCAGTTCTACTCCAAGACACTGAAATTGTATGAACATGTAAGTTCTTAGGATTGTCTATCATTTTCTAGTGAAATAATCTCAATTGCCACAAGGATTGTTGAAACAGCAGCAGAAACACCAACCTGCTGGGTGAGGAGGGTTGGGTGACGCAATTGGAATGAGCCACGTAAGGCATTTCAGGGGGATGTAGAAATGTCCTCTCTTCCACTGGATAATGAGTACTTAGGTATTTCTTATGTTATTATGCCTTGAAAGGACTCACGAAGTATTTTTAATTCTACCTAAAGAACACAACATGTGCTTATATGAATAAAGAGCAAAGTCTAGAACCGTGGACGTGGAAAAAACTTTAATGCCTAGGAAATAAAATGGAAGAGTACTCTTTCACTACTGACTTCAAATCCTAGGGAATTAATGAAATTTTCTTCAACCAACATGCAATTTTGAGAACCAGAACATGGTAAAGCTATCTTAATTTTGAAGAAAAAAGAGAGATCCGTATTAAAGTTCTAAAATGTGAACTTCAGAGAGCATTATGTAATGAGAAACAATATTTTATGCCAGGACTTGAGTAGACAAACAGAATCACGCCGTGTCAAACATTCTGCCTGTCCTCAGGGTGTGGTGGGTACTGAATAAGGAAAAGGCCAACCACAGCTGACATGAGAACCTCTTTTCTGATCTGAAGCAATTAGAGTGAACAGACAATACTTTCAACATGGTTCACAGAAGATTTCCCTTTGTAAACAAAAATCTTTGTAAGCATTGCGTCTCCCCATGAAGATTCATTCAATGACCATGTCCTCCTGTCTAGATTGAAAGGAGGACCCAGTCCTTTCAATCTTTTCTCATTTGATTCTCTTTTTTTTTTTTTTTAAGTTTAAATCTAGGAGATATTTATTGCTCATTTGATTCTTAATAAGAACTGTCAGCCAGATATTGTCCCATTTCATAGAGAAGGGAATCAAGGCTCAGAGTGCTGAAATAAGTCACTTGATCAAATTCAGCTCAACCCTAGATCTGACTTCAAAGCTCTTCCTTTCTCAATTCTGCTAGGGGGTACCTTCAAGCTGGATAGGCCCCCACTTCTCCACTGGAAGCCAGGCGATGGATGATATATAAATGACAAATAATCCTCACCCAAGTTTCCATGTCTCATACCTCAGGAGTCTCAGAGTCTGGGGCTTTCTAAAATTAAGTCCATGGCTTCCTTCCTTACCTTGAGCCAGTTTTAAATATAGGCTGTCCTATCCATTTTCCTCATTCCCTGATGTTTCCTCTGCACTCCATGGACCATCAGACCCCAGCAGTACTTTTCCTATTGCCCTCTTAACTTCCTCTGGGAGTCTGATTTGTTACTCCTTTTGGACCCAGTGCCTTTTGAACTTGTGCATGGTCCTCCTTCCCTGGCAGCTCTGACGCAAGTCAGTATAAGCTCCCCCAGGGTTTAGTCATCCCTGTGGACAGGGCTCCGGCATGTCATGTGGCCCCTACATGGTGATCTTGAGTGGGTTTCCTGGAGGCAGCAGGGTGACGGAGAGAGGTTGAGCTTCGGACCCAACAAGACTCGGATTTAATCTTAGCCGTGCAATATTTCTACCTCTTGGTTTCCTTATTTCTAAAATGCAGATGATAATACATCATTTCTAGGCCAAATATGAAGGTTAATTAAGTAAATTCAGTATTTAAGTATTTTATCACCTGGCACCTAGGAATTTTTTTTTTCTATCTTTATCATTTTCTTGATTGAAAAAGCTCCCCATTTTTATTACTTTACAGCTAAAGAATATCAATGATAACTATAATTATGCCTCTAATCACATAGTATGAATTGAAACTACAAGATTATTGCCTAAGTCTGAATCTCAGCTCTACTACTTAGTAGGTGTGTAACTTGGGTATTTGCTGAAACACTCCAAATCTGTTTCCTCAACTGAAAAGTTAGTTCTCAGATCATACTGACCTCATGAGTTAAATCACTTAAAATAATGCCTTGGTAAGCATGCAGTTCCTATGAGCTGTTATTATTAACTGCCACGCATTGAGATCTCAAATGCCAGGCCCTACATTAAACCCTCATGCCTTCTCTCCCAAGTTCACAAGGACGTGGGTCACATTATCCCACTTTTGAACTGGGGAAACAGATTCACAGTGGGAGGGTGACCTGCCTCCCACTGCCGATCCCACAGCTAGTAAGTGACAGAGACTGGGTTCATGTCAGGCATTCAACACCAGAGACCTTTTCACTCCACCATGAGCTTATCTTTCCTGACTTCCAGCTCATTCTCCAAGGAGCCAAAGGGGCTCCTCCTTCACAATTTCCTATGCTGATATCTCAAGACGTTTCCACATTAATCTTGGTTTCCTTTGCTATTTATGTTCTGTTACCTTGCCCATGCTATATCACAAGAGCTGATTAGTCAGAAATTATGTCTCAGTGGTTATGACCCTAAAGGAAGTGTTCCAGAACATTCCGGAACCTCCACCAACCCATCCCTGATTTCAGTCATGAATGATAGACTGCTTATCAAAGGGGAGAAGGCAGCTTATTGTTGGAGTACACAGGAAAAATGACCAGGTTAGAAGGCATTCTGCAAGATGTAGGCTTCAAGGACCTGCTGAGTAAGCCAGTGTCCATGTGGCCTCGGTAAACAGGATGGTGCCTGCTGAGTGGTCAGTCCTCCTGGCTGGGAACCAAATCTACCAAGAGCAAAGACACATTGCCGCAGAGCTTGAAGCTCACCCACCTAACAACCAGTAAAAACTAAAAGCATAGCAGCGACCAGTCTTCGGCTGACAAGGTGGCTCAGGGCTGTGATTCCACAGTGTCCAACCTCATCCCCAGGTCAGCCCCATTCACTTGCTCCAGGGAAACCAGAGAGACTGCTCTGCCCAATGGCAACAGAAACCATCTACCCTTTCAAACAGAAGAAACAAACAAAAAAGAAAGGAAGCCAGCATCTATACAAGCCCCCAAATCCAGTTTTCCCCCAGAATTGCACTTTCTTCCTCAAAGCCCCTTTCCCCTTTAAACCATAAGCTTTCCTAGAAGGTTGAGTTGGAGGAAGACAGAGTGATGATAGATGTACCAAGTCCAGCAGCCCCTTCCATCAGCCCTTGTGGCAGAGAAGCCCTTCCAGAAGGCTCCTCCTCCTTCCTGGTGTGGATGGGGATTTGTTGAGTATCTCAAACATCCCAGCGTTCCGCACAAGTGGTGGCAGAGAACAGAAGTCCTGCCACAGCCAGAAGGTCAGCAGAGGTAAAATAGTCTGTTTGCCGTGACTTCCATCCAACAGTCCATGTTGCTAAATAGTTCACTTTTCTGTCCTAGGACCCTCGGTCCACTTCAAAGGCATGGATTTGACCCAGATAGGTCAAGGTTGGATCCAGGAGTGATAGTTCCATTCCCTGTGAAGGAAACAAACAAACAACAACAACCCTTTTATCCTTTTATGCTTACAATGCATTGTGGGGTATGTTATCTCAAAACTGGTCTGAAATTGAAGACACGTACTCATCTTAAGCCTGTTTCACTTTCTGTTCTCAACAAACAACACTGATGTCTGCTTTGCCCTCAACTAGAAAACACTCAGTAGCTTCATCCATGTCTGTCATCCCCGTATGCAAATGTGAGTAAAGGCAGCTGAGGACTTGAGACATGTCTCCAGGTATCACTTCCTCTCTACTGGAGCGCCTGGCTGGGGCACGCCTCTTCGCCTCTCTTACTGCAGCTACCCACCCTCCACCTGCACACCTACTCTACCTGTTAGCACGACTTCCTACTCTCATAACCTGGTCAAGTCAGTCCACTGCTCTGACTGCTGCACAACCTCTCCTCGGTAAGTCCCAACTCTTCCCCTACCATCTCCTCTGCCGGACTCCTACTCAGTGTTGCAGGCTCAGTCCTGGCAGCACCTCCCCAGGGAAGCTTTGCCTGGCCTCCCTCACCCCAGCTCACTGGCATCAGTGCTTCTCAATGATCTTACAGCCCTCTACCCCTGCACTGTGCATCCAGAGTGACAGCCACCCATTCATGAGTCCTCCCATTTGACCATGAGCTCCTCAAGGGCCAGGACCTATTTTATTCATGTCTCCATCACCCACTGGTAGCCAAAGCCCTGGAAAGAAGGGCAGGGGAGGGAAGGAAAGGAAAGAAAAGAAAGAAGGAAGGAAGGAGACAGGAATGGAAGGGAGGGAGGGAGGGAATACAATGAATGAATGAATGGTTGTTGGACTAGATGTGACTTAGGAGGAAAGTGAGGAGTCTAGGATAACTTCAAGTTTGAGGATACAGTACGTGCCTGGCCATGGATGCTTTTCATAATCATAGGAAACAATAAACAAAGGCTTAGGGAGCAGATGGCTGCCTATCAGGTAGCCACATCCACGAAGCATTGGTCCACATGCATATCTGGTCCAAGTTCAGGTCACAATCATCTGGATGAGATACATTTCACAAGTCACCACAGTGGAAAAATTCCTCAGAGACGGGGCCTAGCATGGGGAAAGTGGAGGGGACCTGAAGAAAACTGGTATTGAAAAGTGGACAGAGGACAATCCCATGCAAAGGACAGAATGGAATGTCCAGAGGCGGGAGCTCTTCACAGAGTGTCGCCCAGATTACAGGGAGAGTAACTGATACTTCCAAAGGCACAGGCCTGACCCTTCCTCAGCTACCTGCATGCTGTAGACCACCCTGTTCTGCATGGCTCAGGGTTCCTGGGTAGGCCATGGCACGTCAAGCTCCCATACCTTTACTCAGCCATCCCCTCTGCCTCTAAGGTCCACCCTCACACACCCCATCCCTCAAATCTTCACCATCTCTCAAATGCCTTCTGAAGCTTTCCTCCTGCAAAACCTTCCTCACCTGCCCTGCGCAGTAGAGAGCTGGCGCTCCCTCCTCTAGGTCTCTACCCTTCTATGAACATGCCTCTCAGACATCTCTGTAACGTGACTATCATCTCCACAAATTTGATTTCTCTGGGGGCACAGGTTGCCTTATTTATCCCTGTAATAACCAGACCAGACACAGGGTCTGACATACAATCAGAAGTCTAAATATTTTACTGAGTGACAAAGAATGAATGAAGGATTTTGCCCATCAACATTGCTCAGAAAACAAATCAACACAAGCGCCAAACTCAAAATCTGATTAGTTGAAGATTCTCCTGTGTTGGGTTTCGGTTAAGTGAGATTCCCTTGGAAATGCCTGGGTTCATATTATCTGGGACACACAGAATGATTTTTGCCCTGGCCTGTGTGAACTCCCAAAAGTAACTACACATGAATAATCTGAGGGAGGGAGTACCTTAAAGGGGTTCATACAGAAGCATCCGTTTGTGCTGAGGCAGCCAAATCGCCTTTCCCTCACCCCACTGCACGAAGGGTGTCTCATAAATGCTAAATGATCATAATGACCATGCTCAAGGGGGTGTCAGTGGTCATAAAAGCTAGTTTTTATGGATGCTTCCTGCGTCTCCTGGTGGGTGGTTAGAAATTGAGCGGGCCCGATGGCCAGAGGTCTCCATACAGGCTGCATCTGAAAGACCTATAAGCTTGGGTGGCAAGAAGGGGCTCCAATCACAAGCCAACACGCCCAACCATTGATTGATAGAGGAAGGCCACCCACACTGTGCCTTCTGGAATCCATTGGTGAGTCATGGGCCAAAGGATTATGTCTTCAATATGGGCCATCTGCCCGATACTGAAGCATTTCCTGCTTGCAGCTTTGGGGAGCTGTCCTTAATGAGGGCGATGACCAAGACAAGAACAAACCAGAGGAGAGAAAAATCCTGCTTTCATTCACACCTCTTGGAATAGGGCTTCCTAGACCTTTTCTGTTGGAACTTAGATTCTCCAGGACCTCAGTTTATATCCATTCCATCCCTTTCCATTGTGCTCATTCATGTCCTGGCCATTAGCTAAGCGCCTGTGCTAGATGCTAGAAGTATCAAGACCAGTAAGATATGGCTCCCACTTTTATCAGGTCAACTGTGGGAAATAAGAAAAATATTCTTTTGTAGTGCATTAAGTATATATAACTGTGGAGGTATGAATAAAGGGAAGAACAGGCTACCAATGAGGTGACATTCATTTTGAATTTGGAAGTCAATAGAATCCCACCAGGCAGAAAGAAGGGAGGAAGAAGCATGCCAGGTATCCAGGGGTGGAAGAGACATTCAACACAATTAGATACATAGAGTCAGTGAGTGCTGGAAGGGGGGGTCAGGAACAGGGACTCCACCTCCCCTGGGTGTCTGCAGAGTCTCAATACTAAAACTTGATTTGAAGTTAAAACTTGTCATTTCAGGACTGAATCAGACACTGTCCTTGGAAATGAGATCCTCCCCCAATTTTTAATTTCTATACTTTTTTTTATACAAGTGGGTTAAATATCATTGCACAGAATATTAGCACTAAGAAGACCGTTTAATCCAAGTGGGTTCATCTTTGAGAAATTGCAACTAATGCCCAGAGAGAAAAAATGATTCACCCAAAGACACACAACAAGAGTCAGCTCAGGACCAAGACGAGTCAGGATAGAAGTGCTCTTTTCTGCAAGCTAAGTAGACACCAAATTTGACCATGATTCTCTCCAAGACCCTGCAACATCAGACGAAGGGAAGGTGGGAGGAGGAGGAGGAGGATGCCGTAAAATCAGCCTCCTCCTAAGAAGCATGATGTTGTTAATGAGATCCATGGGTAGATCAGAAATGATCAAAACAACTGTCAGCTAGACTCTAAAGAGCAAGGTAGCTGAAAATTTCTTTCCAGGCCTTTGTCTCCCAAAGAGCAGAGTACTCAGTTAACTGGGCCTGCAGATCTAGGTCCATAGGATGCCTCCTCTTGATTTTCTTTGAAATATAAGAACTCCAAGCACTTTTCCTCGTGAATCGTTTACTATTTTTCCTCTGGTATTAGTCCACTTGGGCTGCCAGAACACGTTACCACAGTCTGGGTATCTTTCTCACAGTTCTGGAGACAAAAAGTCCATGGTCCTGAGGTCAGCAGATTCGGCTTCTGGTGAGGGCTCTCCTCCTGGTTTGCAGATGGCCACCTTCTTCCCGTGCCCTCACATGGTCTTCCTTCTCCAGAACTATATCTCTAGTGCTTCTTCCTTTTCTTTAAGGACATCAACCCTTTGGAATAAGGATAGAACCCATCCTTAAAACCTCATTTGACTTTAATTACCCTCAAAAAACCTTACCTCCGGGGCTGGGCAGATAGCTCAGTCGGTAAAGTGCTTGCCTTGTAAGCACAAGACCCTGGGTTCGATCCCCAGCACCCCCCCCCCCCCAAAAAAAAAACCTTACCTCCAAATAGAGTTGCATTGAGGGCTTGGATTTCAAGTGATTTAGAGCAAAAATGTAAGGGATATAAGCCATACCCTCTCCATTATAACTCTGTACTCTATGCATTAAGATTATGTGTTTTCATGTCTGTCTCTTCCACTGGCTTCAGAAGAAATGGAATGTCTCTGAATCGAAAGCCCAGTGAGAACCAATCCAGGTTTTATGAGACTCCAGGTTTACAAAATATGGCAGGTCTTCATTAGGAAAAGATTAAAAATCAGGCATGAAGTGCATTTAGAAGGGAGCAGGCCTCATTCAAGTAAGGACGCTGGAGTCTAAGCTTCAAACCTTGACAGTTCGTCCGCCTCTGGGCTGGAAGTCGAAGAGAGGGTTAACTAGCTTCTGGCACTAGCTAGCTTGTTTTCCACTGTTTCTGTTCTATCTCACTCCCCAAATAATTAACCAATAAAGCCAGCCTTGCCTGAAAAGAAGAATAAGGAAAACATCAAAGAATAATACCGGTCATGCAACCTCCTAATCAGTGATCTTTCTTCAGGTTTACAGGAACCAGAAATTCCTGAGACTCCTGCTGACCTGTGGACAATACTGAAACCACGTCAAAAGATTCAATTAAGTCAAGTCAGTGCCCACCTGGCTGTAGCTAAAATTAGATTCCCTGGGAAACCCAAATACATTTTTGCACCGAAACTCCTGGCAAGATGGAATTTGGTGACAGCCCCACATCGTCCACCTGCTGGCCTATTGACAATCAAACTCTTTCTTCTCCTGTCACCCTGTCTTCAGAGTTATTGGCTTCATCGGGTGGCATCAGAACTGGACCTTTCATGATCACACGCTCAGTAAAGACATAATGCAATAAAAGGTCTCAAGGTTTACAGGCTGGGTTTAAATCAGATCTCTCGTCTCACTTTGTGCAGATCACTTTATCTGTGCCTCTGTATTTCTGCATATATAAAAATGGGCTTAGAATACCTGTTGGGTTAAGGTTGTTTGAAGATATAACAAGATCACCTGGAAATATATTAATGATTTGCTTCCTGGCTTGTTGTCTGTGCCCCACACCAGTGTTGTTCCCACAAAAACAGACACTACTGTTCACCGCTGAAGCCATGCAGTCCGGGGTAGTGCCTGGAAGTGGCTGGATGCTCAATAATTTGAATGTGTCTCGTATCTTTGGGTAGTTTAAGTTCTTCCGGTTGTAACCTTTGCTATTACTACTGAATTTTAGTTAAATAAAGGACAAGAAAGAAAACATAGACATCAAAAATGATCAAAACAACTATTAGCTAGACTCTAAAGATCAAAGTAGCTTAAAATTTATTGGCCGGTCACAGTGGTGCACACCTGTAATCCCAGCGACTCAGGAGGCTGAGGTAGGAGGATAACAAATTCAAAGACAGCCTCAGCAACCGAGTGTAGCCCTTGAGTAACTTGGGGAGACCCTGTCTGAAACATAAGTTAAAATAATTAAATTTAAAAAACATAAAAGGTCTGGGAATGTGGCTCACTGGTTAATTTCTGGGTTCAATTCCTGATACCAAAAAAAATTTTGTTGCTTAAATGATTCTCGTTTTTTGTTTTTTTTTTTTTGCAGGGGGGCGGTATTGGGAGTTGAGCTCAGGCACTCGACCACTAAGCCACATCCCCAGTCCTATTTTGTATTTTATTTAGAGATAGGGTCTCACTGATTTGCTTAGCAACTTTGCTTTTGCTGAGGCTGGCTTTGAACTCAGGATCCTCCTGCCTCAGCCTCCAAAGCTGCTGGGATCACAGGCATGTACCCCACTTAAATGCTTTTAAATATGTAATAATAAAACATATTTAGAAAAAGAAAGACACAGACACAGACAGACAGACACACACACACACACACACACACACACACACACACACACAAACAACACTGTGAGAACCCTCCTGGCAGTGGGCAGAGTAAAACATAGGAAAACCCCAGAAATTTGACATGGTTTCTCGGTGACCAAGACAGCATATTTACTGATTGAGCAGCAGCTCCCTCCTCCCCCAGGGAGCTGAGTGGCTGGGCTCTGCTGCCTAAGACCTGAGCCATCATCTCACAACTCAAATCATGTCAAGCTTCTGTCTCTTCCAGCTTAGAGCTGAAAAGCCAATGCTCCAACTTAGCGCTGAACTTTTCACCCCAATCAATTAAGAAAGATCCCATCAAAACCCCCAAATAAGTTTTCTTGGCCTGACCTTGACGATTCTAGTTAAAGAGACATCGCTCCTCCTGGAAGCATCTATCATTTTTAAATGGCTCACAGGACGGCCAAGGAATTCAGGGAGAGTCAGGCTGCGTCCCAGCACTGGAGAGCCTACGGGGCCCTCAGCACTCAGAGTCCATTCTTCATTACTGATGAGGAAACTGAGGCTCAGAGACATCAGGGGACTTTCTGGGGGCTGTATGATTTTGTTATTACTATTCCTAACAGGAACCCCATGGTTGCTCTAGCTTTATACACTGTGTGTTTAATTCTCACACTTGACCATTCAGTGACTGACTCATGGTTTAAAATGAAGATCTTGATCTTGGCTTCAGGGACCTTGCGTCAGTTTCTAGTTCCTCTTCCTATGAACTGTGTGCACCTGCACTAGTGACTTCACCTTTCTGAGCCTCCATTTTGTCCCTCACAGGATGGGAGGATAACACAGACCTCCCCTGGGTGTTACCAAGATAAAGTGAGAGAGCACTGACCTAAAGCTGGTGCTTAATAAATATTAGCCTCTCCTTCCTTCCTCCCTGTCACACTCCTTTCTTCCTGTATTCTTAGGCACTGTGACAAAGGCAAAGAAGCCTAGCAAAGGATCCAAGCTCCAAGGAAATTGATCTCCAACTGGGCTTCGGTCTTCTCATCCATAAATTGTAAATGTGGGAATAGGCGGTCTCTCCCATCACGTCCTCCTCTGACCCGTTTCTCTGCAGTAACAGAAGCCTGTGTGTATTCAGCGCAGACTACTGAGCACTTCCTCTCAGCCAGATCCTGGGCTATGCAGATGTATGCGCCCTGTCCTCAAGAAACCCACAGAATCCTGTGACAGAAGGCAAGGGGAAAACACCCCTGGCAAGCATAAAATTCATATAAATGTTCAAAGGAATTCAGAGGTCAAGCAGAGGAAGGGGGAATCGCCACATCAGGGTCCAGCAATGAGATAGTCAGAGGGGGAAACCCAGTAAGTATTGTAGTTCTTGTCTGATTAAAATCAAGCAAAAATGTTAAAAGGAAGCAGAAGTTCACCAGTCAGGGCATGCTATTTCTGGGCAGCCAATTTCTAGAAGAAAATCTAGTGTAACCACTAAATTTATACAGTCTTCTAGGTCCTGTGATTATTAAGCTTGGTGGGAAAATGGGCAATATCGTATGAGATCGAAAAGAAAAGAAGGTGCGGGGAGAAAGAGGAAGAAGGGAAGGAAGCTACTTTGGGCTTATCCTTCTGTGTCTAGGTCCCATCCCAGGTCCTTCAGGAATGAAAAAGGGAGAGAAGAGGCAAGGAAAGGGAAGGAGGAAGATGGAGAGGAAGGGAAAGCGGAGAGGGAGGAGAAGGGAAGGAGACAGCTTGAGGTGGAGATTAAACACCTAAGGGTGAAAGGCCTGCACAAGCCCATACAGTACTAAGAAGCAGAACCAGGCTTCCAAACCACTGTGGCTCACTCCACAGCTCCTGCTCCTTTGGAGAAACCCTGACCACCAAAGAAGAGCTGCTTTACTCTCCAAAATGATAGCATCTGGCAAGGTGCAGTCTAAAGAGCAGTAACCAGCACATCATGGGAATTCAGAAATCAGAAGCAGAGGTAAGAGCCCTCCCAGGTGCCCAGTGAATCCCAGCCTTCCATGATCATTAACATAGAATCAGCTTCTCCTGTTGTTCACCCTGGGAAAGTCACCTAAACTCTCTGGGACCCCAGTAGCTGTATCTGCAAAATGGGTCCATCATATCTTCACCCTGCGATGAAGACTGGACTGACTGAACTGTCGTGCTCCCATCCAGCTTGAAGGCCTCGGATTCTACTCACTTCACAGAATTTCATACCTGGAAAGCACTGTCGGAAAAAGTGTTTCTCATGTTTGAGAAATAATTAGACCTTTATGCTAGAGATATCTACTTGCTTGCTGTTTCTGTTCAATTTGAATTTTTAGTTGGTCATAACAAGATTTTCCTGCTAGAGATTTTCTGGCCTTCCTTGAAGCTTAGTGTGACCATATGACCAAATTATGAGATGTGAAATAAAAAACCATGTGTGCAACTTCTGTCCCCAAACAGAAATGTGGGCTCTTCCCGTTCTCCCTTCCTGAAGGATGGTATACAGCTGCCATCTTGGATCTACAGAGCAACATGATGGCAGGAAAGGAGTCCTTGACCACTGGGAAGCCATCCTTCTGGCCCTGGGCCACCTACCTGAACTTCATATTTCAGCATAAATAAATTCCTATTTCATTTATTTGTCTTCTAACACATACACCCTTTCAAGGAAAAAAAAAAAAAAAATTACTGATTTTCCATGTTGGGAAACAAGCCACATGGAAATTTCCGGGCTAACAGTCTAGACCTTTTCACAGTGCTGCCCCAGTCACACAAATTCAAATGGGGCCACTGAAACCCTATACCTATATGTAGAAGTCAGAAGGGAGGGGTCTTCTAGAACATTCAGTTTGTTCATGTGAAATGGGAGGAGGGATGGATAATCATGTCAATGTAAACACAAATGAAAATTATCACAGAACTCTTAAATTGACCTTGCTTCTGCCCTGAGCCGGGAGCCGGAAGAGCTGGCCTATAGGAGGGGAAAAAAATTTAATCCAATCGTTTCAAGCTAAATTCCTCTATACCTCCAGACCAACAGACAGTAGTGGCAGAAGTCCTAGGAGGACAAGGCAGAAGCAGAATAAGCAAAACCCAGGTCCCCACACTTGCCTCCACATAGCATCCCCCGACTGTGAACTCAGGTTTCATACAGAAGTTCAAAGGGTTCTGTTGTTCAAGTGTGAATTGGCCCAGCCTCCTGACTAATAGAGGAAGGAACTCACTTCCCAGAAAGGGGAAGTGGCTTGCCCAGAGTCATACAGTGACAGGGAGCAAGTTCCCAAAGCCTAGGGCTCACCCTCTGTCACTGAATCAGATCTACCGACAGGCCAGACTCAGCTTCCAGCCTAGGCACCACCTGAGCAGGCCTTCCCACCAGGAGCTTTTCCCCCAAAGGCAGAGCTTCTCCTTTGTTCACGACTTTTAGGATTCTTTCTTACATCCATTCCTGTTTTACCCAGAAAAAAAAGAGTTTTTGACTGCAGCAGGTACCATAGCCTGAGGATGAGCTGATGAATTCCTGATCAGGTCACAGGAAGTCACAGGCCACCCAACCTTCTCAGCTGACCCTGATGGTTTCTAAAGTATCATGCTAAACTCTCGTCTTCCCAAAAAGAAGGGTCAGGGAGGTGCCTGGTGACTGAAACAGGCCCCCCAAAACATGGGCACTATAGTCGGTCACCTAGGTTAGGATTGAAAGTGATATCAGAATGACCCCCATGTTTCCAGCTCTCAAAGGGGTTTTCTGCACATCTCATCTGGAAGCTAATACAATGTTGGAAGACAAGACAGAAAACAATGCGCCCTTCTGATAGATTGACATGACCTCAATGTCAATCTGATAGATCGTCATGATCCACCTCCCGTGACATACAAAGGCAAGGGATTTGGTCAGTTTCATTTTGCAACTTGGAAGGATGCTCAATAAATACTCACTTAATAAATACGTAATAAGTGGCCTCTACCAATTTCTCTAACTTCATCTGTCTTAGTCTGTCTCTTGTTGCTATAACAAAATGCCTGATTTTGAGTAATTTCTAAAGAATAAAAGTTGACTTGGTTCATGGTTCTGGAGGCTGGCAAGTTCGAGAGCATGGTGAGACCAGAGATGATACTGGTGTTGAGACTCAGATTCTGGGTCCCCGCTCCTCAGTGGGAAACACTGAGGCAAGAGCAAAAAGTTTTATTTAAAGGACAAAACAGAGACACAGAGGAGGGGGTCCAAAGTCCCCAAAAGAATGGGGATGTCCTGCTCCTTTAATAGATTTCAGATTTCCTTTGTTCTCATGCCCCCTCTTCCCACTCTGCCTACATGACCCAAAAGGTGGAGTGATCCAAGGGCAGGAAAGGAGCTGTCTAGGGGCACACGTGGGAAAGGAGCCACCCAGGGGCCACTCATTAACAACTCCTTGCTGGGAGGAAAAATTCCCTGGAGACAGGTCACCTTGGCAACAGATTGAAGGACGGGAAGCTCTGGAGGTATTAGCATTTTATTTCCTTTTGAATCAGCCCCCATCTTCCCAATCATCACCCAATCATTCATTATCTACAATGACTGTCCTATTGTCCCGGCCTCAAGGCCATCCACTCTGCATCTGGCGAGGGCCTTCTTGCTCCATCTTAAAATGGCTGAGGGCATGCTAGTATGATAGCTTCTGTCTCTCTTCCTCTTCTTATAAAGCCACCATCATGGGAGCCCCCAGCCTCATGATTTCATGTAATCCTAATTACTTTCCCAAGGTCACACCTCCAAACACCACTGATGTATGAATTTAGAGATTAGGTTGCCAACACTTGAACTTTCTGGGGACACATTCAAACCACAGCATCATCTCTCCTGAAGTCCCCTGATATTCTTATTACTCGCTCCACCTTCTAGTTCTGTTGAACCAGGTGGAGATACTATGCCGGGGGGAGCTCTTTCCCAAGCCTCTGATTTATGTTCCTTTTTCTTCCTTCCACCTTGTCCTTCTTTCAATGTTTTATATCTCAATCTTGACATTCCGGGATGCAGACCGTTCATTGGGCAAGAGCAATCAGCCTTGAGGGGGACATCTAGGGTGGGTGGAGATCTGTGCTCAGTTTGCCAGGCTGGGCAGTCTGTCATGAGACTGCGGTTGCCCAGAAAAAGAGGTGCCTTTCTAAATTTTCACAAAGGTTCCCTAAGAGCTAACTGTAGTCCTGTTGACATAATTCCTCCAGAGGCCTCTGTTCACACCCCTGAGTCACGTCTACTCCAAATCTCTGTGCTTGTCTCCTTCCCCTGCAAAGCTGTGAGTTCTTCCACTGCAGGGCTATCTTGTTAAAAGTGTCTCATCCATCAGTACCATGCCACACCCACAGAAGGGGCTCAAGAAATGTTTACTGCACAGCAGAGTGAATGAATGAATGATAACTGAGGCCTAGAGAGGTGAGTTAACTTTCCCCAAGTCATACAGCCAGGGAGTGGCAGAGCTGAATTGAGCACCTAGGACTCCTAGAATCTAGTTCAGAGCTTCTTTCTGCTGTGGAAGCCCTCCTTCCAAATGATCCTTCTGGAAGCCACACCCTCTAAAACACCTTGGTGATGGAGACAAACCAGATGAAATTCATTAATTTTGATCTCTCTCATGCATCTTATTCACCAGGTCAGGGTGGGTTACTGGCATACAGAAATATTTGGGGACATTCATTTTTCCACCCCCAATTCATAATCCTGTCTGCTTGTCACTCTTCACCCAGATTGAAGAGGTGCGATCTAAGTTCAGGCAGGCCCCTCGCTTCCAAAGCTGACTGTGCTGACCTGGCTTTGCCCCTTTGATTTTCATCCTGCAAACCTACAGTTGCTTTACCAAATAGCTTCTCTAAAAGCCCCCAGAGCCAAAAACAAGCCCATATTTTGGTCTTTTGGGATAATGTGATCCTGATGACCAATGTCACAAAGGGAAAGTGAGAGGGAGGGTAGAAAGTCGCCGCGTGAACAGCAGGGAGACCCAGGTTCTGATTCCTGCCCTCCTCACACCGCAGGGCCTGAGTGTGAGCAGGAAACTCATCATCAGGAGAGATGTGACCAAGACTAGAGCACGTCTGCCTACAGGAGCCAACAGTGCCAAGGCAGAGCTGCCTTTGAAATATCTGAAAGATTATGAAGAAAAGAGCTGTAGCCGGGAGAGGCAGCACATGCCCGTAACCCCAGTGACTCAGGGGGCTGAATGGGAGGGTCACAAGTTAGAGGGCATCCTGGGCACTTTAATGAGACCCAATCTGAAAATAAAAAGCAAAAAGTGCTGGAAATGTAGCTCAGTGGTAGAGTTTTTGCCTAGCATGTTCAAGTTACTATCTCCAGTAGGAGAGAGAGAGAGAGAGAGAGAGAGAGAGAGAAAGAGAGAGAGAGAGAGAGAGAGAGAGAGAGAGGAGTTTTGATTACTTATCCATCCAAAGCAGGGGCTGTGCTAGACAGAATAGACAAAATGGAGAGAACCCAGGCATGGTCTCCAATGCCAGCCACACCACTTTTGCAGTCGGTGATCTTGGGCAAGACACTATGCATCTCTGAGCCCCAGTTTCCTCATCTTAATAAGAGAATACACATTTCTACATTAAATGGGCTTTTGTTGTGCTTTGTTTTTATGCCACTCCCTTGCTTTGTGATCTTAAATCCTTAACTGCCCTCTCTGGGCCTCCTCTCTATCTTTTTAGCTCTATAGCCAGGTAGGAAAGGGCACTGGCTGTGGAGTCAACATAGTGAGACCCTGGAAGTTCCTTCTCTGTGTCTCCTGTTTTCTCTTCTGTAAATAGCATCACCTCATGGGATTCTTACAAGGACTAAAAGAGGCAAAAGTATATGAGGTACTTGGCCCATAATTAAGTGCTAAACAAGTGTGAACTCTCTTACATTATAAATATGACTACTAAGTTATTAAGAACAGACCACAGATTAAAGGGCAGTGCACTTGGGTTACAGTTCATTTTGTCACTCTCTTGTTTTGTGATCTTAAGTAATTAGGGCACCTTCCCTGGGTCCCCACTTATTTCTTCAGTAAAATGAAGGGGTGGGAGCTCCCTAAGGGCCTTCTAGAGCTTACAGTCCATGAGCAGGAGAACCCCTGCCCTTGCGAATCTGCTGCTTCCTGGGTCAGAAATGCCAGCCTCTGCCTCATCCTGTATGGCCACCTTCAATTTAACTTCCCTTATTTTGTCCTATCATTATTTCCCTTCCTGTCTTCCTACCCATCATGCTGGGTACCCCCAGAGGGCATGGCCTGGGGGGTTAATATAAAGTGATCTGTGTCCAAACTGAACTTGGTCACCTACTATCTGGATGATGTTAAGTCTCCATTGCCTCATCAAAAAATAGGGACTGTAATAATTCTCTCTTAGGGATGTGAGGATGAGATTCCCGGAGACTTGGATGCGATGACAAGAAAGCCCTGGAAGGCTTCCTTTTTCTCCAGAATCGTCTCTGGGTTGTAGCACGAAGGAAACACGAAATAATGTGCTGGAGGACTGCGTGTTTTGGGATGATCGGGTTGGAAATGCCAAACCTCCACTGGCCAGGCCTCCCGCATGGATAAAACAGCCGGTACAAAGACCTCATGTTCAGCCACCCTTCTGACCCGGTTCCTTTCAAACTCCGGCCTGCTAGAAGCCGAGGACTACTCCCATTGGGCCCCTGCCTGTCCCGCCCGCCCACCCGGGATGTTTCTGAGCTCTCCTCTCCTCTGGGGCTTCTCTTGCTCTCTAGAAAGAAAAAAGGAGGAGAGGGGGAGCCAAACAAAACCCTTTTTACTGTGATCTCACCCCAAACAAACGCATGGCTGCCAGAAAAACGCACTGCTACAAAAGCAAATGGTATTTGCATTCTAAAACGTCCCGCCTTGGAATGAAAAACCAGAAAATGATGTCAAAGCGACCGGGAACAATGAGGTGCTCCCGGCCAACGCCGCCTCCGCCTCGCGTCCAGGCTGGGGCACAGGTCGCGGACCCTGGGCGTGGGAGGAGCCCTGCGGCGGAGGCGGGGCGGCGCGCCCGGTGGGGTCCCCCCTCTCTCCAGGATCCGGGGGGACCGGCCCTAAGCGCGAGCCAGCCTCCAATCAGCTTTGCGCTCCGTTTCCTCCAACGCTGACTGGCCGGAAAGCCGGACCAAAACAAATGGGAAAAGCCAGGCGTAGGGAACTGGCAGAGCCGGCAGCACCGGCCAGGGAAGTAACGCCGAGGAAAGCACCGTGGCTGGTTTCCTTCGAAAAGAAGAGATTCCACCCACGAAAACTCTTCAGGGACTGTGGAAGGAAAACGAGAATTGGAGAGCCGGGAAGTGCTCTTGAGGGGAAATACGCATTTACAGAAATTTACAAAAGAAAGATCACTACTCCATCACGATAGTTGTCAGGGACTCAGTAATCCATTGATCTAACGCCTTTTCCCCGGGGCCGGCCCCAGGCCCACCTTTCTCTGCTTCTGCAGCTTGAGGTCCTTGCTCCGTCGGTTTAATTGCTCTTAGCTACCTCACCACTCCCGCGCTTTGGTGCGTGCACCTGCCAAACCCCATGCCGGTTAAATCCAAGTCTTCTCTCCACCCTCACCCCTGCCTTCCTGGAAAAATATCTCCGGAAAGCACCCAGCTCTACTGAGTGGACCCAAAAAGCTCTTGACACCAACCCCAAGTGGGTCTTTAATTCTGCCTGCCAGTCCAACTACACTTTGTGGGTACATTCTCTCTTGCTGTTAAAGAATATTTTACCTCTTTTCTCAATCCCCAGCACCTCCTTCCCCATCTTTTCTCACGGTTGCTGATCTTGCTCCTATTTTGAGGAAATAGACGCCAGCAGACCAGAACTTCCTGGAGCCTTCTCCACCCATCCATTCTATAACTTTGATCGATCCTGTACGGGGATGGTGTCTGCCTCCGACCTGAGAATATGCGCAGGCAAGCGCCTGGCCCAGCCTCTGCTTGCCCACCGGGTTCTGCCCTCCAGCGTCCTTCCAGATTCTGTCCAGCACCATCACTTTTCCCATTCGGGCTCACTCTCTTCAGCACAAAAGTGATCTATCATTTCTCCCATCTTTAAAAATAAAATGAAACAAAAGGAAACTCAAACCAAACCCAAAACGACTTTCTTTTGTCTTCGGATCATCCTTCAGCTGCCTGCCCATTTCTCAGCTCTTGCATTCAGGACAACTCAGCCAAAGAATTGTCCATACCAGTGGTGGTCACCTGCAGAGGAAGAGAATTTTGAAAAACATGACATACTCTAACACATTTTAAAGTTGCATCTAAAACTGTTCATTAACAATTTAAATAGTTGCAAAGAATGTAATTTATGGCAGTTTTGTCCGTATTTAAATTTTAAAATAAAAGTACTTAATCACTATTTTTATTTTTTAATTTTATTTTATTTGTTCTGATTAGTTATACATGACAGAAGAATGAGTTTATGCATTTTGATAGATCACACATAAGTGTAGTGTAATCTCTCATTTCTCTGATTATACATATTGCAAGATCACATTGGTCATGCAGTCATATATGTACGTGAGGTGATGTCTGTTTCACTCTACTATCATTCCTTCCCCTATACCCCTTACTCTCCCTACACTCCCCTCTACCTAATATAAAGTAACTCTCTGTTCTTCCCTATCCCACGCCCCCACTTATTGTGCATTAGCTTCCACAGATCAGAGAAAACACTGGGCCTTTGGTTTTTGGGGTCTGGCTTATTTCACTTGAAATGATATTCTCTAACTCCATCCATTTACCAACAAATGTATCTAGTTGAATCTAAATACCTTTCAGATACCCACTGTTCACTTAAGAAATATATGAAAGAGCTCTTCTTTGGCAACTAGAAAATTTACATAGTTCTTTTTATTCCTTGAACTTAAATTTTCATTCCATTCACCTTACCTCAGAATTTTAGCTCAATGTAGATTATATGATTGAAATACTATTGGTCTCCACATCATCCACATCATCCATCTGTAACAGAATCTGAAGGCAGAGAAATTCTTTCACTGGAAATGCAGACTCTTTTGAATGCTTTAACTGCTCAGGAGAACAAAAGTAACACAGGTACAGGTGCAGCTGAATCACTAGCCAACACTTGGAATTTTATTATTATTATTGTTATTCATTGTGATAAAATACACACAGCATATACATGCTATCTTAACCGCATTTAAGTGTACAGTGGAACAGGTATTAAATACATTCACATTGTTGTGCAACCTGTCTCCAGAATTTTTTCATCTTGCAAAACTGAAACTCTATTCCCATAAAACAACATTATCTCCTCCTTCAGCCCTTGGCAACCACCATTCTTTCTGTTTCTATGAGTTTAACTATTTTAGATTCCTTAAACAAGTGAAATCACATAGTTTTGAGACTGACTTTATTACTTTGTATATCTTCAAGTTTCATCCATGTTGTAGCATGGTCACAATTCCTTCTTTTTAAAGATAGACTAATACCCCAATGTATAGATATACCAACTCTGAATTTTATTTCACACTGAAATGGGGCTGTTTTTTCCGACAAATATTCACTGAGTTCCTACTGTGTTTGTAAATATGCATTTCTGTATATAGAATATGAAACCATAAAGATATAAAATTCATAGCCTAGTATAGATTTAAAAGTGGACCTATTCTTCTGACCCACCTTTCATTCGTCAATCAAGTCTCTGAGTCAGAGAATAACAAGTTGTCATTTCAGTCCCAGGGATGCAATCTGGAGCCAGAGACTTGATGGTTCCATCTTCCATGACTATAACACATCTTCAGGTCCGTCCCTCAACTGACTCAAACCTCTGCTTCACCTTGATTAGCTGCAACGTCTGCATTTCTCCTGAGATTGTGAGTCTCTTTTCAAATAAGAAACAACTTGCATTTAGTTCTATATCCTTAGCACTATGACAAGGTGCTTAGCACATAGAAATGCTCCGTCATTGTTTTTTTTTAATATTTATCCCTAAAGCTGGAAAATCCTTCCTTCATTTGTTCAGAACTATTTAGATAATTTTAAATGGTTAAATAATGGTTGCTTTCCTGCTCTGTGCCTGGCTCTGTCGTGAGAGATGGGACCATAACAAAGAACAAGACAGACTGGGCCCATACTCTGATGACACATACCAACTGCCAGGTAGGGGAAACAACAAAGGAACAGACAATACCAGAGACCTTTTCACTCCACCATGAGCTTATCTTTCCTGACTTCCAGCTCATTCTCCAAGGAGCCAAAGGGGCTCTTCCTTCACAATTAGAATGGAGGCCTGGGCTCATGCTTGTGTTGAAAACAACAAACCATGCTTTCCTCTACTATCACTCTCACACACTCTCGACACACACAACATCTGGGACCTCAAAAAGTGTGGACATTGCTCCCCACCAGCAAGCAAGCAAGCAATTCTTCAGTGGACCCCAGCTGCCTGTCCTCTAATGCAATTCTATTGTGACACTCTCTACCTGGAGATAGTATCAGATCCCACAGGTTGAAGGCTCAGTTCCTAGGATTGCCTCACTTCAGACCCAGTCACAAGTCTGAGCCTCCAAATCTGCAGATGGATCCATTTTAAATTGGAGTATCTGCACCCGCTCCCCTGGTTTGATTAATTTGTTCAAGCAGCTCACAGAACTCAGGGAAACACTTCCTGCCCTCTCTGGGTATGCCACCCTTCAGGGAACCTCCAGTGCTGGACTGTCTGGAAGCTCTGTGCTCTCTCCCTTTGGATTTGCATGGAGACTTCATTGCACACATGACTGAAGCTGGGACAGTCAAGTCAAAAGTGATTGGACAAAAAGGACATGGTCTAATACTAAGAGATCTGGTGGGAAAGCCCAGCAAGGCCTGTCTGCTTTAGCATTCTTATAGGCCTCTCTCTATAGCATTCCTCCCTCCTGGGTGAAGCAAGAGCCACCCAGGGGTCGTGGACTACTATCAGACCAGGGTAGGTCAGAGAACTAACTTCCTTTTCTTTCTTTCTTTCTTTCTTTCTTTTTTTTTTTTTTTTTTTTTTTTTTGTTGTTGTTGTTGTTATTGTTGTTGTTGTTGTAGATGGACACAATTTTTATTTTATTTTTTTATTTTTTATGTGGTGCAGAGGATCAAACCCAGTGCCTCACATGCACTAGGCAAGTGCTCTACCAAATGAACTACAACTGAATCATCTTATGGTACCCTATAAATGTGTACAATTTTTATCTAACAATTTAAAAAATTAAATAATTAGACTCCAGGAAAAAAAAATATATCAACTATAACCCCAACCCAGAGAATTTCTTTCTGACTGCTCCAAGGCAGAGAGGTGAGGGAAAGATTAGAGTGTCTATGAATTGCTTTGGGGAAGAGCGACTCAAGTTTCTGTGGCTAGCTTTGGGTAGAAAGTTGTGAGTCAGCAACCATGGGTGGGCACCAAAAAATATATATCCTAATATCCCAATGCCACTTTATATTAGAAGATCAAGGAAGACCTCTGCAGAAGTGCTAGTTAAGCAGAGATCTGAATGACATGAAGGAGCAAGGAGGGGAAGGTCACAGGGAAGAACATTCTAGGCAGAAGAGGCACAGACCCTGAAGCAGGCGAAGGCCACATTATTCCTATTTTAGAATTGTGGTAACCATGTCTAGGAGATACAGTGATGTGCCATCTCTCACAGACACAGACGAGGTAGTTAGGTTGGGAGTTGAGTATGATCAAAAAGTAATTATCACACTCAAGGTATTGGCAGACATTTTTCAAAGCAGTTGAATTCTCTGAGCTATAGAAAAGAAATAGCCTGACTGAACCAAAATAAGCCCACTTTTCCTATCCTACAGTCCCTAAGTTATCTGGCTCACCCACTTTTTGTGGTTTCTCCACCTTCCATCTACAGGTTGTTGACACCTGTAAACATCTTTCTAACCCAGATGTCTGTTCTAAACTGGAGGCTGTAGTTCCCCAAATAGCACACAAGTTCTAATCTGTTTTATACACTGCTGTATCCAAAACCCAGATCTTGTCTGCCACAGAGTTGATGCTAAATATATTTTTGTGGAATGAACTCAGGCTTATTTATCTATTTATTAGACTTGGCCACCTCCCCGGAAAACAAATCAAGTTCAACATATGCAAAACAGAACTTTGTTCTCCAAAGGACCTTTTCTCTGAGTTCCTGGTCTCTGAGATCAGTACACAGTGCACTGGATTTCCCAGATCAGAAATGCAGGCATCATGCTTGATTTCTTCTCTTTCACCCATGTTTAGAAGGTGAAAAATCTTAATTCTAGTTCTTCTGAAATCCATACTGGCTTTACCATGCCCTCTCCACCATGCCCTGGCTGAAAATTATATCACTTCTCCCTTGGATTGTTAGAATCTTCATATAACTACTTCAATTTTTTCTATATAGAAACCTCTCTTCAATATATTTTATACCACATCTTCTAAAGGGATCATTTAAAAGAATATTTTTAATTATAAAAGTTATTTATGCCTTCTAAAAGCATGGGAAGTATTTAAAATTTTTTGGAAAGAAAACAGAAATCACTAATAATCCCAATTATGCATTTGGGCTTTGGGGGGTATAATTCTTCCCAATAGTGTGGGTATACACATACATATTTCTTTTCATTATCTTTTAAACCCAAACTAAATCATTGTATTTAAGCTTTGAATTTTTTAGTTGACATTTTATTATGAATGCTTTCCTATGCCTTTAAATATTGTTGAATACTTTTGCTTAAAAAATTATATCAATTGAATATATCATAATTTGCCTAATCATTTTTCAATTACTTAACATTTATTTTGTTTCCCACTCCATTATTATAAAACAGTTTTCAAGGTACATTTTGTACATAATTTTTAAAATTCATTTCTGATTACCCCCTTATAAATTGCTGGAAGTAAAATTATTAGCTCAAGCTACGTGAAATTCTTGATGCTTTTGCCAAGCTGCTTAAAAGTAACTTTTTGTTTTAAATTTCTAAAGTAAAATTATTAACTCAAACTACATGAAATCCTTGATGCTTTTGCCAAGTTGACTAAAAGTAGCTTTTTGTTTTAAATTTCTAAAGATGGATTTCAGAAAATACTTCAGAGCTCTTAGGTAGGTATGCTGCATGATTTGACCTCTATTTACAGTTCTAACTTCAGCTTCTACTGCTTCTGCACCTGAGTCCTTCCCTCAACCACATCAAATGATGGAAAGCTCAAGGAATGTGTCAGTGTGTTAGATGTGGTTGAGTTCTTTGCCTAGACCCTCACATTTCCTTTTTTTCAGCTAGTTAACTCCTACTTTTTACTTTGAAATTTAGCATCAAGCATCAGTTATATAAAATATATAATCGAATGTCTTCCATGTCAGAGCTTGCCATGAGTCAGACTCTACCAAAAAATCCTTCACTTTAATCATCACAGAATGTCTGTATAGATGTGTTGTGTCCAGCATCCAGCTGAAGAAGCATATACTCAATTAGTCAGTAACTTACATAGTCCAGGAACAGAATGGAGACTTAAGATCCACATAAATACAGTTCTCTCATACTAGGCAAAGGTTCCATAAACATACATTGGAGAAAAGATAGCCTCTTCAACAAATAGTGCTGGAAAAACCATAAATCCATACGAAGTAGATTGAAATTGAACCCCTATATCTTACCCTGCACAAAACTCAACACTAAGTGGATCAATGACCTAGGCATTAGATCAGAGACCCTGAGACCACTAGAGGAACAGTAGGCCCATCTCTCCATTGCATCAGCTCAGGAACAGACTTACTCAATAAGATTCACAAAGCACAAGAAGTAAGATCAAGAATCAATAAATTGGATGGCATCAAACTAAAAAGCTTCTTCACACAAAGAAACAGGAGGAGACAGCCTACAGAATGGGAGAAAATCTTCACCATCTGCACCACAGATAGAGCATTGATCTCCAGGACATACAAAGAACTCAAAAAACTTAACACCAAAAAAAACCATAAATAACCCAGTCAATAAATGGGCAAAGCAACTGAACAGGTACTTCACAGAAGAAATATGAATGATCAAAAAATATGAAAAAATGTTCACCATCTCTAACTAATAATTAGAGAAATGCAAATTAAAACTATACTGAGATTTCATCTCGCTCCAGTCAGAATGGCAACTATTAAGAATATGAGACATTGCTGGTGGGGCTGCAAATTAGTGCAGCCACTCTGGAAAGCAGTGTGGAGATTCCTTAGAAAACTTGGAATGGAACCACCATTGGACCCAGCTCTCCCACTCCTTGGCCTATACCCAAAGGACTTAAAATCAGCATACTACAGAGATACAGCCACATCAATGTTCATAGCTGCTCAATTCACAATAGCCAGATTGTGGAACCAACCTAGATGCCCTTCAATTGATGAATGGATAAAGAAACTGTGGTAATATATACAATGGAATATTACTCAACCATAAAGAATAATAAAATTATGGCATTTTCAGGCAAATGGATGAAATTGGAGGATATCATGCTAAGTGAGATAAGCCAATCTCAAAAAACCGAAGGACAAATGATCTCGCTGATAAGTAGATGATGACACATAATGCGGGGTGGGAGGGGTTAGTGTTAGGATTAGAGTTAGGGTTAGGGAGGGGGGCAAGAATGGAGGAAGGACTGTATAGAGGGAAAAGAGCGGTGGAAGGGGTTGGGGGAAGGGAAAAAATAACAGAATGAATCAAACTACATTACCCTATGTAAATTTATGATTACACAAATGGTACGCCTTTACTCCATGTACAGAGAACCAACATGTATCCCATTTGTTTACAATAATAAAAAAAAAAAGAATATGAGTAACAATAAATGTTGTTGAGGTTGTAGGGAAAAAGATAAACTTATACATTAATGGTGGGACTGCAAGTTGGTGAAACCACTCTGGAAAGCAGTATGAAGATTCCTTAGAAAACTTGTAATGGACCCACCATTTGACCCAGTTATCCAACTCCTAGACCTATAACCAAAGGACTTAAAATCAGCATACTACAGTGACACAGTCATGTCAATGTTTATAGCAGCTCAATTCACAATAGTGAAGCTATGGAACCAACCTAAGTGCCCTTTGATAGATGAATGGATAAAGAAAATGTGATATATATACCCAATGGAATATTACCCAGCCATAAAGAATGAAATTATGGCATTTGCCTGTAAATGGATGGAACCGGAGGCTATCATGCAGTGAAATAACCCAGCCCCAAAGGCTGAATGTTCTCTCTGATAAGTGGATGCTAACCCACAACAAAGGAGGGTAAGGAGGGGAAGTATAGACGTTCATTGGATTAGACAAAGGAGAATGAAGGGAAGGGAGGGGGTTGGGAATAGGAAAGACAGTAGAATGAACCGGACATAACTTTCCTCTGCTCATATATGAATACATGACCAGTGAAACCCCACATCATGTACAATCACAAGAATGGGGTCAAAATTGTAATGGGTTGCACCCCATGTATGTATAATAGGTCAAAATACACCCTACTGTACCTAACTACTAAATACTCCCTGCTGTACCTACGTTCACCTAACTCTAAGCCCACATTCTCTTTCAGTGTGATTCACTTCCCCACTGATCTTCCTATCATTTAGAGTCCTCAGCTGAGTTTTTTAAAGCCTCCTGGGCTTACCTTTATTTTTCCGTTTGCCCATGTGTTAGTTTCCCTTGTTCGACCGTAATTCCTGGAGGGCAGAAATTATGTCTAACTCACAAAGTCGCCTTCGGCGTATATGCGTCGAATGGATGATGAATGAATGAGTAAACACTGCTTTGCTCTTATAACTCTGACCTCAGTTCTCCTTCATTTCCTTCCCTGTCACCGATGATGACTCCATGAGCTTGTCTCCTTGGGGGATCACCACTCATTTCCTCTGAGGTCTCGATTCATGCTGGGGTCTTCCAACTGAGCACAGGTGACATCATAGCCATGGAACTCCTCTGCTAATAAAGGTGGACCCCAGACAGGATCCCATAAAACAAGGAGAAAAAGAGGCTGAGTACGTGTGCCCGTGTGAAGTTTCTGGTTGCCCATACATGCCAGAGAGCCAGAGAAAAGGCAACACGGGGACAGACAGCACGAGGCCCCTGTGTGTGGCAAGAACCGGCCTCCAAAGGAGAAAAAGGGAAAGAGAAGTGAAGACTTGGCACTCAGGTTTCCACTGGACTTGAAGATATCAGACCCACAGGAACCACTGTCCACCTAGGCTGTCCCATCGATGCCAAACCTCATTCCACTCCCTCTGCCGGATACTTTGAACCCCAAAGCAGTGTGCTGTTAGATACATGGACTCTGCCCTCCCTAACAGACACCTTCCATAGCAAGAGTCTCTGACTGAGAGCTGCTTGGACCACATATTCCATAGTTCGGTCACCAAAGTGGCAATTATCCTTTATTCCTCCTCTCCACTTTCACCGCCAACATCGCAGCTCTCCACAAATGCCACCCAACGATTTGTGTCACCCACTCAAGAGAAGAGTGATGCTTGTCCTTGCATATATTTGGACACACACACGCACACAGACATGCATGCGACTCCAATTGTATATCATCGGATATTCAAGGATATATGTACATGTTTGCACATGTAATTAAACATACATACACACACATTTTCACCTATCAACTAAAGGAAGGACTTTTTTTTTTTTTTTTGGCGGTGCTGGGGATCGAACCCAGGGCCTTATGCTTGCAAGGCAACCACTCTACCAACTGAGCTATATTCCCCAGCCCAGGAAGGACTCTTTAATCCTCCTTAATGTTTATCAGGTGCTCACTCTGTGCTAGCCACTGTGCTCTATCCTAAGGGGGGAAACAATGAAGGATGAGATATTGTCATTGCCCTCAAGCAGCAGATGAGTGAGATAGGCATACACAAGCTCTTATAACACAGCACAGGAAGGCAGCGGAAGGACAGCAGGGCCATCCAACCTGGTCTGGGTTCACTTCTCCCAGTGAAGGTGGAAGCAGATCTGATCCTTGAAGGTGACCAAGGAGAAGAAACTACAAATGCAAAGTCAAAGCAGTATGGGTTTGGGGAAACTGAGTTGCTCCACGTGGCTTGATTTTAGGAGACAAGGGAAAAGATTTGGCATATGGAAAGAAATAGAGGCAGAAAAACAGGCAGGTCCAAGATCCTGAAAGCAACCTACTCTGAAACTCCCAACCTAGCAACATAGCAAATTTAGCTACTGCAGAACAAATCTTCAGGAAAAACAAAACACACACGAGCTTAGAAATATGGATGAAACATAACACCTCCTCCCAATGAATGAAATATAACTACTTTCTCCACCGTTAACACATGGACCAGATCAAAAGAAGTTCCATTCTTCAGAAACCAAGGGGGAGTATAAAACCAAGGTGATAACTTCAGACTTTAGTTGAAGTTGGAGATCTGAGCAGAAGACAAATCATGCAGTCTTGTATATCAACCTAAGAAATATGAATTGTTTTCTGAAAATCTTCTTTAGAGAGTCTAAAAAGAGAATGGCAGGATTAGAGTTGCCTAGCTCTGGGCTAATGAAACCCGGGGGATCTTCCTCCTGTCAGCAGGAAGCATAAAACTGCCTTCTAGAGATCAGGACACATGGAATTCAAAAAAAAAAAAAAAAAAAAAAAAACACCAGCCCTGTAAACAAGCTTACAATAAAAAAAATTAAAACCACATAAGTTCAAACTATTTGGTATCAAAATGAAAATTAAAACCCCAAGGGATTTAACTTGTTCATACTTACCAGAGTGTTGAAAGTTAAAGGACTGACAATACCAATTGTTGAGGCTGGAAATTAATTAGCAAACTCATGTGCTCCTGGTGGGAGTATCGATTTGTTATCACTATTTTGAGTGAATATTTAATTTCACTGAAGTTGAGATAGATGTACTCCACTATCCAAGGATTTCATTTCTATACATAGTAACACTAATTCTTACTTATTGTTCAAAGAAATATTCATTGCTTCATTGTTGATAATAGTGGAAAACTGAAAACAATCAGTGGTCATCAATAGGAAATTATGGTTGATCCATGTACCATGATGCCACAGAGTGGCTAACGTGAACATTTTAGATCTGTGTATCTCTGTGTCCTCTATTCTGTACCATTGATCTCCCTGTCTAGTTTGGTGCCAATACCATGCCATTTTTGTTACTATTGCTCTGTAATGTAGTTGAAGGTCTGGTATTGTGATACCCCCTGCTTCACTCTTCCTGCTAAGGATTGCTTTAGCTGTTCTGGGTCTCTTATTCTTCCAGATGAATTTCATGATTGCTTTCTCTACTTCTATGAGGTACATCATTGAGATTTTAATTGGAATTGCATTGAATCTGTATAGCACTTTTGGTAGTATGGCCTTTTTGACAATATTAATTCTGCCAATCCAAGAACATGGGAGATCTTTCCATCTTCTAAGGTTTTCTTCATTTCTTTCTTTAGTGTTCTGTAGTTCTCATTGTAGAGGTCTTTCACCTCTTTTGTGAGATTGATTCCCGTGTATAAATTATAGAAACACAGCAATGGAAGCTTAAAGATTATAAAAATACACATTACTTTTATAATATTTATATATACATACACTTAAAACTCATAAAACAATTCTGTGTATTGCCCATGGATGCATAAATAAAATGACATACATCAAAATTCAGGATAATCGTGACCATGGAATAGACTGTGTGGAATGGAGAGACTGGGTTTCATTGGCATCTTAGTTTATTTCTTCATGACAACAACATTTGATCTGGAAAAAAACAGAGCAAATTGCTCATTGTTATGTCAACTGTAGGTATAAGGGTCTCACTCTCTGAATTATAATTTCAAAATGAATTAAAATTTAAAAATAAGAATAAATACTATGCTAAGAATTTTATTCCATAGGAGGTGAGTAGCACAGCTAGGTTTGTTCTTTAGGAAGCTCCCTCTGGTCTCATGGTGGGGGATG
Source organism: Sciurus vulgaris (assembly GCF_902686455.1). Lineage (NCBI taxonomy): Eukaryota > Metazoa > Chordata > Mammalia > Rodentia > Sciuridae > Sciurus > Sciurus vulgaris. The sequence continues at coordinate 45,255,009 of NC_136461.1, forward strand.
TCTTTGAAGGGAATGGATAGAGGCAAGGAGACCTGGTGGAGGCAACTGCAATAGGCTGAAGAAGGGTGAATGAGACTGGCCTTAAGTGGGAGGCCAGGCAGCAAAGCGAAAGGGTGAGTTTGGAAGCTCTTGAGGAGGTAAATTTGCCAATGTCAACATTTATTTTTATGAGTTTCCTTCTTTTCTCCTTTTCAATTGAAGCTTGATAAATAGAAAAGAGCATCAATCATGTGTCCAGCTTAACAAATTTTCACACAACGACCACTCAGATCATCTTCTCCCAATCCATCTGCACCCCCAAAGGTAATCACAAATCTGAGTTGTATCACTAGATTAATGATTAGTTCTATGACAAGATTAGTGAATTCTATCTAGATTAATTTTGCCTGTTTTGAACTTCATAAAAATGAATTTATAAAATATGCCTTCTCTTTTTTACCTGGTTTCACTCAATTTTTTGTGTGTGATTCATTTGTTCATTTTCATTGCCAAGTAGTATTCCTTTGTGAATGTTTAATTCCACTATGTAACTGTCCACTCGGCTGTTGATAGGGATTTGAGTCATTTCCAGTTTTAGATGGTGCTACCATAAACCTTGTTGTACATGTCTTCGGCTGAGCACACATGCAGCCTTCTGTTGGGTATTAATTTTAGGGGCGGCATTGCTGAACAATGGGCTATGCATATTATTGACTTTAGTAGCTGTTAGCAAAACTTTCCAAAGCGCTTGTACCAATTCACACGACCACCAGTCAGTTGTTTCACAACTGTACCCACTCTGGGTGGTGTTGCTTTGTTGTTTTATTTCAGACAAAAATGTCCTAGGTATATAATGATTACTCAGTGTGATTTTAATTTGCAATTCCCCATGATTCAAAAGTTGAGCATGCTTTTACATGTTTACCTCCCATTTTATACCCCTGTCATAAAGTCTTAAAAATAGGTCACCATTCCTCTTCTTATCATTTACACACCATTTGAAATTAAAAAGAAAATGACCGAGGTGTCCCTGATTCCTGCCACTCATCTCTCATACTCTGGAGTCTTTGCTCACTGCTTTCTTTCAGAGGAGCCATGGAGAATTCACACGTGACTGCGTATACCTAAGTGTTTTGAAAACTCTGTCATCGTTAGATAGAGTGTTTTGAGTCCTTCTCATTATTAGACAGACTCATGTAAAAAACTAGCACTAGCATTTTTTTTTTTTTTTTTTCAGAGCTGGGTGCTCTGGAGGAGATGCTCACATCGGGTAGGAAGCAAGTCCACAGTAGAGAAGTCTTTCTGACTCTTCTGCCCATGCTCCACAGCATTCCTCAGGACTCCCTCCCTACCCCACTGCTTTGGTTATTTATTTACTCCTTTGTTTCTTCCCTGCACCTGCATTTCCTTCATTTCGCTGAGGCAGAGGAGTGAAGTCAACAGGCTGTGGCCCTGCGTGACTCTTTGTAGGTAGGATGGCCTCCTGCAGAGTTCCCCTAGCTTCTAGCATTCTTTCTTTATCATGCTCCTGAGTCCCTACATTTGTAACTCCAGCTCTTGCATTCCCCTCTAGCCCAGCTGCTCCTTGATGCTGGAATGTCACCTGTTTCAATCACTGCTCTACCTGCTGTGTTTCCCAGTGCCTGGCACCTAGGAAGTAATTGCAGTAAATATTACTCGATGAATAACTGAAATAGTTTGGATCTGAATCCCAAGTCTATTCCAAATTAGATGTGCAAACTAAAACAAGTTTCTTAAGTGAATTTTGGTTTCCCTTTCAGTGAAATGGAGCTGATCATATCTACTTTAATAGTTGCTTTTGAGGACTTAAATGAAACAAACCACACAAGATTGCTGTGTCAGTCATTTGTCCATAAATACTCCTTTGGAAATATTTTGGAATAAGATAATGGGTATATGAGTGCATTCTAACTGGGAGAAATCATGCAGACTTAGGTAAAGCTTTTTGTTTCTATCTATCTCAGAAAAAAAAAAAAAAAGTGTCCTCACAAACTCTTAAAAAAAAAGAGAAAAAGGTTTGCTCTTCTCAGTATCCCTGCCTCCTGTTTAATTGGTTGGTTACTAAGAGTCATATGACTTTTTGACTTGGTACTGGTTAATTGGCTCAGTAACTCCCAGGAACTGTACAGTGCCAAACAGAAGGGAGGACTTGGCACAGAAGGTTAGATAAGCTTTTGTCCCTGAGAACCTTATAGACCTTTCTAACATTTTTTTTTTTTTTTTTTTTTTTTTTAGTACTGGGGATTAAATCCAGGGGCGCTCTTCCACTGAGCTATATCCCTAGCCCTTTTAAATTTTATTTTGAGTTAGGGTGTTTCTGGTTATCCAGGCTGGCTGACCTGGAACTTGTGATCCTCCTTACTCAACCTCCCAAGTAGCTAGGATTATAGGTGAGCATCACCATGCCAGGTTAGAACGTTATACGCTTAATAGACATATAATTTTGGTCCATAAAGCTACGAGGTCACTGATGTTTGCCCAGTATGCACTGAGTCAAGCCTAGCCTGAATGTGGCTAGGGGCAGTGAACACCCGACCAAACCTGCAGGTTTATGGAGCAAAGAGTGGGGGCAATTCTCAAACTTTACTGTGCATGTGAATAACCTGGGATCATAGGAACATTCAGGTTCTACAGCTTTAGGTGGGGCAGGGACTTCTACCTCTGTACTTCTACCAAGCTCTCCAGGGATACAAATATTGTTAGTCTGTGGACTACGTTTTGAGAATCAAGGGTCTAGACTGAGAGAATGCCATGATCACAGAGGTATAAGAACAGGTATTAGAAATTCCATCCTTTTAAGTGACAATCCAAGGCTCAGAGGTTCAGACACATCTCATAGCCAGTAACTGGGAGAGCGAAGACAGTGATGTGGGCCTGATTCCGAAGTTCATATACCCTTCTGCACTACTGGGTGGCTCATCATGGTGGCATGGATATTGTGAGCTGCAGTTCCATCTTTCCCATAAGTCTACGTGAATTGGGGCTATTTCTTTTGTGGGTATTTTGTCAACTGCTTTGGGAGAGACACAATAGACTGACTAGGGGACTTGTGTCAGAAGGCTTTGGTTCCAAGAATCACCAATTCTCTCCTCTCAGCTTTTCTCCCCTCTTCTGCCCCCACCAGCAAGAGCTATTTTGTCTCTGTGGAATTTTGTTCCTCAGATTTGAAGTTAAAATTTGGAGGGTGGCCTCAAGTTCTCCCTAGCTGCACCCAAAAGTATATCACACTAACAGAAAATCACGGAGACGACACCAGGGTACAAATGAGCTGCTTTGTCTACCAGCCAAGAGCAAGCAGGCGGGTCTTGATAGCAAAAAAGCAAGCCGTAAGCTACAGGGGTTTATTTCCAGGCCTTGGAACCAAATGGAGTTTGTCAGGCTGATCTGGAAATTGCTTAGGATTGATGATTCCTTTGTAGCTTTTACTTTTCCACTTTTTGAGTAAGTATGACTGTTTTCCTATGCCTGACCTATCACTGAATTTTAGAAACCGGTAAGTTTTTGTTAAGTTTTACAGGTTCACAGATGGAGAACAATGATACCTCAGGGTGGTATGAACATAGTCTTATTCCTAGTTTAGATAATGAGATTTGGGATTCTTAAGTTAGATTTAAAAGAGATTTTTAAAATGTGCTTATGTATGTATTTTATTTATTTATTTTGCAATACTGGATTGAACCCAGGGATTTTTGCATGCTACAGAATTGCTCTATCACTCAACTACATTTAGAACTGGGAATGTAACTTAGTGGTAGAGCACTTGTCACAAGAAGGACAGGTAGAGAGAGAGAGAGAGAGAGAGAGAGAGAGAGAGAGAGAGAGAGAGAGAGAGAAACAAGAAATTTTGAGATCAAGTAAATCTATTTTGCTTTGGAAGCCAGAGGGTGAACTGTAAAGATGTCCACATGCAAATCCCTGGAATCTGTGACTCCAGTTAGATGGCTCAGGGGAATTAAGGGTTAGCCATAATGGAATTAAATGTGCTACTCAGCTGAATTTAATGTAGATGAATTATCCTAAAATTATCTGAGTGGTCCCACATAATCCCTAAGGCCCTCGAATGTGAGAGGTGTGTCAGAGACAGCAGAGCAAGGAGGAAGGGAGCCACAGGCAAGGGGTGCAGACGGGGAAAGAACTTCTCCCCTAGACCCTCCAGAACTATGAGATAACAACTTTGTGTTGCTTTGAACCACTGTTTGCAGTAATTTGTTACAATGGCAATAGGAAACTAATATAAGACCTGTCCTGCAATTACTGTGAAGGATTTAGACGAGTGGTTTCACCTTTTCATTCCTGTTTTCCTTCTCAAAATAAGAACTCTGGGTAAGAAGGAACAGATAGGCAGAACTACCTGGCCCACAGGTGCACAGTAAATGTGAATTTCTAGCTTCCCCTTTTCTTCCAGGTTGGAAAGCACAGGAAGAGGGCCATGGGCAAGGAGACAAACGGTATTCTCAGCAGTGTGTCCCCTTCCTGTGCTGTGGACCCTGTGAAGGACTCTCCCAGTCGGCCAGAGCACAGGCCTCTTATCTGCCTTGAGGGCCCATCCGGTTCCCACCTCCCTGATGAAAACCCCCTTTGAATACAAAAGCGTTTAGAAAGGGCCTTAGAGGAGGGCAGAGCCAGAGCCTCACTCTGCAAACAGGCTTTCAGAGATGAAAGGGCAGCTGAGCCACTGGTATCTCTCCTCTGGCTGCCATGTTGCCCACTGCAAGAATCAGAAGGTGGTGCCCTGAGGGAGGCCAATCGGAGGCTGGCAGACTCCCCGTCCTCCTACCCATGTACCCAACACAGACATCCCTCAAACAATCCACGCTTCCACTTCCTTCATTAGTTGTGTTATGAGCTTTTATTTAAAAAGCACATTTAATACAAGTATAGTTTCGCAGATACAAGTTTTCACTTTGTATGCTACAAAAGTCTTTGAATATTATTCTCTTTACAAAATGGAACCTTACAAAAATACTGGCAATTTAATGTTTTTATACAGTTTTCTCTAGTTGCAGTTATTTCTCTCATTGTAAAACAATGGCTACCACAGAACTATGATATTTTAGTTGAGATTAAAAAAAAAATTAACTCAATGCTTTTTTAAGCAGCTAAAGTAAATAACACAGGTCGAGACACAGTTTATAATCATAGTGGATATAGCTAAAATTGCTTCAGAAATAATATTTTACATAGTTAACTTTTAATGTTTTATACATTATTTATATAATATTTATATATAAAAATCATAGCTTGCTATACGTTGAAATGAAAGGACGGATTCTGTAGTAAGGATGTGCATGTGGTTGATCCATATGGTTACATGTAGCCCTTTGAAAGTTTTGCATCCAAGATCAAGAAGCATTTCTTTCTTCCTCCTTTCCTCAAAGGTTCAGTAGAAGGGATCCCCATCTACTGCCCAGAGTGGGACCTTGCTTGGAAGGACACTTATACAGAGAATGCGGAAAACTCTCTACGGAGATTTAACCCATGTGTTCTGCCCAGCAGAACCTACCAAGAACTGCCCTAGGGGTCAACCCCAAGACAACAGTGCTTTACACAGCTTAGCAAGAGCAACTCCCACGGAAACCCTCTCCACTCCGTTATCTTGAAGGGTAGCCTTTCAGGCAGAAGACCGGCTGCTACTCTGGCTCCCTCCAACTTTGAGTAGCTGAAAGGTTGGTTCGTCTTTCATTCTGCCCCTTTCCTCCCCGTCTCCTGTCCAGAAGGCCGTTTTCCATCAGCCAGAGGCAGACCATGCCCTTGCTCATCTCTAGACCCTCACAGGAAACCCTGGATTTCAAGGGAGATGGCAGTAACCAAAGTCTAACCGTTTCTAAGAGTGTGCAAGTGCCCGGTGATTGACGTGTACAACATCAGCATCCTGCGATCGACATCACATCACAGGACGATGAGTCAAAAGAAGACATATGGGGGCCTGGACCCTCCATTTCTTCTGCAATTGTGCTATTTGTGAAGTTCACTCATCCACAAAGAGTCTTCTAATCTCTAAAGTGAGGAACCATGGTTGTGGGCCTGTGGATTGTGGGAGGTGATAAAATCCCAAGGACTAGGGATTTGGATTTGGGATCTGACCAGTGGACTGAGCAAACCTGCTCATTCCTTAGATTTAAGAAAACAAAATAAAATTTCCTGAACCAAAGTCACAGTAGAGAACAGAGTGGATGAGAAGGGGGATGCAGGAGGAGAGCCCTCCCGAAGGCTATGTTCCGGATTCAGTGCTAATTCTGGCATCGTGTGCTACAATGTGAGTTTGCACTTTTCTCACAGGCCTGGGATTCTCAGGTCACAGAAGGTGACCAGAAGACCCTGCTCAAATCATTTTAGTGTTTGTGGTGGGACAGGCCCGTGTTCACTAGAACATGAACACTTAAACCAACTGCACATCCAGGACTCCGGCACTTGGTGTTAGTTTGCTGTTGATTCCACATAGGTGAACACTACCTATTTTTGGAAGGCCACAAGGTAAGACTTTTTTTTTTTTTCCTTTTCAAAAATCAGTTGGGCAAACAGTTTTTCCCTACATTCTACTGTCTGATGAGATTGGAGAGCAGCAAGAACTTGCTGTCAGCAGTCATTGTACAAAAACAGCTCAGGAGGTGGGCAGCACCTACACCATGTTGTGGTGATTGTTCCTGTCAATAATGTCCACAGGTGAAAGGATCTCCTTCCTGATGGCAGGGGCAGGCAGGGAGAGTGTCGTCTTAGTCTTGAAGAGGTCTGACACGAAGAATACCTAGGAGCACAAAATCGAAGATCGAATCAGCAATTGCCACCTGGGATCTGGGGACAGGCAGAGGCAAATGGAAGGAAGGTGGGAGGAACACAGACTTTAGGAAAACAGGGTCCTAAATCATAGCTCTCCAAATAGGGAAGGACCATACAATCACATAATCCAACTCTGACAGTTTGAATGAGGAAACTGAGGCCTGAAGGACAGTGACAGGGTCCAGGTCATGCAAGAGTAGAATCCAGTCTTATGGACTCTTAGTCCAGGTCACTGTTCCTGCAACCCATACTTCCTTATTTCTCAGGGCAAATGAGCAATGAAAGATAAGTTCTTAAGCAAAGGAAGCGAGTCATAATTAGTCATTAATCCATGCTACTTTCCCTTTCCTTACAAAGGAATCCAGGGTGTAACCCAGACAGATCGGCCAATATAAATTCCTGTCAGCAGAAGCTGGAGTAAGGAAGCAGCAGTGACCACTTTTTCCTAAAATCTCCATGACATCAATCATTTGATGGGGGTCAATAAGCCAGGTCTTGTTGCAGAGGGAGTCAGCAACTAACTTGGAGGAAAGGTCAATAAAAAATCTCCTTTCCTCATACCCCAAATTCTTCCTCTTCAGGGCATGTGACCTAGGAGTCTGTCTTGGAATCATTGAGAAACATGTGCTGAAACCCTCTGGCAGGTGTATAAGGATGGCTCAGATGTAGCTGCTGTCTCAAGGAGCTTATGATATAGAAGTCAAGAACTCGATGAGCTACAAGGATAACAAAAACTTGTGGTTTGTATTAGATGGCAAAATAAATACGTGGACATCCATTTGAGTCCTTTAGCAGCAGGGGTTTGTATTGAGTAATTATAAGTGGCAGTTGTCAATCATGTGCTGGAACTGGGGAATAAAATACTTTCAAAGGTCTTGGCAAAATGCAGCTCAATGGTAGAGTGCTTACCTAGTGCTCACAAGGCTCTGAGTTCAATCCCTAGCACTGCCCCCTCAAACCCTCCCTCCCACAACTTTGAGAACTGAAGCATTTTTTATTGCAATACCTGCAGATGGTAATGTGCTCACTAATAATGGTGGCACTGTCCCTTTGTTCTGGTCACCTTACTGGCAAAAAAAAAAAAAAAAAAAAAATGAAGACTTCACCAAAACTAAGGCTCTCATAGCTAGGGCCTGGTCATGGTAAGGCCTTGGATTATTTGTTAAACCAATATCCAAAATGTCACTTCTCTGGTAACACAGCAGTCAACAAACAGTGTCATAAAGAAACTGGTAATGCTGGCTACCCCAGGAGAGGGGACCCGGGTGGCTAGAAGATAAATGTGAATTGGAGACCCACAAAACTCTTTGTATCTTCTAATTTTGAGCCTGTTACATATATTACAAACATTTCATTATGTTGTTGTTGTTATTAAAAAAAAAAAAAAAAAAAGATAAGCACAGCTAGGCTATCTGTATGCTACTACAAGAAAAGGAAATAGTAGCCAAGAAATGTCACCCTTTACTACATTTTTAGCTTCAGTTTCACTGAAAGTATCCTTTTGCAAAAAGAAATAAAGTCTAAGCCTTTCTTTTCTAAAGCACTTTGAACGGAGAAAAAGTTGGAGCAGAAAGGTTTGTCTCCCAGTCAGAGTCAAACTTGAGAGGAAGAAAGGAAATGCCCTGTGCCCCAGCTGCCAGGAGGCTCCAGGGTCCCCAGCAAGGGACTTCATTAGGAGCAGCTGGGGAGGTGGTCTTCAAGTGCACTCAGTGTAAGAAAAACCCAACAGACATGATCAAAGCTCAATGTGTCCAAGGATGAAACTTCCAACTGCTCTCTGCCTCTACCCCTTCTCTCCCCAGGGCCCTCTCTTCTTACTGTACTCAAAAGATGTTATCATCAGACAGGTGATACAGATCACCTCTCCATCTCTGGCTCTTAGCTCCACTATCTCAGCAGCTGGATTCATGAAGTACAGGCTCTCACAGTCCTAGTTTCTTAGAGATCTTTCTCCTAGATTCCATCTGTGAGAGCAAATCTAGCAGAGAACATCTCGTCCCCAACAAATACCTGAACCACTGACCCCTCACTCTACTGATTTATCTCCCAATCTAATATTTTGGGGTTCATATCTATTGCACATTAGAGTTTGTGTTTCCTAACTGCAAGATGGAAATTATATGAAGATTAAAGGTCACGATGAACTTGAGAAGACCTAAACCTGTGTCAATACAGGTATTTCTTTCTCTAATGCCGTGGATGCCAAAGTAATTACAGAACCTAGGCTAAGTCATGCTCCATCATGTCTCCAAAGATTTGCCGACTGTTCGTCCCAGATGGGCAGCTCTGAAGAATGGAGTTCCAATCCTTATCACCCTGGATCGCCCACATCACCTAAGTTGGGTTTTGCACATACCAAGTGATCCATAAATGTATGTTGTTGAATTTCTAAAGTTCTCCCTACTTCCTGGGAAATAAAGTGCTCTGGCCTTGGGTTCTACCAGAATATACAAGAACAACAGAGTTCAGGGGAACCACATACTCAAATGCCCATGCACACAACTGGCTGGCAAGATAAAGGGATGAGCCAGGTGAGGCAGAATCCCACATCCTTGCTTTCAGTGTGGCTTGAGGTTACGCAAACATTTTTGCGGGGGGATCATGAAACATGATCCTATCAAGACTCAAACAGGGCTTCTTCTTCCTAATGCTTGAACAGCAGAACACAAAACACTCTAGTAAAAGTGGAAACTTCTTGGCTTGGAACAGTTCCACTTCCTGGGCGATCTCCACCTGGAGGCCCAGGCGGGGTAGGTGTCCATAGATGAGTGGACCTATCTTAGGTCCACGGAACAAACACACTCCCAGCCCACAGCTCCGCTCCACAGGTCCTCTCACTGTACAAAAGAATATATTACAATAATCACTGTCTCAGCAAACAAGAAAATCGGACGCTAAATACCAAGAGGAGGTCGAAGCTACACTGCTTGGAACATTTGCTTTTCATTTCATTTCTCTGATTTTGTTTTAAATTTTATAAATTACTTTTTCTGAAAAAAGAATCAGTGCAATTAATAAACATTTATTAAACCCCTGCTGTGTTCTAAGTCCCAAGAATATAAAATTGAATACTCATAAAACACAGTTCTTTGTCCTCAAGGTACTTCCATGCCAATGAGGGAGAGAGCCAGATAGGTAGACGGCCTCCACAATATTGTGTTTTGAGGAGTGTGGCAGAGAGAGGACAGAGTAGAAAAGAAACCCAGAGAATGTGGCTTCTAACACAGACTAAATGGTTGGGGAGTGGCCCTTGGAAGTTTCCCCCAGGGGACAGCTGTTTGAGCTCAGCTTTGGAGGATAAGAAGGGGTTCCCCAGGTGGGGAATACCCAGAAGACTGCTATAGGCAGAGGGAGCAGTGAGGTGGGCTGCAGGAGCGAGAGAGAACAGAAAGTTCAGGACTTTCTGATGCTAAGTGGGGCCAAGGCAGAGCCATCAAGGAGGATGGAGAGCAGAGGGCCTGAACTTGAATGGCCTCCTTGGACGTGTCAAGCACTCCAGACCCGCTTCTTCCGGAGCAAGACATCATTTTCAAGATTGAAGCACTGGAAAGTCTCACATTAAGGTCATGCTAACAACTCAAAGGAGTCAGAGAAGGTGCAGGAAGCCCCAAGGTGGTGACTACAGAGTCTAGGAGAGGATGAGTCCTGCAATGGCACTCAAGACAAAGAGGAAGAGAGCAATTTCAAAATACTGAGCATAGGACTGGAGCTGATAGAGCTGCTGTGTCTGTGTGGGTGGGTGCGAGTTTAGCAATGCTTTTCTTGCTAGTTCTGTTTTTCTACTCCAGAGATTTTTTGCATTGGTTCTCATTGAAAACTCTTAAAATTGGGGTAATTATGCTAGGGGGAAAATGATAGCTTTCTTCCGCCTTCTAATATTTTGGCTCCTTCTGATATAGTCTTAGGGAAGTGATTCTGACCTCCTGCTGAGTCAGAATGTCAAGCTATTCTGTGATCAGATCCAAGGGCGGAAGACAATCTGACTTACCCACACACTCTGGACAATGTAGCTCTTCCTTCAAGAGCAAGACTACACACAAACAAAGCAGCTCTAGGCTGTATGAACCCCATTCACATGATAAGGAGATAAGAATGTGCAGGGAGCAGCTCCGTAAGGGTCTAGCCCCACTGCCATCTCCCACCCCCATCTATCCACACAGTGCTGCTGAGAGCTTTGTTCTTGAAGGTGGGACCAACTTGTTTGAAAATCCAAGTTTTGCCACTTCCAGAGAAAAACCCATGTGAGGGACATGATTCCTATCTCTTGGGGGTTACCTCGAGGATTGTGGGATGTCATAAGGGACACAGCTGTGGCACAGTGCCTGGTAAGAGGTGGACACACAGAAGCTACTACCCCTGGCTCATGGGTTCAGTGCCTGTCTACACGAACTCACTTCCTTTTCTCTCTCTTTTATGTGGAAAAAGAAGAGAAAGAACTAGAAAGGGGATGAGAGGAACAATTGAGAATGTGAATGAACCTGCAAAAGCAGACACCAATTCAAGACAGCTACAGAGACGGTGTGCTGATGGGAGTTTTCCATAAGGCAGATAGGATCTGCTATTAAAGACCTACAATTTCTGGAGCTATTTTTGGAAATGAGTCACACTGGAAAAGGAAGATGCTCTGGTCTCTTCTTGCCAGCATTCACCTGCCGTAGAGATGCCTGCCCCGCCTAGAGCACAAGAAGCCTGGTCCTGCTGCACAATGCCCGGCTGAAGCTCGCCAAGAACCAAGTCAAGAAACAAGAAGTCTGGGTGGTGGCCAGGTTTCCACCTCCAGGGTCATGGGTGGCTGGGTCAGCACATTTTGAGGGTCATTTTGTGAAGAGCTGAGTATGACAACTAAATGGTCTTTTTAAAAAGTTCCTGCAGTCCAAGAGTGTTTCAACTCATGACAGTGTGTAAGGGAACTTGAAGACAGGAATCATGCTCTTGGACGCAGAGATTCTTATTAGCTCCCATTGAGTTTAGATACCAGCACAGGACAGATAACTACAAAAGCCAAAGGATTTTAGAATCTCAGAAGCAGAAGAAGACAAGAGTTGTCTATTCAGGTATTTCTGGTTTGAGTGCAGTATTCAAATTGTCTGTTTCTGAATCTCCTGGGTTCTTCTTGAAAAAGTAAATTTCTAAGCACACTGGAAGAATGGCCTGAAATCTGCACTTCAACGATACTCACTGTTGTGTACACTATAGGCAAGAGAACTTCAGTGAGTGGTCTATGGAGGTGAATGGATGAGCTCAGATGATAGATGTACTATTACATGGCTGCGTCTCACTCGGTTTTAATATTCTGAGTGAGGCTCCTGTGTCTGCACCCTGGACCTCAGGATGCCTCTCCTGAGCTGCCTTCTCTTCCCTTTGGTTCCCCTACTGAACTTTTAATGACCTTCCATTTCGACACTAGGCCACAGGCTGTGATCTGTGATCCTTAAATGCTATGTCATGTTTCCCCTTCTGGGCTGCGAGCTACTCAAGGGCATGGGTTGTATGGAGTCATCTCTGCTCAGAGCTCAGCAGCCCTCAGTAAAGGCTGGTCCACCCCATGTGAAACACAGACCCTGGCTGCTGCAGAGTTTGCATTCACTTCAGTATGTCTTGGCCTTGGGATTTCCTCTTGGTTTCCTGGTCCACCATACTGAACACTCTCCAGATTAAGGAAAGAAGAACTTTTCTGGGAGGAGAAAGCCTTGGGAACAGACTCAACCTCATGCCCTACTACAGTAAGTGCTGTCTAAAGAAAATTATCTTTGGCAGCCTTGTCTTTTCGGAGATGATATTCCTCAATTGCAATCATTACTTTTTGATCTCAATATAGGGCTTTCAGCTGTTGGCACTACGCATTTGCCAGTTTCTTTGGTGAGTGATTTCCTAATGCATCTGAGAAGGAACATGATGGGGCAGAAAGAGTGTCACCCCAGGAGTCAAATCCAAGATCTAGTCCCCCAAAATGGCTATTGCTGTGGAACCTGGACTAAGTCACATTCTTGTGTCATCTTGAATTGATACAGAAAGAAAAGGTTTGATGATTTCAAGTGATCTTCCTGCCTTGTATTTGTGTGCAAATGTTATTAAAAAAAAAAAAAAAGCTAACTTCCCATATTTATCATTTAAATAGAATAATATATGTGAAAATATGTCCTATCTGTGAAGAACTATTCAAATCTTATCCCAGTTATCATCATTAAGAATCATCACTGCTACTGAGGAATACAAAACAAGTTAATCTCTCTAAAAGAGGAAAGACGGTTTGGAGAAGGAGAGGAGAGTGGGCCATTCTGAAGGAGTGCCCTGTCCAGGGGCCTGCAGGAGGTTCTCCTAGGCCAGCACAGAGGAGGGTGGCTGGTGAGGAGGACCCTGAGAGCTGGTGGCCCTGCAATGGGGTGCTAGTTTCAACAGGAACTGGTACTCAGGAATGTGGCACCCAGAGATGACAGAAAATGGACAAAGGCAAGAGCCACTGGTCCAGAAATCCTTCAATTTTGAAGGTAAAGGGAGAAGGGGGCTAGTATTCACTGAGCTCACTTCTCTCTTTTATCCTACAAGTTCCATTGTTCCGCACTTGAGCCCAGAAACATACCACATTCTTTCTATCCATCCCCATGTCTTTATGCTATTCTTTCTGCAGACAGTTCCCTGCCCAGTCTTCTGTGTGTCATAGACAATGTCCATTCACCTTTCAGGAATCACCTCCCTATAGCTGGGCATGGTGGTGCATGCTTGTAATTCCTAGCAGCTGGGGAGGCTGAGGCAGGAGGATCACGAGTTCAAAGCCAGCCTCAGCAAAAGCGAGGTGCTAAGCAATTCAGCAAGACCCTGTCTCTAAATAAAATACAAACTATGGCTGGGGATGTGGCTCAGTGGTCGAGTGCTCCTGAGTTCAATCCCTCGTACCCCTCCTCCAAAAAAAATCTCCCTTAGGAAGTTCTAGACCTCCCACACCCTCAAGGAGAATTAAAAATCCCCACTCTTTCTTCTGCTGTCCTCAGGGATGAGCCCCATGCTAGTAGCTGTGCCCTCTGTTGTACTTACTAGTTTACGTGTCTGTTCGCATCAGATCAGTCTCAAGCCATCAGTAAGTTACTGGGTGGTCACCATCAGTACTTTTAAAGGTTAAATAGAAGTTACTAGAACATCTCACACATGCTAATGATAAGCCTTATTTTGTGTTTGGATGCCTCTGTTGGGTTAGGATGCACAATATATTTCTTATTGTGGATCAGGATCAAGTCTTGGAAATATATTGCACTGTAAGCTCTTCAAGGAACAGCTCCTTTTTGCTCTGAATCCCTAAGATAAAGCACAGCACGTACCACATGCTACCCATCCAATCAGCATGTAATGCATCTCATGGGCATTGAATCCTCAATCTGAAAACCATGTAAGTACAATCACCCCCTCATTGAATAGGAAGAGGCAGCTGAGAGGTGAAATGACTTACCCAAGAGGGCCAACTAGCAAGTGGCAGGAACGTGGCTCCCCCTCCTGAGTCTGTCCGGGGTCATACACCCCACCCACCTCAGCAGGGCAATGTGAAAGGAGACCTGAGAACTACTTTGCAAACTGTAGGCGTCTGGAACCACACTGTTATCATTGCCTGGGGACCTAAGCTTTGCCTCCTTTTCTCTTCCACATTCCACATCATCCACGTTTCTGCCTGCCTGAGCAGGGGTCTTGCAGTGGCAAGGTCAGCCTCAGGAACTACTGGCAAAGAGCTAGGCTTTGGCAGGGCCATAAGAGTTTTGGCAGGTCATTTCATCCATTCCCCTGCACTCAGACATACAATACCCGCAAAGGAGCAGATGGGGATCTCCTGTGAGAGGAGGAAACCACCTTGCAAACCCAGCATAGACGAAGCTTGCTTGGAATGGCTGCTGTGGCCAGCCGAGATGGGCCTGAGCTACCAGGATCCGGTTCCAACCCGGCCTGGGTGTTCTGGGCATGTGCTGCCCTCTCCTCACGTGTTTCCTCTCCCAAGGTCGCCATCACTGGACTGTCTTCCACTAGCACTCTTGCTGGTCTCCCTTCCCAAGGTCATGGCATTAGGGCAGAGACAAAGAATGTCCTCTCCCTTCCCTGCATCCTGGAGGAAGATAGCAGCCCACAAAAGAGCAACTGCTTGCTGGGCCACACCCTGGGAAGAGGAAAGCCAGGAAAGACTGCTGTGTGTTTATGAAACTCATGAGCAGCTGCTTCCTTTGCTGAACCCACAGCAATGGCGGCCTGGCCCTCCCCTGACCCCTCCCTGGGCTCCACATTTGCCATCTGTTAGAGGGTCAGCAAGGAGGTGAGCAGACATGCAAGTTGTCACCGGACAGGAAATGAATTGATGTCTGTCCCTTCATCTGAGTCCCTGGGTGAGCCCAGCTGTGGAACCTGCATCTTTGGTAGGGGTGACTTTGAGGGTGTGTAGGTGGGAGGAGGGCCAAGAGGGTCAGCATGTGCTGGAGTCTGTGTCTGTGTGCCTGTGTTCAGAGTTCTGGCAAGAGAGACAGAATGAATGTCTGTGTGTCTGGGAACACTGGGTGTGTCCGGGCCGTGACCTGCTGCCCTAGTCGTGCACCTCTGTCCACATCTGTGAAGCTGTGCAGGTCTGCCTGGCCCTAAGGGTCTGTGCCTGGGGTTGAGCCACCATACTGAAGATTTTCTATCTGCATCGGGTTCCAGTGTCTTCCTTTTCTGGGAAGCATTCAACTAGTAAACAATGAGGGAGGAAATAACCCATCCTCACTTGGCATGTGATTTTTGTCTAGACAAGTCTGCTTGCTGTGACACACTATACCCAAAACACTGGGGTAAAAGTGCTCGGCTGACCCAGTATTCTAGGTTAACGCACTGTACCACCGGGGGTTTAAGGGCAGGTCACAATCCCCCAATATAGGGCACCTTCACAGGATTTGCAGGAAGACAGCTTCACCTGAGAAAGTAAGTCCAGCTCAGCGACACAAAGAGCCGTGTCACAAGATCTCAGTGCGAAAAGGTCACAGAACAGCAGGGCCTCCAACTTCAATCCACAGATGAGGAAACCAGACTGGGAAGGGAAGTGTCTTGCCTGAGGCCACAAGCCAATTCATCATTCACAATTTACCCAAAGCTTACCAAGCACTTATTGCATGCCAGGCACCATAGTAGGCACTGAGAACCCATAACCAGGTTAAGCATGGATTCTGTTATTAAGGCACCCACAGTTTTGTTGGGGGAATCAGTACATGAGAAGGTAATTGACAGGACAGGTCAAAAGCCATCATGGGAAGAAATCACTGTGGGCCGTGGGAGTAACAGAAGAAAGTTAGACAATTCTGTCTCCAGCAACTGGGGAAGGCATGGGGAGCTGAACAAGGGCCCCTCCAAGATGTCCATGTCCTGCTCTCCAGAACATGCACCGATGTTACCTTATACGACAAAACAGACTTGCAGATGACATTAAGCCAAGGGTCTTGAAATGGAGATGATCCTGGTTATTAATGTAACCACAGAGTCCTTAGGAGAGGGAGGCAAGGGTCAGAGTCACAGAAGGTATGACAATAAAGTGGAGGCCAGAGAGCATGAGAAAGATGGGAAGATTCCACGCTTCTGGCTTTGACAGTGGAGAAAGGGGCCATGTGCCAAGGGACACAGGCAGCTCCAGACAGCTGTGGAAAGCAGGAGAAATGGATTTTCCTGGGGGCTCAGGGTGGAACGTAGCCCTCCCAGCACCTCAACTTTGGCCCAGCAGGACCCATCTCCCACTTGAGACTTCCAGAATGGTCAGAAAACAAATCTGTGTTGTTTTCAGCCACTAAATTGGTGGTGATTTGTTACAGTATGGTGGTCATAAAAAATAAATGTAGGAGGTATCACCAGAAATGAAGTGAGACTGGAGCTGCACTCCATCAAAGGTAGCCAGCTCTCTAAACTAAGAGCTTGGCGCTTAGGGGAAGGTGAAGTCACCTGCAGGGGCAGGTGAGAGGGTTGGAGGTGCAGCTCTGGAAGCTGGGGTCGTGGAGCTCTGGCCCTGTCTCACTCTGCCATGGGTCAGCTCTGGCTTCTCCACCTCCTCTCCGTTGAACTAATCCCTTTGGACTCCTGTTTCTCATCTCAAGTGAAGACAATGACAATCCTCAACACAGGATTTTCAGGGACTGAAGATCTGTGTAAAGTGCTTACCACAGTGGCGGCACATGGTAAGCTCTCAATAAATGTCAACACATGTCACATCTCTGTTAAGGGAACAGGAGCCCACAGAGGCCTGGCTCGGGAGGTTTATCAGAGGGGGGACTGGATTCTGGGCACATTAGCCCTCTGCACAGTGGCGTTTCTACCAATCTGTGCTATCTCTTTGAGAAACTTCCTAACCTCAGGGGACATCTCTCTGTTTCAAGGATCACTCAACATGAAGCATACTAGGCTTCTCCTGGAACTCACTTGGGCACCAGCCCCAATTCTTGGGTGGAGTTCTGCAGCGGCTCAACGAGAGCAGAAGCCAGAGACTCCTGCCGAGAATGTGAGAGCCACGCTGCCCAACCAGGGAGGAGGCTGGTAAAGCCACAACACCTGTGAGGCAGACGCCTTCCTCCTCCTAACCAGGGTGCCCAGTGTCCTCACCAGATGGCCTCATGGTCCCTGCACCTCCTCCTGGACCACCATCCCTGTCTCGGTTCAGGGGCCAGCCCTTGACTCCCATCTTCTTCGAGATCACAACCAGGAAAAGAGAGCCCTGGTAGCCTTCGGCAGCTAAGGACACACTGCCGCTCTCTCCCAGTTGAGCTTCCCTATGCTCAGTAGCCACAACTACCAGCCCCTTCCAAGGGGACAGGGCCTTGAATGATTTAAATGAAACAGACCACTCAGTGCTGTGAGTCCAAGCCAATTGCAACCATGGGTCCTATTGCATCAGGTTGTATTAGATATCTAGAGAAAAGTAATAAATAGGAGTCCCTGCCCTTGTGTGTTCACAGCTAAATGGGCAAAAGACGGAAAGGTATTTATCACCCCTTTCCAAACTATCTCTATATGGCAAAACAGGCTTTCAAACTCAAAGTGACGACTGGATCAGCCCAAGGGCTGGGAAGGATCCTGTGACACACTTAAATGGCCCTCTCTAAGTAGGTGAGGGCCATGCAGCTTCTGCCTCAGGTTGCCAAGTGCAGAGGGCCTGGCTATGAGCCTGATCTAATCCTGGGAGCGGCTGTCTACCAGCTCTTTGACCTTGGATGACTTAAGTCATCTCTCTGAGCTTGAGTTACTTCATCTGTGAAATGGTCCCACTTGGCTGAAAGAAGACAGAGGGTCAAGTGTCTAGAAAGGTGCCAGCAAACAGTAGGTGCTTTTCCAATGTGGGGACCAAATTCCTGTGCCATCCCACAGGCAGCAAGAGTCAAACAGGATGAGAGTCAGACCCTCATTTCCCTTCTTGAAAATAAGCCTGGGTCCTCGGAACACTTGGTCTAATTGCTCGTGGCCAGTGCTCTAGAGTATAAAAGAAAGGAAGGCCCAGAACAATCCCCACACCTTTTAATTTTTTTAATTGGGGGTGCAGGAGGCTCCAATTAGGGCAGTGGCGCCACGGAGAAGGAAACCCCGCAGCAGGCCCCAGAGCTATGCTCCTGCTGGGAGCAAAGCTCAGAGGGCACAGACAGCACAGGGTCACCCTTCAGTGCAAACGCCCATCCCCCACTGTCACTTCATATTAAAGGGCCAGGCACCAGGACAAGTTGGACAGTGACAGCTGCTCTCATTAACAGTTTGTTTCCCCAATCTTCCTCTCTTCTGCCTTCACTTAAAAAAGAGAAAAGAAAGGAAACAGAAAGCAATGAAGACTTCCACCTCAACAGCCAGTCCCTCAGGACAGAAGGCCATGTCAAAGCTAGCTGGGGTTCCAATACTACTTTAATGGTGCTGTCCACTCTGAGCACCTGACCTTCCTCCTTCCTCTTGCCCCCCACTGCTTCAGGTAGTCGCCCACCTGCCCCTGCATCCACTGCAGCCCCATGTGGTATTGCAGCTCTCATGCTTGGCCTGGCCATGCATGTGGCCAGATGAGAATTCCTCAGGAGCAAGGGTTCAACCTTATTCACCCCCCTTCCTTCAGAAGAATCTTCCCTGAAGTGATCTCAGGAAAGCCCAGGTCAACTCACTGATTCTAACTTTTTGCTTGTTAAGTACACATTTACTTCTGGAGCTAGGAACCCCAAGAGGCCTTAGGAAGACAGGAAGACCGACATATATGTTATGCACCATCCCTGCCTGTCTGAAAGGAGACACATCAACCTTGCAACAGAGTGACAAATACTATTACAGAGGAGAAGGAGAAGGTGACCACAGAGAGACGCAGGCCTATAGCCAGGCTTAGAAGCCAGGATCAGGAAGAGGTTTTGATTTCTCTATTGTTCATAATCCTGTCTGTGAATGAACAAGGACAATACTAACAACAACTCAGCCTACATGGGTGCTGCTTAAACATCCAGGCATTATGGTGCTCAGGGCTTCCTGCTGGACTAGGGGTAGCTCCTCTGAGGAGGACCCAGGAAGTCACTATGTCAGAGCAGGTACTCAGTCATGTTTGCTGAATAAGCACCTCAAAACTTGCAGTGGTTAGGAAAAAGCAGAGATTCCCTGTGGAGTTCAGAGAGTTGGAACGCCTTTATCCTACCCTGAGAGTTAGGGTGAACCATGAGGAAGGGGTAGCCCAACAGTCTGGGGCAAATCAGCAGGTGGCCCTTCCCAAGTGCTGTCCCTAGGGAACTCTGACTCTGCATGTGCAAGGCCCTCGGGCTGAGGGAGGACTTAGCTTCAGCAAACCTCCTTTGCTCCAGCCAGAGTAAGGGCCTCAAGGGTCACAGTGGGAACAGTAGGCATTTTCCAAAAAGCAGTTAACTGAATAGTAACCATCCACCAAAGCAGCACGTGAGTACTCTGTGAGTCAGGAGACTTCAACTGTCAACTCATGTGACATGTGACCTTGGGTAAGTGTCTGGTCTAAATGTCCTCATACATAAAGTGAGTAAATGGGACAATACCCAAGGTCTCTTCCAGTTGCAACATTCTATGAACTCAAACCTTCTGTGTTTATGAAGAAGGGGATTTACAGATCTCATCAGATCAAAATTCACAGGCTGGAAGGAAGCAAGAATTATTTACACTAGCAATGGAGTTCTGGGGAGGAGGTGGCTCTTTGGATACCAAGAGAACAGGAATAAGGGCTCCCTGGCTTTGGTCACTGAGCTGGAAACATTTAACAAGCAGCATCTAAGCAAAGGCTTGGCTTGAGTGCTGAGGCCAAGAGGCTACTTACTATGCAGCAGGCCACCAGGGCTCCTTGAGCAAATCCTGCCAGGACATCACCAGGATGGTGCTTATGGTCGGATACTCGGGACAGTCCCGTGTAGAAGGCCATCATGATCAAGGTGAACTGCAGGAGGGGCCGAAGAAGGCGGGCACCTCTCCAGGTGAAGCGGGCCTGCAGGTATAGCTGGAGAGAAGAGACAAAACGAGCAGACACTAAGTGACCACTGTCCGCAGGCACTCTGACGCCAGCTCCACTCATACTATGTTCCTGCTAAGTGGAACCCTCCAGACTTGGGGTGGCATATTATGGATGCAGCATTGGATGGGGATATGACCTTGGGCCAGTTATTTAAACGCCAAGAAAAAAAAAGAGAGAATCTAGGGAAAGCTGAGAAAGATAACACACACAAATACATTTCACATAATATTCCACACACAGTAGGCCCTTAATAAATGTTTGTTTCCTTTTAACTTCCTCTTGATTGAGGCTAATTAAAGACCAGTGACCAGGGTCAGCAAAAGCTTTATTTTACAACTGATAACAGCTCACTTAATACACTGGTGCATTTCCTTGGAGATTGTGGATGCATAATCCCTATACTACACCTCCCTGTACCACCCCTAATGCCATGGAAATACAGTAGTGCTAGGGGAAGTGATCATGATAAAGAGATGCTTCTGCTTCAAAACAAAGCACTCTACCCAAGGACAAGGATCTAAGTCACCACTAGAAACTATGGATTTTGAATTAGTGTAGAAGGAAACACATAAACCAGTCACACAATGCCAGAGAGCTTTCAAGGAGAGACTGACAGACACTGGACTGGGTGGGGTAGAAGAGTAACCTGAAGAAAAATGGAAGAAAAATAAAAATAAAAATACCTCTGGCTGAAGGAAAGAAGTTGAAATGACGTCAACTGGGTATTGTCCCCTCAGAGTTATCTGGCTGCAGTTTCCGTTTTAACCTCTGGGCACAACCTACTTCCCAGGTTCCTGTGGGAACTTGGGAAATGAGGGGGAAGCAGCAGAGGGACGAGGGGAACTTCCGACTACAAATCAAAGCACTGGGAGAGGCCAGGGGAAAGGGGAAGCAAGAGAGGGTGCTGCTGGTCTCGGGCAGTCCTGTGGCAGTGGCCTGGGGGGCTCTGCCCTTGCTTTCAGTGGTCAGGAAGGAGCAAGAAGCAGTGAGTCCTGAGGAGCCAGGAGTGGAAGGACCCAGTCACTCTGAGCTGTAGGAACTGCATCTAGGACTTGACCCTCAACGACTGGGACAACCATTTCAAAAAAGCCAGGCATGAAAACAGCAGGCAGCTTAATAACCATTTTGAAATTATGTAAGTGTAGTATTGGAAAATCTAAGAATAAGGAATGAAAAACATCAGGTAAGAGACTATATTCACATAGTCAGCCACTAAACAAGTGATAAAAATCAGTGGTCTTCTCATATGTAAATAATAACCAGTTAAAAACCTGAAAGAAGCAACAAAACCATCATGTTAATAGTAAAGATGATTAAATAAATAGTAATGAACTTACAAAGAACTGCATGGAGTCTTTATGAAGTAAGGGACATAAACAGCAATCTGAAGAGAGAGCTGGAATTTTTATTTATAAAAACACTCAACTTACAAATTCAGTAGTTCATATGTAAATACAATTAGATTCCCATAGACATTGTAGAAATATAAAAATAATCTTAAAAGATCAAACCTGTAGACTGAGCCAAAAGAGATCAAGAGCAAAAGTGTCAGCCAGGTCCAATGACAGGTGCTAAAGATACAGAAATGAGAAGTTAAAATTCCTGGCCAAGCATAGTTAGGGGATGCAAAGGGGTGGACTAGGAAGGAACCTGGGGAGCCTGGCTCCATGACTTAAGGGGAAGGGATGACGTGAACCCTAAAGATGAACTGGCATTTGCTGGGAATTAAGGCAACAGTGGTGACGGTACAGATTCCAAGGAGGGGTGGCTGAGCTCTGCCATCAATGTCCCCAGGAACTCAAATCATTCAGCATAGTCAAAGAAGAGGATGCATAGTTCATGAAAAGGAATAAGGTAGCAGAGACAAGAAAGGGTCAGTTCATGAGGGACCTTGGATGTCAAACGAAGGAACCTGGTCTTTATTCAGTAGACCAACATTCCCCAAACTAACCCATGGAATACAAAGGGACTTAAAAAAAAGAAAAAAGAAAAAAGAAAAACTGACGAATGCTCCATACTACATCCTTATTTCTGTCACTTATAATGCTTGTAAGATTTCTAAAGGCTCTGAGAAGTCCTGCGGGGGGGGGGGGAGACTTATTTGGCTTTAAGTCACTATTTTGACAGAACACCTACCTACTGGATCTCAGCTAGAAAATATTACTGTATTCAATGGGGGAAAACGATATGGTTTTGAGAAAGGCACCAAATACCATGGGGGAAAAAAAAAAAAAAACTAATTTGGATGCTTTTGAAGGGCTCTAGGTAGAGCTGGCTCACTACAGGCAATATCAAAATCACAGTGAATCTAAAGCTACAGTCCACAGGGCTACTCCCTCCTTTTGGATGAAATGAACTCCAGCAGACTCTGCCATTGTGGATCAAAAGATCCCTTCCTTCTGGAATTAGGGATGGAATGATGTTGGTCCAGCTCCTGTTCAGCACAAGTCTTCGGAACAATGGCAAGTTCAGGGAAGAAGGAAAAGCCTGTGTACCAGATGCCCAGCTGATTCTGTGCTCAGCTCAGCCCTGGACAGTGGACAAGGTGGGTGGACAGTAGAAAGATGCAAGTCTTAATCAGAAAACCCTCAGGGAGCCTCGGCTTTTCCCTGTTAAAAGTGTCACAGCCGCTATCACATAGGCTGTGGTACAGATTGCTAATGCAGACAGAGGACGCCATGCCACTCATCCTTCAAACACTTCTCTTAAAGTAGCCCCAAGATATTTCTCTTTCCCACGCTGAACAAAGCTGCAGGTCCTCAGAAAAGACTTGTTGGAAATCCTCCACCCTTCCCCTCGCTTGCTGCATGGACTTCAGGTCACAGGCCTTGGAATCCAGGGTGGGGCAGAGGAAGGGTGGGTTTCCCAACCGGACAAGGCCCACATCTCCCCTGCCACTGACTCAGAGATTTCAGACTGGAGTGCAATAAAAGAAAAAAAAAAAAAAAAAAAAAAATTCATCCAGGAGAGGAACTTGAGGATGGAGGACGGGAGCAGGCCTCAGAATAGCTCCAGGAAGAGAGGAAGAGTGCTTACGAATAAGCAAAGAGTAGGCGCCATGGGAGAAAATTCCTGAAGGAAGCAGTCACTGTAGCAACAGGAGATGCAGTCGCTCCCCCAGATCCATCAGTAACGACTATAGCCCTCAGAGCGGGACTGGTCCTGGGGTCCACAGCTGGGGCTTTGGGGGAGGGCATTCTAACAGCTGAATGCATCTTACAGGGAGACAGCTCTGAGTCCCTGTCACTCTGCACATTTCAAGTGAGTGGTCATTTCCCTCTGTGCACCTCAGTCTCATCTATAAAGTAGGATGGACCATATTTTCTTCTCAGAATCAAGACAACACAGAAAGGAGCCTGATGGGCAGAGGACAGGCACACAAGACGTTCTTGAGAAATCTAATCACCTTATGCCTTGATGAATGATATCTACCCAGTGACTGTGATGATTTCACCAGAGCAAGTAAGCCAAGGAGGGAGATTGCGCAATAGCCTTCCGCCCAGTGGCACCATCTGATTTGAGACGTAACCTAGTGGCAACAGGCTTTGAGGGCGACCACAGAATCCAGCAGCTCTCAGGATCTCACAGCAATCTCGGAGCTCAGTGGGTAGAATTTTGCAGGTTCATACCGCAAGTCACTCCAGGCCAGAAGTCTGAGCCTCATGAGGATGGCTGAGTACCTTCTGGACCTGGGGACAAAAAAATAACTGGAGGCTCCATCCATTTCCAGTACAAGGGGGCAGGAGCTTTTTATTCAAAAGAGGAAGTCAACCCTACTGACCACAGGATGCCAGGAAACAGCACGGAGATGTCCCCAGAATCAGAATCAGAATGCCTGGAGGGGTTTCAGCAGTCACACAGCCCAAAAAGGCTGGTTCGGAAAAGGATGAGCACAGCTGGACTAAACCAGAAAGCCTAAATCACCCGACCTCCCACAGTCCACAGTCGACAGGTTGTCCTGTGTCTCCTCCCCAACTCCGTGGGACGGCCCCAGGGTCATGCTGGAGCATCCGCCAGCAGAACTGCTTCCTGGACATGGCTGGAAGCCAGGGTTAGACCTGCAGTCAGAACAACCTGGGTGGATCCTCTACCCAGCCACATACCCTCTGAATGGCCCCAACGAGCCATCTATTTTCTCACAGATCACATAAGGTATTTTAATTCTTTTTTTAAAAATGCTGCAAACATCTGTTATGTTCTAAACTCTGAAAGACACTGATATGAATGAAATAAGTTCTCACAAAAATACATGTGTATATGCATATGTATGCACATACATGTACATAAGTATATATGCCATCTGCAAGTTCTTTTCCTGTACCAAGATTCTGCTTCCATTTGCTAAAGAACTGTGGCTGTGATGAGGATCACAGGTGAGCAGTCCTTGCACTACAGTGCTCACTCCAGCAAATGGAGCTCTCTTCTCTTTCCTGGTCTTAGTTTCAAAACCGAAGTCCTGCAATATTCCAGCAAAATCTCCTTACACTGAATTCCAGCCTGCTCCTCTGGTTTGAACCAGCCGGGTCAGATGTGTGTGTGAGTCATACTCTCAGTCTTGCTAACTCATTTGTGTTTCATGACACGATCTGCATACTGGTGAAACAGGTCCTTACTGTCCTTTCACTTCATTTCCATTGCTCTTGGGACAGTTGGGCTAAGAGTGAAAAGGAGGCTTTTGTCCTTCCTATGTCCCTGCCTCCCCTCTTCCTGGAAGCCTGTCCAGATCTCCAACTCCCCATAGTAAGAAACAGTCTTCCTTCTCCAGTCTCCCTGATGCTCCCACTTGGCTGTGATTCATGTGCTCAGTGGCTCGCCCACATGATGGAGAACTCGCATTTCTCCCTGTCAAGTTATTTATCTGCACTGAGGACAGAAGAAGAATTTTTTAGTTGACTCTTCTCCTCCTTTGGAAGCTAATCAAATCTCGTCTTCAGTCACTGTCAGGGAAAGAAAAGAAAGCTACCAATTTGCTGAGCAGTGCCTGGATGTTTCAAATTACATTACCTGCAAATGTCATAATAATCCCTTTAAGTAGACACCAATGTGCCCATTTTACAAAGGAAGAAATCAAGGCTAAATAAAAGAGGCCACGTTGCTTGCTCAAGGTAACCTGGAAAGTTTGCCGCTCTGAGTCCATGATCTAACTACAGAACTACCTGGTCTCCTTAGGGAATTACTGCTTTCCACCCACCCAAAATCTTGATCTTTTGTACTAGTCTCTTTGATCTTTGGAGAAAAAAAAATGCCATTTGAGGGAACTATGCAGCTGTCCTGGACTGAAGGACCACCTTCAAGGACATGGAGAACTTCAGGTTGCTCTCATTCACCTGTCCCACACTGGATAGAGTTCCATGACTGACACTCAAGCGGAAAGCTGCTCAGAGAGTAGATGACTGACCCGGTCTTAAGCAAAGTAAAGTCAGTGAGCTGATGTGGTACAGGTACCAGCAGAGGTGATGGCACTTACCTCGTGCTCCCACCCTGAATCAGAGACGTTCTCTAACTATTCTACAACTATTTACTTTTCAGGTTTTCCACAAAATTATGAACACTTTCTGTGTCCCCAGGTACTCACATGGGTCTGCCAGAGAACAAGTTCTCAGAAACGGATGGAGAGATGGATGGGCAGAGGGGTGAAAGGGTGGAGAGACAGAGGGGTAGAGGAGTAGAGGGATGAATGATTTAAGAAGGAAAAACATCTGATACAGTGGTTTAGTTCCCTCAGAAATCTTGTTCCTGCAAAGGATTTCAACAGACTCTCCCAGGACGTGTGGGTACATCTCATGGGGCACACCAGATCCCATGCTCTGAGATTCCAAACATATTGAACAAAACCTCAATGACTAACAACCACAGGCCAGAGAACACAGCTGGCAGAGGACAGCCACTTCCCCGTCTCCTTGGTACCCAACAAACCCTCTGACACATCAATAGTTTTCATGGGGCAGCACAGAAAACCCAATAGGTGAAGTGTTCAGCAGAGGCAGAAAAGGTCTTCCCCACACCACAAAGGCCCTTAGTGGTCTATCAGTCAGTGATGAGGAGGCAAAAGAAAATTCTGATTGGAATGGAAAGGAGCACAGTCTCTGCGCATCAGATGGCCTGGGATTCGCTCATTCCTTCATGTGATATTCAGTGCTTCCTTGCCCAGTGTCGGCGCTGCTTTGGGGAGTAGGATGCAACGGTGACTCAAAAGACAAGAAAAAGTTTCCTCCCTGGCAGAACTTACAATTTAGCTGAGAGAGACAAACAAGCCAATGAATATAAGTCAGATGGTTAGAAATTGGGCAGTAAAATAAGGCTACGAAGGAGGATGGGCTGTCACTTTAACAGAGTCGTCAGGGAAAGCTCTCTGAAAAAGTGACCTGAAGAAGGCAAGGGGCAAGGGACAGATGCACAGGAAAAGAACACAGCAGCTGGGGAAGGGTCTCAACACAAATCTGCTGCTGCCTAATCTGAGCTGCAAAATGAGGAGCTGCGGCTCCTCCCAAAGGCTGGTGGATCAGTGCCCTCCACTCCCCGTGAGGTCAAAGCAATCAAAGCAACCACCATCCTCCTTTCACCTGCACGCAGGTCGTTCTTCTAACTTCTCCTGTCTTCGTGGGACCTACCCTACCGGAAGCCTTCCCTGGCTTGTGCCATCTGCTTTCCAGGTTAACATGGGTGCCACAACTCCCATGATACTGGACACATCCTCCGCCACTCCTGCACAATGCACCAGACTGCTGTTGTCTACCTGCCCCTCTAGTCTGAACGCTCCAAGGGCTGAATGCTCCAGTCTCCACCTTCCCACTCCTACCAAGGTGCTTGGTGCATAATAGTCACTCACTAAGCATCTGACAGATAATGAATCTTCGACGCATAGGTGAGTTTCTTAAGGGCAGAGCTCAGGTCTGATTCATCTCAGTAACCCCAGAAGGTAGTAGAGCATCTGCCACAAGAGACACCAGGTGTGCCCCATGACTTGGTGTTTGGCCTGATGTTGGCATTTTGTCCCATGTCATCCTCAGCCCCTAAACATGGAGGTGCATGACCAATCCAGATGTGGTCCCCGCAGGTTTAGGCCAAGGCTCAGAGGTAGGAAGCAAAGTTTAAGTTTATAGATGCTGTGGGGTTTTTCATATTAGAATTTGCATTAATCACTAACAAACCTTAACCTCGTCCTTAAGCGTCTGTGCCCAGACGTAATTTGGTATTTGGGGCATGGTTTTTCCAAGCTACCCATTTTGCAAATCAAAACCTACTATGGAGCACCCTTCAAAGCCAGGGAGGCCATAGAAGGCAGCTGGGGCGGGGGGGGGGGGGGGGGGGGGGGCTGGCTGGTGCTTCTGGCCTGCCGCTGCCTTTGAACTCCATGCAATGTGGGTGTGTTCGTCCCTGAGAGCTGCCCATCTTCTTTTTAACACACAGAGTATTTCAAACTTCTTTCAAGTAGAACCACAGAGATATTGAGATATGTAGACACCACCTAACCCCACTCTTTCATTTGACAGAGGGGGAAAGCCAGGTCCAGGGAGGAACAGTGGCAACAACTTAGTAAAATAGAGGAGATCATCTCCATTTCACAGATGAGTAGTATGCTGGGTCTCTGAGCTAATCCCCCACTCCTGGTTCCATAATAATGCCTGCTGGATTCTTCAGGCAGAAGCTGTGAGCCCTACACCCTGCAGGCTCAGATGTGGTCTCCCAATGCTCCGGTGAAGCTGTGAATCAAGACTGCCTTAGCAAAAGCACAGGGTGTACTGCAGGATGCCCGGATCTAGCTGCCCAATTCCTGCACTACCTGCAACACAGCATAAAAGCACCAGGGAGGGTTGAAGGCTTCGCTGACAGACTGCAGGATCTCCCACCTCCTCTGACAGGCAGCTGCGGTGCCCTTCTGACTTCCCTTACAAAACTTTACAAATTGGACATTATAAGGGATGAGGTTTCTGTGTCACATCACATAAAAACAAGCCCAGCTAACAGCACTGCTCTCATCTTTGGCCTTTTGCTTTAGTGGGTGTTTCAGGCCAAGGTGACTTTACAGGTAAAAACGAGTTGTGCGCATAGACGTGTACATGAGGGTGTCTGAGGGCTGTAAATGCCAAATGTGTACATGTTCTCGGGAGTTGCTAAGGGTGTGCACCGCGTGCATGACGGCATGTGAGGGGTGATAACAGGCTTGGGAGATGAGGGATCAGGGGCTCGTCTCATTCTCTCCCTCTCTCTTCTTTTCCTTTCTTCCTTCCTTTCAGCCTTCAAGCAATAGGAAAGTGCCATAATTTTTTCCTCCCTCAGAGAGATGGGAATAAATCTTCAAGTCACTCCTTACAGCTGGGCACGATGGCATATGCCTGTAATCCCAGCAACTCTGGAGGCTGAGGTGGGAGGATCACAGGTTAGAGAGACCAGCCTCAGCAACTTAGTGAGACCCTTTCTCAAAGTAAAAAACAAAAAGGGTTGGGATGTAGTTCAGTGGTAGAGTGTCTCTGAGTTCGATCCCCAGGACAAAAAAGATTTAAAAAAAAAAAAAAAAGGAAAGAGAGAAAATCACTCCTCACTCATGATTCACATGGCAATTCCTTGCCATAGTCACAGCTGGTAAAGGGGTGACAGAGTGGAGGGCATGGGCTTGGTGAAGAGGGAAGGGACGTCTTCACCATTAAAGCAGTTATGAAGAAAGGCAAGCCTTCAGTTGAAACTGGAATTAGGATGAGAGGTTATCCTCCCTAAGCTTATCCTGATGAGATTTGTCTGTGTTTGGTTTTGGTTTTTGCAGCACGATACAATGGAAAGAATAGACGACAACATGGAGTCATTAAGACCAAACTTCAGGTAGCTTTTCTGTCTCTTATGGGCTGTAGAACTTTTGCTATTTCTTAGATCTGGGTTTCTTTGTTTCCAGAAAAAGGGTAATCAAAACGCATCTCATCAGACTCCTCACAGAATGTTACCACGTATGCTAGGTACAGTCCTTGGTGACATGGGGCACCCAGAACTGGCTCCCCCAAAACATCAGCATCTTCACCTTTTGGGTGGCTGTAAAGGACATTCTGCCCAGTGTTGGCTTCAAAATATTCCAATGTTTTTCTCTTAGAATAAAATAAAGGGACATGAAAAAAAAAAAAAAAAAATGAACACATACCCAACTTTTCTAAGTACTTTTACAAAACACTGAAATTACATTTGTAAAATTGGTTCCAGCTCCGGGTAAAGTATACACATGCAGAAGGAACATAAATATCTTTGCTAAATTATCTTTTCTAAAGGCAAAACAAAAACAAACCAACAAACAAAAAGAAGAATGCAGGGAAGCGCTATTCATGAAGAAAAGATCCAGGTGTTGTGTTTTCACAGGTCGGGGCCACCTTCAAGTTCTGTAGCCCAGGTGCCGGCTTCAAACTTGGAAAGGAGTGGGGGGCACAGGGGAAGCTAAAGAGAATGAGACAATCTCTCTGTTGTTGTTGTTTTTTTTTCCAATTCCTAATTATGCTTTTTAAATAAGTTGAAATCAAAACGTTCTTTTTCCCAACAGCTAACCCTCTTTCAAGCTCTGTCTGACTTCTCAACACCTTTTCCATCTGAACTCCACCAAGGCAGCTGGAAGCAGGAAGTGCCCTGGCACACAGACCTCATTGAGGGGAGAGGAAAGGCAAAGAAAACCAAACTTAACTGACAAAGAAAAACAAACAGCCTGCTGTCAGGCAGCTGGGGGAGAGGAGGGTGCTCCACCTGCACTGTCCAGGCATCTCCAGGAAATCAGCGCAGACACAGCCAGGGGCAGCTTGTGAGTGCACCCCACGGCTCCACCCCTGGATGAAGATCTATCAAAATGTATAAATGCATTCTACTGTCCTGTACAACTAATTAGAACAAGGAAAAAAAAAAAAAAAAAAAGGAATCTCAAACGTGCTCCTTGGTCTCTCCCGACCTTCGTCTCTGGATCCAAGAAATGGGGATACAGATTCTGCACTTGACGGTGTCTTGAGAAGGCTAGGTGTCCTCAAGGGTGCACATGTACCTTGTAAAACTCAAAACCACTCTCAGTGGTCAGATAATGATGATCT
The DNA here is from genome assembly GCF_902686455.1 of Sciurus vulgaris. Lineage (NCBI taxonomy): Eukaryota > Metazoa > Chordata > Mammalia > Rodentia > Sciuridae > Sciurus > Sciurus vulgaris. The sequence continues at coordinate 45,285,300 of NC_136461.1, forward strand.
TTAAGGAGGATGGAGAAGAGCAACTATTGGGAGGAGCTGGATCAGAAGATTGGATTTGAGTGGGAGTTCTGGTATTTATGCAAATTTTGGCAGTTTGCTAGGATTCTCTGAGCCTTACTTAGTCATTCCCACAACAGAGAGAAAATTATTTATAACATAAGGTTGTTTTCTAAGGATCAAATGAGTTAATGGATTTTTAGAAAGCAGATTTTTATGGTATAAACCATAAAAGCATGTGTGTCATCATCACTTTATAATTTCAAAACGAATTCACAATCCTTACCAAGAAATATGGCAAATACTATTTTTAATCTGAAAAATGGAAGTCTGGAAAATAGAACAACTTCTGCTTAGGCAGTGGCAGAGTTCAGAATGAAACCTAGCTTTCTTAGTAAGCCTCTTTTTCAAGGATTTCATAGTGCAGTCTAACAATTTTGAGGGATTCAAGCCAGGACTGGACTCCATCCTAAACAGAGGGTAGGTACTTACCACCAGATACAGCATTGTGTACATGGAGAAGGAGGCGTGGCCAGAGAAGAAGGACTTCCTGCAAGAGCAAGAGAGGGCCGTGAAAGGGCATATTCACATCCCTGATACTCGCTTGTCTGTCTTCCCTCCCTAGACTGTGACCTTGAGAGCAGGCACTGTGTCTTGTTCATTCTTGCATCTGTGGTGGTGCTTTGGACACATGCCTGGAACATAGCAGGCACGCATGAATAAGTAAAAGAAAGAATAAATGAATGGACTTAGCAATGCTGTATCATAATGGTCTCTTTACATATCTGTCTCAATCATGTGACTCCAAGTCCTTTAAGAAGAGGGACTGTGCCCTTATTCACCCATGGAAACCAGAACCCAGCACTATAGGTGCTCAGTGAGTGCTCCATCAACTGCTCTGCATTGAAGGGGTGCACACTGTGGCCACCGCGAAGTGCTGCGGTGGAGTCTCACCTGGCTTCCTGCACCTTGCTGTCGTCGCCTCTGCATCTGTAGTTCTGAATGTAGCCCTCGGAGCAGTTGATCTGGCTGAAATCGGGATTGCAGACACTCAAGAAGTGAGGGCGCAGACGTCCTATGGACACTTTGGCAATGTCTGTGAAAGACTGGCTGATGGCACAGCCAAAGAGGAAGCAGCCCACTTGTTTATAGAGAGCTGCAACGTAGGGATTCTGAACTGCTGACCGCGACTTCTCCTTCAGGTAGTAGATCCGGTAGAATTCTCCTGTGATGATCTACAGGGAAACAAGAAGCAGATTAGGCAGTATCAAGACCCACCTTCAAAAGTGATGGTATAAAGAATACTGAATGACGTAGGAGAATATTCAGTATTTATCTACATGTTATAATCTAAAAAATTCCAATTTTCAATTCAAGAAGTATATACACACAAATATGCATCAGAGGAACAATCACGATGATAACATAATTATTATTTCCTTTTTTTTAAAGTCCTACGCAGTCACATAATACATTGTAACAAGAAAAAAATATATAATCAATTATATATCCTCAGAGCTCCTCATTGGGAAGATGGAAATATCCCCTAAACATTACCAAGGGCCCTTTGATAACACATTGCAAAGATTAAAATCCAAGAAGCATGGTAAGTGCTTATATATATAAGAAAATCCCAGTGACTCAGGAGGTTAAGGCAGGAGGATTGCATGTTTGAGGCCAGCCTGGACAACTTAGCAAGATCCTGACACAAAAGAAAGAAAAAAGTGCTGGGGACGTAGCTCAGTGGTAGAGAGAGTGACAACCAAGGACTCTGCTACAGAAAAAAAAAAAAAGAAGCAAATGAAGAATCGAGGACACGGTTAAGGGGGGCCAGAATCCAGGGGATCTGCAGACGGAAGGTCTCTGGGATTGGGAGTGAAGGATCACCAATGGCACCAATGCTGCTGAGGCCCTCAGCCCGAGAGCCAGCACCGTGTTGTGATGGGGATTCTGCACACAGCAGTGAATACACCCCAGTCAGGTCCTGAGTCGAACCCAGGCTCTGCCACCTACCTGGTGCCCTCAGCACTAACTTAACCTCCCTGAGCCTCAGCCCTTCTCCATGAAAGGATGCTACTCACTTTGCAGAGTAGTTTATTATAACAGTGGGTTAATAATAACATGGATGGGAAATGCACCAGGTTCTAGAAAGGGATGCTTTTAATTTACTTTTTAGAAGTATGGTGTGGTAAAACGCACACCAGTCTAAAAACCAAGAAACTTTGAGTACAATGCCTCTGACGTTCATGAACGTCTGTGAGTCAGCCCGTGTTGTCTCCTGGGGTCCTGAAGGGCAGCAAGTGTGTCCCGATCCCCACATCTTCCTCCATCCTCCTGTGTCTACTACTTGCCTGAAACCTCCTGGTTTCACATGCAGCATGGGGGCAGCTCTGCTCGGCAAGGTGAATGTCGATGAGGTCTACATATCAGAGGACCTATTTCACTTTGGTGATGCACAACCACACAGCCTGCTGTCCTGCTCTTAACTCCACAGTACAGCTGTGGCCACTTCCTGGTTGCAACCACAGCCCGGGGACAGCACTGGTCAACTCATCCCTCACCACAAGAGATCCTTTCCCACTTCCTCCCAGGGCCACACTTGCCCTTTCAGTCAGCAGAGAGCCGTTCATGACCACAAGGGAAGCAATAGACTGGCATATCCGGGCTCTCCTTTGCAAAGTTTCTCGTTACGTTTTCACACTGGGTAAAGGCATCAAGGCATGAGGTTTGATCAAGGTCCTAAAAGGTCCTGAAGTCTGGGGAAAGAGAGCAGCATGTGGGACGGAAGCACCAGCTGGGCCCAGGGACCAGCAGGTGCAGGAGTGAGAACAGCAACTGCCACCGCAAATGCTGGCACAGAGAGGCCGTGTAGCTACATGGGTTGTACCTGTAAGCTCCACCTTTGTTTTCCCACGTCATGCTGAGTGTGACTCTCTGTGATGGGGACATGGGCAAAGGCCAGTCCAACCTGCATGCTGGCCTAGCAATGTCTCAGATGATAATCTGAGACAGCAGAACTAATATCTAACTCTGCAAAGTGCTCAGAGACCTTCACTGAAGGAATGAATGAAAGGAATCAAGGAAAGGAGTCCTCAGAGCTCCTCACTGGGAAGATGGAAATATCCCCTAAACATTACCAAGGGCCCTTTGATAACACATTGCAAAAATTAAAATCTGAGAAGCATGGCAAGTCAGAAATGAAAGGGACCATTATGTCCAGAAAAAACTGAGGTCCAAATTAACTCACATCTAAAGATTAGACCCAGGTGCACTGACTCCCTGTTCAGCATTCTTTCCTACCGTTCATGAGCTAACCCCCTTTTGAACCTGTTTACACTTTTACCCTATGTAACCTTACAGGCTAACGAGTTCCAGATGTTTATTTCCACAATCATGTTCTCCTACCTTCTCATTCTATTTTATTTATAAATCATACTCATTTGTCTTCTATGCAGGGGAAGAACACGGAAGGAGGAGTCAGGTGACCAGGGGCAGTGTCCCCACTCACTGAGTGAATTCGGGGTATCAGGTTCTTCATTTGCAAAATCATGGCACTGGACTCCATGACTTTTATCCCCTCATCCCTGCAGTCACATTTATTCTCGACTCTCCAGGCCTGCCTCCACCACAAGCTTCCCAGCCAGGCAAAGGTAACACCGCAGCAGAGGGTTGCTTATGAATAACAGCACAGGCAGGAAGCAGAACCCCAGTCACGGACACCACCCCTGCCCCAGGATTGCTCCTGAGTTCCCAGAACCAAGCCGCTGGCCCCGACGGAGAACCTGTTTCTAAGCAGGCTTGATGGAGCTGCCATCGACGTGACTTCCAGCTTGATGCTGAGAGAGAACACGTGGGTTTCTACTACACATTAACTTCTCACGTGCACTTCCTGGTTAATCTTGGGTGAGTCACTTCTCCATCTCAGTCACCTTAGGGAGAAGGGATCCGTGACAATGCCAGGGCTCTTCCCAGCTCTACAGCCTCAGTCTTCGAAGAGTAAAATGTGAATTAAAACCCTTCCTCCTCTCACAGGAAGATACAGAGGTAAAAAGGAGAGCATTTCATGGCATCTGGGGTCCCTAAGGACACGGACAGCAGCCATCTCCGAGAGTTCTCCTGCCCTTCGGTTTCATTTGGACAGCGACTCTGAGGAGACAAATCTATTCTAAGCGCTGGGTAGACCTGAAGGATGTGAGGCTGGTAAATGACTGAGTGAAGAGGAGAGTCCAGGTACTCTGACTCTCAGGTTCAAAGACCCACGGCAGGCTCCATCAAGAGAAGTTTATTATTCCTATTGTTATGAAAACCATTTTCCACGGGAAGAATAGCAATTGCATTTGAGGACAGGGCCAGGCTGAAGCCATTTAGCAGACACATGACTCCCCGACCACATGGCTTCTGGGGCAGCCCTGACAGATTCTGGAGTTAATGAGCAACAAATTATGTATTTTCTCTATCCCCTTGTACAGAAGGGTCGGGGAGTCGCCAACACAGCCATAAATCATCATTATGAACCAGCCAGACTCGGCTTCTTGTAATCCTAACCTTTAAAAGCCCATTTAATGAAATTCGGGCTGTGAAAGGCAGCCCAAACACCGCACCTAGTCTACAGGAGAGGCGAAGGCTTAAATTGTTCTCCGACACGTTGCAGGCCGAACGCTGGAGTCCCAGATTTATGGCTTTCGGACTTTATTCATTACTCACAATGTTTTTATTCCTGGGTAATAAAATGAGCTCTTCCCTCCCCGGCCCCGCCAAAGGCTCTGTCCCCACCCCCAGGGCCCTCATTTCTGCCTCAGTCAGCAAGGCTCTGATATGTAAATTTCACTGCTGAGAAAAATGCCTTCAATGTCGAGGCCTTTCAGTAACAGCCAGCAACAGATTCTGGGGGTGATGGCAGGCTGCCAGGCAAGCGGGGACTTCTCCCTACCTGCCTGTTAAAGCACTTGGCACAGAGGCTGGAAACTCATAAAGCGAGGAAGCATGGCAGTTGAGCCAGGAGGGGACAGAAGGGACCAGTCCTGGCCTGCGAGTCAGTTTGTGGGGACCCTGTCTCCTGGGGTAAAGTGCTCCTCTTCCTGTCTTTTCTGGTGAAAGAGAGTTCAACTGCCCACATATTTACTAATACTCGACTGTTCTGGAAAGGAAATTTGAAGAAATATTAGGACTGACTTTTTGGAAAGGACAGATCATGGGGTGGTGAGAGAAGCACCAGTTTAGGGAAGAAAAATCTGTCTGAATCCCATCTATGACTTTAGGCCCAGGGACTTCACCTGTCTGGGCTTAGGGGTTCCCCCCCCCATCTATGAAATAAGATCAACAATATCTGCCAGAACTGCATCTTCAATAAGGGGATATGCCGACTGCCTGGCACCTCACACCTTCCAAAAGTTTGTGTTATTTTCTTTCTCCTTTCATTGGAGACAGGAAAAACAGAACAACTACAACAACAAAAACCTAGCACATACTTCTAGGGAATATCTCTTCCAAGATACTTCCAAGAGTTCCTTGAAAGAGAGCATTCCACAGTGAAGAGTTTGGAAGTATTATCCCTCCAGGGTAGAAGCAGAAAGTATGTGTGTGGGGGTGACAGGATACTGGTTATTTTTGTTGTTGTTTTTGTGCTGGAGATTGAATCTAGGGGCACTTAACCACGGAGCCACATTCCCAGCCATTTTTATAATATTTTATTTAGAGACAGGGTCTCACTGAGTTGCTTAGGGCCTGGCTGGCTTTGAACTTCGATCCTCTTGTCTCAATTTCCTGAGGCTCTGGAATTACAGGCGTGCATCACCGCAGATGATGCTGATTTTGACTATTTCATCTAGGAAGTCTTTTTCAGGGGAACCAAACAGAAGGAAAGAAAGCCAAAGCAGAAAGGACAATCCACTCTACCATCTTGTGTTATTTCTGACATTCCACTCTATTGAGAAATTACCCCATGAAAGGTAATGTTTTTGCACAGTATCACAACAATTCCTCTTTGAAAGACTGAGAACTCATCTTCTTCCCTTGCTGAGTTTGAAGGACAAGCTTCCCTCTATATTCTGACCTGCTTTAATAATAATATTTGCATAGCACTTTACAGCTTACAAAGCACTTTTACATCCACTGTGTTTGCTTCTCACAACACCCTATGAACTACTAAATCACTACTGACACTTTATACATGAGAACAGAGAAGGCCAGAGAGGCCAGTGAGTCACCCTCAATCAAAAACGGGCAAGGCAGGGCACGGCAGCCCACGCCTGTAATTCCAGTGATTTTGGAGACTGAGGCAGGAAGATCACAAGTTGGAGTTGGAGATATAGCTCAGGGGTAAACCACCCCTAGCTTCAATCCCCAGTACTACAAAAGAAAGGGAGGGAGGGAGAGAGGGAGGGAGGGAGGGAGGGAGGGAGGAAGGGAGGGAGGGAAGGAAGGAAGGAAGGAAGGAAGGAGGGAAGGGAGGGAGGGAGGGAGGGAGAAGGGAGGGAGGGAGGGAGGGAGGGAGGAAGGAAGGAAGGGTTCTGACTCCATGAAGTCTGGGCCCCTGCTTATTCCTGTGCTTTTCCAGATGGCAACAAGCTGGCTATCTCCTAGATGTCCCAGCAGGTAGCAGCGTCTCCAGAGACAGACATACACAGAAGACCTGGTAAGGTTCTATAATTTTGTAAGGCTCTCGCACATCTAGGGTCTTGCCGACCACAGCGCCAAGTTGCTTTCCACATCTCAGTTACATAGGTGGATGAAGTTCTTTCCACCCAGGAGAGACCCGTTCGACAAACATGACGGTGAATCACGAAGAGAGAATCATCTCTCTCCGGTTATTTCTCAGTCTCAAGGTCCTGCTCCTAAGCATAAAGACAGAAGCTCGGCTATATTTTCTCTGAAGCTGAGTGCTCTGCTGAGGAGAAGGCAGTACAGTCTTATCCATAACTAGAATGGATTAGAAATTTAATCTTTGATTCTTCTCTCAATTGGCTGTCTTTAGCCTCGTGGCAGGAGATCAATGCCTCACCGTTTGGGAAAGGTAATGAGGACAGAGATTTGCTCAAGGCCATCAGTGGGGTTTCTGGGTTGTGTGGATGTAATAAGACTCCAGCATCTAGAATACAGGTGGCAAAGAGGCCAGACAGAATTTTCAGAAGCTACTTATGTCTGGGATTGGTGATGGCTGACTTGTTTGCACAAGACTTACGAAGAAGATAGTTTAAAGCATGGAACATCATTATTTTCCCAAAAGTAAGGGACTCAGAGTCACGGGCCTCCTGGGTGACCTGCTCTGCCAGCCCATGCAAAAGTCTCCTGACTGTTCTTTCTGCAACATTGCCTGCTGACAACCCTGTACTCCTTTTTTGACATTGAATTTTCTAGGCTTCCTTAATATTGCTTTTCTTCTTATTTCTAAACTAATTTCCCCTTCTTCCAGAGTTTCCATATCTGGCTTACACCCCATAAATGTGGCTCTTCCCTGAAGTTGTATCCCTGACTTTCTACTATGATCTCAACCTCCTCAAATACCTTTCAATTATTACTTCTGAGAAGATGACCTCCAAAAGATGTCTCCCTCTCCCTCTCTCTCATCTAGCTCCAGCCTGCCCTACCCCAACCAGCCCTGCTCCAATTTGCTGCTAAATCTCCCAACTGGACACAAAACTAAAGTCATCAGCATGTCAAACCAACCAAGCCTGAGGTGACACCCAGCCCCCCTCCTGCCCCCAGCCTCCACTTCTCTTCCCCCTGTTGCTACTCAAGTTTCCACCAAACGTATAACTGCAAACACCTGGAACCTTAGACTCCTTCCCCTGCCTTGTGAAACTCTGCTCATCCTATTTTGCAAGGTCTCTCAAATCCATCTTTTTCTGTTCCCCCTGCATCGCCACCATCATGGCACAGGCCTCATTCTTACCGTGGTTAGAAAACTAAAGGCAATAGCTTGAAATAATACCCTAATCCTTACCTAGCAATTAACTGGAGTAAAAATTCCTCAGCGTCCAAAGACCTCCACAATCTTACTTCCATCTTCTTCTCCTTACTTGGACTTTGTCAGTTTCTTTATACTCTACACCTCCAGTGAAGAAGGTCTGCTCAACGGTTTCTGCAAGCACTATTGCTACAAAGTCTCCCCCACTAGTGAAGCAATCCCCTCTGCCTGGAACATCAGGATCTATGGAGAAAATCCCACCCCTTCTTCAAAGCAGAGAGTTCAACCAGAGTACTGAGTTGCTCTGGTGGGATAGGGTTCTGGTTTTTCTGTTTATGAGTCTTGGACCACTGAGCTCTCTAAACCTCAGTTTGTTTATCCATAAAATGGGGTTAATACCAGTACCAAGAGCATAAGGGTTGCTGTGATAACTAAATGGGGCAAGTTCTCACTAAACAATGACTGATGTGGGCCTTTGCAGATGAAAACAGCGTCAGGCGATCTTCCTCTGAACTCCCAATAGCATCGCATTCACACATGACCCTATCTATAAGCAAAATGAAGAATCTTGCAGCGAGAATCATTTTTCTCAGCTTGTTTCCCAGTCCCAAGGGAAAGAAGTTTTGACATTCTGTCCTTGCAACTCTCCCTCCCTAGGACCCCCTGCTGTGCAGTTCCGCCTCTTGTCTTATTTGCTAATGCTTTCTAAGAGTGCAGCCCATCTTGTTGAGTCTTGCTTTTGCATCCCCTTTGGACCCTAAGCTCCAAGGGCAGTATCTGTATCTTATACATCAGCTTGTTAGCAGGGAGGAACTCACCAAGCATCTGGCTACCCACCGCACGTTGTCACCTTCTGTACAAACCACTGATCACCCTGTCATCCCTGGTGGTCATCTGCCAGTACTGTGTATGCTTTGTCTTCCTCCATACATTTACCCCTCTACACCCCAGAACAAAAAGCTTTACAGCTAACTCAATAATGAGCACCCTGCACAGCATGGGCCTTCAATAACTGTCCATCGGAACGCTTGGACTTCAAAGTAGGACCTGAGTTTGGATTCCTGCTCCCTCTTTAACTAAGCAGAGTAATCTTGGACTAATCTCTTCGTTCTTTCAAGCTCCAATGTCCTCTCTCATTTATAAAATGGGGTAAATAATACCTATGTTGCATAGCTATTGAAGAGGATTTACAATAAGGCAAATTAGTTTCTGGTTCATCAGACAGGTCATAAAAGTCATCTGATGGTCTACCCCTTTCCCCAACACTCACTGACTCGCACAACCTACTTCCCAGCCTCATGAGCATTATCACTTGAAATGGAGACTATTAGCATCTTAGTATTGGACACATTTTCCCAACATAACTAAGAATTGCTGCCAGTGTCACCTCTTCCCAGACACGGGTGGCAGGGAAGGGAACATGTGAGATTCCAGACAGTGCAACTTCAATGCCTGTGTTCGTTAAATCACAAATAGATGCCCCCTGCCAGCATCCCCCAGGGAGAAGAAGGTCTCAGAAGAACTCCTAGCCATCTGATCAGGGGACAACACAGTTGAAGGATTCATGTGGCCTCTCTCTGTTGGTGGTCTTGGTAATTGCACAGATGTAGTGGATTGTAAACCAGGGGACTGGGTCTCCCACTAACACACGGCTGGCCCGGCACAACTGCACTTTTTTCAGAGTTGAGAATCGACTAGTCTTTAATGAGGAGGCAATGTTGGGGAACCTTGTTTTCTTGGCAGAGTTCTTGCAGATAAAGGGAGATGGGGGTGGGGGACTAATGAAGTCCAGATGTGGGCAAACCAAAGCTTGATCCTGAATAAACAAGTCCTGGAGGTATTAAGCTCTTCTTCTTGTCTCTCCAGCAAGAAATTTGCATGTGGCACAGAGTGTGTTCCCATGCACCTCAAGGAACCTGTTTAAGATTTTCAGGAAGCAAATCGGACCCTTTCCCCTCCTCCATAGATCCTTTGACATCCATTTGGCCAAATGCTTTTGTTTTTCTGCCCACAATCTTAGGCCTCTTTGGTGATTTTCACAAACATACATTGAGTACCATGGCCTTTGCCTTGCACTGGTAATAACAAATCAAATCAGATCAATCCCTACCCTGTGCAGCTAACAGGATGGGCAGGAAATAGAGGAGTAAACAGACCAGATAATTCAGCACAGAAACTGCAAGGATAGAGGGTGGGCACAGGGTTTTCCGGTACCTTCAGAAGCCAGGGAGGAATCAGCAGAAGAATGCTTCCTGAAGATGACTACTTGGTGTTTACTTAGCTCTTACCATGTGCCAGAGGAAAAGACTGGCCTCTGTCCCCCAGGAGCCGTCATCTAGCTGGGGAGAAAAGACCTGGACAGGAACACATCACAAGACACTCTATTACAGGTGCTGCTTGCCTGCTGGGATGGGGTTTAGGGCCACAAAACAACATGCAGCTCACTTTGAGCCTGATCACTGTGTCCCCAGTACCTGGCATGCCAGAGGTGCCTCGTCAAGAGCTATGGGAGCCAGGCAGGCTTCAGAGGGCAGCAGTGGCACCATTATTTAAAAAGCCTTGGCTTTTGAATCAGAGGACTCCTGGTCTGGCCTTGCCTGTCGCAGAAGAGCCACTGAACACCCTTGAGCCCCAGATGTCTCAGCTTTAACACTCCACCTCTCAGAATGACTGCCAGGAGCAAATAAGAGAGTGTGCACTTTGCAAACTGCAGTATTCCAAAAATAAAAAGGATGGGTCTCACTGATCACATACTTAATAATATCATTTGGTTTGAGGGACCCAAACAAGCCCGTTAAGTTGTGAACTACTGCCACCAATTTATAGAAAAGGAAAAAGTACAGTTCCAAGGTGTGGAGCGGGGGGCGGGGGTACGGGGAGGGTAATGGTTGCCGGGAGGTTGCAAAACAAGTAAAAGAATGGATAAGCACAGAAGTTGGGACTTGAGCCTAAATCGGATGATGCCAAAGCCTGAGATTTTTTTTTAGTTAGGAAAATAATTACAGAAGTCAGATTCAAGTGGGGTCTGGGAGGAAAAGTAGCATTTTTATGGCTAAAGGGAGAAGGGGATTCACCCATGACTCACCCATGCATTGATTTCCAGGTATTAAGAATCTATATAAGTCCCTTCTGGGGTCCGACCAAAGCAAGCACTGAGCCCATGAGCCCATGTTTATTTAAAAAGAATACTGAGCATTTTTGCCATATTAAAATCTTTGCTTAGAATACCTCCATAGTACAGTGCAAGGCACAACTGAAAGGAGGCTAGATAGGAGACGGTATTTTACTGTTTGCTCCTAATCTCGCTGCTGCTAGAGTCATTAAGCCTTTGCAAAGCAGGGATAGGAACCATTGCTTTGTGGATTTGGAAGGAATTCCTATTATGCTATAATTCCAGAATCTGAGATACATCTGAAAAAGAGGTCAAAATGACTGAGTTTTTCCATAAGTCCTGCCCCAGAAAGGTGTCTGCTTTCCCTATAACTTTTGATGATTTGCATCTCTACACCACCCTGGTCTCTGCTGCCATTCCATTCCTTTGTAGTGGGGGCCCTCCACACTGGATCGACCACATCCAAATTAGGCAAGTCTTCCCCTGCTGCTTCAAACAGGCCTGACATTCGGCAGCAGAAGGCCCAGGACAGCGGGTAGCAAGATGATGAGATTCCCAGCCCTGAGACCTGCACCCCATGAGGGTCACTCCTGTCCTCTGATCAGAAGCCGGTTCTGGATGAAGCCAGCTGGGCTCTTAGGGCCAGGATGGGAAAGTGGGAAATGTGGTGCTGCTGTTGTTAAGTTGTACAACTTTTCCAGCGTTGAGCAAACCAGAGTGAATTCCACCCTCAGCCTCTGAGGCCTCTCTGCTTGCTCTCTTCTCCACAAGTGCTCCTGGTAGGTAGCAGAGGAAAGCAGGCTAGTTGACGTCATCAGGGGCCACGTTTCACGGGTGCCTCTAGCTGAAACCCAACAGCAGCTCGATCAGGAGGTAAAAGTCCTACTGCAGAGGAGTGAGAGTCAAATGACCTGAGTTCTAATTCATTAACTCCAAGGAAAGAGTGGGAGACATGTGACCAAAGGCTGGACTCCTTTGCTGCCTCTTTTATCAGATATATTGCTGTGGCTAGGTTGCTCCACCACTTTTTGACTCTGTTTACTCCTTTATAATAGAGATAACTAACATTCGATGAGAGGACAGATGTGCCAGGCACTGAGTCACTTTATATACGTGAATTCATTTTATTCTCAAAACCTTAGTAAGTAGACCACTCTCTCCATTTAACAGATGTGTCCACTGAGGACCGATGAGATTCATTAACTGGCCACGTGTCCCACAGCACAGGAGCTCAAATCAGACCCAGAGTATACATCCTCTGCCCTATGCTAACAGAGAACACAATTATACCTGGACTTGGGGGTCTCTTCCAGGGTGAAATGCCTCAACATAGTCCACGTATTTCCCAGGGACCTAGCGGGACTCAACAAAGGAAAGCAATTATTGTGGCATTGTCTTTCTTGGTGTCTCTCTGAGGTGTAGAAAAGCCACATCTAAACCTGTTTTGTTGACCTCATATGGAATGAGGAAGCAAGGTCATTGCTTATCCTATAACCAAGGCCCACGGCACAGGATTGTTTCAAGGAAACCCAAGAATTCAGAGAGCATTTTAATTAAAACATCAGCATGACATGAGGAAAGAGGGAGAGCACAACTGAGCTCTCAAAAGCAGAATTTTGTCTTAGACCCACTGGTATCGCTGGAGGAGGTGGAGGCCGGCCTTGGCAAGCAGCAGGCAAGGATTTGCTGACCAGGATCTTTGGCTTGGGGAAGGAAAGAAAAGATAGGAAGAGAGACTTGGCCCTCAAAGGAGCTCCTTTAATATTGCCTTTGCCCATGGGACCAGGTGAGAACCCAGAACCACTCCTACCCACACACATTCCAGGTAGCCCCCGGTTGCTAGTAAGTGTACCTCCAGGCACTACTGCATCGATTCTCTTAGCAGCTGAGCCCCCAGAGACTGTCAACATCATCCCCACTTTATAGATGAGAAAATTGAGGGTCAGAGGCACTAATGATTCACCTAATTCGCATTAGGAGAGGCTCCTAATTTATCTCTCCACTGTGCTGTGCCTGGGAGCAGACCACTAAGCAAGCTGGGAATACCACCATGTAGAGATAGGCAGAGCATGTCACAGAGCCTCCTGGTGCTGCTCTGCTCTGGGGACACTCCTGGATTCTAATGTGCTCCTTGAAAGCCTTCAATTAACTGATCCTCCAGTTGTCAAAAGCACCTGTTCAAACCGATCCCAAGATACTGTGCAATTATTTGCCTTCCACAACAAACACCTTTTTCAGGAACAGCCATTCTTCCTAGAGAACTCAACGCCACAGCCACCAATTTGGAACAAATGGTAAAATTAAACCTTTCGTTTTTTAGCTTTTGAACACAAAGATCCTTAGTCCACCTTTAAGAAACTACTACCGTTGCCAAATGGACTGTTTTTCTTTTAAAGGTTGGAAAGAATTCTACTAGTCCCCTTCCCCCTCCCCAAATTCAAACTGTTGATTGTGCGCCTGGTTTACGATGTTATTAAAAAACAAAGAGGGGTCTCAAAGTTTACAACCAACCCCCAGAGTGGGCAAGTCAGAAGAAAAACTTCATGCAATGTGGTTCATGTAATATCAGCAGGGTACATCTGATCCAGAGTAGGCAACATAAGTCAACCGCCTATCCCCTGGAGCCGCTCATTTGGGTTGGGTAGCCATCTTGAAATGTTAAATCTAGGAGATGGAAAGGGTCTTTGAAAGAAGTCAGGCACAGGCTTGAACCCATTTTTTCTGACTACAGACATACAGCATGCACTATAACCCCTCTGAGCTTTGGATTTTCCATCTACATAATGGGGACAAGAGCCCTCATTTCACATTTAGTGTTCTTAATATTATCTCCCTTCATTCTTAGCTTTCTGATACAGGCCAAAGTGAGTTTCCAGATGATGCTCAACAGTAACGAGATTCAAAAGAACCACAAAAGGGAATTTATCATCCCTTGGTGGACGTGTTACCAATCCCTTTCACCCACATGGCCAGGGTACAAGGGTAGAAAACAAACTTAGGAAATACTGGAAGTGTGGAAGGCAGGGCTGTGAAAATGTAAGACTTGCAAATCACAAGACTGGACTTCAATTATCTCCTCCTCTTCTGTCTCAAATGGACAGGCTAAAAGAAGGTGGTGACCTTCCAAATAGGGTCCATGGAGGCCACACCCCTATTCTCGTGAGGTCACCATAGCTCGAAATAATTCTGGAAATTGTCAAAAAGTGCATGGCTCGTTTTTGCAATGTCCTCAGTGAGGACTGTACCCTTTAAGGGAAGCCTGGGATAAGTAAGCCTGGACTTTACACGTCCACGTGAGTAACTCGCTCAGCAATAAAGAGTTTGCAAAGTGTTTCAATTTTCGTAATCCCTTTTATACCTTACTGCAACACTGGGAAGCGAAACAGTCATTGTGGGGTTTTAGAGGTGTATGACTTGTGAGTGGGGGGCCAGGTTTAGAACCTATTTGTCTGGGTTCCAAGTCCTATTACCTTGGCACCACAGCCACTGGGCAGGAAAACTAAACACTATGCCAGAGCACACCAGTGGCACTGTCACTAGTACTGCAGCACAGCCAAAGCATGGAAAGAACACGGCACATGCCGTGTGTACACAGCTAGACACTGGTGTAGTTGGCAAGGTACTTCCTGCTCTCTGGGGCCGAACTTCCTAGCACAGTGGCTCAGAGCTCAGACTTGTGTAAGAGACAAGTAGGTTCAAATCTCAACTTTACAACTTATTAACCAAGTGATCTTGGGCAAATTAGTCTCACTCTGTGGACCTTAGTTTCTTAATTTGCAGAAAAAAAAAAAGAATCATATTTAGACTCCACTGGATTGTTGAGGCTGATGTGTGTAAAATATTTTAGAAGGGTGCTCAGTGTATATTGCCCAGAAAACGTTGGCTTTGGTAATAATATTAATGGCAGACAATAAAGAGCATTAGGTAAAATTCTACTTGGTGGAAATGTCCATTGGTTTTGTTGACTTCTACTTGGAGGAAGTCTCTGTTGGCTTGGTACACATCTCTGCCGGCTCAGATGTCCTCTAATACCCTAACGCAGCAAAGTGTCAGGATGGGCATGGTGGAGTGCAGACACTTACCGCCAGGATGGCAATGACGATCCCCACTGCACAGAGCACCGCGTCATTTATCGTCTCTCCGGTTTTCAGTGGGTACTTGATGCTCTCGTCATTGCAGTAAAACCCTCGGTGGTAAGGCTTGATGGTGCTTGTCTCGATGATGAGGAAGGGCAGGCCCGCTGCAATCAGGCACGTACAGGGAAAATCAAAAAGAGGAAAGGGGAAAAAATCAGTGCAGGGAAGCCCAAGAGGAACAAGTACAGCAGAGAACACCCCAAATCACACTGACAGCAATGTTCATTCCTTTCCTTAGTAGCCACCCACAGACTACGAAAAGCTTCCATGACAGGCATCGTCTTCTTTTCGTGTCCCCAAACTCAGAGGAAGGTATTGGAAGAACCTGGGCAGGAGTTTTCCCGGCTTCACAACACCCTGTTAACAGTTAAAGACTGATTAATTATTAAGGTTTAACTAAAAGTCCTCACAAAGTAAAAGGATTAGGAGTTTTACTGAACCTCAGGACTAAAAAGACCACAAAAACTATCTTGATGATAATGACCAGCATTAATTATTAATCAATAATTACTAATACAGCCAAACCTCAGGATGCCCCACAGTGACTCCAAAGGCATCATTTCTTAGCTCCTACCCACTATGCCTTGCAGCAGTTCACCCTAAGGCTAAGCTGCTGAAGTAGTACAGGCCTTGGAATCAGATAACCTAGATGTGAATCCCAGATCCTCCACTTCCTAGTGGTGGGTGCGACCTCTGGCTCTCACTCCATCATCTCCGTGAGCCTCAGTTTCCTCACAGTAAATGAGTCATGGAAATGATTAAATGAGATCAACACACGTAAAAGTTCTAGCATCATGTCTGGTACTTGGTAGCCACTCAGTGAATGCCATTTTCAAGTCTTTTCTTTCAAGAGTCACCAACAAGACAGCAAGAGTCTAGCTCAGCCTTGTCATCTGCAGCCCTGGTTAGGAGCCCAAGGGCACTGGAGATCAGGTGGCTGTTGCAGCTGCTGTTGGTTATCAGTGGCCAGCTCAGATGCCATTCTCTCCAAGGCCACGGCCAATGGATTCTAACACCAGCCCAGAAAAGTCCCTCAAAACTCTGAAGCAAAAGGTACATGCCCACAATAACTCTGAGGACACTACAATAGTCTCCTAATAGTTTCCTGGCTCCCAATGTCTCCTACACATATCCACCAGTTTACTTCCTGAAGGGATCTGACCATGAGCGTCTTTGATGGCTCCTCATTGCCCAAGGTAAGATAAATTCTCTAAGCCTGCCCTCAAGAGTTACCCACGACCTAAACCTCCTCTCCAGTTTCTTGGTTTTCTCTCCTCTCCTTTCCTCTCGTCTCATCTTGTTTTTTCTTCTCTCTCTCTCTCTCTCTCTCTCTCTCTCTCACACACACACACATACCTCAGAGAACAGCACACAGTGACTGTCTTGGTTCATGCTGTTCTCTACATTAAATACTTCTTGCTCTCCTGCTGCCCAAGTTCAATACCAGGTTCCAATGACACCTCACGAAGTAGGAGGACTAGGAATCTTACTGAACCTCAGAACTAAAAAGACCACAATTACTATCTTGGTGGTAACAACCAACATAGACTGATCACCAAGAGTGAGTTGGACACTTTATAAGTGTCAACTCTTTCAATAACCCTGAGAGGTCATTTTAAGGCACCATTTAAGTGCCATTCTCTCCCATTTTCAGGTGAAAAGAAAAGAGACTCAAAATGTTTAGCTCATTCAGGGTTTCTTAGTCCACCTTCCAAAATGCCTAAATCCCTAATTTAACTGTGCAAATTGGTTTCAACCAAATGTGAAATTCATTAGCTGAAAAATCTCGAGATAAGCAATTAAGAGATAAAATTTCATTTTCATCTTTTTCAAAAAGAACGAAGTTCATGCCACACTGCTAAAGCCCCAGACCGCCTCTAAAAAAAAAAAAAAAAAAAAAATGTACTCACGGACTCCACAATTTCTCGATTACTTTGGCCCAGACCGGCAGTGATAAAAATGCTCACTTTCTTAAAAGTGTATTTATGTATCACCATGCATACGCGCATGGATTTATTTGGTTTTATTCTTTGGATTTATTTGAATTCTACGGCTATTTATTTTGTGACCCCCTAACTGCTTCCTGCTAGAACAACAATTTACTTTATCAAATTCATACTGGTGCTTTGAAAAGAAAGAACAGCGACACACCACAGTATTGTGCCCGACCTTCTCAAAGTAAACACCGAGGGGCCCTGAAAGGCAATGACCATTAGTTCTTGGAACTCTGTCTCTGCCACAGAGCAGAGGAGGGAGGGGAGGCCAAGGAGGAATGCTCTGGCTCAGAAGGGACAGGAGTCAGCAGACCATTTTGGGTTGGGGGTCTGGGAGAGATATCATATGGGCCCGAACCCTCTTCATTCCACAGCCCAAACATTTTGAACTGGCTATGAAAAGGAGCTGAGAAGCCAGCAGTATGATATTAATAGTCCACTTTTAAAGTTCCACACATCGTGATAAAAATGTTCAGCTTAGAGTCAGAGCCGGCTGCAGCCTCCATGGTGCCTAGGAGCCAAAGTGTTGCTAATAAACTCAGGGAGGGAATAGACTCCGAGTTCCTTACACTTGTGCTATGTTCCTAGGCCTCCAGCTTCTATTTTTAATAGTGTTCACATGATAGGCCTGTAAAACATATGTTTCTAAGGACAATAAAACACGTGTAAGGAGCTTTGGAGTTGACAGAACTCAGTTAATGGCCTCAGTTCTGTTCCCTATTACTTAAGCAAGTGATTTCCCACCTCCAAGTCTCCCTTTCCCATGCGCTCAATGGGAAGAATGAAATCCAACTTCAGGACTGCTGAGATGATAAGTTGATCAGTTCAGTTACTCATTGATTGATTGATTCGACAAGTATTTGTTGATCCTTAACTATGGATATTCAGTTATAGAATACACAGATGACCCAGACGCTGGCCTTGAGGAGCTTACCGTCCAGGCTGGAAGACACACAATCAAAATCAGTGAGGACAGTAAATAAATGTTAAAAGGAGAAAGGGGAAAAAGTCCCGCAGAGATGGCTAGAAAAAAATCTGTCCTGTCAGTTCCTTTGCCTTCTCTTAAACTGGGAAGAATCCAAATCCTTTCTCTTTCTTTGCCTATGACTTGGGGAGGGGTTCCGGTTTTGATTATGTGGATGATGACCACAAACAGACAAGAAGTTGGATCTGAACATATTCTGCTTATTTCCTTGAAAGGCATGGAGATAGCATTTAGAAAACCCAATGGCTTTGTCTGCCTCCCCGACAAACTTGCAGTATTATGGGGGGTGATGCCAGTCAAATCTTGACTTCACTCCAGAAAGCGGGTAACCTCAGATTGCCTTGCAATGCATAAACAGTCCCCGATGGGGCAGCTAGTCCTCAAGAGACACAAGACCATGCTTTGCCTCCAGGACACAGAAAAACAAGCTGTCTTTTTCCAAAGCAGAGTCTCCATTTCCCACATGGGTACCATCTTTATTACCTGCCACTAATAGTCATTTGCCATTTTGTCTCAAGCAAATCCCCAGCACTAGACAGTGGGATGCTGGAGGTGACTAAGTCATAGCAGCCACTCTGGAGAATTTGTGGTGGTGTGAGAAAGTCACAACACAAGCGCACTCAAATCTCTCCAGTGTGAAGACAGAACTCTCTGAAGATTGCAGCAAGGGCACAAAGTTCAGACCACCAGGGTCAGCAAAGGTGTCCCACAGGGGATGGGAGACTTGAGTTGACCCTGACATGAATCAGAGAGATTTCTAGGAGCTTCGGACTAAGAATGCTCATGAAAAATCCATGCAGTTTCGGGATTCCAATACTGGCAACCATAAAAGGGGGGGCTTTTACAAGCATACGAGTTTAAACTCTGCTCCAGGAGTGAAGGAGAAATGAAAGTAGAGAATAAAGGGAAGAATAGCACAGACTCATAACAGTTAACACTTCCTTGACAACTACTCAGTGCCTACATTGTGTTGAGGGTCCCCACATAAACTACTGTAGCCAGACAAACCTGGCTACGCCTACATCCTAGGCACGGGCTGGGCTACCAAGACGAAACATGCCAAGTCGCAACCTTCCAGTGGCCCAAAGGATAATGGGAGAAATTGTCATAAAAACTAATACGTTAAGCTACCCTAAAGTTCAAAAAGAGATTAAAGTGACTTTCCAAAGTAAGCGATAGAGCTGGATGAGGTTCAAATGATCCGACTCTAAATGTCGAATACTTTCTAAAGTGAGTCACTTAAACCAGAGAGCAAGAGGCACCTAGGAGTATTCATAAATTAACTGAAGCTCGGTAACTCTCACGGCCTGTGCAGAGAGAAAAAAAAAAAAACAAAAACAATGTTTTGGAAACGTCAAGGTAACGACGCGTGCTAATGTTCACTGCCGTGTACCACACACATGCTGATTAGATACACACGTATCTAATCCAATCAAAACTCTGAAGCCAATATCCTGGAGTTTAGATTTATTGATAATAAACTGTATATTACGAGCTTTTTGCAAAGCAGGGCCAAAAAAAAGGAGAGAGAGATAATAATAATCTGGTGATTCTACATCCAGGCTTAAGCAAATCTCCTTCTTTTAATCAAGGATCAATTAACTTCCTATACCTCCAGGGACTTCTTGGGATGTGTAGGCTGCAGAGGAGGCGAAATATGAACTCACTGACAAACACTTAATGGGCAGAAAATCAAAGCAGGAAGAAAGGCCCCTGTGTTGGGTTCAGGCCTTTGAAACTTCTCTGGCTTTGAAAAACTAACACTTGGGCAGGTTGGGTGGTTTGGGGGTGGGGTGTAAGAAAACACAGGCTAAGTTTTCGTGGCCCACCCATTGATAAAGTCATGTGGGAAGTGTTACCAGAGTGACCCAGCCCCAGAGCCCCACTCCCTGCTGCCACAGCTTCGCATTTGCACAAAATTAAACACAGCTTCTTTCTCTCCAAGCTCTGGTTAGAAAGCCCTTGGTGAGGTCGAAAGAGAGGGGAGGATGGGAGAGTGAAGAGGAATGATTCCAGTCTTTGCACAACCAAAAGTCAAAAGAGCGGCAGAGAGGGTGCTTCCCATCCTTCCTGTGTACCCAGTCTTTCAAGTGCCTTTTCTGAGAGTTCTCCAATTTTCCACTTAAACCAATCTGTAGGTACCTTAAAATGAGCAAAGTCTAGGATCTGCAAGAGTAATAATTAAACTAACATCTGCAGAAAGCCTACGTACCTACCCGCAAAATAATACAGGATGCAGAGTACATGTGCAGGCATCTGGAGAGCATAATTGCTCAAATTAGGCGGCTAGTAAGACTCTGTGACTGGAACTTTACATGTCTTACCTCCAGCGCAGAATAATGAGTAGGTGCTGTTCCACCCATTTTACTAATGGAAAAACCGAGGATCAGAAAGGTCAAGCAGCTCAACTAAAATGCAGAACAAGCACATGGCACCAATTGGAGTCAAATATCAGAAATACCCACAGAAGACACTGGAGTTCTACTTTCAAGGGGTTCAGAGTCTAGTTAGGAATTGATTTATTTAATTTCCACAATAGCTAAGAGAAATTGTGGACAGTTATTTTCATTTGTACACAACAGAATACTGAAGCCATCAATTTAATAATTTCTCCAAAATCCCCAAATGAGTAAGTGGATCACTGGGATTTGAATCCAGGTCTCCTTTTCTTTTGGTGCATGTTTTCTTCCTCCCTGACCTGACCTTCCCCTTTCTTTATAAATGTATTCCTTGTTCAAATATGACCAATTGCTTTTTTTTTTTTAATCACTTAAGGTCAGAATGGTCAACCCAACTACTACTTAGAGGTTCAAAATACAAATATTTATGTTGCTTGTAAGTGACAGCGCTTCTATTTAAAGTAATTAATTGCTACTGGTCTTAGAAGTGTGCAAACTTTCTTTGGTTTACAATATTTGTCCAGATTTTTTGACTGGACACAATCCAGAGGAGCCGAGATGAAGTTTCCTATGAAGGCATTTCTTCATCTTTGAAATAGGCTGCCACGAAAAACACTTGCTGCTGGCTGGTGGGAACAGGAATATTCTGGGCCTAGAGATTTTCCTTGACAAATGCTCATTCTTCAATGCTAGAAAGTTCAGGCTTTTTCTCACAAAAAGAAGACTGTCCAAACCAACATGGTACAAACAACGAAACTGCCGGCAGATCCAGACCTGGTGTTTGGGTTTCCTGACCCCAACTCCAAAGTCTTTAGCTCAATTCAATGAGCGAACACGCACAAACAGTCCATGAAAGTTGGGAGCTGCATTAGGTGCTGGGGACAAAGATGAGCAAGACCCCACACTGCTTTTGCACCCCCCACCTTCAAGAAGTCCTAGGTTCCATGACAAAGAGAAACTTGCCTTTAGTCTTCTCATGGTTGTTAAGAAGAACTTTGGGTGGCCATTTTTATTTGAAAGTGCTTACAGTGAAAACATTTTATGCTTTAAAATAACCTCAGACTCCTTAAAACCTCTAGCTTCAGCTGTTTGGGCTTTTCAGTTAGATTTTTAAAGGATCATCATATTTCACCTAGAAATAGAACAAACTGACCAGTAACTGACCTGGTCCATACCTTTCATTGAGAGAGCCTCAGACCTCCTTGTCACCATTAAATATTTCACAAAAGAAATATTTTATTTCTAGTAATATGCAACTACCATAGCCAAAAGGATGGATAACATCTCCAACTCTAATAAAGCTGAGTCACTTCCTGAGATTTTCTCTTCTCTTTCAAGGATGGGAATGAATTTGCATACATTGAGCAACTACTGTGTGCTGGGACCTTTGATATATTAGCTGATTTAACTCTCAATACAATCTTCTAACTTAATTGCTAGAACACAGCCAAGAACAAAGGGTCAGAGAAGTTGTAATTTCTGTGTGCAGTCCACTGATAAGAGGAACTCCTAGGATATGTAATAGAAAGTTCATTAAGAGATGAGGCCAGGTAGCCTTTCTTGCTGAGTACACATGAGCAAGGTCTATACAGGTATTACCAACATAAAAAGTCAACTACAAAGCTCTTCCAAGTGCATTTACCTTGAAGAAATACACTTTCCTCCCCACATGTTGAGATGGAGTTATACAGACCCAGTTGCTCTCATTGCCTTGGTCTCCCTTAGGAACCAAGCGTGTTTGTTCCCAGCATGGCTGCCCAGAACCAGGACACTGAGCAGGATCTGAGTTCTCATACAGTCATATTCAATCTTCCTGACAGCTCTGCACTGTTCTCAACATCTGTATTAAAGTACCACAGGCAAACTCCTACTTATCCTCTAAGACTTAAGTATTTCTTCCATAGAGGGGCCACTTAGCCCTCTAAGTGAACCACTCTGGCAGAGTTAGTTACTCCTTTCTTTCTCCTGGTTTAACCAGGAACTTTGGAATCAAGCAGATAGAATTTCATATCCCATTTCTCTTCCTTGTCCTGTTTTCTGTATGACCTTGGGCAGGTTGCTTTACCTCTCTGAACTTCATTTTTACTATCACACTATAGGACTTTCTTAATAGTTCTCAGGGTACAGAGCTGATTGTGAGGACTGAGATAGTTTATAAAATATCCAGTAAATGGGGCTGGCAATATAGCTCAGTGCATAGAGTGCTTCCCTGTCAGCACCAAGGCCCCAGGTTCAATCCCAGCACCGCAAAAAAAAAAAAAAAAAAATCCAGTAAAATGTTAGTAAATATTAGTTCTTGCTCCTGGACATGACAGAACCACTGACAGCTGGGGTAGAATGTGATCAGAGTTTTGTCCAAAATTAATTCAAGCAGCCATAGAGCCACTGGCCACTTCCCAAGTGCAATCTGATCCCAAGGGAAAAGCATACTCATAAAATCCTGTAATTCTGGGGACTTCCTAGGACTGGGTAAACAGATGGGCCTTTGACAGTGGTTACAGGATACACCCTGGGATGTAGGGATGAACCATCATAGCAGGAACCAGGTCACATACCGTCAAAAGATCACACAAGGCGTCCAGGGAGGCAAGTCCATAATAAAAGTGAAGAATCAACATTTCTTTTTATTTTTCCAACAGTTAAATATGCACTTGCCAGCACGTGCCCTCCCCCCAAGCCATGCTGGCTGAGTGCATGCAAAGCCACAGTCACATGACAAGAGAACAAATAGCACATGGACTGGCAGGACATCAGATACCTGCGAAGGTCAGAGATCAAGACAGTCAAAAGGCAAGACTAGAGCCAGATGCAGTGCCAGAAATGAAGCGCTGGAGTCTTGCTGGAGGCCCTGGAAAAACCAAATCATGCTTGTAAGCATCCCAAGGTGTCAGGGCACTCCAAGGTACCCATCAACTCCACAGCTCAAGTTCTAGGTCAAAGGTCACAAACTGGCAGCCCACAGCCAAATCTGGCCTGCAGAGATGTTCTGCTTGGCCCACCCAAGGTTTAAATATTTTTAATTAGTAGTTAACACTTAATAACAGCAGCCTCACAGACTTCCCAGGTGTCCAGCTTCTTAACCAGCTCTAATGTCTGTGATGATGCAGGCCACAATAACTGGGGCCACCTTCCTTCAGATAAGCAAAGGCCACCAGTCCCTGACACTAAGACTGTGCTTTGTCGGCCATCCATATGGAGTTTGTACTTTCGATTTTCTTCTATCCTGTCACTTTGTTCATTTAAATGCCTGGCTCTGCAGACATTTGACTTTTTTGCAGGGGAGGATTCTGGGGAGTGAATTCAGGGGTGCTTAGCCACTGTGCCACATCTCAGCCCTTTTTTTGCACTTTATGTAGAGTCAGGATCTCGCTGAGTTGCTTAGGGCCTCACTAAGTTGCTGAGGCTGGCTTTGAACTCATGATCCTCCTGCCTCAGCTTCCCAAGCTGCTGAGATTACATTTGACTTTTTGATTCCTGCACTGGAGAATAAAGGTTTTTTTTTTTTTTAAATGAACATATACAAATAACAATAACTTTTGATTCAGCAATATCTTCTATAGTGAGTAATGATCACATGAGACATGTGAGTGTGTGCACAGGCATGTGTGTGCATGCCTTAATATTAACTCAAGACTGAGCCTCTTAACTATATTTTCAATTATAAATCCAAGGATTATGTCTAGTCACCAGCATGAAGCAGTCAAATTTTTACATTTTAGATGTTGGGAAACTGAGGCTTAATGAATTGCCAAGGGTCCCACAGTTAGTAAAATGAACAAGGATCTAAAGTAAAGTCTTGTAGAACTAAAATTCCTTAGCAGTTTACTCCGTGAATCTGGAGATGGGGTCAGCAGGAACACCTGCCTTACTGGCCAGGAAAGCATCTTCATGAATTATATGGTTATGCTTCATGAGACATGAGCAAACCCAGCTTTATGTGATACTAAGTGGTGTTAGCAGAGAGCTCTATTTTTAAAGGCAATAGTTATCTAAAATAATAAAATCCAGCCTCCAATTAGAAGCTCATTAATCCTGAAGAATAAAAGTGAGGTGAGAAGGAACTTAAGGAGTGAAGCCCATCAGATGTTTGTTGGAATCACAAATCTTACTCAAAATAAGAGTTAGGTACACACCAGGAATATGATGATTAATTCTGGAATTACAGGAGATCTTAGATATCATTACTCTATTTACTAGATGGGAAGACTGAGACTCACCACACAAGCATTATGATGGTTCCTTTTCTATAAGTCTCTGAAAGTCTCTTCAGAAAAGAGTTCATGTTATTCATTTCTGTATCCCCAGTACAACGAATAATTCCTAGCACTTAGTGGGTGCTCAACAAACATGGATTGAATAAATGTTTAAGAAACAACTCAGAATCCAGAAGATGCAGCTTCCCAAAAAATACACTCTGACCTGTGGATCCTTTTCTTCCTCTTCTGAATTTCAATCTAACATCACTCACATCCCAAATTCTGACCAACTCAATCCCTGCAAACAGCACACTGCACACTCACCAGGAATTAGTTATGAGGAACTAACCAGCTTCACTTTTCAGATGGGTGAATGACCTTTGAAATCCTGCATCTTCACACAGTAAAACTATAGCCAAGGCTTTGTAGAGCTCTGAGAGACAAGCTGAAGAGTCTGTGACTTGGCTGCCCCAGGGTTGAGGGATCAATTCCAGCGCACCCCTAACCCTTTGCTAAGACTGTCTTAGGAATCACCACCCCGAAGGAAGCTCCAAGTAGGAGGAAGATCACAGATGTCGAGAAAGTAACTCAGACCTGTGTTTGTAAACCAGTTTTGCCACTTACAATCTACATGATCTTCAGTAAGTTGCTTAACCTCTCTGAGCCATCTAAAGAACCATGAGGTGAAATACCATACGGTAGGTATTTAACAAAGGTTAGTTCTCTTCCCTCCTATTCCTGAAAATCTACTATCCCTCTGTTTACATGATGCCAATCAACTGGCTTAACTGGTTTCTTCAATAAGGTGGCTGAACTAACCTGGACAGGAACTGTCACTTGCATTGAGCAAGACTGCGGCAAGCCATTCCAGGGTACTGCAGAGAAGACAACCCTCACCCAGAGCACACTCCCCATTCCCAGCCCTGTCAATGTTCCTTTTGTGAAATACAGAAACCTTCTTCACATCTGACAGC
Organism: Sciurus vulgaris; assembly: GCF_902686455.1. NCBI lineage: Eukaryota > Metazoa > Chordata > Mammalia > Rodentia > Sciuridae > Sciurus > Sciurus vulgaris. Next base: position 45,310,999 of record NC_136461.1, read on the forward strand.
GGCCACCTGCACAAATAATTCGGGGATGTAATTTTGTAACTGAATACAGCCTGAAAGCTGAAAAGTTTGAAGTCCAAAATAATCCCTTTGACCTTCTGCCTAAATGCTCACTAATTACTTTTTAATTTGTAGTCGATTTCCTCTCTCTGTGCTGTCCTGAAAGGTTAAATTTTCATTTTAGAAGTATCCAGGGAGTGAATGGCATTACAAGACACCTGATTAAAGTACAACTCAAACTTCTCCCCCAGACATCTAAGTCTTTTTTTTTTTTAATTTTTACACACTGCATTTCGATTCATTGTACACAAATGGGGTACATCATTTCGTTTCTATGGTTGTGCATGATGTAGATTCATACCATTCGTGTAATCATACATGTACATAGGGTACTGATGTCTGTCTCATTCCACCATTTTTCATACCCGCCTCCCTCTCATTTCCCTCTACATAATCTAAAGTTCCTCCATTTTTCTTTCACCCCCCCACCCCCATTACACATCATCATCCACTTATCACAGAAAATATTCAGCCTTTGGTTTTTTGGGATTGGCTTATTTAACTTAGCATGATATTCTCCAATTCCATCCATTTATCTGCAAATGCCATAATATTATTCTTCTTTATGACTGAATAATATTCCATTGTGTATATATACCACAGTTTCTTTATCCATTCATCTGTTGAAGGCACACTTTTACGTTGCTGGTGGAGTTGCATATTGGTGCAGCCACTCTGGAAAGCGGTGTGGAGAATCCTCAGAAAACTTGGAATGGACAACTAAGTCTTGATCCATGCCTCCCTGGGTTTTCCAAATAGCAATGGGTGAGCAAGAAGTTGGGTAGAGCAAGGAGTTGCTTTGAAGGAGGAAACTCCTCACTGAGAAAATTATGGGCTACAGACATTAATAAGACACAGTCCCTGCCCGTGAAGAATGCACACTCTAGGGACAAAGACCCATAAGCCAGGTGAGAGGAGCTTCTACAGTGGCATTTACTAAAATGGCAGCATGAAGATACCCATCAGCACATGACTGCAGCCAGCGGGCATGCAGTACCTGTTTACTGATTATTTAATATAATAAATATATTTAAAAGATGACTTGCTGTCGTTAGATATGACAATCAGGCACTCAAGGTGCAACCACACATACTTTCCTTTTTTGGGGTAGTACTGGGGAAAGAACACAGAACCTTGTACATGTTAGGCAAGTGAACTACATCCTAGCCTTTTTTATTTTATTTTGAGACAGAGTCTCCCTGAGTTGCCCAGGCTGGCCTTGAACGTGGGATCTTCCTCGCCTCAGCCTCCAGAGTAGCCGGGAACATAGGCCTGTGTCACCACACCCAGCTTCAAGGCTATATATAACTAAGAAAAAAAAATTCAGAACTAGAAAGGTGTTCTTCACAAGAAGTTTACAAACTGCTATTCCATTCTCATCCCCCCAACCCGACTTTTCTCCCTGAAGGTGGGGTGGGCACTGAGAAAAGTAATTTGAGAGAGCTCATCTACTTCCTAAAACATAGATGCTGAAAAGATGCATGCTAATAATAATATAAGAAAAAAACCCAGCAGTTTAAAATGTTCTTAAATCCAAAAGAATTTTCTTACTTAGGTTTCTATTTTTAATCAGCACAAGGATTGTAGTAAAGTGAAACAAGTTGAAGTCAAGTAGATCTACTGCAGTCATTCCAAGTTGTGTCTGGTCTAGAAAAATTAGTCAATCTTTTAACTACTGAGTATAGGAGGTCATTAGGGGTCTGGGCCAGGAGTCAGCTCAGTCAATATTTGGGAGGGTAAAATAATCCAACACTAGTTTTTGGTTCAGTAGAAGAAATATCTTGATATCCATAAGATTACTACAAGCAAGTATAGGAATAGGAGTTAAGTTTTTGGAACCACTAAAGATCTTAAGAAATAGGTACCAGGCACGCTGGCGCAAGCCTGTTATCTCATCTCTTCAGGAGGCTGAAGCAGGAGGATCCCAAGTTCAAGGCCAACCTGAGCAATTTAGTGAGACCCTGTCTCAAAATAATAAAGGGCTGGGAATACAGCTCAATGGTTTGGCATCCCTGGGTTCGATCCCCAGTACTTAAAAATAAATAGTCATCAACAACAACTGATAAAAATAACTTGTGTCTTCAGTGTTGGTTCTCCTGAGAACCAGCCGTGTGACCACAGGAGCGTGTTTTCACTTCTGCTCTCTCAGGCTCCTTTTCTTCATGTGTAAAATCAAAGGGGCACCCAGTCTTACCAGGTGTCTCACGGGCTTTTCTGTTTCAGGGGTCTGCATCTTAATCCTAGGTGTGGGACTTCCAGGGCATTTCTATGAGGCAGGAGAACTTCGCCACCCAACCTCATCCCAGCTGAGGTAACAGAACACACCGCTTTCTTTTCCATTTGCGAAGATAGATGCCAAGCAGAGACCTCCAGAGTTCAAAGATGTTCATTCCTATAGAACAGCTCCAGAAAACACCTCAAGTCTTCAGGCTTTCAGATAAAATCTGAATAAATGTCTGCAGCACTGGGCTCTGTCAGAGAAGGAGGCCTCCGGAAAAAAAAAATGGGAAGAGGGACCCAAGGGAATAGACGGGAACCCCTGCTGCAATTTCGATGCTGTTCTAGGGGCTTGGTGGTGGTGCCCCATATCTCTCCCAATAACCCTTCTCAGGTAAGCAGAGAGCTTTGGACTTCACAAAGGCCCAAACTGAGGATCAGAGGCAAGGTCCCAGAGCAGCAGCGCCGGGAACGCAGCAGGGTCCAGCTGGCCTTCCACAGAAGTGGGCACCGTCACGTTTTCTAGCTTCAGGAGCCTCTGACTGGAACTGAGAGGAGTGCTCCTCAGAAATGGGCAGCACTCTTCCTGCAGATAGAAATCCAGTTGCTCTGTGGCTATTCTTAGCTGCTCTGACACATGGCCCTCCCCCAGCAGGATGGGGACCACAAAATGTAGGCATTGGGATGCACCAGGCAGGGCTGGTGCAGTCAATGACTCCTAGGTGGCTTGCTATAGGAACCTGATTGTTCCAAAGCTAGGTTCTCTTGCCAGAGCTCCCCAGGAAGCCACTCTCTGTGATGCATTTTTCAGCTGTTGAGAGAAAAGAGTAGTTCCTAGGATGTTTCTCCAATGGTTCTGGAAGCCAGGCCCTTAATCCTTGCAAAGCAGCAAGGAGCCAGCTTCCCCCAGAGGGACAGACTGTCTAGAGTCCTTCTTCCAAATCAAAACAAAAAATCTCCCTAACTTCCCCTTTACCACCTCTCAAAATATGTGTGAATCAAGCAGAGTGGGGGGAGAGGATAGTGAAGATGCCCCCCGGGGGGGGGAGTGAGGCCTTCACTATCCCCCCTTCCCTTGGTAACCCTGCCCACCTGACCCCTCTATTGCAGTCAGTTACAAAGCCCCCACTGTTCCCTCTGCCCATCCTCCTCCTCCTGCACCCCACCCCACCCCACCCCCACACATACACTTTTTTAAAGGGCAAAATGCCAAATAACATCATTCCCCTTCACCATGGCATTGCCATGAGAGCGGCCTGGTATGTTTGCCTGAGAAATAAAAGGTTTTCATGGAAATCTCAGCCTCCACTACAGCTCCCCCTTTGTGGAAATGGACTTGAAAAGACACGGAAGGATTCCCAAGTGGCACCTAACTAGAAGGACAAGAGGGAGGAGACTGCTCAGAGTCTGAGGAAGCTTGATGTGCCTTCGAGAACCAAAGGCCTTGAGATCACTTGCAAATCCACGTTCCCCAGCGTGTGACATACCCCGTCCTGGACAGCCCCACCTTGCAATAGAGGCTCCACTATAAAATAAGGTGGGGAAGGGGGAGTGTATAGCACATACCTTATCCCAGATGCAAACAGTGCAAGATGTAAATCACAGGAAGTTGTGTCCCAGCCTGTATTCTTCAACTGAGCTTCAAGAAAAATCAAAGATGGTTTCCTGGGTGTGATTTGGTTTTGCTGCAGTATGGAAGTAACAGACAAGTCCCTCCCACCTCTACCAAGCCATGGCAATGTGACTCTGGACTAGTGAATTCTCTGGGCCTCAGTTTCCTCATCTGCAAAACAGGTCCTGCAGTCTTGCAAGGCTACCATGAAGATTTCCTGACATGGTGTGTCCAACAGCCTTCCACACACACAGCAGGTGCATGCTAATGTTCCTTCCTTCTCCCCTCAAAGCACAAAGGGGAAGGGGGTGATTCCTAGGAGTAGGACAATATCCGTGAGAAATAATCTCTCTGTCATACTCCAAGGACTGCTGAGAGCGAGGCTGCATATGTGGGCTGCAGCTTGTCCATCAAGATGACAGAATGGGTCTTGGGGAATTAATTATTCAACAAACTTGCCCTTCACAAATCCCATCCAAAGGAATGGTTTGATGCCTTTCAGTACACTGGCTATACAAAACACTGAAAGACCAGTGCACTTCAAAAGCCTCACAAAACCCAGGCCTGGGTTTGGCAGGAGTTCCTCAGCCACTGGGTTTTTCTGTGTGTGGTTTATAATAACATGCAAACCTGATGCCAAGTCCTAATCTATTAAGGGACTGCCAATTAGCAGGAGGCTTAGAGCTGCAGGTTTGAGAACCGGGGAGCAGGTCTAATTAGGCTTGCGAATCATTTCTCTCCATCACCCTCTGCAGTCTGACACAAGGTATACTGGCCAATTGTTCTGGGTAGATCTTTGCTATATTCCTGTGCAAACTGTTTTTTGTTTGTTTGTGTTAAGATTCTAGACTTGGAGGCTAGAACTCATTTTCATATCAGCCTTAAAAAGTAAAATTTGGAATTGAACAAGGTTCTCCTCTGGATGGTGATTTTCAGAATGGTGATTTTCAGATTCCCTCCATCAGAATTTTCAGGGAGGGCCTAGAAATTCTTTCTCCCCCTCCTTTTTTCTTCTTCTTATTCTTCTTCTTTTTTTTTTTTTTTTTTTTTGTAGTGCCAGAGATCAAACCCATGACTTGGAGCATGCTAGGCAAAAGCTACATCCCCAACCCAAGAATTCTTATTTTTAAGATCTTCAGTGATTCTATCTCAAGGTGATTTGGGAATCCCTGGTCTAAAAAGTAAAAACTTCACTTCTGAATGAAAGGGCTATTTTAAAAAAACTCATATGTAAAATACATATCATGCAATTACACAGGCATACACCAAATAAACATAATTCTAAGCCACAACAAATGTCTACCAAGCACCTGCTGTGTGCCACGGAGAGGAAATATGGAGACGAGAAAAGCCAGGTTCCTTCAGAGGGAAAGCTCGCCAAAGACCGGGTGAGGACTCGAGCCTGCAGTTCCCCTCACCCTTTCTCTTCTGCCTCGTCACGAATTTAGTTTTCCTGTATCTTTGTCAGAACAGCTTTAAGAAAGAAAATGGGATGACTTCGATGCCAGGCTTCAGAAGAGGGAAAGCCTGAGAAACACCTGACTTCAAGACGCATGAGAAAACATGTGCCTCAGGACTGTCTGCTATGCAGACAAATGGAGGGTGGGGAGAAACACTGGGAAGCCCTCTACACAGCAGGAAAAGCCCTGGCCGGGGCTTGAGAGCCCAACACTGGACCCTCTGGTGATTCAAGAAAGTCCCTTTTTTTCACTGAGCCTCCTTGTCCAGTAAGGAGAGGAGGCTAGACTAGTTGGCCACACGCCAGAGCAAGTTCAGCATGAACATCTCCCCTGAGGCCTTCATCAAAGTTCACTGTCCAGTTTTACCAGGGTAATGACCAACCCAGAAGAACCTGGGTTATCCAGAACATTCTCTAAGAAAAGCTGGTCTCAGCAATCTCTAATCAGTTCTAAAATTCTATATTGTATATGCGGCTTTCAAACAAGACTGACTTCCTAGGCGGCAGGGCCAATGTTTAATATTTATCCTCTCGACAGTGCTGGGTACACAGAAGAGACTCAAAATATGGATATGCCTGAGCCAGGTCATGTTGAGCAAGGTCACTCTGGTGGCCCTGTGGGAGATGGGCTGCAGCACAGGAGCTGGAGACAGCTGGTTCCTGAGGTATGACCAATCACCTTCCCGAGGAGCAGCCTTCTACATTCTTAGACACATCCCCATCCACCCTGAATGAGATGGGTCAAGGCCTCTCCCAGCCATGACGCCACTCTGGGTCCTGGACAACACAACTCAAATAAACACAGCCTGCTCTCCAGGAGCGTCTGGGGCTGGCTCCCTCATGGCTTCACACGCTCCTCTTCATGCTCCTCTAAACTGACTCTGCAATCTCCCTCCACAGACTCCCCAGGTGACCCTAACACACCATGCCAGAATGCACCTGTCTAGATGAGAACTGAGGGGCTAACGGGGCATGAAGGGAAATCGTGGCATGAGATACCTGCAAGCACGTGGAGTCCGCAGACACACCTAGGTCCTAGTCTGTACCTTAAACAAGTCACCTAACCTCTCACAACAAGACAGGAGGAATAAGAAAGAGTATGCGGAGATGCCATGAATAATCCCGGGGCTGGCACACAGAAAACGCTCAGTTACTGCTGCCTTTATGAATAGAGGATGGCTGGAGGAGATAAGGAGACACAAGGGTTCTATTGCCCCATAAAGAGATCCATTATTTATTTCACAGATAATTACGGAATATGTATTGCGAAAGTCCACAGCCTTTGGCTATTTTATGGGTCCTGAGGGAGTGATTGAACAGAAAGAGATCAGAACTAGCACAGGCTTTGCAGGGAAGGAGATGTGCGCTTGAAGCCTGGATCTGTTTCTCTTTAGTTCTGTTTCACGGAGCAAGTTGCTCACCTCTCCATGACGCAGGGAAAACGAAGTTATTACAATTAATCTTGAAGGTTAACTATGAAGCTTAAAGATTCAGTACCATATATAGAGTGCTCTTAGTTCACGGGCACTACTGTGACTGCTCATGTCTTCTCTACAAAACACACTAGAATGAAGAAAAATGATTAGGATAGCTTTGTCCCTTCAGGATATCGACACAGAACCTTTAAAGCAGGCAAAAGCAAGAGTATATATAGAACTAAAAAAAAAAAAAAAGTCTCTTTAATGTTTGATTATTTCCAGCCAAAGGGAAATAACCGGGGCTTTTCTTAGCACTTCATGCTGGTTTGAATGGAATGTCCTCTGGAACTTCCCTGGTCGCTTCGTATCATCAGTCTCCATCTCTGTCCCATGATACATTGGTTCATTCTCTTTTCATTCATTTTTTCCCCCAGTAATATCTATATTGAATAAAGCATAGACTCAATGAGGGACATGGGGCAGTCATAGTTCAAACCCTTCATTTTATATCCATGTGAGGAGTGGTGTTTTGCCTGAGGGTATCCAGTGGAAAAGGGACACCAGTGATTTCACACCACACAGTTTGGAGGGTGCTACTCACAGGCTTCAATTCTGCCTGGGGCTAAAATGAAGGCTACTTCCACTCCCACTCTCCCACCTTTGGCAGGGCCTTTGTCTTCCTTGGGAACGAGGACAGCCTAAGGACCAGGGACTGGCTGGCTACCTTTGCTGATTATTGCCATATTGGTTCTAGACTTCTCTGGGGTTACTGGGGTCCATATATGTGTGTGTACCTGTAGGTTCCCCATAGTCACTTAGCAGGAGAAGGAAACTAAAGCTAAAATAAGCAATTTACCAGAGAGAGAGAGAGAGGGGGGAAGAAAGAAAAGAAAATCAATGCCCAATATCTAATATTGACTAGTTTTGCTATGAAATGTGGCCTTATATCCAGGGAATTACTGGGATGCCAATTAACCTATGGATCTGAATAAGAATGGGACAATTGATCCAACAGGCTTAAAAAATGCTTCACAGCGATAAAGCTTAGTTATATAAGTTTAGTATCCTGTACCTAATTTGATTTTTAAATAACCTCAAAATGTAAGTCTCAACTGGTCAAACTCAAATTTAGCAGCTAATAACCTCCAAACATTATTTCATACTAAGTAAACTCAGGTCAAGGGAGACCTCTGTTTCCCCTGTTCATGGTGTTTTCAATGATGAGTAGGAAACAGGATGTGACGAAAATGTACCATTTCATGCTCGGTCTAAATGCAAGTCTGAAGCTACTTGGCTTGGTCCTCAATTTCCTCACATACAAATGGCGGGGGGTGGGGGTTAAAGGGTTGAATCATGTTGTCCCCTCATCAAATTCATATGCCCAAGTCCTAACTCTCACTACCTCAGAGTATGAACTTATTTCGAGACAGGGTCTTTACAGAGTTAAAACAATGTCATAGGGTGGGCCCTAATCCAAAGTGACTGGCGTCTTCATGAACTGAATACAGGGCATGTATGCAGGGCAAATAGGGAGAACACCATGTGGGCACAAAGACAGCATCTGCAAGTCAAGGTGAGAAGCCTGGAACACAGGATTCCCTCACAGACCCCAGAAGGAATCTTTTCGCATTCCCTTGCTTTGGAACTTCTAACCCTCTAGAGCTGGGAGACACAGGTTTCTGTTAAGCCATGCTGTTTTATTGTGGCAACCCTAGCAAACTAATACAAGAGGCAAGGGTACCCACCTAGACTCTTGACTGGGGAACATACAGTAAGGGAAGTAAAATAAAGTGTGGGGGGGGATCCTATGTGTGATTAAGGGTGATGCCTAATTCCAAATGATGTTAAAGAGTTATTTAGATAGCAGGTGTGGTGGTACACGCCTGTAATCCCAGCAACTTGGGAGGCTGAAGTAGAAGAATTCCAAGTTCAAAGCCAGACTCGGCAATTTAGGCCAGGCCCTAAGCAACTTAGGAAGATGGTGTCTTAAAATAAAAAGCGCTGAGGATGTGGCTCAGTGGTGAAGAACCCCTGAATTCAATCCCTGGTCCCAAAGAAAGGGGAAAAAAAAGAGTTATTTGGTCAAGTAAAGATAATTTTAATTATGGAGACTAGTAGCAATTAGAAAATCATATACACTGGGGAAGGGGAGATAGCTCAGTTGGTAGAGTGCTTGCCTTGCAAGCACAAGGCCGTGGGTTCGATCCCCAGCACCAAAAAAAAAGAAAGAAAGAAAATCATATACCCTAAATAATTTAAAGGAAATCAAATAAAAATAATAAAAAAGAAATACAATAAAATAGCAATATGTTTGTATTACACAGTAAATCAAGTATGATCAATGTGATTTTTTTTCCCCATCTTTTCCAGATGTTAGGTGATATAAGTTCATCAAAAATGGAAAATGAATTTACCTTTTAGAAGAAAAAGGAATATATACATATATGTGTGTGTATATATATATATAGAGAGAGAGAGAGAGAGATGTATACATATATACACCACATATATATGTGTGTGTATATATATATGTGTATATATATATATATGTTTATATATATATATACACCCACACATGCTAGGATCAAAAATGACTTGAGTTTTTAAAAGAAGAATAAAATTCTGGCATTTTCTAGTAAATGGATGGAGTTAGAGAATATCATGCTAAGTGAAATAAGCCAAACTCAAAGAACCAAAGGCCGAATGTTTTCTCTGATATGCAGATGCTAATTCACAATAAGAGAGGGAGGAATAGGGAGAACAGAGTTACTTCATGTTAGGTAGAAGGGAGTGAAGGGAAGGGAGGGAGTATGGGGTAGGAATGATAGTAGAGTGAAATAGACATTATTGCCTCATGTACATATATGACTGCCTGACCAAAGTGATCTTGCAATATGTACAATCAGAAAAATGTGAGATTACACTCCATTTATGTATGATCTATCTATCAAAATGTATAAATGCATGCACAATCAGAACAAAAAGAACAATTTTTTTTTTTAAAAATGACTTGAGTTTCTAAATTTTGTTTAATTTCATTGAACAATTTATATGTGCTAGGCCTAATGTTAGGCACTAGGAATATAATGAAAAGATGAGTTCCCTGCCTCAGATTACACTGTTCTACATAAACCCATGCTTATCATCTATGCCCCTCCATAAAAAAACATAACATTTTCTCCAAATTTTAATCATACAAATACTCTAATTCAACTGTGTGGAGGCCAGGGATATAGCTCAGTGGTACAGCACTTGCCTAGCAGGGATGAAGCCTTGAGTTCAATCCTTACCACCGCAAAAAAAGTTGTGTTGAGTCTATATAAAAACATTAGAAACCTTTCTTCCAAATATTAGCCAATAAACTAATCAACCATTGTAGCTTCTCTGATTAGGTATCGTTTTCAAAAATGCTACCTGCATTTTATGAGTCCAAGCTAAGGGAAAAGCCATCCCTATAGCTCACGACAACATCAAACTCAAGTCAGACCATCCGTTTGCAGATGCAAGAAGGCCCTGGAACCTCAGAATGCAGGTGTTTTCATTGGCTGAAATACACTTGAGGCATAGAGCAAACATGTAACATCACTAATTTATGAAAAGACGTCCCTTCCTGCCTCACATCTCTGGGTCCCATCTGTTCAGAGGAATCAATTTTCAAATGTGTGACCCAACACCAAGCCCTTCTTAGGGACAGTGCTCAGTGGACCCATGCCCTCTCAGCACAGTCCTACTGTTGATGGTTCTGCCAAAGCCACCCTCCTCCTGGCCATTCTTTTTGTTCCCCCACCCCCAACTTACCAAGCAGTTGACAGGAAGTCTTCGCTTGATAAGTGAAATTTAGATATATTAAAAAGAAAGAGCATTTTTTTATATTAAAATATTTAAAAAATGAAAAGTAGAATCCACCAGGATTTATTTTCTCCTTGAGTTGTGTAATGGAGTCTTCTCCCCTGTCGCTAACCCTCGTCTTCCTGAGCTGTCCCTGCTGGCCTCCTCTAGAGGGTAAGTTTGCTCCTATTTAGAATATGAGTATTAGAAGTTTGACTTCTATTAACCAGTTAAGTTAGGGAGGTGGAGGGAGGAGGAACGTGTGTATGTGACTGCAGAGGGAAGAGCTCATCCCAGAGGGCAATCTCCTGCGCCTTCTGGTCACCTAGATGTTGAGCTCCTTGAGTAGGAACTGTATCTTTTTAATCCCACAGCAGCGTCAAACTAGCAGATAGCAGGTGATCAATACCCGCTGCAGATGAAGTGGGCGGATGAATGCACTGATTACTGGAGTTGCTTTGGGCTTTGTAACAAAACCACTGCTCTTCAGGTCAGACGTCCTTTCTAGAAAGGTAATGTCTCTGTATCTTTGTGGATCATTCCCCTTCACTGCTAGAAGACCTATGTTGTCGAGTCCACATTTTATAGGCATGCTGATTAGGCTGACAGGAGAGAGATAACTCCTTCTGAAACTAACTTTCGAAGGTTTTGAAATATAATACTTCACTATAGGGAGAAACTTTATACTTTCTCCATCGATCTCATAGTTTCTCTTCTCCTCAGCAAGTCCCAGGGCGCTTTTCCAATCCCACATTGCTCTGTGTTGAAGCCAAAGCCCAGTTTCCTGCCTCAAAAGGCCCTTTGTTTGAGCTCTCTTTCCCAACCAGCGTATCCTGAGCTTGAACCCCTAGCTTTTGAGCATTCAGATGCCTTGGCAGCAAGGACTTTGCCAGCAGGTTTGTGGTCCTTAACAGCTTTCGCAAGCCTCAATGTGAGGGCATGTCTATGGCTAAGAAACTCTTTTCATGGGAGGGAGGGGAGGGAGTATTATTTTAAGAGTTGCAAAAACAACTTCAAATTGACTCTTTAGTCTTTAATTGCTACCAGAAGACTGAGAACTTCTTGTTCTCTTGTATTTAATTAAGATGATAGTTTTAATCAACTTTAAATGATATTGGTTAATATGCTCTGCTCAATCTCTCAGGCAGGTTTTGCCTCAGAACACTGGAATGCATTAAAGACAAATTTCCAACATATTCCCTCCCAATTGGAAAACACCTTCAGCAAACGCAGCTGGAAAGGTAGTGACATCTGGGCAGCCACCACATGGTTCTCTGGAAGGACTCCAAAGTCACTTTTCAAAGATCAGATAAACTGTGTCTAATCCATACTTTGTACACCACACGTGCTGCAAATCCAGGTAGCAACTCTCTTATGCACTCATTTGTCCCAAAGCTTGCCAATTATCTATGACAGATAACAGTTTCCAAACACTTAGGGGTCAGGGTGTAATAATGTCAAAGAGCCTGCTGTCTGCCAGGCACCGCCCAATCTCCAGACAACCTGTAAAATAGGAATTGCTGTCCCCACTTTACAGATGAGGAAACAAGTTGAGAGAGGTCACAACACTTGCCTCAACTGATAAGCTATCATAGGAACCCAGAACTGATTGACTCAACTGACTCTAAGACACATCTTTCTGTTGGGGCACATCGTTTAGAACTCTATGCGTGTGGTTAATATTGTGTGAGGGTACCATGGTCAATCTTGTCCTCCATTCTGGGCAGCACCCAGTGACAGCATTCAGCAATTCGACATGTCAAGACCTCCAAGAAACAGGCAGTGCCCCTGGTATCCTGCCATGACTCCCTGACAACCTCTGCAGATATCAAAAACCATGTAACTCAACTGCCTCTTATTTAGGGAAGGAAATTTAGATCAACAGAGTGCAAGTGACTTGTTAAGGATCACTAACTAGCACCAGAGTGGAATGGCTTGAGACCAGTAGGTGAAAGAAACCTGCATTGAAGTAGTGAGAGGCAGGGTGAACAGAAACCAACTTTAAGAATGGGTTCTCTTCCCATAGGTTAGAAGGGAAGAGAATATGAGCAAAGGCCAGAACACAGCCTCCGGCTTGCTGTCTCCAGGAAGTAATAAGCCTAGTGTGGATGAAGGCAGATGTTAATGAGAATACCCGTTACTCAAAATGAGGCCGCTCAGAACCACAAACTCTTCAAATAGATGCATCTGGGGAGTGGGATGTGAAAGGATGTGAGCAAGGATTATTCCCTTCTAAAATAATCATCTTTTTGGAATATTTTTTATAATAATATATTACTGTGCTTTAGGATGCTCTATTAGGGTTTAAAAGGTTTTGACACATAAGCCAATATCTGATTTAAAGAATAACATCTCCATAGTGTAAAGGATGCTATGTTTTTCTTGAATTGAAATCAGTCCTGTACAAGACACGAGTGTATTTCCTCCGGATTCTACCCGTTTGCTAAGACAATTACTTCTCTGAACCTAGTTTTCCTGTCTGTTAAATAAGAGTTGGAGAGAGGAGAATTTCTAGATGCTTGGGCCCTCCATCTCCTGCATAGTAAGATTATTCTAAAGAATGGTCACGGGTACAGGGCAGATCAGAAGCAGAAAGACCACGCTGCTGAAACGGGTCCATCACTGCAGCCCTTCTTGACAACGGTGCTTAACTGCCACTGTGACACTGCCGCCTTCTGAAGCCCTCCTCCAACAGCCACCCCCGAGACGGAGCCAACTGCTCCCTCCACTCTGCTGCTTCTGCACAGAGTACTCATTGTCTTCCTACGACCGCAGTCGCCCAGCATCTACTCCGGAAGACTCAAGGATCTCAGTGCATCTCTACTGAGATCTCAGTGCATCACCACCACTAATCCAGGCACTTGTAATGATAAATTGATTGATAGTATTATTAATGTTAATAATTACTTTACCAATACCCTACCAAACCAAAGAGGCTGGGTTAGAATTATAAAAGGCTGATTTCCTGTCACCATAACCTCGTTTGAACAATTAGAACTGCCTGCAAGGAATGAACACGCCTCGCAAAAGTATTAGCAGAGGTTTGATATTAACGAAGATGGTTGAGTGGAGCTATGTCCTGGACTGGGGTGGGGTGTGTAATTGATTAAATGGTAATGAAATCTGAGCTTTGAAATATAAACACAGCACCAAGGTAAATCCTAGGAGTCTCCTATGCCTCAGTTTTGTCATCTGGAAAACCAGAGGAACATGCCGATTCCACCAGGCTATGGCAGGGATTGAATAAAACGTAGGAAGCACGAGAACACGGTAGAGACTCTGTGGTCTTAGTTCTTTTTGGAGTCAGACACTCTAGAGTTTTAGTCTCAGTCCTCTCAAGAGGCAAGACTGACCCAGGAAAGTAAAAAGGCAAATATAACAAAGGTCCATACTATAGCAATCATTTTTAAAGGGATTTCTAAGAGTTGAAAAGCAATAAACCCTTTCAAAGTGACAAAAGTAAGATCAAGAATGACAATACAGTCCAACAGAGAGCAGTTAAGGAGAAAATTCTCCCCCTTCCTGCTCCCTGCTAGTGTGACCCTCACATCATTTTAAGGAACAGGATTGTGGAGGAAGCACTGCCCCTTGGGCAAGAGAACTAGAGAATTCTTCATACTAGAAGATTTAACTGTCACATTTCACAGCTGATTCAACAGGGAAGGTTACTTGGCCAAGGAGGCCCAGCAATTAGCCACAGTGGCCTAGCAATTAGCCACAGTTAGGACATAAACCAGATTTCTTGCCCCCCCAGTTTGAGTATCTATCCTCTATTAGAGGTTTTCCTGGACACTCAGATGAGAAAAATCATTCCTAAATACAGCCCTAACCTGGAAGGTAGTTTAAAAAAATTTTTTAATAGAAGCCATCATGGTTGGCATAAATTCAATTTGTTGACCATGTTCAAAACATCATATGAATACAAAAGTGAATTTAAATAATTAGCTGCCCTTAAGTTAGCTGCATATTCCCAATTCTCTCAAGTTCATTAATACTTTATTATGGGCAATCACAGACTCTAGTAAGTGAAGGGTTTTTCCATTTTCAACACACTGACTTACATGATAGAGATATTAAGTACATAGTTTTTAGCTTCATAACTATGCCTAGTAATAATCCAGCTGTGTATAGAAAGAAGAGAGATTTTACCAGTGGCTACCTCAAGATTATGGGATTACAGGCAACAAAAATTTATTTTTCTTTTTGCTTTCTCTCTGTACTTTCTAAAAGACTTTTTACTATTGTTTTCAACAACAAAAAAAAAAATTTTGAACACCTATAGTATTCTAGGAACTCAAAATCTAGTAAAATAGAACTGTACAAAACTATAAAACCTACTGAAAATTTTTACATTAGAAAGGTCAACACAAAGTGGTATGGAGTCTAAAGAAGAGCCAATTCCTCACAGAGGAAACCAGGAAAGGCTTCAGAGAGGAGAGGCTCACTCATGTAGCACTGGAAGGGGCCAAAAAGAGCTAAGCAGCACAAACCGAGCAAAGGGAAAGAACGTGGAAGAGCCGCAGTGGAGATGTCTAGAGCAAAGGTGTGACTTGAGGGAGGACAGGCAGGAAGGAAGGACATAGGAGCAAGTGGGGTGGAAGACAGAAGTGCTGATTGGGGCCAAATTCTGAAGGTTCTCAAATATGCTGACAAACATACTGTGTCGTGAGCCAGGGTTCATAGAAGTCCTGTTCTGAAGAGAAGGGCCAATGTGCTCAGAGCTGCAGTTTTGAGAAGTGACTCCTATATACTAATTGCACAGATAGTACATAGGAGAGAGAGATTATCACTCTAGAAAAAAAAAATCTGCCAAGAAAATTCTCAGCTCTGAGTGAGTGACAGCAAGTGTCTGGGGAGAGTGAAGACAAGAGAGCACACTGCTATTCAATTATGCAAACAAGAGTTCACAGTTACAAAGTATTTTCCTCTACATACTGGATACCACACCACTCTATGAGATAGGCAGGGAACTAATGGTTCCCATTTTATAATGTGTGAAGTGGCAGCAATTTGCCCAAGGTCACCCAGCTTATACAGCAAAGCTGGGACCAGAGCCCAGATCAGCAGTGAGCTACCTCTTAGACTCTACATTTTCATGATTTTATTTAATTATCAGCTCAAGACATCTGGCTTTGTTTTTTTCCAACAAATGTTCAAGTGCCCATCTTCTCACTTGCTCCTTGAGAGCAGGATCCACCTCTTGAATTTTTTTTTTTTTTTTTTTTTTTTTGCAGTGCTAGGGATCGAACCCAGGGCCTTGTGCTGCAAGGCAAGCACTCTACCAACTGGGCTATATCTCCGGCCCCTTGAATATTTCTTTATATCTTCCTCCGCACTCTATTTATCTCAGTAAACACTGAGAAAAGATAGACAGCTGACTCTCAGGAATGTTCTCTGTGGCTTTCTGACAACAGCAATGGTCAACAGCCTGGGATCCACTTTCCCGGGGGGCCTTGTGGGTATGTTCTATTCATCCAGGGACCTGGGTGCAGGAAAAGCCTTGCTATAAGTCCTATGGCCTGAGACACCTCCTGCCAGCGGCTTTGCTGCTCTGCATTCTAAGTGTGAAGGGTCTGTACAAAATGGGCCTGCTCTAAGTCCTATTTAACTTTTCCATGAGTCCGTGTTTGTCAAAGCTTCATGCCAACTCTGTCAGAAAAAGAAATGCCACAAAACTTCTTTTAGGAAAAGGGAAAAAGACCTACTTTATACACATGGTCTCATGCTAATCACACCACCATTGAAATCTCAGCTGAATAGGAGCCTGACAATAGCCTGGGAAACGCATGGAGTCTTTTCCAAAGTGCAGGCTCCTCGCTCAGGCCATTTCATTCCCCTGGCTTTTTAACTCCTTTGGAGAAGACTGATAAAAATTAACAATGCCATCTGAAATCGCTATCCCTCTGCAGGACAGCCACTTCACTTCTGTAGGACACTGGCAAAGTGTTCTTCTATCATAGCTTCTGTACTTTTCTTCAAAGGCGCTACAAAATTGGAGCCAAGATACTTGCAATAAAAGTAGATATAAGGTCCAGTGACCTGCTCAAAGCAGATTCTAGAAAAGCACTTTCCCTGGAAGCGTAGTAAATGATCTCTGCTGGAGATTAACTCGTTGAATTATTAATGCAATGGGTCACCACCCACCTGTAAGAACTGAAACAGGCACTGCTGACCAGCTTCTGAGAAAACTGAAATGAACTCCAACCTCCTCCTTCATAGGGTTGTTGTGAAATTCAAGTAAGTTAATAATGCATGAAATGCCTCAGCTCACTGCCTGCCACATAGGAAGCATCCAGCAAAGTTCACGCCCTTTCCTTCCAGCCTGAAGATCTTGAGTCTAACCTCTGTCCCCTAAGAATTTACAGAGAAACAGGAAATGGTGATATGGTCAAAAGGCTTTAAACCCCAAATCAACCTTACAAACTTTACAATACCTGATCATTTCATTTTAAAACATTCTGACTCGCTTGCTTTATAAGCTCATTATTAAAAATGTAATCAGTGAAAATTCAAATGGCAGTCTTCATTCTTGGAGGAAAGAGCACCAATGTTGGTTGGTTCATGTCCAGGAGCTCCTCAGTTTCTGTCCCAAGGCCAGTTGCCAGTCCCCCAATCTCTCTGAAGGGGACAGCCTCATCTATGACATCAGTTAGAGGGGTTCCCCCCTTCAAGTTTGTAAGAGTCCATGAGATTCATGTATGTGCCTGACTACAGTGTTCGTGTTCAAAAATGTTCACTTCCCAGCCTTTTCTCAGTTGCCTGCAAAGTGCTGATTCTGGATGTGGGGGGTTTGAAGTTTTGCTTGCTTTTTAAGGTTAGGAAGACCTATGATGAGAAAAATTAATAGAGGCAAGAAAGAAATTTTAAATTCAAACTCTCAGATGCACTGTATCATTTGGTAGAACTGTGCAATGGAAGGGATAATTAATAATAAATCCTTGGATTTCACAGTTGGGACAAGCACAAGTGTAAACAATTTAAGGCAAAAATCATAATTAAAGGTTCCTCACTGTCTTAGGAAAATTAAACCTAAAACCAAGACCATTTATTCTCTCCTGGATTGAAAGCTCTGTATTTTGTTTGTTTGTTTGTTTGTTTATTTTGGGGTTTGTTTTTGGTACCAGGGATTGAACCCAAGGACACTTAATCACTGAGACACATCCTCACTCCCCTGCTTTTTAAAATGTTTTATTTAAAAACAGGGTCTCGCTGAGTTGCTTAAGTTCTCGCTGAGTTACTGAGGTAGGCTTTGAACTCACAATCCTCCTGCCTTGGCCTCAAGATAAAGCCTGTATTTTTAGTACTTTGACCCAAGAAGTCCCTGAGAATTCCCATTCAAACAATGATCACAGTACAGACCTCTCAAAGCAATCCTTCAGAAGGTGAGAGGGACCCACCATTCCTCCATGGTCATTGATTGGAGCTATCCTCTCTAAGCAGATTTCAGTACAAAGTCCACCAAACAAGAGCCTCCAGTAAGTCAGTAACACCTTGAGAAATATTTTTAAAATTCCAGTTTTCTGGAGCACATGATGTAGAGTTGCTTCAAAAACAGGACTACGCATGCTGGGGTTGTGGCTCAGTGGTGGAGCGCTTGTCTAACGTGTGAGGCACTGGGTTCGATTCTCAGCACTATGTATAAATAAATAAATTAAATAAAGGTTCATCAACAACTAAAAAAAATTATTTTTTAAAAAGAAAGAGTATGCATTTAATCCAAATAGCCAGGATGACAGCAAATGCTGTGAGAAGAAATAAAGTATTAGGAGGCTTCTCCCTAAAAATCTACAGAGGCCCAACTGATCAAAAGAGTTTACTTTGAGCAAGTGTCTATGAAATCCACTGTGTGGCTGAAAAGCATTTCTACCACTTCCTGTCAGTGGTTGCTAACTCTATAACAACGTGGGCCATTTGTGGGGAAGGCTACTGGTGGAAGTTCTGTTGACTGCATTTGATGAATGAGCTGCATCCACAACCACTAACCAGAGAAGCTCCAAATTTCTCAAAGGTTACACCAAACCACAGGATGGCAGATGGAGTCCATGACACAAAAAGGGTCCCTCACAGGGTGACCCATTACTGCTGCCTGATGTGAGCGGCAAAAGGTCTAGTTCAGGGCCATACTTCTCTTAGGAAGCCTTCCTGTAGGACTCCAGGACCCAGGGGTGTTCCTCACTCATAAGTTCCCAGAGCCTCTGGTCCATTTGAGGGTGTCCAACCTTTTCACCAATGAAGACCCCTCAATGTTCCTTCTTGCACCCTCTGTGACATGAAAAAAATATCTTCACTTGCAAAGTCAGCTTTATTTTAAATCAGTTCTCCGCTTTTGTTAATCAAAGCGTAGAAAGTGCCAAGCACATCTCCTGATGAGCAGAAATAATGAACAAGACCAACAGAGTCTGATGAAGACTGATGTCATTCAAATCACAAATACAGAATGCCCAAGCTTTGACTAGGCAGATGGTGATGCTCTGAGTTAGTCTTGGCAAGATAATCACTAACAAAAGTAAACATTAGATATTTTTGAAGTACTAAAAATAGGATAGGATGCTCCAGAATTACTCTAATAGACCTTTTTAGATCCAGAGAACCCAGGTGGGAATGACAAGTCTAACTCACTTCGGACAACTCTTCACTTGCTGTCGATGTGAAAACCAGCTTGGTAAAGCAGCCTCAGAAACACTCAACACAAGTAGGAGCCTGGGGGTTAAGAATGGCCTTGTGGGGCTGGGGAGATAGCTCAGTCGGTAGAGTGCTTGCCTTGTAAGCACAAGGCCCTGGGTTCGATCCCCAGCACCCAAAAAAAACCCAAAAACAACAACAACAACAAAAGAATGGCCTCGCAAGACAGACTGGGGAGCAAGACAGACTGGGGACCGCAGTCTTCAAAGTCACTTGCTGAACAACCTTTGTTATTTTTAACCTCTATCTCTGAATCTTAGCTCTGTAAAAGGGAGATAACAGTGATCAGCACTTCATTGGCTTCTTAGAGGATTAAATAAGACAATGCATGCACAGTACTTAACCTGATGAGAGGTAGCTTATAAACATAAGCCATCACCATTACTTATGCAGGCTTCAGGCCAAATCCCAGGCCCATACATATCTGTGAACTTGGCCAGATCATTCACCCTCTCTGAGCTGTAAAACCATTAACATTTAGCTTATTCTCCTATTGGAGAAATTAAGTGTGATATCATGTGAAACACCTAATAATAAAGGTGAGTGCCTTTTCTTCACTCTCCCATTTAATTTTGTACACACTTATGACTTGATTTTTAGTGCAATGTAGCTAGGTGATCAAACTATGTGTGCTTGACTTACACCCTATTATATGTCCTGACATTCAGCACAAAAGTCTAAAAGATACATAGTTTTATAATAAGGATACATAATTTGAAAATAATTTTAACTTCTGAGATAACAATTATGTATATAGCCATATATTCTGGGGGAGGGGAAAGGGTGAATCATCAACCTTAGCAGGAACTAAATAGAAGCATTTCTATTGCATGGCATTAAAATGATTTTAAAGTATATCCTAGGAATAAATAATAAAGGTTTTATATGTATATATATGTATAGACACATATATGTTTTAATATTGGCACTTTAACAGTTTTCAAGGTGCTGTGAAGACCCTTTTTTTATTTTTATTTTTATTTTTCATTTTGCTGAGATA